>NC_140070.1:84397454-85814006 GCF_964194135.1 Talpa europaea
CATTTGTAAATCCATCAGGTCCTGGGCTTTTGTTTTTGGGGAGGTTTTTGATTACCATTTCAATTTCGCTAATTGTAATTGGTCTGTTTAGGTGTTCTATTTCTTCTTTATCTAGCTTTGGGTGATTGTAGAGTTGTAGGAATTTGTCCATCTCCTCTAGATTGTTAAACTTGTTTCCATATAACTGTTCATAGTAGTTACTGATTATTCTTTTGATTTCTGCTGTGTCCGTTGTGATTTCTCCTCTTTCATTGATGATCCTGTTTATTTGTGCTTTCTCCCTTTTTTCCTTTGTGAGCCTGGCTAGGGGTTTGTCTATTTTATTTATTTTTTCAAAGAACCAGCTCTTGGTTTCATTGATCTTTTGGATTGTTTTTTTAGTTTCAATTTCATTTATTTCTGCTTTGGTTTTTATTATTTCTTTTCTTCTACTGGTTTTGGGGTTTTCTTGTTGTTCTTTTTCTAGATCTTTGAGCTTCGAGATTAGGTTGTTTCTTTGCGTTCTTTCTTGTTTCTTGATGTGAGCTTCTATTGCTATATATTTTCCTCTTATTACTGCTTTTGCTGCATCCCATACATTTAGGATATTGGTGTCCTCCTTGTCGTTCAATTCAAAAAATTTTTTAATTTCTTCTTTGATCTCCTCATTAGTCCAATGGTCTTCCAGTAGTGTGGTTTTTAATCTCCATGAGGTAGGAAAGTTCCTTGCCTTCTTTTTATGGTTTATTTCTAGTTTGATGCCTTCATGGTCAGAAAAGATGGTTGATATGATTTCAATCTTGGTGTATCTGTTGATGTTTGTCTTGTGCCCCAGTATGTGATCGATCCTGGAGAATGATCCGTGTGCGCTTGAGAAAAATGTGTACTCCGTTTTTTTGGGGTTTAGTGTTCTATAGATGTCTGTTAAGCCCAATTGCTCTAGGTCTTTATTTAGAGCTTTGGTTTCTTTACTTATTTTTTGTCTTGTTGATCTATCCATTGTTGATAGTGGTGTGTTGAAGTCTCCCACTACGTATGTGTTTTCTCTGATGTCTGTTTTCAGAGAGGACAACAGTTGTCTGATATATTTTGGTGCTCCTTCGTTTGGTGAGTATATGTTAATGAGTGTTATTTCTTCTTGAAGTATTGTCCCCTTGATCATAATGTAGTGACCATTGGGGTCTCTTTTTATCTTTTTGAGTTTGAAATCTGTTTTATCTGATATAAGTATAGCTGTTCCTGCTTTCTTTTTTGGCCCATTTGCTTGTAGGATTGTTTTCCATCCTTTGACTTTGAGCCTATTTTTATCTTTTGTAGCTAAATGTGTTTCCTGGAGACAGCAAAAGGTTGGGTTTTGTTTCTTAATCCAGGCTGCAACTCTGTGTCTTTTTATTGAAGAGTTTAGTCCATTTACATTTAGAGTTAATATTGATATGTTAACATCTGTATTTGCCATTGTGTTTGTCTTTCCTTTGATTTTATTTATTTATTCTTTTAATAACTTTTTTTTTTTTTTGGCCTTCTTTCATTGTTATTCGTCGCTCTGAGGTTCTGGCTTTAGGACTCCTTGTAGTATTTTTTGGAGTGGGGGTTTAGTTGCAATGAAATTCCGGAGTTTCTGTTTGTCTGGGAAGGTCCATATTCTTTCTTCAAAGAGGAAGGAGAGCTTTGCGGGATAGAGTATTCTTGGTTGGCATCTGTTTTCTTGGAGTCTGTTGACTATGTCCCTCCACTCTCTCCTTGCCCGTAGTGTTTCTTCGGAGAAGTCTGATGTCAGCCTGATTGGTTTTCCTTTGAATGTTATCTGTTTCTTCCCTCTTGCCAGCTTCATTATTTTTTCCTTGTCCTGGATTCTTGGGAGCTTTACTATTATGTGTCTTGCTGTATTTTTCCTTTCGTCGTGGAAGTTTGGTGTTCTTCTTGCTTCTTGTATATCAATTTTCAGCTCCTTCTTCATATTTGGGAAGTTCTCTTCAATTATCTCTTTGAATATTTTCTCTGTTCCTACATCTCTCTCCTCTCCTTCTGGTATTCCTATAACTCTTATATTTCCTTTCCTCATGGAGTCAGATAGTTCCCGAAGTCTTTCTTCATTCTTTTTCCTTCGTACTTCTCTTTCCTTCTCTGTTTTGGTTCTTTTTATTTCTGTGTCTTCAAGATTACTTATTCGTTCTTCCATTTCATCTATTCTGCTTTCATTGCTTTTCCCAGAATTCTTTAGTTCTTCCATTAATTCTTTGATCTCCTGCATTTCTTTTACTTCCCTCTTTAGGGACTCAATTTCTTTCTTCTGACCATTGTTTTCCCTCTCTAGGGACTCAATTGCATTCTTCTGATTGTTGATTATTTTTCCCTTATCATTGTTTTCCTTTATGACTTCTGTCAGTTTTTTAATCACGGCAATTTTAAATTCTCTTTCTGGAAGGCTCAGAAATTCTTCCAAGTTATTGTCGTTGCAATCTGGGGGCTGGCTTTCTTTTTGTGGTGTGCTTTTTCTCTGGAGAGTTGCTAGGTTGCGTGTGGTTCTTCTCCTCCCTACTGTCTGTTTTCTAATTTGCCGTATGCGTTGGGACACTGTGTTGTTGGGACTTGCCGGCATCTTGGGTGGGCTTCTCTGTTCCCCTCTGGTTCTTCCAGGAGTCATCTGTCAGTTTCAAGCAGCCTTTACTGGAGAAAGGTCCCTGTTCTAAAATGCCGATGTGGGGACACACTCCCCTGTGCGCCTGGTCTGCCCCGGCGGTGGGTTCCTGCTCCCCTCTGGGCTTGGACTGCAGGCCAGAGGGGGTCTGGCGTGGGCAAACTTCCCCCGCTCACCTCTGGCTCCTGGGGAAGCCTTCTGCAGGTAGTCTTTACTGAAGAAATGTCCCTGTTCTAAAATGGTGATGTGGGACACACTCCCTGCGCTTCTGGTCTCAGGCACACTATTCTGCGCGCCTGGTCTGCCCCGGCTGTGGGTGCTCGCTCTCCCTGTGGGCTTAGACTACTTGTTCAGAAGGGGCCCGGTGTGGGCTAACTCCCCAGCTGGCCACTAGCTCCTTCAGTAGCCTGTGCTGGGGTCAAGTCGCTAGGTGGCACCAGAGATCTCTCCTAGAGCCCTTGGGGAGCTGATTTTCCACCCCGTGGGACAGGGAGCAGAGCGGGGATGGTAGGGTACACCTCAACGGCTTTGGGGTGCTGTGTCTGCCTTGTGCCCCACCGTCTTGGGGAACCCACGCCCCTAATTTCGTGCCCCGGGTCTCAGTTCCAAAGCCCTCAGTTCCAGGACGCGGGCTGTAGCCCAGATCAGTGGCGCGGGAATGGCGCCTTTTGAATCCCGCTCCCCTGCCTGGGCGCCTTGTTCCTGCTCACTCAGGGAGGGCCTCCGCTGTCTCCCCGCAAGCCTAGGTCGCAGGCGCAGGGCCCTGGGCAGCTGCAATCCGAGCGCTGCTTTCGCGCAAGCTTACCGGGCGGCCGGGGCTGTGTGCTGGTGCTGGTCTCCTCCTGGGTGGCGGGGCTCTTTAATGGCGGCTGGAGCTCACCTCCGCGGCGGGTCCTGCAGGGTTCGCCTCAGCTCCCGTTCACGGGGTGTGGTGGCAGAAATAGTTCCTTTCCACTCACAGTCCCGCTTGCTGCATCCGTTTTTCTTGTTGGGCGTTTTGGTTTGTTGTTTCCCTTGTCTCTGCGGGTCGGAGAGTGCCGCCTCTGTGGGCGGGGGAGGGGAGCAGGGTTCTGCGCTTCCCTCCCTTCTCGTCCTCTTTTATGGCAACTTTCTTCTTCGGGCAGTTTGCTGGAGTCGTCCGTTTATCTTCCGTGTCCCAGTTCTCACTGGGACCTGCCGCTTTTCCTCCCTATTAACTTTTTTTAATGGGAGATCTTACTCGCAGCGTCTCCTCGCCGCCATGTTGCTCCGCCCCCTCTCAGTATTAATTATTAAAGACACATTATTTTCTCCATTAAATGTTCTTAGCTCCTTTGGTATAAATTAATTATCCATATGTGTATGGTATTATTTCTGGACTCAGTATTATTTCATTGATGTGTGTCTGTTTTCATTCCAGTACCACACTGTTTCAATTACTGTCTTTGTAGGATCGTTTGAACTAAGGACATGATACCTTCATTTTTGTTCTTTTTTCACCATATTGTTTTTGCTATTCTAGCTCTTTTGTAGTTACAAATACAATTCAAATTTTTGCTCTATTTCTGTGAAAAATGTTGTTAGGATTTTGATAAAGATTGAACTGAATCTGTATATTGTTGAGGTAATATATCCATGTTAATGAGTACAGAATGCCTTTCCATCTCTTTGTGTCTTTTGTTTCTTTCAACAATATATTACAGTTTTCATTGTGTCTTTCTGTTTTTTGTTTAAATTTATCCTAAGGGATTTAGTTATTTTTGATGCAATTTTAAATGGGATTTTTATTGAATCCTCTTTCTGCTACTTCATTATTTTCATATAGAAAAACAATAGACTTACCACACTGTTCCATTTCTTTATTATTTCTGATTAGTTTTACTGGAATCTTTGGGATTTTTGTTATATTATCATGTGATCTGCAAATAGTGATAGATTGATTTATTCCTTTATAATTTAGATGCATGTTATATCATTTTCTTATTTAAATGTTTTTGCTAGCATTTCCAACACTAGATTGGTTTGTAGTATGAAAGTGGATATCCTTGTCTTGTTCTTGATCTTAAGGAAATGTTTTCAGTTTCTATCCTTGAGTATGATGCTAGGTGTGGATTTATCTTGTATGGCCATCCTTATGTTGAGTTATGTACCTTCAGCCCTTATTTTTGAGAGTTTTTTACACAACAGTATGTTGAATCATTTCAAATACGTTCTCTGTGTCTATTAAGATAGTTTTTGTCAATCCTTTGTTGGCCTCATCAAAGAAGAAATTTAAAATCACCTGGAGACAATTGACACTGTCATCCACAATCTACCAGAACCTCCAGGACAGAAATAATGCAGTACTAATATTGAAGCTTATGCCAATACAGGCCCACATCAAAAACAAGAAAAATCTCAGATAAATAATTTAACCTCACACCTTAAGCCACCAGAAAAAAAGAAAATCAAACAAAATCAAAGTTAATAAAAGGAGGAAGGAAATAATAAGAATTAGAGTAGAAATAAACAAAATAAAAATCAAAAGATCAATGACACAAAAACATGGCTCTTTGAAAAAGTAAACAAACTAGACAAATCTCTGGATAGACTCACTAGGGAATAAAAAGGAAAACTAATAAATAGTATAAGGAAAGGGAGGCCCCAAGGAAAGTTATAACATTTCAGAAATCCAAAGGATCATAAGAGACTACAATGAATATCTTTATGTCAACAAATTGTGTAACCTAGAAGAAATGGACAGCTTCTTAGAAGCATACCTCCCTCTGAGACTGAATCGGAAAGAAAATAGAAAACCTGAACATACAAGTTGCAAGCAAGGATATTGAAACAGTAATCAAATGTCTCCCAAAATATATTGTTTTTTTTATTTTTAGAATTTCTCTTTGGTTGTTTCTTAGGATTTCCATCTTTCTGCTTAGATTACCCATCTTTTCTTACATGTTGTCTACTTTATCATATTAATCATAGTTAGTGGTTTTTTTTTTTTTTTTAATTCTGAATCTAATAATCTAAGCATCCCTACCATGTGTGGTTCGGATGCTCCCACTCTATCTCTTCATATCGTTTTTCTGCCTTTTGGCAACCTTGTAATTTAGTCTTAATAGTTGGACATTATGTACTAGGTAAAAATAACTGCTTGCTATAAATATTCTTTTCATAATATGGTGGTGAGGTATGGGGGTGTGGAGAAGCTTTGCCCAGTCCTATGATTAGGTCTCAGTCTTTTGGGGATCCTGTGCTTCTGAACCATAAACTTCACAAGTATTTCTTAGATTTTTTTTCTCTCCTCTTGGGTAGGACAGGATGACTACAGTGGGTTGGAGCTGGATATTTCCCTTCCCCCAGGTAAGTGATGTTCTAATGATACCCTAGCAAGTTAGTCTCCAGTTAACTTGTTCCCCCTGAAGACAACCTTGATAAGAACAGAGAGCTTTCCAATATTTCATAATGGTTTGTTTTCACTTCCCCCAGCTGGAAGCATGTTGGGATATTTCTCCAATATTGACTGTAAGAATTTGGTAAAGTCCTGGAAGTAAAACTCACAAAATATGAGGACCTCCTACAACTGGAACTCCTGGAGTTTTTAACACTCAGAGTAGTCCACACAGCCTACAACACTCTATCAATACACTTCAGGTTTCTCTAACCAGACACTAATTTCTACATCAGTTTTTCCTGGAGTCTGGATCAGAAAGTCTTGACTCCCTGTTTTTGTCTGTCAGTCTATGTAATTCGTAGCAGAGGTATGCACTGTCACCAATTTTATAGATCCACAGGGAGTTACTGATTTTTTTTTGTCTGTTTGGATTTTTGTTGTTATGCCAGAGTAGTGACTTCCAGGCTCCTCACATATTGAACCAGTCACCTTGTTTTTATGTTGATTCAGAGTAGCAAGGTCTGAACCACATATTGGAGAATCATTTCTATACTGGTGGGCACTGTTCTCTTGAGACAGTGATGCTTCTTGCCATCACTATTACTTTATTTTTTAAAAAAAGATTTTATTTATTTATGTATACAAGAACTAGGGTGTAAGCCAGAGATGCGGTGTGGAGAGAGGATTCACCAGAGAAAGTGGGGACAGAACGGGCAGATTGACAGAAATATGCTGCTGAGGGCAGTAGCAGGCTAAACAGGAGAGGTCTACTGTGTCACGTGGGCTATCTCCCTGGCCGGGGATCAAACTCATGCTTCGTTAGCTGTGGATAACTTCATAGCACTGAATCCTAAACCCTTGTGCCACCAGGGAGGCCCTAAATGTTGCATTTTTTATGTGAAGGAAATGAAGTCTGAGTTATTCAATGGCTGCCCATAAAATCTTATATGAGTAATGTATAATTTTCAACTCTGAGGTGAATCAAATACAAAAAGTCAGATGGGCTAGTCAGAATATTTAACATCTGTAACTTGCCTACAAATCCACTATAAGAACATAATTCCAGTTAATTTACATAACAAAATATGCATTTCAGTAATATCATAATAGTGATTTTTATTTTTTATATGTAGTTTCTGAATTTTCCCATCATTAAAGCAGTATCTGTTTCATAATTTACTGCAGTTCCAAAGATTATTACCTATGATGTGTTCGTTTTGTTTTAGCATAGTTTTGTTCATGATTAGAAAGACAACTTCCTCTTCATGTGGATGCTTTTTCTCTTCAATCTAATCAGTTTTCCTTTCAAGACTGTGGCATTTTCTCCTTGACCTTTATTATTGATTTTAGACTGTGTTGGACTTAGTGACATAGGAATGCTATTAATTTACAACACTTTCCGATCTTTCTGTAATACAAATATTTTAGTGAGCTTATATTTGCCAGATCAAAACAAACAAATGAAACAACTTTTGTAATGGATAGATATCTGAATGAAATACATAGTTGTTGTTTTTCCTCAAAATACAGCCATTATATAACGTCTCATAATAATGACCATAGCTTATTTATGTTTTTGATTCCTATTTTGTCCCAAGAACTGAGGGCGTCCCCTGGTGGTGCAGGCAGTTGAGTGCCATGCTGTGAAGCTGTCCGCAGTCGCCACCGTGCCGGTTCGATCCCGGGCAGCCGGCAAGGGTCCCACATGGCGCTGCAGACCTCTTCTGTAGTGCCCGCTGCTCCCCTCATCAGTGTATTTCGTCAGTCTGCCTGTTCTGTTCCCCGCTCTGTCTCTGGTGAAATCTCTCACCCTGCAGCGCATCTGTCCTGTACCCCGGTTCTTGTATAAATAAATAAATCTTAAAAAAAAATTGTTAAAAAAAAAAGAACTGAGCTGGCCACTTCTCATAGATTATCTCCCTAAAATCCATACAACAACCCTGTTAGACAGACACTTACTCCTGTGTTGTAGATGAAGAAATAAGGCATTGAGAAAATAACTGAATTGCTAAGAGTTAATCTCCTGAGCCAAAATTCAAAGTCAAGGATTTCTAACTTAAGATTTGATGTTTGAAAATCCTATATGATACACCCATATTAAGTGGCCTACATCAAATTTATGGAAAATAAACCTAAAGAAACAAATATCCCACTTTCACTGGATTCCTTCTTTGTGAGAACAATCATGTGAATACTCAAAAAGCGTTTTCCCTTCTTTAATGAGAATGCTAGCATTCTCACTAATTTAGAGGTTTTGCTGATGTATATATTATATGCAAATGCAACATTTTGTTAAGATTTAGAAATGTTAAGAGCATTTTGGAACATCAAATAACATACCCAATTAAATTAAGGAAACTTTAGAAGGGTGTATGCTGTGGTTGCTTTTTTGGCTAACCAGTTTATGATCCCTTCACTATTTGGGGCCCAAGAGACTTTTAGCATCAGCCTAAACTTTGAAAGCTTTTTTTAAAGAAGATTGATTTATTTATGCATCCAAGAACTGGAGTACAGGCCAGAGGCACGGGGTGAGAGGACTCACCAAAGACAGAGTGGGGAAATACACTGCTCAGGGGAGTAGCAGGCGAGTCAGGAGAGGTCTGTTGTACCATGTGGGTCACCTCCATGGCCGGGGATCGAAATCGTGTTGCAGTAGCTGCGGATAGCTTCATAGTCTAAGACTTATCCCCTTGCCTCACCATTGAGGCCCTTTGAAAGATTTTATCTATTTTTTTAAAGGATTTATTTATTTATGTATACAAGGACTGGGTTACAGGCTAGAGGTGCTTGGGTGTGAGAATTCACCAGAGACAGAGAGGGGAACAGAACAGGCAGACTGACTGAAATATATTGCTGAGGGGAGCAGTGGGCGAGACAGAAGAGGTCTGCTGCGCCATGTGGGTTAGCTCCCTGGCCAGCAGGGGATCGAACTGGTGCTGCAGAGGCTGCAGATAGCTTCACAGTGCTGTCCTTATACCCTTGTGCCACCAGGGACTCGGAGAAAACTTTTATAAAGAAATTCTGTTCTCATTCAGATAAAGAAAATTGTCACTCATTGTTTTATGCTCACTTTTCTAGTATACTCAGATTCATATTAGAACAAAAATATTTATTTACAAATAAAAAGACCTTGATTTTGCATAATTGTCTATAATATTAACTCATTAGAAATGTATGTTTCGTACCAACTCTTGTGTGGAAGATGAGCAATTTAAATGAATATCTGATAAGCATATTAGCAAAAGATTTAAATTACAGTAACTGATTTTGACATCCTCAGCAAATGCCAAGAAACATAGCTTTTACAGCAAGTTCATGAAAATGTTCAGATAAAATATTCATGAATTATCTACCAAAAGAAAAGTCTTTTATGGTCTTGTTTGACAGAAGATGACCTTTGCTTCAATAAGTTCCCATCGTTGCTGAACTTGGTGTTTAGATGCCCTGCTTAGATGAATAAAACATAGCATTTTGTTCTTTGTGTTTTCTGGTATATGTGATAATTAATAGAAAGGAAGACTTTGAAGTTTTAAAATGAAGTAAATGGGTTTTTTAAAAAGGCATTAAGAAATCTTTGAAGATCAATTTCCCAGCAGGAAATTTGTCAAAGCAATTAGGATCCACCCTGACTTGGGCAAACACTGTAGTGCTCAATTGATGTGTTCTTTCGAATAACTAAAGTATTTTAATTCTAGTGATCTGCACTAGACATCCAGCCAACCACATGATGGTTCATGCACAGATGGATCAACAGCTCAGTCATGAACAAACAGAAAACTTCATGAAGACAAAAAACAGTCAAATGTACTCAGTTTTTAAAATCATGAAAACCAAATGAACAAGGAAACATAAATTGGGTAATTTTCAAATCAGATATACCATAGATTCTTTTTTTTAAGATTTATTTATTTATGATTACAAGAACTGGGGTACAGGCCAGAGGTGTGGGAGGTAAGAGGACTCACCAGAGACAGAGCAGGAAACAGGCAGATAGCGTGAAGTACACTGCTGAGGGGAGCAGCAGGCGAGTCAGGAGATGTCTGCTGCACCATGTGGGTAGCTCCCTGGCCAGGGATTGAACTTGCGCCACAGAGGCTGCAGACAGCTTCACAGTGCTGTGCTCAACCCCTTGCACTACCAAGGAGGCCCCAACCATAGATTCTTTTGCGATTCACTTTTTGTTTTTGTGTTTCTAGCTTAGTTTTTGTGTTTCTTGAGAACAAAGATAGTATTTTTTCTACCATTGTATATTCAGAAAATGGTAACAATTTAAACGAGGTGTCTACTCATGTCCTGAAGATATAAGTTTGCCAGGACTACCATACCTTTCCACCATAACTTTTTAGTAGATAAATTATCATTTGGTCAGGGGGAAAAAAAGCTATAATAATTTCTGAGGTCAAATGATACACTTAATCAGTAATTTTGTAGTAGCCTGTCCCAGTTAGGAGTTTGTTATATGGTATTGAAAAATTAATTAGGACCTCAATATCTAGATATAGAGAAAAAAGTCTGGGCTCATTAATTTTTTTTCAATGACTTGTCTATGTCAAGTTATGTGAAATTTTACTTTTAATAGAGACACTGACATGACTTGTCCCTGAGTAAGGAGTAATTCTGCCTCTATCATGGCAGTTCTGTTTCTCTTCTCTCAAAGTTCTCTGGCACAGACTGGGCACATCTAGAAAAATTAGAAGAAAGTTATATTTGGTGAACAAGTACTTGCAGAAATAAAGCAAGTAAAATGCCTCATTCATAATATTTGTTTGAAAATACATTGTCCTGAAAATTAAATGTAGCACATTGACATGATTTCTAGCCTAGTATTTTCAATTAATCAAGCACCAGTGGATAACATGAGATTTATATATATTCATTCATGCACAAATAATATGACCTAGAAATTTTGAAGAAAGTCTATTTCTTTAAATAAATGTTTGATTTTCCTGGACTTAGAGTCTAAACCAGCAGTTCTCAAAGTAGTTTTCAGAATATTAGTCCTGTGGCCTGCTTTACAAAATAGTAGTCCCTAGGTCAATTAAGTTAAGGAAATTTGCATACCGTGCTTCTGTCTTCACATACATACCAGAGCAACATGTTAAATGCCTTGGGAGCTCCTTCAGTAAGGAAAATTATTTGATTCTGTCTTAAGAGTTTATATTGACTGCTGTCAACTTATTGGCACATATGTACCAGAAGGACAATGAAATATTTTCAGCTTTTGAACAAGAGTAGGTTTCCTCTACACTGAAATGCCCTAGAAGCCACAGGGAGGTGAATGCTCTAAATGAGCTGGGATCAGAGTATCCCACTAGAGGCTCTCCTGATAAATGTAAATGTAGTGCCAATTGATCAAGTCAAAGAAAAATTATTTTTCTTTCGATCTAATGTTCTCACAAATGTACTTATCTAGAGAATACCTTTATTTTGAGATATTTATTAATATCCTAAACATCTAATTTTCTGGAAAATAATTCCCAAGGTAGCATTTCCAGGAGATATTTAATTTTCATTAATATTCTTTAGAAAATATTTGCCCAAACTCTCTCATATATGAAGAAAGTTGTTTCCTGCATGACTATTAGCATGTGGAATAGATCAGATATTCCTGGATTTTTGATGTTGACATATACAAAATCTCCTTTAGGATTTATTAACAAAATGGCTCTCTTATTATCATTACTATGTTTGTTCTGTGTTGTCTTTGATACACAACTGTACATGTAGCCAACAATTTTAGCTTTTTGCAGTCTTAGGAATTATTTTAAGTACTGTAATGAAATAATATACTTAATCTTCAGAAAATCAAGTGATGGGTACTATTGTTTCCATTTTTTATAAATACAACTGAGGAAATACGAAGATTATGTAAATTGAACACAGTTACATGATTGTAAGTCACAGAGCTGGGATTCAAACATGGTCAGCCTGAATCCAAAAGCCCTGTGACCAATCACGGCACTACAATTACATTTATCAGGAGAGCCTATAGTGGGGCACTCCTGATCTATGCTCATTGTAGCATTCACCCATACCTTAGCTTCTAGGGTATTTCAGTGGAGAGGAAACCTACCCTTGTTTCAAAAGCTGGAGATATTTCATAGTTCTTCTGGCATGTACATGCCTATAAGTTAATAGTAGTCAATAGAAACTCAAGCCAGGATCAAATGGAATAAACTTTTCAAAAGCTAGGATAATATTTTTTCCCCAAAGTGATATTTATGAGCATAGTGCCAATAAATTTTTTTTTCACTTTAGATAACATGAAATGAGATAAATAAGTCATTCTCTTTCTCCTCTTTGGGATCTTGTGGTTTTTTGTTTTGTTTTTTGGTTTTGTTTTGTTTTGGTAATTTTTCAGTCTAGCTTTGTTTTTAAACTTATTTGAAGATGGAATACCTTCTTCATGGCATATTTATCAATATATTGAAGAACAGTGATACAGCCATTTTAGGTTTGGTAGATAATGAGTTATAACCAGTGATAAACTGGTGTTTAAAAACTGACTTTCCAGTGCAAAAAAAAAAAAAAAAAGAAAAAAAAGATGATGGGGCAGGGGAGACTTATTTATGATCTTTGGATGTGCATAATAAAAAGAAAGACACAATTGTTTCTGGAAAGCTGATAAGATCTGGTTCCAATATAACATATGTTTCTCAGTCTTCTCAAAATATATTATCACTTCTTATAAAGAGTGGGATCTGTTCGTGCAGAGGCTGTTATTAGTGTACATATGAGGTCAAGAGGGATTTTGAAGGATTAGATTAAATGCCATTACTTTATGTAGACATTTGACATAAGTCCTTGAAAAGTCAATTTTGAACTGAGTCACTCTCAATGTGGCTGTGAAGTATAGACTTCTCCCCAAATTCTAACATTAGATATATATCAAGATTGCTTATATACTAAAAATTCTCGCTAGAGCTATTTAGATTATTCCTATCACACACACACACACACACACAAAAAAAAAAAAACAAAACCCAACACATATAAAAGAGTATTACCCAGTATATTAAAAGGTGTAATATACACCCAGGCAGGAAAAACCACAAAGGGACTAACATAGGAAAGAAAAAATAAAGAGATATTTAGATTATATCAAAGATCCACTGTCTATAGCTCTTTGTTCCCAAAGGTGCCCTCTGGAATTCCCTCTAAATCTTTATATATCCCTTTATCATTGATGTGAATAAGTATTTCACTCTGGTTCTCTCAAGAAAACTTCTAAGCCAGCAATAAGGTCCATGATTATTGTACTAGCTTTGAAGCCATGCCCATTGACGTGAAACTGTCAGGGAGGAAAAAACCTCTTTACTTTCTTATGTTTATTGTTTGGGGGCCTGCAAATTAAACTGACAAAGAGAAAAGACAGATTTTTATTCACATACATACTAAAGAGTTCACTGAAATACGTGACTCAAGGTGATGGTTAGAATTGGGGTCTTATATAACATCCTGACAGTGGAAGGGGAGGAGATAAAGGTACTCATGGGAAAACAAATGACTGTTAGAAAAGATAAATAGGCCCTTAGGAGAACAGATGGGAGATATGATAGTTTTGTGACAATGTCTGTTTAGATGATTTCTTATCCTGGCTCTGACTTATCTCTGGTGATAAGTCAATCCTCCCTGGTTGCAAAACTCCTGGGGAGAGGATTTATGACAGTCAGTACTTTGGGGAGGCTTTGCTTTTAGGCAGATAAGTAGAGTTTAGAAGAAAAAAGAAACAAAACTCTTCACTGGAAACGTTTAATTATGAATGCCTCCAAAATGGAAATGTACAGGATATATATACACATTATATACATGTGTATATACACACACATACACAAACACACATATATGTAATGTATAGAGAGCAACAGAACAACCCAAAATTGTGAGGAGGTAGGGACTGAAATAAGAAAGTGATTTGAGCCAATCCCAGAGTGTTCTGAATCATAACTTCAGTTCAGAAAACATTATGGGAGTATCTGTGAAACAGTGTCCAGAAAACAGACTTTGTCTTTTAGTGGATTTATGATGTAGGTCAATTTTCAGCCTTACATGGACTATTTCTCTTTAAGCAAGAATCTGACTAAAGAATGGGTCAAATTATTCAACTAAAGATCACAAGTACAAATAAAAGACAAATATATACAATTTAGTGTATATGTAGTAAAAAATCAAAAATGCTGCCCATAAATTGAAATGGATCCCTTCTGTCAAAACTGAACACCACGTAAGTGTTACATAAATGACAATTATAAAATTACTAAGGAAAATTGTACAGATATTCAGGATGATGTTAGAAATACATAAAACTTTGTGGCATAGGCATTAACCAGAGAGAAAGATACTGACTGCAATCTATTCATATGGCCTTGATAGTGTGCCAGCCAAATGTCAGTGTCATGTCAGTCTTTCTTTTACCTTGTGTTCCTATTGCATCCATACTGACCTAATATGATTTGAATCTTCAGAATTAGATGTTGCTGAGTTCCCATATTTATTTTTTACAAACCAGTATTACCTTTTATGAATTTCCATGCACATTGTTTAACCAATTTATAAGTTAATGCTAGGAAAATTAATATTACTTGGTGTGTAAACTCACTTTACAAATTGAGTTTTATTTTCTGCCTAGAAATATAATTTAGAAAGAAAAAAAGATTATTTCGCACATCATGTTGTATTTTGAATGAAGTGCAAACATGTGGCAAAGATTTGCATTATGCATTATGAATAGTAATAATTAGATCATTTTTATTTTAAAAGAATTGTTTGTAATTCAATTAACTTTTGCAATAATTATGGAGCATCCCCCTTCACATTGTTAACAAATAAATCACAAAATTCAGGAAGGTAGAGACAGGGAAGTATAACATATTCACTGAGTGCCTTTGAAGCTGCTGTGAAAAAAAATAGAAATTATGAGCTAGCAGCCAATAAAAGAAAAGACAAGCTTTTCTGCTGCTTGCAGTCAGTAATTTGTTAACAACAATTACTAACTAGAGAAAACAAGGGGGAAATACAGAGCATAGCCAGGTGTTGTTTTACGTCTGTGATTTACTCTGCTGTTTGATCAACGATGAGAACAAAATCACCCATATCCTCAGGAAGCCATGAATGTTTCCAGGCAGATGTGGGAGCACCTGGCTACTTGTCCTATACAAGACTACCTCCCTCCATCAAGGAAAAATCAAGATTTATTTCCCTCAACTTGAACCAGAAACAGTGCCAATAAATCTGCTGTTGCATTACATTATTTCTTTAATGAGAGAACAAAAGCAGTTTTGCAATCCCATTTCTGGTGACTTGGCAGGAATACACTTGCATCCTCCTGAATCAGTGTGACAGGATCATTAAGCATTTCCTTGAGTGGTCAACAGCGTGAATACTGTTTTCCTTTCTGTATCTTCTGGAAATACACACACACACACAGACACACACAATTTTGACTATAACTTTCCCTTCCAAGAGGTAGTAGAGGAAAAGAAACACAACTTTTAAGATATTTAACAATTAGGTCATATAGAAAACATTATATAGACTCTTAGGATTATATCTAAAAAATATATGAAATCCAGCAGAATTTTACTAAACAGGAAATGTTATGCTGTGGGTACAGAAATTGAGAGCACAGTTTATGGTATGGAGCAAGTATAGGGATGATGAAAATGGGTTTACAATCAGTGCAAATGATATTGGGAGCAAACTCTTTCCTTGTGGAATAATCAAATAACTCAGAATATCTTTGCCTTTGCATTTACTTCTCAATTTACATACTTTTCATAATGAAATGTTAAATAATGGATAGTGTTGAAAATTTGAAAAATTAATGCTAGATGGATTTAACATTATACAATTTAATCATAACTTAATGTCAGTTTTAATGAATGCCATATATTCAAACTCATAGCAGTATTTTTTCTTATTTTCTGGTAGTAGTATGGTTATTTTATTTTTTTAAGATTTATTTATTTATTTATACAAGAACTGGGTACAGGCCAGATGCGCTGGAAGGTGAGAGGATTCACCAGAGACAGAGCGGGGAACAGAACAGGCAGACTGACGAAATACACTGCTGAGGAGAGCAGCGGGCAAGACAGGAGAGGTCTGCTTCACCATGTGGGACCCTCGCCAGCTGGCCGGGATCAAACCAGTGCTGCAGAGGCTGCGGACAGCTTCATAACGCAGTGCTCAACCACCTGCGCCAACAGGAGAGGCCCAGTAGTATGGTTATTATATAGTATGTGTAATTATTTTCTTAATTTAAGCATATTTTTATAAGGCGATAATCATTAATGTGGCATATGAGTCAGTTAGACAATGCTACTATGGTACTGTAGAGAATTTATAGAACAAAACCACAGAGGCCAGGACAATTGTTTAATAAGCCTTGAGATAAAATTTTATAAGTTAAGATATTCATATGAAAGTTACCTAATATGTTTGTGTTAGTTCCTATAGAAATTTCAGATAATTAAACATTTATAATCACTGGGGTAAAGTCCATGAGTGCTAGACTTAGTGTGGAGTCTACACTAAGTAGAAAAAGTATGTCATTTCCAGTCTGATCCTATCTCCTCACCTTTAAAATGAGAATAACTGTACTTAAAAAGTTACTTTATATATTATGTAATTTTGTATGTGAAGGAACATGGGAATTTGAAAGGTGAAGTACAATATATTATATATTCTCCAAGGGTAATAGCAAGAACTTAAGATAAAAACAGTCAATTGCTAGATCTCATGAGGAATAGTCAGTAAATATTTTATGAGTTGAGACATCAATATCATTTCCATCTGAAGTGATCAAAGAAGTCTCGAGATAGTCTAGCTTTCTATTTAAGGAAAAAAAAAACATAATTGCTACTATTTTATCTTGTGAATGGAAGTCCATAAAAATGAATCTCTTCTAATATTCCCAAAGGATATCCATAGATTATTTCACAATCTCACCGTATGTCTGAAAGAAAGTTTCTGGTTTAAGTACGTTGGTTTTCCAACAACACAAAAAAAGGATTTCTTTTTAATCTTTCATGAGATATCCAATAAGCATCCATTACACCTATAAGACTAATTTTCATAAAACTTCTTGGCTTCAAATACTTTTGAAGCTAATGGTCTTTCAGCTAGTTTTCTGTGAAATTCTGTATCTTCATATAAATTGAAGGAAGACATACAGGGCAATGCTAAATTTAACAGAATCCACTGAACTAAGTATGTTACTTTATGGTCATAGCTTATAAATATATTCATATTTTGGTTTAACTTTCCAGAAATACAGGTTCACACCTCTTCAGATGTATGTTACCATACCACACCTACCACAAGACACCCCTAGTCCTCTACCATAGTCTATTTGCCTTTACAGTCAAATTTCTGTAGTAAGTCTTTTTGTTAGAGGGAAAGAATGTCCTGAGCAAACTCCATAAAGGCTTTGTGGGCTCCACCCCTACGACACTGGGGACTACAAATCCCCTGATCACCAAAGGGAAGTTTGCGAGGACCTGAGGGTGGAGTTAAGCAACTATGTTCTCTGAGTATTTAACTGGCCATGTGGCGGGGGTCACTCTCTTGGCCACTTGGCAGACGAGGTTTTTCACCAACTTGGTGGGTCATTGGGATTTCAGGTCAGCGGAAAGAGTAGGACGCATTTACAGACTTATCTCCCTCTTTTTCTCCGAGTTATTCATTTCTCCATTTCCCCTTCTTTGTAAATAAACCTTTTATCAACCGTTTGTGTGTGTGTGCGTGTGTGTGTGCGCGCAGGTTAGCATTAATAAGTCCCCTTTAAGTGTACGGGTAAGGACCCACAGTGAGGCAACCCATTTTATATTGGGGTTGCTCTGCAACATTTTGATTTGTTTTTGTCTGACCCTTTGTTTTGTTTCTCTGTATTCCACATATAAGTCAGACCATCCGATATTTGTTTTTCTCCTTCTGATTTATTCTGCTTTGTTTAATCCCCTCCAATTCCATCCACGTTGTTGCAAATGGCAAGAGTTTATCTTTTTTTTTTGATAGCTGAGTATATTATTGATAGTTATAGCTGAGCAATACAACCAGCACTTGAGACAACCTTACAGTGTTATGATGTCAGGCACTTTTGACTTTTCTTCACAACATTGGTTCTGTTTGCATATGTAGATTTCCTTTCCTTTGGTAAAATCATTTTTGGTATCACAGATCTTTGAAATCACAGAATCTCCTCAGGTACTTTCCCCTTGATTGTATTTCAACAGTCTTGCACCAACATCAAGCAAACCTTTCATTTCTAAGCAGTTTATAACCAGAATAAATCAAGAAATTTTCCTTGGTCAACTTTCAGGAATTCTTGGTACCAAAACAGGATATCATTTGTTATCATCTGCAAGGCAAGAGGAGAAGAGTCATTCTTGTGGTGAGGACATCCTGAATAACCTTTTTGAGTATTGCTGAATTCAAATATGGTAGAGCAACTTTTTCATCATGTTCACTATCTATTCCAGTATCTTCCAACATATTTTTGGATAGCTATGCATTTTGGCTATATATACAACTGAGTTATAACACTTGGTACATTTGCTACTTACAAAAGGATTTTTTTTTAAATTAATTAATTTATTTATTTGTTTGTTTTTTAAGATTTATTTATTTATTTATACAAGCACTGGGTACAGTCAGAAGTGCGGGAGGGTGAGAGAATTCACCAGAGCCAGAGCAGGTAACAGAACAGGCAGAATGATGAAATACACTGCTGAGGGGAGCAGCGGGCATGGCAGGAGAGGTCTGCTCACCATGTGGGACCCTCCCTGGTGGCCGGGGATCGAACCAGCATTGCAGAGGCTGCAGGCAGCTTTGCAGGCTGGCGCTCAACCGCTGCGCCACCAAAGGAGGCCCCACAAAAAGATTTTGAGTCATGAAATTCATAGTTTTATAACTTATTTGGACTACTTAACTATCACATTTATATATGCCCGTATATCTGTATCAATTTCAAAACAACTTTATTGAAATTTATTATTAGATTTTCATTTTAAGTATATAAGCTTTAAAAATGCAGCAAAGAAATTTGTAAAACTTTATCCATTTATTTTAGTATTGCGAAGATTTATGTTTGTATAAGCTTTATCAGGTAACTGCTTCCTTTAAACAATATTAGTTAAGATAATTTTAATGATTTACTTATAAATTACCTTTCTGATCATTTTTATAGTTTCTTCTTGTTAGTTATTTAATTCAGTGTGCCTGGTCTGGTACATGATGCAGACTTTGATAAGTCAACAGAGGCCTGAAATTCATGATCCATATTCAAATATAACTAAGAATGTAGTAACTCAAAACTATTTATATAATTTTTATATATAATTTTATAATTGCATCAGTCACATAATAGTACTTTCATATAGATAAATTACTGGAAACCAGTGTTCTTAATTTCAGTATAATGGTATGTTATAAATAAGAAATTGTTTAAAGATGAGAAAGAACATATTCTTGATTTTTATCTGTGGCCAGGCCAATTTTCTGAGGTTTTATGAATAGTGTATAATAAATTCCTAGAAAAATACTTGTGCAACATATATATATTTTAACTGAAATTTGACAGGTAATAACAGGGTCAGCAGAATCTCTGACTGATGTAATTTAAGAGTTCTTTTTCCTCTTATATTCAAAACTGCATGTTATAATGTCTGTCATATAAAGAGATTCTCAAACACCTCTAGAATGATGTAATAGTCAGTAGAGTTACATGGTATAAATTACTGAGAGCAGTAGCCTAAAAGACAATCTTAACAGTGAGCACATTAAATTAGCCACTCACAAGTCTAATAAAATAGAAATTAAAATGGCACAGATTATGCTGAAAAGAACTTTAAAGATAATGCTTCAGATCTTACTCTGTATAGTTAAGTGCTGGCAATGCTGTGTTATTTTGACTCATCATTAATAAATAATTCTTCACTGTGAACTACACAAGCAATAAGAGTTTTCTGTACAAATAATTCCACACATTTTTCACTAATGTTTTGTCAAACTGCCTGCCATATTGGCATGGCAGGAAGTAGAAAGGGTGAGCAAGATTTATGTTATCTGATGCTAGATATTTCCTTAGGGGAAAAAAAAAAAACTTGAAATTCAAAGCTAAATGCTTTTAAAAATAAAACAACAGTAGCTGAGGAAAGCGGAAAAAAATTAGTCCTATATCACCTATTTAAGTATATAATCACAAGAAGGAAAACCTCACTTTTTCCTGATAACAGAGAAAGGGAAACCTGAGAGATTATAGATGAAACAAGGAAAATCTGTAGGGCCAGAATATCCAAAATATTTTTTTTTAAAACAGATCAGGTACTTTTTAAAAATATTTAAGTGTACATCACCAGTAGTATTTTACCTCAGCCTACACACCATCAAGGCATTCAAAATCCTCCACCTTAGTCCATTGGGCTCTGTCCCCCCATTCCTCTCCAGCCTCCCCCTCCTCCTTTGGTGGCCTTATTTTGCAGTCAGCTTTCTAGGGTTTGTTTTGGTTTGGTATTGTCTTACTCCTTCTTTTGTCTCTCTATTTGAGTGATACTAAATGGTATTTGTATTTCTCATTCAGGTTTATTTCCCTTAGCATAACCCTCCCCAGTTCCATCCATGTTATGACAAATTGCATGAGTTCATCAATTTTACCCTCTTTTCTTTAAGATTCTAGCTAGAGGTTTGTCTATTTTGTTTATTTTTTCAAAGAACCAATATTTGAATTTATTGATATTTTTCACTTCTGTTTCATTTATTTCTGTTCTAATTTGGTTATTTCCGTTTAATTTAGACCCAAGCAGAAATTACAGGATGAAAACAATGACTTTTCAATTTTTGTTACATAGTTTTGGTAAAGTTTTAAGATTCAGAAAATGTAGTAACAAAGGTTTGCACTAAAACTATTTTCAAAAATGTGGCAATCTAGTCAACGAGCATTTAATTTGAAGGTCAAAGCTAAGATTTTTGAAGGCTTATAAAAAAATGTATATCAGAAATGCAGTTTTATTGAATACATAATTCTCACTCGGGTAACACTGTTTGAATCTTCAAATCTTTGGTTAACCTCTGATTTGACAAACTCCAAAAGATGTTATTTCCCTGCCAAATTATTTATCTAACTTTTTAGAATAACAAATAAAAAATCAATAACTGCCCTTCTGTGTCCTAAAATCAGTTTTTCTCATGCGGAGGCATAGATGTACTTCTGCTTTATATGTATTGGTACTACAGTGTTGTCACAATATGCCAAATTCAGATGTTATATGTAAACTTGGGTTATTGAAAAAATACATTGGATATGTTGAAAACAAATGTTTCATGTATTGAGGCGTTATTTTAAAATAAAATTCTGTTTAGTTTAGTCCTCCTCTGTAAACAGAAAATGCAGCATCTGAGTTCTGTATTAGCCTACAAATTGTTCCCCACACCCTCTGCTTTAACTCATTAGCCATTTAAATGTGTGCCAAGGACCTCCCTGGTAGCCTAGGTGTTAAGTCTTAGCACTATTACAGGCCAGGTCCTGAGTTCAATCCCTGGCCAGAGAGCTAACCCGCATGGTGCAGCAACCTTCTTTTGTTATGCCCACTGCTCCCAAAGCACTGTATTTCAGTAGATCTGCCTGTTCTGCTCCCCACTTTGTCTCTGGTGAATCCTCTCACCCCCTCCCACACCTCTGGTCTACACAGTTCTATGCAAAAATAAATAAAATCTTTAAAAATATGTGTGCCTAGTATATATTGATATAGGTCTCTTCAAAAGCAATATGCTAATACACAGTGTAGCTCTGAAAATCCATAGAGGCAATTTATAGAATAATTTAACAAAATCAAAAAGTTGTGCATAAAATGTGAGAACTATATACAGGACAATATTCAGGACTTCCAGATTCAACTTAAAGAATCAACATAATTGAAATTTTTAGCCATTAAAGCTATAATTATAGAGTCTATATAACATATAGAATAGGTTTTTAAAATGCATAAACAGTATTACCTAAAATAATGTATACAACTCTTTCAAATATGTGTATTTACATGTGGAAGGAATAGGTAATAGTGAGCAGATTTTAGGATTTACATAGTTCTGGGAAACTGAAATCCATGTATAAGTGATGAATCTATGAAGTGGGCAATGGGTTTTCTTTCCTTCTAGTTTATAGGAAAAAAAGAAAGATCTCATAAAAGTTAGGTAATGAACCAGTAAATCAACAAACTATTGAAGAATTGCAAATTGAAAACATGGTACCTATATTTTATTTTATTTTATTTTTTTTTAAATCCAACTTTTATTAAGGTTTTTTTAAATTAACATTTTATTTTATATAATTCTTATATCATTTTCATTTTTGCACAACGTATGCATTATTTTTTTTTTTTATAAATTTTATTGTTATATTCCCCATACAATTGCAGCCCCCCATTCTGACCCCAATCCCTCCCCTCCCGCCCCGCCCCCCTAAAAGTGTCTCTGGTTCATAGTTTTTTGTTGATTTTGATTTTCACTTTCTTATAGTTATTCATTTTCCTGGTCCCTTATTTAAGTTTTCTAGATTCCTGCTATGAGTGAGACCATCCGGTATTTTTCTTTTTCTTTTTGGCTTATTTCGCTGAGCATGATCCCTTCCAGCGCCATCCATGTTGCAGCAAATTGCATGTGTTTATCTTTTTTGAATGCTGAGTAATATTCCATGGTATATATGTACCACATCTTCTTGATCCAGTCATCTATTTTTGGGCATTTGGGTTGTTTCCAAAGGTTAGCTATTGTAAACAGTGCTGCTATAAACATAGGGGTGCAGGTGTTCTTTGGAATTGATGTTTCTGTGTCCTTTGGGTAAATACCTAGGAGTGGAATTGCTGGGTCATATGGAAGCTCTATGTTTAGTAGGTCCAGAAATCTCCACACAGCTTTCCACAGTGGTTGGACCAGTTTGCACTCCCACCAACAGTGCAGAAGAGTTCCTTTTTCTCCACACCCTCGCCAACATTTGTTGTTGCTAGTTTTTTTAATATGTGCCATTCTCACTGGTGTAAGATGGTATCTCATGGTAGTTTTGATTTGCATTTCCCTGATGACAAGTGATGTTGAACATTTTTTCATATGCCTGTTGGCCATTTGCATTTCCTCTTCAGAGAAGTTTCTTTTAAGCTCTTCTGCCCATTTTTTGACTGGATTATTTTCTTTGTTGTTGTTGAGACTCATCAGCTCTTTGCAGATTTTTGTGATCAGTCCTTTATCATTAGTGTTGGGTGCAAAAATGTTCTCCCAGTTGGTGGGGTTTCTCTTTGTTTTTGTTATTGTCTCTTTTGCTGTGCAAAAGCTCTTTAATTTGATGTAGTCCCAGCTGTTTATCTTTGCCTTCACTATCACTGCTTTGGGTGATGTGTCTGTAAAGATGTCTTTGATGTGCAAATCACGTAGTGTTTCGCCTATATTTCCTTCTATATATTTTATGGTTTCAGGTCTTATGTCTAGTTCTTTAATCCATTTTGAGTTGATTTTTGTGTATGGTGTGAGGTGGTGGTCAAGCTTCATTCTTTTGCATGTAGCGACCCAGTTTTCCCAGCACCATTTATTGAACAAACTTTCTTTGCTCCAATGCATAGTCTTTGCTCCTTTGTCAAAGATTAGTTGACCATAAACCTGTGGGTTTATTTCTGGATTTTCTATTCGATTCCATTGGTCTGTATGTCTATTCTTGTTCCAATACCATGCGGTTTTGATGATTATGGCTTTGTAGTATAGTTTGAAGTCTGGGAGTCTGATGCCTCCATTCCCTTCTTTTTTTTTCAGGAGAG
The DNA here is from genome assembly GCF_964194135.1 of Talpa europaea. Classification (NCBI taxonomy): domain Eukaryota; kingdom Metazoa; phylum Chordata; class Mammalia; order Eulipotyphla; family Talpidae; genus Talpa; species Talpa europaea. The sequence continues at coordinate 84,421,228 of NC_140070.1, forward strand.
CTTTGGCTATTCGGGGTTTTTTGTGATTCCATATGAATTTCATCAATAATTGTTCTATTTCTTTGAAGAATGACATTGAAATTTTGATTGGAATAGCATTGAATCTGTATATTGCTTTTGGAAGGATGGCCATTTTAATAATGTTTATTCTTCCAATCCATGAGCAGGGGATGTCTCTCCATTTCTTTGTGTCTTCTTCTATTTCTTTTAACAGTGTTTTATAGTTTTCTTTGTATAGGTCCTTTACCTCTTTTGTTAGATTTATTCCCAAATATTTGATTTTTTTTGTTTCAATAACAAAAGGTATGGTCTTTTTGATTTCTTCTTCTTCAGATTTATTGTTTGTGTATAGGAAGGCTACTGACTTTTGCGTGTTGATTTTGTATCCTGCCACTTTACTGAACTGATTGATGAGTTGAATTAGTTTTTCTGTGGAGTTTTTGGGGTTCTCTATGTATAATATCATATCGTCTGCAAAGAGTGATAGTTTGACTTCTTCTTTTCCTATTTGGATTCCTTGGATGTCTTTCTCTTGTCTTATTGCCCTGGCTAGGACTTCCAGTATTATATTGAAAAGCAATGGTGAGAGTGGACATCCTTGTCTTGTTCCAGATCTTAATGGAATAGCTTTCAGCTTTTCACCATTGAGAATGATACTGGCTGTTGGCTTGTCATAGATGGCCTTTATGATGTTGAGGTATGTTCCTTGTATCCCAAGAATTTCAAGGGCTTTTATCATGAATGGGTGTTGCACTTTGTCAAAAGCTTTCTCAGCATCTATTGATATTATCATATGGTTTTTATATTTCTTTTTGTTGATGTGTTGGATAACGTTGATTGATTTTCGGATGTTAAACCATCCTTGTGCCCCTGGAATGAATCCAACTTGGTCGTGGTGAATTATCTTATGGATACATTGTTGGATTCTGATAGCTAAAATTTTATTGAGGATTTTTGCATCAGTGTTCATTAGGGAGATTGGCCTGTAGTTTTCCTTTTTTGTGTTGTCCTTGTTCGGTTTTGGTATTAGTGTAATGTTGGCTTCATAGAACGTGTTTGGTATTGTCCCTTCCTTCTCAATTTTTTGGAAGAGTTTGTGAAGGATAGGCACTAATTCGTCTCTGAATGTTTGGTAGAATTCATTTGTAAATCCATCAGGTCCTGGGCTTTTGTTTTTGGGGAGGTTTTTGATTACCATTTCAATTTCGCTAATTGTAATTGGTCTGTTTAGGTGTTCTATTTCTTCTTTATCTAGCTTTGGGTGATTGTAGAGTTGTAGGAATTTGTCCATCTCCTCTAGATTGTTAAACTTGTTTCCATATAACTGTTCATAGTAGTTACTGATTATTCTTTTGATTTCTGCTGTGTCCGTTGTGATTTCTCCTCTTTCATTGATGATCCTGTTTATTTGTGCTTTCTCCCTTTTTTCCTTTGTGAGCCTGGCTAGGGGTTTGTCTATTTTATTTATTTTTTCAAAGAACCAGCTCTTGGTTTCATTGATCTTTTGGATTGTTTTTTTAGTTTCAATTTCATTTATTTCTGCTTTGGTTTTTATTATTTCTTTTCTTCTACTGGTTTTGGGGTTTTCTTGTTGTTCTTTTTCTAGATCTTTGAGCTTCGAGATTAGGTTGTTTCTTTGCGTTCTTTCTTGTTTCTTGATGTGAGCTTCTATTGCTATATATTTTCCTCTTATTACTGCTTTTGCTGCATCCCATACATTTAGGATATTGGTGTCCTCCTTGTCGTTCAATTCAAAAAATTTTTTAATTTCTTCTTTGATCTCCTCATTAGTCCAATGGTCTTCCAGTAGTGTGGTTTTTAATCTCCATGAGGTAGGAAAGTTCCTTGCCTTCTTTTTATGGTTTATTTCTAGTTTGATGCTTTCATGGTCAGAAAAGATGGTTGATATGATTTCAATCTTGGTATATCTGTTGATGTTTGTCTTGTGCCCCAGTATGTGATCGATCCTGGAGAATGATCCGTGTGCGCTTGAGAAAAATGTGTACTCCATTTTTTTGGGGTTTAGTGTTCTATAGATGTCTGTTAAGCCCAATTGCTCTAGGTCTTTATTTAGAGCTTTGGTTTCTTTACTTATTTTTTGTCTTGTTGATCTATCCATTGTTGATAGTGGTGTGTTGAAGTCTCCCACTACGTATGTGTTTTCTCTGATGTCTGTTTTCAGAGAGGACAACAGTTGTCTGATATATTTTGGTGCTCCTTCGTTTGGTGAGTATATGTTAATGAGTGTTAGTTTTTCTGGAAGTATTGTCCCCTTGATCATAATGTAGTGACCATTGGGGTCTCTTTTTATTTTTTTGAGTTTGAAGTCTGTTTTATCTGATATAAGTATAGCTGTTCCTGCTTTCTTTTTTGGTCCATTTGCTTGTAGGATTGTTTTCCATCCTTTAACTTTGAGCCTATTTTTATCTTTTGTAGCTAAATGTGTTTCCTGGAGACAGCAAAAGGTTGGGTTTTGTTTCTTAATCCAGGCTGCAACTCTGTGTCTTTTTATTGAAGAGTTTAGTCCATTTACATTTAGAGTTAATATTGATATGTTAACATCTGTATTTGCCATTGTGTTTGTCTTTCCTTTGATTTTATTTATTTATTCTTTTAATAACTTTTTTTTTTTTTTGGCCTTCTTTCATTGTTATTCGTCGCTCTGAGGTTCTGGCTTTAGGACTCCTTGTAGTATTTTTTGGAGTGGGGGTTTAGTTGCAATGAAATTCCGGAGTTTCTGTTTGTCTGGGAAGGTCCATATTCTTTCTTCAAAGAGGAAGAAGAGCTTTGCGGGATAGAGTATTCTTGGTTGGCATCTGTTTTCTTGGAGTCTGTTGACTATGTCCCTCCACTCTCTCCTTGCCCGTAGTGTTTCTTCGGAGAAGTCTGATGTCAGCCTGATTGGTTTTCCTTTGAATGTTATCTGTTTCTTCCCTCTTGCCAGATTCATTATTTTTTCCTTGTCCTGGATTCTTGGGAGCTTTACTATTATGTGTCTTGCTGTATTTTTCCTTTCGTCGTGGAAGTTTGGTGTTCTTCTTGCTTCTTGTATATCAATTTTCAGCTCCTTCTCCACATTTGGGAAGTTCTCTTCAATTATCTCTTTGAATATTTTCTCTGTTCCTACATCTCTCTCCTCTCCTTCTGGTATTCCTATAACTCTTATATTTCCTTTCCTCATGGAGTCAGATAGTTCCCGAAGTCTTTCTTCGTTCTTTTTCCTTCGTACTTCTCTTTCCTTTTCTGTTTTGGTTCTTTTTATTTCTGTGTCTTCAAGATTACTTATTCGTTCTTCCATTTCATCTATTCTGCTTTCATTGCTTTTCCCAGAATTCTTTAGTTCTTCCATTAATTCTTTGATCTCCTGCATTTCTTTTACTTCCCTCTTTAGGGACTCAATTTCTTTCTTCTGACCATTGTTTTCCCTCTCTAGGGACTCAATTGCATTCTTCTGATTGTTGATTATTTTTCCCTTATCATTGTTTTCCTTTATGACTTCTGTCAGTTTTTTAATCACGGCAATTTTAAATTCTCTTTCTGGAAGGCTCAGAAATTCTTCCAAGTTATTGTCGTTGCAATCTGGGGGCTGGCTTTCTTTTTGTGGTGTGCTTTTTCTCTGGAGAGTTGCTAGGTTGCGTGTGGTTCTTCTCCTCCCTACTGTCTGTTTTCTAATTTGCCGTATGCGTTGGGACACTGTGTTGTTGGGACTTGCCGGCATCTTGGGTGGGCTTCTCTGTTCCCCTCTGGTTCTTCCAGGAGTCATCTGTCAGTTTCAAGCAGCCTTTACTGGAGAAAGGTCCCTGTTCTAAAATGCCGATGTGGGGACACACTCCCCTGTGCGCCTGGTCTGCCCCGGCGGTGGGTTCCTGCTCCCCTCTGGGCTTGGACTGCAGGCCAGAGGGGGTCTGGCGTGGGCGAACTTCCCCCGCTCACCTCTGGCTCCTGAGGAAGCCTTCTGCAGGTAGTCTTTACTGAAGAAATGTCCCTGTTCTAAAATGGTGATGTGGGACACACTCCCTGCGCTTCTGGTCTCAGGCACACTATTCTGCGCGCCTGGTCTGCCCCGGCTGTGGGTGCTCGCTCTCCCTGTGGGCTCAGACTACTTGTTCAGAAGGGGCCCGGTGTGGGCTAACTCCCCAGCTGGCCACTAGCTCCTTCAGTAGCCTGTGCTGGGGTCAAGTCGCTAGGTGGCACCAGAGATCTCTCCTAGAGCCCTTGGGGAGCTGATTTTCCACCCCGTGGGACAGGGAGCAGAGCGGGGATGGTAGGGTACACCTCAACGCCTTTGGGGTGCTGTGTCTGCCTTGTGCCCCACCGTCGTGGGGAACCCACGCCCCTAATTTCGTGCCCCGGGTCTCAGTTCCAAAGCCCTCAGTTCCAGGACGCGGGCTGTAGCCCAGATCAGTGGCGCGGGAATGGCGCCTTTTGAATCCCGCTCCCCTGCCTGGGCGCCTTGTTCCTGCTCACTCAGGGAGGGCCTCCGCTGTCTCCCCGCAAGCCTAGGTCGCAGGCGCAGGGCCCTGGGCAGCTGCAATCCGAGCGCTGCTTTAGTGCAAGCTTACTGGGCGGCCGGGGCTGTGTGCTGGTGCTGGTCTCCTCCTGGTGGGCGGGGCGCTCTTTAATGGCGCGTGGAGCGCACCTCCGTGGTGGATCCTGCAGGGTTCGCCTCAGCTCCCGTTCACGGGGTGTGGTGGCAGAAATAGTTCCTTTCCACTCACAGTCCCGCTTGCTGCATCCGTTTTTCTTGTTGGGCGTTTTGGTTTGTTGTTTCCCTTGTCTCTGCGGGTCGGAGAGTGCCGCCTCTGTGGGCGGGGGAGGGGAGCAGGGTTCTGCGCTTCCCTCCCTTCTCGTCCTCTTTTATGGCAACTTTCTTCTTCGGGCAGTTTGCTGGAGTCGTCCGTTTATCTTCCGTGTCCCAGTTCTCACTGGGACCTGCCGCTTTTCCTCCCTATTAACTTTTTTTAATGGGAGATCTTACTCGCAGCCCTCGCCGCCATGTTGCTCCGCCCCTCCGGTACCTATATTTTAATCACATGACATACTAATATACTCCTCACGATTGAATTTCTTATACTTTTGCAAGGATTATATTTGATCTTGAGTGCTAAATAATTATTCAGCAAAATGTAATATTTTTATATTAATACATAGTAATATTGCTTTATGATATTAATCATAAGATTTTATACATGATTAGGACATGTTAAAAAATTGTAATGAATTGATATGCCTAATTTGCATGATTAATTTTAAAGTTGCAATTTTTCCATTATTACCATTTAATACATTATAATCATAATTTAGGAATATAATATACTTTCCAACAGGATAAATTTATTAGTTATGGTTTATTAGTAGTGTATATGACTCAATTTAAATGGTGAATTATTTGAATACATTTTCTTATTTACCACATTATCCATTTGTTTTCACTTACAGCCCAAGCTTCTATTTCTTAGTATTTTATGTAGTTATCACTTATTTTTAAAAATATATTTTCAGTCAGCAATAAGTCTTTTATTAACAGCTGGAAAGAATTTTACATATAGTTTCTAAAGTATATATATTTTTAGGAGAATCGTACTTATAATTCTCACAAATTTAAGAAAGTACTTTATCCTTAATATAAAAGCAGCTTTCGTAGAGAATCATTTTTTTCAAATTATGTTTTCATCTGTAATTCATACATATAAATAGGTTTCTAAAAAGGAATTGGAAAGAAATCATGAATTCAAAATTATATTTCTAATTTGAGTTTACTGCCACAGAAATTTTACCTTCAAGGATCTGGCATCTCTATCTTCTTTTCATAGACAAAAACATTTCCATGATTTTTATTTAATTAACAAACATAATTGTTTTATCCCTCAATATAACAGAGATTAGAAATTTTAATAGTAATCATCACTGAAAACAGTCTGTATAGTTTTTCTTAATTTTTTAAAAGATCCCATTCTATTTTATGTTAAATTACTGTGTTTTAAAGTCATTTTAAGTTGTTTCTCCTCCAACTCAAGTTACAGGTATTATTCTTTACATTTTCAAGATGATTTTTAATGTTAATGTGTTTCTAGTCGTTTAAAATGTTTACAGTGATCCAAAGTAAATCTTCAATATAAGTATTTTCAGAGACATCTAACTTCTGACCTAGTTTCCATCCTGTCCTCCCTCTCCCTGTGGTAACCACTATTATCATTTTTTATTCTTAGGTTTACATTTAAATTGTTTTGTACCCATTTTTCTCCACCTGCTTCTTTCTTTTAAAAATATATAATAAAATCACTTCATTGTAATAATTAGACATACTAATAATGACTTTTTACAACGTCATCATTTCCCAATGGATGTAGCATGTATTTGTTTAATCATTCCCATAAGATGGACATTTAAGTTATTTCAAATCTTTACAAATAAATCTCAAGGAGTCTTCTTGAAAATATGTCAGTTTGCACTTATGCAGCTTATCTTTGGGATACATTTCAAAATGCCAAAATCTAAGCAAATGTATTTTGCTTTAAAATGTTTAAGTTCCCATTATAAATGTCGTACCATATACATTCCTGACAACAACATATTAAAGTGCTTTTCCTTACTATTCTGATGGGATAGAAATAGTATCTCAGTGTTTTAAATTTGAATTTATCTTTTATTAGTGATGTTTTATTGATGTAAAAACTGTTTTAAACAATATAAAACTTAAAAAGTATTTTTTAAAGAGTACGTTGTTTACATTTTAGGTAAATTTTGGAAGTTTAACACAAGATTAATTTACTTGTAGATTGGATTGTTAAAGCAATATTATATAGGAAAAAATAGAGCCATGTCTCTGAAAATAAACTTCATGAGTTAAGTATTTCTATTTTATTCAAATGTCACAATACTTGTGTAAAAATAATAATACTCAAGTTGATTATGCAATAATTTCTTGTAGTTAAGAAGCTGGTGATATAAACTATAAAATAGTAAGATTTTATTACAAAGTTCTGTCTTGAAGAGAAAGAAGAGTTTATAAATTATATTGTAATTGTGGAGGGATTTTCTATGGCAGATTAAGATTTGATAAAATATAGAAGTCAAATGTATTATATTTCATGTCATTGCTGAATGCCAATGTCAGTGGAAGGAAAATATCCTGTAATAAAGAAAAAATCATGAGTTCCTATCCCTATTCTGGACTATTTGAATTTTTCCTATGTTTTCTAATAATGTTTCTAAATATATTTTCATACTTTATTTGTATTTAATAGACTAGTTCTTAGGCTATCATATTGATCAGAGGTCAGCCATTAATGTCTCCTTCCACAAGAATTATGTTTTCTTTAGAATACAAAATATTAAGGAAATGATGATGGGGAATGGTTCCTGCCAATTAATTCTTAATTATTTTCTTTCCTTTCAGCACCTTCCCTGATAGGTATAGTAAGGAAGGACTGGGCATCCCAAAATAGCATTGCCCTATCATGGCAAGCACCTGCTTTTTCCAGTGGAGCCATACTGGACTACGAGATCAAGTATTATGAGAAAGTAGGTCTTACTTGGATCTTTTTAACAAACCATATATACCTATACCTGTATATATGTATATACCGAGCATGTTGTTGTACTGTTACTTTCTTTAAAGCTTGTTATTCTTTGGCTTAACCTCATGCCTTATGTCTTTGACTACTCTCCACTTTGTTGTTGTGCTCGTTATTTTTCAATTAATTTGTCTTGTTTTAGGTCAGATTAAAGACACAAGATGGTGGTCTCTGTCATGAGTTAAATTCTATAGAGTTTTACAACTTAGGAAGAAATAGTAGCTCCATCATCTTGCAGTTAATTTGAAATAACATTGTTGCTAAAATTGGGAAGAAATGGCAAAATGGAATTAACTATAATCTAGAAAGAGTTTGTATAGGCCATATCCTTTGCCAATGAGTTTAAAGTTATAGTCCACTGTAATTTGGAAAGAACAATTTAATGATAAATTGGAATAACTGATGAATTAAAATTTTTTCTTTACATTCAGGAAGCTAGGAAGATAAATCTGGTTAAAAAAAACAAATGTTAACCTTAAAATTTCAATTTTTGTTTTAAAAATTGTTTTCAGTTACTGTATTTTCCTGAGTTATATACTCCCTTACCTTTCTTGTATTCATACTTTCTTTATGCTTCCCCTTTCTATTCTTCACCATTATAATGTTGCTTTATTATTGTGGTAGACCAGTTGTCATTTCTGATAATATCTCTCATTGTGCTAATACTGCTCTAAATATTGATAAAGGGAACATTGAATTTAAAAATATAATTTAAGTGCAAGAAATTATATACAATATTTACATTACATATAATGTAAGTAATAACTTCTTATATTTCTGTAATCTACTAGAAGCAAAGAAACATCATAAATATATTTAGGTTTTCTCTGAAGAAACAGGTCAAGAAGAGAAATAGGAGTGTCTTTTTCTATCCCACTGAGAACAAAATGATAGCATAAAATCTTTCTCCACCTAAGACTTCAAATTCTGACTGTATAGTTAACATATGCATATATAATATGGTTTCTTCTTCCTAGAAAATATTTTTATAAAATTTATAATTAGAGTAACTTACAATAGAGCTTGTAGTTTAAAGAGCTTATTTCCTCTTTAAGAAGCTAGATATTACTCGATAAAAAATATAAATAAATGATCTCATTCTGGGCATACAAATTAATCCTCTTTAGTGTATGATTATAGGAATGTATAGAAATATAGGATGAAAGAGGTTGTCCACCATGCTCTTCAATTGTTGCCAGCAGTGGTAGAGTGGAAGGATTGGTGGAGATACATGTGTGGAGACAAGAAAGAAAGAGGGCGGCGGCAAGTATAGATAAACATGTACAGATGGATCAATAACTAATTTGCTGGATGGCCCCTAACTAATTTGGTAGTTATTTTAGTTGAGTTGCTGAAAAATAGACTTTGAGACAGGAATTTGTGTGCATGTGATATAAGAAAGTTTCCTAAAACTGGAAGAGGGTAGGAGAAGGACTGTGAAAAAGAGATCAAATTCAGAGTGACCCAGGGAACTCTGCAGTCTAATTACATCTCAACATTTCTCCTGTGGAGACAAAGAAAGCTGAACTTCACACTCTGTCTACAGTCTATCCTTGGCCATAGGACTGAATGGTCGTACATATGTTGTGTGCACAAAAAATATTATAAGCACTTCTGGTTCTTTATAGTGGTTGTAGCAGCCCAAGTTTTGGTTTCTAAAGCAGGTGGCAGATACAAGCTGGAGGGATGGCAGGTAAAGATGATCCAAGAAGATCTGGTGGCACCAACTATTAACTAAGGAACTTCATTGCTTGGAGAGATATGAGAGAATTTTATTCTTTGGCTCATTGTAATATTCATATTATCAGTCATTTTTATTGGTACCTAAAGTCTTTAACTTAAGGCATTTAAACTTTAACACTGTGTATTGCTAACATATAATTAATATGCAAAGACCCATGTTAACACTATTCTCTGAGGAATTTGTGCTGTTTTATTAAGTTCTCATTGTGTTAAAAGCATTATTCTGCAAATCAGGAAAGAATTTAAGCTGCTTCAATGTGCACTGTCTACAAATATCTAAGGTCAAACAGCACACTGTTGTTATCCGTGACTTTTGCTTAGACAATGTGATATATTGAAAAAAAGCACTGTTCTGGGTGTTCAGAATCTGAGTTTGGCTCCGATCTGCAGTTTCTTAGTCCTGTTTTCTCATCCATAAAATAAGGAGTAAAATAAGGATCTAGGAAGATAATATCTTACACTTCTGTTTCCAAAGGCATATATTTATGTGTAAACAATTATAAATATGTTATCCCTCCACTCAAATAACAGTACTTGTTCTTTCTGTCTACTGAAATTTAATATATATGTGCACACATTTTTAAAAATATTTTATCACAAGGATCAATATTATTCACATCACAATTATATATAAAAATTAAGACCCTAATATGGGGCTTCCCCTGGTCGTGCAGGTGGTTGAACACAGCACTGTGAAGCTGTCTGCAGCCTCTGCAGCACCGGTTTGATCCCGGCCGGCTGGCGAGGGTCCCACATGGTGCAACAGATCTCTCCTGTCGTGCCCGCTGCTTCTCTCAGCAGTGTATTTCATCAGTCTGCCTGTTCTATTCCCTACTCTGTCTTTGGTGAACCCTCTCACCCTCCTGCGAATCTGCCCTGTAACCCTGGTTCTTGTATGGATAAATAAATAAATCTTAAAAAAGGAGACCGTATTATGATTGTTTCACCCCTCTCAGAGAGAAAGAGAATGAGAAGTATAAAAAAGAAAACATATTGCTTTTTGGTTATAACTAATTAGATATTCTCTAATTAATTATACTCCCCAATCCTTACTTTTCTCTTTTCTTACTCAGGAAGTATTTCATTTTATATTCAAGTGAAAAAGGTTTGAATATGAAAAAAGCACTTAAAATGAAGAAAAAAATCAAGTGTAAGTTACAAAAAATTATATTTTGTATTTTTATAGCGAGTACCTATGTCCAAATATAGAACCTACTCATAATGAGAGAACTAAGAATTCATCTGCTACAACTCCATTGTCTCCCACCTCAAAATGTTGCCAAGCTCTCTTGCTGTCACAAAATATCAAAAAATCTTATCAAATATCAAACATTCACTTTCCTTATCTCTTTTCTTCCCCACATCTTTCATTTTTTGTTTACATTCTCAGTTTTCTTCTCTATTTTCCTCTGCCCAGATACTCACTTTTTTCTTGTTTCTTTGTTATTTTAATATACTTATTAAATTTAGTCTTCATAGAGTTATTTATGTATTCATCTGATCCCCTATTGGCTTGTGAGCCACTAAAGAAAGGTTATTTCTTTTTTGGCTTTGTCATCCAAGCTCCAATCAGTACCTACCAAAGGTGTTTGCTTACTACCAAATTCTAGTGTAATATCTCTTTGTCCAGAACTCAATCACTAGAAATTGAGAAAAGATACCAAACCAATGTATAATTATCTCTGACAATTAAAAAAGGAAAGAAAGCCTCCAGAATTTCCTATTTCTACCTGTTCATAAGAAAGTCCAGTACGCAAGTATCCATCAGATAGATGAGAGAATGTTCTCTTAATAATTAGAATGTAAATTCGTGAGGACAGGGAATCCTTTAGTCTACTTTCATATTCCCAGCACTCTGAAAGGCCAATAGCTAATAATTTATAGCCAAAAATTGTTGGCCAATCATATGTCAGGTACTTTTAAAATTGTTTTACATGTATTAAATAATTCAATTCTAATGACAGTCTTTTGAGATCAATATTATTACTCTTCCCATTTTACAGACGAGAAACTAAGGCATAGGAAGCTAAGTAATCACCAAAATCACCCTAGTGAAAGGTTGTTGAAGTTAGACCTGCTACTTATATTACAATTGAATGCCTCAGAAAAGTCATTGCTTTCTGCTGATGCTGATTTTCTAGGTTCCCTGAGGCCAAACATTTCATTATTCTCTAATGCCCAGTTTGCTACTCTAAAATGGCAGCAATAAAGCTCACCTGTCTCACCAGAGTGTTGTAGAGCACCACTAATTACCAACTGGTAGCTCATTTTGCAAACATAATCCCCCCCATAACAGTTTATTATTCTTGTATCTGGTGTTTAAGACACTATGACTGGTCTTTTCCTTAATGTTTTCTTAACTTTCACCTGTCAGCAGTTTTTAGATTTTGTTCAAGAAAACTCATCATGAGAAAGGAAGCATTCTCATATCCAGGTGATCAATGATTATCTGTATAAAGCACTGAATTAATATAACTTTCCATTATTTCACCTAGTCCACTAGTTAATAGCAATAAGATACCAGAGTTTTATATAAAAATAGACAAATTCATGTCATGTGAACTGTGTATTTTTTTAAAAGGTGATGAGGCTTGTGGGAAGATTTTCATTCTGGGAAATGTTTTCATCACTCAGGGATGATTAAAAGTAGCCCCTTTGGAAAAGGTTGAATTTTGGATGTTCTTTTTGAAAGTTACATACTTCTTAATGTCAAACCTTGTACACGTCTCTTTCTCCTGTCCCCTCTTATTCTGCTTTCTCAAGAGTTTTTCCCCAGATAAGAGTAATCTCTTATTTTTCTAAAGACATAGCAGTAAATGTAGAAATAATCAACTGAAGAAAGGGAAAATATCTTTCATTCCTTCCTTCTTTATTACGTGGTCAATATACATTCCTCATTTTCTTTTGTTGTATTTCCTTTGCTTAGGTGTTTGTCCAAGAGGAGACTTTTCACTTGCATGAATGCCACTCTTACCTCCATCCACTATGAAACATATTCATTCTCTCTAACCTCCTCCTCTGTGACCACCTAACTTCCACATTGTGCAACTAAATGTAGACTTGCATGTAAGCCTACAGGTGATCATTATACCATAACTAAGAAAAATGTGACAGATGAAAGGCATATGGATCACATGAGAGTCTTATTGAAATGCAGGTTATGGTTCAGTTGACCAGTCCTGGGTTAAATGGTGGTGGGAGGAGGCATTGCATTTGGAAGAGGCTCCCAGGAGCGCTAGCACTGCTGCTCCTAACACCATACTCTGAATTATAAGGCTCTGGAGGCCCTGCCTCTCCATTACCTCAAGTTATCAAATGTAGATGGAAGCAAAATAATCACAACCCTCTAAATATACTTCTGAAGTTAAATAGTGCAATATCTCTGTGGCTGGATAGGGCCTCTGCAGATGTTACATAATGTGTATGATATTACAACCTAAAATACTACTCTGAAGTAAAATGCAGTAAATGAAGGAACAAGTCATTTTCAAATACAATTTTGTTTTTCCAAAGGAAACAGCAAATTGCTGAGCTAGTAAATAAAGTTTTGTGCTCTTTTTTCCTTTCTCATAATTCTTATTCGTTGCAATGTCCACCACAGAGAAATTGGATATGAGCATTTGGTACTAATTAAAACAACATTACCTGATAGAAAATAGACAGCAAGGGAATTTACTGATACAAACACTCATTACAGAGATTTTATAGCCAATTTCCATGTTGTGCAGCAAACACCACACTGTGTGGAAGACTGTCTGGTTTAGTGAGCCCAGGGAGTCCCCGTGGTGCCGGGAGCAGAGATTCGTGTGGTGGCAAACCTGGGACTGGTGCCAGCATTGTAACTGCAGCATCTGTATGGCTTGATCAAAATATAAAGAAATTAAAAAGATATTTACAGCTTGCGTTAACCATGGTCTGCAAGCACTTAAAATTGCAAGCATCTTCTAACTACTCCAGATTTATAGTATCTCCTATTTCATAAGTTACCCTATCTTCTGTTTGAGTTAAAAAATGAATTGTTAAAATTATACAAGTTGGATTTTTTTAAATTAAAATTTGGTATATCCAAAAAAAGGATAAAATAAATTGGTAGAACTGTTACAATGTGTTGGGGTTCCTAGATGTTTCTAGGTTGGAGGGAGCTCCTCAGTCCTTGACTGTGGCATGAGAAGAATTCAAAGCCATGTCTTTAGCAATGCCAGGGAGAGGTACTAGGAGGGCAGAATCCAGGGAAGAATAACAGCAAGAGGATGGTAACGGAGGGGACTCCATACTTTATGGGATGCAGGTTCTTTCCTGTGGTGAAATGTGCAGGTGCTCCAAGGGTGTTGGTTCTGGCCCCGGTATCAACGTCTAAGTCACTCCTTCTTCTACTATGCTCCAGGAGGTATAGTTTTATCATATCCCAGAAAACAAGTTGGGACAAGGGAAAGCATTTAGGGGGAGTTGCCATGGTGTGGGCCAGTTCCACCCTTCCCTTGTGAAGGGAAGAGCATTTTATATTTTTAAGGGAATCATCAGGCCTAATTAGGGAAATTGCCTTGTCATCCAGAAAACAGCCAATTTTGAGAAATTCCCCTTTCTGGGGGCTTCTTTCTCTCCTCGGATCTTAGGATTTGCCAGTAGATTGGGACAGGGCACCGCCTTTCTCCTCCGAAGCTGTGCTTGGCTCCCCCCAGGCTCTATCATAAATGTTACTTTGGGCATTGCCCTTCCTGCCCTGAATGTCTGCCAGCATCCAGTACTCCAAATATACTTCATGAAAAACTTTCAAATATCTATGGAAGGGAATGAAGCAGTAAGCATAAAAAAATATCAAAAGTTTATGTTCTAGTTTCCAAGAACAATGAAACAAATTCCACAACCATTTTATTCCACAACCATTTTAATCAATTTTACATCCTAAAGTCATAATTAATTACTTTCATATTCCTAGTCACACTTTTCTTAAATTGCTTCCTTATCACTTCTTGAATTCTGTTTTTATCTCTTTTTTGATGAAGTTAATATAAAGTCAGTCACATTTCAATTCTTGCATTCAATAATTGCAGAAACTTATTATTTTTATAATATATTGTGCTATGCAAGATGGAAAATAATCAAATAATTGTAAAGAAGGAATGAGAGATTTAATGTTTCCAATGAAAATATGTGATGTAAAAAATTATAGCAAAGTATATAAAAACATCACGTATGCTGGAAACAAGCCCTTGGAATCTGAATGCAGAACTGAGGCTACCAGAGTGCACCAAAGGGTGAAGGATACCGAGTGGACTCTGATGGAGGATTATTGGTGCTTTGGTGGCAGGTGTGATGAGGTAGAAACCAATGCCCCCGAATACATAGATAGCGTTGTATACTACTATTACCTCAATAAAAATTAAATAATTTTCTTACAGGGCAGGGAGAGGGGCATCCCAGAACTCCCAAAGCTGCCTGCTCTTAAATAGGTTCTGCTGTCTGCCTCTTCCAGACTAAACATACTTCAGTGCGTAAGACCTTCAGTGGAAAGGAGCTTTAATACAATTAGTGTTCAACAAAGAGAAGGGGAAGAATATAGTTTCCAAATCAAGCACCCACAGTTACCATCCCCTCGTGGGGAAATGTCCAGTCAAATAGGGTTGGCCCAAAGAAGGGCCACTGAGGCCCCAAAGCCTTCCACGAGTCTAAGTACTTCCTGGTGGAGACCTATAGGAAAGGGACAGAAAAGGCAAGACAAGTCTGGAAGGAAAATAGCAAAATCTAAATCAAGCTAAAAGCAGTCATTGTTACCTTCCCCACAGGTTTCTCACCATATCTGTTTCAACCAGTCCCAGACCAAGAAGCCATGCAGCTTCTTCACATGTCTCCCTGCTCCATGTGCCTCCTCCAGGTCTCCTTTTGGCTCTCTATCCTTCATCCTTCCTTCTCCAGTCTCCTCTCCAGCTTCTCCTTCCCTGCTCAGCTCCATTCTCCCTTGGGTGGGGCAGGGAACTTGCAACCTCCCCTTTTCCTGGGGATCACCACCCTGTTACAGTTTTTTTAAAAAACAAACAATAAGGATGAAAGGATTATTCATTTTCAACAATCTGGAAATGTATGTATTTTTGCAACCAAGTTTAGTGTTTCTAAAGAAAGAAAAATATTTTTTTTAATTTTTGAAAAATATTAACTTTAAATATTTAAAATATTTTAAATGCATACTTATTCATATGAATTTCTACCTCCTGATAAAATTGTATTTTATTAATAATGTAATGTGATATATGGCTTTGGGAAGAGATTATAGAACCCACAATATCAAATGATCAGAGAATCGCAAATGTCCCTTTAAGCAGGACAAATAGTGCGGAGAGATGCTAGAACGATTCTAGGTTGAGTATGTAAGTTAATGCCAAGAATCACTGTAGATTTAGAGTATACAAAATTAATATATTTCTATTGCATTCTTGTTCATTTAGAAATCTTCTTTTAGGGGTATAACAAGTACACAAATTCAACTTGCTCTAAATTTCTGATCTCGTTTGGTGAAAATCAGGCAAACAATAATCCCACAGACAAGCACAAATCATCCAAATGTAACACTGCCACCAATTTAGTTCTCCAAAGAAGTGCTCTTCCATTAATTAATGGGAAATGCAAATATGATGTTATTCCTTTTAAAAGCTTAAACTATAAGTCATACATCTCACTTTCTATCCCAAGGTGATAAAGAAGGAAATATCACTACATAATGCCTATCTTGCCAGATTTTCTAATACAAATTTCAAACTAAAAAACTGCAACTGGACTGTGTTATCTAATCCTTAGCAAGTTTCCCCTTGATCGCTGACCTTATTATAGTATTGACTGAGTCAAACTGCCTGGGGAGAAACATAAGATTTGCTCATTTCAAATGCAGTCAAAAATACAACCATATTTTTGCCTGTTCCTCAGACACTTACTATTTGGGACTAGAAGTGCATACGTAAATACAATTTAAGAATATTTTTTCTTGCTACTTTCTTTCATTCAACACTTAAAATATCTATAAATTGAACAGATGCATATATTTCTACTGATGATAGTAAAGCTTGTAATTGTATGAAAATTCTTGTGATGTTTACCTTAAGACATTCCCTGAAAAACATGAGGTGGATGTTTACAGTTTACATTGTCTGACTCCATTTCACTCAGGGAGATTTTAGGAAAAGCATAGTAGAGGAACTGTGGACCATACAGAGATTAAGGCATAGTAGAAACTTTTCTTGAGAGTCAATAAGGAATTTGATGGGTCATCCTCCCTGGAAATTGTTATGCTGATAAATGCTTTTTTAAAATGTGCATTTAAAAACAAACACTGTTGCTTTGCTTCATCTTATTTTTTTTTTCTCTTGCATACCAGTGGTATGGTTAAGCAGAAGACTTTATTGACATGTTAACTGAGTTCAAATTATATATTTTTTTAAAAGGAATAAAGGAATACTTTTTTTTAACCGCTATAACACTTTTTCTCTCTCCTCTCCCTCTGAACCTCAGAAACCAGACTTTGTTTATTAGTGTCTGTGAGTTTTACAAGTATTTTGCTGGGTCAAATACACTATGTAAATGTACAATATTTGTCTTTGTCATTCTAACTTGCTAATTTATTGCGGGTATTCTCTCTAACTCCTTCTGTTTTCCTCTAAATGTCAACATTATTTTTAACTGTTAGCTCTTTTTTACTTCTCACTTTTGCCTGCTCTACAACAAAAGATGTATATACTCCATACGACTATTAATTTGGGGCATTTTCTCATTAAGTTCAATATCTTCTCTAATTTTATTCATTCATTTATTAATTTAGTTTTAATTGAGGCAATATAGGACACTCCCATCAGATATTACCACCATAGTGCACCCAACACCATCACCCACAGTCCATTGCACTTCCTTCCCTCTTTGTTCTTAACCCTCCCATATCCGTTCTCCCCTCTGAATGCTTCACTTTTATCTGACCCTTAGTTTGAGTTCTCTATTTTACATGTATCAGTGACATCATTAAGTATTTCCCTTTCTCCTTCTAACTAATTTCACTTAGCATTCTCCCTTCCAGCTCCATCCATGTTGCTGCAAATGGCATGTTTTAATCTTTTTTGATCTTGAAGTAATATTCCATTGTGTATATATACCACATCTACTTCATCCACTCATCTGTTTTGGGGCATTTTTGTTGTTTCCATAATTTGGCTATCGAAAACAGTACTATTATAAACATGGGTATGCAAGCTTTCTTTTGATTACTGTTTTTTTTTTTAATTTTTTAGCTAGATGCCTAGGATTGGAGTTATTGGGTCATATGACAGATCCATTTTTAATGTTTTGAGACACCTCCATTTGTTTTCCATAAATGCTGGACCAGTCTACGTTCCCACCACAGTGTAGTAGGATTTCCTTTTCTCCACATCCTTGCCAGCATTTGTTGTTTCTGATTTTTTCTGTGTGGGTCATTCTCACAGATGTGAGGTGTTATCTCAATGTGGTTTTGATTTGCATTTTCCTAATGAGAAGTTATGATCAACATTTTTTCATATGCCTGTTTTCAGTCTGAATGTCTTCTTTAGAGAGGCATCTGATTCCTAAAGGATTGGTTTTCCAACCATTCCCCTTTTTTTTTTTTTGTCAAGAAGAACTGGGGTATAGGCCAGAGGTGTGGGGGCTTAGAAGATTCACCAGAGACAGAGTGGGGAGTGGAACAGGCAGATTGACTGAAATACACTGCTGAGGGGAGCAGCTGGTGAGACAGGAGAGGTCTACTATGCTATATGTGGGTTAGCTCCCTGGCTGGGGATTGCACTCAGGCCACAGCCAGTGGTAGTGCTGAGACTTAACTCCTGGCCACCAGGGAGGCCCCCCAACTATTTACTTTGAGTTTGTGTGTATCATTAGAACTAAGATAAGTCTCTTGAGGTAACAAAGTTGGATTTTGTTTCTGATCCAGTTAGCCACTCCACCTTTTGATAGATGAGTTCAGTCCATTTGCATTTAGAGTAATAATTGAAGTATGAGACTTTTGAATCTGTTCTGTTGATTCAATGTCTGCTTTTTGAGTTAAACCCATATTGTTGTAACTGTCGCTTCTTTATAGTATAAAGTCAGGTAATGTGATGCCTCACTTTCTCCCCTTTTTTCCTCTGAATTGCATTTGCTATTCAAGGCCTTTCATGGTTCTTTATAAATTTTAATATTTTAGATTAATTTCTTTGAATAATATTGTGGTATGGCATTGAGCTAAATTTATGTATTGCTTTTGGCAGCATAGACATTTTGGCTGTATTGATTCTCCCCATCTATGAGCATGATATGTCTTTCCATCTTTTATGTCATGATCTAAATCCTTTGATAATGTCTTATAGTTCTGAATTTGTAAGTCTATCACTTCCCTGGGAAGTTCATTAGTAGGTATTATTTTTAAAGCAACTATGAATGAAATTATTTTCTTAATTTCTTTTTTACTCATGCATTGTTTATATGTAAAAATGCAGCCAAATGGACCAGTCTATGTTCCCACACAGTGAGTAGGATTTCCTTTACTCCACATCCTTCCCAGCATTTGTTGTTTCTGATTTTTGTTGTTGTTGTTGGTTTTGTAACCTGCCATTTTGCTGCATTCACTTATTATTTCTAACAGCATTTTGGTGCAATCTTCAGAGTTTTCTATATGTAGTATCATGCCATCTATAAATAATAATCATAAGCTGTGCAATTTTAAACATTTTTGTTAAACTCTGTAGATTCCAAAATACTGTAATAGTATAAAGAAAATTCAATCTTTAGTAAAAAATTTCCTTAAGAAAATTCCAACTACTACTTGCCTCTGCTGCTTGGCTTGATTTGTAGATTTTTTACTGCCAAAGGAGAAGTCTATCATTCAAAATTTGTAGTATATCCAAAACCCATGTTTAGGAAACCTGCCTTATTAGAGCATGGAAATCTTTATGTACTGTAAGGTAAAGACTTGTTTTTGTTAGGTAAATTAGAAAAATAGAAATGAGTTAGAAGCTAAAATGTTTATACATCTGTAATCGTTGAAACTACTTTTCTGTTTTCAATGAAGGTAGATAATAAATTTTTGGTATTAATGCCATTAGTGGATTGTGAAAAACAAATGCAACACTAACATTTACCGAGTTCATTTTATTTATATTAACTCATTTTAAGAACAGTTAATTAGCTGCCAGCTAATTGAGAGACACCTACTTTCTTCATAATTACCTCTTAGATTTTAACCTCCAACTGGTAACTTAATAAGGAACTGTAATAAAAATATATTTAGATATTAAGGAATATTTAAAATGACAAAGCTATTGCTTATTTCATTTTTCTTCCATTCCTTATTTAATTTTTGATAGCTCTTTAAACAATTCACTTTGATATTTGTGAAATAAAGTATTTTTACACATAAAAACATAATGTATATTATATTTAAAGTCCTAAAACAAAGAAATAAATTTGAAAATGGGTAATTCTACTATGAATTCTCTCCTCTTACTAGCTGTGGATCTTGGACATATCCTTAAATTTCTCTTTGCTTCATTTTCCATCAACTAATTGAAAATGGCCTTATTATTTTATGTTTAAAACTCTTTCCATATCCTTGAAAATGAAATGAAGTAGTTCTCTTTATAGCTATAGTAGATTTTGAGTTTGCAGGTTTTGACACTAATTAACTATCTATAGGCAACCAGTTTTATTTCCCTAAGTCCCAATTTCTCATCAGTTAGGAAAGAAATAATAGTGAGCCTATTAACAAGTATGAGGGATAAATTGAATCTCAATTTTAGATGTAAATCATTCGATTTATTGGATATAGTGTGAATTTAATATATGTAAACCACCACAATTGGTATGTTAATGCTGGTATCATTTCTGTTCTTAAGATGGTTTCAGTTCCTGCACACAAGGTCCTTTAAATTTTTATTTCCCAAATATAATAGCATTGTACCCAAACTGCAAGCATGGTTCAAATGATTTTTTTTTCTCTAGTTGATATGGTAACAAGTCAAGCAGGTGTAAAGACAGTAACTTAATATGTAAACTATAGATCATAGCCAGTTCCTACATTAAAAACTACCATCTACATCAATATTAATTAATTGATATTGTCCCATGAAATTATTTTATCATCAGTGAAGAAGTTAATATCAGCATGTGATGATATTCTAATTTGGAAATCAGAAAATTGATTTCTTAAAATATAAATTTACGTATTTTATGAAAAGCAAAATATTTGACATTAAACAAGATGGAAAAATTATTCTTACAAATTAGATATAAATGAATATTGGTATGGCTATAAGCATGGGAACATATTATTGTGGTTTTCTAAGTACACAGGCTGTTTTACTTTTATACGGGAATTCTGACTTTTCTATTTGATACATGATTTTTACATAAGAGCAGTTACTAAGCATGATGTTATACTTATTTTGGCAGTTTTCATTATTTCATTACTCTCTAGTTGAAGTAATTACTTTACTGTATCCACTTTTTCATCACTTCTTTCACAGTTTTCATTTTTTCCTTGTCTTTCTTCATACTCCTTAAAGGCCAACATAGATTATGCAGAATATATATAACTGCAAACATTCTCTTTCCCTCAATTACCAACTTTGCAATAGCAATCTTCTCTCTTTAACTCATGGAAATAAAGATATCAGACATGGTTAATATTATGGTAAAGATTTAATTTAGAAGGAAATTTCCAAACCTAGAGCATGAGACCACTTTTAGAATTATAGAATTTACAAATAGGAATGATTATTAGAACAAATTTAATCTAAGTCTTCTATATATGTTAGTAAGTTAGACCCAGACTAATTCTGTCTTATTTCATATTGGCCAAGACAATGTAAAGGTATCCTGAATTTAAAGCCATTCCTCTCTAATGGTCTATATATTGTCTTCTTAAAAACCACCACCAGGGCCTCCCTGGTGGCGTAGGCGGTTGAGCGCCGCACTGTGGAGCTGTCCGCAGCCTCTACAGCATGGGTTTGATCCCAGCCAGCTGGTGAGAATCCCACATGGCGAAGCAGACCTCTCCTGTCTCACCCGCTGCTCCCCTCAGCAGTGTACTTCGTCAGTCTGCCTGTTCTGTTCCCTGCTCTATCTCCGGTGAATCCTCTCACCCTCCCACACATCTGGCCTGTACCCGGGTTCTTGTATAAAAATAAATAAATCTTAAAAAAAAAAAAAAACCACTAATTGGAAGGTACTGAACATTAACTTCATCTATAGGCCAACTGTATTAGTTGTATTTTTTTTATTGCTGCATAACAAATTATACAAAAAGTTAGCAACTAGAAACAATAAGTAATATCTCACAGTGTCTGAGGATAAGAAATTAGGAGTGATTCAGGTTGTTCTGGCTCAAGATCACTCTGGGGTTGCAATCGAGCTATTGTGGCCTGCAGTTAGCTGAAAGCTTAACGGAGGTTGGGGACTTTTGTTTTCAAGATCACTGATCTGGCTTTTGAAAGGAAGCTTCAGCTACTTATCACCTGGTTTTGATTATACCTAAAAGAAGTCTCAGAGGCAGTATCTTACATAATCTAATCTTAGAAATCGTAACTGATCTATTCTGTTGATCAAAAAGACCAACTTATTGTAATATGGTAGGGGAGTACATAGCAGTGCAAATACTTGGAGGTGCTATCATAGGGCCAATCTTGGAGACTAGCCATCATAACAGGCTTCTTGCAGGTATTTGTATTGCTTCAATTTGGCTTCAACAGAGAAGTTATCTGAGGAAAAAAAAAATAGAACAACTGTATTCCTATTCTGAAATGTCTATGGTTTTAAAAAGTACTCTACACATCAGTAGTGTAGCCATTTGATTTTTAAGAATTTCCCTGGAAGAATGGACAATGCTATTCAATAATCAACGTACAAATATTCATTTCAATACATGTAACAGATATTTTTTATTTCCAAACAACTCAGTCATGCCATTTGAATAGTCCATCTAATTATTTTCCTCTTGCTAAAGTAAAAATAAAATGAAGAACCTAAATAAATTTCCAGGTAAGCATTCATATTTGTATACTTCTTTATGAAGGTTACAAAGAAAAGCTTACACCTTGACCTCATATTCAGTTATAACCAGGGAATTTTGTTGTTTTGACTTTTTCTTTTTCCCTTAAGATTTATTTATTTATTTATACAAGCACTGGGCACAGTCAGAAGCGCAGGAGGGTGAGAGAATTCACCAGAGCCAGAGCAGGGGAACAAACAGACAGACTGATGAAATACACTGCTGAAGGGAGCAGCGGGCATGGCAGGAGAGGTCTGTCGTGCCATGTGGGACCCTCACCGGTGGCCGGGGATCGAGCCGACACTGCAGAGGCTGCAGGCATTTACGCAGCCCAGGGCTCAACTGCCTGAGCCACCAAGGGGAGGCCCTGTTGTTTTGACTTTTGCTAGACCTTAGCAATTTTTGGTAGTTAAAATTGATCACAGCATAATTTCCTGGTTTTACAAAAGGATAAAACCTTCCTTGTAAACACTAGACATCTCTTCCTCTATAATTACACCTAGATACTATAAATTTATAGCAAAGTAGTTGATATGTAAATAATTTAAATTATAATTTACCAAAGACAATTTTACACTTGATTCTATGAGCTAACACAATGCATCCTCTTTAGAAAATAGTGGAATTTTTTTCTTTTCTTTTTCTTTTTTTTATTATGAATTTTATTTTTATATTCCCCATACAATTGCGACCCCCTTATTTTGACCCCAATCCCTCCCCTCCCGCCCCCACTCCCCATAGAGTGTCTCTGGTTCATAGTTTTTTGTTGATTTTGATTTTTACTTTCTTATAGTTATTCTTTTTCCTGGTCCCTTATTTAAGTTTTCTAGATTCCTGCTATGAGTGAGACCATCCGGTATTTTTCTTTTTCTTTCTGGCTTATTTCGCTGAGCATGATCCCTTCCAGCGTCATCCATGTTGCTGCAAATTGCATGTGTTTATCTTTTTGAATGCTGAGTAATATTCCATGGTGTGTATGTACCACATCTTCTTGATCCAGTCATCTATTTTTGAGCATTTGGGTTGTTTCCAAAGCTTAGCTATTGTAAACAGTGCTGCTATAAACATAGGGGTGCAGGTGCTCTTTGAAATTGATGTTTCTGTGTCCTTTGGGTAAATACCTAAGCGTGGAATTGCTGGATCATATGGAAGCTCTATGTTTAGTAGGTCCAGAAATCTCCACACAGCTCTCCATAGTGGTTGGACCAGTTTGCACTCCCACCAACAGTGCAGGAGAGTTCCTTTTTCTCCACAGTCGTGCCAACATTTGTTGTTGCTTGTTTTTTTAATATGTGCCATTCTCACTGGTGTAAGATGGTGTCTCATGGTGGTTTTGATTTGCATTTCCCTGATTACAAGTGATGTTGAACATTTTTTCATATATGCTGATAGTGAAGGCAAAGATGAACAGCTGGGACTACATCAAATTAAAGAGCTTCTGCACAGCAAAAGAGACAATAACAAAAACAAAGAGAAACCCCACCGACTGGGAGAACATTTTTGCACCCAACACTAATGATAAAGGACAGATGACAAAAATCTACGAAGAGCTGATGAGACTCAACAAACACAAATAAAATAACCCAGTCAAAAAATGGGCAGAAGAGCTAAAAAGAAACTTCTCTGAAGAGAAAATGCAAATGGCCAATAGTGGAATTTTTTAACTTTTCCAAAATAAATATTACAGTATTAAACCCAAGTAATTGCTGTGCTGCATAGTTGTATAAGGAGCCATGGAAATATTGATAGATCAAATCATAGAGTGGAAAAGTTAACCAAAGGAGTAGTATGAATGGTGTATGTGTGTGTGTATGTGTGTGTGTGTGTACAAAATAAAATAAAGAAAGGCCATTTCCCACGAAATTTATATCTGGGTTAGTGTTACCTAGTATGTTCAGACAAATATGTAAATAAAGGCATGGCTAAAAATTGTTGTTCCCTGCTTTAACCATTCCTCTGAACTCTCTTATTTTGTGTCAGTGTTAATCAGTACATCTCTTTGAAAAGAAATTTCTTTTAGAAAATGCCTTAATTTCCTAATTTAGAAAGATACTTAACATCCGCAAAAAACTGTGAGATCTTTAAAATGTAGGAAAAAATAATTATTAGAAAAGTGCTTTGGGAGTTAAACTATTACAGCAAAACTCTTTTAGCTTATTCCCGCATAGTAAGTGATGTGTAGTAAGTTGCTTCATTTCCCGGCTCTGCTATTATTATCCTGATTCCTCAGGGGAAGACTTAAGTGTCTTGCATTCTCAAATGAGGGAGAAAAAACCTAAGTCTGTATTCTGCTTCAAATAAGTAGAAATAATTATGAGGCTTCTCTGACCAGATACAGTTTTTGCCTTGGAGAGTAAAAGAAGGCCCCTTGCAACAGCCATTATTAATGACACTGATATAATTACTATTTGCAAAAAGGAAATCTGCCCAGAAAAATCAATTATAAACCACCAAATGATCCTTGGACTTTTTCAGATAGGTTGTATGCCTGTTGTCCCTCCTGACCTTACCATTAAGAGACTGGTTGGCTGTACTCCTAATGGTTGCCTTCAATTATTTAGAGGGAATTCTAAGCTTTTGTATTTCATATAAAAATGGACTGGAGAGCATTTCCTGATTAACTTTCTTGTAGAACAGAAGGGTCACTAGGGGGGGAAACAGTAATCAAGGTGGCTTTGCATCATGCAAACATTGTTTTTTATAAAATGAATCAAGCAATGTATGATGATGTTGATGTCACTGAAAAATTACAGAAAAAGTAGTGAAAATAGTCATTAGGCATAGTTATCTTTAATCCAACATAAACCTGGTTTGAGCATCTGCATTTACCGACTCCTTTGTTTCTAATTTACCTCAATCTACTTCTCTTAACATTAGTGGATGACTATCCTATTATAAATACACAAAATTAATTAGCCTCAGGATGTGAAAGGAGTTTTGTAGTTCTGTCTTATCTATTCTATTCTTTTCACACCATGAACCTCATGAAATTGTCTAAAAGGAAATACAACTGAAGGCAAAATTTGAAATGAAGATAAACCTGTGTAAAATGGTGTAGAATAACCAAGGCATGTTATATATTATAGTTAGGATATGAGGAATAGGTGCTTATATGAATGGATGATTTGTTACCCCCAGACTTCCGTTTTCTTGTTTCCTACATTTTAATTGAAAAAATACTGCGTCACACAATCAGTGTAATTGGAAAAAAAAAAGATGCTATGTTAAGTGGTAATCAAGTATTTAGAAGTCGATGCCAGACCAAGTTTCTGAAAGGCTCTTTCTTGGTAAAGTATGAATAAGACAGTCTTTTGATGGTAATTGTGGTCTCACAAAAAGTAAGGGAGACTGTCCAGGATGATTTTTTAAGAAAGAAATATGAGCCATCAGCCTGGTTCAGTGGATTTTTGTGATAAAAGATTTTTTCATTGCTCTGAATTCATTTTTGTAGGGTATGTTGGACCACCAAGGGAAGGGGAACCAATCTTGGGAATCCTGTGATTAGTCAAGATGCTCAAGGAAAACTGAAATGTCACCATTTTAGCAGCAGTCCCTGGCAACTTATGATGTACAAGTAAATTCTCTCTGGAGAAAAGTTTTCGAAATTTAAGACTCAAAGACACCAGCTTATGATTAGGCAATAATATCACAATCAGAGAACACCAAGCACAGGGAAAAAAAAAGACATGACTGAATTAGCAGAAATAATCACAAACAAATTTAGAACCCCAAGGACTGCATATTATGTTAAGGAATCATACGTAGAACAGCTCTATATGGAATGTGTGAAAAAAACAAACAAACAAACAAAAAACAAATGCTGTCAAGAAAGTGAATAAGATGCACAAATAGGCAGATTGGAGAGAAATGGAATTTCTAAAAAAAGAAAAAATATATAATTATAGTGAGCAAAAATTCAACCAATGTATCAAATAATCATGAATCACATATATTTACATGTGATAATTATAAAATGAGACGTTTGGTATATTTGAAGATATATCTAAAAATATTGTCCAAAATTCATCACTAAGAAACAAGTAAAAGAGAAATATAAGAGAAATAAAGAGATGTGGAAGATAGAATGACAAAATTTAACATATACTAGCTGGATTCAAAGAAGAAAAAAACAAAAAGAATAGAACATGCAATCTTTTTTTTTTAAAGATTTATTTATTTATTTATTTATTTATTTATTTATTTATTTATACAAGAACTGGGGTACAGGCCAGATGTGCAGGAGGGTGAGAGGATTCACCAGAGACAGAGCAGGGAACAGAATAGGCAGACCGATGAAATACACTGCTGAGGGGAGCAGCAGGCACGACAGGAGAGGTCTGTCATGCCATGTGGGACCCTCGCCAGCAGGCCGGGATCAAACCAGCGCTACAGAAGCTGCTGACAGTTTCACAGCACAGCGCCCAACAGGCTGCGCCACCAGGAGAAGCCAGAACATGCAATGTGAATTTTCTGGAATCAATGGAACCACCAAATAAAACATATTAAAAAAAAAAGAAAAAATCATATATATAAATTTGATAGAGAATTTCATAATATAAAAGAGGTGGAAAAAGGGGATATTTTTAAAATTAACTAGATATTTGGGAAGCACCATTAATAAAACAGCAATTAGAATTAATTCAGATTTCTTAGCATAACTGAAAGCAGTAAATAAAAAAAATATTACCTTCAAAAATTTGATAGAAAAATTTGTCAGCTGACAATCGTTTATAAACTAGGGTAAAATAAAGATGTTTAGAGATAAGTGAAAAGAGTTTGTTTGTATTATCATAAAGGAATTCCTAAAGGATGATTCCAAAAGGATACCATATAAAGAAGTTGAAGTAAGTAAATAGTAAATATGTAAATAAATCTTACTAAATAGTATCTGTGTAAAATAATATTTTTTTTTAAATTGAAATATTGGGTAAAATAGCATGTATGTGTCAGTGGAAACCTAAAGAGAAAATTAAAGTATGTCTAGTTAAATGGCTACAGAAATACTACATTACACAAAACTTGTTTTCATTGTAAACAGTTTGTAAAAATGTTTTCATATTATAAAATAATAAATTCCAAAATTAATCAGCTAGCCATCCCACTCATGAATCAAGCAAAAGAAAAAAGAATAAGCTCAGAAAAAGTAGAAGGAAAGAATTACAATAGAAGAATTAAGAAAATAGAAAACAAAGGTATAACATTTTAGCAAATTCAAACTTGAAAATATGAATAAATTATATAAAACTTTGGGTAGACTGAAAATAGGATACCTAATAAACTAAAAATTAATGAGAATAATAATAGGATCATACTAATAAATATTGTAGGGTCTAAAAAAGATAATGAGTTTACCAAGACAAGTTTGGTTCAAATACATTTGAATCCTTCATGAGCTAAACATGCTTAATAAAAATATTATTTACTGAATATTATTGGAAAACAAATACTTAGTTATTCAACTTTTTCAGTAGTCATATTTAATTAATAAAATTGTTCTAAAATTAAGAGGTTCTGGCTTAGATGGTTTTCAAAGTCATTTAACCATACTTTCAAGGAATACTTTATTCTATTTATGTAAATACTTCCTAAGAAAAGAAAAAATACAGGAGTTCTCTGAAATGCATTCTAAGTACCAGCAAAATCTCCTGACTGAAATAGAACAGTAGGAGAAAGTAACTACAGGCAAACCTCACTGAGAAACACAGCCAAAAATTCCTAAACTCAATATTAGCCAACTAACTCAGCAGATTTTAAAAGAAAACAAAAAGAGACTAAAATTTATTCCAGGAATGCACAGGTATTTTAACAGTAATTTACAAGTGTCATTTTTACATGTCTGCATATGAATGAAGAAAGTTCTCAATAGATGCTGAAAAGGTATTTGGTATCAGGCATCTATTCTTGAGTGTAATCTTAGAACAATAGGAAAGTAAGATATCTTCCTTAATGTTGTTAAAATCAAGCAAATATTCCTCTGACTAAGGAAATATTAAAACAGCTCTCTTAAAAACAAGAACTATATGAAAATGTTATTGCTGTTACTAAATATAGTAGAATTGAGCCATTTCCATTATGTTAAAACAAAGTGATAAAATCATGTGTTATAAAAAGAGAACTCACATTATACTACATGATGTGACTATATGTAGAAAATCTCACCAAATTTATGTGCAGGTTGTTTAAATCATGTACTATGGTGGAGAACTATGGGTGCCTTGGTTGTGACTGGTGGTGTGGAAACATGTATCTGAAAGGTGTCATGCTGTACATCTGAATCATACACAGTATTGTAAATTGTTGTTACCACAATTTAAAAAATAAAATTTAAAAAAACAGATTGTAGCAAAGTGGCGGGCTATAAAAATTCAATTTTATTTCTGCATATCAGCAAAAAACAGAAAAGATATGTCCAAAGAAGTTACATTTACAATAATAACATAATCTATAAATATTTGAAAATAAACTTAAAATACTTTACAGTATATGCAAAACCATTGTAAACTTTACAGAAAGACATTTTATAATACCTAAATAAATGGAAATAAACTTTCCATTTATTTATATATAGGAGGGACTTCATAGAGAAGAAATTCCCCAATAAATGATATATAGATTCATACAATTCCAGTAAAAATTCCAGCCAGTAAAATTTTGTGGAAGTTGACAAAAAAAATCTTGAAATTGGTATGGCAATAAAAAAAAATGGATTTAAGACATGAATGAGCACAATATTTCTGAAGAAAATAATTGAGGATTGTGTGCTTTGACAGATAAGGGTTACTCAAATAGATTATCATTAAGGCTGATTGATATTGTTGTAGAATAAGACATTTCACCTAAATCATAAGAAAGAAGCTGGAAACAGACCTGCACATATGTGAACATTAAACATATGACAGAGGTAGCAGTGCAGGTCATGAGGTAAAATATGACTTTATTCATTACACAATACTGCTCAATACGTATTATAAAAAAAATAGAAAAAAAGAAATTGGATTCCTACCCAAATCATTTATAAAAATTAATTCACAATGTTCTGTGAAGGGGAAACTTTTTATAAGTTTCACAAGAAAAAGATGAAGCAATATCTTTCTCACCCTGGGTAAGAAAAATATTTCATCAATGAAATGTAAGTCCTTAAATAAAAGAAAGATTGATAACTTTAATTACATTCATTGTAAGAATTATTTCTTTCTAAAGTCCTCATTAAGATTGTAAAAAGATAAGACATAAACTGGGATAAGATATTTTTCTTGCGTACAAGTAGGAAAGTATTGTCCAAAATATATTTAGAAATCCTATAAAACAGTAAGTAAAAGACCAACCCAATAAAAATGTCAGCTTATATAAGATGTTCAGCTTCATTGCTGATAAAAAAAATGTGAAGTAAGATCACAATAAAATGGTATTTTACACTAGTTTGGCAAAAATTAAAAAAATCTGACATTTCTAAGAATTGGAAATGATATTGCAATAGGAACTCTTACATTGCCAGAATAAGTTTAAATTGATAAATCATTTTGAAAAATAGCTTCATAAATTCCTTCTTTTTCATATCTAACTATGCAACAATTTTGACATGTATATAGACTAAAAATGTTACATGTATGATAAAATAATGTCCTGGAATGTTCTAGGAAGCATTATTAAAAAAAAATCCAAATCCCATGTTCAGGAAAATTGGTCAATAAATATAGTATTTTGAAACATTACATATATTAGTGAAGTGAGTGAATATCATGTATACATACATGAATATAATGTAAAAATAAACAATATGAACAAATTTTTGCCACTATATGCTAAACCATAGAAATAGAATTCAATTCCAGAATACTACATACAATATAACAATATTTGTAGAAAGCTCAAAATGTACCAAACTGAGCAATATATTATTTATGCACTCATACAGATGTAATAAAATTTATTTTAAAACCAAAGATATAATCAACACAAAATTCAGGATAGTAAATTCCTACCTCTATGAAAGAGATAGGTAATTGAGTAGGGAAGAAAAACAAATGTAAAATACGCTAATGATACCATAGAGCAGAACACAGTGTGTACAATATTGCCATGATATTTTAGAATTTATATTAATTTAGTATATCTTAATGTTTTCCAAAGTGTATACTAAAGTTCTGTCTCTATATGGTCACATGGCCAAATCAATTTGGAAAAATGTAGCGTACTCAGAGAAAACTTACAGCAAAGAAACCTACTTGACTAATAGTGTTTTTCAAATTTATGTGACCTTGAAAGCATACTATTTAGACTTCTCTTTAAGAAAGACCTGTTGCATTCATTAGGCAGTCTCTTAGTTTTGGCTACTGTCTCTCTTGCTGCACAGTATTAAAAAAAGAACCTGTTGTAAGAAGAATTTCCAGGCGCTATACCTTTAGAATTTAATTCATCATTCAAGTCAAAATCCCTTTCGTTCAGACACTAGAGCCAGGTCTTTGCGACAAAACCAGTGCTTTTCTAGTACAGTCTCCTCTCTGGAGTTTCTGGGTGCTTGGCCAAGACTTTCAGAGCATTTTCTGCCCAACCCTATTTGTGCCTTTCTCTCATGAGCATTGTGAGATGTGCATCCTTCCCTACTTGATCCTTCTCTCCTTTTGCCTGTGCAAATAATTGTTCCATAAATATCTTCACTTGCAGCATCACTTTTGAGTATGCTTCCAGAAGAACCAAACTTTCACAATCATAAAACTTTTTATAACCATAGCACATATTCCTTGGAAATAATGTTCAAATAAAAACACTTTGGGAAATGCTGTTTTAAAGTAAGCTTTATTGATGACAAGCAAAGATATCTAGAAATAAAAGTGCCTATATTTTAGTTCATTCAAAATTTTGTAATAGAAAGATTATTTTAAATGATATATGTATTATTTTTTTCTCTGAATCCTTTTTGTTCATTACAGTCATAGTGAGGACTATGGAAAAATAATACCCAATGCCACAATATTTTTATTAAAGAACTTTGCCAATCTGACATGTAGTTTTATTTCACTGAAGCATGAATTTGAAGCAAGAGTTCTAACAAAGAAAAAAAATCAGGAGGAAATATGTTTTCTTCTGTTTTTTATTGATTTTAAATATATAGTTTAATATCTAAATCAAGTTGAGTAATTCATTGTAAAATTCTTATTCAAACATAAAAAAGTCAAAAAATATGTATAGCACATTGGGATTCACAAAATAATCTGCCTCATAAGTAACATGTGATCAGGAACATTTTTAATTTATTTTTTATTAGTGTTGTACAATTATTTTAAATCTATTGTTTGCTTTTTCACTTAATAGGATATCTCCCCTCAGGTTTGTCACCATAGTGTCCCCACCACCAAAGACCCCATAGTCCTCCACCATAATCCTTTGTCCTCTCCTCCCCCCTCTGTTCTCTTCTCTTCTCCTGGAGGCCTCAGATCTATGTTCAGCTTTTAGCATTGATTTTAAAGTTTGTCTGATCCATTGTTTGGTTTCTCTATATTCTTACTCAGTGAAACCATCTGGTAATTATCTTTCTCCTTTTGACTTACATCACTTAGGATAATCCCTTTCAATTCCATCCATGTTGCCACAAGTGGCATGAGTTTATCTTTTTTGATAGTTGACTAGTATTCCATTATATGTATGTATGTACACACACACACACACAGCTTCTTGATCCATTCATCTATTCTGGAGCATTTAGTTTATTTCCAGATTTTGTCAATTGTAAATAGTCAACAACCTCAGTTTTAAATTTAAAGAACTTTTAAATGACACAAGTGTGTGACAATTACGACAAAAAAAGGTATGTTTCAATAAGCTTATAAAAAGTATTTTAATAGTGAATCAGTGGGAGTTAAATCACTTTCCAAGAAGAACTACTTAAATCAACAATATATGTGGGCCTCCCTAGTGACACAGGCAGTTGAGCGCTGCACTGTGAAGCTGTCAGTAGCCTCTGCAGTGCAGGTTTAATCCCGCCCCAACGGCTGGCCGGTGAGAATCCCACATGGCATGGCAGACCTCTCCTGTCTCTCCCGCTGCTCCTCTCAGCAGTGCATTTCGGTCAATCTGCCTGTTCTGTTTCCTGCTCTGTTTCTGGTGAATCCTCTCACCCTCCTGTGCACCTGGCCTGTACCCCGGTTCTTGTATGAATAAATAAAATCTTTTTAAAAAAGCAAAACAGGGCCTGCCCGGTGGCGCAGCAGTTGAGCGCTGGATTGCGAAGCTGCCTGCAGCCTCTGCAGTGCCAGTTCGATCCCCGGCTGCTCCCCGGCCACCGGAGGAGGGTACCACATGGCGCGCAGACCTCTCTTGCTGCCCGCTGCTCCCCTTAGCAGTGTACTTCGGTCCTTCTGCCTGCTCTGCTCCCCGCTCTGGCTCTGGTGAATTCTCTCACCCTCCCGCGCTTCTGACTGTACCCAGTGCTTATATGCATGTATGTATCAATCAATCAATCAATCAATAAATCTTTCAAAAAAAAAAGCAAAACAAACAAAAAGTAATATATGAAATATCTTAGAAATCATTCATTAATTTTTTATTCACTCTCACATTCATTAAAACAAACTCATTAAACTCTTCAATGAGAGGTACCTATGATAGATATTGTGGATTTTTGTTGGAATAAATCCAACATCCTGGAACTTGCAAAATATAACTGAACTCACTTTCAAGTAATAGCACGACTAGGACATATTTGGTGTCAGAATTATGACTTGATATTTATTCAGGATAATTAAATAATTCTTTTGCATGAGCAATTTAAGTCAAGAAGAATAAATTCATTATTTTAATGAGATAAAATTTAAATGAACCTCTCTTCATAAAGCTTTCATATTGGATACTTTTAAAAATTGCATTTGTCTTAATGGTTTCAAAATGTCCTTCCTCAGTACTCTTGTAAGAGAGGCTGAGTTAACAGCCTATTATTATGTACTCCTTACTGAGCTGTTAATAGCTTTACAGTCTTTCAAAGAATACACCTGCTGCTCATAAAAACATTTATGTTGCTACAGAATTTGGCTGTGTTTTAATATCATGCATTTGCTGTGACCTTGCAGAAACCATACTGATTTGATTTTTTTAGTGGAAAAAAAAAGTAGCTGTCCATTCATATACTTGAGTGCACCAATGGAATTTTAGAAAAAAAATATTATAAGGATTCTAATATTTTTTTAAAAATTCCTGAATGGTTATAATGTTCTTGGCAAGTTTTTATAGTATTCGAGTTTATTTAGTTTTTTATTGAAATTTTGTCTCAATCTCAATCTCTATATGTTGGCAAAAGACCAGTTCATATTAATGTGTGTGTGTGTATAAATTAATTGAAAGCTGATTGCTTAAATATTTTTAGAAATAAAGTTTTCATAAAATGATTGAAAAGGAAGAATACTGGGATTAATTTAGTTCCTCCTTAAACCTTTAGTAATAGAAAAATCATAAGTCCATTATGAGAAAATGTAAAGTTTCAGGTAAGGAAGTATTCATAGTCCTTCATGGTTGAATGCAATATAAATTAATTATTTTTGGCTAAGTTTCAGTTGGCAAAGGCAGATTGCTCCCAGAACCTATGTTTGATTCTTCTATTTCACACAAGGACATTTAAAGAAGGTAATCAGTGCAATCATTATTTCCATATGCCCCTTGATTCTTGTGATTTCATGGGTATCACAGCAGGTGGACAGATGAAACATTTGTCATATCTATGTAGTTATGTTCAATATATAAAGGTAGTACAACCACTTCTATCAACTCTCCTCTGTAGTTTTCTTCCTATGTAGCGGATATGCATCATATCTTTATATGAGTATTCTTAGTAATTTTTTTGTCTAGAAAGACCATCATATAATGTCTCTGAAGACCTAGTTCAATTTTTGTTTAGCAGAGTAGTGGAAGTTTTTCATTACTGTCAGTCTACACCATGGCAAATAGATGGAGATAGTTGACAAAAGTTCATTTCTCTTAGCTTCTAAAACATATTGTATACAAGGATTATGACAAATCACTAAACAATTTTAAATCTCTCAGAACATGCCATTGTATCAAGAACATATTTATTAACAACTTGTCAATGAGTCATGCTCTTAAGTGCTAGTAACTGACCTAAAGGCCAAGTAACTAACTCTAAACTGCCCTCTAAAGAAATATCTAGAGGTTGGTGTTATTCTCACATATATATCTCAGGTCACATTGGATCACAAAGGGTACTAGGCTCCTATATATTTGTATGATTTATTCTATTAACTTTTTTCATGGAATTAAGAGGATCTAGGTTTTTAGTTTACTAAATATTTAAGGTAACTTCCATTCACTAACCTAAAATAGAGTTCATTATTAAAATATTATATCTAACTCTTAGTTATAGATGTTTCCATCAACTACATAGACATCTGTTTAATTTGATTGTTTTCTCTTGCATTTGAATATGCTCCAGTTTAAAAAAAAATCACTTTCATATACATACTTACTTGATTATCGCAATAATATCATGAGGTAGATGGAACCAAGGTCTTCATGTTCATTTTTTTTAATTGATAACTTTATTTTTTTATTTTTTTAATTAATAAATTTTATTTTTATATTCCCCATACAATTGCAATCCCCCCATTCTGACCCCAATCCCTCCCCTCCCGCCCCCACCCCCCAAAAAGTGTCTCTGGTTCATAGTTTTTGTTGATTTTGATTTTCACTTTCTTATAGTTATTCATTTTCCTGGTCCCTTATTTAAGTTTTCTAGATCCCTGCTATGAGTGAGACCATCCGGTATTTTTCTTTTTCTTTTTGGCTTATTTCACTGAGCATGATCCCTTCCAGCGTCATCCATGTTGCTGCAAATTGCATGTGTTTATCTTTTTTGAATGCTGAGTAATATTCCATGGTATATATGTACCACATCTTCTTGATCCAGTCATCTATTTTTGGGCATTTGGGCTGTTTCCAAAGCTTAGCTATTGTAAACAGTGCTGCTATAAACATAGGGGTGCAGGTGTTCTTTGGAATTGATGTTTCTGTGTCTTTGGGTAAATACCTAGGAGTGGAATTGCTGGATCCTGTGGAAGCTCTATGTTTAGTAGGTCCAGAAATCTCCACACAGCTCTCCATAGTGGTTGGACCAGTTTGCACTCCCACCAACAGTGCAGAAGAGTTCCTTTTTCTCCACACCCTCGCCAACATTTGTTGTTGCTATTTTTTTTAATATGTGCCATTCTCACTGGTGTAAGATGGTATCTCATGGTAGTTTTGATTTGCATTTCCCAGATTGCAAGTGATGTTGAACATTTTTTCATATGCCTGTTGGCCATTCACATTTCCTCTTCAGAGAAGTTTCTTTTTAGTTCCTCTGTCCATTTTTTGACTGGATTATTTTCTTTGTTGTTGTTGAGTCTCATCAGCTCTTTGCAGATTTTTGTGATCAGTCCTTTATCATTAGTGTTGTGTGCAAAAATTTTCTCCCAGTTGGTGGGTTTTCTCTTTGTTTTTGTTATTGTCTCTTTTGCTGTGCAGAAGCTCTTTAATTTGATGTAGTCCCAGCTGTTTATCTTTGCCTTCACTATCACTGCTTTGGGTGATGTGTCTGTAAAGATGTCTTTGATATGCAAATCACGTAGTATTTCGCCTGTATTTCCTTCTATGTATTTTATGGTTTCAGGTCTTATGTCTACTTCTTTAATCCATTTTGAGTTGATTTTTGTATATGGTGTGAGGTAGTGGTCAAGCTTCATTCTTTTGCATGTAGCGACCCAGTTTTCCCAGCACCATTTATTGAACAAACTTTCTTTGCTCCAATGCATAGTCTTTGCTCCTTTGTCAAAGATTAGTTGACCATAAATCTGTGGGTTTATTTCTGGATTTTCTATTCGATTCCATTGGTCTGTATGTCTGTTCTTGTTCCAATACCATGCAGTTTTGATGATTATGGCTTTGTAGTAGAGTTTGAAGTCTGGGAGTGTGATGCCTCCATTCCCTTCTTTTTTTTTTCAGGAGAGCTTTGGCTATTCGGGTTTTTTTGTGATTCCATATGAATTTCATCAATAATTGTTCTATTTCTTTGAAGAATGACATTGAAATTTTGATTGGAATAGCATTGAATCTGTATATTGCTTTTGGTAGGATGGCCATTTTAATAATGTTTATTCTCCCTATCCATGAGCAGGGGATGTCTTTCCATTTCTTTGTGTCTTCTTCTATTTCTTTTAACAGTGTTTTATAGTTTTCTTTGTATAGGTCCTTTACCTCTTTTGTTAGATTTATTCCCATATATTTGATTTTTTTTGTTTCAATAATAAAAGGGATGGTTTTTTTGATTTCTTCTTCTTCAGATTTATTGTTTGTATATAGGAAGGCTACTGACTTTTGCGTGTTGATTTTGTATCCTGCCACTTTACTGAACTGATTGATGAGTTTAATTAGTTTTTCTGTGGAGTTTTTGGGGTTCTCTATGTATATTATCATATCATCTGCAAAGAGTGATAGTTTGACTTCTTCTTTTCCTATTTGGATTCCTTGGATGTCTTTCTCTTGTCTTATTGCTCTGGCTAGGACTTCCAGTATTATATTGAAAAGCAGTGGTGAAAGTGGACATCCTTGTCTTGTTCCAGATCTTAATGGAATTGCTTTCAGCTTTTCACCATTGAGAATGATACTGGCTGTTGGCTTGTCATATATGGCCTTTATGATGTTGAGGTACGTTCCTTGTATCCCAAGAATTTCAAGGGCTTTTATCATGAATGGGTGTTGCACTTTGTCGAAAGCTTTCTCAGCATCTATTGATATTATCATATGGTTTTTATATTTCTTTTTGTTGATGTGTTGGATAACGTTGATTGATTTTTGGAGGTTAAACCATCCTTGTGTCCCTGGAATGAATCCTACTTGGTCGTGGTGAATTACCTTATGGATACAATGTTGGATTCTGATAGCTAAAATTTTATTGAGGATTTTTGCATCAGTGTTCATTAGGGAGATTGGCCTATAGTTTTCTTTTTTTGTGTTGTCCTTGTTTGGTTTTGGTATTAGTGTAATGTTGGCTTCATAGAACGTGTTAGGTATTATACCTTCCTTCTCAATTTTTTGGAAGAGTTTGTGAAGGATAGGCACTAATTCGTCTCTGAATGTTTGGTAGAATTCATTTGTAAATCCATCAGGTCCTGGGCTTTTGTTTTTGGGGAGGTTTTTGATTACCATTTCAATTTCGCTAATTGTAATTGGTCTGTTTAGGTGTTCTATTTCTTCTTTATCTAGCTTTGGGTGATTGTAGAGTTGTAGGAATTTGTCCATCTCCTCTAGATTGTTAAACTTGTTTCCATATAACTGTTCATAGTAGTTATTAATAATTCTTTTGATTTCTGCTGTGTCTGTTGTGATTTCTCCTCTTTCATTTATTATCCTATTTATTTGTGCTTTCTCCCTTTTTGCCCTTGTGAGCCTGGCAAGGGGTTTATCTATTTTATTTATTTTTTCAAAGAACCAGCTCTTGGTTTCATTGATCTTTTGGATTGTTTTTTTAGTTTCGATTTCATTTATTTCTGCTTTGGTTTTTATTATTTCTTTTCTTCTACTGGTTTTGGGGCTTTTTTGTTGTTCTTTTTCTAGATCTTTGAGTTTCGAGATTAGGTTGTTTCTTTGAGTTCTTTCTTGTTTCTTGATGTGAGCATCTATTGCTATATATTTTCCTCTTATTACTGCTTTTGCTGCATCCCATACATTTAGGAAATTGGTGTCCTCCTGTCATTCAATTCAAAGAATTTTTTAATTTCTTCTTTTATCTCCTCCTTAGTCCAGTGGACTTCCAGTAGTGTGGGTTTCAATCTCCACGAGGTAGGAGAATACCTTGCCTTCTCTTTATGGTTTATTTCTAGTTTGATGCCTTCATGGTCAGAAAAGATGGTTGGTATGATTTCAATCTTGGTGTATCTGTTGATGTTTGTCTTGTGCCCCAGTATATGATCGATCCTAGAGAATGATCCGTGTGCGCTTGAGAAAAATGTTTACTCAGATTTTTTTGGGTTTAGTGTTCTATATATGTCTGTTAAGCCTAAGCACTCTAGATCCTTATTTAGAGCTTTAGTGTCTTTACTTATTTTTTGTCTTGTTGATCTATCCATTGTTGATAGTGGTGTGTTGAAGTCTCCCACTACGTATGTGTTTTCTCTGATGTCTGTTTTCTCTGATGTCTGTTTTCATAGATGCCAATAGTTGTCTGATATATTTTGGTGCTCCTTCGTTTGGTGAATATATGTTAATGAGTGTTATTTCTTCTTGAAGTATTATCCCCTTGATCATAATGTAATGACCACTGGGGTCTCTTTTTATCTTTTTAAGTTTGAAATCTGTTTTATCTGATATAAGTATAGCTGTTCCTGCCTTCTTTTTTGGTCCATTTGCTTGTAGAATTGTTTTCCATCCTTTAACTTTGAGTCTATTTTTATCTTTTGCAGCTAAATGTGTTTCCTGGAGACAGCAAAAGGTTGGGTTTTGTTTCTTAATCCAGCCTGCAACTCTGTGTCTTTTTATTGGAGAGTTTAGTCCATTTACATTTAGAGTTAGTATTGATATGTTAGCATCTGTATTTGCCATTGTGTTTGTCTTTCCTTTGATTTTATTTATTTATTCTTTTAATAACTTTCTTTGGCCTTCTTTTGTTGTTATTCGTCCCTCTGAGGTTCTGGCTTTAGGACTCCTTGTAGTATTTTTTTGTAGTGGGGGTTTAGTCGCAATGAAATTCCGGAGTTTCTGTTTGTCTGGGAAGGTCCATATTCTTTCTTCAAAGAGGAAGGAGGGCTTTGCGGGATAGAGTATTCTTGGTTGGCATCTGTTTTCTTGGAGTCTGTTGACTATGTCCCTCCACTCTCTCCTTGCCCGTAGTGTTTCTTCAGAGAAGTCTGATGTCAGTCTGATTGGTTTCCCTTTGAATGTTATCTGTTTCTTCCCTCTTGTTAGTTTCATTATTTTTTCCTTGTCTTGGATTCTTGGGAGCTTTACTATTATGTGTCTTGCTGTATTTTTCCTTTCGTCATGGAAGTTTGGTGTTCTTCTTGCTTCTTGTATATCAATTTTCAGATCCTTCTTAGCGTTTGGGAAGTTCTCTTCAATTATATCCATGAATATTTTCTCTGTTCCTACATCTCTCTCCTCTCCTTCTGGGATTCCTATAACTCTTATATTTCCTTTCCTCATGGAGTCAGATAGTTCCCGAAGTCTTTCTTCGGTCTTTTTCCTTCGTACTTCTCCTTCCTTTTCTGTTTTAGTTCTTTTTATTTCTGTGTCTTCAAGAGTACTTATTCGTTCTTCCATTTCATCTATTTTGCTTTCACTGCTTTTCCCAGAGTTCTTTAGCGTCTCCATTAATTCTTTAATCTCCTGCATTTCTTTTACTTCCCTCTTTAGGGACTCAATTTCATTCTTCTGGTCATTAATTATTTTCCCCTTATCATTGTTTTCCTTTATGACTTCTGTCAGTTTTTTAATCACAGCAATTTTAAATTCTCTATCTGGAAGGCTCAGAAGTTCTTCCAAGTTACTGTCGTTGCAATCTGGTAGATGGTTTTCTTTTTGTGGTGTGCTATTTTGCTGAGGAGTTGCTGGGTTGCATGTTGTTTTTCTACTCCCTACTGCCTGTTTTCTAATTTGCCGTATTCCTTGTGACACTGTGTTGCTGGTACTGGCCGGCATCTTGGGCGACCTTCCCAGCTCACCACTGGCTCCTCTGGGGAACTTCTGCTGGGTTCACAAGTCTCCAGCAAAGACAGGTCCCTGCTCTGTCTCCTCGGTGAGCCTTCTGCTGGGTTCACACAGTCTCCAGCAAGAAGGGTCCCTGCTGCAAAATGCAGGTGCCGGCGACGCGCTCCCCTGCACGCCCGGTCTGCCCCAGCGGTGGGTGCTGCTCCCCTCTGGGCTGGAACTGCAGGCTAGAAGGCGCCCAGCATGGGCAAGCCTCCCAGCTTACCTCTGTCTCCTCGGTGAGCCTTCTGCTGGGTTCACACAGTCTCCAGCAAGAAGGGTCCCTGCTGCAAAATGGCGATGTGGGAACGAGCTCCCCTGCACGCCCGGTCTGCCCCAGCGGTGGGTGCTGCTCCCCTCTGGACTGGAACTGCAGGCTAGAAGGCGCCCAGCATGGGCAAGCCTCCCAGCTTACCTCTGTCTCCTTGGTGAGCCTTCTGCTGGTTCACACAGTCTCCAGCAAGAAAGGTCCCTGCTGCAAAATGGCGATGCGGGAACGAGCTTTCATGTTCATTTTTTATCTCAGTGTGCTGTGGCTCCCTAATGTTATCACATGCTAAAGTCATCTGTCTCATGAGCCTCTGAAAAGACAGCCCTGTTTCTACAAATTCCAGTCCAGTACTTTACGTGGTAAGGTCACTCAGTTTATCAGTAAATATAGAAGATCCCATTGAAACTGTAACAGAACTAGAAATCTTTGTTCAAAGTTCTAAAAAGAGCTTAAAATCTTTGTTCAAAGTCTTTTTATCCACAGCAGATGCTTCCTATCCTCCCTATAACAGAAAAATTGAAATAAAAGTGCAAATAAAGGAATATAATTTGGCTAATTCTTTCTAATTGGCCTTCATAGATGAGCTTAGATATAATTTAAATTTGTGAAGGAAAAAATAAGTTTTATTTTTTACATTGTGAAAAGGAGAGGTGAATGAATGCCTGTCTTGAACTCTCCAGTAGTATTTGATAAGAACTCAAAATCCCCTGAAATAGTAACAAAATATCATCCATTTAAACCTTTGTTAAGTACTTTCCATTTCAGAGATTCATATACTATAATTAGAATCCTGGATTGTTATGATATATATCATCTATCTTAGTATATTTTACATCTGTAAATGTCTTTATTTTAATAAGAAGGGACTATAAAATCTAACATAGTTAATATATAAAGTTCTTAGTGATATGTAACTGTGTTGTAATACTTGGTGTTGGAAGCTATATTGTGTAATAAAATACACAGAAGCCAGAGCTAAACTCCCTTCAAATTCCAGCTTAATTGGTTGAGCTAGTATAACCTTTCCAATTTTTCAGTTAGAAACTGACAAAAACTAGGATTCTATTGGTCTCATCCTAGCACCAGTGTTCTCTAGAGATCACATTATAATAACCTAGTCATTTCCCCTAACCATAAATTTAACCACTATTTCAAGAAGTTAATTTTCTCTATGTGTTATCTGTTTTCTGAAAATCTATTATGAATGTTTAATTCCAAATCAATAATCTATCATGTTTACTTCTAACTATTGCTCAACATTTATTGTTCAAAATATGCATTTAATTTTCATTTTATGTGAAACTGGATACAAATTGAAAGGAATATAAGAAAGAAATTCATGAAAGCATTTCAAAATGATTTGGGGTTGACTCCTATTTTGGGTTACTGAGAATAATCAAGAGTTGATTGTAGTAAATTATAGCCATGGTATACTAAATGATATTTCTCCAAAAGTGCAGTCAGAAAGTAGTTGTGTATTTAGAATATCTATTTCTACTTTCTCTTAGTTATGCATATTTTATAATTTTGTCATTGCAATAGTTAAATTCTACATAGGGAAAACATTTCAGAAAGTCCTGTCTACTAGCTTAGACCATCCTAGCAACTAACTTCATAAACCTTTCTGTCCCCAGATTAAAAACTCAGTCTCGTGTATAACAATGAATGTGAGAAAAGAGAGCAACTTTTGATTATCAGCTGCAGAACACAACTCTATTATTTCAGGATATCAAAATGTAGAATACAAAGCAGAACAGAACAACCTAGCATCAAGAAAGCAGCAGCTAGGAAAGCTAGTGTTATTCAGCTTCAATGAAGTTTCTGTCTCTGTATAGCCTCATTGTGGATTCAATCTCATTATAGAACTCTTTAATCATTCCAGCTGCTTTTCTCTCTGAGATGATCGGTTGTGATGCAACAGCTCCATCTCCCCTAGAGAGTGGGGTTATCTTAGATCTAGTCACAGAAGAATCGGTGTGAGTTTGAAAGCCATCTCTTTTCATGCTATTACATTGTAGTAGCAGTTTCAGTGTTCAGTTTCCAGTGATATGTGAACAGCACTGCATCGGATAGCCCTGTGTTAAATGATTTAGATCTTCCTTTGTGGATACCAGTCAATGGAGATATTTTGCTTTTTTGTTTTGCTTTTGAGGAAAATATAGACCACATTTTTTTAAGGAAACTGCCATCTCCTTGATTAGCAGACATTGAATAATTAGAAGAAAGGGCCAGATAGTATAAAATTATTCCATCACCTTTTAAATCATTCTCTGAAAATCATGCAATGAAATAAAAAATTAAAAAAGTCACCATCAAATTCCTAAAATCCATTCACTTGAAAATTGAAAATATTAATATACCAAAGAGACCTAAATTGTAAACTACTGAAGATACACAAATATCTAAACCTATGTAATATAATCAGTGCAGAAAAGAGTAGAAAAAAAGAAACAAACATAAAGTCAAAAGTTAAGTAAAATCAAGCCAAGAAAAGTATATTTGATTTTAAAATACTCAAAATCCAGTGTTTTTTTAAAAGACTGAAAAATTGAACGAGCTTGCCTAGAAGGAGAAAAATGTTATTTACAAAGATATTTGTAATGATAGGACAAAAGTAGGTGTATTTTTTATAAGTAAATGTAAAACAAATGTAGTGATAACTTTTCTTTTAATTGCAAAACTAAATGAAAAGAAGATCTGAAAAATAGGATAAAGTAATAGACATGCTCAAAGTCTATCCTCAAAATGGTGCATTTAAGTTACAATGCAAGTAACAGATAATTCCCATAATATATCAGTTACTCCAGAATATAAAAAGTGAAAATTTTCACTCTATATTCTCTAAATATAGTCTAACCCAATTATCATAAGCAGAGATTATTAATTAAAAAAGGGGAAACTAAGAAAATTCTAGGCCTAGAACACTTATAAACAGGTATGAAAATTCCATTTGAAATACCAAATTGAAACCAAAATTGCAATAAGAATTATAGTACTATATTATGAACAAGTATTAGTAGGTAGGATTTATCTAAAGA
The DNA here is from genome assembly GCF_964194135.1 of Talpa europaea. NCBI lineage: Eukaryota > Metazoa > Chordata > Mammalia > Eulipotyphla > Talpidae > Talpa > Talpa europaea. The sequence goes on from NC_140070.1 coordinate 84,464,608, forward strand.
ATGTAGAGATAGTTATTGATAATTATATCCCACATTAAAGTGAAAAGCCTATCAGTAACTTAGAATATACAGATAAATTATTTATAATAATTCATTTCACATTTTAGAACCCAAATTACAGTGTAAGTAAATGGAAGAAAAGTCATCAACTGGATATCTACTTAAAACCTCTCCGATATAATTGTATTTCAGTTACACATTACTAGCTATTCCATTAAAGAACAAACTAAGGTAGGTTCCTGTATTTGCTGCTAATGTATAATAGTCTATTAAATATCTTAGCATTGCAATAAGGCAAGAAATTTTATTTTTTATGTCTACAGTAAAATGTTTATTTTAAAATACAATATTAATTGATTACTACTAATATGTAGAAAAAACACTGAGGTATGTTAGCCACCTCGCTTCTCTTATTTTAAATATTTTCAGTTAATTCTCTAGGAATTTCTAGGTAAGCAATCAATTAGCAGAGAGGAAATGATGGCTTATTACAGTTCATCTTTATGAAAGACGGTTTCCATATATTTTTTTGAAAAACTATTGTTTGTAAATTTTAGAAAGATAATTTTGTAACAGCTTTCATAATTTCATAATTTTTATAACACCTAATGTTTTGACTAGAGTAGGTAGAGATTTTCTTTCTTTAAAGACCTCTAAAAAAGGAATAGCTTAACACTTCAGCACTAAAAAAAAAAAATAGATTAATACTTCGATGGGATGAATTAAGGTAACTGACAGAATAAATGAATAAAAATGATGACTATTAGGACTAAGAGTTCTGTTATGATTATGCCTATTGCATAGGTATGCTGTAACTTCAGTTCCTGGGCTCACAACAGTCCATTCTGGTGCTCTGTATTGATTAGAGTGCACTAGGAGTTGATAACTCTCTAAGATTGATTCATTCTAATTAAATCCAAAAAGAAATGAAGAACCAGCCGAATGCTCATGTATTAGTTTTATGAAAGCCTGTTCTTTACAGGTCCAAATATATTTATGTCTGCTTCTACAGCATTTGAGAATCCACATTAGTAATCAGAAGATTGCAGCATTATTGAAAAAGCTTTGAGCCAATGTAAGTTCCTACAGCATGGTAGGGCTCTGGATTTCTGTGAAACAAAATCCAACAGACTCAGTGTCTCTTTCCTCTGGGAAACAATTGTTAAATACTGACCAGTTTAGTATTCAATATTTCCTTTTCTTAGGTCATGTGAAATAACTTCCTTTCACCCAAGTAAAATATTTTCAGATTTTCAATTACCATTATTATTTAGACAATAAGATTTTTTGATAACCTTGTAAGCTTTCTGTTTCTAGGTTGTGCAATTTTTTATTTGCTAGGAAAAATATCCTTCTGCAGATAATGAGTCATGTCCTTAATGTGGCTTTAATTTGTTTAGTTTTGAGAGGATTATTGTGGCAACATCTCCATAGCCTTCTGTTATGTATTATTTGATGAGAGAGAGAGAGTGTATGTGTGTGTGACAGAGAGGCAGGATGAAAAAGACAGGCTCAGAAATGGAGAAATACAGATTGAAAAAATGACTTAAAAGACTCCTAGCAGTGCAATTAATTCCACTTATAATATTTTATTTTCTCAGGAATATATAAATTTAGTCTCTTTCTAATAGAACATTTACTATTGGCTTAATTAGGACATTGATCTAAAAATTATTGTGAATGTGAAAATGGAGAGCTAATTTTAATAGCCCTTTCATCTATTCCTGATAATTTTAACTTGGTCTGATTGAAAGGATAAAGGAAAATCCATCATTTCTTTAATCTCTCCTCTTAGTACTGTTTTGTGTATAAAATCATGCAGGCTACCTTCATTCACCAGAAATTTCAGAAGTGTGTAACAACAGAGGTGCTAAAAGTGGTTTGCAAAAGATAACATTTGCTGCCTGAAACTTTACTGGGTAAGAATTTATTTCTTTGGGATGTTTTGGTGAACACCTAGGACATAATGAGTAATCACTATGTGATCATTCTAAGAGTAAGTTTTTCTATCTGTATCTTCTCTCTTTGAAGACTAGAATTTTTTTTTATGGCATTAAAATTCTTCTCTCAGTTATCATTACATACTATGAAACCCACTCAAAATACACCATAATGCTTATGTTGTGGAAAATTCTGCAAAAGGTAGAATATTCTCCTTTTGTATGTGAGATTGAGCAATCCAAAAGATTTTGCAAATTCTGCCAGAAACAGTATCATTTCTTTCAAGAGTACACAGTATCATTTCTTTAAAGAGTATCTTTACAAAGTAGGTTTCATATCCCCTAATTATAAAGGTCTTGGTCTTAGAAGTTCCTTCTTTTAACCCTTAGCAGATGATTACTGCCATCAGCTATTTTATTAACTTTTGGTTATGCCCTTGGATTTTATGCTAGGATATTTATTTACTTTCTAACATCAAAATTACCTGAAGACAGATATAAATTGCAATTTGTTTTTTTTAATTTAATATATTACTGCTAACTCGGTTTTTTTATTATTCTTCTTCTTTGTACTTGACATTTGGTGTATAGATGGCAAAGTCAGTTATTCAGCTAGACAGAGAATAACCATGTGGCATATAAAGCTCTGAAAAATAAGGCCATAAAGTTTAAAAATGATCTTTAAGGATTGTTTTCTCATAAATAGCTTAAAGAAAATGATTTTCATAGTTCTAAATCTTTTTAAAGCATTACCACCAAATAAATGCAGTTGACATTCTACATATGTGTAGATTTTTATAACTTCATTTGTTAGTCTGGAAGATCTGAACAACAGACATTTTCATGCAAAGTCTAAATGAAATCTTGATAGAAATATTATGGATAGAATTTAAACATCAAATAGGTGATTCGCTTAATGTCCTTGAAAGGCCTAACCTCTCAGAATCTATCTTTAGGTTTATAATGATAGTAGTTAGAGGATTAACTTAAGAACTTGGTGGCCTAATTTGACCCATGAGTTTAGAAGAGGTATTCATACAAATACAATTTTTTCCCAGGAACCTATTGTTGTAAGGCTATTGAACTATGAAAAAACAGTATTTAATTTGTTCCCACCACCAGCATAATGTGGACAGTCTTTTACATGCACAGGTGAAATGAACTATCCTATTATGAGGTGACGGGCAAGATAGCCCTACTTAAAAGACCCTGACTGACTAGATCATTCAGAAAACACTTGACAGATCCATTTCCTGTCAGTGAGGAAAGGTAGTTTGGTGGTTAATTACATGCTTCTGGGGCCAAGCATCGAACTCTGCCTCTGACTCTTAGGTGTGGTAAGTCTTCTGTACCTTTTTATGTTTTTGGTGCTCCTTGGCAGCATATTTAAACTCTACCTCACTATCACTGTGTAACTTTTTCATCTTTAAAAAATAAACTGTGGTGTCTAGGAGAGAAATCAGTTCTCCCTCAAGAGAATTTTTTTTATTTCTTAAGTTGACTCAACTTCAGTTGTTACTACTGGGAAATCACTGAATTTTGGAATGAAGCAATTAATTTCAAACTTTAAAAAGCAATTAATTTATTTTTCCTTTCACCCACAGGTCTACCCACGGATAGCGCCGGCATTTTGGCACTACCTGCGGGTAGAAGTGAGTAGCGGGAACTTGAATTCTCCCACCCTTGCTCCTTGCACTCTTCTGGTGTGGTCTGATCTGAGGTGTCCATTTTGCTCCAGATGCAGCTGCCATTTTGTGTAAACATGCTCTCACACCACCACCATTCCTTAGAGTTGGATCAAAACTCCAAGTTGCCAAAAATATAAGTGCAATTAATATAAGATTAATCATCTTCCTCAATAAATGTCCAAATCAAGACCATATCATATGCATCATACTGGCAAATACCTAAATGCTAACAATGGAAAACCATGCTTATACCTCTTTTTAATCAATCCTTTCGATATTCAGAGCATAAAGTTCCTCAACTTAACATTGAAATGTCTCCAGGAAAAATAGAATAACTCTGCTTCATTTCCTGTCTCTTCTTTCTCTCCCCAGGAGCATGAGCAACTCACCTATTCCTCCACGAGGTCCAAGGCCCCAAGTGTCATCATCACAGGTCTCAAGCCAGCCACCAAATACGTATTTCATATCCGTGTGAGGACTGCAACTGGATATAGTGGCTACAGTCAGAAGTTTGAATTTGAAACAGGAGATGAAAGTAAGTTTCACCCAAGCATGTAAAGTAAGGTGCTAATTTAATGTCATACCAATCTAACCTGATACTTAAAAATCTAATGTCCCAATTTTTTAAATAATCTCATCAAACAGGATTCTGTTCATGTAAATATTCATACAGTCATTTTGGTTAATGTTTGATACTATCATTAAAAATTCCCATGAAGTGCCTTGCTCTACCGCAATTGTAGTGAGGCTCATATGTCTCTTTAGGCAGAATTCAGCACTCCTGTTAGAACCTGGAGTCTCAGTTGATGTTGTTTTTCACCACTTTTGGCATTATATACTAATGAAAACTAGGAAGAGAATAAAGCCATAAGAAACGAATTGTAACTATCTCAAAACAGTTTAGCTTTGGCTTATTGTCTCAGATCAATAAAAATCGGTCAACTCCACTAAAATGTACATTATAAGTTTAGATTTAGATGCATGGGCTTAATTGAAAGTTCAAATTAATTCCATCACTTCACATATCGAAAACCAAATGGGACAAATGGTGTTCCACATCATGAAACATAGACATTACATACTGCTTATTTTAAAACCAGTTCTAATGCTGAATTCTTTTTTACTTCTAGTAATCCATCTTATTCCTCTCTTTGTAAGGATAAAATGAGTCATTTTTTGCTATGGGGCTTTATGGAAAAATGTCCAAATATGTAACTATAATGAAAATCTTTTTCCATCGTTGTTAAAAATCTATATTTAATATAAGAATTTAAGAATATAAAAATTTGAGAATGGCAAATGTAAATATAACGATATTAATAGTGACAGTATATTGAGCCTCTAGTGTCAGAAATTAAGTGTTTTTACATGTATTATTTCATTTAAACCTTTCAATACCCAATGACAAAATTATTATTTTCTTAATTTTACTTATATGGAATCAGAATCCTAAAGAATTTGAGTCATTTGTTCAGATTCACACATCCAGTAAGAGGGTGAAACCTGGGAGAGCTATACAGGGGCCAAAAGGAAGGCCTTATGAAGCTATTGAGGACCAAAGAAAAATTGTAATTAGTAGCATGGCTAGTAACATGTGTAAGACTCAGTGCTGAGCAATTTATTTAAATTATCTTTTTTTATACTGACTAGATTATACCTCTCTTTAGAGACCCTTACATAGTTTTATCAAAGTTTGATAACCAAAGAGTGGAGGTGTAGGATTAGAAACAGAACAATCTGACAAGGACAGCAAAAAAAACAAAAGTGATCCTTTGAAATGATTGATTTGTGAGTACTATTTGAAAATCATTCCTTTTCAAAAAGGACCCTTGAAGAATCAGATGTCTGAGAGAAATCTGGAAAATATGTTTGTCTAAACCTGGAGTTTGGGAATATAGAATGACTCCCAAGTCAGTTTATAGCTTAAGAGAAAATCATTTAAAGCATCTTTTTTTTATTTGGTTAGCTTTAAATTACATTTTCAAAGCATGCTGCTTATATCCAGAAGAGAATTTCAATGAGTAATGTTATAGAAGGAAATGAGAATGTTTAATATAAATTCAGGAATATAATGATATGAATCCCAATAGACAGTGTCAATCCTTTTTACTTCATACCCTACTAGTTCATCTTTAAATTTTTATAGCTTTTGTTTCTCAAGTAGTGCCTGAAGTAACAGAATGTCAACTTTATTATAAAGTTCTCTTCTTGTGTATTCTGTTTAATTAACTAACTTTATAATACATTCATAAAGATGGGTATATGTTGGAGAAGAGAGATTTGATATTTTTTTTCATTTGGTGGTCTGTTTCAAGTTGTTAAGTAAATAACATGAGTTGCTTGCAATTTAATTTTCTTTAGGTATTCCTATTTTACTTTGTCCAACTTTTAATTTGCTAGCAACCAATAAGACAATAAGTATTTCCTTTTTAAAATCATTATTTTGACTAATTACTTTGCTCAATAAAAGCATAATAGCATCTGAAGAACAATTACAGGAACCCGTCTTGCTCTTCCAGATCAGTGTTTGGATTTTTTTTAAAGATTTATTTATTTATTCATACAATAACTGGGGTGTAGGCCAGAAGTGCAGAGGGTGAGAGGATTCACCAGAGACAGAGTGGGGAGTGGAACAGGCAGACTGACTGAAGTACACAGCTGAAGGGAGCAGTGGGCCTGATAGGAGACGTCTGCTGCACCATGTGGGTTGCTCCTTGGCCTGCCGGCAATGGAACTTGTGCTGCAGAAGCTGTAGATAGCTTCACAGTGCTGTGCTTAACCCCTTGGGCCTCCTCGGAGGCCCTGGATTTTTTTTTAAGAATCAGAATATCCCAGTGGAAACTGACTAATAGTTAAGACACTAATTATGACACAAGATATGGATTTTCCCCTCTTCCTGTGTCTAGAGTATAATCTCATTACATTCATGTAAAAGGAGATAGAGATATAGAGATGTTAGATAGATAGATAGATAGATAGATAGATAGATAGATAGATAGATAGATAGACTGACAAACACATAGATAGAGGTATTAGTAGATGTATAGATAAATAGGTAGATAGATATTCATTCTTACATGGTCACAGAACATTTTTCTTTTGTGTTTTAATGCTGACATTTCATATATCCACTAAACTCTCTCTATCCTAAGAGTATATAGTTAAATATTATATCCACTGACAGCATTTATTGAGAGTCTCTTAAGTATGGATCTTTTTGATAGGCTTGCAATTGACTTACCCCAACATTTTTTAAATAGATTCAACAGTTACAATAACAACAGAATCACCAAAAATGTAAGAATATATAAAAAGCTCATGTGGATAGATAGGTATTAGAAACTACTTAATATAAGAAGTTTCTCAAAATTAAAACAAAACTTATACCTCAAGTATCAAACACACACACACATTAATATAGGCCTCTTTGACTTATGGATGAAAGAGCAGTAAAAAATTTATTGCCTTTATATGTAATTATAACAATAATTAAGATTGCATACACCTACATTAAAATAATTTAAAGAAAAAGAAATCAAATATCTGTTCTATTTAAAGTACCACCAAGATTTAGCTAATAGTCAAATGTATTTTAAAGTAACAAAATAATTTATGTGTGCATTTTTTAAACCAAAATAAAATATAGCCTGCTAGACTGCAGCCGGCTTGAACATTTTACTAAAATATTGAAAATGAGCTTGTGAAACTTCCCAGAGAAGCAGCACCTATAACTTTAATCCAAATTTTTAAAGGACACTGAAATTTTACACATAATTTACCTCTTCCATTTTCCTTAAGAGTATCCAGATGATACAGGAGAGTTAACATTCACGTATATATAAATAAAGTATTCCTTTACCTTGAAAAGATTAATTATAGCTTAAATTATAACAACATGTAAATTTAAATTTTCACCTATAGGATACATAAAGCACTTTTATAGCACAAAACCCACATCTGTCAATGTTTAAGGTGTATTATTTACAGAAAGAACAATGGACTTGATTTATTTTACATAAAAGAAACAGACCCACTAAAATAGTCATTATCAACACTAACTAATCAAACTATAAATTACTGAACCAAGTGGGTATTTTTAAAATAGAATTTTATGTGTTACACATATATACAAAAAGAATTATGTGACAAGAAAAAATGAATGTAATCATTTAATTATTTTGAAAACATCCATAAAATGTAGCTATATTTAGTATGATTTCACATTTAAACAATTTAATTAACAATTTATAGGTGGGAAGGATCCTGAAAATTAAGATGTGAGCTAGTTCCTCTAGTTCCTTCATCACTAGTCTGTTCTTTTTGTCTCCATTTGACTTCTCTATACTCTGTACACTTAAAACCCCCAAATCATTGTGTATTTTCTATTGGATAAATGTGAATTCTCAAAAAACATTCCCTCCAATATAATTCAAATAGACATAGTTCCTGTTCTAGCTCCTTCTTGTTTACATATATTTTGAGAAATTGTGTGAGTGCTTCATATACAAAATTTTATGACACTTTATCACTTCTAAACTATGACTTCCAAGTGGAATATTCAGAAATCTCTCACATTACAAATGAGGGGTGAGGTCCAGCTTGCATGCTCCCCTTTCTGAAGTGTTTTTGATCAGTCCAGAAATCATCACTTGTTTAGAGACTTTCTATAATATTGTATAAGGAGTTAATTCTTTACTAACTTGTTAGCTCTTTGGGGTCAAGAACTAAAGTCTATATATCTTTGTGTCTCATAAAATGCCCTTCACATAGTTGCCAATGCACATTAATCAAATAAATGAAGAACATATAATTTCCGAAAGTCTAACACATGGTGGGATAGCATGTTGCCTACCAGTCTAAAAAAAAAGAGTCAAATATGCTTATTTACCACAGATACGTATTATTGCTTGTTATATTTGGAGTAAAAACTATAACTGGCTTATGCTATATAGAAGTATTTTCTTTGCAAATTTAATTATTGTTTAGAATCGTTAATTCTAAAATATGGGAGCACTATAGGTAGAGTTAAATAACATTTTTGTTGTTGTTTAGCATATTTTCCTCCTTAACCTCTTTTTTAAAAATCTCTATTATGTTTGATCTGTTGGTTGAAATACAATCTGTACTACTTCAATTACTTAGGATGAAATTAGCCACATCATTATTAACAGCAGCCAGAAATTTGGGTATGATTATTAATGGTGAAGTATGAAGCAGAAAGAGGATCAACTGACCCTTGTGGAGTAATAAAAAAAGTTAATTAATCAAGTAGAAAGCAGATTTCAAATTTATGAGTCTACCCAGAGGAGGATGAATTCTAGTACATAAGGCTTTAATTTGAAATAATCTCCAATCAATAGCACACTTTCACTGTTGGCAGCTAGAGCTATCTAAATGCAAACATCACTAGGAAATAAGTTTCTAACTGATCAGTTTTCTGAATATAAATTTGCCTACCACATGAGGTAATGAAGTCCCCGTCATAATAACAACTTGTCCTGTAGCTAGCTGGATATTTATTCAGTATGTCATAAAGGTTAGGCCTTCTTTCTTTAGGAGGTTGTGATAGAAGCTTAATGTAACTTCTAAGACTGAAATTCTATAGCAACAGATAGTATTTATTGAGTGCTTCAAGCACTATTCAGTTTGTTATGGCTACCAATGCACTTCCAACGCTTGAAATGGGTGCTATTATGATGCCCATTTTATGGATCAAAAAACTGAAATACAAAGACACTTAATGACTTACCGGGTTCTGACAAGATAGTAAGTACTGGAATGTGAATATTATGACATCAGGCACACTTTTTATACTAGTGCTCAGAACACTTTTTACCATAACAATGTTTTTATTTTTCTTATTCACTTTGGTCATTACATCTAATTTTCTCCATGATTTTTTTTTATTCTTATCTCTAATTTTTCATCCTCCCATTACTAATTACATTCCTCCTCAGAATATAAACACAGATTTTCATTAGACTATAAATATTTATAAATCTCCATGCATTTAGTTCATAGAGCTATGCATGCTTTAATAGAGACTTCTGGGTTAATGTACACATGGTAGGCCAACTCTAGCACACCAGCAAAATAATGCATTTAATCTGATTTCCTTAAATGTGCAGGAACTTGGGGAATAATGGCTATTTGCATAGAGAATAGAAGACTTCCCATTAATAAGCCTGCATTAACAAAAAGAAATTTGGCTTCAGTTTTACCTGGATCAAATAAAGACTTTTAAATAATAACTAAGCTTATACATCATAGAACAGATTGAAAGTCTTCAAATGAAAAATATTAACTATCATTACTTTGCTATATGGGCTAGAAAGAAAATCATTAACTAGCAAAATGCACTGAGAAGTTGTAAAATGTGTATATCATCATTCAGTATTATAATTTGGCTTATATCTACAGAGAAGCAAGCAAAAGGCCATAGATCTATTATTAAAACTTCTTATATGTTAGTTTATGTTAAGCCAACAACCTATATTTGCATATACAAAAATATGATTTCTTTGAGACATGAACCATCATCCCTTGATTAAAAATTAGTTTTTGAGATCAGGGACCATTTCTTACTCATTTTTGTATGTACTATATTGCTTTGCATGTGCTTGACATGTACAAGGCTTCCTATGAATAGCAATAGAATTGATGTTATCTACTAAATACTCAGTGTATATGTACATGTTGTTTCAAACAAGTTACATGTATTTTATTATTCTACCAACATATTTTCAGTATCTACTTTTGTTTATTGTGCACATCCTTTAACAGGCGCATAGTCATGCTACTCATAGGGTACCAGGTTTCAGTTATCCAGGACGCATCAGTTCTGGAGATCTAATATATAGGCTGGTCTGGTGACTATAACTTACAGCACTGTGTTTTATACTTGAAATTTTCTAAGACAGTAGATCTTGAATGTTTTCACTACACATACACAAACACACACACATACACTCACACACACTCACACACATCTGCGGTAACTATGTAAGGTGATGGACATGTTAATTGCCTTGATTGTGATAATTTTTGCAATGTATACTTATATTCGAACATTGCATTGCATTCTAAACATAGATATATTTTCAATTATACCTTAATAAGGGACAAATAAAAAGATAACGTATGTTCTCTGTCTTCAGCAATCTCACCCCTAAACCAGTCTCTTATAAGATTTCCTTATTTATGTTGTTCTCAAAGTATAATATTAATTTGACTAGATTTGAGATAAGCTGGATTTTTTCTATCAACTCTCACATAAATTGCCTGAATTTTCCTGTCAAGCTATTTGACTTTACAACCTTGAATTCTTCTAGAGAGCAAAAATATTCCTTAGACATTTCAGATTGCCCAAAATTTAGTGAAAAATATGTTCTCTATGTAATACTTGAAGATTTAGAGCCATTCTTCAGAGTACACAAATCAGCTTTATTGACTTATATTTTGAAGAGACTTTTTATTGTCATATTTTAGTTGTTAGAAAAGCATCAAGGACAAAGCAAAGAAAACCTATTCTCTTCATATAACTTTATGGAGGCATCTACAGAACTGCTGGTGTAATTCTTAATTACGTTTGACCTCTTATCCTCATCTGTTGTGTGATTATGTACTAAGCTCAAGACAGAAACCGGAATATAATGTTGTTGGTAGCTACTCCTAGAATGGTGTTTTAAAGCACTAAGGGAGTTCAGCTAGCTCTAGAGTGATATATAGTGGCAATACACAGATGTGGTTCTTACAGGTAAAGGAAGGGTAGAAAAGAGATAGGAGGATAAAATGGTTCTTTAGTAAGTCCTGGACTTAAAGGATGACGCAGAACAGAGTCTTGGTTCCTTTATAGCTGTACTTTTTATTTCCCTATTGAAGCTTATCCGAATGTTACTCCATCATTTTCAGACCTGAAAATTTTTGAGAGTTGAATGAAAGAGTTATCAAAATGTCCAAGTCAGGATAAAAGCACACACACACACACACACACACACACATAAACATATATGTATACATAAAATAAAGTATGTGTGTATACATCTGTCTACATGAACATAATGATATGATTTGAATCTTTTTATTTGCAAAGTACCAATATGCAATAAAAATAATTTCTAATTATGTAACCTAACAATCTTTAAATTTATGTCAACCCAATACAAGTGGCTTATTTTTTCTGTATCTTACTGTGAGTTCACAATTCTTCACATTATTGTGAATGGACAAATATTTATACAACACCTGTGTGAAAAAATAAGAACAGCTTAGTATTTACCTTATACTTAACTTTTTTCAAGGAGACAGTAATTCAGTGAATTTAAATGGACCACCAAGAGTTCTTGGTAAAATAGCAGGATCCCTGAAAAATGTTTGGCTGTGTGTGTACAAACGTGAGTGTGACATGCGTGTGCTTATCACTATAATGTGGAAATAGGCAGAGTAACGAATATGGCAGGCTTACCATCAGATATTAAATATCTGATTCACAATACACTGATTTTAATACTCTTGATTTTGGGAAAACTGAGAATCTTTTTGAAAATACTCTTGGCACTATGGCTATTTTTAAATTAAATATTTATCTTATTTTCTGGATTCAAAACTAGAGAGAATGAATGATTCTTTCAGTAAACAGTTTCAGCATTTCTGTAAGTAATAAACAATGAAGTATTACTTGCTAATGTTAGCATACATTGTATACATAAATATAGCTATATATACATAACATGTATTTTGCATTCATACATACTTCCTATTATCATTCTAAGATGAATGAATGAAATTGGCAGTGTTTTCAATATTTTTGTATAAGTCATTATCCTTGCAAGTAAGAAGAGTTTATTTCTAAATTTGATATAAAGTTGTTCCTAAATTTCACATGAGAGAGAAAGTGAAGGGCACTTGAAAAGGAAGAAGCAAAAACTAAAGCAAGTAGAACAGTGTTTAACTGTTCAATTAAACCATTTACTGCTTCAGCTAACAAAAAAAAAAAAAAAAAAAGACGGGCCATATACAGAAGTACACATGGTAATTCAACAATTAAAAGGATAAATGTGTTCCCTGTTTTCCCAAAAACTAGGGCAAGGTTAGGAAAATTAAACAGGATTACAATACAAGATTATGTGTGCTGTTTCTGGGAGCGCAAGAGGAACCCAAGACATTAAAGTTGAAATAAAATCCTTGGTCATGAAAATGAAGGGATGCAGATTGAGTTGGGCTAGGATAAGAGGATTGGGGAGCTTCTCATGTGTATGTATTCAGGTATAGAGATGAAAGAGAATATGGAACTTTCTAATAAGTGGAGGAATTTCAGTATGGCTAGAGCCATGTTTTATAAAATGGGGCCCTGTATTAGAAGCATCTGCAAAACCAGTGTAAGTGATAGAAATACAAATTTTCAGACCCCACCGTGTAACTACTGAATCAGAAAATCTGGGGGCGGTACCCAGCATTCCATTTTAACAAGCCCTCCAAGGAACTGTAAAGCACACTTTAGTTAGAGAAGCAGCAGCTTAATCAGAAAGTAGAAGGGTAGGGATAAGGAGTGATAGGGATGATGATCTTGGTACAGGAAAAACAAGACATGTGGCTAGAGTCACAGGCCAGGGCCAGGTAATGCATTTCCTTATCTTGCCACTGAGGCTAAAACCTTGAGTTTTTATTTTTCTTCCAGTTATCTGTAGTTTGGCAGATGGGCAAAGCAGTCACAGTGAACATCCCACAAATGCCTTCTCTGGAGCCATTGCTAACACATCTAATTATTTTCTCACCTTCATTTTATCCCCACTAAGAATAAAACCTTTCAAATATCTTTTTCATTGTCACACTTATGGCTGTCATAACTTCCGAATTCCCTGGAGACAATTTTAGTCTTAAAAATTCACCTGCAGAAGGTGCTGGAACCTTGGGAATTATCGATTTAAATTCAAACACATGCTTGCACTCTGCCAGTGTGTAAGCCTGCATATTTCTCCTTGACAGTTCATATCTTGTCTCTGAACTTTCAAGACACAGTGAATTATGACCTGCTTACTAGCGCTTTCTGAGAAAACAAGCTGAGCCATCCCACACCAAGCCTAAAAAAATGGGAAGCCCTGGAAATTAAGTTATCTGGGAAACTTCATGATTCTAGATATAATAGAGGTGAAGGTGGTATGTTAGCAAAACAAAGTTAAACACCAAAACTAATATGCCAAAGTGCCACTGACTTGTGTCAGACGAGGTTGCTTGTCTGTATGTTCTAGTTGGTGAAGTCAGCATTATGCATTCAGTTATATAACACAGAACTCAGTATCTTGGCTAATGAGAAGTCTCCACTCCAGACTGTAATTCCTCATCAGCAAAATAAAGGAAGTGTACTAAATTGTCTTCCCTAACTCTAACAATGGAAAACTTCCTAATGAAGTAATTTAGAATCTGGGCCAGACCAAGCACTGTCATCCTCTAGGTATTACAACAAAATAAACTCAATTTAGTATATTGACCTTTGGTTTCCTCATCAGAAATCTAGATTTGTACACTAATTTACTTAACAAATATTTGTGAAAACCCACTCTATAACTAAATCATCTGCTTGCCTTGGAAACAGTAGAAATAGACAACAATCCTTACTGTCCTTGAAGGTCCCTACATTTTAGAGAGAAGTGACAGTAAAGAAACATTAAGTAAAATATTCAGAATGTCAAGTGATGCAAATGGTGTGTTGCCTACCCCCCCCCCTTTAAGATCCAAATACTATTCTCTCCACTCATGGGAGTTTTGCCTATTGAAGGCTCCCCTGAATTCCTTTCAGACATCATCTCTGTCCAAAAGAGGTTACATACCCCAGAGTCATTTCCTTTTCCTAAGGGCATCCAGAATTAAAGACCGGTCAATGTGAGCTACAAAGAGACTTCTCACTGCTTCAAGTCAGGACAACTTTGAAGGGGCAACTCAGCTCTAGAATTCTGCAAGGTTGACTAAGGTTCATGTAACTACAACATCACCTTTCAACTCCATTTTCCCATTTCTGCTTCCCTCACGCCCCCACATGTCCATCCTGAAGATATTCCTCAATAAACCTGCTATCTGAAAAGTTCCATTACAGAGTCTGTGTTCCGGAAACTCCATCTTAGACAAGATGAAAAGTGCTCTAGAGAAGAGTAAAGCTGAAAAGGAGGTTAGGAAGTACCTACTTCATCATGTGATCATTAAATGTTAATTATCATTATAATCCTAGCTACTACTGCAAGCTAGGCAGCTAGCAAAAAATTTATGGAAGAGACCCTTAACCTTGGCCTTGAATAAAAGGCAGGGTATAACTAACTAGAAAGAACAAGTAAAATTTTCATGATAGTAACTAATTTGTGCAATTCAATTTGTCAGATATTTCACAGATACATTGACAGCTAATGAGATGTAGTAATAAAGTAGGTTGGATTGAACCCTGAATTTTGGTCTTGAGTCTATTATTCCCTAAATACCAGACTGTGGGTAAGTCAGTAAACTACTTTGTACCTCAGTTTCTACATCTGGAAAATGGGCATATGAATACCGCCTACTTTCTAGGGTTCTTTTGAGTATACAATGATTCAGTGCATGTGAAGTTCTTAGGAGCATATCCACTACTTCTGTGGTTAGAGTTCAGTAATGTTAGTTATTAATACTGTTATTAATCATATTCTTAACCATAAAATTCCAATTGTGATATCTTCAAAATTGTATTTGAAAAACAAAGCAAAGCAAGATTCTTTATTATATTCCTGTATATAGCAACCCTACTATGTTCATTGAATCCTTCTGAGGGAAATGCCTTCGCTGAGTCCAGTACAGTTATTTGAATGAAACTGTGCTTTCAGTTTCCCTTCATCTCCAGGAAGAAGAAATAATATAAAATAAAAGGGAAGAAAAAGAATGTAATTGTAGCAAGAAACTTCCCTTAGAGTGCCCTTTGTGGAATCCTCTTCAGTTTTCAAGTAGAAACAGCTAGACTTATGTACCCATAGTGAACCTAACCCACTATAAATATTTAGACATTAAATGAGTTCATTGCACAGGAGTAAGTAACCCAAAGAAAATGAAACTTAGCTAATAATTATGTTTCAGCTGAGAACTTCTATAAACTATAAGCACAGACAGTCTTATTTTAGGAAGAATTTTACTTTTGTAAAGTATGAATCAATACAAATTTGAGAATACCTGGACTTTAGTAAAGTCACATTTTTACCTTGGGTAATGACTGGAAAGGAGACTACTCTATCCTTTTCCAGACTACTCCAAATTGCCTGGCAGACAAACAGTACCAAGTGGGAAGGAAATTTAGGGCTGCCTAACTGTGCATTCTTCTTTTTTCTGTCATGTTTCATATGAAACCTTAAAATGTCTTTTGAATCCTGTTAAACTGTTAACCATTAATTGTTTGTTGGAGACAACCTTCTCACTCAATTCGTTGTAGGAGCTTTTATAACTAACTGGCTGTCTTTTTGCCACTTTCTCTCATTCTGCTTAATATCCATTGAGGTGATTGGTTTCAAATTGTAATAAACAATGCAATTAAGATATCCAATTAACACACATGGTGCTTTTTTTTTTTAAGTTATATACCTTTGCAGTTGCTTCTTCCTTGAATTCAGCTGTATATTTAAGGGTTGTGTATTATTCATGATCAGATGTTACCTTACCCTGGAGATTATTAATGGAAGTAGGTAAGATAAATTTAGTGAGTTTTTAATAAAAAGAAAAACACAACTTTTTCACAAGGAACTGTGCCAGGCACTGTTCTTCCTGCTTAAAGTGGCAGGGGAAATACTTAATTGGAGAGTAAGATAAAAAAGTACTAAATAGTAAAGTGATGGGGTTAGTCTATCTTTGCATTGATCAGGATACTCTAGAGGTCTCTAAGGTCTGAAGATTTACGTACATGAGGAAAGATGGAGCCTCCCAGATGGCCCATTAACTGGGAAGATAGTTGAGGTAGTCTTATATATTCCGTTAGCTTGATAGTTTTTACTATAGAAATCGGGGATCAGGACTAGTGAGGAACAACAAACTCAGCTTGAAAAGTGAAAACAATGAGACAAAATCCTTTTTGTCAATTTTCAAAAGAGAGGCACTGTAAAAAATTACACTTGAAGCTAGATATATGCACCTCCGTGTGTGTTTGTGTGTGTGTGTTCACTTAATAATTAAATTAGTAAAGTTAGGCCTCCCCTGGTGGCACAGGCGGTTGAGTGCAGCGCTGTGAAGCTGTCCACAACCTCTGCAGCACTGGTTCGGATCTCCCACATGTGCAGCAGACCTCTTCTGCCTCTTCCGCTGCTCCCCTCAGCAGTGTATTTCGTCAGTCTGCCTGTTTTGTTCCCTGTTCTGTCTCTGGTGAATCCTCTCACCCCCTGCACATCTGGTCTGTACCCCAGTTCTTGTATAAATAAATAAATAAATCTTGAAAATAAATAAATAAATAAATAAATAAATTAGTAAAGGTAATAGGTATATGAACTTTACAAATTCTTCTTATGTATTTTAAAAGGGGATAAAAGTGACCTCTTTAGCACTTTCGGTTAATCATCAGAATTATTTAATCAATAATTTTAACAAAATCTACACAAACATACATGGCATTTACACACACACACACACACAAAATGAAGTCATTAATATTTTAACAAAATCTACACAATCATAATTTTTAAAAAAATCTACACAAACATACATGTCATTTACACACACACACACACACACACAATGAAGTCATTAATATCACTTTTTTAAAAAGATTTATTTATTTATGCATACAAGAGCCTGGTCACAGGCCAGAGGTGGGGGCGGTGTGCGTGAAAGGATTCACCAGAGACAGAACGGGGAACAGAACAGGCAGCTGACTGAAATTCACTGCTGAGGGGAGCAGCATGCGAAACAGGAGAGGTCTGCTGCACCATGTGGGTTGCTCCCTGGCTGGCCGGCTGGCAGGGGACCAATATCGAACTCATGCTGAGAAACTGTGGATTGCTTTATAGTGCTGTGCTTAACCCCTTGCACTACCAAGGAAGCCCTCATTAATATCACTCTAAGGAAAGAATTGAGAGAATTACTAGGATAGCGGAATTTCATGTCCTAGGAAGAAAAATGAATGCTTTAAAAAGTAAGTATTATGACTTTCCCATATATCCACTACATATCCCAATTGCCCTTAATTTTTATACGGATATTTTTCAAAAAAAAAACAAAACTGATTAAGCAGAGGAATTTAGACTTTTACTTACATTTCTCTTCTCTCTAAAAATATTTGAGGCAGTTTAAAACATATATGCAAAATGTTTAATAATTTGGATCTAGAAGTAAAAAATTAGATCCATAAAAATAAAAGGGAACAAAGTCTCGTTTTCATAATCATTGCTGGAGAGGAACCAGCACACATGCACCATGTCTGCCTCCCAGGTTTCTGGCAGCATCCAGAGAACAGGGAAGGAATCACACAGGCAGGACACAAAGCATACATGCTATGAGCAAGACATTGAGGGCACTGAGGATAACTGCCTCAAGCAGAGAGTTTTTTTCAGCAAATGCAGAAGCTTTGTTTATTAGGATGTTTTCTGCCCACAACCTTTGACAGAAACAGACCCAAGGTAAAGTGTCACTAACTGAAGTTGATTTTTTCATGGTAGGAGAGAGAAGAGGAACAAAAGAAAGTTATTTAATATATTCCATTCCTGCAGACTTTAAGAAGGAAATATAACTTGAAATTCATTGACAAAAATCACCCTTTAAATTTATTTTCTAAATATTTTGGCCTTTGGTCAGCAACTAAAAAGTTAGATTACCCTATCAAATGGTGTACAGTATATTGTAAGCTAGGTTAAGCAAAACAAGAAACAAAAATGTCCCACACAGAACCTCAGAGGAAACATGGGGAGTGCTTAGCCTTCAAAAGGAGCTGACAGGAAACCAAAAAGCTCTCAAAATGAAGTCAATCATTTTCTTGGTCCACATAGCCACTCATCTCTGTTTCTCTAAAGATTAGTTGTATCTGCCTTTGAGTTCATTTAGGAAAAATCACCTATCTGCCTCATGACTTGCAAATTCACAATTCCCCTTCATTTCAAACTGCCAAGTGACTGAAACCTAATCCCAGATTTTGGGAAGGCACTGTGCTTGGCCCAGTTTCAATTCCTAATTCAACTCCTTTGAGTACAAGTCAGATCAAGAGAACAATCTTTTCCAAGTCCCTGCCTAGGGGTGAAGGCAGTTTTCAGGGCTTAACAGACCAAAAGATGCTAAGAATTTGAAGTTAGTCTTAAATAAATTTAGAATGTATAATCATATTGATGGATGGTATGAATGCTTTAAAAATAGGGAGAAGAGATATAGAATCTTTCTAGTGTTAAAACCAAAATGGCAATATGTTTGCCCATGCAAAAATAAAACTTCCCACATTTGCACTGAAATGGGCTGCTTCCTTAGGAATCAGATTTGATTCTGCTTCCACTATCAGGCATATTCTACTTAGAAAGCGCAGAATTCTACACCACAGGACATTGGAAAAAAAGATGATTCTGGACTGGAAAATTTTCAAAGCATATGTTTCTCCATCAAAGAGAAATACAAGGAATAATGCTCCCATGGAAAAAAGTTGTATTGAACGGTATTGTTCTGCAGCAAGCTTCCAGCATAAGTTGTAGAAAAAGCAAGCTTGTTCAGAATAGACAGCTTGTCTGTTTCGTAGAGTGCTGATCAATTGCCTTTTGTCTACTAAAGAAAATGACTTTAGTTTTGATAAAGTTGATGCCATGCAGTTCTTTCTCGCAACAATAGATTGAGAGGACTACTTCCAGAAATCAATTCTAGTTGAAAATTAAATCCTTGTCATCAGTATACAGGAAGAGGCTTATCTGTTGCTCTACCAATTTGGCACATACCCAGTTTGTCTATAATCAGTATCATATCATCACACATTAGCTCATAAGATGAATAAATAAAAAATGAATTTGTGAATGGGTGTTAGGAAATGTTTCCCCTTTAATTCATCTATAGAAGGGTATTTGCTCCTACATTTCCATTATCATATATACTGTTTCATTTTTGAGTTAACTTGATTTCCTAGGCAGTGAAGTCCCAATTTAGTGAAAGATTAATATGCAAAGCAGACAGTCTCATTTTCTTGAAAATAATGGGCATAAGTACCTAAAATCCTCCTGCTTCTAAATACCGGATATTTAACTTAGA
Source organism: Talpa europaea (assembly GCF_964194135.1). NCBI lineage: Eukaryota > Metazoa > Chordata > Mammalia > Eulipotyphla > Talpidae > Talpa > Talpa europaea. The sequence continues at coordinate 84,484,439 of NC_140070.1, forward strand.
GACTTCACATGCAGCTTAAGGGAAGGCATAACATAAATAACTTAGGGGACACGGAGAAAACTGATTGAGCCACAGTTTTGTGAGACTATCAGCTGGTCCCTTTATAAAATAGAGTATGCTATCTTTGAATCTTTCCAAATCAATTTTAGTGATCAATTAGAGGTTAAGGTAAATAGTTGAAAGCTATTCAGAACAGGCTTCCAGTGGTTTCAAACAGTGACCAAAACTTCCCTAACAACCTACTCATTTTCAGGAGATAATCCAATGATTTTGACATAAAGAGTAACAAGTCTCTGATAGGTGCCTGAAATCTGAATTACTTGGGGCATGTGCTTGATCTGTAATGCTAAGAGAAATAGTCTCCTATCACACATTGTTGGTTATATATGCTTACTCAAGTACTTCTACTAAAGCCATATAAGGCGCAAGTATAGCTTCAAATCTTCTTTATCAATTATGGGAATTAGTAAAAGTCTTCAACAGGAATTCATTTAGTTCTAGCTTTGGTGGTAATGAGTTTATAATTAGATAAGTTTAAATTGGGCCGATTCTTCCACAATCTTATTTTATCATGCTGTCTTGCTAAGCTTGCCAGATATGTCTGTTCATCTGTTTTTATTTTTGGTATGTTTGCTTGTTTGCTTTATATCCATGAACTTTTTATTAAATCAATGCATGAGATCCATTAGCTATAGAAATCTCTCTATGTGGAGCATTTGATATTCTTTGTATAATGAAAGATTGTCTTATAAATGTAAACACCCCCCACCCCATTTCACCTTATCTGCCCAATTCCATTCATCCAGTTATGTAAATATTCAGGAAAAAAATAAATAAACATAAAAAATAAATAGTAAATGGAGGTAGGAAATACAAGAACATAATAAAAAAATGAGTCATTGCTATACCTAATTTGTAAATATAAAAACCCACTTTCTCTCCCTTCTCATCATATTAGGATATGCATATGGACATATAGTGTCAATTCTTTCCTTTTGGTTGATTAAATTATATATGACTCTCTTGACAAAAACCCGTTTGGCTCTATGAAAAGATAAGATAGGTATTGCCATAAGTTGATTAGGAGTAAGTGTAATATTCAGGACAAATCCAAGCCCTACAGCCCTATCTTCAATGCTTTCTCAGTCTCATTTGACTTTTTTCTGTGTTGGACCTATCTACAGGCGGCTTCTTGCCATATATTTGCAGTAGTTTATATCTGCAGTAAAAATTGCAATTCTGAGTTCACTCACATCTCTATCAGCTGTACTCCTGAACCTGAGTATAAATGGTAACTTGTGCAAGACCTACATATGCTGACTCATCTCACTTTAAATTTTCAAGATCCCATCCCTTTCCTCTCCAGCTTCCTATTCTGCTTCTTGATTTGCTTTTCAGATATCTCAAAGTACATATGAGTACACCCCTGAAGGTGATGTGATAATTTGTGTGTCCATATTTGTAAAGTTGTTTGTTCAATCTGGAATATCTACTCTTCATCATGGCAACTTGCAAATTTCTTCTAAGTATTCCAGGTTTAGTTTAAGAACTATCTCTATTATAAACCTTCCTTCACTTCTTCTTATAGAGATTATCACTCTCCTTCCTTCATGACCCTCACATTTTAGCAATAGTTTTACTGTATGTCATTAAGATTTCCAAATCAGTCTCCCTCACTACTTTGAGGCAGGGAAACTTTGCTTTAGTTTTCTTTGTCTGTACACTCCTTATATCCAGTCTGAATGATGCACAGTCTAAATGATGAATAATAATGTTGTTTTTGAATGAATAATGAATCAGTGAATGAGCATTTCCTCAAGAAATTTCCTAGAACATTTTCTAAATAAATCAGTGTGTGATTTGTATCAGTAATATTTTCCTGTTTTATTTTTCTTTGAATTTATAAGACATGACATTTGTGACCTCTCATAGCTATATATTTAATTACAAAGTGATTTATCTTAAAATACACTATTATATTAAGAAATTATACTGTCAAGGGTATAGATAGGTCTACCTATATGCAAATTATGGTAGATGTAGAATAATATTTGAAATTGAACATCATTGGTTCCAGGTCAATGATCTAGGATATTTGTGAGAACCAGGAACCTCCCTGGTGGCCTAAGGGTTAAATCTCAGCGCTATCACCATGGTGGCCTGAGTTCAATCCACAGCCAGGGAGCTGACCCATAGATAGCACAACAGACCTCTCTTGTCTCCCCTGTTGTCCCTTAGCAGTGCTTTTCAGTAGATCAGCCTAGTCTCTCCCCACCCTGTCTCTGTTGAATCTTCTCACCCCCTCTGGCTCACACTCTAGTTTTCCTTTGCATGAATAAATAAATAAATAAATAAATCTTAAAAAAAGACCAAATGTGTATATGAAGACATAAGTATTTCAGTTGCAAAAAAAAAAAAGTTATCAAAGACTTATCTCAACTGCCATTAATCTATGAAGTATAGACAATAATAAATTAAACCCCGATATTTAAGATGTTAATAGCACCAAATGTTAAGATGCTTCAATGTGTTTTCCTTGTGTTTTGATATTTGTCACAGGAAGCCTACCTGTAGCAAGGCATCTGACCATTTAATAATGCACACAAAAATCTGTTTATAAAAAAGAATGACTGTACCAGCATGCTGCACTACCTGTCTCTGCTTCTGCCTCTCCATCAAGTTGCACTGAACACACATTTTCCAATTATATCTGCGTCATTTCGCATTTTTATCTGACAAGTAAATTAAGGTCATCAAGAAGAGTGAATCTTGAAATCTTCTATGTCCCAGTGTAGCCACAGTTTTATGCATTGTTTCTGGAGAAGTGTCAGAGCAATGGAGGAAAGCACAGCTGTGAAATTGCTTTCTGAAAAAGTATAATCCCAGCCAAAGATCTCTACTTTAACAGAAATGATCCATGTAGTTTGTTTTCATCCAGCTGAGGATTCAGTAACTGGCTTACTTGAGTGGAACAGAAACTCTCTTACCATTCTCTCTTTTATTTCCAATTTTAGAGGCATTTTCCCCTGTTTTAGGTGCCATCAAATGTTGAATGAATGTAAAAGGAAGTTGTTACTACAATACCATGCCAGTATGTCTTCCTCTGGATACATACTTCTAAAACCTAGTCAGGGATATTAGAATTAAAAATTAACTCACTCTGTTTTCTATTAATTTATCTCTGAGTAGCTAAATGGCAAAATAACAAATGTGTATAGAACCATTTATGAAACTAGAACATTGTAGATCATTATTATCAGATAAATTATCTATGTAAAATCTTCTTTAGTCAGGGACATTTAGACCTTGTATGTAGAATGTGTTCTTTATCACTTCTTCATGAAAACATGCATTTGTTAATACCTGTAAAGTGTAAAGACACTACACTAATTGCATGTGATATAGAAAGTTGAAAGATATCATTCCTGCCCCCCAAAAGTTTATAGTATAGTCGAGTTATTCCCAAAATACTGAAATTCTAAGAAAGTGAATATTTTTGTAGTTGAAGTTTTCAGAGATTTAATCTTATTATTCCAATAGTTTTAAAATAATTTTAAGAAATTTTTCTTGCTCTTTTAAATAAATATCTTGGACATACCTCAGAATTTTTTAATTGATCTTCGATGATTATGTTACTGTTTTGAAATATAATAGTGAATCATCCAGTACTCTTTGAATTTTGTAAGTCTATTTCATCCTAAATCTTGAGTTGTGTATATTTTGGAACTTTATGTCAGATTTTAGTTTCCCATTTCTGTCAGCCTAGCATTTCGCATTTCCATTCAACTCAGTCTTTTTGGATATCTCATCCCTGGTCTTAACTTACTTAGTATACTTACTCCTACAATATTGTTTTTGAACTTGGAAATCATTAAACATGTCTAAAGGAACTGTGTGAGGTACAGAAGCTCTGTTATAAACTCAGTTCTTTAATATGTGAACATCTATCTGTCGGATGTAACTTCAGAAGCTCTTTCTCCCATAGTGTTTGCCATTGTTCCTCTATCTTCCACATAATTGAAGTTGTCTTCTAGTTGAATTCAGATACATATAAAATGACTATCTGAACTACAAATATAACCATGAGGATAGGAGAGAATGGGTATAAGTCTAAGAAATATTTAAGATAAGTCATGACAGGATTTATGATCAATTGGAAAGCAAGGAAAAGAACTGTGTGAAGATTGAATCCAAGTTTTTAGTCCTGGACATATCTAAAAATGGTGTATCCAGTGATGTAATGATTTCACTCTCTAGGCAATGGGAAATACTGAATATTTTCAAATATTATTTTTTTAAAAATTATCTTGTCACATAATTTATTTGGGATAGGTTGGGAAGACACACCGTGGAAAGGCAGTCTAATAGAAAATTATAAAACTAGCCTAGTCATGTAAGAATGAAGCCTGAACTGAGACTGTGCCAGTGGCAATTACAATGAGGATAGTATGAGATGTGATAAAGATTTGACTCTGGATTTTGAGTTGTAGCGATAGGTAAAATCAAAGATAACCTCAAAAATTCCAAGAAAGGGCCTCCTTGGTGGCGCAAGGAGTTAAGACACAGCACTATGAAGCTATCCGCAGCCACTGCAGCAGGAGTTTGATCCCCTGCCAGGGAGATACCCACATGGCACATCAGACCTCTCCTGGCTCTCCCGCTGCTCCTCTCAGCAGTGTATTTCAGTCAGTCTGCCTGTTCTGTTCCCCACTCTGTCTCTGGTGGATTCTCTCACCCCCTACAACTCTGGCCTGTACCCCAGTTCTTGTATGTATAAATAAATAAATCTTTTTTAAAAATGCCAAGAAGATAATATCTACACAATCACAATATAATCTAATAAAATATTTACTCAGCTTTCATTCAGAACTCATGTTCATGTCCCTATAACCACAGTGTTTGAATTTTACAAACTGATTACTCTCTGATTTTTATTTCAGAGATTTCAGTATATGACCTGGGAGCAGAAATTTTTATCTGGGAAAAAAAAAGCTAAGGATTCCTTAAGTTGATTGTCAGTAAATTTTAAGATTAATTTACTGGATACTGCAAATCTATTGCTTTGTTGAGACTTTTTGCTGTGCTTATTAAAAAATCATTTTGGTAAATTGATGAGCTAATGTCATTTGAAATATTGACATTTCCTTCAAGAAATGGAGGTTTTATGTAAAGAATATGGTACAAATATATACCACCATTTATTTCACTGGGAAGCATTTTGAGAAATACTTTATTCAAAAAAAAATCATGTAACTGTTGTCTTCAATAACTTTAAAAAGATTCATAACAGAAAAGAACTTCAATGCTATTCCACACAAATGACGCAGAATACAAATAACAGATTTTACTTTGAAATGTAAATATAAACTAGAATATTCTTGATTACAGAGAGACAAAAATCATATGCCTTCATAGATGAAAATTCTATGGTTAAAAATATCCAAATTGCTTTTCTCCTATACCTCCATACAGCCATGAAATCTATTTTTTTTTTGACGTATTTAGATTACAAGTGAAGAACTTCACTTTTTCACTTTAAATAGAAAGATCTAAAGCAAACCTTACTTAATAATGTCATCTAAACTTATGCCAGTCATTAGCTAGGTGCTAAACCCTTGCTCAGTAACAATTTTGCAACTCTTTTTGGATAATTGCTTCCTCTTAAGGAAGTGTCTTTTCCTCAAGCCACAGAATGAAATATACCATTATAATATCCTTTTCTAAGACAACAGCCTCATTCCATTAAACTTCCAATCAGCTGGTCACCAATAAATTTAATTTCTCACCAAGAATTTCATTGTGTTTAAAGACACACTTGCACTTTATGATGTTAACTACATGAGTAAATGTAATATATATATAATATATATATATATGTTTCTCCTACAAAACATATTAGAAACAATCTTATGAAGATAGAAAAAGTGAGTAGATGGTGCTATAGACAAGTTTTCACAACAGAGGAATTTGTAGTTATACTATATTTTATGGAATCTATTTGCAGATGATTTTATGGTTTGTGTCCACTTACATGAATCATCTTTGAGGCTTTTAACCAAATAACTCTCCCTCTTCATCTTAACACAATTATTTTTCCAAAATCTTACTCTGCTCAATCACTGAGAGCTTTCTGTTCTCTTCCAGAGCCCCTCGCAGTTTCCCTTCTATAACAATTCTGACGCTTATAGATATTTATCTGTTGCCTATCTTCTTCACTGAACTGTAAATACAGGAGGGCACTAACTATCTTTTTGTTCACCACTGTATCACCTGCTTTACTGTATTAGTTTCTTGGGGTTACTATAACAAATAACCACAAACTTGGTGGCCTAAAATAACAAAATTTATTCTCTCACAGTTAAGAGGCCAGAAACACATGCTCTCCTGTGATTCTAGAAGAGAATCCTTCCTTGAATCTTCCAGCTTTGTGTGGCACTAGGCATTCCTTGGCTTGTTGCTGGATTACTCCAAACTCTGTCTCTGTCTTGAAACAGTCTTCTCTTTGTCTTCTGGTTTTGTGTTTTTTTTTATATTTTTTTATTTTATTTTATACATTTTTTACATAATTTTCCATTTTTGCACAATGTATGCATTTTCATCTTGGTTATAGTCCCCACACTATTCCCACCTCCCTTGTTTTGATCCTATTCCCTTCTCCCCCCTTCCCTGTAGTGTGTCTCTGGTTCATACTTGCTTATTGATTTTGATTTTTACTTTATTAGAATTAGGTCTTTTTATTTACTTTTTTATTTTTTGTTTTGAGAAAGAAAAAGTTTATTGAGGAGAAAAGGACGAGAAATAAAGTGGGACCCTCAGGCCATGGAACCAGGCCAGGGAGGGCCAAGGAAGCCAAAGGTGATTCATCAACTGGAATAAGGTCTTTTTAAAGGGCACTTATCACTGGATTTGGATCCACCCAGTTAATCCAATGTGATTTAGATCCTTAACTTACACATACCTGTAAATATTTTGAATGGGGAAGAAGCTGGTTAGGGGAGCAAAGAGAATGTCAGTATTCAACTCACTACAGATACCACAGTAAAAATTAAGTCTCCATCTTAGTAGAATTTGCTGTCTAATTTAAAAGGAGAATTGCAAAATTGTAATTTAAATAAAACATGACCAAAATGGTAGAAGTAGCATAAGAGCCTTTGGAAACATATGTCTGGGAACCTAACCAAATCTAAACAACCAGATAAAAACTCCCTAAGTGATGTGATGTTCATGTAGGAGGACTGAATAAGAAATGACCATGAGAAAGAGTTTCTCACATACATGGACTAAAAACCTAAAAATTCTATAGAACCACGAAAGACCCAGAATATCCAAAGCAATCTTGAGAACAACAAAGCAGGAGGCATCTTTCCTGAATTCAAAATAATATGGAACAAAATATACAGCCCAGGGCCTCCCCAGTGGCGTAGCGGTTGAGCGCTGGGCTGCGAAGCTACCCTTAGCCTCTGCAGTGCCGGCTCAATCCCCTGCTGCTGGTGAGGGTCCCACATGGCGCGCAGACCTCTCCTGCCATGCCTGCTGATCCCCTCAGCAGTGTATTCTGTCAGTCTGTCTGTTTTGCTCCCTGCTCTGGTGAATCCTGTCACCTTCCCGTGCTTCTGACTGTATCCAGTGCTTGTATAAATAAATAAATAAATCTTTAAAAATATATATATATACAGCCCAAAAATAGATCCATGCATAAATGTTAATTTATAACAAAGGAGCCAAAAGTATACAATGAAGAAAGTTTCTTCAATAAACCATGTTGGGAAAACTGTATGGCCACCTATAAAAGAATGAAACTGTGCCACTGTTTTATAACCTCCATAAAAATTAACTCAGATATGAGTTAAAGATTTGAATGTAAGGTCTAAAACCGTAAAACTTCTAGAAGAAGACATAGGCAATAAGCTCCTTGACAACAGTTTTGGTGATGATATTTTGGATTTGACACCAAAAGAAAATTAGGCAAATGGGACTATATCAAATCAAAGCCTGTACACAGCAAAGGAATCATCAACAAATATACAGGCACCTACTGAATTTAGGGAATATTTGAAAATCAAATATCTGATAAAGGATTACTATCCAAAATATATAAAGAACTCTTAAAATTAAGTGTTCTTCGATTAAAACTAGGTAGCAAATCTGAGTATACATTTACCCAAATAAGATAGATAGATGACTGGCCAACTGTACAAGGAAAGGTGCTCAGCATCAGTATTCATTAGGGAAATGCAAATCAGAACTACAGTATGCTATCACCTCATGTCTGTTTAAATAGCTGTCATCAAAAAGACAGGAAATAAGTGCTGATGAGGATGTGGAAAAAAGAGAACCCTTGTGTATAGGTGGTGGAAATATAAATTGGTGCAATCACTATAAAAATAGGGTGAAGATTACTCAAAATATTAAAAATAGAATGGCCTTATGATCCAGCATAAAAACGAAAAAGCAAAAACACCGACTTGAAAAGATATATGCACCCCATGTTTTTTGCTGCATTATCTGCAAAAGCCAAGATACAGAAGCGACTTTTGCCCTTCTATGAATGATAAATGTTGTATATATACCTATATATACACTAATATGTACACATATATAAAACATTCATTAATACTCCATTTTATATATTTTGGAATATTTTTCAGCCATAAGTAAAAAGGAAATCTTGGAATTTACAGCACTGATGGGTTTTCAGGGTATATGCTAAATGAAGTAAACAAAGACAAAGAATGTTCTCCTTTAATGTAGAATCTAAACAAACAAAACCAAACTCATGGACACGGGAAGAAATTGGTAGGAGTAAAGGGAGGTGAGGAGGAAGGTCAAAAACTACAAAGGCTCTAAACCCACTCTATTGCCAAAAACTACAAAGTTCCAGTGGTAAAATAAGTCATGAAATATAATGTACTGAATGCACTATATGTACTTAATTATACTATATTTTATTTTGAAAGTTATTAAAAGAGTAAATCCTGAAATTTCTCATCCCAAGAAGAAAATAATTTAACTGTGTGTGGTGATGGATGTTAACTGGACTTATTGTGGAGATCCTTACATAACAAAAATAAGTAAGCGATTATGCTGAACATTTGAAGGTAATATAATGTTATATGCCAATTCTCAAATTTTTAAAAGAGAAACTGGAAGAAATTCAGTGTGATTATAGAATAATGAAAGGTGAATCTGGAGATGTATACTAGAGCCATTTGTAGAGAGCCTTATCAACAAAGTTTAGGGCTCTGGACTTTATCCTAAGAGAACCATCAGAACTGTGTGTTGACCAACACTAATATGTTAAAAAGGCAAAAACTACCCTCATCCAGACAGACTTACAGCACAGGTCCTGAGTGCCCCTCTAATTTCCATGTGGCAAATCTTTTCTTCCCATTATTTGGTAGCCTTAATGGATAACATAACATGGTAAACTTGCAATGAAAATTGTGATGAGATTATTTAATTGAACATTCTCATTTTGTAGACATGAAATCAAGGTCAACAAGGATATGATTGTTCTAGGACACAGAAAAAAGCTGGAGCTAGCCATTTTTGTGCTCATGAAAACCGTGGTGTATGATACTGGCAATAGGGTGAGTTTGGAGCCTGACATGTCAGGATAGGATTGGCAGCTTTCCTGACTACAAAGTGTTTATGTAACCTTAACAAGTAATATAACCACTTAGAGTAGGAATAATAATAATGCCTACGTATTAAGGCTGTCATGCAGGTAAATTTTATAATAAATTTAAAACATTAACATAATGCTAGAGGATATTTTACTATAAAATAAATAGTAGTGGTGGTGGTGTTGGTGGTGGTGATGATGATGATGATGATGATGATGATGATGATTTTGTTCACAATGTTTTCATAGTCATCCCAGACCCATCATCCACACATTTTACTCTAGTATTATGGTACATCACATTACATACTCTCACTTTTAAATGACTTACATATTACATTATTTTTTATTATCCACAGAAGAGTGTCTTAGGATTCCTAATACAGAAATTTAAGAAAATAATTATAAAGGAATATGCACTTTTCAAAATGGTACAACTTAATATTCTATTATCCAGTTAAAATTTTAATTGAAGCAAAGTTCATAAATATGTAATCACCAGTGTGAAAAAGGAGATAGATTTGTATATGGGCTGTTTGCTAAGCAATTATTTAAGTCAAACAACCCAAATTTCTTTTTTTTAAAGATTTATTTATTTATGCATACAAGAACTGGGGTACAGGCCAGAGGGGGGTGGGTAAGAGGAGTCACCAGAGACAGGGTGAGGAAAAGAACAGGCAGACTGACTGAAATAGTGTGCTGATGGGAGCAGCGGTCAAGACAGAAGAGGTCTGCTGCGTCATGCGGCTCACCTCTCTGGCCGGGGATCGCACTGGTGCTGCAGTGGCTGCAGATAGTATCATAGGTTGTGTCTTAATAACCCTTTGTACCACCAAGGAGGCTCCCCAAAATTCTTTTATCTAATTTCTGGACTATAGAAAGTGCTTTATAGAAAGTGATTATTTTTATTATCACTTTAGGCCATGTCTCAAACAAGGGGGCCCCTGCATGTTCTAGAGATAAACACTGAAGAACTGGCCCTTAGTATCCCAGAACTTCTGAGAGGACAGAGGAGCCCTCAGTGTTTCCAGGTGGTGGCAGAGAAGCCCTTCATCAGATAAGTCAAATGGAAGGCAGAATCAGCCTCAGATTAACATATGATATCCATTTCCATCTCTTCAGGAATCTGTTCATTATACAGCACAATTTTCTCTAACGAGGAAATTTGATTTTCAGAAGGCACCCAATTATATAATCTCTACCTTCATCTGAACTTTGAAGACATGATATCAATAAATTACTTGCTACCTGGCTACTGTAAAAAGATATGCTCCAGGCTTAAACTCAAACTATAATGTTTAACATATAAGCTAAGTAGATAACTTTTTTAAAACGTCATCTTCTTTATCTTCAGGAAGTTAGTTTTGTTTTCTATAACATCTATTCATGACAATTTCACTCAATAACTTTTGATGCACAAATGTGACATTTTAGAACATACCTTAATTCCTATTGTATCAGTGCTATTTTGAATGTTAGCAAATTCAGTAAGAACCTAATAAATAATTTTCAGTACATTATTTATTGAATAAGATATAACTATTTAACTTGCACAGATTGTGAGCCTAAACCCAGCATTGTAATAGATCACCTGTAAATGTCCTGATTAAATCAGAACGACTAAACTCTTATTCCAAGTTTTAGTAAAAATATTTTAGCAAAAACTGACATAAGTGACTGTTGTTTTTATTTATATTAGTGCTTCTTTAAAAGCCTTTTAAATGCTTTGATTGGTTTCTTACTGACTCAACAATAGCGTTTAAGATTCAGATATTCTCTAGTAGATGTCATTTTTATGAAGAAGTTACAGAGCTAGATATAAATTTGTACATAGTGTACTGCATACTTGATTCCCAGAAAAGATGTACTTCTGTGGAAGCCTTAAAGTACTCAAGTTAAATAAATTATTATGGTAGAGAATTAAGCTCTTTGTTTTTCAATTATATTTTCTCTGTTTTAGTTTGGTGCTTATAACTGATTAAGTTAATAGATTATTTACAGTAATCAAAATAAAATTTAAGGTTAGTCAAGTTAAGAGACATTAAAGGAGTTGAATAATTTGATATTTTAGAATCTTGATAATTAACTGAATCATTACTGTGAGATATAGGGGCCAAACCCAAAGAGACCATTATTTGGAACACAGGGACAATAGCCATAAAGACACGGACCCAAGATTCCCTTAACCCCAGGGCTGAGGAGGGCTTCTCTACACTACAAAAGGCAGTTTGACATTCATGTCCTGTATGGAAATTAGAACAGAAAGAAGTAAAGTTCTAGCTGGAGCAATAATCTACAAAATCGGTGAAGGGTTTGGCTAGTGAATTTCACTTCTGGGCAATTTTCAGAGGGCAGGCTTTGTTTCCATTTTTTCCTGGAGGTGGACAGTTGTGGGCATGCCTGGGCACACTGGTGCCTGCCTGGAGATGCCTCCCCATGCTGTTTTGGTTTTCCCAGACTTGGGTGGTTCCATTTGCTTGCTTGTTTCTCCTTCCCTCCCTCCCTTCCTTCCTTCCTCCATCCGTTTGCTTGCTTGTTTCTCCTCCCTTCCTGCCTTTCTTCCTGCCTTCCTTCCTGCCTTCCTTCTTTCTTTTTTTTTTTTTAATATTTCTTGTCAAAGGAGCAATGAATCAAGACCACAAAGCTTGAATTCTCATGGTTGTTATGTATGAGCTGAGACAAGTTCTTTAACTTCTCTGAACTTTAGTCCCTTGCTGCTATTATTAAGCAATTACCCATTATTACATCTAAAAGAAATTTTATCTGACTAGAATTTCAGTTATGTAGAAAACTCTAAGTACTAATGAATTCGTTGATCTAATATATTTCCAAAGATTCCTGGAATTTCAAAACATTCCTAAGCAGTTTTATGATACTGTTTTGTTTTTTTTTTTAATGAGAGGAGTAATATGTCTTTACTATATGCTATCTAGTCTTTATTTATAAAAGGAAGCTTTTAAATGCATTTTAAAAACTATATAGGTCAAACATCTTTGTACCTACTAACATGTCAGCACACCCTTGTGCTGTGCAGGTGGAAATTTAAAACTGTAGTGTTTGATTGTAGTGTAGCTCTATGAAATATAAAGAAGGTCATTCTTAAAAGAAATTACATAATAGTCTTTTTACTTTGTGGAAACATACCAAAACAGTGTGAAGCCTGGTCTGTTGACAAAGTGTTTAAGGAAATAAATCAGCAATTACAGAAATGTTTTACTCCATCAGTTTTTTTTTTTTAATTTAACAACACATGCATAATCTTAAAAGGTGGGATACAAGGAGTCCATCTGTGTTTTTGGTATTTCTGTAAAAATGTGGAAAAGGTTATGCTGTGTGTTATGACCTCAGTCAACTCTCCTATGACCTTATTATGGGTTTGCTTTCTACATAGGAAATAAAGGGCGAATGTAGTAAGAATTTCACTGGATTTCATCACCGTATTTTCAGGCACATACTAAATTGTAAGACAATGTTGATAATGAAATGTCACCCAGGGAAATTTTAATATTGTATCTGTGTTTCAGCTTCGGACATGGCAGCAGAACAGGGGCAGATTCTCGTGATAGCTACGGCGGCTGTTGGGGGATTCACTCTCCTCGTCATTCTTACTTTGTTCTTCTTAATCACTGGGAGGTAACTGAAACATAGATTAGTTCCAAGATTTGTGATTAATTATTCTTTTTATATACTGTGTAGTCAACTGCTTTTGAATGGAACAAAATGCACAGCTCAGAGAAGAATGGATCAGGGCAGATCTGCTCAGACATGAAATTTATATGTTGGTGAAAACACCATGGTTGGCTGATTCTCTTTATCAACAGGTCCCTGAAAATGAGATCAACCAAACACTTGGTAAAAATAGTTTAAAAGCTAAGTATGATAAATTCTTATTCATGAAGTTACTTCTCAGTTTTTCCTTTACTACAATAAAATTACAACATGAAAGGGATTTATCTTGGGGAAAAAATAATTTAACAAATAGACTGAACAATTTATATAAAAGTTCTTTATCAACTTTGTGTTTTAGAAATATGTAATTTTTATCCATTAAGTGTTATAAGTGCACAGATTTGAATTTTATTAATTGATTTTAAGAATTGGATTATTTCTCTACTTTGAATACAAATGAAAGTTTAACATAACAGAACACCTAGATGTGAAGGTTTAAAAACTGGTCAAAATTCTATACCCATCCAAACCTTGGATTTCTGTTTTTACAAAGATTTGGTATGAAAATGTATTAACACCTTTTGTTGATTTTTAAATATATTGAATTTTTACCGTGATCCAGGTACTAACGATGCAGAGATGTAAGAAAATAATATGTATTTAAACAAATAAGCATTCTTTATTATTTTACCCTTGATGTTTGACCCAGGCATTATCAGAAATTATATATATCTTCAGATCATATTTTATTCCTTACAGGGAAAAATACTTTTTCGAGATTATCGGTAAGGGCTCAAACAAATACTTCAAGACTTTTCTTGATAATCTGAAACAAACACATACAGCAAAATACCAATGTTATGATTTAAAACTGCAATAAGAATGCCCAAATAATACAAATCCGTGCTGACTCCAGCCATAGTACAGCCTCTGTACCCTGACATCTGATAATGAGCAAAGATAACAAATAGCTACCTCCTGGGGCAATAGTTCACTAAACTATAAACACTGTTTGGTTTTTGTTTATTTTTATTTTTAAACTGTACTTACAAACAATATTTTTGTTCAAATTCATTAAAAATTACAGAGCATATACATGTATGAAAAATTACCTACAGTGTTGATAGATGACTAAAGGTGTAGATCAATAAAATGACAATACTTAGATACACTTAGGAAATGTGGGTCCTTAATAAAAAGTAACTGCTACCTATAAGGATGTATCAGATTCCGTTGTAACAAACCCATTTTTACAGAACTTATCAAGGATCAAAGAAACAGGAATATTCTAATATGCTTTAGTTAAAATGATTTCCTTATGACAAATTAGAAAAAGAATATGATTATGCCCATGCTTTCTTAAAATTTTCCTGCATATAAATAGGGATAGCATTGCTGTTGTAATTAGTAAAGCATGTCTCAGAGTCTCCTGTTTTGGAAAACTGATTAACTGATAAAAGAATGCTGACTATAATGATAAGAAAGAAATAGATATGATAGTATGCAGGAAATAATGATAAATTAATCCTGGTAATACGCACTTGCTTGGGCATACCTTGATGCCACTAACAGATTTTGTGCTCAGCATCTCCTGTTTCTCTCTCCCTGTATACCTTTCATGCCTAGAAAGAACCTCTGACAACTTTCTGCTATCATAATCGCTTCGCTACAACCATCTTTTACAGTGAATGGAAAACAAATTTTGTATCTCCAAAGCATCTAGCCATTAGGCTGAAAACAAAATATCCAATACCACAGGCTACAATATCAAACGTGGCCTACCAAAACCTTAATCACTAGCGAGGCATGACTGCACCTGCTTATTTAAAATCACTTTACCTCTGGTAGAGATCCAAGCTTATTTCCTATTAAAAAAAAAAAAAGTCGATAGTCTTTTCTGAGATTATCTTACAAAAAAAGGGATAAGTAAACAATGATAGCTAGGAAAGGAAAGCAAAAAGGAAATTTTAAGTATGGATCTTAAAGGTTTAAGATTGGAAAAAGAGGAAAGAAGAGAAAAAAACATTTGAGTGCAACACACAGTCACAATGTCAAATTGGTGAGGTTCAAAAAATTAAAAATACTAACACTTAACTAAACCTCATTAGAAAATATTAAGTAGAAAACCCTACTGTTTTTTCTTGCCATTTATAATAAATTGCTGCTCGTGCATTGTGAATTTGGAAGCATTAGTATCTTGATAATACTCTTGATTACAGGGTTACACATAATGTAGAGCCAATCAGTACAGAACCCCAAAAGATTATTTAGCTATAAAGTATTATGGGGTCCTATAAGGTGATCTTAATTCCAAAGACAAATTGGATATTGTGATTATTTAATTTGAATGTATGGTAGTTAATATGATTCAGAAAGATTTTTTCTTCCTTGAAACTTCCTTTGAAGAAGTTGGGGGAGGGCCTCCCTGGGGGCTCAGGCCATTGAGCACAGCGCTGTGAGGCTGTGACCATGATCCCTGCCGGCCACAGAGCAACCCACACAGCGCAGCAGACCTCTCCTGTCTCACCCGCTGCTCCCCTCACCAATGTGTTTCAGTTAGTTGGCCTGTTCTGTTCCCTGCTCTGTCTCTGGTGAATCCTTTCACCCTCCCGCACATCTGGCCTATACCCTGGTTCTTGTATAAATAAAATAAATCTTAAAAAAAGAGAAGTTGGGGGAACTTTCTTAGTATGGTTTTATTTAAACATCAGTGACATTTATCCCCAATTAAAAAAAAAATCTTGAATTTGATAGTGGTAAAAGATTTAAATGATATTTTCTTTAGCAGTGATTCTATATATAGCAAAGTTGGATATAATTTTATGTTAAATTTGCAAGCATTAAGACTTTATTTCCTTGTAGATTATTTTATCAAAATGATTTAGATACTACATCGTAGGGTAAGTGGAAACTGTCAGGATTTTCCTCCCTCCCATCATTGGCGTCTAAGATTCACACCAGTGGGCTTACATGTGCGCCTGATGCGGCACCTAGAGTAGGGTGTGGGCGCACCTGGGCTGAGGCTGGGCCTATAACAGCAGCAGCAGAGGCTGAGAGGAGGCAGAGGACAGTGCAGTAGAGACCACGCAAGAACACTGGAGAGTCCAGAAAGAGTGAAGATTTGCTGGGGCCGCGGAGGCTGGCAGGCCCCTGGCTCTCCGGGCTGCCTCTCTACAAATGGTGCAGAAAGATCATTGAAAGCCTGAAAAAGCCTCCAAGGACTCCAAGATTCCTCCTTTACCCATCTGCCTGGATCATAGAAAACCTGCTCTGTGCCTTACTAGCGCTTCATACATAAGCATGTGGAAAAACATTTCATTAAAATGTAAGAATCTGTTGCCTTGGGGTGGGGGAGAAAAAACTATTGCCTTATCACATAATTATGACAAACTTAACAGCTATAGTAATTGTAAGCTGAGTAAAATCGATCTACTAAGCTTGAGAGATGGGCTCAACTGTTATTTTTATTTAGGATTCCAGAAGAAGAATTTGAATGTCACTCAAAAAGATAGTTTAATGATGAAGAAAAGTTTGTATTACTTTCAACTTTCAGTTTCCATGTTTGCAATGTATGATATCAGAAGCTGTGTTAATATTCTACATGTAATTTAATTTAAATAACAAGGTTTTAAAAAATCATTTTGAAGTGTCTCTTAAGCGTTGCGGTAGGGGAGCATTCGTTGGAAGTTATTCTGTGAAAACTGCAAGACATTTCTGAATTAATACTCAGTTTCCCATAGGATTTAAGACAAAATTCACATTGAAAGACTGTCTTGTGTACCACAAATATATTCTGTTTAACCATTTAGTATTAGCAGTTTGATGAACTGTCAAGTCATAGATGTTGATGAATTTATTCATGTTGAATAAGTCAGGGGAGACAAGCACCTGCCTCTGTTCTTCAGAGCACAATTATCCTGAGAGAACAGAACATGCCTCTCTGTTTTCCAAAAAAAAAAAAAAAAAAAGTTCATTAGCATTAAAACTAAAAGACAGTTAAAAATTCTGAGATTCTGACTCAACACTTTTTCATTTTCATATTTAATTCTTTTCACCAACTAATTACTACAGTCATATAAGGAACAGTGTAATGGTTATTGCTGATCAAATATTTTCTAAGATTCATATTTTTTTAATTTTTTACATCATTGTTTTTAAACAATATTTGCTTCCCCCCACCCCCTCAGATCTAGTCCCCATAGGGTTTCTGTAAAGGCAGGACAGAGCCACAGGGCAGGTTTTCTATGATGCAGCAGACGGGGGTAAGGGAGGAGTCAGAGTCCTGGAGCCCTCAGTGGGTTTTGCAGGCTTTTATTGGCATTTACCAGGTACATGGCAGGCAAGGGGTGCTGGGGGGCCGGGAGGCTGGCAGGCCTCCCAGCTCCCAGCAAGTCTTCACTCTATGTGGGCTCTCCAGTGTTCTCTCTCTCGGCTTCTGTTCTGCTTCTCTGCCTCTCAGCTTCTACTGCTTCTCTTCTCTTGGCTTCTGCTGGCGACCCCGCGACGCTGCCCCTAAAAGCCCAGTCTTAGCCCAGGTGAATCCCATCTACCTAGGCCCACACCCTACTCCAGGTGCCCGCCATCAGGCACCCATTCGGGACCACAAGGATCCATCATCGATCCTGATGGTGGGAGGGCAGAAAAGCCTGATACTTTTTACCTTACCCTGCAGTTTCCTTCACCAATGCACCCATGCACCATCACCTCAATCCCCTGTGCTCCTCTCTCCCTCTGATCCCTCTCCCTCCTCCTCCCCTGCAGTATGTCTCTGATTTATAATTGTCCGTTTTTGTTTTTTTGTGTTTGGTACTGTTATTTTCTTACACTGATGTCTTTTTGGGTTCCCCTATAATCCTGCTATAAGTGAAACCATCTGATATTTTTCTTTTTCCTTCTGGCTTATTTCACTGAGTATAATTCCTTTTAGTTCCATAAGATTCATATCATTTGGATAAATCAACCCCCTTGAGTGTATTTTATTCTTATCTGGGGCCAATTTGATGTATATTAAACACAGTCTGAGTATTTCCAGGTGTTATAAAGATGTTCTTAATAGTGATCTTTATAAGAACTTTGTCACAGGTGACATGTGGTTAAGTGGTTTGACTTTGATCCATCTGAAAATAAGATTTTTTTTGTCTTTTAAAAGGTGCCAATGGTATATAAAGGCCAAAATGAAGTCAGAAGAGAAGAGGAGAAACAACTTGCAAAATGGGCATTGTAAGTAGTTACTCTTATTTTATATTGTTCCATCACTTTAGAAGTTCATTTTAAACCTGTATCCATTTAGTTGAAAAAGTCAGAAAAATTTCCCTTCCAACCTTTCAGCATTAAGTCTTTTCACCTGGTTTCCAGGTTGATGGAGATTGCACCTGCTTCTCATTAAATGACATTACTTTTTTTCTCATTCTGCTTGCTGGCAAACAGACTGGTTATGCTAAAAATACAAGATAACTGATTATATCTACTTATTTACCACTTACAATGACTCCAGAATGTGGTTGGTTCTACTTAGTGGGGCAATAGGTATAAAAATATGAAGGAATCTTTATTTTTCTTGTAGGAATTGTCATTTAAACATATAACAAATCAATTTACAATTCATTAACACCAAAAAGGAAAATCAGCTCTTCTACTATTAGAATATGTATGAAATCCTTGCAATGACTACAAGGTTATATTCATTTGAAGGATCTTTTCCCAAACAAGCTATAATTACCACTATAGATGGTTTCATAATTGCCACCCTCTTCTCCCCAACACCCACCTACACCTCTACCTTTAAATGGCAAACTACTTTGTCAAGATAGTTCTCTGTCATGAGACGCTGAATTAACAAGAAAGGGATGTTCTCTAACTGCGGTATAGAGATAATATGTGAGGCAAGTGGTTAACTATTTAATTTAAACTCCTCCTTTACTTCAACCTGAGCAAAGGAAATAAGAGAGTTTTCTTCTATACCACTCTCTAGAGGAAAGCACTGGAGTGAGAAAATTGTAAACTAAAAGCATATTTAGGGCTTTTTCTAAGGTTCCAGTGATTTCTCATCTAGTGGTCTTAGAACCATTGCATCAGATTTTCCCACCCTCATTTATTGAAGTTCTTAATGTCCAGGATGGGATCAAAGCAGATGCATTTTTAGCAAGCTTTCCCAGGTGGTTCTTTTATACAGTGGGTTTGAGGCTCACTGCGCTGGCAGTGAAAGGAGAGTTCAGACAGGCAATACCTGTCTCATTGGCCTGGCATGAGCTGAAAGGATGTAATGAAGCAAAAACCTGAATCCAGACACCTGGATAGATAACTTATGCTGAACAACCTTAAGATTCACGAGAATGCGTTTAGTACTGAAATGAAGTGAGAAAAGATGCTCCTGAGCTATTTTTTTTTCTTTTCCAACAAGCAATTTAGCACAAACTAAACCAAGTGGGCTCAGCAGGAAGCAGTAAAGGTAACCAAGACAGCCAAGGAGGCGGAAGACAGTTAAACCAATGTTTAAGAAGACATGGGTAACTTAAATAAGTAACCGTATATTCAAAATCAGAACAAAATTTGGGTTTTTATTCTCACACTACATATATTGTGTTTACAAAAAAAGTGATGTTAACCAATAATACATATTACATACATATCAAAATGCATTACTTTCAGTAATTAAATGGTTGAGTTGATATAAACTTATAGAGATAATAACTGGTAGCTGTTAGCTGTCTGTAGGGTAAGTAAAAGGTATCAGGCTTTTCTGCCCTCCTGCCATTAGGGTTGATGATGGATCCCTGTGGTCCTGAATGCATGCCTGATGATTGGCACCAGGAGTAGGGTGTGGGCATGCATAAGTGGGTACACCTGGGCTCATACTGTGCTTATAAGGGCGGCGGCGCAGGGATGCTAGTAGAACCATAAGAGCAGCAGAGAACAAGGCCACCAGAGAACACCAGAGAGCCCAGGTAGAGTGAAGACGTGCTGGGGGCTGGGAGGCCTGCCAACCTCCCAGCACCCCTGCCTGCTGTGTACCCAGTCCAATCCCAATAGAAAGCCTGGAAAGCCACCGAGGGCTCCAGGACTCCTTCACCTGTCTGCTGGAATCATAGAGATCCTGCACTGTACTCATTCCTGCCACTACTCTGTCCTAAAGTGATATCAACATAACCATATATCCAGTTAGGTAACACTAATTGTCTAGCAGGAGCTACTAGGTTTGAGTTTATAGAATTCATTCAGAAATTATAACTTCCCATCTATAGCCATACTGCCCTGAAGGCACCTGATCTCATCTAAAATTACAACCCCTATTAAGTTGCCAGTGGATATGAACTACAAGTACAGATAATCTATTTTCCTTTCCTCTAGCCTAAACTTTGTGAGGTCAAGAAAAGCAAACCATTTCAGAATCATTGTCAGGTATAAATACACCCGGAAAATTCTTTACTGGTGCTTTTTTTTTTTTTTTGTGGGCCCCTTGCTGGCGGCCGGGGAACGAACCGGCGCTGCAGAGGCTGTGGGCAACCTCGCACCCCAGCTCTCAACCGCTTGCACCACCAGGGGAGGCCCTACTGGTGCCATTTTAAGAATAAAATACTAATCTTCTCATGGGTGCATATCCAGTACTAGAAGACAGTGGACAAATAGTATTAAAAGAAGGCAACAGGCACTGAAGAATTCAGGATGCAAATTACTGCTAATAATGGGCTTATCGCCTACTCTAAACTCACTCTTTTGTTTGTTCGCTTTTGAGATTTTCTTCCAAGAGCATGTTTTTAAAGAGACCCAGAAACACTTAATTCTGAGTGTTGTGTAACTTTCAAAATCTAAGTAGTAACAGAACTAAATATCATCCACCATTACAAATGTAGCAGTGATATTTTACCCCCTACTAATTCTTATTCCTCATCCTAACTGCCCCAGGACTGTGAGCATTCCACCCTCACCAGAGGAAGGGTAGCAGCTACACAGTCCACGGCCAGATACGGGCCTCTGTAGGGTAAATTAGTTCATCAGGCTTTTTACACCACTAGTATCTATGGGTATCACCTGTGGCCTTGGTCATGTCCTGTTAACACAGAAGGTTGCATGGGTATGGGGCACACATGAGTATGGGGCACACATGTGTGTGGGTCATGTGTGCCTGATTGTGGACACCTGGAGCATGTGTGTGTGTGCATGCATGTGCAAGTGTGCACACCTGTGCCTAGGAGGGAGGTGATAAAAAGGCCTCCCCCTGGTATAGGGGGCTCATGTTGCTATCCCCCTGCTGGCTTGTTTCCCCTATTTATTAAACCTGTGAAGATGACACCAAGGGCTCCAAAGTTCTCTTTTAAAGTGTAAGAACCAGTGGTGAACCTGTCCTGGGATGACTGGAGAACAGCCTCTGATTCCCATCTTTCTTCCAAGGTAGATGAGGTGTCCTTTCCAGGACCATGTGCTTTCTGACCTTTGAAGCTCTCCAAAACACTGGAAACGGTCATTACCCATAGTGATCTTCCCTATCTGGCATCTGTTTACTGCTGGGAAGCTTCTGAAAGCCCAAACCTGAGGCAGGAGTTCAGGAAAGCCTGTTCCTTAGAGTACGAAGGCTCTAGGAGGTACTCTCGGAGGGGCTTGTTTGTCTTGGGGGTGAAGGCTGATGCCTCCTTTCCCCTATGACTGACCATGCCTGGGCTAATCAGATGTGAAATTTATGGTTATTAATAGCTGTGTCGGCTGATTAAACTTTACAGAAATATAATAAAACAGTATTTTCTGGAACCTGTCAACTCACTCTTTCTGAAACTAGTAAGTCATTTTACATTAACAGTTTTATAAATGAAATTTGGATTTCACGTATTCAAAACTATATGGGGAATGGTATGTAGGGACAGGGACAAGAAGAGGAGAGACCTGATTTTAGGTAATTAACAAAATGACTACTTCTGTATTCACTCTTTAAATATTCACAGGGTGTGTAATCACTAAAATACATCTAAACTAAATGTACTTTATTTTGTTGCAGTACGTTTCCCAGGAATTAAAACTTACATAGATCCAGATACATATGAAGACCCATCCCTAGCAGTGCATGAGTTTGCGAAAGAAATTGATCCTTCAAGAATTCGAATTGAGAGAGTCATTGGGGCAGGTAAATATGAAATCTGTACTTTTGAAGATATGATTCCTTAATGATTTTATAACTGGGTTATTAAAATATTTTAAATATTAGCAGTTTTAGTTGTTGAAAATTTTTAAGAAATGAGAAATAAAATTATATATTCTTTTTAAACTACTGTAAATACCTGTAATCAGCTTCCAATCAATGAGAACATTAACAAAAGTTATTTTTAACAGCCCATAGTCTCTTTTCAGGATGGAAATAAATTACAGTGAAAATAGAGTGAATCAGGAATTTATTTTGAAAATGCAACTTCAGGAGATTATCATGTTATTATGGATTTACTCAAGCCCCAACATTTATAGAAATAATCTATAATTGGTATTGATATGATGACCTTGAGGCACTGCAAGATCCAGAAGTAGTTTAAGAATTGGTATAGATAAAATTAGGCTCAATATAGGTTTGTATAATTTTAGTGCAAATTAGTAATTTTCTCTGTGTAAAGTGTTCAAATATTCAGAACACTATTAAGCTATTCTGCATAGGTACAAAGTTTCTGTCAATCAGCCCCCATGAATATATTCTCTATATTGCTTAGGGCAGAAGCTAGGCAGATATAATAAAGAGACCCAGAATAAGGACCCAAGTCCCTGATCCAAGATGAGTATTATATGCTGGCAGAGTTGTTTGCATCTGGAAGTTCTTAAGGACAAAGTTCCTTCTGCTCTTCACTTACCTTATCCTAGCATGTCAATACCTAACTGTAAATATCTGTAATCAGCTTCCAATCAATGATATATTATCCCTATTCTGTCTAAAATATAACAAGTTTAACGGTCTTCCACTGAATTGTCAAAGCTGGTTCATCAACACATCTGCCTTCCATTCTGTAAGAGGAAGAAAGAAAGAATTCAATCTTTTTGACTTTGTCTTTAAGGAAGTAAACTGGAAATTGCAAAACATTCATCACATTTACAATCACATTGACATATTTAAATGCAAGAGAGTCTGAAAATATAATCTCTGACTGAGAAGCTAGTCATATAGCTAAAAAAAAAAAAAAAGAGGACTGAAATTGTATTACTTAATAGGGAAGGGAGACTAGATTTCAGTGTGGGGGGGGTTATTAGTCTTCTCTAGATGCTCTGTGTAATTAATCCTTTAGGGAAAAGAGAATATACCAAAGACTGACCATTACAGTCAGATTTCAAGTCTTTGCAGAGAGCAAAAGAAACAGATCATCCTTTGTCCCTTTCAGAGATCTTTTTTGTAGAACCAGCTACATAATTCACAGTTGACCAGTGAAAAATGAAAATGTATAGTCACTTGTTAAAATATTATGACTTTCAAGATAGTAATAGCAGAGCATTAAATAAACAGTAGAACCCTTCTAAAGTTACACTACACTCAATAAGCTGAGTGTTTCCCAGGTAACATAAAGAACAGGGAGTAATTCAAGAAATCCAGGGACATCTGTAGAGAGTCCCTCCTGACATCACTTGTTTCCCATTCACAATGGATCATCTCACCTACATGGCCAGGCGTACCTTTGTAAGCTGACACAAGGGCCCTATACATTTACTCCTCATGCTTTCAGCCAAAGAGGCTATCTTATAAGAAAGATTAAGTACCTGGAATGAAACCAGGTTTTTTATCCTCTCCTGTTGAACATAAAGCATGTCGACAGACATTAAAAACCTAATTGAAATTGAATGCATTATATTCATTTAGTTTTGGGGTTCATTTTATTAAGACAGTGAAGAATAGGGAAGAGAGGAGGATGAATAATTCCATTGCACCCTATATTTGGCAATTTTTTCTAGCCTTGGAGAAAAAGTGATATGTCCTTTTATACTTCAGTGTTCAGTACTTAAAAAGATATAGTATGAAAATTTTCTACTGTAGCCCTTTGTGCATATATTAAATGTCCATGTCTGCAATTGTAATGTCAAGAGATAAAATCAAGTATCTGAAAAACAAAGGAAATGAATTTTTCTTTAGTGTTGGGAATTTTTTTCAACTAAAATACATTTTGCCCAAAAAAAAGTATAACAGATACTATCAAAGCAAGCAATAACAATTAATGACACTATAGTAATATATTATCCCTATTCTGTCTAAAATATAACAGATTTAATGGTCTTCTTCTCTTTTAACAGTCTATATAAACCATATAGTCATCCCTTTACATCATTGTCTACTTATTTTATTATTCATCTTTGACTATTTCAAATTTCAGATAATATGTTAAAGCCTCCTTTTATAATCCATCTTTAGAAAAATCATAAACATAAAGATGCTTTATGAGATAAAGCTATTGTAACTTGCTCTTTGTGACTCTGTCTAGTAGCACTTTGCCAATTGACCCCATTAGGTCATATTCCTATACCTAGTGGAATGTGAGGGCATTTCCCATAGCAGCAGTGTGGAAAAAGCATTGTTCTGTCAAACTAAAGATGAATGCAGAGAATCAACTGGCTACTTGCCCAACTTTTAACTAAGTATTTTCCTTAGGTTGCCTCATGTCCTCTATTTTTCTTTACCTATTTGATTGTTTCTTCTGGCCTCCATTTTCTCAGCTGTGTCATTAGTTCTTTTTCTTGAAAGTGAAATTAAATGATACAAAATGGCAGTACAGGTGCTGGATTGAGGTGGGATGGGTTGGGAAGATGGGAGAGACAGGCATCATCAGGTCTTGATAATTGTGAGATGAAAGATATTTTTATGTCAGATTAAGAAATTGAGAGCGGGAGCGAGAGATCCCAAGGCTAACAGTTCATTGCTGAGGAAAAATCTGTAAGATCTGCATGTTTGTAATGAAGAAATAGTTAGGGATGCTTTTCAGGTTTCTAATTGGGAAACAATCTATAAACATTATATATTTCTTTAGTTATTCAAACTTAAATATAACCACATTAAACTTTTAAGAAAGAAAAGAGCATGGAAAATGCTATCACACCTAACCCATGACATTTCTTAAGGTGTCACTGAAAAATGTTTATTAGATAGCTAGTATCTACTTATAAAAGGTACTGTGCTAATTAACTTTCTCATATAAGTCACTATATTCATTAAAGACATATGTATTCAACCTGTCTTCCACAACCTTTGTTCTGGTATTTTCAACTTTATAACCACCCAAACAGTATGCGACAAGTCCTTAGAAAATTAAATTTACCCAATATCTAGGCTATCTATATATTCTTTTTTTTTTTCCTGGCATGAAATAGGTATAGAGTAGGGTATATTTTTTTTCTTAAAATTCTCTCTTTCACTATACATTTTACTGCTTATTTAACTTCGTTTTCTAGTACTTTTTTTTTTGTGTGTATCACAATTCTATTTAATAGAGGCAGCTTATCTTTGTTAATCAATACAGGTATGAATTTCCATGAAAATGTACATTTACATTTAAATGAAGTGAGCAGCTCTGTTGCATAGGAGACTATCAAAATCATCTATCTCCTTTGACTTTTTGCATCATAAAATGAAATACTGTGGCCAGAGGACGGTAAAACAGAAAATCTTAGGCTAAAAGAGCCAAGTCAGATTAGAGTAGAATCATTATTTTACACATATCTTGAGAGATAATGAGAAAACTTGTAAACTGAATTTTAATCATGGACTGAAAAAGGTCATTGAAAGGCTATCCCTTTTTCAGGGCAGTACTGAACCTAAACCATTATAAGAAAAATTTTCCCAGCAGAGTATCTATAATTTTGAAGCATTATTCCATTGAAAATAATCATTCTTGTGTCTCTAAGCCCACAGGGCCCACTTCTTATATTTGACCTTCCCCTTTTACCTAGTCTGAATGGAAATGCATAATATCTCCCTGTCATTCATATTCTATCCCTTTATCTGTACAAAACTCATTATTGCCTCTACTATCAGCCTTCTCTTCTGGCTTAGTGTCACCATATTTTTTCTCTTTCTGGAATAGTCCAGGAAGTTTTAACTGTTGGTTTCTCAGCAATCATCTGCAGGTAAAAGAAAGTCAAAAGGACAACAGAAAGAATATAGAAAGTGAATGTCAAACCAGTGATTTATTTGACCTAACATTTGGTTCTGTTATTGCCATCTTGTTTGAGGTCACAGTTGTACTCCATGATGTGCAAGGCAAAATGCTTACCTGATGTGCCTCTCCTAATTCCCCTGCCATTGCTCAGCCACCTTTGTCTCTCCTTTCTAGAGTCTAGTATTTTTTAGTTATCTTTAGGAAGTGTTATCTCCTTTATCTTTTGTCCCTCTTCTACAACTATCATCTATTTTCTTGCAACATAACAATGAGAAATGTAGGTGGGTATTCCAGAATTAGTTTCACAATTCACTTTTTATAAGGAAAAGCTTGCATTTATGGTCTGTTTTCTCCATATATAGGTAAGATGGTTATATTGAATGTAAAGTTTGTTCTTATCCATAAATTAAACAAATTTATTAAAAGAATGGTAGTTGTCAGATTTTCTTTTCTATTTTTGGAAACTCATTGTTCAACCAATAGATTGAAAATAGGATCAGCAGCAGATTCTGGCAAGACTTTGTGCTTTATTCTCAAGCCTTTCTTAACTTTCTAAATCAAATGATTTAATGAAAGATGGACTTTATCCATTGTCCATGACATTGTCTTATAAATAAAAAAAGACACAGACTAAAGGCTAACAGACTCAGGCTTAAATCACAGCTTTCCTACTAATTTGTTTTGTGACCTTCAGCAATTTAGTAATCTTTTAGAAATCTGGCCTGTTTATCTATAAAATGTACTCATGATAATAAGAGCTAACTTGCAGGATTAATGTAAGGATTAGAGATGACGCATATTGAGGACCGGTCATATAATAGACACTGAAAAAGGGTAGAAATGTGACTATTGGGTTAAATACAGTGAGGTGTATATTCAACTGAGATGTCTAAGAAGAATGACATTTTATTTTATATTTAGCTTATATAAAAAGCAATTTTGAAGTTTTTTTTATAACTTACAAAGAATTTATTAATTTTTCAAACTTTATTCCTTCAGGCTTTTTTTTTCCTAATTTGTGCTTTGCTTAAATATTTGATGATATGAAAAAATCTTGAAACCTGCTTTCAAAAAAATTACTCCAAGGAGATAGGGAAAGACAAGTATGTCTTATATAGAAAAAAAAAAAAAAGATACCTATTTTAGGGCTAAGAAACAAAAGGAAGGCATCAGATATTATTTAACAATAATAATTTTTATTCCTGTGTTACTATAGGATATTTCACCTCCACCGCCAATCTGTGATTTCACTTTCCACAGTTTGTTACTTGATGTCAACTAAGATCTAAAATATTACACACAATCTGATACTTTGCGAGTGAGGAAAAGAAAAAGATTACATAACTGTCATTATAGTATAAATGCATTTTTTTATTTTTATGTTGTTAATATCTTACTAATTTATAAATTAAATTCTATCATTGGTATGTATATATAGAAAGGAAGAGTATATATTGAGTTTGGTTCAGTAGTTTCAATCATCAGCCATGGATCTTGGAACATATTCCTCATGAACATAACAAATTACCCTAAAACTTAAAACAAGCATATTTACTGTCTTGCAGTTTAACTGAGTCAGGAATGCAGGCTCTGTTCCTGCATTATCCTCACAAGGTTGAAGTCAAGGTGTCAGCTCGGACTGTGAACATATATATATATATATAAGGGCTCAATTAGGTAAAGATGCATTTCCAAGCTCCTTTGTGTGGTTTCTGTCATGATTCAGTCCTTTGAGGGTTATTGCACTGAAGATCTTAATTTCTCATTGCCTGTTGACTCTCAGAATCCTTCCCAAGTACACCTCTCCAAAGCAGTAGCTTATTGCCCTAAGATAGCAAGAGAGTCTGCCAACAAGCCAGAAGTCACAATTTATGTAATCTGATCTAGAAGTGACATCATATTACCTTTGTTATATTCTCTTGGTTATAAGTATAATATACTCTTCCATTCCCCCTGAATGGAAGAAGATCACACAAGGATGTGCATACCAGGTTTCAGGGATCATTGCAGGCCATCTTA
The DNA here is from genome assembly GCF_964194135.1 of Talpa europaea. Taxonomy (NCBI): domain Eukaryota; kingdom Metazoa; phylum Chordata; class Mammalia; order Eulipotyphla; family Talpidae; genus Talpa; species Talpa europaea. The sequence continues at coordinate 84,512,855 of NC_140070.1, forward strand.
GAAGTCTGCCAACTTCCATAATCATTTTCCAAACATGAAGTTTATTCAGAGTTTTATAGTTTAATGTGAATATATTAAAGATAGCTGGCTCTTATTCAAAATGCAATCTGGGGATTAAGTTAAAATAAAAAAAATGAGTACAATTCTGAATTTCTCTCTTACAATGAAGGAAAAGTTTGCTTATGTTCTATGATTGCTTTATAATGTCACACACTCAGTAATGCTGCCCAAGAGATCATGTGTGCTCTACCTTGGTGGAAAGTAAGATGTGAACTAAGGCCATAAATTAGATTATATGATTTGTTTATGTCATACTGTAAGTTCTTCTAGTGTGCGGTAATCAGTTGATTACTCCCATAGTGATATTTGAATTCTCAATGTTGTTGTCCATGTATTTAACTAATTATCTTTGTAGTTTTCCCAGATTATCTATTGCTATGTAACAAAGTCAATGACTTCAAATAGTGATAATTCCATTTTATATATAATTTATAAATATAATTCTGTTGGTCAACAATTTAGACTAGGCTCAGCTAGCATTTTTTTTTCTTGTCAGTCTCACGTGGGATCACTTCTGTGAATGGCTGTTCAACTGCATATTGTTTACTGTCAGGTTGTTGATGTAGGGGGGTGTCTCAGCAAGGAGGAGTCACCTCTGCTCTGTAAGTAAGGCCTCACTTCTACCAACACACTAGAAACGTTCAAGCTAGTGTCTAAGCAGATGAGACAAAGAATTGTAAAGCCTTTTCATCCTTTAGCTCAAACCCCTTAAAAATAAATCTGACACTGTGTTGGTCCAAGCAACACAATGTTAGCCCAAATTTAGCAAGGTGAAGAAATAGATCCCACCTCTAGATGAGAGTAGCAGCTTAGTGAGAGAGGCATGCGTACATAGTTGGGGAGAACTTGTGGTCATGTTTTATGATCCACCACGTAGCTGATAGTTAATCTTTTATAGTAAGTGAATCATTATTTTTTAAACCAAGTAAGAGTAACAGATTATAAATTCATTTGCTATTTTGTCCCTAGACCAGTTTTGCTTTGTCCTCCTAATGAATAATATTCATGTTTTCCTTATTTGCTGCTGCTAGGTAATCTGCCTTGGGTTAAGTTTATGTAAACTTAAGTTACTGTAAACTATGAAGTTTACAAAAATGAATAGAAAAGGAGTTCAGGCTCATGAAGGAAACAAATCAAATTGTAATATATAAAGTAGAAAAGAGAAGTACAAAGGCAACAGGAAAAACAAGTTAGAAACATCATAAGTGAACACATCACATGTGTACATCATCGCTAGAAATCTCCACCAGTGAGCAGATTACACTAAGGAAATGACATTTGACAAACTCCTGAAAAATAAGTAATGGCAGTTCTGGTCAGGGGAAGGGAGTTCTAGAAGTGGTCAAATAAGAGATGTGAGGATTGTGAAGAGGAATTTTGGATATTTCAAGAGATTTTGGGATCTTATGACACTGGCTCCTTACATCTAATTTCTCTTTAAAAATTAGCTTCCTTTTTCTTAGTGCGGATATAACTATCCCTTCTTGACAATTAGTAATGATTAGCATCATTTTAATTTGGTTACTTTTTGGTTTATAATGACATATAAGGTTTAAATGATTAAAAAAGCCTGTTTTTATTGGGAAAAAGAAAGGAAAATATATGGATTTCTGTATGTGCATGTGTATACACACAGATATATGTCACATGGGCTGTCATACTTAAGACTGGGTGTCTTAAAGAACAGATGCTTATTTTCTCACAGCTTCATAGGCTGGAAGGCTGCAGTTGGAAGGCTAGCACAGTCCAGTTCTGGTGAGAACTCTCTTACTGGCTTGCTGGCTTCTGTGACCTCATGAGGGCCTAGGGAAAGGGGAGGTTGCGAAGGTTTTCTTCCTCTTCTTACAAGATCATAGTCCTGTCTGACTAGGTCCCAACCCTTATGACCTCAGTTTACCTTAATTACCTCCTAAAGACCCAATTTCCAGTAACAGTCATATTGAGGGGCTTAGGGTTTCAAAATGAAATTTGGAGGAACATAGTTCAGTCCATAACTGATATATATGTAGAATCTTAGTTGGCTCAAAGTGTTCTAATGGAGTACCTTAGGCACCATAGACTGGGTGGCTTATAAACAACAGAAATTTCTTACAGTTTTGACTGAGAAATACAAGATTAAAATTCTGGCAGATTCAGTGTATGGTAAAGATCCGCTTTTTGATTAATAGATGGCTGCCTCTCCTCACCATGTTCTTATATGGTAGAAGTAAGGAGGGGACGCTCAATCTCTTTTTTTACAAGGGAATTAATCCCATTCATGAAGGCTGTGTCCTCAAACACTAATTACCCACATCTTAATACCATCACATTGGGAGTTAGATTTTCAACATGAATTTTATGGGGACTCTCTCCCTATATATAGATATCTCTATGTATTTATATCTAGAGAGCAAGAGAGAAGATTTTTAGATTTTTCTCTAATCCTACCTGTGATTTGAAATCCTACAACCTTCCTAACAGTGAGTGGCACTTCTTAAGTGTTGTCTTTTTCCTGATCTTGCCCCTGGTATTTGGAGTTCATTGTCTATTTGTCCTTCAAATTCTTTGTCCATAAGGGAGAAAGTCTGAAATTATGAGAATAGGCCCCAGCCATTTTGCCTCTTTGAGCTTTGATTTCCTTAAAGTAAAAAGAAAATGTCTTTACAACTTCATGATTTTTGTGAAAAGCAAATGAGATAGAGCCTAACTGACCATTCAAACTTTATGAGAACAATGAATTCCATTAAGCTGAGAATCTGTTCAAGTAAAAATGTGTTTCTTTATAACACTGAATATGATCTTATAATACTGCCCACTCGTACTTGTTCTGCAAAACTGAACTCATACAAAGTAAACCTAATCCTTCTTTTCCACTATACCATAGCCCTTCAAATATTTGAAGACAACATGTGAACCTCATAAATCTTTTTCTTCCAATCTGAATTGTTTAAACCTTTCAACCATTTCCATCTGACATGGTTTCTGGATACTTCATCATTCTGATAACCTTTCTCTGGAGAACTATGGTTTTTCTCTAAGTCTTTTCGGAATTGAACACAGTATTTCAATTATTTTCTAATCAATGTAGAAAACACATGGCTAGCACCTTCCCACTGTGCCTCAATTAAGGCCCCCTGAGTTTATATTTGCTCTTTGAATAGCTGCCAAACTCTGTTGGCAGAGGGAGGACTTACTACCAATTTATCCACAGTGGTCTTTCTCAGACAGGTTGCTAGTCAACGAGATCTGTTTCTGTACTTGTCCAATTGTGTTTGCAATGCTGAGTGCACAGCTATAGTTTATTTATATATCTGTACTACGTATCTTTGTAAATTGTATGTATAGTCTCTATCCAAATTTGTTACATATTTTTCTCATTCCCATTTTACAACTATTCCTATTAAATTTCATCATGTTTCTATAGGTGAGTTTTTCCAAATTGTCCATGTTCTTGTCTGTCTCAGTTAGATCAGCCAGTGCAATTACTTGTCCTTCCCATTACCCCCAGTGAGTTGTTCTGATTTGTAAATCAACTATGTACCTTTATCATAACTGAGTTATAATCACTGAATTGTTGTCTCTTGGACAGCATTATTCAGCATAATCTCTAAATTTCTTCTTCATTCGAATAATTGTGTGCATTGCTAGAATTCTATTTTTATAGGCATCTAGCCTTCTTTATATAATCTGTATGATCATGTATAGTTCCTGATACTTCCATCCCTAAGTTTAATAACTACAGTTATAATCAGTACTTTTTTCCTAGGCTGTTTGGCATATTAAAATGAAAATAACTTTTCCCAGGTTTCCAGCCCTTACATTTCATAGGTGTTTATTCAATGCTAAGTCCAAGCAGCAGTTACTGTTGATTTTTAGAAAGGTGGAAATAATAGCAAAGTAGTTAGTGATCTTTTATACCTTCTCAATTATTGCTTCCATGGTAGAGTAAATGCATCACAGGATGGGAAAGTCTGTTATATAAGGATTGTGTAGGGCTTGAAGAATATTAACATTTCATGTGGGCTAATGCAATTCCCTGTTAAAGGGAAACCTTTAATATTGTGTTCTGCTGGAATATTTCATATGGTTACCTGCCTTGCTTTATCATATCAAATAAGCATAGTCTTTCTTTGATGTTATGGTAGGCAAGAGTAATTTTAATGGTAGGCAAGAGTAATTAAATGATTACAAGTTTGAGGCAAATTTTGCGATGATATCTCTTTGAGTAGTCACAATGCTGAGAATCACATAGGTCTATTTTATACACAAAAAAGACTACCAATTAGAGATAATGAATTACTTGGTCAAATTATATCATTTTATAAATTATAAAACCAAATTAAACCCCAGAGTAGTTTAACCTCAGAGCCCTGCTCTAATTAACCAGTACTTTATTACAAATAACCTTTATACTTCTGAGTCTTCACTTTATAAGTTATCTTCTGACACTTGGGCAATTACTATTTCTTAAATCATTTTTCACTACCAAAATCTTCCCTATCTTATGTGAATTTGGCTTTGACTCATGCTTTAATTCCAGCCATGTGTCAATCTGTCAACATCTACTTCCCAGCTCCATGATGTGAAGACTGCATCCTATTTACTGATCTGTTTTCATAATTTGTAGGATTAGAGTGGATCGTCACCACCACCACTTCCTAAGTCTAAGTGCATTGATTCACCAAATAAAACAGCCTTAGCCGGATCAACATTAATGCGGGTATTAACTTTTGTGATGATGTAACTCTTTAGGTAAAATTAAACACTTCCTTCATTTGAAATCTGGTTTACATGTTCTTATATGCCACATCAATCCATCAGCAAACCCTGTCAGCTCTGCCTTAAAAATATATCACAGATTCTAATCATGTTTTTACCACTTCAGAGCTATAACCTTGACGCTACCTACCAACATCTCTCCTGGCTCCCTTCCTTCTACCCTTGCCCCTCTGTGGTATGCTCCACATACAGCACAGAAAAATCCCTTGAATTGTAAAGCATACTGTCAGTCTGCTCAAAATTCTCCAATTTCTACACTCAGAGTGAAATCCTATTCGCCTACCTATCTCTTCAAATTCATCTCCTAACACCTCTCCCACACTCACCACTCTCTGAAAACAGTAGCTTCCTTGTTCTTCAGACATGCTTCAACATGCTTCCGACACCAATAAATGTAATTTGACATCTTACATTTGATATATTAGCCTGTTAAGGTTCATTCATTTGCTGATTGATTGAAAAAATGTGCACAGTACCCAAAACAATGACACCTTTTGTCACTCCATGAAATTCAGCAGCACTCTCCACAAAAGCAGTACTTCAACATTTTAATTTTTAAAATCAAGACCATTGTATTTAATGTTCCATCTGCCTGAAAGATCTTAGCTCCAGAAGCACAGTGGCTCCTTCCTTACTCCCACACTTTCTCCAGCTTCTAGGACCATGATTCTTTCTCAGTGAGACCTTTTAGGAACATATTAGAGTAGTAACCTTTCAACCACATTCCTTTTGCACCTTACCCTACATTTTCTCTGCAGTGGTTACTACCAGCTGATATATATTCGTTTTGTTTTGCTTTTCCTATTTGTATCATCCTCTTTGTCTCATTCACTGCTGTTCCCTCAGCCCTTTCAACAATACTTGACAGGTGGTAGATGCTATATATAAAATTTAATGAAAGGGTATAGAATTTACAACATATAGTATTCATTTATTCACTAAATGACTTTCATCCTCAAAAGGTTTATAACCTAGCACAGAGTTGGCATGAGGGGAATGATGTCATACTCAACATATATATTCCCAGAGTAAGATGTTGTGAAGGAGGCATGATAAAGAAACATCAGTTGCTCAGAAAATAATGGCAAAAAAATTAAACTGAGGAATCAAAGAGGGCTAACCTAAAGAGATGACTTCATCCTTAAGAGACTGCGGAATGACAGCATAATTACACAGTCACACTTGCAATTAAAATGATCACTGGCATGTCTTGTGGATGAAGGGTTTTAATAAATAGTGGTCAGCAGCCATGAACCCTGTAATAATTCTAGGATTCGTAAAAGCAGGGTACACAGAATGAATCTCAGGTTTCTGACCCCAATGACTGAAATTAAGAACACAGGAATGTTTAAGATCTGACCTATTAAGATATAGGTAGAAGATTCCACTAGTTTAAGCCACGAATGTAAGTGTGATCTATTTTGTTGGTTTTGTTTGTTAATATTATCTGAATCCTGTTGTAAAGTTTTCAGTTATATTTATGGTATGTACATTATCAGTAGATGCAATGACTTCTACAAGAATATAAAAATCACTATGCTCTTGATGTATTAAATGACACTTCTCTATGCATTATCTATAGTTCCTATGAAGACAAGAAATAACTGAGAGGTTATGGAACAATCCGTTGAAATGTTTAAAGCCTGGGCTTATGGAAAGCAAATCTACAAAATACAAATACATTTCTAAGTGCATGCCTAGAAATGTAAGAAAAGTGGATTCTTTCCAAGTATGGCCAGGAGTGTCTTGCATGACAAAGTTGTAAATAAAGTTCAGAAGACTACTTAGCTCCTTTTTGGGTAGTGGGTCAAATAATTACAGAAATCAATACCTGGTTAAATATTGAAAAAAAGAAGAGGTAAAGGAAAGGTTTTAAATTTAATTTTTTAAAAAAGTTAAATTGAAAAGCCAATAAATGTGGTTTGATGTCTTACGTTTGATATATTAGCCTATTAGGGTTCATTTGCTGATTGATGGAAAAAATGTCCACACTACCCAAAAACAGTGGCACCTTTTGTTTCTCTGAAGTTTAGCAGTGGTCTCCACAAAAGCAATACTGTGACATTTTAATTTTTAAAATCAGTGACCTACCCATATGTAGGACTTATAATGAAAAGCACAACACACCATCCCCTCTCCCTAACTCCTCCTCATCCAAGTGCAAGTCCTGTTCATCTGTGGCAGTACTTTTTAACTGATTCTAGTTTGTTTGTTTTTTTTAAATTCCATGGTTAATTCCACATCCACTTTTACATTATACAATATCTATTGACTTATTATCACAAATACAGTGATAATAAGCTTCTTTATAATACTTGTCTTTTCTTACAATATAATTAACTTTATAATTGATATTACATTTAAATTTTTAAATATTATATTGAAGTCTCTATGTTTCCACAAATAAGGGCATTTTTATATACATATGGTAGTTTCTTAATTATTATCAAAATGGAAATTAAAAACAGCTTATTTTCAAAATACTATACTAATATTTGTCATTTTGCCCTTTCTGCTAAGATTTCTGATATGGGAGCTGCTGGTACTGAGAACTGCCAAATATTAGTGAATTAAGCATTCAACTTAATATTCTAGAAAAATACAAATACAATAATCACAAAGTAGAAAGAGGGAATAATGTAATAGTACTGTAACCAATTTATTTTGTATGTACGAAAATAGAAATAAACTAGCAGCGAAATCAAAAGTTGCTTTATCAAATTTTAATAAAATTATCAATCTGACAAAATAGATTAAAATGTAAAGTATAGATAAAGTTAACAATACTACAAATGAACAAAGAAAATACTAGTTTAATATTAAAAATCAATGAGAAATATGGGCCTCCCCGGTGGCACAGCAGTTGAGCGCTGGGTTGAGAAGCTGCCGGCAGCCTCTGCAGTGCCAGTTGGATCCCTGGCTGCTTCCCGGCCACCAGAGGAGGGTCCCACATGGCGCGCAGACCTCTACTGCTGCCTGCTGCTCCCCTCAGCAGTGTACTTCAGTCCTTCTGCCTGCTCTGCTCCCTGTTCTGGCTCTGGTGAATTCTCTCACCCTCCTGTGCTTCTGACTGTACCCAGTGCTTATATAAATAAATAAATAAATAAATCTTTAAAAAAAAAATCAATGGGAAATATAAATACAATTTTATGATCATAAATGTAAAAACTGTGCAAAAGGAACAATTTCCTAGAAAAGATTTAAGAACTCAGAGAGTAGGAACTGAAACAGTCCTATATCCACCAGATAAATTATATCAGCATTTAACAATTTTTTCCCCATGAAAGAAATTATTGATCCAAATTTTGAGGGCTTTTTGGCAAGTTTTGTCAAACATAATAAATCCAAAAACCAGATCTATGTAATTTTACACAAACTCTCTCAAAGAATATTAAAATTTTACCCCCAAGATAAAACTATAAGCTGAAAATTAGTTTGTTTGACTTATATTTTTAGAATTAAAATAATCAGCATTTTTGTTAGGTTGGCTATAGTATATTAAAAGAGTTTAATCACTTCTTTACCCTTTTTTTTAATAATCTAGAAAAAGACAAATAGAATAATCACAAAGTAGAAAGGGGGAATAATGTGATAGTAATATAAACAATTTATATTATATATACAACAATAGAAATAAACTAGCAGCAAAATCAAAATAAGTGCTTATCAGTCAGTATAATGAAGTGAAGTTATTAAAATTTTTAAATTGCTAAACTGTTGCTTTTTAATGCTCATGACATTTGATGGTAAAGGCTGGTTTTTAAAAAATTATAGAAAAAGTTAGGACTTATTTCAAAAAAACTCTAAAAAAAGACTTGTTAAAATAAGTTAGTTATATGTAGTAGTTATATGTAGTTAGTTATATGTAGTTATATGTAAGCATCACATTTATAATCGTAAGTGCATATAAAAGAGACTTACATTTATATAGTAAATGTATTATGATTATGAATTTATATAAATGTTAAGTTTATACTTAGTAATAGATAAGATATACACAAAATGAGATTTTATTTTAGTTATTTGGTCTATGAATGATTTCTTCTTTCAATTCTTTGCTTTCATGAATTTTCCTATTTGAACATCACCAAATTTAGGTTGCTTCTCATAATTAATAACATTCACTGTTTAATTGGCAGCAGTATTTTCTTCCTAGAAGTATATATAATAGTGGTTATGTATACTTAAAATTCTGGGAGTCAGTAATAACAGATACTTGGAAAATACAAAATAATAAAACATAAACCTTTTAAAATATGTTGAAAGAAAAAACTAACTGAATAAAAATCTACCTAAAATAATGTTTACATTACCGAAAAATGGTGCTTTAACATGAGAACAAGCTTTTTAATGTTTATTATTTTATTAGAACATCTGCCTTTTTTACCCTTGGGGAATAAATAAAACATTAAAATGTCTGCAATTCTGAATCATGGTTTAATTTACAGCGGTGTTAGTGATTATCTATGCATATTTTCTTTAAGATAAAATGATCTAATATAGTTTTATTTAGAAACCTTCTGTATATTAAATCTATGCAAAATTTTTATTGCTCTTAAAGACTTGTATACTATCATTTGAATAATAATTCAGGACAATCATTGGCTTTTTTAATCAAAATATTTATCTATGTATCTTTAAAAAGATGGATTTTTCTCTGCTTAAAACATTTTGACCATGACAACTGACAGTCTTCCAGCTTCTCTTAGTCATGCTTGTCTAAACACAAGTCTTCCACTGTGAATACTGATCATTTTTATTGCCTGACTGACTTCCAAAATGTCTTATTTGTATTAGTACAGTAATCCACACATACTGGAGTAAATGATATACTCTCATGGTTGCCCTCTCAACACGAAACACAGAAAACATTTAGTGTATCCTTTCATATGTAGTTTCATATCGATGGTGTCTACCATAGAACATCTGGCCAGTCATGCATTTGTAAACTTTATTTACATGGTATTCACTGTGATAGACACTGGGGATTAAAAGGAAGACATAAATCTCTGTATTTACATTTTCCACAGTATATTGGGAAAAATAAATGAACAGAAATAAATAACTGATAAGAAAAGTGCTGTTAATAAAAGAATGTGAAAGGGTACACTGGAGAGTCCTAAGAAACCATGCTTTAAAGGGAGGATATTATCAAGCCTAAAATAGAGACTAATATTTGAGAATTTATGCTTCGCCACACCTTATATTAAGAGCCACTTACGTATTATCACAAATTATTGGCTTAAAAAACACTAATTATTTTACAGATCTGGAAGTCAGAAGTCCAAGATTATTTTTGCTGGTGTAAATCGGGGGTATTAACAATACTTATTCTGGGAGCTTCAGGAAAGAATCTGCTTCTTTGGCTTCTCTTATCTTTTAAAGGTCACCTGCTTTTCCCTTTCAAAGGGAAGTTCAGAGTTATTATTGAAGGTTCAGATTATTATTGAAGTTCAGAGTTATTATTGAAGGTGTCTGGGTTTTATTCTAAGGGAGATTTTTGATCACTATTTCAATGTTAATACTTGTGATTGGTCTATTCAAGGTATCTATTTATTGCTGGTTCAGTTTTAGAAAATGGCATGATGCTAAATGTTTGTCAATTTCTTCTGTGTTGATTGATCACTTTGTGTGTAGATGTCCATAGCACTGTCCTGTGAGCCTTTGGATTTATGCAGTATCTACCACTTCTTTCATTTCTGATTCTTTTTGTTAGGATTTTCTCTCTTTTTTTTCTTAATGAGCCTAGCTAGGAGCTTATCTATTTCATTATCCTTTTCAAAGAATCAGCTCTTCGTTTCATGACTCTTTTGTATCACCTTTTTGGTTTCTATTTCATTTATTTTTGTTCTAATTTTTATTACTTCCTTCTGTTCACTTTTGGATTCATTTGTTCTCTGTCTAGTCTCTTCACAAGTAAGGTTAGATTATATTGCTTATATTGCTATAAACTTACCTCTTAATACCACTTTTGCTGCATCCCATGTATTGTTTAGTCTAAAGAGGAGCTCTTTCTGAAGGCAAGAAAGCAGGTACACTGAGAGGCCATCTGATCCCCACTGATTACTGGAATAAAAAGATGTTCTCAATATAATCATGTTGCTCAAACTGTATTTCAAATAAAAATCTTCTTACCATGAAAAAAATAGGATGCCTTTTTTTTTTTCTTTTTTTTTTTTTAATTTTCTAGAGGCATGTCTTATTTATTTATTTATTTATTGTTTGTTTGTTTGTTTGTTTGTTTGTTTGTTTTATACATGCACTGGGTACAGTCAGAAGCGCGGGAGGGTGAGAGAATTCACCAGAGCCAGAGCGGGGAGCAGAGCAGGCAGAAGGACCGAAGTACACTGCTGAGGGGAGCAGCGGGCGGCAGGAGAGGTCTGCGCGCCATGTGGGACCCTCCTCTGGTGGCCGGGGAGCAGCCGGGGATCGAACCGGCTGCAGAGGCTGCAGGCAGCTTCGCAACCCAGCGCTCAACCGCTGCGCCACCGGGGAGGCCCCAGGATGCCTTTTTTTTTTAGGAAGAAAGTATCAGTAAAGTTGAAAGTCAAAATACTGTGAATAAGATATTCAATAAATAAGCAATATGCTGTACTTTGTTTACAGTCCAAGGACTGAGCAATAAAGGCTACTCAGAGTAGCATGGGTAACATGTCCTCTATGGTATCGTGCAATTCTAAAAGATTCTGGTTTTATGGAGCTTTTCTAAATTATAGAGTGTTGCAAATATTCACATATTAATCTTTATGTCTTAAGAAGTAAACAGAGTATAGGTATTTAACTCACCAACAGTAATACTGAAGCATGAGAAAGTAATGTGACTTCTTCCTAATGCCACAAAACAATTAAGTGGTGAAGCTCTAATGTCTAAGAATATATCCTCTCCTGTGTCTTAGTCTCCTCCTCTCACTGGATAGCCTTACTAAACATGAGAAAATCTTGTATCCTGTTCAACCTTCCTGTAAGGTTGAACCAGAAGCATTCAAATATTTCAACTTGTGTGAGATTTTAAGTTTTCTAAAAATATGTTCTCTTTCATATATAAAATGTTTGCTTTGTATTAGGAAGAGATCAAACAGAATTAGATTCTAATATTTCACCCTAAAATGATTGTGAATACAATTGGATAAATGAGCCTCAGGAGAACATTAATAATAATAGAATTTACCTAAGACCTCAAGACACCACTATACCTCTCTAGAACAGACTTAAAAGTATTTTTTAACTCTCTTACATCACATTTAAAAGTATTTTTCCTGTTGCATTTATACTAAGGAAGGAAAGTTGATTGTGTGAGCTAAGTTTAAAGAAAGTTGAATTCAGATAGTATTGAGACATTCCGTTTTAAAAATGAAACAAATTTCTGATTGTGGAGCTGCTGTTGTTTTGTTTTTCTCTTACTCATTTGGAAGTGGGAGACTAAATTAGATAATCAGGATATTTCCCTTAAGCAAGAACCTCAAATCTTGGCCTTTACTAAGAAGTCATCCACATAGAAATAGACTAAAGAGATGGAGGAAGGGGCATAGCTTGTGGAAAGAATGTTCCCATAGAAGGGAATCAGCAAGTGTGAGGAAACATAGGGAAGATATGTTTTTTAAAAATCACATCATGGGCCTCCCCTGGTGGTGCAGCAGTTGAGCACTGGGCTGCGAAGCTGCCCGCAGTCTCTGCAGCGCCAGTTCGATCCCTGGCCATCGGCAAGGGTCCCACATGGCATGCCAGACCTCTCCTGCCACTCCCGCTGCTCCCCTCAGCAGTGTATTTCCTCACTCTGCCTGTTCTGTTCCCTGCTCTGGCTTTGGTGAATAATCTCACCCTCCTGCGCTTCTCACTGTACCCAGTGCTTGTATAAATAAATAAATAAATCTTTAAAAAAAATAAAATAAATTTAAAAAAGTAAAAAGCACATCAGGAGTCACAACTTCAGTGTTTTCAAAATTTTGGATGTAGGGGAGTACCAGATCTCAGAACAGGAGGTGTAAAATTTTGGAAAAGTCTCCAAAGGATCATGCTATGGCAGTCCTCCAAAAGGGACAGTTCCTCACCATCTACACCATCCCCTCAAAGTTTTCATTTTATATTAAAGCCTTTGTGTGGAAAATCCAATATTTATTGATATTTTAATGTGACCCTACACATGATACTACAAAATTGCTTGTCTGAAATGATTTTACCACTATCCAAAGAGATAGATGGGGTTGTTAGCCAGTGAATGGGCTGTTAGTGACAAGATTAATTACCCTAGATATAATTTCTTTGCTTGCTTGAAACCAGGAAGACTATAGTTTTTTTCCAGATCATCTAACATACAGAATATTTGATATGGGTTCCATTTCAATTTTATAGTGAAGGATTCTTAGTATATGGTTTTATCATTCCATCCACCTTTGATATCCAGTTAACATGTCTGAATACTATATGATAGTTTATACCACATTACCAGTTGGGAATACTAATATAAGAGGATAGTAATAATGATAAGCATCCCAGAGAGCAGAAAATAATGATTACCAGCATGGTCTCTGGAATCACACCGTCTAGGTTCTACCACTTTCCAGTTATGTTACTTTGGAGAAATTGCTTCTCTTGTCTTTTCATCTTAGAGGCGACATAATAATGCTTTCTGCCTCAAAGTTTTGTTGAGATTAAGATATAAAGTTTTTACACCTGGCTCATGATAAGCACAACATAACAGCTAGCTCTGTCATGATGATGGTAACAATGTGTCAGAAAAGAAAAAATATGTATAGTAAAGATGGTATTTCCATTGTCAATGAGTTTCTGAAGGACTGACTGCATATATAAACTTTCACAAATCTTATTGAAAGATTTCTCTTATTTATGTAAGTTATATATAGTGCTACAACAGTCATGTAATGGATAAATCTTTGGAATGATTGAATGAATGTATTAAATTTAAAATATCTTTTCTCCTTGCCCTGATATATGTGATATATCCAGGTGTATCATGATAAAGGTTTTCATACATTCTCTGACTGAATTTTTTGGACTTTGACTAAACAATGCTCTAGGAGTCTCAGATCTTTAATTGAGGCTTCCATTGAAATAAGTGTGTCAGTGAAATAAGTGTGATAACAGCTTGATCATGCAAAGCTTGACATGAAGAAAACACCTGCCTGGTGTTAATAAGATACATGAATTTCAGACAACAGAAATCCAAAGAAAATTACTACTATATCTTCCTTTAAAAAATATCAACAGAGCTCTGTATTCATTCATTATATGCAAAAGTTTATTTAAATTAATATGAAATGTTAAGATAAAAATTACTTGGATTGTGGATTGATTTCAGGAGAGGGATTTTAAGATATTGCTCAATATATGTACTGAAATTTATTAATTAAAAAATTTATTAAGGCAAAGTGAAGGAAAAAACAAGAACGAAATATTTTGTTATGGTCATTCATTAAAAATAATCTGGGAATTAATTGCAAATATGTTCAGCATGTATTGGACATCAATTTAAATACAATACACATATATTTTCTCCCCAGGTACAAAGCCTTATATACAAGAGAAAAATCTTTTTAAAAAATCAAAAATATTAACAAAACTAAAACATTGCATGTTTTTCCTGTGAAGATCAAAACATTTAATACCAAAAAAAGTTAAAAAAACAAAAGTATCATTTGTTACTGTCAAATTTATGTTAGATTTATAAAACTCAATATCATATGCACTGAATTTAGGGACCACATTCTAATAAGTGTTGTTTGTTTGCTTATTGTTTCAAATTCTCCTGGAACAAATTCCCCTGTAGACTGCTTACTATTACTAGTGGACTTGTTTACATATGATTTATAAAGCCAAGTTTTGTGTTGTTTTCTACCTAGCTATTTTACCAAAAAAAAAATTTCAGTAGCATCTATATCAATTGATAGTTGATATTCATGTGTCGTTAACACTCAGTTTACTATAATGTATTGGTCCAAAGAAAATATGTGTATTTGAAATCTGCAAGCATTTAATTTGATCCACTAAACTGAAACTTACATTGCAATCAGCTATGGGCCAGTATCATTAGCTAATAAACCAACCAAAGATATTTTGATTTATATTCCTTTTACCCTTCCAATGATATATTTAACTTTGAGCATGTTATTTCATAAGCACTTTTACGTGAATTATCGCTTTTGATCTTACCGATACGCTCATGGGGAAGAGATGTTATAGCATTTACATAAGTTTGCATTATTATTTTCACTTTATAGTTGAATGAATTTGGGATCCAGTATCATGCTCCTAAGTAATTGCAAACAATTGGTCCTAGAAAATTGTCTGGAATCTCAAACTATATTAAATTTATTTTATTACATTGAGAAAGGTCTCCAACCTTCTTTCCCACAGTAAACCCTCCCGTCAGCCTTATCTCCTTTCTGCCCTGTATGCACATCATTCTTTTGATTGCTTCATATCTTTGAGTCTTTTTCTTCACTTCCCTTATTCCTCCCATGTACCCCTCCTGGGATAGCCCCATTTTTACTGAATACCAAATATCATACACTTCATTCAAGCTCCAGCAAAAGTTTCACCCCCTTCAGGAAGTCTTTAGCACCTACTCTTACTTGATACAGCAGTCAAAAGAATTGATTCCTGGGCCTTTCAGTGTTTCTTTTGTGTTTATCTGAATTCTGCCCCTAAGCTCCTGAAAACAGAGACCAAGTTTTACCCTTCTTTGAAACTCTTAGCACTTAGCACTAACACTAGAGAAAGAGAGAGACAATAAATCAGGATAAATATTTGGCTATTATTTAATCTGCCCAATGGAGCCATTGTTGGAACATAGATAATCTTACTGTGTTTGTATTCTAAGCATGTGACTTGTAATGTAGCCTGTATAATCAGTTATTATAGTCAAGTTCAGCCTGGTCTTTTGAATAAGTTCATACACCAATTATAGCAATTCACCCTAGCATTGATTTCTAATGGCAGTAAGGCCCAGCCATATGTCCTACAGGATCAAATCAACTACACATGCCTGATAAGTTCCTTGAGTAGATCAGGCATTTGGCCCATATATCAGTATTGAGAACAGGAAAAGGAAATGTTAAGCATTGATTGCTTTTCTATAGAATTACATTAGCATCATCCATTTTGCTAGACATAATTTCTCAACAGATCAGGGATATCTATCAATAGTAGTTCCTGTGGCACAGCATATGAAAATGCATTTCATTATTCATAAGAAATGGTGCTGATAGCGCATATTCTCATTACAGATTTTGAAGAACACTCCATGTGAAAATGACACACAAGTCATTACGTTAAAAAACAAAAAAGATGGTACTATGACAGTTTCAAATATCAAATATCATGGGATTTAAGTATTCTGTATAAACAAACATCTGCTTTGGTTTATATTTTAAGGTGAATTTGGAGAAGTCTGTAGTGGGCGTTTGAAGACACCAGGGAAAAGAGAGATTCCAGTAGCCATCAAAACATTGAAAGGTGGCCACATGGATCGACAAAGAAGAGATTTTCTAAGAGAAGCCAGTATCATGGGTCAGTTTGACCACCCAAATATCATTCGCCTAGAAGGTGTTGTTACAAAAAGTAAGTAACTGATTTTCTCCGTTACTTCTTTTATAAATAATCTCAGTTTCTTTTTTCTTTAAAGGCTTAATAGCAAAGCCACAGCCACTCAGGGAAAAACTTAGTTTAGATATCATTTTTCTGATAACATCCCTTAGAGTATTGACATTAGACTGTGACATTATCAGAGTTTGCATTTGTCACCAGACAGCTTTGACATGGTGTTTTATTACTTATAAATCATTTGCTCTTTGAACTTGATGAATCAAGCATAAAGGGTTATAATTTTTTTTCAAATTTCTAATTCACTTCTAGCATGGTGCTTGTTAGGCAAAATTAATAGAAGAAACAGTTTAAATATTTTGGATCATTAAGATAAAATACTTCTGTCTGGATATGTTTTATCTGAGGCAAAACTTATATACAAAGCTCCATATAATTATTAGAATTCATCATTAACACTGAAATTATTTTTTAATTTACATAAAATGAAAATATATATATTTCTTGAATAAAAAAACTGCTTTAATACAAAGAGTGGGAAAAGAAGTTTCCTAAAGATCCAAAATTAGTCACAAATGCCAAGATTGCTATATATTCACTTTTATTTTAACAATGATCAGGCCTAAAGCTCAAGTATATTTCCTTTATTTTATTCACTAATGAATTGTAATAAATAATGACATTTAGAAACTAATAAAATTAAACTTTTGAGAGGCATTTTTCATTCATAAAACTGAAATTTCATTTAAAGTCATTGAAATTAATTTGAGATTTGATGTCCAATTTGGAAATAGGAAAGTGTAAAAGCTTACTGAAAACTTGTTATTGACTGTCTGAAACTCCTATGTCCGTCTCACAAAGCATTGGCCAACGTACTGCCAAGGGAAGTAGATTACTCACAGTCATGATAGTTTGGAGAACAAAAAAAGAATGCTTTCAATGACAGATTTTGAGGTGGGCTGCTCCATTTGCCCACCTTAATGGGGCCCTCCAGTATTCAGGCTCTTGTGTTCTCTTTCATATTGATTCTGGGTTTGTCTCTGTTTGACCAGCCTAGGCCAGTAGGACATTAGTAGGTATAATGCAAGTAGAAGTATCTTACCTGTTTGCAATTAGACTTTGTCCTTTTGCAATACTCCTTCCTGTAACTCAACCTCTGTGTGGTGAAGTAATATTTAGTGCTGCAAAGTCCTAAGAGCCCTGTCAACTACTCCCTTAGAGCCCTTAGGAGGGCTCTAAATTTAAATTTATAAAGGTTTAAGATAGGTAGCATAGCACACAACTCATAGTAACCCACATTAAATGGTTATCATTATTGGTGCTATGTGCCGGGCATCTTACACATACACTTTCCCATTTCATTCTCACAGCAACTTATATGGGTATCATTATCTATTGAAGCTCAGATAGATTAATTTATCCATATGAACTTCTAGGCCACAGGAAGAGGCTTGATTGGTGTTCAGAATGAGACATATCTGACTCTAAAACCCATGAGATTTTTCTGTTGTTTTTGCTCATTATCATTATGTATATGTCAAATTTTTATACTTTAATTATCTTATCTGAAATAACATTAAATAAATAACAATGTGAATAAATGAGTATCACTTTTCAAAATAAGGAAAATATTTGTTAGTGAAATAAATGATTTGTAATGTAAAATTTGGAAAGATTACACTATGCCACAATACCTAACAAAGATTATTATCAAAAAGATAGAAGAAATAACATTTCAATTATTTTTGTATTTTCTGACTTGTCATTAATGTAGCATGGGCATTTCAAGTTATTCTTTCTGTTTTATATCACTCTAGAAGAAAATATACTTTTTAAGTTGGGCTATAAATCTTTGCAGAGCATTAAAATAACAGTTTGAATATGCTATTGAAATCCTCTTTTTTGTATTTACACATCAAATATCTAAAGTTAAGTGTCCAAGAGTAAATTAAAAAGGTTGAGAAGTATCAGATCTTTATTTTCTCCTTTTGATAAATTATTATATGACTTTTTATGTTTTCTGTGTGTTTTATTCACATTATCATATATAAAGCAAAATATTTATAGCCCTATGATGTAGGAATTATTTATTCTAAATCATTTGTCAGGGAACAAAAGAAATTAGCCTATAGCCCTCTGGTTTCTTCTAGATTGGCAAATAATAAAAAAGCATTATACTGATATTAGCAAAAAAGTAAAAAAGGATTAATAATTATATTTTTGTGTGTATGTATATCTACATATAGAGAGAGAGCATGTGAGAGTCACTCCTGCAACTTCAGAGGCCCTCTTAAATAGCTTAGGTAAAACAGAAGGATTTTGGTGGGGTAGAAAAGGACGGTTAGGAAAGTTATAAGGAAGGTACAGAAGTGGGTAATATAAATGGAGAAAGGAATAATTCCTGCAAACATAAATGGGCATTTTTATACTGTTATCTTCTTGAGTCAAGTGCTACGGGATTTTTAGGAGAAAGGCAATAAATAAATGAATGCCTCATTCCCATAAATACTTGGTAATTGTTCCAATATTGCCGTTAAGTAGTTACGAGATAGCTAGCAATTAATGCGCCCTAAGGACTACCAAATTGCATCAAAGATAATACTGACAAAGATAAACATGCAGTATAGGTTTATATGATAATGTTAGTAGAGTCCCTGGGGTTCTGAGAAATAAATGCACAGACTCTAGTTGAAAGTACTGCGAAATTATAGACAAAATTTTCCTCACATCCTTTTATAAATTCTTAATATACATAATTTTACTGTATAGGTTTTGTATTAGGAACACATTTTGTCTTTTCATATTTGGCTGTATAGGTGATTTTTGCTTGAAAGTTAAATTATTAAAGACTACATTATTTAAAAGTGTGTCTTTTTGATACCTATCACAATTTCATTAACCTGTATAGATATAATTCATTAAAAAGAGATAATCAATTTAAATCATTGGCTTTTCTCCAAAATACAAATAGAAATCATCCACAAAGAACAAACTTGTAGCATGCATAGTAACCATCTGTAACTAATAATATATATATATATATACCAGTGTCATTAACTACATAATCAAAAAAGTGATAGTCTTCTATAAAAGGTAAGAATTGTAGCTAAGTGTTAAATATATTGCAGTAACCATACTGCAAAAAAACTATGTCCTGCAGTTTGAATTCATAATGAGGGAAGAAACAAAAGGAGAAATAATGAAATCCCTCTGTCTCAGTAAGTAACAACTAAATCTAGATATAACAACTATATTTCAAAATAATTTCAAATTCAGTGAAAAGTAATAGAAGCCAGTTAGGATATCCCTAAGACTCATGGAACAACATAGGAGCTCTAAAAGAATGTGCTGGACCACCCCAAATCCTCTTTAAATGCTTCAGAATATTGTGGGTTCCTCCCAGGCAATTTTGATGGGTCCATATGGAAATCAGACAGAATACATTTAAGCCAATCAAATACATTGTATAGTAAATGCGCACGAACTGTTCTCTCTAGTCCCCAAATTGCATTCTATTGACCGAATAATGCAGTCTTCAAGATTTCAACTATTAATGTTGCCACCAAGGTGACATCTGCCTTTCTACCTGGTTGTATACTCTACTAGCCACATAAAAAGACTTAAGATAAGTCATCCAATGTATTTACCTCAATTTTTACCTCTGAACAAATAATTTAAAAGATTAGAGAAGAAAATAGTAGAGTCAAATATAGTCCTAATATTTGTATATAATTCTTCACCTGAAGAGACCCATGAAATGTTGGTGAGGAGAATATGTTCCAGTGATAACTTATCACATACCTCTAACTCTATTATAACTTCAGGTTTTCACATCAGTGATCCAAGAAGAAAATGGAAAGGCTCAGGAAGAAACAAAAAAGTACCTTCAATAAAGTATTTTTTTAACAATCTATAAAGTAGAAAATACAGGTAAAATTTTTCTATAATCTAAATCAAGGTTTGAATATATGAAATATGCATTATAAGGGTAAAATATTCTACAAAACTGATTTATAATGAAAGGAATTAGATAATTATTTCCTTCTAGAGGTCAGTTTTTCTGCTAGCTAAGGGAAATCAAAAGTTTTGTTTTCCAAGAAACATTTACTGAGCAGTACCAGTTAAAAATCTCTCTGAATCAAACCTAGAAATATAGAAAAGAAGGTTTCAGTGCACTTGAGAAGCATGTATGTTGGGGATGGTCCAACTGTGAGCAACAAATAGACTAGTATTTCCCAGCACAGGTGCTCTTGTTGTTATAATTATTTATTCATTTATTCAATGAATATTTAATTAGGTGCTCATTCTTCTAGCTACTGACATTATAGTAAAGAAAATGACAGCTTCTATCTCCTGGAGGAAACAAAAAAGTTAAATATGTAAATACAATTGTAGATAAAGAAGAAAAAAACAACAAAGCAAAGGAGCAATTTATGCTGAGTTTGATAGGGGAGCATCCCAAGGCAAAGGAAACAGCAAGTTCTAAACACTTTTGCTAACAAAGAATCTGACTTGTTGGGAGAGCATCCAAAAAATCTGAAGCAAAGTACTAACAGTTTGGATTATACATTGAATGAAAAATTAGAAGCTGGGAAGCAGAAAGAAGTTAGCACAGTTATCCAAGTGAAAATTAATGAGAAAGTAGATTAAATAAACATAAGAAAAAGAATATAGATTAAGGAATTATTTTCAAGGTTAAATTAAGAGATTTAATCACTAATTATATGTGAATAATGAGGACACGGGGATAGTTTTGGATGGTTTCCAAGTTTCTGGTTTACATAAAAGAAAGATGAAGAGGAAATTCTGAATACTAAATTTGAAGGACAAATAATGAATTCTGACCTGGACATGATAAGTGTGAGAAGATGGGACATTAAATACTGCCAGAAAGCCTCAGGAGCCTGGGTGGAAGTTGGTCTGCAAGTACAAATTAAAGCGTATTCACTGGATGAATACTGGTTGGCAGGTGTAGCCATAAGGAGGATGAATTTACCCAGGGGGTAAAGAGAACTACCCTTACCAGACACAATGAACAACAGTAGCTTATGAAAAAGATGGAAGGCATAACCTAAAATAGGAAGAACAGATTTTTAAGAATGAGGAAGAAATCAACAGAATAAAATGAACTGGGAAGCCAACTAAGATAAAGATTGAAAAGCATCTATCGAATGGACTAATTATGAGAACACAATCCATTACTGCATACCATGATGATGGAAGCCAGATTACAATGGACTATAGAGTGAGAAAGGCAATCAGACTGTTAGTTTTTTAAAAAACACATTAGACTGTTGATTTCTTATTAAATTGCAAATACTCAGCATCCTTGTGGTTATTCGTTTATTCAAATAGTGTTTCCACTGTGCCTAGCATGTGTTTGGCACTTTCTTAAGCAGTAGGTATTTGGCAGTCAGCAAAAAAGCCAAAATGCCTGCACACCTGGGTCAGGTCCCTCCACATTCATTCTTCAACATTCTTCTTGAATCCTAGATTGTATTCATGCAAAATCACAAAGTTACCTCAAAACATACATTCATCTTTCCCATTAGTTTCATTTGTCAAATTCCTAAAACTTTGGAATGAAATGTACCAACCTGACTCCTAAATGGGCACAAAGGTAGCTGAAAAGTTAGGAAGATGTGGGCATCACTGAAGACACAAGAAAAACTGGAGATCATGACAAAAGCTGCTGCCCCAAAAAGGACTATTGATAAATGAGAGAGCGATAGCATGCCAGCGGGGAAAGTGGCAACTTAGGTAAAAGAAAAGTGAGAGGCAGAAGAGAAGAAATCATTATTTTCTATGCTTTTTCTCTTTGCCTATCATCCTTGCTATTCACTGCTAGTAAAAATAGTGTTGAATTATCCTTGTGCAATTTCTGGAATCTTAGTGTATTCTTAGGATATCTACTAGAAAATATCGGATATTTGGAATGGCAATGTATGCATATTAATAAATAGAAATGAACCAAGTGTGACTGTAACAAATAGTAACAAGATGACATAGCCGGGTGGCCTGTGTCTTACACTCTGTTCAAGCAGCACTGGGCTAATTGGGATCACCTGCTTATTTTCTTTCTGCCAGAGTGTAAGTACAGCAAGTACTCTACAGGAGAGAATAAATTTCTGTGTTCAGGAGGAATTTATTCTTTTCCCTTCAGTGTTTACATGTCTGGCTTTTCTCAAGGTCATTCACTCTAATCACCTGCCTAGATCTATCTCTAACTCATTCTCTCCTTCCCGTAGTTTTCTCACCATCTTAAACCAGCCTTATTAGGTAGACTATAATAAGAAGCAACAAGTTAAAAAAAAAATTCTAGTAACAAGTGGCTTAGTGTGAAGATAACACTGTAAACTGTAAGAACTAGAAAAAGGGAACATAAATACAATTTCAGGCATATAGATATAATGTGCTTATTACCATTAAAATAAAATTGAATAGAGCCATCTAGAGGGCATAGTCTTACTTTTTTTAAAAAATAAAAAATTCATTCCAGGGCCTCCCGGTGGTGTAGCGGTTGAGCGCTGGGTTGCGAAGCTGCCCGCAGCCTCTGCAGCACCCATTCGATCCCCGGCTGCTCCTCAGCCACCAGAGGAGGGTCCCACATGGCGCGCAGACCTCTCCTGCCGCCCGCTGCTCCCCTCAGCAGTGTACTTCGGTCCTTCTGCCTGCTCTGCTCCCCGCTCTGGCTCTGGTGAATTCTCTCACCCTCCCACGCTTCTGACTGTACCCAGTGCTTGTATAAATAAATAAATAAATAAATAAATAAATAAATAAATAAATAAATAAATAAATAAATCTTTAAAGACAAAAAAAAAAGTTATTAAAAAAATTCATTCCAAATTACTCATGATGTAATTTGTTCTCAAAGAGTTTGATGGTTCCAAATTTAAGAAGCCTATAGATAAACCCAGATTTTCATCCATGAACTCAGGAGAATGAGAACCAGCCTGCCAGACTGCAAAGGTAAAGCAGTCACTCATTAATGAGGAAATTTCACCAAGTTCCTCATGATTTTTATGTGGGACTGGTAGAAGTCTTGGTCACTGAAAATGAGTATCCCCCCATATGTTAGATTTCTTATTAAGAAATTATCAATGAAATTAGTAAATGGAAGCCCAGCAAGCTTCTTATTCAGTATCATAATCAATATGGTAATGCGTATATTGCTGGAATGTTGCTGAGATTTTTCTTAAATTTTAATTTTTATATAATTTCAGATTTACAGAGAACATTATAAAAATAATATAACACTAAGTTTCCCTTCATGTTAGAATTTTGCATAATCCTGTGAATATTATCAAAACCAATAAATATCAGTACAGCGATATTTTCTTAACTCTGGACTTTTATCAACTTTTCCACTAATGTCCTTTATCTGCTCTACAACCCCATCCAGGATCCTACATTGCAATTAGTTATATATTCTTGGTATTTTCCAATTTGTGACAATTCTTCAGTCTTTCCTTGTTATTTATGACCCTGATGCTTTCAAGATGCTTTACTAGTCAGTTATTTTGCAGACTATCCAGGAGTTTAGGTCTGTCTATTATTTTTATCATGATTCAGTGTGCGGTTAGGCATTTTGGGCAGGAACATCACAAAAATTATATCCTCTTCTTAGTATGTTGTGTTAAGGAGGAAATGATCTCCTCTTGGGATGTTAGCATGGGTCAGTTGGTTAAGGTGATATCTCCAAGATTACTCCATTGAAAATTTACTTTTGGGGCCTCCCCAGTGGCGCAGCAGTTGAGCACTGGGTTGTGAAGCTGCCCACAGCCTCTGCAGCACCAGTTTGATCCCCGGCCACCAGGCGAGGGTCCCATGGCACTCAGACCTCTCCTGCCGTCCGCTGCTCCCCTCAGCAGTGTACTTCGTCAGTCTGCCTGTTCTACTCTCCACTCTGGCTCTGGTGAATTCTCTCACCTTCCTGCGCCTCTGACTGTACCCAGTGCTTGTATAAATAAATAAATACATCTTAAAAAAAAAAGAAAATTTACTTTTGCCCTTTTGCAACTTGAAAGATGATAGATAGATAGACAGAGACAGATAGCTAGATGGCAATAATTTAAATATGCAAATAAACCATATCCCCAAAATTATTTCCTACTAATTTTGTCATCCATAGTAGGTGTTGCCTATAGCAGTTATTACTAGTGTATTCTAATAGTGATTATTCTATTTCAATCAGAATACTTCTTTAAGGAAGAGCGTGTTTTACAATGCTCTACAAAGGAAATATATAACTTTTTGAATTTAGCTTATTTTCTTATCAGAATTCACTTGCGATTCATCCATGTTTGTAATTAGTGAGGTTAAGCAGTATTCCTTTGTATGGATATACTATAGTTTAGTTGTGCATTTAGTGGTTGAAGGACATTGGGTTGTTTCCAATTTGGAAATTTTGAACATCCATGTGTAAGTTTTTTTGTGTACATATATATTTACATTTATCTTGCATAAATACCTAAATATGAAATGACTAGATCAAATGTAAATATATGCTTAATTTTCTAAGAAACTGCCAAACATTTTTCAAAGCTGGATTTAAATTTTGCATATCCTCTGTAAAGGAATTTCAATGATTCTGCACTAGCAACAACAGTTGGTATTGTTATATTTTAAAAATTAATCATTCTGGTGAATATTAGTATCTTATTGCCATTTTAAGTTGAATTTTCTAATGACTATTGATTTTGATCATCTTTTCATATTTTTATTTACTATCCATATATCTTCTTTGATGAAGTGTGTCCAGACTTATGTCCATTTTTTAACTGAGATTTTTTTTCTTTCTTTCGCAAATTATTTTCATATTTTCTGGATATAATCCTTTCTCAGAAATGTCTCTTGTAGATATTCCAGTTCATAGCTTTTTTTTAAAACTATAAACATCTTTTTAAGAGTAAGTGCTTTTAATTTTAAAAATCTCAATTTTTTTTATTTTATTTTATGGCTTATGCTTCTTGTTCTATCTAAAAATTCTATATAACCAAAGGTTCTCTTCTGCTATCCGCTAGGTTTTTTTTTATTTTAGTTAGAGGTCTGTGATCCATTTTGACTGAATTTTTTATATGAGGTATGGGCCAAGGTTCATTTTTTTAGCATATGAGCATTTGAATAGCATATGTTAAATCAATATTTTTAATACAAAACTAATTTTCCTCATTTTTAATTCATTTTTAATTTCCCTTCTTTTTTAGAATCCTACACTGACTTCTCTTCACAGCCATAATAATATTCATGCTGCTGAGTATAGAAATTCCAGGTTCAATATGATTGGCTTGTGCCCCCAACATATTTTTAGCCATATTTCCTGTCTTGTAATTTGTTTTCTAGTGACAGTGAATCATTCATAGTTCCCCCAAACCTGCCATGCTGCTTCTTTCTTCATATTATTTGATCATACTTGATCCTTTTCTAGGAAAACTCTCCTTTACCTCCCCTGCTTTTATTACCCTTTATTCAGCCAGAAAACTCTACTTAGATGAGTCAGCTTACATAAAACATCCTTTCTTAACTTCTGTAGTGGATTAGATAGCTACATTGCCCCTAACATGTTGTGCTGTAATTTGTATGCATGACTCAAAGTCTGTTTTCTCAGTTCTCAGTTCACAATATTTAGACCTCAAGCACCGTTTAACCATTCCTCTGAGTATTGGGACATTTTCATCAACAATGCAGCATCTGCACTGTCTTCTACCCTAGTTGAGACTTCCTCTCACCTACACCCTGCTTAACTCATCCTTTGTAGAGACTCCACCAGCCCAGTCACTGCCAGTCAGTAGAGCAAAATTATCATATCATTATGTATTCATCTGGAGTCTTCAAACTCCTAGAATTTTGTTTGTGACCCTGTTCTAAGTGAAGTGTCTACTTGGTGCCTGATTTTTTTCATTTAGATACCAAAGTTGCTCTCATATATGCTAAACAGCCGTATCTCTATGAAACAATTTCATTTGATTTGTAATGACATTTAATTCCCTAATTATAAAGGGCAAAATTGAGTGTACTGGCCACCTGTTTTATCTATATAATCTTGATTTTCTATTTTAGCTTCACCATATTGTTCTTCAATCTTTTCTCTATAAAGCATGTATAGTTAAATATATAGTTATATATGCAGTCATATATTTATGTGTGTGTGTGTGCATACAAAACTCCTGATAATGTATTTTAAGTTTGGTTTTTAATAGAGTGAGAAGTACTGTGTTATTATGGGGTGAGGTTTAGGGACCCATGGGCTATTGAGGAAGTCTTTGTTCTGTTTATTACAGTGCCTAGTATGATACTGAGCACAGAGTAAATACTATAGATACATGGATGAAGGCAAATTAGAAAAGAGGAAAAGTAAGGGAAGCATAGGGTAGAGTGAGGGAAAGAATAAAGGGAACAAAAAAAGGAAAGAAGGAGCATATTTTTTCTAGAATTTCAAGCCTCACTCTAAATTTAAACACATTCTAATGTCAACCACATTTATATGAAGTTGACAGTTTTTCTCATAACTGTTTCTCTGGACTTTTGTAATCTCCTCTTTCTGTGGACAATAGTTATATTTTATGTTTTTCACATCTGAAAATTAAACCCTCTATAGATTACATTTAATTAGGTACATGTTTTTTTTTCCCTAAAATAGAACAGAATCAATTTAAAAATAGAACCACAACTAATTCATCTTTATATCTCCCCCTCATATTACCTACTTGTATCCTGTATGTCATAGCACTCAATCCCAACTTTGGAATAAG
This sequence comes from Talpa europaea, assembly GCF_964194135.1. Taxonomy (NCBI): domain Eukaryota; kingdom Metazoa; phylum Chordata; class Mammalia; order Eulipotyphla; family Talpidae; genus Talpa; species Talpa europaea. The sequence goes on from NC_140070.1 coordinate 84,539,983, forward strand.
TAAAGAAATACAGTATTTTATCTGCTTGGCCTGATAAAAGTAGGCACACCTTAGTCCACTCACTAGTACTTGATTCAGCACTAGCACTGAATCAGAGAATAATTCAGATTTATTGACATTTTTATTCGTTTACATCAATCACTGCAAGTGAATTTAACTCATTTTCCGCTCATCACAAATGTCAACCAAAGACATCAGCAATTGTTTTATTTTTTTCTCCTTTTCATTCAGATGCAATGACTGTTAGAGGATTATTAGGTCTGAAAATAATGCACTGACATTTCCCCTAAGTATTAATGGCATGATTCTCTTGAAGTAAGTATAGTTTTCATTTTGGCCTTCCCATATACTATATAGGACATGCTATTGTATTTGGTAGAACAATCCATAAATACAAAAAATTATAGCACCTCTGTGGCTCTGTCACTGTTTCATTCACCTAATCACTGAAATATTCCATTACACTGAAATGAAAGTATACAAAAATGCTTCCCATTAACTTGAGTTACTATAATTTAATGATTCCTTTAATATAGATCATATCTCATTGTAAGAAATTCCAGAATATTCCCTGGGGAAAACAGGTCTGCACAGGAAGTATAAGATGCTAGAAAAGATTTAAACAAAGAAAGAGGCTACTTAAAGAAAAGGAAGATCAAGAGTGAGCTGACTGGAATTTCTTAGCTTGTTCCAAAAAGTAGAATAGTTATTTCCCTAAAAGAGGATGTACACATGTAAATTAAATAAATTAACAGAATAAAAGAAAGCTTCCCATGTGTCAAGTTTAATATTTCACATTTTTCTGCCTGAGGTAACATTTTTAAGTCAGAGATGGTTGGTAAAAGACTCAGGAAATATTTTACACTACCTCCAAGAAGAAAATTTGGAAGAGTAAATTTATCAGATGATGGAAGTTTGAATTATACAACATGTAAAACTTAACATTACTATTAATTGTAAGATGGAACAAATAAAACAATTCTTATAACTAAAATAATACTAATATATTACCCAGATTTTAGCAATAGAGAAAATTTTAGTTCCTAAGGAGGCCCACCTTCAGGCTAACATAAAATATTATAATGATAAATTTAAAATATTGCATCCTCAAATTTACACAATTTTAGATACTGAGTAAACAGTCTACATTTTTTTCTTTTTTTTAAAGATTTGTTTATCTATGCATAGAAGAATGGGATGTAGGCCAGAAGTGTTAGAGACAGAGTGGGTAGCAGAATAGGTGGATCTACTGAAATACACTGATGAGGGGAGCAAAGGATGAGACAGGAGAGGTCTGCTGTGCCATGTGAGTCACCTCCCAGGCCAGGCATGAAATTCAGGCCACAGCTATGGTAGCACTGAGATTTAACCCCTAGGCCACCAGGAAGACCCCCTACTTTTTTTTCAATGTGTATTTTATTTACTGTGAGTAACCACATTTGTTAAGAATTTTAATACATAATTTTAATCACATATTCACTCATGTTTAGGACTTTTAATTTTTCAAATTGCCACTGGGAGACTTCATAAGGAAAGAAAGTTTTTATTGAATTTTCCAAGTGAAAACTGAAGAGAATCTTAGTACTAAACCAATCTAGCCAAACCTCCTCAATTTCCATGAGAAACCTTTGACTATAAAGGATAATTCTGCTTAGGCCTCCCTGGTGGTGCAGGGGTTAAAGTCTCAGCACTATCAAGCTATGGACAGCCACTGCAGGATAAGTTTGATCCCCCACCAGGACCTCTCCTGTCTCACCTGCTGCTCCTCTCAGCAGTGTATTTCAGTCAATCTGACTCTTTTGTCCCTTCTCTGTCTCTGGTGAATCCTCTCACCGCCACATCTCTGGCCTGCACCTCAGTTCTTGTATGCATAGATAAAAAAATAAATCTTTAAAAAAAAAGAATTTTTCTGCTAAAGACCATATTCTTATTATTAAAATGAAGGTTATATAAATAATATTGACTTGAAGTCCAGTTTTGAATAATGATGACTTGAAATCAGTTTTGTCTATTGGTTTTCCTGTTTTATTTGCAAAATATACTTGTCAGGGCACTTTTGGTGAGAAGTTATAAAAACCCAAGACATATTGTCCTAATCCAAAGTTCGCTGACATTCTTAACTAGAAATCCAGGATCATTTAGCTACAGGTATAGCTGTATCTGGATTTTAAATGGGGAAAAATGTGTTGCTCCAGTCTCTTGGCTTCTTTATTCTATCACGGCTTCACTATCATGGTGAGGTATGCTTTGTTTCAGCCCCCTATATCTAGAGGCCAAGCCCCTACCTACTTCAATTCCAATGAATAGGAACCTTTATCCTCTAATACTTAAAACAAAGTCTTGGAATTGAGCTTCATTGGCCCAGTCGGCCATTTTCTCACTTCTGGAACTCAATAGGGATGGAAAGGGTAAACATGAGCCCCACCGCTATCAAATAGAAACCATATGAAATGAGAGAAATAAAATGTGAGTTTGTTTTGTTATTTTTTTAATTGAGATAACATTGTTTTACAGTGTTGTTTGTGTTTTAGAGGTATTGGGTCCCCACTTGTTACTACAACACATCTACTATCAAAGTGCCATCGTCCACCACCATAAGTCACTTGTGTTCCCATCCCACTTTGTGGGAATTGTGGCTTTTAATGTGCTCTTCCAAAATCAAAGGAAAATGAACTGCAAATAAACAAAAGCAGGAAATGTCTATTATATTCAGTTGGATTCATTTTTTATTCTTAAAATGACATCATATCTGGCACACAATATTGTAGTGATTTAGAAAGAGCATTGGGAATGGAGTCAGCAAGGTCAATTGTATGACCTTAAGTGAGTAAGTTGCCAATCCTTTCTGAGTCTACTTTTTTCATATATAAATCATTTTGAAAATATATTCATTGTTGCAGTCCTATGAATGACTTGGTGAATTAAAAAAAAAAAAAGAATGTGGTAAATAAAAGCTCATGTGCCAAAGATAAATACAGGCTTGCCATGTTACACAACCTCAGAGGACATCATGCATAAAGAATATAATAGATGCTTGTTGATTTTGATTTTTACTTTATTATAATTAGTCTTTTTCTTGGTCCCTTATTTAGGTTTTCTAAATTCCTGCTATGAGTGAGACCATCTGGTATTTTTCTTTTTCTTTCTGGTTTATTTTGCTGAGCATGATCCCTTCTAGCTCCATCCATGTTGCTGCAAAGTTGCATGAGTTTCTCTTTTTTGATTACTGAGTAATATTCCATTGTGTATATGCTCCATATCTTCTTGATCCAGTCATCTGTTTTTGGGCATTTGGGTTGTTTCCACTCCAGGTGGGGGAGAGAGGAGGGAGTAGGAGCAAAACAAGGGGGGTGGGAATTGTATGAGGACTACAACCAAGATGAAAATGCATACATTGTGCAAAAATAAAAAATGATGTAAAAAATATATAAAATTTAAAAAATAATAAACTCTACAAAGCCAAAAATAAATAAATAAATTCTTTTAAAAAAATACAATAGAAGAAATCCAGCAATGTTATCTATAAAATCAAGCTATTGTCTTCTTAGTAGAGGGCTATGTAGTTTTAGTATGTGTATGTCCAGTATAAGTAGTTTTGCTAATTGAATGGATTAAATTGTATCCTCCCAAAATATATGTGATTTCCTGCACCAGTACCTCAGAATGTGACCTTATTTGGAAATAGAGTGGTTGAAGGTATAATTAGTTAGGATGAGGTCATATCGAAGTAAGGTGGGCCCTTAATCTGATAAGACTGGTGTCCTTATAAGAAAAGAGAGACACAAAGGGTGATGAGTAAAGAGAGCCAAAGGGGAAAGTCCAGCATGTGAAGATGGAAGCAGAGATTGGAGTGATGTATTTATCAACAAAGGCACATCATAGATGCCAATTGTCATTAGAAGCTAAGAAAGCAACATGGACCAAATTCAGAGGTCTCAAAAGGAATCAACACCAGTAACATCTTTAGATTGGTTTCATAGCCTCAAACTCTGAGAGAATATATTTCTGTTGTTTTAAGTCATCCAGTTCATGGTACTTTGTACAGCAATCCTTCGAAAACAATACAGTCATGTTTGAGTCAGTCTATCATGCTTAGTAAAATTTGAAAGTATACTATCTTAATGCCTTCAAAATGTATTACCTACATATTTTAAGTCTATTAACACTTTAAAAGTAAAATATTTAACAATATTTGGATTGATCATCTTGTAGTCTGTCTTTATAACACATGCCACTGTTGCCTGTTTGCTTTTAGAAAGCCACACTTGTCTTATTTGATACTCTTCTCTACCAGGTCCCCTCCTACTCCTGTTTTCATTGTATCTTCCTTTGCATCTGTCCTTCAGTGATGGTGGAGTCCAGTTCAACCCTCACCCTTCTTCTAGTTTTACTGTGGGTAAAGTGACTATTCATGCTGATCAAATTACAGTCAACATCATTCTCCTGAGCTCTAAATATGCAATGGATGATTACCCTTATCCAACAAAACATCAAATATTTAGCTCAAACTGTGACCAAATAGAAGTCACATTTTCCCCAAATATGCTTCTCCCTCATTATGAACTCAATAATTGTGACAGAATTCCCGTTCTCCTCACTCTTTAGAGACTCTCTTGTGTAGCTTCTTCACTCATATCTATCCCCTCCTTTTCACCTTTGTGACTTAGTAAAATCTCTCATCACTTCATTTGTGAACTACAGAGAATCACATAACTTGTATCCCTGCCTCCATTTTTGCTAACCTCCAATTCATCCTTCAAACTGCTGCAGGAGTGACCTTTAACAAATAAAAAGCAAATAAAATTACTCCTCTCCTTAAAAATATTCAAGTTTTCCCACAGATTGATGGAGAGTCCACATTCTTTGGCAGATTATTCAAAGTCTCCATTAATCTGGTACTTACTTCTTCTCTAGGATAATTTTTTTTTAATTTTTAAAATTATTTTATTTGTTTATTTATTTATTTATTTATTGTTTATTTATTTATACAAGCACTGGGTACAGTCAGAAGTGGGAGGGTGAGAGAATTCACCAGAGCCAGAGGGGGAGCAGAGCAGGCAGAAGGACTGAAGTACACTGCTGAGGGGAGCAGTGGGCCACAGGAGAGGTCTGCGGGCCATGTGGGACCCTCCTCTGGTGGCCGGGGAGCAGCCAGGGATCGAACAGGCGCTGCAGAGGCTGCGGGTAACTTCGCAACCCAGCGCTCAACCACTGCGCCACTGGGGAGGACCTCTAGGATAATTTTGGCTAATTATTGTCCAAACATCAGTTTTATTTGACCACTTAAAACTCCTAGAGAGCAGCGTGCTCTCCAGGCACCTGTTTCTGCCTGGAATGCCCCTCTTGGTGGCACTTTTCCACTTTAGATTCAAATCAAGACTTCCTTCCTCCATATAGATTCATGACTTCCATTTTTTCCTCGTTGTAGGCTACTCAAATATGTAACACAGGACCTAAAACACTGTGTTGTCCTTGCTATTTTACATACGTTTGTCTCCCCAAGCACCTCAGGAAGACAGGAATTCCTCATGATGTATCTCAACATGTGGCATGTAAGTGCTCACTAAATGTCTGCTGAGTTAATGAGCAAAAGTGAAAATAAATAATGGATGAATAAAAGTAAGAATAAATATTGAATAAGTCCACCAGTCCTGCAATAAAATATTTCACTTGAGAGTCAATAAACACTTAATTGTATGTATACATTGGCAATATTTAAAAACAGTCTCTACAGTTAGGTTGCTTAATTCCTTGCCTAGTCACTTCTCTGCGAATATTGAAATGTAATGGTTTTTCCTTCATTGGATTGTTACGGAAATTAGCTGAATGCATATTATGTATTAAGAATGTGTTCTGAAGATAAAATGAAAATATAATTTTATATACATTGTGATTAAAAAAGTGAAGACTTGTTTTAGTTAGAAATAATTCTTATTCTTTATGTCTGCATACATTGAAAACTCTGAAATTAAATTATGATAAGCAATATTTCTATAGCTTTTGGAAATAATGTACACAAAACAGTATACTCATTTATGAAAAATAACAAAGTTCCTTAATTCCTGCTACATGTTCTGCAAGTGCTTATTGTGATTAGTTTTACTCTCTGATGACTTTTCTTTGTACTGAGGTGTGGGACAGAGGAAGATTATTTAAGTTACTGTGGCTTTTGTGGAATCAAACCCTGGTGAATTCTACATGAAAAAAAATATTTCTTAATGTGCAGTCGATTGCCACTGCTAGAATGGTCACATTAATTTTGCTTTTACCCCAGCTGCCACCAATAAGTGGAGTGAAAATAAAATAGTTTTGTGATACAAATATAGATATGATAGATATACAGAAGGCAGTGGTCAGGAAAGCTTTATGAAGACAAAAGAGACGTGAATTGAGAGTAAAAGGTTGTCTAAGCAAGGAGATGGTATGGAAGGCACTCCAAGTTGGGAAGCAGTGCGAATAGAGGTACAAGAGCAGAAGCTTTACTGTATTTCAGAGATGGGGAGCACCTCATTCTCCCTTAACCACAGCCTTATATTGGAAGGAACTAGGATAAATTGGAAAGGTTGGATCATATTATGCAAAGTCTTAAATGCTAAACCTTAAATGCTACCCAAAATGTAATAGTTTTTTAAGATCAGAAAGATTTTTTTGAAGATTAGCAAGTTTTAAAGAATAGGAATATGACAATACTTTCTGAAAGAGAATGGTGTACAAAATTGTTTGGATAGCCAGAGGTTAAAATCAGGTCAGACTTCAAGGAAATAATCTCCTACCACCAATCATGGAGTATACAAGTCAGAATGTGGCAGCAGAAAAGTCATTTTCAGATTCTGTTAAGAGCTGAAGGGCCTGCAAGAAAAAGGTCACACTGAAATAGTTCATATATAGAGTCAGGGGAAGAGAGTTTGAAACGAAAAACCTAAATTCTTGGGTAGAGTGTGGGATGGACAGAATTGGGCACGTGACAGAAAAGCCCAGGTCAGGTTCTGTTAGCACATGTGCCGGGGCTTCTCTGTAGGAAGTTGTCATTTGCAGCAGCAATCTCACCTGTTACAAAATATTGCTGTCTAGAGTGGTTCAAGAACTCAGTAAATCCTAATAGAGAAAGAGTAATCAATTAGCAGACTACTGCAGTCCTCAAATTAAGGATAGTAAAGTTTTAGACACAAAGGAGCTTCCAGAGAAAAATATTCCTGTTTAAAAAAAAAAAAAAAGTTTTAAAGTTAAAAAAAAAATCTTCTTTTGAAAAAATTGTGTCTGTCAGGTAATTTCTCCAAAATTTAAGGACTAACTGATGGATTCTGAAACTGACTTGAAAGCTAATTTTTTGTACATTTTTTAAAGTCACTGTTTTAGTAACCTGCCATTATCATCTCAAGTGCCTGATTATTTCATTATGATATAACTTTCAAATAAGATTTAATCCTTAAATTTTATTTCTCCAACCAAAAGAAACTCCTATTTGAAATTCATTATAGAACTCCTGTTTTCACACTGCACAGCAGACACACATTAGACCCCAGTTTTTCTCTTACTCTGACTCACCATGAATTTACCATTATATAGTTTTAATTAAGATCTAACATTAAGAACCTATAAGAAGTGAATTCTCAGTTCACAAAAGATTAATTGCAGAGCTTTGCAACATTTATAAGCATCAAGGTCAATGCGAAATGTAGAAGGTCATTGAGTCTTGCTTGCAAAACAACTCTGGACTCAGAACCACTATTGCAATGCATAGCATACTAACAGCTTGTAAGTATACCTCTACTGCCACTTTCTGTTCATAAAGCCATAAAGTTATTTTGATCCAGTTTCAGTTTTTTTTTCCTTCAGTCAGCATTCTATGCATGTATGCAAGCTATCTTTTTAATCTTGGCAGTCTATCTAAAGTAGAAGCTTTCTTGAACCAAAAATCTATATAGTACTGATTAATGCCTGTGTCACCTTAAACATTAATCCCTTAGTTGTCCATTTTTCCTGTTGTCTGATTTTGTTTTATGCTGATATTTTTAACATGTTTATTATGTTATAAGGCACCCATGGTCATATAAGACCTTAGCCAGGACACAGAGTGTAATCATAGAATATGGCTTTTGGGAACCAAATTCTGATTCCCAGAGTTTAAATCTTAGGACAGTATAAACATGTTTTATATATATATACACACACATATATATGTATTTTTTTTTTTTAAGATTCCTCTGTGTTTTTGTATAGCTGGTTTAGGAGAGACAACTTTCCTAAGGTGATAACCTTCTCATTTACCTGTTGTATGCTTATTATGTTCCAAATACTACACTGTATATTTTTCTTTTTTTTTTTAATAGAGGCATGTTTTATTTATTTATTTGTTTGTTTGTTTGTTTTGTTTATACATGCACTGGGTACAGTCAGAAGCGCGGGAGGGTGAGAGAATTCACCAGAGCCAGAGCGGGGAGCAGAGCAGGCAGAAGGACCGAAGTACACTGCTGAGGGGAGCAGCGGGCGGCAGGAGAGGTCTGCGCGCCATGTGGGACCCTCCTCCGGTGGCCGGGGTGCAGCCGGGGATCGAACCAGCGCCGCAGAGGCTGCGGGCAGCTTTGCAACCCAGCGCTCAACCGCTGCGCCACCGGGGAGGCCCAACACTGTATATTTTTCATATGTAGTTTTACTAATTATCACAAACACTAAAAATTTCTTATTTTCATTTCCCCAAATCACAAATAAGGAGTCTAATACAGTGATGGTAAGTAACTTATTCAATATCACATAGCTTGTAGGTGGTGAAGTCAAGATGTGATCTCACTCCAAAGTTCAGGTTTTTGGCTTATTTTAGGTTAAATCATAGACATTCTGCCTACATCTTCATCACAAAATCTATTTGATTATATTCCATGACCATATGTATGATACTTCTGCATTAAGTATAAAGCAATAAAACAAGGATGTTTCTGAGTAAAGAATAACAAACTCTTACAATAGTTTTTTAGTAACATCTGTGTCTATATTGTATAACTGTGTCTCCCAGTTTGGAAATTGTTGAGCTGTTTAAAGGATAGAGAGTGCTGAGGGAGCACTTAATCTTATTTTTGCTTGTGTACAAGAAATTCAGTATGCCCAACAAAGGCCAACAGAAGCAAGAGGAAGTATGCTTTTATTTATTTTTTTGTTATTCCAAAGCTATTTTATTTATTTTTGCTTATATATCTTTTTTTTTTTACTTCATTGTTCCTCTCAGGTATAGTCCCCACAGAATTCCTACCACCAAGTCACCTGTAAGCTGTCACCATAGTCTCTTGTGCACTTTCCTCCCCTGTTTTGATCCCTCTCCTTCGCCCTCCCCTGCTGAATGTCTTTGATTTATCTTTTGCCTGCTAGTTTTGTTTTTGTTTTGTTGTTTCCTGATCCCTTGTTTGGTTACCCTATATTCCTCCTATAAGTGAAACCATTTGATGTTTTCTTTTTCTGTCTGGTTTATTTCACTGAGCATAATCACTTCCAGATCCATTCATGTTGCTGTGAATGGCATGAATGTATCTTTTTTGACTGCTGAATAGTAAGTATTTCACTGTGTATGTATATACCACATCTTTTTCTTATCCAGTCCTCTGTTTTGGGCCATTTAGGTTGTTTCCATATCTTAGCTATTGCAAATAGTGCTACAATAAATATAGGAGTGTAGGTTTCTTTTTGAATTAATGTTTTTGTGTGTTTTGGGTAGATTCCTAGTAGTGTAACTGTTGGATCATATGGTAGCTCTGTTTTAGTAGTTTGAAGGTCCTCCACACAGCTTCATAGCGGTTGGGCCATTTTGCATTCCCACCAACAGTATTAGAAGGTTCCTTTTCCTCCATATCCTCACCAGCATTTGTTGTTGCCAGTTTTTTTTCTCACTGGTGTGAGGTAGTATATCATTGTAGTTTTGAGATGCATTTCCCTGGTTATAAGTGATATTGAACATTTTTTTTCATATACCTGTTGGCCATTTGCATTTCCTCATTGGAAAAGTGTCTCTTTTTTTAAAAAGATTTATTTATTTATGCATACAAGAGCTTGGGGTACAGGGCAGAGGTGCAGGGGGATGAGAGGATTCACCATAGACAGAGTGGAACAGAACAGGCAGACTGACTGAAATACACTGCTGAAGGGAGCAGTGGGCAAGTCAAGAGAGATCTACTGCTCCATGTGGGGCACCTCCCTGGCCAGGGATTGAACTCGTGCTGCAGAGGCTGTGGATTGTCTCATAGTGCTGTGTTCAACTCCTTGCACACCAGGGAGGCCCTAGAAAAGTGTCTTTTTTAGCTCTTCTGCCCGTTTTTTGACTGCACTGTTTGTTTTTGTTGGAAGTGTGCTTTTAGATTATGTTAGAGTAACACTGTAATGTTAAGTAGAGTAACACTGAAAACCAGTAGATTTTGGTTAGCTGCAAGTTCAATAATAGATAAGTATTGCATGGCTATTATTAAAAAAGCTAACAACTTTTTGGGTTCCACTCATAAAAGAAATGGAGCATTTTTAAGAAATTAAAGAGCCCTTTTGTAGTCTGCATCTGGTACACTGTGATCAGTTTCAGATTTAAAGATAACATTTATAAAATACATACTTTACAACAGTGTATTAATCAGGATGGTGAGAATGAGTAAGAGTAAACTTAGTTAGAAAGGCAAGAAAAGTACATGATATTGACCAAAAAAGCATGTGGAAAGAAGCTGTAATAGTATAAAATGGGTTATCAGCTTTATAACCCTACAAGCATTTTTTGATTGTGGGAAGAAAGTATATAATTTATACAACCAATTTTGGGAAATGTGGCCAAAGACACAAGTTGAAAAAGAACTAAGAGAAAAATGCAGTATTTTAGTAAACAAATGATTAATATGAAAATTATCTGATGAATTCCTATAAAATTTTTAAAATAATCCCCCACATAAATTAGGGAAAATTCTGAACATCTATTTGTTTGCATAAATACAAATATTATCAAAAATAAAATATATTCCATTTTACTGGTATCCATTATATGCAACATACTCTTTTCAAGTGCACACAGGAAATTCTCCAGGGTACACCACATGTTGGATCACAAAACAAGTATCAATATAAATTAAATTTGTATCATAGTTGTGTGGAAAGAATCATAGTATTTTTAAAATTCAATTCAATATGTGATTTCTGATAACCCCTGGAGGTCTCAGAACATGACCACCACAGATAAATGGGACTATTGTATACTAGATCTCCATAGAGCTTCAAGAAATTTCTAGATTCAAAAAAAGTTGTCCAGTGGGTTTTTCTCCTGATGCAAGGAGCAGTTAGATGTACCTGTGTAGGAATAGTATCATTGTGGAGGAGAGTATATTAGTCTCATCCATTAAAAAGTTAATCCCCTTCCCACTTTCCCTCCATTCCACTCACTCATCCACCAGCCTGACCAGCTGACATTCAGGTGGAAGCCCAAATTTGGGGGAATGTTTTCTGTCACTGACATTATAAACCTTAACAAGCCTGCATTTTGGGGGTCAGCAGTTATTTTTTGCCCTCATATTGATCCCAAAGTTATTTTAAGTGAAAGGATAATTCAATTCGGGAAGACTGCTTTTTTATCTAAGTTCAAAGCATACCATTTTTATTTAACGTGTATGCTTGGTTTTACTTGGAAAGATGAAAGTAAAAACTCATTCATGTATAAAACTGTGACAATAAAATTAAATTAGCAATGACCCATGGGATGTTTGCATTTATTAACCAGAACTCTCCTTGTCAAAAGTAAAGGTTTATAACAAAATTATATAGAAAACATATAATCACAATTTATTCAGTCATTCGGTTTTTGTGATAGGGATACAGTGAACAGGTTCACATGATGTTCGCTTCATAGAAATTACTCTAATAATGGAGATGTAGATAAATAGTTTAGAATAGTCAAAATTATAATTATGAAGGCTGTTTCAAATTCAAAGTGTGAGATAAAAGTCATCATAGGCTATTGACACAGCTCATTTGGGTCCGGGCATGTTAAAAGAGGAGAAATCAAATGATTAATTTAGGGTTAGATTCTGTTAGGAGTGACAGAAAACCCCAAATAACAGTGATTAAAGAATAAAAATTATTTCTGTCATACATAAGCAACTACCAGAGGTAAGCAGGCCATGCCGGTGTGATGACTTCATGATTCTGAAAAGTGGGACTTTTTTTTTTTTGAGTGACTCCTTCCTTGAGTGACTGTCTTTAGCACACTGCCTAGGATGGTGACTTTAGCTCCATGCTTAAAAGAGGAAAGGGTAAACATGGTCATCTATGACCCTAAAAGGGGTCATATGTTCCAGCCTTTGGTTGGAACATAGTCACATAGCCTCTACTGGATGCATACGGAATCTGAAAAAATACAGTCTTTATTCTGACTAGCCATGTGACAGCTCATAATGAGGGGCTCGGAAACTAAAAAAAAAAAAAAAAAGAAAAAGAAAATAAATATTGATGAGTCCTGCCAGTCTCTGAGGACAGATCATAACCTGCCTTGGTTTTCAAGTTTGAACTAAGGTTGTTCATTTTGTGTTATGTCCAGCATGTGCTGTGTGATTTAAGTATGATTTAATCCTTAAAAGTTGTTTCAGGTGGGACATTTTCACACAGAGGAAATTATTACTATTTTTTTCATAAGGTATGCATTATAAATCAAAGAAAAAACCCTTAGGGAAACAAAATGTTTGGTTTCATTCCAGAGTAAATGTCTGAAATAGTCTTAGACATTTGTTCATTGTATATAATTGTGATAAAAATTTGGCAAATTTATAAACACATACACATACAAATTCACGTTTTTCTTAGACCTATATGTCGTTTACCCAAAACTCTATCACTTCTTCATTGTTTATTTCTTGACAAGCCTATTCCACTATCCAGTATGTATCTTTGCCAGCCTTTCCTATCTGTAAGTGCAGTTTGCTAGATTATAGCGAAATCTATCCTTAAATACAAACTTTCTGGGACTCTTTCCAAACTCAGAGTTTGTGATTACAGTTAAGCAATGATATTGTCACTTGCCTTTTTTTCTTCCCTGAAAATACCTCATCTCCTTTGGTCACTGCCATTCAGTACTTGAAAATGTGATTTGAAAAACAAGTTTAAATGGGGCTTTCTAATTAGGCTGGACTCATTTATACTTTCCCAACTCTGTATCCCAGGTTACCCTGGAGTTATATGCACCCAATTAAAGAAAATTCAATTTAAGATCTATATGCCTTTGAGTATGAATGGGTTACACTCAATGATTGAGTTTGATCCAACTGCTCATTCAGCTGAAGTGAATTAAGTCTTCTAGGGCACCAGGGTACCATTTAGTAAATTACCTCATCCAACACACTCAATTTGCCTCACATGGGTGAACAGCTTTCTTCCAGGGAGTAGTTTCATCACCCCAGTTCTGCTTTGGCCCACCCTTATTGATGCTAAAAGGCGATTCATATGACACAAAATTTATTCACAGCCTCAGACAATATAACTACACTATCATCAGCCCCACTTACGAGCACATGTGCCAGTATTTAAAGGGCAAATTAGAACCATTTTGTTTGGATTTTTTTTTATAAATCAAACATAAATGCAAGTGCATCATTGTTCCCTAAACTCCAAAACCACAAAATCTGGAGATAAAATGATTTGGCCCCTTAAAAGTAACAATAAACATACATTTTTTTTTCTTTATTAGCACAACATGAACACAAAATGAGTCTTTAGAAATAGCAATAAAATTGAGTGTAATACTTTGAAAGCAGTAAGTTTGTATTTTTTACTTGCAAACATAAATGTTCCTTTAATTTCAATGCAGTCATGTTCTTCTCTTATTAACTGTAGACATTTATTGCTTCCTCTTTTGAAAACTAACATCCAGAGCATAAAACACTTTTTGTGGTCCCATAATTTTTTAAATAATGCTTTGAAAGTGACTGGATGCCCAAAAAGTCCATGAAAAATAAAATGCATTCAGAATGCTTCCAACTGTTTTCCTCTCCACGTATATCATGTCAGAAGCTGCTGTTTGTCTCACAGTCACTATATCCAAGAAGCTGTAATCATTCACCACCTTTGGCAGGATGTTTTAGCAAACTACCCAAATTTACATCCAAGCCAATATTTAAAATGTAACAGAAAGCATGCATGTTAAGTGAGGCATATTCAATGGTGAACAGTACCTGCTAGCTCTCTTTCTCACATTTTTCTCTCACATTTTCTCACATTTCCACGAATTTCCTTCAGCGATTCTCATGGAACAGGACATACTTGGATCCTCATTTCTAATTCAGCCTAATAGTACACAATAGTGAAAGCAGTAGCACAGCAAAATGCTGAAAGTTTGTCAATGGAGATATTTTACTTCTAACAATTTTGACATGCTCTTTTCTTATGGTTTAAGAGAAATATAATCAGACTTCTTTGAGTCTGTTTCCATTTTCTTCCTTATTATCAAGAATAAGCTTTACCTCAGATCAGACCTGAAAATTCAGGTACTATAGACCTCAGAGACATCAAACTTGAAAAAGGAATAGCCTCAGTATACCTACCTCTTTTCAATCCCATTTCACAGTTACGGTCTTATTCCTTATTTATTGAACAGTTACTATTAGTCACTTATAGATACTTTTCATATGATCCATAGTATCAAGTTGGCTTATATCTGGTTCGTTTTAATCCCATTTCACCATTATGTTCTTATTGTAAAATAGAGCCCAACACACTGTTATTAGTCTGTGTCAAGTCAGAATTTAATTTTCTGGCCCCTATTTAGGAGAGTTAGGTCTGCAGAGGACCAATGAGTGGTGAATCAGTCTCTCACCTCACAGAATTTCATCTCTAACAGTGTCTTACTTTTCTCTGGGGCTTAAAGAATTCAGATTTCTCTGCCACAGGAACATCTCCTTTGTCCCTTAAATATATTAATGAAAGGGCATATATACACAAGTAACATAAATGAAGGAGAGGATATGTGTAGAGGCCTAATGTCCAGATATTTATAAGTCACTTTCTATCTACCTAGGAATGAAAGAACATATGAGCTAGTGAGAATGGCTTTACATGTCATAAAATCTTTATGACTCTAATGATATTTTGACTAACTTTATGAACTAACCGCATGAATTTTGCCCATAGAAGTTGTTATCCAAACCATTAGTAACTTTGTTATGAATAAGGAAGGCACTAAGATATGCTTTACAGTTCCTGTTTTTACAAGTGACCTTCGCTGTTGACCCCTACAACATATTATGCCCACTTCTGTTGGAACTAACGAAATGAAAAACTCTTCAAGGAACATATATCATGATATGTCATAAACTGAAGGAATTATACCACAAGGTAAAATGTAGTGTTATATATGAGAAAGGGAAAAGAACCAAGAAAGGAGGGTAGGGGAACATTACGTGATTGACTTCTGGTCTTCTGGGAATTATTGTAAAGCAAAGTTTTGAAACAAGATCCTTCTGACTCCCACACTTTTGTGCTATTCCCTGTGGAGGCTGTGATGCCTTCTGGGGAAGACCATATGAAGGCAGGATTATCCCAGTAAGGAAAAAATTGAAAGTCTCATAGAATGGGTGATACTTGAATAGGGCATTTAGAATGGCTCAGGACAGAGAGGGCATTCTCACTTTGTGCTGGAAGGAGTGAGCAAATATTCAAGTAACAATAAATAGTCTATCATCTTTGGAATAAAATGTGAAGATTTTGAAACCATTCTTATGTTTTGGGTTTGTACTAAGCAGTAGGGAGATTTTGAAAGTTTTTAACGAAGAATGACATCATTTGAAGTGGATGGACTCAGAGAGATGATTAGACCATGCATGGTTGCAGGTAGGGCATAGACAGAAATCCTCAATGCTTGTCTCAAGCAAAAAGTACCCCTGAAAAAGTGTAAATGTCTTTTGCAACATTACATCATCTACCATCACCATTATGGTACTGTCCCATTCATACATTTATGGTATTAGAATTGATGTCAAGTCATTTGAGTCTCAATTAGTTTTGTTCTCTGTTGGCTGCTCTCAATTATTTTCAGGACTAATTGTGTTCCATGTTTATTTTCAATACCAATCAGATTTTCAAAATGATAATTACCAAACCAAATTGTCCTGCTATCTAATCCATACCATAAAGATGCCAAATGAAAAATGACTACCTTTTTTTTTTTAAAAGATTTATCTATCTATGCATACAAGAGCTGGGGTACAGGCCAGAGATGCAGGGGGTGAGAGGATTCACCAGAGACAGAGTGGGGAACAGAACCGGCAGACTGACTGAAATACTGCTGAGGGGAGCAGCGGGCGAGACAGGAGAGGTCTGCTGTGCCATGTGGGTTGCTCCCCAGTTGGCTGGGAATTAAACCTGTGCTGCAGAGGCTGAGGACTGCCTCACAATGTGGGGCTTAACCCCCTGCACCACCAGGGAGGCCCAAATGACTATCTCAGCCTTAAACGTGAAATTTTTATTATATATTAACACACTTGTCTGCAGATAGCACTGCCAATAACCAGAAGTGAAACTAATTTCAGAATATTCTCTTTCATACTTTATATATGTGAGAGCTTCCATGTGATATACCCAACAACAGGATAAACATTCTCAACCAATGGCCAGTCTCGTCTATAGACAGCCTTAGAAAGTTACAAAGAGGCAGATGCAGCTTGCCTCATGACCTCTTTGTCAAGTGTGCTAAAGGTGCAAACTTCCCCTTAGTTATGTGACAGAAATACCCATAGTTCATAAATGTCAAATTCACTGCACATTTTAGCTATAGAAGCTAAATAGTTCTATCACTTATACACATTGATAAATGGTGCTTAACAGCTCCTAAGTAGACTCCTTGGCAGCCAAGGTATAAAAGCATTTTTAAAACACTATAGTTTCAGAGTCTCACCCAGAAGGAAAAAGGTGGTTAGGAATATGCCAACCCAGGCCCTATGTGTTGGCTAAGTCAAGAGGGCCTGCTTTTCAAGTTCAGTTCGTCCCTTCACCATTTCTTAAATAAAAGAACTCTACAATTTTCAGAATTTTAGTCTGTCTCTTGTTCCTAAACACTAGCTTTTCATTTGTATTTAAAATAGAAAGTCATACATCTCATTGAACTTTAAATTATACAGTTTTGAGAATATATATTAGAATATGGTTTTAAGCACTCTGACATTGAAACAACTCAGTGTGTTTGTCCAGATAAAGTCAAACTACCTTTGAACTATTCACATAGAGTTGATTTTAATTCAACTCAATAAATATTACATTGAGCTCCCACCATGCCCAACATCTGTGACTGGGCAAAGAGAACAACAAGACATGCATGACTCATCCCTGTTTGTAAGGCTCACAGCCTAGTGGGGAAGCAAATATGTAAGCTAAAAGTCAACAGCTGCCAGCCCAGACTGGAGTCGCATAAGGGGTATATTACTTGATTTCTACAGTGTTCTTTAAAACAACTGAATTCATTGCCCTTAGCCAGAACTCTCAACCTTCAGTTCAACTCAAAACCTGTGTCACCAACCTGATAAACTTATTTATTGCATCTGATGGACTCTTAAAAGCATTTAAGTTTGGCATAAAAATTTAAAGCAAATAAGTTTTATATATATATATAAAACTTTATATATATATAGTAGTGTTATACCTCTGTTACAGTGACTACTATATATAGTATATATAGTGTATATATATATAGTATATAGAGGTGTATATATACTATGTATATATATATATATATATATTAGCGTTATACCTCTGTTACAGTGACTAAGATTATACAGAGGCATAGAGGAAGGAATAGGGAGTTCACCCCAGGGTGTCAGACATGTTTTGACAGAGACCGAAAGGTACCAAGAGCTTTCTTCATGGAGAAAATATCATGGAGGAATGGAGACATGAAACAACAGGTCAAAGTTAGAAAATTAAAAAAGAAATATTTATTCCTAATAAGTCACTAATCGGTAGTTTTTATATGATCCAAAATAAATCAATATAAATAATATTCTTACTATTAGCTCCATTTTTCAAATGAAGAAACTAAGTATCAGATAACACAAATAGGTTACCCAAGGACAATCAGCTAGTGAATAGCAGAGTCAGTATTCAAAGGTTTGTCCAGTCTCAACACTTAGGTATCTTCACCATTAAACCTGAGGGATGTATTACCAGAACGCAGATTTATTCAAGATAGTTTTTTGGTAATTAAGATTCCAAATTCTACCAAATATAAACATAGGTAAGGCCACTGCTCATACCCCACATTTGGAGGAAATATAGGTTTAATTCAATGTAACAAATGGAATAAAATGTTATAAACAAATTTAGATCTTAAAAGAAAATTAGGGAAGTTCTTAGTCCAAGTTCATGATTTTACAGTTGAGAATATCAAGGCGTGTAAAATACTTGATTTTTAAAAAGTAAAAAGCCCTTTATTTTAAACATAAATTTAAATGGGGCCTCCCTGGTTGCGCAGGCGGTTGAGTGCAGCGCTGTGAAGCTGTCTGCGGTCTCTGCAATCCTGGTTTGATCCCCGCTGGCCATGGAGATACCCACATGGTGAGCAGACCTCTCCTGTCTCGCCTTCTGCTCCCCTCCACAGTGTATTTCAGTCAGTCTGCCTGTTCTGTTCCCCACTCTGTCTTTGGTGAATCCTCTCAACCTCACGCACATCTGGCCTATTCCCTGGTTCTTGTATAAATAAATAAATCTTTAAAAATAAATAAATAAATTTAAATGTATTTTTTCAATAAATGTATTTAATAAGTTTCAAAATATTTTTATTCCCCTTGTGAATGCTATACATAGGGTCATAAAATAATTTACAGCTACCAAAATTTAATCATGCATGTCCTATAGGTTCTACAGGTTTAAAAATGACTCAAGGGAAGCTGCAAGTTTCTATTTAAAAGCACTGAACAAATAACTCATAAAACTCTAGCCATGAAGCTGCTCTTTTTGCTTCAATACTTTTATTGTGACCTCTATTGAACAGCAACAGGAAGAAAAATCTATAAAATTCATATTGCTGTGACCTGAAGGCTGAAAAATAGTCAAAAACAAACTAGTAATGGTTGCATGATCCTTAATTGTATTTGGTACCGAAGAATCTGCAAGGAGATTAGCTGTGCAGGTAACTGAAGAAGAAATACTAATTTACTTGAGGGCATATTTCCATTTATTAGAATTAAGAAATGAGCAGAATTCTATAATTGCATCCTTGGCTTAACTAAAATCATTTCCTGAAAATAATAGTTTTATATCAAAAATTATTTGATTTCTCATTTTTTGTACTAGAAATGTGTGTCACAGTGTCAGATAAGAAAGGTAAATAATATTTACTGGATAAATTTATATGGATCAATGAATAGATAAAGGGATAAATGAATTTTTCATGATAAGAATAGTTCTCTTTCATATTCTAAGCATAAATGAAAATTACCTCTCCTCTACTTAATAGAAAATTGCTACTGACCTAGGATACCATTGAGCAGGCAAAGTTCTTTAGATTCTAGCAAGATAGTCATTAAAGAGCAACTTTTCAATTTTATCTGATCGTAATTATCCATACATTCAGTTTGCATTTATGGAAACCCTACACCGCATCATCTGATCAAGACAGAAGAGACTATGTTGGAGTCCCAGATGGCCCACTTCATGTATCTCAGGCAGGAATCTCTCCTCCACCAATCAGGACAGAGCAGCTTGCTTAGTTTTTCTAGAATGCATGTGATTATGCAAAGAGACTCAAAATAAAGGTCTTTATGAAGTAAAAGGTGCATTCTTCCAGTGCCTTCTATGAAAATGTTCCTGATCTCAGTGATGATGAATCTGTTCATGAGTCTTCACAGAAAACTAGGAAACATGTGGTCACACATAATGGATTGATGGTTTTTAGTCTTTACATCGCCCAGCTGAGGAGAGAATGAGTAATGTTAAAAACAATTGTAATAGAGAAACTGTTATTCTTTGAAAACTTATTACAAGTTTAATCTAAGTGAGCAGACTCCTCCATTAATCGGTCAAGTCAGGAGTCAGAATTCAGGCAATGTCAATGGCTGTTTTCATATTGTGGTCTCTTTATATGACCTACTGACACGGAGTAATCTTTTTTTTGTTTCTCAGTGAGCATTGCTAGCCTTTGGAGATCTCTCTCCTTTGTGCGGAAGGCATATACAACTTATCGCAATGCTTTCAGCATCCATCTGACCTTCACCCTTTAAGTACCAATAATGTCTTTCCCCACTCATAATTTGTAGCACTCCCTTGGGGCAGTGAGAACCATCAAACTAATGAAAGACTCATAAATCATTGATCCCTGCAGCCAGTGACTTATGTTAATTTACTTTATACCAGTGGTGACTAGTGCCTTTCATCCATCTGCTATCTAAAAGTACTTGAAATTATATTAGAAGAAGATTGCCAGATTCAACAATTAAAAATATAGGACACCCAGTTATCTGGTAACTCTATATTTAAGACAAATATAATATGAATGTCACATCCTAATTTCTCTTTAACCCATCAGCTCAAGGTCACAAAAATCATGGACTAAGTGATACAAATTTTGTGTTGAGGAACAGAGTGATGTCTGACTATAGGACTTATTAAATCTGAACATAGGAAGAGGATCCCAGGTCTCTAATATAAAAACTGCTGGCCTCATAGGGGTTTCAGAGAGATTAAAAGAATGTGTTTCTTACAACCATCAGTGTAACTTTCTTAGGGTGTTATTGTGATTTAAACGTAGATACACCAAATCAACTACCAGTGCTGCAAATGCACTGGTAATTGCAAATATATTAATTTTTTTTTTCTAAATGACTTTAGTGATTTCCAGATCATTGAGACATCAAATTGTAAAGCTACTATTCTAGAGTTTAGGTTTTCTAATTCATGTCCACATGATAGCCATCTCCCAAATAGGAAGTGGCTCGTTATTCATCCTTTATTTTTAATCTTAGTGGAAATATTTTGTCCTGGGAATCTGCCAACTACATAATATCACCTCTTCACTTCTCACCTCAGTTTGCTGGTCTTTAAAGTGAAGATTTTTTTGACTGGATGATCTCTCCAGTCCTCCCAGCTCTAATAATCTTTTATTCTATGATTCATATAATTTTTGGGTAAATTTAAGTAGTTCCTGTTTTGCTTCACAGGAACCTTGTAAAAAAAAAGAAAATGCATGTAGTTCTACCTTTGCAAACTCTCATGTCTTATCCCTAATAGAAAAGTATAACAACTTAAAAACTGTACCTGTTCATTTTCTTAGCAGTATTTCAGAAACATGTGATCACTGCGTAGTCTAAAATGTTTCCTTATTTTAAGCACTAATTCTGATACACCTAGAGGAATGCACTGTTCTTTTTAGAGTGGCATGACCTCAGACCCTTTTGTAATTATTTTCCACATATCTGTAACTCATATGGAGGTAAATTCTGCAAATAGACATCAGTGACTTATGTTTATGTCCACTTTGTGAAATATAGGTTAAGAATTTTTGTCTTAGCAGTTGATACTTCTAATCCCCCTTTGACTACAACTAGTTAAGAGTAACTTTCTTTAAAAGAATAAATAATAGGTAGATTTTTTTAAAATTTATAAATGAGAATGCATTCCGTTTATTTTCATTCCATAGCTTCCTTGTAAGATGATGTCTTTATTGATAATAAGTTTTATTACTGCTAAATGATCAACAAATATTCCAAAAATTAAACTTTGACTGATGTTAATTTTTATCTCTTAAAAGGATCCTTCCCGGCCATTGGGGTGGAGGCATTCTGCCCCAGCTTCCTGAGGGCAGGGTTTTTAAATAGCATCCAGGCCCCGCATCCAGTGCCAGGGGGAGGATCTTTGCCACCCAGGATTCCTGCTGGTAGGTATTTCAGGTGAAGTTTTCTGCACTTTATATAGCACTAGGATTGTGCTCACAGTTGATGAATCCATAACATAAAAATAAATATTTCTAAAACATGTTGGTGCAAAGAAATGAAAGGGGCTTTTCAAAATGAGGTGACAATATGTATGATGCCCACTGTTGTGAAAATAACATAAAGGAAGTAGAAAAAGTATAACCTAAACACCAAATTAATACAAAGCAGACTCTTCTAGGCAAATTTATATAAATCAAAATTCAGGTTTAAGATCCAAAATTTGTAATTCAAGAATAATAGAAGAATGGATATAAACCACATTATCACTTGTAATTAGCTAGAAAAGAGAATTTAAAACTGAGTGTATTTACAGAAAGAGTAATTCTATACCTGGGTGAGTTTATAGAGATTTAATAAAGTTCCATTTCACTAGAGAAAAATGATTTGAAAGAAAGGACAAAATATAACAAATTTGAAAGACATTTTAGAGGAAAAAAATTAATGGCCAATTCTCCCTAAAAATGCCAGTCTGACCAAATCTGTGTTTTATCAGTGAGAGAAAAATGTTTAGGATGTTGAACATTTTAAAATGCAGTTTCAAAGTTTAGTAAATAGTTTGTGGATTATTTCTAATAATAAAATCAAGTATTGTTTTGTCATTTTGTAAGCAACCAGATTTGTCTTCTCCCTCATACCTGAAGGATGCAAGCACACAATATATTGCATATATGTTTTGGAAAAATAGAATTAGGATGCTGAGTTTTGGAGTTCTTTGCCATATTTCTTATGTTTTGTTATTCATGATTACTAATTAAGCTACAAATTGTGGTACCAATGTATGTATGATACCACTGTATTCTGTAGGACTGGCCTAGCCAGCAGTATAATGAGAACATTTGAAAGACCTGGGCAATCCAATAATGACAGAATCCTAAAGTGTGCGTGCATTTCTTACTTTTCTTTTTTTTTTTTAAGCATATTTTTTTTTTTAAAGATTTATCTTTATTTATTTATTTTATTTATTTATACAAGCACTGGGTACAGTCAGAAGCGCGGGAGGGGAGAGAATTCACCAGAGCCAGAGCGGGGAGCAGAGCAGGCAGAAGGACCGAAGTACACTGCTGAGGGGAGCAGTGGGCAGCAGGAGAGGTCTGCGCGCCATGCGGGACCCTCCTCCAGTGGCCGGGAAGCAGCCGGGGATCAAACCGGCGCTGCAGAGGCTGCAGGCAGCTTCGCAACCCAGCGCTCAACCGCTGTGCCACCGGGGAGGCCCTTTCTTACTTTTCTTAGCAAAATTATACCACCAAGCATAAGATCATTACGCTGACATTTTTATTTTGGCTTTCAGTTTTCTTTTGGCTTTTCAGTTTTGACCCTTACTTTCGTAATTAAACATACAAAATAACCATAAATATATTTCAAAGTGATTTAGTTTTTATCATTAGATACTTACCAATATAGTTGGAGTCTTTTTGGGCCAACAATGTTACTGATAAAGAGCGAAAATTAAGTAAATTAAAAATAGCGATTTTAATTCTAATGAGTTTTGCTACCTCTCCTTCCACCCCTCCCCAAATAAAAATGGTATCAATTACACAGGAATGTCATTGTTGTTGGAAAAAAATCTATATAGGCTAAGCTCTCCGAGTTAGCTGCAAATATAAAATGTAGCTTTCATATATTGACTAATATATCTCAGTGGTTGGAAATGGGGATGATATATAGTTTAAAGGTTTAACCCTTAACTTTTAATGACAAATCTTGGTGAATATAGGTACATTTGGCAGAAATGATGTTACAAAATCCAGTAGTGACCTGAATTATTCAACAATACTGTTTTAAAAAAATAACTCTTGTCATTGAACCACTGAAAATGATAGGAGGAAGATGATATTTCTATAACACATACACAGAAACAACTTTCCACAGATAGATCTAAAAGAACACTCTAGCACTCTGTTAGTCTAGGCTTTATGCCAGATTTCCCTCCAGCTTTCATAGAAGAGAAAACTCAGTTCAGTTTTCATGACTTAAATACAAATCAGGTATAACAAAATTGCTTCATAAAAAATGTATGGATCTAAACTTGTTCCTGTTCTCTCAAACTGAAATTAACTCACTTTTCCTGGCTTACATCAGGAAGTGATAAGTGATTACTGTACACTTTCTTTCTCTGTTATTTTTCAGTAAAGACTACTATGATTTCTAAAGTAAATTTTATCTGCCATTCCACTGTCACTTATTTCCTTAGAATTTCCTTATACTTTCATGTAAAGAGGAATGAGACTGTAATTATGAGTTTTCATTGTTTCATGTTTATTATGTATATATAAATTATTTCTTTGCCATTTAATAGTTGAACCAGTGACCTTTCATATAGGACATTAACTTGAGGGCAGGAAGCAGTACCCCCTTGCTCAGTCAGTGGCACTTTTAAACATTGGCTTACGGGTGATATCCACTAGACAGCAATTAATTTTCTTTCTACTAATTCATTTTGTCACAATACTTTGAGGATCTCATAAGATATTTATGTATCATTCAAGGAAAAACAAAACCTGTTTATTCCCAGTTACCTGCCTTATACAAATTTAAATGAGATATGTGGCCATGTCTTGTAGAAAATGGTTGCTTTGCATTCCTATCATAATGTACAATCAAGGAGGAATATTTTTATCCTTATTTTTTCATTAAGTATAATAATAAATCATTGAGTCATGTGACCCACAAAGCAAACTAGCTTGAAATCAATATTTATATAACAGATATAATTTATTTATATGACCTTTTTCCTTTCTAGAAAGATCATAGTAAAAGGTTAATATTCTTAACTTCAAATAGATTAAAAACACCAGGAAATAATTGGTGAAAGTTGAATAGCAAGAATATCCATATATTTAAAACAATGTTTTTCTTATAGTAGTTACCTAGTGATGTAGGAAAATTACAGTAGAGCAAAAAAGAAAGGAGTGGGGCAGGAAGAGAAGGGACAGGAGCTAAGAGAAAAGGATGGAAAAATAAAGGAGGAATTAGAATGACATAACTCAACTACATTGTTCAAAGTCTTACCCCTGCATGCCTCCTACTAATATCAAATTGAACCTCGTTGAAAAGAATTAATATCCCTCTTCAAACATGTTAGCAAGCACATACTCTAAAATGATAAGCTTGCTCTCTTTGCACCATCTTCTTTTAATTTGTGCCATCTGATTTAATTCTGTAGTCAATGCTGTTTGAAAGTGGGACAACGCATTTTTATATACCACAGAGTATTAATTCTCCTTAGGGCCTTAGATGCTTATGATGACTTTGTTCCTACCCTTTGTTCCTACTTACCATATATAGATAAAATCAGAGTAATAAAAAGCCACTGAAAAATAAATAGTGCAAAGATAATGATGAAGCAGTGTATTGAAGTTTCAGTGATTCAGTCTTGTCTGTCACTTCATAGTAATTACCATCTGCCATCATGTGGTATCTTAAATTTACAAAAGATGCAAACATTACAATGCAAGTTAAAAACTAGGCTTATTTATAAAATATAAAGACATTCATTATTTCATAATTACTCATAAAATAACTTACGTTAGTTATACTTAGATCAAAAACAAAAAATCTAGTTTACAATTTTTTGGTCCAATTCCTGTTATTGATTATAAGAGAACTGATGTTTTTCACTAAAAAATAACTCATTTATAGAAATTGGATTGTAGACCAAACTCAAATGTATGTCTTACACTCACAAGCTTTTCAATAATAAACAGTCTATAAAAGAGAAAAGATAGGAAACAGACAGCATATGGGATTTAGAAAGAGACAAATTCTGAAAAAAGTCAATATTAAAGATCTTCCTAATACTTCCTTTATGGTTAATCTAGGAAGCTCTTTAGTTGTTGGAGAACTATTCTCCTGAAACAACATCTTAGCTGTCTACCTGTGCTTTAGTGCAGTTTATCTCTATAAAACATCTCTTGACATTTTAAATTGAACTTCTCTTCATTGCACATTACATGTCATATCCAAAGAAAATGGCAAAGATGGGGTCAAGAACTCACTGTCTTTACCTTCTTGCTAAGTCAATTCCATGAGACTCCTTCTTTGTTTACTCTGAATCAAATAACAAGAGAAATATGAACACATGGGAACTCAAAAAGCAGATTTGCAAATACAAAATATATAATTAATAATAATATTATTCCTTACCCTTTGGAAAGAGATTTGAAATGAGACTTACACTCAATCCGCAATGGTGGGAAATGAATTCATTATCCAGTTTGCGATAAACTAATAATAGATCTAACTAAGCCATTTTTCTAGCAAAGGACAAAGTGCTGAGTCAGTATGAAAATGTCTTCAAAGTCCATTGACAGTGATTATCAATATTTTTGGTTCTAAATTTCATGTGAAACCCTACCTGATATGGAGCTGGGGCAAATATTGTATGCAGTATTATTCAGTCAAAAAATTTTATTCAGAAGGCATGTAGTTTCGATGTTAGAAATAAGCCAGTAGTGATAAATATGATTGGAACTGCAGAGAATATAGGGTCTAGTGAATATAATATTATCAGGTTTTGATGCATATGGAGGAATGCAGAAAAGCAGTAACACTGATGTAACTAGGAGGCAGACTTTGAAGGAATATTCAATAAGTTAAGGGAAATTGGCATGAACACAATATACCAAAGGAAATCAATAGTGAAAAAATATATACATTTTAAGTATAAACTTCAATTCAGAAAAAGCTAAGTGAAACATTAGATTTCTTTCTATGTTCAGGCTTTCTAGCATCTCAGTTTGTCTACCTGACATTTAACATTGAGTTCAATGTTAAAATTCTAAACAACTTTCTAAAGTTGCTTTCTTTTGTATCCACAATTTGATGTTTCGAAATTAATCACTTAATGGAAAAACAATTTCCTCTGGCTTTACTCCTTCTAAAAATACGATGATTCTTTTCATTTTTTCTCTATATAAGGCAATTTCCTTGCTCATCTTTTAAAGAAGTGTTGTAATGAATATAACAGATAAGAGACAATGATTTGCTTTCTCAATTAGAGGTCATGATGAGGAGGAGTTGTCCTTTAAATTGAAGGGTGTCTATTTTATACATTTATGTAGTTGAAAATATTGCCATTAAACTGGATGAGTTGTATATGAGTAGGTGTTTGTGTCCACCTACTTAAACCAAAAGCTAATTATAAAAGGAATAGGAAGGAGTAGGTGAAATATTCAAAGTAAAATCCTGAATAAAAAATTCAAAATGTAAACCGTGATAAATAGAAAAAGCTTCATCTGAACTCCCAACTTCTGGTGTTTTTATTCCTTGCCATTTGTGTGAATTTAAGCCCCAGTAGGCCCTACTTTATATCCATCTGCACAGTTCTCCCTAAAGAACTCTCCTCTAAAATTTGTGCAATTGCAGAGGTCAGAAGGAAATTCTACAGAATGGAAATTATTAAAAAACTACAATAGGAGATCAAGATTATTTTGTTTCAGGACTTAGCATAGACTTAAAAAAGAGAGGGTCACTTATAAAATGACAAAAATAAATATCTGCAGCACTCTTAGTGCAAAGGGTTATTTAAGAACACCTTTTGGATATGAAATCCTCCCATTTGTAACAACATGGAGGGGCCTAGAAGGTATCATGCTTAGTGAAATAAATCAGAGAAAGGCAAATATCATATGATTTTCACTCACATGTGGTATAAAGAGAAAACAAACAGATGAATTTACTAACAAAAATAAACTGTTACACTTTATGACCAATCAGTAGTTACCAGATGGGAAAAGGGAGGTAAGGTGGGTAAATTGGGTGAACAGTGTGATTTAAATGGCGAAAGATAGAAATGGAATTTTAGTGGTGAGCTTATGGTAGCGTATGCAAATGTTGATTTTTAATGATGAACATGTTAAAATTCAGCACTACTTCAATGGAAAAAAAAAAAACACCTTTTGGGATATATTAATGGTTTCCAAAGCCAGCATAAGAGGCATTAGCTCTTATGTTAACATTAATGTTGAGTTCAAACTGCTTCCTCTAATGCTTAAAATTAGTGGGTTCCATGAGCATGTACATCATCCTTTTATTCTTTGACTTACTTGAGGAGAAATACACAAAAGGTTAGAAAATGATTTGAAACTTAAGAAAGATGTCTTGAAGGTACCACTTAGAATGAGAAAAGCCAGTATGGAAA
Source organism: Talpa europaea (assembly GCF_964194135.1). Lineage (NCBI taxonomy): Eukaryota > Metazoa > Chordata > Mammalia > Eulipotyphla > Talpidae > Talpa > Talpa europaea. Next base: position 84,568,039 of record NC_140070.1, read on the forward strand.
GGTATTCAAATTGAAGCTATAATTTGAACCTTCAAATAAGATTCAGTTTATAAAATCTTTAATACTCCACAGTTTATGACTTTCAGACCTCCTTGGACAGTTGCTTCTGATTTTGGGGTATAGGTCATGGACTCAAATTTTTTATGGATTATACTTTATTTCATGTCCAAAAATAATGTAAACTCTATACCCAAGAAATGGACATATCATCAAACATGATGCATACAAACACACACACACACACACACACCCCTATAATTTCATGTAACTCTGAAGCCCATAAGTAAGAACCCCAAGTTCTTAAGTACCAGTTTTCTATATATAAATTTATACTTAACAGACATTAGTGAGCATTATCATCTTTATGTAAGACTGACGGTATATTTAAAAAAAAAATCAGAGCTGCAGGATGCATTTGATATCAGGCTCTTGAACACTTACAAAGAGAATTTCTATTTTCTTCCTGTCAAAAAGACATGAAAAATCTTAAAAGGCCTTTAAGTAATTTTCAGATTTCTTTTACTAATTCTTTGTACTTCTCTATATTCAGATTCTTTAAATAGTTTTAGCCTTTGACCTTAGCTAAATCTTTTTATTGGCATAAACTCTTCTTTTATCTTGATAACACTTGATGAGTCTGAATCTTAAAAATCTGGTTCACATATATATCACTGTTTAAATTCTCAGTTGAGTAGTTCTTGTCCTAAGACCATCCGCCTAGATGTGTGCAGGTGTACAAACCTTTTAATAAACCTTTCCCTTTGAAAAGCAGCAGCAGAGCTCTCTGCCCACTTTGCCTATGCAGGTGCTTTCTTTTTTTTTCCTTTCTCCTTTTCCTAATAAACCTGTCATTTTAAAATACAAAAAGAAAGAAGAATAAAATAAATTCTCAATTGAGAACATATTTAGCCCTGGAGGTCATCAAGTTTTACAAATTGTACCATCTATCAATATTTGGGCCTATTCAAAGAAAATGTCAACAATTTCCAATGACTTATTCAAGAATCATGTTTTCTCACAAAGAAAGATTCTGAAAACCTTTATACAGCTTGATAAATTTGCTGAGTCTCTATATGAATCATTGTTTAATCCTTGTATTGGTTGCTATTGTTTTGTCAGTGTTTTCACCATGATTGAAAATTTCAGAAACTAAGCTCCTCAAATGCTTCTTTCTCTCCAGCAAACGATGCTGATTCCCATACATGCCTTCATGGGCTTCAGAACCACTTAAGAACATAAATAAGGTGGGGATAGACCTACCCTGTTATAAAGCATGTGTCATCTCAACATTTAGTCTTTTGCTCTGTAGAATAAAGCACAGTGGAAGTTGACCTGTGACATACTGCTGGCTTTTCTTAGTTCTATTCACAGACATATTACAGAGGGTGTATTTAGCAAAGTTTTTTTAATTTAACTTCTTGTACGAGTTGCAGAAAAGATTCAAAAATAGGTGGTAACTTTCTTGGGAGGATAAAAAAAGGAAAGAAGTCTCAAGTTTGTATCATATATTATCCATTTAACAAATGTTTTCTCCATTATAATTAATATTTCACGATAAATAACATGTTGTTAGCATACATTAAATATATCCTCTCTAAAGGTTGAGTTTTGAATTTTCTTTTAATTAGTGAAGGATATAAAAGACCGAAGAACTGTTATTTGATCACTTATGTAACCATAAGATACTTTTGAAGCCAAAAATAGGGCATAGCTTTTGGAAAATGAAATACTTTCTCCCAAAAGCTTCAATGTTCTTTTTAACACACTCAGGATGTGTTAATAATTACCCCATGTCTTCTCCAGAGGCATTGCAAAAACATATCTCCTTGCTTTTCTTAAGTATTCTCATGTATGCCTTTTATAATTCAAATTTCAACTGCTAAAGTTTCATCCCTTTATCCTTAGATGAAAATATTAGGATAATTTAAAATCAATTATTTGTAAAGAAACCATAAAATCGTTATTATAAACTGATATTTGGGATGTGGGGAAAGCAAAATTCAGAGGCTTTTTTCAACAAATTTTCCTAACACATACTTCCTTTTTATATAGAACATTATAGAATTTTATGGGACATTAAAATCCTAAAGCTTGTCAAAAACAAAACATCTTTAAGATAAACGCAGTCCATAATGCATTTCCAGGATATATTTCTAAGCTATTCTCCAAAGTTACTAGAGAAGACCCATGTATTATTATTTTCTGTTACCCAAAATGGTCAAGGAATCTGAAGCCAAATCACCTTGCTTCAAACCCTGCCTCAGCCACCTGCTCACTGTGTATCCTTGAACAAATGTTATAGTGAACTAGTAATTACATTAACTATAAGGGTGGTATAAAGATTAATAAGTTTACAGAATGGTGCCTGGCAAATTGAATAACTTATTTTTAGCTTAGTTGTTATTACATGTGTATTCACAGAAAGAAACCAGGAAAAGGGTGACATAAAATTATGTGAAATACAGTTTAACTGGACTTTGAACTTAAATATTATGTGGTATTTCAAGTCATGAGAATTCACTCATGTGTTTAATGATAATTTAAATTATTGGTTATTGCACAATTATTTATTTTGAAATAGAAAGTAAAAAGCCATAAATAAAATAATTTCAAGACATGTATTTTTAATTTGATCATTATTATATTCCCTTTATAAATATGGAAATAGTACAAAAATCAAGAAAGTCAGCCTTAAGTCATATTATTAAAATTTTGCAATATGGTTAATATCTTCTAGTAAAAATGCAGTCTCGTTTGGCAGTAACTTTCATTGTTAACAAGGCACTTCTAGGTAAGAAGAAATCTTTTTGTCCATATGGTAATCTTCAGTAGGAAGAAGTACATTAATGAATATTACTGAAGTTAATTGATGCAGATGTTCTACTGCTCTATCTGGAACTGGCAGGAAATAATATTTCCTCTCTTTAGCCTCACACCTTTCATTTACTAAGAAACAAATCTAGATTTGCTACTCTTTTCATAAATGCAGATCACTCCTCCTAATTTATGCTTAGCTATTTTTTCACAGGATAAAATAATTTATTCTTCAGTAGTTCTCTAAGAGCGTTTGGATCATTTCTAAATTAAATAAAAGGAAAAGGAAAAATTCAGAGAAGAGAATCAAATTATAGTTTGTTAGAGAAGAATAAGAATCTACTCCTACAGAAGTTCCTCCTTAGAAACTATGTATCATAGCACATTATTTAAAGTAAGAAAATGCTCAATTTGATTATTTTATTCTTAGGTGAAATCCCTTTGTTCAGTAAAGCAACTTCCAACCTGCTAATTTAGAGTAAATAGGAATTAAGAGGACATTTGAGACCATCAAGAATGCTCCTAAATATATTGGCCATAGTCATTTTTGGTAATGAACCTTAATTCTGAAAATGGTATCATAGCTCATGCTTCAGTAGCCCATAATAAAAAAAATAACACATTTATCCATTCATTCTCTTTGTTTTCAACATTTTCTCATTTAATTTCATAACAATGCATTAGAGATAATGGTATTACATAATATTATAAAATATGCAAACACAAATGAAGAAACTGAGTCAGTGGGATAAGTGAGTTATATTGCCCAAAATGGAAAATATCTTTTTTTTTTTTTATAAATTTTATTGTTATATTCCCCATACAATTGCAGCCCCCCATTCTGACCCCAATCCCTCCCCTCCTGCCCCCGCCCCCCTAAAAGTGTCTCTGGTTCATAGTTTTTTGTTGATTTTGATTTTCACTTTCTTATAGTTATTCATTTCAAAATGGAAAATATCTTTAATATCACACTATCTGATTCCAATCCAACAACTCTAACTGCACTGTGCTGAACTCACAGAACCAAACACCCAATATACCTGACACACAAAGATTTCATTGCTAAAACTGGAAACTTAGTGTATCATGTAAAACATGTAGCCAGCACTCATTTTTCCTTTGCCTTAGGATATGAAAATTTTTGTAGTAAGATAAAGCTACAATAAAACACAGAAAAGATCTTTTTTTTTTCTATATGGAATACAAACATAATGAGAAGGGGGAAACAGTTACAAGACAAGTTCATGCATACAAGAACCTGGGTATGGGCCAGATGCACAGGAGGGTGAGAGGATTCATCAGAGACAGAGCAGAGAACAGAACAGACTGACAAAATGCATTGCTGAGGGGAGCAGCAGGTGAGACAGGAGAGGTCTGCTGTGCCATTTGGGATTCTTGCTGGCTGGTCGGGATCAAACCCACACTGCAGAGGCTGTGGACAGCTTCACAGCGCTGCGCTCAACCGCCTGCGCCACCAGGGGAGGCCCTATATCAGTATTTTTGAGTGACAGGTTGTGAGACATTGCGCTTATTGTGTCTTCTCATCTAACCCTTTCACAAATAATGTAGTATATAATATTACCCTACTTTTAGGGTAATATTAGAGAGCTAAAATAGCTAAATAATATTTAGAGAGCTAAAATAGCTTACCCAATATCATGGAACTAATAGGTAATGTAGCTAAGTATTGAATTCTGCTTTTTTCCCACAAAACCATATAATTTAATACAAATAATTTAGGATGAAATGCTCTTTATTTTCCATTCTGTTATTTCAGTAGCTTCCTGGTCTAGATCATTCTTAGAGAACATCTTTATGTGCTTTCTAGCATTCCATTCAAAAAAATAAAATAAAATTGAGTGCCTTTTTGGTACCTACCTTTGGGCTAGGTAATGAACTTACAGAACAGAATTAACTCAAGTCCTGACCTCAAGGGCATTTTAGAGTGGGAGGCAGACACCTCTTTGTTATCGTCAGTACCATACATACCATAAGTGTAATAAAATCATTTGATTTAGATGTACAGAAGAGCAAAAGTACAGGCAAGTCTCCCTAAAAGGGAAAATATTTTATGGGATAATTTACAGGGAAAAGGTATTTAAAATACATAATTTCTCCATGTGGAGATAATGAGAAAGTAGCCTTTCAAGATGAGAGGAAAATTCAAGAAAGCCATACTTAGGGAAGTATAAATTACCTGAAGAATTTGAAAAAACAGAAGATAGAGGAATAAGGGGATATAAAAGATGATACTAGAAATAATGGTGAAAGAGTGTGAAAGAACTAAATTGACAAACAGTTTAGACTTTGACCCTGCAGCAAACAATACAATAATTAAAATAGTCTTCAATCAAGGAGATGAGGCATTAGGTCTCATAGCAATTAGCTATTTACTTCTATTCCCCTTTCCATGGTACACCTCTGGAGAGCAGGGATTATGTGTTGACTGAGGACAGTTCTTCAGAACAGAAGAGCACTTGATACATAGCAGGCATTTTTTATATTTTTTGATGTACCCCTGAATGTTGAAAATAATGGTTGTACAAGCTTTAGCCTGTAATGGGGAGGATAACAGGAGCAAGAAAAAACAGTAAAGATTATTGTAGTAAGTCAAGCAAGAGAAAGCAAAGGGCAGAATGTGGGCAGAGATAATAGACTTTGTATCAATCAGCATAAATTAATCATTTATGAACTAACAGGGGTTTAATACAGTGACATGTCTACTGTTTCAGTGGGGTTTCAGTATGGGTAATTGGATGGTGATGTTTTTAACAAAGAAGGGAATACAGAAGGAAAAGAAAGTTCAAGAAGCATGGTAAAAGTTTGAACTCAAACTCAGGATAAGCTTCATTTGGTATATGATCTGTTAATCACCAGGCAACACTAAAAGAAAGTCATTCTTGAATTTCAGTATTTGTGAATAAAAATAATTTAATATATTATAACTTTGTTTAAATTTATGTCAACCATATCTTTAAACTCCTTAGAGGAATAAGAAAATTATTCCACATATTATCAAATCCATTTGAGATTATAATTACAATTCACTATCTCTGTAACAGAAATAGGGGAGAGAGAAATAGATTAAATAACTGTCTCTATAAGTCCTGAATTGCAACTAGGAGAAAATAACACAGGCATCCTAACTGTCAATCCAAATTATCATCACAGTTTTTATTACCTGTTAGACAAAATACAAATGTGATATAATGTTAAATAAACTAGAACTGATTTAAATCTGTAATAGAGTTTGGGGGTTATTGAGATTTGTTTAGATTCTTGATATTACTGACTGCACATTAGAAATTGCTAAACTGATATAAAATGCTACATGTAGCATAAATTCATTACTTACATGAAAATGGTAAATCTCTGAAATCCCCTTCTTTCACAAATCTTCCCTGAGACCAAAGGAAATACAAGCCCAATATTTCACTAGCAAAGTGTTTTCACACCCAAGATTTCCCTGGAACATTTAAATAATGCCTTTTGTTTTCTTTGACAATAGCACAAGAAAAGTATAGTCTTATGATCATTTGATTTCTCAGTACACTTATATCAAAATCATCATAAGTATTAAGAAGCTGCAAATTTGAGATTCATTAGTCCATAAAAGTACAGAAAATGATGGTATAGAATTTTATGATTCGATTTATTCAGAATGTATATATGTGATATCTCCTAGAACTCTGATTCCTACATAGTTTGAATCATCACTAACCATTTCTCTACTACTTATGAAGGAAAACCAAAGAAATTAACTTGGTGTGACCTGTAGATCTTTTAAATTCTAATGATGAGGCGTCTAAAGATATGTAGTGGGAATAAATGGAGTAGGGATCCCAATAATCTAGAGGAGAAGAATATTGGTGCTTTGATGGTGGGTGTAGTGTTATTACACATCTGAGGAGGTATGAATTTACTTCCCTATTCCTAAATCAGGTACAGTGTTTATTTTTTTTTATAAATTTTATTTTTATATTCCCCCATACAACTGCACATGCCCCATTCTGACCCCAATCCCTCCCCTCCCGTCCCCCACCCCCCAAAAAGTGTCTCTGGTTCATAGTTTTTTGTTGATTTTGATTTTCACTTTCTTATAGTTATTCATTTTCCTGATCCCTTATTTAAGTTTTCTAGATTCCTGCTATGAGTGAGACCATCCGGTATTTTTCTTTTTCTTTTTGGCTTATTTCGCTGAGCATGATCCCTTCCAGCGCCATCCATGTTGCTGCAAATTGCATGTGTTTATCTTTTTTGAATGCTTAAAACAATGTCAACTGAATAAGAAAAAAGAAAAGACCTGGGGATGTTGAGGCTTGAATAATATTCAAGAATCTGGAGTTTGTCTTTTGACTTCAGTACAATGTCAACGTTAAATTAATCGTGTGACATGAGGCACTTGGAGTAACTGGCTAAAATTGTGAAAAAAGGGAAAATAACTGTAATATTTTGAAAATACAAAAAGAGAAAATCATCTCCAAATATATTTCCCAAGGCAATAATGTAATATATCTTATATATATATATATATATATATATATATATATAAAAGACAAATAGCACCATCCCCAATAGACTTCTCTCACCTCACCACATATATGAAAAATACCATCCTAGCTTTTATAATTTCCCTTGTACTTATCTCTTTTCTTGTTTATAAAATGTAATCATAGGCTGAACAGTTGCTTGTAATCTTCACAGAGTAACTTCCCTACAGAAAAACACTAGGAACAAATTACAGGTTAGATGCCAGCAGTATTTTAAAAAAAACAAACAAAAAACATGTTTAATAACAGCTGCTCGAGACTGGCATTACTGCATGACATACAAAGATGCAGAGCTCAGGTGTGAAACTGCTAATTCACAAGAATCCAGGGGAGTCTTCATTTGACTCTTTATTATCTTTAATGAGAAGATGAAACTTGTCACTGATGAATTTTAAGATTGAATAAAGTATATCCCAAAGAGTTATAGATGAGCTAATTTCAAGTACTTTCTTTGTATTCGCATAGATCAGAGTCTGCTGAAATACTTGAGTGTTACTCTCTTAGGAATTGTGAATTCAATGAGAAAAATCTACTTGTTTCTATGAAGCACCTACTCCGCTCAGCTCTGATAGGTAACTTTAAGAAACCCAACAAATGGGGATAGGAGGCATCTATGGGAACAAAGGAAAAGCAAACTAATAAAACCCTGGTACAGTACGTAGTGCAGACAAGAGATGTGAGGGGAATACAACAACAGGAAATGCCACTGTGGGAGACTTCCAAAGAAGAGGTACAATGTATCAGTTCTGGGGAGGTATGTGGTGAGATTAGGGAGAGAAGAAAATTGGGAGATAATCTTCTCAAGAGAATGCCAGAAGGAAAGACAAACAGGGTCAACACTGAATGAATGTAGGCAAAAATGAGAACTGATGGAGCAGATGACAAGACGGGTTAGGAGAGATGAGGTTCTTCACTGGAGAAGACCAGGGGATGAGTCTTATGGTTTTGATCTATAAATCTTGTCTAAAGGCACCTATTATAAAAATTAAGAAGTTCAGCTCTGTGACTCTGCCTCACACTGCTGCTTACTAGCTGTTTGACTTCGGCCATGTAGTTTGATGTCCTATCCTGCAATTTCCTTATTTATGTAATAGGAATAATAATTGTATGTCTCAAAACTAGATAAGTGCTTACATGCTCTTTTTATTCTAATAAGATGGATATTCTTAAAAGGAAGTTAAATAGAGAAATATCTTTTTCATTTTAAATGTACCTTTCTAAAATCTAAACATCCTCTGGTAGCAATGATCTAGATTGAAAATATGGGCAGAAGAACTCAGGCAGTCATTATAGTAACCAAGCATTGTCCCTTAGCAGCCATAATCCATTATCATTCAAACTGGAATATGGGTCTCAATATAATTATGTTCAAGTATTAAAATGATCGTTTCTCTTTCCCCACCCTGCTAACCAAGTGTTTGCATCAGACTTCTATCTCTAAGCTCTCTGAAACCAATGACAAAATAAAGATTTCATGACAACTTTCAGATTTAAAACCTAACTCTTCTAGTTTCCTGACTACATTAGTAGAATTCACATCACCTCATTTTTTTCTGATAAAGTTCTTTATATTTGGGTGAAATTAGGGACTTTGAGGAACATTATAGAAATCTGCCAAGGTGGAAACTTTTTTGGGTTCTAATTGTGTGCATGATAAATTAGGAGCATTATTAATACATTTAACCTTTAGCACATCTTTCTTTAAAATATAGGTTCAAATGTAAAATCTAGCATTTGCAGATATTTCCCTAATTTGTTACGCTCACCCTTTCTAACCCACGAAGTTCAGAGTTCATCAAAGAGACATGAATTACAGTACAAGATCTGCTATTTCCATCATAATTTCTTTCCAAATTTTCTTTATACTCACAAAGAAAAATTCTATGCATATTACAAATTGAATTGCTAAAAATTCCAGTGAAAATCAAGAAATATAGAAGTAAAAAGTAAATATTTCATACATTTTTATTTCAGGTAAATATCATTTTCCTTCATCTGAGTGAGTTTATCTTTTAAACCTGGGCAATTGGGCAGAACAAATAGATTCCATTCTTTGAAACAAATCAAAGTTATTTATGTTGAATATTCTACCTAATAGAGGTATACTGGGGACTGTAATGACTGCAAATGGATATGATAAAAAAGAAATAAATGTTCAGTTTCTGATTTTAGCTTCTGCACTAGACTACAAAATCAGTTACTTATTTTTCATGTACTGCCATCATTGTCTGTTTATCTAATCTATGTCCAATAAAGAGATGATCAAGAACTGTGACAAATCCCACCAACTTTGTAGCGTTCATCAATCTACTGGAATTTTTTTACTTAAATTCCTTAAAAGCAGACTATGACTGATGGTTCATAATTTCTTAAAGAATTTCTTGGGGCCCCCCTGGTGGCGTAGGCGGTTGAGCGCAGTGCTGTGAAGCTGTCTGCAGCCTCTGCAGCGCCGGTTCGATCCCAGCCAGACGGCAAGGGTCCCACATGGTGTGGCAGACCTCTCCTGTCGTGCCCACTGCTCCCCTCAGCAGGGTATTTCATCAGTCTGCCTGTTCTGTTCCCCACTCTGTCTCTGGTGAATCCTCTCAACCTCCCATGTATCTGGTCTACACCCCGGTTCTTGTATAAATAAATAAATAAATAAATAAATAAATAAATATTTTTTTTAAAAAAAGAATTTCTCCTTTTTCTTTGCCTTAGGAATATTTCAGAAATCCCAATCTAATGTAATTCAGCCATAATTACTCTACCACTGTCAGTTACATTGTATCAAACTGCCAATACAGCTACAGTAACTGCTTAAACCCTGATTGTAGCTTGATTATATATATATATATATTTTACATCATTTTTCATATTTGCACAATGTATGCATTTTCATCTTGGTTATAGTCCCATATAATCCTCACCACCCTTGTTTTGATCCTGCTCCCTTCTCCCAACCCCACCAACCGCCCGTGTGTCTCTGGTTTATAGTTGCTTGTTGATTTTGATTTTTACTTTATTATAATTAGTCTTTTTCCTGGTCCCTTATTTAGGTTTTCTAAATTCCTGCTATGAGTGAGACCATCGAGTATTTTTCTTTTTCTTTCTGGCTTATTTCACTGAGCATGATCCCTTCCAGCTCCATCAGAAAACCTAAGGACAAAAGAACAATCTAAACAAGTGATTGCAAGCCCTTAGAAAAGGAAATGCTTAATTTCTTTGTTATTCATATTGTAATTCATATTCCTTTATGAAATGAAAGGAAATAATGTTACAAAGAAGTGGAGAGATGCCTATGTATAGAAGCGTGTTGAAAAATGGCATTGTTATTAATAAAATACAAATAACTTAGCTGCCACAGCTGGAAATCTCTGACTACAGCACATATTTCTGTAATTGCTCTAATGCTGTGTGTTCTCTTGCTCTTTTTGCAGGCAGACCAGTAATGATTGTGGTGGAATATATGGAGAATGGATCACTAGACTCCTTTTTGCGGGTAAGGTGATCTTTTCTGAATGGCATTTATGAGTTATAGATTTAAATCATTATCATAAATTAATTTTTGCATAATATTATTTGTGGATTTTTCCATAAAGAATAGCAGCATCTTCTAAAGGAAGCATTCTCTGATACTGTGATAGGTTAGAGTGTTACTAAGGGAGAGATCATAGTCATGTAACAATATAATTGAGTTGTCCTATAAATCACTTACCATATTTTATATAAATATATATATATTTCAAATGATATTATAAAATGATTAAATGAAACTCAGTTTCTTCACACAGCTATTCATTTTGCTTTATCACATTTAACTATTTAGTATAGTTATGCATTATGTCTAATGCTGAACCCATTAAACTGATGTGTATCTAATAATAATGACTAGAGTTCATATTAGAAAACTGGTTTTATCAGCTTTATCCCTCATTGTACTTATACTATTTAGAAAACAAAAGGAGGAAGAATTTCTACTCCAGTAGAAATTAGTTTTGAACAAAAATATTTATTTAAAGTACTCTTTAAAGTACTTTAAGTACAGGAATGTGGATATTTTTCTTATAAAATGACTGCCTTTTTGCCATTTGGGATTTATTATATTATTTTTCTCCTTTATTTTCATGGAAATAAATAGTCATAGGCATTTCTTCTTAACTTCATTTTTGTTTCCATGTTATTTGGACCCAATGCTCTATACAACTCACCTTTCTCTCTTGATCTCATTTTCATTTATTTTTCTTGATTCCACGCCCTCTGCTTCCAACAGCTCTCAGTATTGGCAATGATGATGTATTTGCACTGTGACTGGACTTGATGTCCAGATTGAATGCCAGAAGCTGAATTCAGCAAAATTGTCAAGTTATTATAGAGCAATACTCCTGTACAATGCATACTCTCAACCAAGTATTTTCTTTAAGGCAAAATGAAATTCATAGGTGTTTGGGGACATGAACTATTTGTTCTTTTCTGTAGCCATTCTCAGAAGATTATTTTGTAGCTTGTATTTATTTCTCCTGTAAATGTGCTAGATTATTTTAGCATAATTTATCAGGACTACCCATGGTACGTGCATTGCAGATATACTTATGCCCTTCTATTATATTAACTCATAAACTCATTTTCACCAGATACATATCAAAATGGTTTGTTATCTAATGGTATTTGGGAAAAAAAATTTTGGTATCAATGATATCCTATAGAGCTAAATATAATGATAAATAATACAGCACGTTATCACTCTGAATTGCTGGTGAAAATTGGAGCAAATGACTACTCCAAGCCAACTAGAAGATAAGTTTTAGCTTCAGATGTGTTTATCCTGCTGAACTTAATTAAGATATTTTAAAGAAAATATTAAAAATGAAGTATTTTTATAAGCATCCTACTATATGTTTAGAAAAGTGGTATATTTAATTATTTAAAATTTTAAAACTATTATTTTTCACCTCTTATGTTCCATGTGGGAAAGATACCATAGAATCCAAAAAGAGCAAATGTTCAATTGATGGTGGCTATTATTACTGCATTCTATGAGAACCTTAACATATTTTGTCTCCTCTTGGTTCTGCCACCTGCCATCTATGTGACCTTGTGATTTGGGGTAGTAACTAATTTCTCTGTACCTCTATTCATCTATATAACGGGGATGTTAATAGTAATTACCACAAGCATTTATTATCAGGATTAACTGAGTTGATTTTTGTAAAGTTTATACATTAATGTTTGACACATTTTAGTGGTAGAATAAGAATTCAAACTCAAGTCTTTGACTCAGAAAGCCATGTTCTCATATACTATGAGAACAATGAATTATATCTTTTTATCAAATTTCTTAATAAGTTTGCTTCCATCTCCTCATGTAGTTTTATATCGCCATGGTCCTTAGAATTTATATTATAATCAATGTCACCGACTGGGGAGAAAACACATAAGGCCAATACTCCCTTTCATCCTGCTTTAATATTCTTACCCATCTGAAGCTCAAAGTGCTTTATAAACTTTATGTCAATAGCAGATAAGCAACTTCACATGGCAAGCAAAAATACATACAAATCCTCAAAATCAGAGTCATTTTTCAAACTACTTCTTTGAAATTTGATAATTGTAACTTTTGCAAGCACAAAAAGGAGGCAGTGGCTAAGTGTATTGCATAGTAGGGAGCCATCCATGGCTCATTAATGGCATTCTGTGCTTACTGGAGGCAGAAAAGATTTCCCTTTGGTCTCCCACACTATTTGAAAATCTCTTCAAATTATTTTATATGAGCGATACTCAACAAAGTACAAGATTACAATATAGCACCAGTGATGGTAGCTGACTTGGTTTAATATTGCACAGGATTCATGAATTTTACTCAATTTGGAATCCTTGTGTATGTACCTCCAAATACATATTAAAAGGGGGTAGTGTGATTAAGTGTGTATGCTTATATATACCCGTGTTTGTTTAAACATATATGTGGCAAAGAAACGTGACTGGATATGTGTGTTTTTTTAATTTTGAAATGAATGGATTCTCACTTAGCAAGTGATTGCCAGCCTGACTGCTCAATAGGTCAGATCTCACTGCTGTACAGATTTTTCTAAATTTTCCAAGGAGATACATCAGAGTGAATCAAGTATTATATTGACCACCATCTCTGCAGTCTCTCTCCAACTATACAAATGGATTTTGTAATTTTCATACAATTTTGTGTTACTTGCCTGGCAACTGCTGGTCCCTAAACCTTTACATCTCCATTTTCAAAACAATGTCAACTAGCAATTCAAATAAAAACATTTATAAAAGTGTAGTTACAATATAATTTGACTATTTTTTAAAGGGATAACTCTGGTTGCTGTACTGAAAAGACTATACTGATATAGAGATAGATGCAGGAAAATTAGTAGACTTTTGTAATAATCCAAGTAAAGAAATGAATCTAATGGCTTACTTGAAAACAGTTTCAGTTGAGATGATGGTAACTGGTAGATTCAATGGTATGTTTTTGTGGTAGAACCAATAGGATTTGTTGGTGAATTGGATAAAGTATAAAAGCAAAAGAGAAGATTCAAGAACAACTCTCACCCACAAATTAAGTTAATATTAGGCAGTGGGCCTCCCTGGTGGCGCAGCAGTTGAGCGCTGGGCTGCGAAGCTGCCCACAGCCTCTGCAGCGCTGGTTCGATCCCGGCCACTGGACGAGGGTCCCACATGGTGCGCGGACCTCTCCTGCCACACTCGCAGCTCCCCTCAGCAGTATACTTTGTCAATCTGCCTATTCTGCTCCCCACTCTGGCTCTGGTGAATTCTCTCACCCTCCCATGCTTCTGACTGTACCCAGTGCTTGTATAAATAAATAAATAAATCTTTTTTAAAAAAGTTAATATTAGGCAGTAACTACTATCTACAGTTATTGGACTGTAGAATTAAGTGGTTCATAGACCTAAAATTCTAGGAATATTGTATGGCACATAGTAAGAACCCCATAATGTTAACTGTTATTATTATACTATTTTCAGAAGACATCTCTATGAGTTTTAATATGGTTTTTCTCTTGCTTCCTGATCTGCCTTTTCAAATAGCTAAAAATAGGCTTAATTTTCACCATAAAAAATATAGATATACCTCACACATATGAGAACTTAAATAATACATATAAATGCACATCAGCATTTCAAAAGGAATGTGAGTCATTTGAAGCTCTTCCTTAAACAAATGTAAAGCAAATATTAATTTAAAAAATTAAAGGGCTCTTTTAAATATTTATGTACTCAAATTATAAATCTAGTAAAGATGGCATTTTACCTTATGCTAGTTATATATTAATAATGAGAACTGTATTTTATTAGCACACTTTTCTTGTAAATTGTGTTGTGCAGAGTGTATTTGTGCTCGAGCCTGAGTAAAATTAATCTTCATCATGTCCATTTTATATTCAACAGTGAGAAAAAAAGTGAAGTTGCATTTATGCACCAATACCTGTTTTGAAATCATAAAAATTATAGTTGAATTGCACCCCCTTAATTACATTTTTTTCTAAAAACAGTATATGAAATTTCATGTGGATGGCTATTATTTAGCACACTTGTGCCAGCTTAATGCTAAATACCATTCTAGAAATTATGTGACAGTAAATATCCAAATGTACAAAAACACAGTGTACTTGAAATCAAGTATATGGATGGCTGAACTTCTTTTTAAATTAGGAGTTAGAGTATCAGCTTCCAATAGCCCGAATTTATCACTTTATAAACATTTTAGTACTATAAAAGTGTAGTGCCATTTATAATACTTGCTACAGTGAAATTGTCTTTTATAATTCTTATTAATTTTCCTTTTAGGTA
This sequence comes from Talpa europaea, assembly GCF_964194135.1. Classification (NCBI taxonomy): domain Eukaryota; kingdom Metazoa; phylum Chordata; class Mammalia; order Eulipotyphla; family Talpidae; genus Talpa; species Talpa europaea. Next base: position 84,583,214 of record NC_140070.1, read on the forward strand.
CAAGTTTTTGTTGATTTTTTTTAAATTAGTATGTAATGTGTAATTATATTGCTTTAATGAGAAAGTTCCATGCATTTTCCAATGATCATTCCTACTCATACCTCCCACTAATCCACTCCTACCTTAACCTGAACCAGACAGGAGATTTTGGATTTACAGAATGAAATATTAGGCTCAAAATGTGTGGTCCTCAAACATGCCTGCAAATAACACCATCCTAGAGAGATCTTAAAAATACCTATGCAGATGCAAGCAGACTTGCTTTGCAAAAACTTCCTTGGAAATTCTAATGCCCTCAAATGATGTTATAGCAAAATCTTGATGCTCTGTGACACAGATACAATCCAAAAATATGTAGCTGGAGTAGATTAATTTCATATAGGCACAAGCCAAAAAAAATAAGAAAGAAAAACTCAGTAGTAAGCTGTGTAAGCTAGAGCTGTATTATATTCCAATTTTCATTAAGCTCGTAAAATGTGATTCTGAAATTCAACAGCCATGTTCCACAAATCCATATCTACTTTTATTCTTAAAAATTTTTTTAGGTATATTGAAAATGACATTTTTAGTTTAATATGATTGAAATTTCCCCATTCCACTTTTAGTAGCTTCTCCCTTCTACAACTAAAAATATAACTCTTCCTTGCTTAAGTCCAAATCCATAATGACTACAAAAGAAAAGTCCTATAGGGTTTAGTAAATATTTGACAGGAAATTGTAAGTTTTACAACGAGGGAGGCCATAAGAACCAGGACTTGGATAAAGAAGAGATACTGACTCTTATTTGATCAGTGGTTATTTTAGGACAAGAATGATTTGGTCTTTTCAAATCTACAAACAACTTTAGTAATTTCTTTTTCAAATTCAGGAGCATTTTATAAAGTCATAGCATGGTCAACTTTCTAATTAAGGAATATAAAGATCGAATTTTAACTTTATCCTTAAGTTATAGAAATAATTCTCCAAAGATTGTTTTCTTCAAAGTCCTTGTAAATCAATTGTCTAGAATACATAATTTTTTCCATAAATATTTCTTTTAAAGCTATTGCATAAATCCCTAGGCAGATCCAAAAAAGCCTCTTTAAACAGACTACAACTAAAGGATGTTACTTCTAATATGGTAGGAAACAAGCAATTTCCTTCCCCAAAAAAAGAGTGTATTTTCTTCCCCTCTACATGATTTGCATTGGGCAAACTTTTTTTTATTAAAGGCCACTTGTCCATGGCATGAACCCCTCTCTTCCTGTCTTCTTTAGCTATTGCTATTTTAAATCCCATGTGGTGGTCCACCCTTCCCTTCCCCTCTTATCTCCAGGCTAGGCTCTTTTCCCTGATAACCTTTTCCACTTGTAACATGGACCTGAATCTAAGCTCCCGTTTTCTTATTGCCACGGATCTTAGCCAAATGTGGTCGGATTAATTTGTACATGTATATGATTCACAAATACTATTTTAATTCCTCCAGATGACTTTACTATTTTCATATGAATATGTAAGCCCAAGTAATAACACTTAATATAGTATCTGCTCTCTTAACAAATTCTTAAGTATACACAACTATGTTTTGGCTATAGGTACAATAGGCATAGTTTTGTACAGCAGATTTGTAGAATTTAATCATTCTTGCTTAACTAAAATAACTTCCCATGTCCCCCTCTTTCCCACCACTGGCAATCTCCATCCACTTCACCCTTTGATTCTGTGACTTTTATCCAAAGAAAAATTTTATAGTGTCAGGATGAAAAAAAAAAAAAGAAGACATGCTGACAGTACAGGTGAGGATATTTTTGACCAAGGGACAATTAGGAACTCAGAGGTCAACCCCTCTGTTTTGTGGCTCCTTATAACTTCTCATCTTTTTCTCCCTTATGAACCTATTGCCTTTATGACACTATCTGATTTTCCCAAAATGACTTCTAATACAGAAGTAGGGGAACAAGAGGCTTACAAAGTGTCTGCTGTTTGTATACCTTGATCTGTTGTAAACTACTTAGGAAGGTACATTTGCTGCACAGCCATTTTATAGCTTGAATACACATTTTGGATATAATCACTTTACGAAGCATCAGCTAACCCTCCTATTTCTGTCATTCTGTTTTGAAAGACTGGTACCATTTCTTATAATGCACAGTTAATGAAGCAAAAAAAAGGTTTTCAACATACCTTATGAACCAAACTTTCATCACTTCATATTGGAGCATATCTAGTGATGTCCATTGCATTGTTTTGTGAGGAATCTTTGAAAGCTGATTTATTTATTGTATATAACCAAGAAACCACATAATGCAATGGGTTCTCTATACATACTTGTTAAATGATTGACATGCAATTTTTACTAGTTCTACTCAAGAGTAGCATCTTATCATCTACTGCCAGTAGTATAGTTTATCACTCACATTTAAATTTCCAGGACACTGAATCATTATACTTACTTGCTCTCTCCAAAGGAATACTGCACATTTTTCAGTAAGAAAGTTTGGGAACAATGATTTATATTGTGATCCACAGATCTTTGGTTGTCTGTAAAGCTAGTTTGTTGGTAGCCTCAGAATCACTATGATTCTTCTCCAGTGAACACCTAGGAAGAAATTTAACAAATCTATATAACGTATTTTACCCACATTTTTCTCACTCGGCAGCAAAAATGTAAGAATCTGGTAGTCGTGATCAGAGCCAGAGACTTCCCCTCAGCGTGAAGATGGCTACAAGTGTAGTCAATATTTTTCATTACCTCACATTTTGTCTCAAAGTATCTCTTATAGTAAATCTAGCTTTCCAGGAAAAATAATTCAAAAACATATCCTACTTTTGATTAAAAGTTTGAAGTGCTTCACTCTGTTAAGAGAAATATAAATGAACTCTGTGTAGTCATTCCAGTGGCCACCTACTCAATAGCTACTGTGTGCAGGCATGGGCCTCTCCTCTGGATTGCAAAGATGAGCAAAACAAGATATACTCATTGCCCTAAACAGGATTATGTTCAGACCAGTGGAAGACATAGGCATATATGGTCTTAGCCAAGGTTAGTATAGACAGCGTGATTTGAGAACAAGAAGGAAAGAAACGTGGTCCAACTTTATTCTCCCCCTTTCCTAACCAGTTCCTCCCAACTAATGCAGGTCCTGCTGGCTATGCCTATAAAACAGATTGAAAACCTAATTCAAGCCATCAGTATCTCTCTCTGTTACTTTAATAGCTTCGAAACTGATCTCTCTGCTTCCATTCTCCATATACAAGGCAGAGTTTATCACTACTCAATTAAATTTCTTCTCTAATATCTCATTACTTTTAGAATAAATTTACAACTCTTTACCATGGCTTGTAAGACCCTACATGATTGTGCCTCTGTTACCTCTCCAGTCTCCCTTTCCCGGCCTCATTGGCTCTCATTCCTCAACCTTGTCAAAGTCATTCCTGACTTAAGTCATTGTCATGCTAGAGACGATTTACAGGCTCCATCATGTTATTCTCTTTCATGTCACTTCATTTATATTAGGTTTCTCGTTATTTACAAGTATCTCATTTATTTTTTTTTTACCTATTGATTTCCTGTATCCTTGCCTTCAATTTAATATCAGAGCAAGAACCTTTCTGTTTTGCTTCCCGCTTTGACTCCAGCAATGAGAGCAATAATTGGCCCATAGTAGATGCTTGGTGAGTGCTGTTTAAAAGAATGAACTTAGGGATTCAGCAGGACCTTTTTAGCTGAGATGATATTTAGATTAAAAACTAAGATGACAAAAGACTAGAAGTGCAACCATATAGGCAAAAAACATACTAGACATGAAATAACATATTGTAGGGGAAAACTTAATACAAAAAAATAGAATAAAAATAAGGATATGAAACTAAAGATAGATGCAAAGTTCACGTCTGTATTTGAGACATATTACATTATCCTCTCACTGAGGATCATTGAAAGTCATTGAAAAGTTTCAAGTAAATGAGTAATGGGATGATATTTGTATTTTCATAGAATTTGAATGGATACTTTTAAAGTTGTTAGATAATAATTTGATGACTCTAGGACAACATAGCACTCAAATTCTACACTTGTCCTAAACTTGGGCTAAGTGCTTGATCTCAGTATAAGATTACCAGATACTGTGAGGCCTAAGATTTCTGTGGGATGGGATACAACCCAAGAGTCTGGACCTTAAAAACCATTGTCAAGCATTTGTAGTACTGTCAAGACAATGTGACATGCCAGTGACTGTTTGAGTCTGCTGGGCATTGTACTGTTGGGTCTGAGATAGAGGATTTCTCTCAGATGGAGCTCTGCAATTTTTAGAAATAGCAGACATTGTTATGTATTGCTTTTAGAAACCACCTTTCAAGCAGGTCCACCCTCTCTGTCACCTAAGCTCCATGTTTCTCAGCAGTAAGGCTAAGAGAAAAAAAAAAAAGAAGAATGACGACGAACTGCATTCTAGCTACTAAGCTCTGAAATGCAGTGTTTAAATATGCCACATTCACTCTCCTTCATTTGAGTCTGCCTTCCCGGGAAAAACCATATGTCATAAAAAAAATCATAGTTTCATTTTGATTAATCTCTAGTAGGAAGCCCAAAGATATTAAATCTCAGTACTCTCACATTTTTCTCCTCCCCTCATAAACAATTCAATTCAATTTGAATTAATATTTATCGAGCACTGACACAAGGTATGGCAGTGTAGTAGATGCTGTGATAGAAGTGCTACATAAAAGGGAAAAAAACCCTGCCCTACCTAAGAAAAGAAAATAATATTTTCTCATACAAGGTAGTAAGAATAATATAGCAATAGCAACTGGTGCACTACAAGATAATATCAAAGGTTGTTTAATTCAGTCACTATTAACTATCCACCGTATTCAAGAAAACCAACATAACCAAAAACACACTTGAGGCTATGTTGACAAGGACTCGAAAAAGCAATATACATTTTTTTTTTTGTAAAGGATAATTGCATCATTTGTAAAGGAATAGATTTTTACTGTCCCTCATGTATGAATAAATGGGACTATGCTCTCATGTATGAATAAACAGGACTAAAGAAGACTTAGATGAATAGAGCCTCATTTGTTGGTTTATCTTGAGTGTTCTTTGCTTGTTTGCTATTGCTTTAATGTTCTCACAGATACTTTATACCTTGTTTCATTAAATCAAATTATGCTGCCCAAACTAATGCTGCCCAGACTTGGTCCTTGTGGAAAAGTTTGGGCCAACTCTTTTTAGACAACTTCAATTAATTTTGATACAGGCTCTGGAAATAGTCTGCAAAAGTTCAGTTCCCAACTTCAGCTTTTACTAGGCTGTTAAATCTCTTTGTCCTTCAATTTGACCTTCTATAAAATTAAAATAATAACTACACTTGTATCACCCAGTTGTTGCAAGGACTAAATGAGATAATATCAGTAAAGTCCTTAATGACTATGGCTGGTTTGAAGTGTTTAAGGAATGTTAGCTAATTTTTTTCCCTAGAAGAATATGTCAGCAACTGAGTTATACATTCCCATAAGAACATAAAACTATCTTTGGAGCTTCTCTTTCATCAAGCTTCCATTTTATAAAAAGCATGTGGATGGATGGATGGATGGATGGATGGATGGATGGATGCATGCATGCATGCATGGATAGAGCAATGTTGTGATCAGTAAGAAATATAAAATCTTCATCTTCAATTCCAGACTTTTGGCTCCCAAAACCCTTAGAATTCCCAAAGAGTTGACAGTGATAAAGTTGTCTTTTGTCATATGAATGAGGTGACCTTTGGGAAGCACTGAAGGATAGGGACTGGCACCAAGAGAATCAACCATGTTATTAAAGGTTTAGAACTTCCAGATCCACCCTCAATTCTCCATGGAAGGGAGAAGAACTAGAGGTTGAGTCTAAATATCAATGGCCAATGATTTAATCACTCATACCTAACTAATGAATAGTCCATGGGGGGGGAAAAAAAAAGAGGACAGGCTTTGGAGAGCTTCTGGATTGGTAAACTTGTGACTTGAGGAAGTTGGTGTTCCTAGAGAGGGCATAGGAACTCTACATCTTTTCCCCAAACCTTGCCCTGTGCATCTCTTCCATCTAGCTATCAATGAATTATGTCCTTTGTAATAAATTGGTAGTGTGATAAATAAATGGGTTTCCTGAGTTCTGTGAGCTGTTATAGCAAATTAATTAAACCTAAAGAGAATGCTCTTGGAACCTCTGATATTTCACCAGTTGGTCAGAAGCACAGGTAACAGCTTGAACTTGTGACTCACATCTGAAGTAGAGGGTGGTCTTGGGAGACTGACCCCTTAACAATTGGAATCTGATTCTATCTCTGGATAGTGTCACAACTGAGTTCAATTATTGGACACTCTGCTGCTGCCTCCACACTGCTGAGCTCTCCCACCCCTAGGGCCACTGGCGAGGCAGCAGACATTCTCCACTGACCTCTTGGTTAATGAAGCATGAATTTCTTCAGTGTTCCTTCTGGTGCCATCCATAATGGTCTTTGATATCCACAAGATAATTTCACCCTAAACTACAGACCATCTGGGTGCAGCACTAGTGTGGGTTAACTTTCAGATTATTTTCCTGGAGCAAAGCAATATGTTTATTCTGATGCCATCTTTGACTACATTCCTGATGTATATATGATATCTCAATAAAACTGTAAAAATCATTTGGAACAAAATATAAGCTAATTGAAGCCAAATCTATGCATAATTATTCACCATGATCAGGTGTGTTGAACCCAGTATGAAATCTGGTTCAACTATCAAAATCAATTAATATAATCTATCACATTAATTGGCTAACAAAGAAAAATTACAAGATTATATCAATTGATGAAGAAAAACATTTAGCAAAATCCAACACAAATTCATGATACAAACTCTCAGTGAGCGACAATGAAGAGGAACTTCCTAAACTTGATAAAGACTATCAACAAAAAACCAACCGCTAATATCACACTTAATAGTGAGAAGTTTAAACCTGCTCCATTAATTTCAGGAACATGGCAAGAATGTATACTCTCACTATTCCATCATCATAATGGATGATGGAAAGTACTAACAAATACAATAGATAAGAAAAGGAAATAAAAAGTATACAAATGAAAAGAAAGAAATAAAACTGTCTTTAATCACAGATAACATGTTAAGCTATCTAGAATCTGAAAAAAAAAAAGAGAGACAATAAAAAACCTACTGGAAATAATAAGCAATGAAAAAGTGAAATTTGAAATAAAAAGCACAATGCCATGTCCAATAGTACTTAGAAAAAGGAAGTACTTAGGTATAAATCTGACAAAAGACACATAAGATCTATGTGAGGAAAACTATGAAACCCTGATAAATGAAATCCAGAAAGAACTAAATAAATGGAAATATAGTCCATATTCATGAATAGGAAGGCTCAATATTAAAAGATATCATTACCTACTTGAAACATATTTTCAATGCAATCTCAATCCAAATCTCAGCAAGTTACTTTGCAGATAAATATCTGCAAAGTTTATATGGATGGGTGATTTGGTAGGGGTGCACTATTATGGAAATACCTGCTTGGGTTACCCTAATATTACCTCAATTAAAAATTAATAAATAGGGCCTCCCCGGTGGCGCAGCGGTTGAGCGCTCGGTTGCGAAGCTGCCTGTGGCCTCTGCGGTGCCGGTTCGATCCCCGGCTGCTCCCCGGCCACCAGAGGAGGATTCCACATGGCGCGCAGACCTCTCCTGCCGCCCGCTGCTCCCCTCAGCAGTGTACTTCGGTCCTTCTGCCTGCTCTGCTCCCCGCTCTGGCTCTGGTGAATTCTCTCACCCTCCCACGCTTCTGACTGTACCCAGTGCATGTATAAACAAAAACAAACAAACAAACAAATAAATAAATAAAACATGCCTCTATAAAAAATAAAAAATAAAAATAAAAATTAAAAAATTAATAAATAAAATTTCATTTATAAGCCAAAACAAAACAAAACCCCAATATGGCCAACACAGTATGCTGGAGAAGAGCAAAGTTAGATCTGACACTTCCTGACTTCAAAACTGTAAAGCTATAAAATCAAGATAGTGTGGCATTGGCAAGTAAGAATAGACAAATAGATCAATGGAAAAAATATGAAGACTAGTAAATATATTGACCTGGTCTTTGGCAAGAGTAAAATCAATGCTATGCAGCAAAAAATAATCTCTTCAATACTTGATGCTGGAACAACTGGACACCCATGTAACAACAGCAACAAAAATATCTTGACTAAGAAACTTACACCCTTCACAAAAATTAGCTAAAAATATATCACAGACCTAAATGCAAGGTACATAACTATAAAATTCCTGAGAAATTACAGAGGAGAAAATTTAGGTGACCTGGAATATGACAATGACTTTTTAGGTATAACTCCAAAGGCACAGTCCATGAAAGAAATAATTGATAAATTATTTCTTAGACACATCTGTTCTATAATAAACAATGTCAAGAGAATGAATACAAGTCATAAACTTGGAAATTACAAAAGACACATCTAATAAAGGAGTCATCCAAAATATACAAAGCACTCTTGAAACTCAAGAAAAAAATTTAGAATTGAGTCATACCTTAATAGACAGCTCATCAAAGAAGATATACAGATGGCAAATATGACATATTCAGAGATGTTCTGTATCTTACATCAGCAGAGAAATGCAACTTAAAGTAACAAGATACTACAGGGGAATGCAAAATGGTCTCGTTTTAGCCACTTTGGAGAACAAATTGGCAGTTTCTTACAGAGCTAAGAATATTCTTACCATATGATCCAAGTATCATATTCTTTGGTGTTTTCCAAAAGGAGTTGAAAACTTATGTCCACACAGAAAGCTATCCACAGATGTATCTAGCAGTTTCATTTGTATTTGCCAAAATTAGGAAGCAACCGCATTGCCCTTCAGTAGATGAATGGATAAATTAACTGTGCTATATTCAGAAAATTAAATATTAATCTACACTAGAAAAGAAATGAGCCTGGGAAAAATGTGGAGGAATCTGAAATACATATTACTAAGTTAAAAAAGCCAATCTAAAGAGGCTGCATACTGTATTACATTTTGTATACTGTATGTTCATCTATATGACATTTTGGGAAAGACAAAGTGAAGGAGACAGTAAACAATCAGTGGTAGCTGGGGCAGGGGGCAGGTGGTAAATAGGTGGGGCACAGAGGATTTTTAGGCAGTAAAAATACTCTGTATGACACTATCATGATAGCTATGTCATACATTTGTCCAAATCCATAGAATGTATAACACTGAGAATGAAATACAATGTAAGCCATACACTTTGAGTAATTATGATGTGTCATTGTAGGTTCATCAGTTATAACAGATATACCACTCTAGTGGGGACACTGATAATGTGGAAAGCTACCTTCGTGTTGGGACAGAAGGTATTTGGGTAATCTCTCTACCTTCTTCTTAATTTTGCTGCGAACCAAATACTGCTCAGAAAAAAGAAATCACTTGGTGTTTTGTGCCATCCTCAGAATAAAGACGAAATTAAATTTTGACCTATTTACAGTGTAGGATTTTATGATGCTAATAAGGAAAGAGGAAATTTTTCTAACAAACTATTTCTAAAACTATATAGAATAACAAATGTTTTATTAAATATTAATATTAACTATAATTATAATCATTCAGGGGTTGTGCTGTGTGTTTTGTATGTGATTCTCATCACAACTCTGAGATTATTCTATTTTCCTTTTCATTTTAAGGAAACTGAGGTACTCTTTGATTTTTCCATGGGTCCAATAACATTTCTTAATGTTCAGAAAATCTGCATTGCCAAGAACTGTCATACCAGGCAACTTAATTTTCTAATAGGTAAAAGAGTCACTTCTTGAATTGTAGTGTATTCCTTTCCAGGCCAAAAAAAAAAAAAAAAATATGCTTTCAAATTCTACTAGAAGGAGCTGAGATTCCTAATAGAGGAGATATAGGTAGGGCACATGATAGAAGAGGCAGATTTCATCTAATAGTGCACACTGTCTAGGAAGATGGATTGGAAACATAAAGAGCTAATAATACCAAAGATTTTCTTTGCTAGGTTATCTTTTATACATTAATTATACAGAAGAACCTGCTTAAGTGGATATTCTTTTCTGTAGAGTGTTTTTTTGAGAGACCGTTCTTTTCCTTACTCTGCACTTGAGTTGAAAGATTTTATCAAAGAGCTATCAGAGAGATAAGTTGATATAGTAAGACAAAGCTTATTTCATTTGTAGTCTGTGCTTCTTCATTTAACTGACCAATGAATCATCATTGTATAGGACATTGTGTCAGTACTATAGGGTGAGATCATCCCTGTGCTTAAACTGCTCTATGATTTTAAATCAGATATTCATTAAAACTACTTTACCCTGAAGAAATTTTTAAGATATTCTTCTTTATGATTCTACCACACTGTTTAAGATAACATAACCCCGCAGTCTCTTGCGAGACATTCATTTTACAATTACCTCTCAACAATTGTTACATTTCATGTTTCTCCATAATACCATTAATACAAAAATTTCTAAGTAACTAAGTAGAATAGTATGTATTAATTTTAAAATTGATTTATTCTGTAATTTCTGGGGTATTGTTTATAGCTGTAACTGGTCTTACTGGTACACACATTTTTAAGTCAAGCTGAGAAGAATAAAATGGGATTGACTACTACATTCCAGTGCTGTGCTTGTCTTGTTATTCTTGTTATCGCCTTTAATTTTCACAACCTGGAACTAAAATTGTCCTGTTTTCAGTCAGTTATCAATGACGTTCTTTCTGTTTGCATTTTCTAATTTATTTGCCATATGTATTTTTCTTTTTCCTGCTCATTTCCTGAAGTTGTTTCTTGTTTATGTATCAGAATTTGTTTTTTCTGAGTGGTCATTTTTTCGAGTTGTCAAACAACTTTCATCCAGTCCTAGGTCTTGCTGCCCTTTTCCTCAGCTGTGACTGGTTCGGAGCTTGCAACTATGAAAAATGAATTCTGTTTTCTTAGTAGACATCCCTATTATCTTATTTGACTTTAGCTCCCTTGTCTTAAACTTTTTCAAATTCAAATCTCTTTTTCTGGAAGTTCATTTGGTTGGTTCCCATCTATCCTTTGTTCTCCTTCATCACTTCCAGGTAGATGAACCTTTCCTTTTACTGTCAACAAATTCTTACATTTCATTATGAATTTAGTCAGTGGTTGGCAGACTTGATGCTTGCATTCATTGGATCCAGTAATTTTAATTTGAGCTTTATTTAATATTATACACAGAGAGATGCTCATATACTCCCATGCATACATATCTTATGTATGCACACACTGTATTAAACTAAATCAATGTAAACTGTGATGATTCTTTTTCAGAAACATGATGGCCACTTCACAGTCATCCAGTTGGTTGGCATGCTCCGAGGCATTGCATCAGGAATGAAGTATCTTTCTGATATGGGTTATGTTCATCGAGATCTAGCAGCTAGAAATATATTGGTCAACAGCAACTTAGTATGCAAAGTTTCTGATTTTGGTCTCTCCCGAGTGCTGGAAGATGATCCAGAAGCTGCTTATACAACAACTGTAAGTTTGCATGCCCTTTTTCATATTTTTTTTTTTTACTTTTGTTGTTTAAATGCTATTAGAGTAATTCTGCTCTCCCCCCTAACTTGGTGCTCTTATTTGCCACTTTCCTGTTTTAATATCATTATTTAATTGGGAAGTATTTGCTTTATCTAAGTGCCCAGTTTTAGAAAAAGGTTCTTGGTTGTTTTCCTCTTCCATTACATTGGGACTTGACTTCAGGGTCATGTCTGAGGTCCATGTCCTGAGTACCCTAATAGGAAATCTGCTTTTGCCTAAAGTATTTTTGATTCTTCAATAATTATCTTCTTTATATGGAGTTTTGCATATGCCATTGTGCAGTTATTTAATATTGGTGATAGTGAAGAATGTTGACAAAGAGGTGTTATGAAATGACATTTTTCCCCCTCAATAAATGTTATGGAATGATCTAATCATGCTCAAAAAATATATATTACCAGTTTCTCTGAAGATGTATAAGTACAGCCTCAGTCCTTCATCAAATGATACTTTGGTCAAATGTCAGTAGCAATAAAAGGCTAGAAGTTTTAGGACTAAACTATCATCTTTAAATTATAGGATCTCAATTCATAAATACTTTAAGCATTTCTGAATGTCCTTAAACATATTCATTCCACTGATCTCTTTGGTGTTTTGAGAAGTTCAATCTCAAAATCTCTCTTTAATTACCTTAGTGCTGCTAATCTGTAAAATTTTACCATCCTTGTTTTAAAGAAACAAAATCCTCATCATTTGACAATTTCAATAAAAAATAAGTCAATAATAACTATTCAAGTTTTTTTTATTTCCATTCTCTTTTCCTAACCTTAAACATTATTTTAAAAGAAGAGAATCCATTACTTTATTTTCTATGAGTTTTTTTCCAAAACTTCACTATATTCAATTACTTCAGAATAGGTTCAAATTTAATATTATAAATGAATCGTAGTATGCCCTTACTGTGTTTTCTTTGTAGGAATAAATGTTTTATATTAATTTGTCAATGATAATGTCAGTAATTTCTCAACAAGGAAATACAATTCTTCAGTCTAACGCTCTCCCAACTGAGCTATTTCGGCTGCATAAGGAAATACAATTCTATGGAAAATAATGTCTCAGAGTTTGATGTATTAAAATTGGACTACAGAATTTAATGTAGCTAGCCAGATTAGATAACCAGAATACTAACACTGCTGAAAGTACTTCTCTACAGTTATAGATTAAGATGCACATCACTGAATTTAAGAGCTATCAATTAAGTGGCAAATAATATAATTCAGTGCTTTTTAAAAACTAATTCCAAAACTATGTAGTTGCTCAGAGTATCCTAGGGTACAAAATATCACACATTAAATATTTCCCTTTATAATGAACGTGGGTATTTAGTAGTTAAAATAGCAGTGTTCTTGCCTTCAAACAGTTTACTCTTTGTAAACACATGCAATTTGCTGCAACATGGATGGCGCTGGAAGGGATCATGCTCAGCGAAATAAGCCAAAAAGAAAAAGAAAAATACCGGATGGTCTCACTCATAGCAGGAATCTAGAAAACTTAAATAATGGACCAGGAAAATGAATAACTATAAGAAAGTGAAAATCAAAATCAACAAAAAACTATGAACCAGAGACACTTTTAGGGGGGCGGGGGCGGGAGGGGAGGGATTGGGGTCAGAATGGGGGGCTGCAATTGTATGGGGAATATAACAATAAAATTTATAAAAAAAAAAAAAAACCAGTTTACTCTTTGACAGGGTAGACAGACTCCTGCTTTCCTGCTATTCAGTGTATTAGGAGTTGTCATAAATGGCTGAAAAAATAATGCGGAAGTGCCAAAAAGCAAATGACTGGAGAAGACTTCACAAAAAAAAAAAAAAAAAGATAAAATTAGAATCATAAGAAGACCTTTAGGGGGAAAACATAGAGGAAACAAGGTTGAAAAAACATGGAAATGTGAGGACTTGAATGGACATGTTGATGGAAAAAGAGGCAACGGACAGTGGAGGAACTGTGTTTCTTAAGAGTAATTATGCAGGGCCTCCCCTGGTGGTGCAACAGTTGAGCGCTGGGCTAAGCAGCTGCCCGCAGCCTCTGCAGCACCAGTTCCATCCCTAGCTGCCAGCGAGGGTCCCACATGGCACGACAGACCTCTCCTGCCACACCCGCTGCTCCCCTAAGCAGTGTGTTTCGTCAGTCTGCCTGTTCTGTTCCCCGCTCTAGCTCTGGTGAATTCTCTCACCCTCCTGCACTTCTGACTGTACCCAGTGCTTGTATAAATAAATAAATAAATCTTAAAAAAAGAAGAAGAATTATGCAGATAGTTGAATAGTACTCCAAGAAATTGGAAAGTTTTTCTGTAGCAATTAAGAATAAATATTGATCAGTTTAGATAGGGGAGTAACATTATTGACAACAGTGTGAAAGAAGGAAGGATTGAAGGACAAGAGGTCTGGTAATGGGATGAACACTTAGGGCATTATTGCTACAGGCCACAGAGACAGAAGGTTTTAATTAGAACAGTGACAGAATAAGGAAGAGGGGAGGGAACTTAAAATCATTGTGAATGTATAATTTACAAGCCTCAGTAACTAATTAGATATGAGTCATGAGGAAAAGGACATAATGACCACACCAATATTTATAGATTACACAACTAGTTGAATGGAGATGCTATTAATCAAGACAGTACCTGTTAGAGATGAACTGGCTAACAACATTAGACTACAAAGCAAAATTGTAATGAAAAACTATTGGTACTCTGTCTAAAAGTCATAAAGATAATGCCAGATTGAGCAGTGGTATTCTGTTGAAATTTTGTGTAAAATTTTTACAACTCGATATAAGTTACTTAGCCCCCAAATACATTTTGTATTTCCTGTTGAAAGAAATTAGATCCTTAGAAAACTTTACTGCCTAGTAAAGATATATGTAGGTTTTAGCAAGCCCCATATAATAAAATAGAAAAGAAGAATGCTCATATATATGAAAATGATTATTTTTAATACAAAAAAATCATATGAATGTCTCTTAAAGAGAAAGCTCACTAGACTTATTTTTTATAATAAATTTTATTTTTATATTCCCCATACAATTGCAACCCCCTTATTTTGACCCCAATCCTTCCCCTCCCGCTCCTTACCCCCCATAGAGTGTCTCTGGTTCATAGTTTTTTGTTGATTTTGATTTTCACTTTCTTATAGTTATTCATTTTCCTGGTGCCTTATTTAAGTTTTCTAGATTCCTGCTATGAGTGAGACCATCCGGTATTTTTCTTTTTCTTTCTGGCTTATTTCGCTGAGCATGATCCCTTCCAGCGCCATCCATGTTGCTACAAATTGCATGTGTTTATCTTTTTTGAATGCTGAGTAATATTCCATGGTATATATGTACCACATCTTCTTGATCCAGTCATCTATTTTTGGGCATTTGGGTTGTTTCCAAAGCTTAGCTATTGTAAACAGTGCTGCTATAAACATAGGGGTGCAGGTGCTCTTTGGAATTGATGTTTCTGTGTCCTTTGGGTAAATACCTAGGAGTGGAATTGCTGGATCATATGGAAGCTCAATGTTTAGTAGGTCCTCACTAGACTTATTTTTTAAGTATGATTCCATTTTTCAGTTTTAGCTGTATGTAACCATTCTTAGAAGGCATCCTTTATCTAAAATGATTTTGATTTTCTTTTCCTTACTCTGAGTATATATAATTGCTATTTCCTCATTATTAACAAATATTTTTTATAATCTGAATCAGGGAAGATTTGGAGGAAAAGGAAGCTTTTGAAGAGTTTTAAAACCTTTAAAAAACAGAAGACATTACAGATAAGCATTTTTATGTGTAATCTTCAAGGAAATAATCCTTAGAACAGTGTGCTACATTAAAACCATCTCTTCCTAAACAAAATAGGGGCAGGATAAATGACATTTCTTATTAAGATGACTTTGAAAATTTAGAGAGTCACATATTTCAGCCAAGAGTAGTAGAAATAGTTAAAGAAGACAGATTAGAAAGACAGAGTAACCAGTGTGACTTCAGAACTTGGTTGTAATATTTAACTGGCCTGCATGTGAACATTGGAGCCATCTGGCAAGATCTATAAGCGATGTCACAAGAGAGATTACTCTGCCAACAATGAGTTAGTTCTTTAGAGCCTTATTTAGAAAAATATATACATTTAATATGTAAAAATATATTACCTAAAATACAGTAAGTCCTCACTAACCTGGTTGATAGAGTCATCAAAGCTGTACCTTTAAGCAAATCTACATAAAATGAAACCAGGTCCTTGACTGGCATTCTTTCATACAAGGTCAGCCAAGATTTTTTTTTTTCCTCATCAATGTTTTAATAAAATGAAGTTATTTGAGGATCTGATGTATATTAAAGTAAATTAAATGATGAGATATGCAATTAAACATAAGTAGAAATGCTAGTATTTCTTTCTCCAACTTTCAGTGTCTTATTCACCCTGCTTCACATTCATTTAACATGTTCTCAATACTGTTTATTAATGAGTTACCATATTGAAGAAATAGATCAAATAACTAAAAGTAAAGGAACTCAAGAATGGATAAATGGCTATCCAGAGAGAAGATAAGAGTAACTAAATACAGTAACGCTTAATAAAACCAGTAGACATGCAACACTAAGAGTGGGCAATGCAGAATGAGAGGTAATGGTAGTAGTAGCAGATTTTTCTGGTAAAGCCTGAGCTAAAGTATTTAGTAAGCCTTTACTTATTTTTTTTAAAGATTTATCTATTTATGCATACAAGAACTAGGGTACAGTCCAGAGATGTGGGGGTGAGAGCATTCACCAGAAAAAGAGTGGGGAACAGAACAGGCAGATTGACTGAAATACACTGCTGAGGGGAGCAGTGGGTGAGACACGAGAGGTCTGCTGAGCCATGTGGGTAGCTCCATGGCCAGGGATTGAACTCATGCTGCAGTGGCTGTGGGTAGCTTCATAGGTTGCATGTTTACCCCTTGTGCCGCCAGGGAGGCCCCTAAGCCTTTACTTCTTGAGGAAGAACTGGTAATGCCATGAAAACCAAGACATGTTCATTGTGGATTAAATATAAAAAGCAAAAAATGAACAAAAAACAGGGTTTAGACAAGGACTGAGTTCCTGCTTTTTTGTCAGAGTGCTATGAAGAGCTTACTAGACACTTAGTGAGGGAAGATTGGTGAGTGATTTTGAATGATTATGAACACCTAACAATGCATATATAATTGGTAAAATATGGCTAACTTAATCTCAACAAAATGGACTGAGTGTGAATTGTTCTCATGTGATTACATGATCTGCTTTCTGGTTATAATTTAGATGCTAAGAAATCTCTTCCCTTTTCTGAATGTGACACATTCACATGGACAGCTGTTTTATATCCAGTTCCAGAGGAAAGATTCTCTCTCGCTCTCTCTCTCGCTCTCTCTCTCGCTCTCTCTCTCTATTTCATTTGAATATTGCTAAGCAACAAATCTTAAACATACACTGAAAATGTTAACCCCCCTTACTCTCATTGATGGACTGATGCCATATTTACCAAAAAAGAACATTAAAATTATATTATGGCTGACACTTTTCTGTTTGAAGAGTTAAGTTTTATTTAAGATATAATAGCAATTGCAGTGCAGATTTTATAATTATAATGAATAACTCCTTTTCTTATATTTTGAAGATTAAAAGCATAATGGAAAAAATCATTTTGTCACAATAGTTACTAAAAATCATATGATTCCTTGACTCTAATGTTCAACTGCGTTCATTTTGTGTTATCTAAGGCAAAATTTGCTTTTTTCTTTGACATCAGTAATTCCATGTAAACACTTTCTTGGTTGAAATACAGAGGCTCATTATTAACAACACATTCTATTTTTTAATATTAATTTTTTTTTACTTTTTTACATCATTGTTCATTTTTAAACAATATTTGCTTTTCCCCACCCTCTCAGGTGTAGTCCCCATAGTTTCCTTCACCAATGCACCTGTGCACCATCACCAAAGCCCCCTGTGCTCCTCCCTCCCTCCTTCCGACCCCTCTCCCTCCTGCTCTCCTGCAGTATGTCTCTGGTTTATAATTGTCCGTTTTTGCTTTGTTATGTTTTGTACTGTTATTATAATTTTTTACACTGATGTCTTATTTGTTTCCCCTATATTCCTGCTATAAGTGAAACCATCCAATATTTTTCTTTTTCTTTCTGGCTTGTTTCACTGAGCATAATACCTTACAGTTAAAGACTCATCACCCAGGGCCTCCCTGGTGGCACAAGGGGTTAAGCACAGTACTATGAAGCAAGCCACAGCCTCAGAAGCACCAGTTTGATCCCCAACCAGCCAGGGAGAAATCCACATGGCGAGGCAGACCTCTCCCTCTCTGGTCTTGCCCACTGCTCCCCTCAGCAGTCTGTTTCGGTCGGTCTGCCTGTTCCCCACTCTGTCTCTGGTGGATCCTCTTACCCTCCATATCTCTGGTCTGTACCCCAGCTCTTGTATGCATAAATAAATCTTAAAAAAAAAAAAAAGACTCATCACCCAAAGCAAAGAAAGTCAAGGAAAACATAAACACCCAGGATTATATCAAACTGAAAAGCTTCTGCACAGCAAAAGAGACATTAACCAAAACAGAGAGACTCCCCACTGATTAGGAAAAAAAAAACTTTGTACTCCAGTCAACTGATAAGGGACTAATCACAAAGATATACAAAAAACTCACATGACTCAACAAAAACAAAATAAACAATCCAGTCAAGAAAGGGGCAGAAGAACTTAAAAGACATTTCTCCAAAGAGGAAATGCAAATGGCCAACAGGCATATGAAAAAATGTTCAATATCCCTTATCATCAGGGAAATACAAATTAAAACCACATTGAGATACCACCTTACACCAGTAAGAATGGCACATGTCAAAAAAAAAAAACAAGCAGCAACAAATGTTGGGGAGGATGTGGTGAAAAGGAACTCTCCTGCATTGCTGGTGGGAGTGCACAACTGGTCCAACCACTATGGAAAGCTGTCGGGCAGTTCCTCAGTCTACTGAAAATGGAGCTACCATAAGACCAGCAATTCCACTACTAGGGATCTACCCAAACAACACATTATAAATAATCACAGTTCTGTTAAAATCTTAATCCAACTGACTTTGCATTTCATAACACTTCTCCAAGTTCCAACACTTAACCTCCCCTTTTCTTCATAAGATATGAGAAAATTCTGGTATCAATCTAAGGCATGGCCTATAACACAGAATGGAGATAATTACACCAAAAAATGAAACATCATGAGGGATCTATTTACTTGTGTATTTTAAAGTTTCAAGGAGATTTGAGCATCCTTCCTCCTTTACCTAATTCAATTGTTTAAACTTGAGTTGACTTATTGACATGAATTTTAAAATCTTGAGATATGCCCAGCTTCAAGAATAGAATTGGACTCTTAGTGGTGTGTGTATAGACTCTTAATGAAGTGTGTATAGATGCTGATTTATACATGTGATATACAGTGATACATGCCTGAAACATGTAATGTCATAATGCACTTTTACTTAGATGAAAAATAAACATTTTAGTGTAAGAGATAAAAATTATTTTAGATCTTTCACTGTTCTGCCTTTAAATACTTTAACATACATAAGTAATTGAGATTTTGCCTGGAGATCATGCTTAAACTTTTAGTAAAATGCAATCAGAATTCTCACTCATTTTTATCTCATTTAATTTTAAAATTTATGCAATTAGAAAAAATTTTAATGACTTTAGCTGAGATCATATAATATGTAAGGCACTGAATAAAAGGACTTTCATTGAGTCATGTTTTTGAGTTGGGGATTTTTGGAAAACAAAACTTAATCTTTTGAAATCTTACAACAAGATAATCTGTTCATTCAGACACTGATGGTAGATGTAATACTGCTAAAATACAATGTGTTAAAACGCATCTTACACTGTCTATCCTAGGGGAACAGGGCCAATCTAAAGAGTCACTTTTATTTTATTTGTTTCTTGAGATTTAGCCAATCTGAAACTGAAAGGGGTGTAACAGCTTTGGGCATCAAAAGTGACCCTTAGGTAGCAGCTTTGAAAAAGCTATACATTGTAGAATAAATAGAATATAAGGACAGACTCCTGCACAGAATTCACCAAAAAACAAACAAACAAACAAAAAAATCAAGTAAAGGAAATTGAAGTCTCTTCTAGGCAAAAATAACTCAGCAGCCTGAGTATAAAGAAAAAACTGAGAAAAATAACAGTGCTACCAAAATGCTATAATGTGAAGATGTACATAACTTCTTTATCAATAAAAATGGTAGTGAACAAATAAACCTTAGAAGAATGAAAAACAGTAAAAATCCTGGCCAAAAGAGTCAAATTCATCACTAAGAAAAGAGCTAAACTGCTTAGGGGAAAAAAAAAAAAAAACAGCAAAATAGTTCTTCACAAAATTACAATTCTCACTTGACAGATAAGATGATAACAGTTAGTCAAAATCAGTCAAATATATAGATCATTATAATAAGCTGAAGAAGTCAATGTACCAATATTAGATTTCCAAAATTCAAAGCAAAAAAGTGTCATTGGGTTTGCAAGTGTTTGATGAAATAATACATGAGAAGAAAATCTGACACTTTTTATATCCCTTTGTCAATAAAAACTTTTGTAAAGGACATTCTAATGATCTAATATGTAGAAGCTATTCTCAAATATTTGTGTCTCTGCTCTTTGAGCCAAATGCCAGAAGGCAAATCCACAACAATGGAGATAAAAGGGCAACAAAGCTTTATGCTAAACCTGCGGGAACACCTGCTAAGTGCAATGCAAATCTTCTTCAATTATGTTCAAGAGGTGAATACATATAAAATATCTTGGATCACAGGCTGAGACACTCAAAATCTTAATGGTTGTTGGCTGCAGTGTTGAAATGTACCACTTGGGTGAATTGACACTGGCAGATCTTCAGCACAAGGTGGGAATGAGAATCATATCAGAGGAAATTAGTATATAAAGAATCACTTCCTTTAAAACCTCTGAAGCTTAGCAAAGAATAGTTTTTGAGTATTATAGACTGGATAGTAAAATAATTGAAAAATATTTGAGGGTTATTGTACCTGAAGAAAAGGATTGTACAAATGAATATTTACTATATCAGAAATCTAGAAAACAGAGAAGACCATCTAGCTTAATCATACATACCAATAAGATGCCAAGTCATGCTTTGGGAAAACCTCCATCTGTCATGTATGCCAAGCATGCACAAAAACAAACCCTTCTTAGATATAAATCCTATGTTTATCCAGTATGCATTTTAAACAAAGGACCCTAAGGCCTTGGACCAGGGAAGGCATTATTGAACACAAGAGAACATTGAGAAACTAAGTTTCTGTTCAGCACTCAATGTTATACATGACTCACATGTAAGTGTTGTTTTTTTTTTTTTTTCCCACTAAAATAATAAATCCCCCTTAGATATGTGTAAAAACCTGGAGAGTGGGAGATTTAACTTTTACATTTTTGAAAACTTTCCAGCACCTGAATAGTTTACTACTTAATGACTCTTTAACTAATTGATAATTAAACCAATGACAGGATGAAAGCAATGGAAACTGTTTTGGGTAAAATTGTAGTATATACTCTCTGATATCACCATTAAACACAACCAGGCAAATAAGTAGCCCCCAACAAAATCTTTCATGCATTGTAAAAGTGAAAATTTTGCAACAGGAGCAGCAAATTTAACAAATGTTAAAGCACTTATAACAATGAGTCATTGTGCGGGCCTCCCCGGTGGCGCAGCGGTTGAGCGCTGGGTTGCGACGCTGCCCGCGGCCTCTGCGGCGCCAGTTCGATCCCCGGCTGCTCCCCGGCCACCGGAGGAGGGTCCCACATGGCGCGCAGACCTCTCCTGCCGCCCACTGCTCCCCTCAGCAGTGTGCTTCGGTCCTTCTGCCTGCTCTGCTCTCCACTCTGGCTCTGGTGAATTCTCTCACCCTCCCGCGCTTCTGACTGTACCCAGTGCATGTATAAACAAAAACAAACAAACAAACAAATAAATAAATAAAACATGCCTCTATAAAAAAAAAAAAAAAAAAAAAAAAAACAATGAGTCATTGTGCTCACAGAGGGGGGAATTCTGTTTGAAAGTCTGTGTAAACATTGAACCAAATGTTTTGAGTGCAAAGGGATGCTTACAGCATGGATAAGATCCAAGACAATTGGGTCATGAAATCACACAATTCATAACATTTTAGTATCTATAAACATCTGAAGTATATCTAGCCCTACCTAAATACTAATCAATGAGGAATAATCAAATACCAGTCATGGTTCTCAAAGTTATCTGACATATACCTTGATGATTAACCAAGAACCACAGGAAATACCAAGTGCTATTTGTTTTGTATTAGCAACGTCCAACACTATCTAATTCAGAGTTACTCTCCCTGCTCCCAATGGTTTTAGAAAAAAACCCAGACAAAATTGATTGACTGGGAAAGATTAATCAATAAATGTTCGACAAGCGAAAGGTACAGTGTTCATTGGCCCATCTTGCTGTGCAGGAAAAGACAAAATAAGACAGTGTACACATAACTGTGACTATAGATCTAGTTACGAGCTGAAGAAATGAAGTTATTTCAATTTTTTAGCTAGTTTCATCTCTGGAAGATGCTTTGAAAGAATGCTTTTTCTTCTTTTGACACACACACAAAAAAAACAGAAAAGCTTTATGAATACAAAAGCTCTATGGAAAACTTATTCCCAATGTAAAGGTTCACATCAGTGGCAAATAGATTGAAAAATGTTATCAGCTATTTGTGCTATTTTTGGCAGACTTTGTTATCTAACTTTTCTTGTCATTTTTTCCCTTGCAAACAAAATCTTGAAATTTGGAGTTTAGGTCCAAGAAATAAATCAGTCATTTATATAAGCTAGCTATATTTATGCCATTCACATTTGATACTTAAATTTTACCGTTTGACCACTTAAATGTAAAGGAAAGTGAGATCGGCAACTTCCAGAAAATTTTCTGGTTGAGGTCTACCAGAAACAAGCTTGGATGCAGGCTTTCCTGTTACTGATCCTTTCTTTTCTTTACTGCCATGAGTATAGTTTCGGAAGGCAATAAAACTTGGATCTGTGAGGGCCAGCCTACACTAATGAGGCACAAGCACACGGAAACAAACTCAATGCCAAGGAAGGCCCAGTAGAAAGATAAGAAAAGAGCCTGGTTCTCTGATGAAATGTTGAACTTCTGCATCAATACAGAAACCACTTACTCCAGTTATATGTTTATAATTTAATTAAATATCTTATTTGCTTAAGGTCCTGAATTTTGGACATTCTATGACTCCATGCCTTACATCTGCAGATATTCTGAAGCAGTAATCAACACACAAGAAAACCTCCATATATAGATAATGTAAATAGAAAAGTGAACAAATGTATAGTTTAAAATATAACCTCAGTCGTACAAATTGACTAGATTGTAAGCAGACTATAATAGGCCAGAGATGGTGGGGGGGTGAGAGGACTCACGAGAGACAGTGTATAGAGCAGAACAGGCAGAGTTACTGAAATACACACTGCTAAGGGGAGCAACAGGCGAGACAGGAGAGGTCTGCTGTGCCATATGTGGATTAGGTCCCTGGCCAGGGATAGAACTCAAGCCTTAGTGGTAATAGCACTGAGACTTAACTCCTAGACCACCAGGCAGGCACCTAACTTGTATTTCTTAAGGTTGTCAGGCACTAACCTGTGCAATGGGCGTAAAAGTAGGAGCCAGACATTAAATAATGTCTGTAGTACTCATTAAATAATGAATTTGTAGTACTCTCTGCAGTTGGTTGAATCCTTGCATTCAGAATATACAGATGCAAATGGAGGAACAATTATAATTACAACCTGAGGTTTTATAAACAAATGTGTTTAATAAAAGTGCCTACTATGCACTTTTTTGATCATTGTAGATATTCCAGTAAGCACACATTTCTCATGGAGCTTACATTCTTGAGTATGATGAAAATAAAGATGACAAGATTTAAAAAATAGATAAAGGAATATCCATCTTAGGTAGTGACAAATACTGCTTATATAATTTTAAAAAGTAAAAGTAAATAGCACCTTGAATGGCATGGCCAGGGAATAATTTTGTTAATGAGGCAGCATTTGGAATGAGACCTGGAAATTAAAATCCAAGAGAACATGTAAAGCCTCAGGTTTTAAAGTAAAGGGAAAGAAAATATAGATCTTAAGGTGAGAACAAGCTTGGAATATTTTAGGACTAGGAAATAAGGCCAGGTTGGCTGACACACTGAGAGACTGTGGAGACTTATCGGAAACTAGGACAGAGGAGCCAGATTCTGGAGGAACTCAAAGATCATGGAAAGGAGTGGGCATTTTATTCAAACTCTGAAGGGATGCTATTATAAGATTTTAAACAGATAATAATAACAGAATTTGTAATTTGGGAGCTCACTCTGGCTAATACGTTGAATTGAAGAGAATTAAAGAGAGATAGTAAAGAGATTCATTTATACTACCTAAACTAGAAATGATGGTAGGTTGGTGTGAACTGTTAATAAAGAAAAAGAAGAGTAGTGGAGAGACTTGGGATCTATTGTGTAAGTACCTACACCATGATGTGTTCATGTGTGTGTGTGTATGTTTTTTAATAAAGATATTGAGGCCATTTTTCATGAAAAAATTATAGTATGGACAATGTTCAGGGAAAGGGTCTGTCCCACAGTTCAATCCTTCCTTCCTTTCCTCAATCCCCCCTTCCAGTACTCCCCACTTCATATTCTCTTCTACCATATGCAAGCACCCTTCTCTCACCTTTGAGACACAAAAAGAAGGCAGTGTATAGAATAGCTGAAAGTCTTTGAAGGTTGAGAAATAGAGAATGATTTCTTAATCTTTGGTGATGCATATCATAGTTATAAACATATCAGAATGTTTCTTTTCTATTTATTGAACTTTAAAAATTCTGTACTGAATATTTTGCTTTTGTAATATGGTGGAGAAGGCAATATATGTTATTAAGAGAGAGGAATAGCTTCTGACAGAGTTCCAAAATATTTTTCTGACTAGAATATCTCAAATTTCTTCTTCCTGATATGTCAGTGACTAAACAGCATGTCTGTTTGATTGTTTTAATGTGACTTCTCTAATCAGAAAGACAGCAGGAGGTCATTTTACTGGGCAACATTTATTTATGAAAGATAAGAAGATTAAGGAAATGCACATTGCCATTACTGATTTTTTAAATGGAATTCTGGGCAACATTCCAAAAAACTCAGATTCTTCCACAGAGCTCCAAATTCAATACCTATTCCTCATTGTCACCTCAGGGCCTACCATTAAGCCCCAGGGTCATCAGCTTTCCCAGGCCTATAAACAATCATTAAGAGATTGAAAACTAGAGAAAGCACAACAGAATCTTGAAGTGTGCTTTAAAGGATCGTAAGCAATCATAAAACCAAATTTCAAATATAAAAGTTTATTAGCATCCTTGTTAAGAAGTAAATAATTTTTCTCCATTTACTCTATTTTCTTAACTGGCTACCCCTTGGTGGGTTTATGGTAGCTAATTAACTAGTCAGGTTTTCAGAAGGCAAATATTTGCATTCATGGTTCATTGCAAGAAAGCTAAAGAAGGCCACTGAGAATGTGACTGCAAAAAAATGGCGCCCTAACTTTCCCTTGGGCCTCTCTCTCACTCTGCAAGGAACACTTCTGAATGCACCCATGATCCATCAATATTTTCAAAATTTAGAACATGGCCTCTTCAAATTAACATAAGCACACAGAGTTTTACTGTATCTAGTTTTTTTTTTTTGTCCTTAAACTTGTAGTAAGAACCGAGTAGTATTGTATGAACTGTGCACATTATTCACTTGTTTAACCATGCTCTTAATCAGTGTATAATATGTGTCATAAACAGGCAGCTGCTAAATGAATTATACATAAGGATAATGTTTTCTAGATTACTCTTGCCTGTATATATTGCATAATTTAGGTCCTAACACATTCTGGTCCTTAATTCTTTTCTTTTTATAGAAATTGAATCATTACCTTTTTCTTTTCAATGGTTCAAAAGTTCATTTTTCATATATGCTATAAAAGTAAAAGCCTTAAGATAAGGCAGCATTTTTAATGTAAGTATTTATAGCATATATTTTTCTAACAGCTGGGATTATTTTTTTTTGTTTAGGAAAGTTTCCTGGCTATGGTTCTTAGTTGAAGCTGAAAATACATTGCTCTCTAAAATAATTGCTACTAAGAGGAAAGCATATATTAGCAGAACCAAGCTGTATTATATAAAGTAATAACTAACAGAGTCAAAGGGTAAGCTGTTACATCCTCTTCTGCACCCCACCCTCCATAAAGTTTCATATTCAACACATTTCTGTAGCCTAGTATGTATATGGAAACAATAAGCAATGAAGAAACACTATAGATTTAAGATGATAGAAAATAATAGAGGGTTATAAACTTGGAGCTCTGATTTTTTTTTATTTTATTTTTTATTTTGGAACTTTTATACACATTATTTTCTTATATCATTGTTAATCTTTGGACAGTGTTTGATTTCTCACCTCAGGTGTAGTCTCCATAGCTCTCCCACAACCACAACCACAGCACCCATTATCCATTTCCACCATCTGTTGTGCTCTTCTCTCACCTAATTTGACCCCTCACCCATCCCCTCCCCTGTTGTAAGCCTCAGATCTATGGTCAGCTTCCAATTTTTGTCACTTTCTGGACCCTTTGTTCGGTTTCTATATATTCCACATATAAGTGAAACCATTTTATATGTATCTTTTTCCTTCTGACTTATTTCACTTAGCATGATTCTTCCAGCTCCATCCATGTTGCTACAAATGGCATGAGTTTACCTTTTTTTGGATCACCGAGTAGTATCCCAGTGTATATATGCCACATCTTCTTAATCCATTCATCTGTTTAAGTTTTATCCAATTCTTGACTATTGTAAATAATAGGAATGAACATAGGAGTGCAGGTTTTCAACACCAGTTTTGCCATAATTCAGTGAACAAGAATAAATTATTAATTTTAAATCCTTGTGCCTCAGTTTCCATATCTTAAATAGAATTAATAATAATTTTCCACTATTTTATAGAAATGATACAACTAACAAGATGATAACTGAAGTATAGCTCATAGCTACTATTGATATAAATAACATAAGAAGAATCACATAAGTCACATAAGTCATAAGTCACATAAGTCACTTGATTTAAAATGCAAATTCCCAGTTTCCAGCCACAGAGATTCCTTTTCATTCAGACGGTCTGAAGAAGTAACAAGGTTTGATCAGCAAATATGGGTTTGTAATAAACATTCAGGTGATTGGAAACAGGTTAGCTAAGGGTCTCTTGAGTAACTGCTCTAATAGCATCTAGGCATTATCCAATTATTTCCTCCTCCAGCCTTACACATCATAAAATATGACAAAAGTCACACAAAGGTAAAAGATTTGTCAATACAGTGGCAAGGGAGAAGGGAGAGACATGAACACAGGAAGGTAGAGAATACACCAATAAGAGAATACACCATACAACAAAATAATAGCTTCTCTGACATTGTCTTCAAATATGTATTCCACATAGACCAGCTTTTTTTTTTTTGTAATTTCTAATAGAAAACAGTTTTCAGTATAAAGCATGCTTAATAATTAAAAGTGAAATCGTTAGCCCTGATGTTAATTTTTTTCTGGTGTTATGTTTGCTTTGATGAATTTAGTATTCCCTACTTTGCTACTTTCTTGCAGTCTCTTTAAGATATCTGCAATGATCATTTTTCTCTACTATTGACTGATGTAAAAATGTATGGCCCTCTCCAGGCATTTATTGAAGACCTGTAGAATCTTTTTTGAAAATACTTTTAACTATGATATAACTATAACCTGTGGCCAAACATGAACAACTTTTCTCAGATAGCAAAGTTATTTAGTTGCCCCGGGTGCTGAATTTTATCTCAGAGTCTTAAGACAATTACCTATATTTCAAATTATGACATTGAATGTTTAATATCTCTAAAGTTGTGGGGGTTTCAGGATACTTGGAAATGATTAAGTTTTTCTGGAACTCCAATATGCCTGTGAGAAATAGAAGAAACTGCTGGAATTGCAGTTTGTGGAGTTTTGACCTAGAATATCTCTTTTAGTTCTAAAGTAAAATTCATTCTCCATACTCAACATTAGAAGCTACAGGAATCTTAGGATCACTTTATAAAAACTATACATGCTGAGGTGGAAATAATCACAAAAACATGACAAAACAGAACAAAACAAAAACTGCATAAAATCTTCATTAAATTCTGCTATTGAAGCCTCTTGATGTAGTTGTACAGATATGCTTCCTTGTGGTAAATGAATGGGATAAAGGACATTTGAAAAGATTTCTAGAAATCAAGAACTGTGAATTTGCTTTTCATAGTTTTATATTGTCTGAGATAGATGTATATTTTACTGTTCCCTGTCGTACCAAGATTTTGCTTTTGTGTTCTTTATTAAAGCTTAACATCTCGGAACTCTTTACCCATAAGAAATGAAGAAGGATAGGCAAAAACTGGTTGCTAATATTTACTGAGAACTTACCCATATTTAAATTGGGATGCCCCTACTGGACATTAAAATGATTGAGTCAGTGTTTTAGCTATAAAATTAAGGTGTAAGTGGAAACATAATCCCAGTGAAAAGATCAAATGTAAACCCAGAAAAGGGAATTGTTAAAGTAAGAGAGAGCAGCATATTTAAAACAAATCAGGTGGAAAGAAAAGAAAATCTGAAGATTTTCCATTGACATTTTAAATACCATTGCTATACATCCTCGCATATGAATAAAACTCATTTTTTTGAGACCACTTAAGAAATGATGAAGACATTTCAATGGACAGTGGGTGGCAATTTTAGGAGAAATTTAAGGCAATGAGAGTTTCTACAAATTTGGGCTCAATAATTTATATCTATTTGATACATATAAGTTTTTAAAAAGAGTAGATGAAAAACCCAATAACATAATTAAACCCTAATTAATGAAAAGAGAAATAGTTTCAAGGAAGAATATTAAAAGATAAACTACTCCAACGGATTTTCTATTGTATTTGGAAAATTATCAGAAATATTAGCAATTGTAAGCACTACTTTGGAAAACAAGCAGTAGTTATTTTATAGATATGTTTTCCCAGTTTTATTTTGGATATAAAGATAGTAATAGATAAATTTTGAGCAAAACAATTCTAAATTATTTTCCTGCATTACCAAGATTATGCTTTAGGTTATATATGGTTACAGAATTTAGACCATGTTTACTCAAGTAATAATTTCCCCATCATACCAACACTATTATAATTTGCTCAAATAGTACAGAAAAAATGTAAATGCCTAATAAAATCATATGGGAAATTATTTGTAAATAGTAATTTTTCTTATCCTGAAACAAGGTAATCTAAGAAAGTCTTGAGAACAGAGCAATGCATTTTCTATGATATTTTCAATACTGTCTCTGACCACATATTTCTATTTTTTAATTCCTTCCCTTGAAAACTAATAAAACACCATCAGAAAAAGGATTATGGTAACAATCTTAAACTATAATGCCATTCATTATACTCCCTTCGATATTTTTCAATGTTCTCTTGATTTTTTTAAAATTGTCATTATACATTCCATTTTGCTAGTTTTCTAACTGAAATTTTGAGTTTAATCTAGGTCTCTGTTTTACCAATATAGTTTTTAACAAAAGTTTTTTAAAACTCCTCATGTCCCTCTACTCTAAATTGTAACCACCCTGACCTGCAGGAAATGCAGTACAGATGAATCTGAACTTTGTAATTTGAAAGATGATGAGGCTAGACTATAAAGTCCCTTGTCCCTCACTATAAGTGGCTTGATATAGCTTGCCTGAAGAAGATAAAGTAGGCCACAATTTAAAGGAGATGGAAACTAAAAATGAGAAAAACAAAAATGAAATAAGAATGTGACATAATGTGACAGAAATGTTTCCTGCTGTTTGTTGATACATCTTAAGCCAGACCATTGAAAGGGAAATCCTAACACCTGAATAAAAGAATCCTAAAGTTAAAGCTATTAAGAGGCTTGTTTTCATTTCAGGGATCTGCCTTAAGTATTACTACCCAATCAAAGCCTGAAAATTTTTGTTTGAACCTATACAAATGTGCACAGTTGGAGGATTACACAGTTGGATTCCCTCTGTGAATGTCCTCCTAGTGTTTTCATACATAATGCATGAGCTAAAATGTACATAATTAGCACTGCTTTAAGACTGCTTCTTAGCAAATTTGTGAATAGTAACTTCACTTTTGGGTAGAAAACTGCCTTGTATATATCGAGATGTCAGACACATTTTTTACAAACGATTCAGCCATCTTTCCGGCAATGCTTCCTTTTTTGTGGAAGATGATCTGTAACTCAAATAGCAAACAGAGGCCTTTTTAGCGTTTCAAAATCTAAGAGCTGAGAGGAGATGAGACCAGGGAAAAGATATCAAACTTCTTTTGCTTTGGACTTGGGCAATGAGCCCATCCCTTTACACTTCTATCTCCTGTTTCTGGTTTTTAAAGAAAAAGAACCTTTTAAAAACACTTATTAATTAAAGAGGGAAAAGACAGTAAAGGTGAAATGTACGTTTTAGATCATTAAACAAAGTACCCAAGGATTGACCAAGGTTTAAATTAGAGGATTAAAAACCTTTGAAAACATGCTGGAAAATGGAGAATTCTTTGGTGAGTATATCTTAGGAAGCCAGAAAGAACACAGGCCTGTCCCTAGATACACCAAGTTGTCCCCACTTGCACCACCAGCCCTAAGGCTTTGAAATAAAATGTCCTCTGTGAGGAATTTTAGTTCATCATTCAAGCTCCCTTCATCTCTGACAACCCAGAATAAATAAAGACTTCTACCCTTCAGTTGATTTCTCATAGAGAAGAACTATGAGAGATATATTACTTCTTAAATTGTAAGATAGTGAAATGGGTATTTAGGGGATGTTTAAAGATACTCTTTGCATCTAGTGCTAAAAACTGAAAGTAGTAATCACTTGAATTAAATGCCCACCAACAAAAAAATAAAATGTGATGTATCCATGTGATGGTGTATGTAGACAATACTGACAGTGTACTTCCTCATTTCTCATCTACATTCACCATGTTTAAGGTACCAAATTTGAAATTTGTTTTTACTCCATCTGGTAGCACCTGGGGCTGTATGGAAGCTGCCCTAAAGACTGC
The DNA here is from genome assembly GCF_964194135.1 of Talpa europaea. Classification (NCBI taxonomy): domain Eukaryota; kingdom Metazoa; phylum Chordata; class Mammalia; order Eulipotyphla; family Talpidae; genus Talpa; species Talpa europaea. The sequence goes on from NC_140070.1 coordinate 84,614,033, forward strand.
TGGCCCCCACCTTTCCTGAAGGCAGAAAGAAATGGGAAGCAATTTGGAATTTATATCCCCCAGGGATAGCACTTCTTCAAAAACAATTTACATCTCACCAGGGACAGCTTCAATAACTGGCAGGGGTAAGGGTAACTGACCTACATGCTTCTGAGGAGAAATATATGAGAATGATAAACCGCAAACTCAGTAGGAGTTATCAGTTTGGGAATCAAGGCAAGGAATGAGTACTAGAAGAGGAACTCCTAGAACTTAATGTATTAAAAACACTAGTTTCTTACATCATTGTTCATTTTTGTAGAATATTTGATTTCCCCCTTCACATGTAATCCCCATAAATGTTCCCCCACCACATGAATCCTCTCCATGAACCCTCTCCAGTCCCTCATGCCGTCCCCTCCCCTGTTTTGAAGATATATTTATTTTCCAACTTGAGCCCTTTAATTCAGTCCATGTCCTCAGGTGATCTGCTATATTTTAAAGTTTATTTGTCTTTAAGTATAACCTTACCTCTTTGTTAAGCAAGAGAACATTATTTTCCATACAATGTAGATATTTGGAACACGACCATATCAGTTTCCCTAATGGCTTCTTCTGACTTACAAATGCTGGGTTTATTTTGGCTTGCATATAAAGTTTGATTGCATGCATTCATAATTGAGTTTCCTTTCTGATTTATTAATCAGAACCATCATATTTCAAAATGATAATTAACTGGCAAGTTGTGGCAAACATATACATAGTTATTTATAGATATTGCTCACTTTCTCTCTGCATGTTAACATTGTCTAGCCAGTTCTAAAACTATGAAGTTATACAATACTCAGATTAAATCTCTTTTATTGAAAATGTGACATTTTAGAGTAACAATCTTAAACATTCATAATTTCTATGGTTTAATTAATTCAGTGCTCCATAATTTGACTCATTTATATTTTGAAATGACCTTGTAGATATTTCTTACCTTTTGACATGTGAGGGTGTTAGGTTACATTTTCTGAATTTATTTGATACCATATCTCCTTAGAAAAAATGTTGCTATAGATACATAGATATAGATATAACATTTCAATTTTCCCATTTACAGTTTCACTTATTCTGTGGAAAAACGAATTATGCAGCAACACATTTGAACATTTTATATCCGAGTGCCTATATATAAATAAATGTGAAAGGTATTAAGTGATATGACCCCTTTTCTAAGCAAATACAATGAAAGCTTCTGATTACTTCAAAAAATACTTCCCCAGGGAAAATTGGGGGAACATTCAACTAGAATTTTCTGATTAGTTTTTTTAATATTTTTTTTTAACCACAGTTACTTTAGATAGTCAATCCCTCCTTTTTAAGGGGAAAAAACATCTTTTATAGAGAATAACCTGGCCAAGATCTTAAATATTGTGAAGATCATGGCCCTTTGGAAAGCATAGTGAATCAGTGTCTGGAAGGGCAAAATTTATCTCTATTTCTCATATTTGTTCTTTTTCATGGAGCAAATTAGAGCAGTGAATGATCCAGAAGCAACTTTATGCTTGAAAGCTCCTTCTTTTCAAGTGTCCTTTGACCCTTTTATGTCTTCCTGGAACCAAAATATCAGGACAGCGGACACCCTTGCCTTACGGAGAGAGTGCTAAAACCAGGATTGTTATGAAATTTATTAATTTTTTCTCACAAGAGAATGCCAGCCAGATTTCTCTCCCAATTGAAGTTTTATTTGTTTATGTCTATGTTGAGAATCCATCTATGCCAGTTGGATCATGACAGCTTGTGAAAACTGTTCAAAGTAGAGAACTGCACTATCCAAAACATTTGAGGGGGCTGAGTGAGCAGCTTCTCTCCATACTTGCTTCAAGTAACAATTAGAACAAGTCAGACAAAGTCTGTCCCATACATTGGCATTTTTCATACAAACATTTGTTAACAGGTACAAGATGATCATACAATCTGTTCTAAAAGATCAATGAAGTCCCCACTCTGCATTTCTAGAGGGAGTCCCCTAACATCCTACCTGGGAAAAAAAATCGTTTGGGAAAACCTAAATAACATATCCCAGGGCCAAGATTCTGTAGCCTTATAGGACAGACAATCAGAAATCCTGAGATTTTCTGTTTAAACCATTTAGAGATTATTGAGGAGTTAAGATCCATCTTTCAGGTGACAGGTTAGCTGTAAAGGCTTTTCTAGAGATCTGCAGTTTTAGCAGATGCATCCCTTTTCTTGATTCTTATGTACCTTGAAGTTTGAAAATATACTCTATTTTGTATGTTCCAGTCAGGTAGTGATATTCCTGGTAAAATGCACTGGGTGCAGGTTGGTTTTAGTTGGTATTTGTACTTGGTGTGTCTATTTTTCAGCGCATTGTGGAACCTTCATAAATATTCAGTAACTGTAAAGCAAACTCTAATTATTCAGGTGTGAATTAACTAGCTGATGGATTATCCAGGCTCTCAGTTTCTTCCATCTTCTCCTTAATGTGTTTTGGCTATTTTTCTGGGGAAAAAATCACTCATATATTGCAACTTGTTAGAAAGTTTGATGAAAGCCCAGTTTCTAGTATATTGAAATATAGTTGGGGGATTTTCTGTGCAATAAATATCTTACTCAAAAGGTTCATCCTTCTATAAATAATGAAGAGCTATAATATCCTCCAATCAGACAAGAGCAGAGAGACTGGCCTTACTGGTTTGCCAATAAGCAAAATACCACATAATTAGGTCTGCACATCCCAAAGTATATCCACTAATATAGTTAGATTATCTGTTATTAAACATTGTAAAAAATTGTTTTCACAAGAATTTGAAAATTCCATTGACTGGTGCTCTTAGCCAAAATTGGGAAGAAAATAGACAAAAGAATCAAAGACAACCCTACTTTACTTTTCTAAATAAAGTGGAAAACAGAATTTTTCACTATTTCTAGTACACAGACTTAACAACTTTTCCATTTTTTCATCTCGTATTCCATCTTTCCTTCCATGGGGTTTTTTCTTGAGTCTCCTGATATATTATTGTCAAACCTTTTGATTATATACATATCAAGTTTTAGGAGCCTATCTTACTCAAAGCAGTCAAGGTCTTGTATATCTGCAACTTCTAGTCATGGTCAAGGTCTTGTATATCTGCAACTTCTAGTCATGCAACATACATAAGCTGGATCATTCATTTAAAGTAATTAATGGACAGCTTACCAAGGGGTTCATAATACCTTTAAATGGAAAAAAAAATTATTTCCTGTCTTAATATTCAATATATTTTTTATTTATTTTTTACATCACTGTTCATTTTTAAATAATATTTGCTTCCCTGCCCCCCTCCCCCGAGGTGTAGTCCCCTTAGAATTTCCTTCACCAGTGCACCCGTGCACCATCACCCAGTGGTCCTCCCTCCCTCCCTCTGATCCAGTATCTTAATGAATGTTTTAGTGTTTGGCATATTCACTCAGCTCTAGTGTAATTACTATCTGAAGAGTCCATTGGAAATTGTCACCACTACATACACTTATTTTTTTCCTTCAAAACAGATATTGTAACCACTAGTCTAATTTTTTCATTTGACTACTACTGTTCATCAGCTCAGGAGTCCTAGGCCATCCGGAAATATGAACTTCAACCATCAGATTTAGGAGTTATGGATGATGAAGAACATCTAACATTTGCGTTTAAATTATCACAGAGGATCTTTAAGAGGGTTGATATTTATTCCTTTCAGGATCCTGGTGGCCCCTAGATGATATAAACTAAGTCACTGACTATAAAGCTTTAGTTTATCACCCTGATTCTTTTCCATCTGTATAAATGATAGCAATACCCTTCTTATGTTGTTTATTCTAAATTTGGCCTGTCTGTATCACAAATAGCTACCTGTGTACAAAAGAAAGCCGGCTTAGACCAGGAGATACAGAATTTAATAACAAGTTCACAAATAGACACTCTAGGCAATCATCACTTGGCTTTCTCTCTCCATTCTGTTATCCAAGAAGGCTGGGGCAGAAGGCAGGAGTGGGGCAGGGGAGAAGGTTATAATGATAAATGACAAGGTATGTGACTTCCTCATACTGTTTATAAGGAAGAAACAAGTGAGATAAATTCTTATCCAATACCTGTAATACTTCTTTAAAAGACTGCTACAGTCAGTTATTGCTTGATTACAGAGTAATTGAGATCTCTGTTTTGGAAAGTATGGGTTTAGGAGAGCATTTTCAATTGGATTATGCAGGTGGCATAGTCCTTGTTAGAAGTCAAATATAATATGCTTAATTCACACATTGCCTTATTATTCTTTAATATCAAATCTCCTTCCTATAATCATGGTATTGTTTGCAGAAGATAGTGCTTTAAAATACCTTTGACTTTGAGTAGACTCGGACAAAATTATTTAAAGCTTTTTTTAAGTGCCCTATATAAGCAGGAATTGTTAAGAGTGTACTGCTGGAGTCTTGAGGCGAAAGATGAAATTTGAGCATAAATTTTCAATGCCACAAAGAAAAATTATAGGAATAGAAGCTATGATTCTCATCATTTTCCATCCAAAAGGTTTAATGCCCTTCCCTGTGCACACTACAAAGCTGTTTAGGTTCTCATTTCAGTTGGCATGCCTTTGACTGCCCCTCTGTGGCTGCTGAGAACTTGATTTAGGATACACTATGCACTATTGGATTATGCAGTCTATCATTGTTCCTGAAAGGATGAGCACTTTGTGCTTTCCAGATGAAAAATGGAAAAGTTTCAAAGAATCTAGTTAAATCCCAATTAAATTTAGATCCAAAATTGTATTGTTCCTTTCCTAGCCAAAGGGACTAAATTATATAATAAATCTTTTTCAATTCCAATTTCAAGTTCTGGTTCTTACGTATTAAATCACCCAAAGTGCTTTTACAGGTCCACCAAATAATACTCCAACTTCCAGCTCTGAAGAATGCTACTTTTTGTTGCACACGTCTTTCTTTTATAATGATAAGCCCATGCTTTTCTCCCTTCATCTCTTCTATGAATGCTGTTTTTCCAAACTATCCTAATTTCTGCAAATTAGATTGTTTCATTGGCTTCTAAAATAAGCGGTTTGGGGCCTCCCCGGTGGCGCAGCGGTTGAGCGCTGGGTTGCGAAGCTGCCCGCAGTCTCTGCGCCACCGGTTCGATCCCCGGCTGCTCCCCGGCCACCGGAGGAGGGTCCCACATGGCGCGCAGACCTCTCCTGCTGCCCGCTGCTCCCCTCAGCAGTGTGCTTCGGTCCTTCTGCCTGCTCTGCTCCCTGCTCTGGCTCTGGTGAATTCTCTCACCCTCCCGCACTTCTGACTGTACCCAGTGCATGTATAAACAAAACAAACAACCAAAACAAATAAATAAATAAAACATGCCTCTAATTAAAAAAAAAATAAAATAAAAAAATAAAATAAGCGGTTTGTATACTACAATTCCTTTTGCATGGTGGAGGAGCGGGGGTTAAGTGTAAGTCTAGGGAGGAAACGCACTGCACTAGCGATGAAAACAACAGTGAAGGTCACAGAGGCAAATGCCTGGTGGAGAGCAAAGCATACTGCTGCATTTCAAGCCTCTTATTCTTTAGTTTTCAAAGATAGAAAGGAAAGTAGGAGAGGGCCTCCCCTGATGGTGCAGACGGTTGAGCGCAGCGCTGTGAAGCTGTCCACAGCCTCTGCAGTGCCTGTTCGATCCCTGCTGGCCACGGAGCAACCCACATGGTGCAGCAGACCTTTCCTGTCTTGCCCGCTTCTCCCCTCCACAGTGTATTTAAGTCAGTCTGCCTGTTCTGTTCCCCACTCTGCATCTGGTGGATCCTCTCACCGTCCCGCGCATCTGGCCTATACCCGACTCTTGTATAAATAAAATAATCTAAAATAAATAAATAAATAATTTTAAAAAAGGAAAGTAGGAGAGAAGAAAATTGCAAAGAAAGAGTGAGAGAGATTTGAAGGACAGAGAAGTGGAGAAAGAGCTAAGAGGGTGAACAAAAGGGAATGCATCCTCCTTAAATTCTGTAAGAATGATTTTATTGGTATCATTTTGCATAACTGACTACTCTCAGAACCACCTGAAATCAGGACATTATTCCTTACTTAAAACTACACTGTATTTTCCCTTAAAATTGATTTTACTGACATGGATTTTTCATATTGAAACCTCAGCTTTGATACATTCAAATTCCAAAGTGGAGATGATCTGAGCCGTTAGAGGGAAATGGACACTTCCCCAGGTAGAACTTCCCCATACCTCGCTGAACTGTGCACGCACAACTAAGTCTCTGTAAACTAACTGCCTGTACATCACACAATAAAGTCCTGAGGGACACTGGCTACTAAAAAAAACCCTAAGGAGAATTTTTATTGTATGAAGAAACCTCTTTAAAAATAATTATCCTCATGTCATTTCCCTATCTATAATTTCTACTTCCTAAAAATCAGAGTTTTCTGAATTTGGTTTGCAAAACCCACTTCCACAATATCATTTCAGTAACATAGAGACAGGGGGAGGGGGACAGAGAAAGAGGAGGACAGTTGTTTCTACCAGGAAGGGGAATGGAATGGTCTGCCCAATTCCAGACACAGGACAGGAAGGAAAAGGAAATAAAACTATTGCTTTGAATGGATAAATGCACTTTTCACAGATAGACGAGCTGGATTAACAGTGGTGGGTCCATGAACCTCTTCTGTGCCATCTTGCCAGCATCCTAATTTGGCCTGTTAAAAGATAGGGCAGGGTCAGGATGAGGCTACTAGCCCCCATTCTAGGTCATATGAGAGGGTATGGGGCAGGTTTACTACATTTGAGGACCTCAAAACAAGGCTTCCCATAAAAGGGCATGAATCAGGGTGAACCATTTTCCACAGGCCTGTGTCTGTGTACCAAGTCCATCTTTTTCAGAATCTATTTGCTTGGGCTTGAGACAATTCTGAGTGCACTGAGAAACAAAGGAATCATATACACATACAGCACATACAGCCGACCAAGCCATTTTAGCCAACTTTAGCCTGACATGTAGCTAACTGATCTAACAAAAACTACTTTTTTTCTTCCTGTAATAATTTTTCAATTATAACTTTTAACTAGAATACCTCTCATTGCTAATTTAAAGGATAAAAGTTATATAGATATAGGTTATAAAAACTTTTCTAGAAGTCCTTATTAAGCATTTCAAAGGAAAAAACATTTGGTAAGAGATGTATTTAAAATGATGTCTAGGCAGAAAAACAGAAAGAAACCTAAAAGCTAGGCACTGCACTGTACTGAAAAAAATAAAAACCTAGATGATCAGGTAGTGATTCATTGCCCAAGAAATGATGTGTATGTGAATGATAATGGAACCATACTAGCAGCACCATATTTATTTTCTATGTACCTGGAACTGCATTCCAACCAAGTGCAGATACTGTCTCAATTCTACTACTTACTCAAGGACTTTAATAACACTCCTCTGGTCCACATCAGGTCCTTTACTAATGCTTCACAGTGCACTCACAACACACTCACAAAAATAATTACAACGTATCTCTTTTCAGCAATTCAGTTTTAGCCATTTAAGCATACAATTTTCAAATAATATTTGGGTATTTCTTGCTATACACAACCTTTCTCCTTATTAGGAAATAAAATAACTAACCTAATCATTTTATTAACTAATAGGCCCATATTCTGCTCTTTCAACTCAAGAGGATGAAAATAAATTTTCAATAGATTGGACCAGCTACTGCTGATTTCTGCTCTGATGTAGTGCTTGTGACTTAGAGGAATCAGGAAAATTCAATTACTGAATTTGAATCAAACCCTTGAAAAGTACAGTACAATGGCGTCTGCTTATTGCAACCACTTTAGGAAATGGTTATTTGAGTCTAATAACTGACTGATTGAATTAAAAGGAGACAGGAAAGTCGTTTACTGAAGCAGGCACTGTTTGTTATTCACTGCTGTCTTCTAAAGCACTTCCCTGAAACCACAACCTTGTAAACCAGTAGTTCTCCATCTTTCCCAGTCTATTTGAAGGCTGTGGGCACAACTCATGTTTACTAACTTCATCAGGAATTCTCAGCAAGGAGGTGAGGTGTGCATCAGAATTTGGAGTAAGATTACCTGAGAAATGAGAACATTGCAAGGCTCTAATATATCAAGACACACAGCCATATGGGGACTCTTGCTCCCAATCAAATGAACATCACATCTCTGGGGTTTAGGCATTGCAGGAGATCAAGTGAGAAATAGCAGTACATTGTTATTTGTTTAATTCACAACAAAATAGCAGAAGACAATCAGAAACCTGCTTCAATTCTGGTTTTATGGTTAAAACCTGCAGATCTTGGATGGAAAGTTGAAAAAGCAACAAAGACCAATAGAAAGTGACATTCCAAACAGATGTAGTATACCTCTTGTTTTGGACTTTAGAAAACCAAAACCTAATTTCATCAGCATAACTTTGAAATTCTTTTTTAATACATAGGATAAAAATAACCTTGCCTGAAACATTTGTTCTTTATAAACTCTGAATATTTATTTATATGCCTTATTTCGTGAGACATTTTAGTCAAATGTCAGGAATGCTTATAGAGATAAATTAAACTTTACATTAAAAAAGATTACTGTTATAATGGATGTCAGCCTGTAGACTTTTCACTTAAAAGACAAAGAACAACTGCTGCCTTCAAATTTTAAAATGTGTTCAGGGCTAAATAAAAGGAAAAAAGGAGGTAGCTAAAAGTAATCTGATCCTGTTTATATTCTTAAGTAGAGCAAACAGCATTCATGTTGCACTTGATGTGAGAAAAATAAAAAAATAAAGTAAAATTCTGGGCCTCCCTGGTGGTGCAGCGGTTGAGCACTGGGTTGCAAAGCTGCCTGCAGCCTCTGCAGCAACGGTTTAATCCCCGGCCACCGGGCAAGGGTCCCACATGGTGCGCAGACCTTTCCTGCCACACGCTGCTCCCCTCAGCAGTGTACTTCATCAGTCAGCCTGCACTGCTCTCCACTCTGGCTCTGGTGAATTCTCTCACCTTCCTGTGCTTCTGACTGTACCCAGTGCTTGTATAAATAAATAAATCTTAAAAAAAAAAGTAAAAGAAAAATTCTAAGATTTCCTAAGCAATCCAAAAAAGGAAGAATGAAAAAGCAAAAAAAAAAAAAAAAAGGAAGAATGCATGGTTACAGAGGGAAAATTGTTTGATTTTGGCTTTGTTGTTAAGCAGAAGGGCAGAAACATGACTGTGCATTCAGGGAAGAGGTCAGGCAGGAGATGTAAATTTTGGAATAATATCAGTGGTAGTTCAAGTCCTGAGCCTGAATGAGATTTGCCAAAAAATGAGAAGCGTGCTGGGCATTCTGAGAGATTGAGGAGAACATGAAAAAGATACCAAGAGGGAGGGCCTCCCTGATGGCACAGCAGTTGAGGGCTGGGCTGTGAAGCTGCCCGCAACCTCTGCAGCGCTGGTTCGATCCCTGGCCACCGGAGGAGGGTCCCACATGGTGCACAGACCTCTCCTGCCGCCCGCTGTTCCCCTCAGCAGTGTACTTCGGTCCTTCTGCCTGCTCTGCTCCTCGCTCTGGCTCTGGTGAATTCTCTCACCCTCCCGCGCTTCTGACTGTACCCAGTGCATGTATAAATAAATAAATAAATAAATAAATAAATAAATAAATAAATAAATAAATCTTATAAATCTTTAAAAAAAAATAAGATACCAAGAGGGAATAATCATCAAAGTAGAAGGAAAATGAAGAATGAGTGATGCCCTAGGATCCAAATGAAAAAGTTGTTCAAGGAGGAAGTAGTTATTAAGGAAGATAGGGACTGAGAGCCTGACCATTTTATTTAGCAACAAGTAGGTTATTGGTGACTTTGAAGGTACAGCTTCTGTGCAGTGGTAGAAGCAAAGATATTACTAGGTTGAATTTAAAGAAAATGAGGTTAAAATCTTTTAAGGCAGGATTTGGATAACTCAAGGAGTTGTGCTATGGAAGGAAGCACAGAAATGGGGCACTGACTGAAAGGAGAAATGAAGTCAGTGGGCTTTTTAAAGATGTTCATACGCTTATGAGACAAAAAAAAAAAAAAAAGATGGTGGGAACAAGTAAGGGCACATTTCCTGAAGTTAAGTCCTTAAGTAGACAAGAGAGACTAGAATGTACTTCACAAGATGAGATGATTTCTCATCTAAGTGTAATAACTTAGGATGTTTTCTCAAGGAAAATTCAGTTTTTAGTGAAGAAGACATAAATGAGACATCAGAGAAGTGATTGATGACAGCAGTGAGATACAGAGGGTAGAGTGGAAGACTTTCAGAATTGAAGACCAAAGTGTAAAAGATAAAGGTTGACCAAGGAGACTGGTGTTTTCGATGGTGAGTTATAAAGAATTAAAGGTCCGGTGGGTTGGTCCTACAGTTCTCAAGGCATATTATGGAGGAAAAATTACAAATATTAGAACTGTTTGGAGCCTTTCTTTACTCCTGCAATGGAGATAAAGAATCCCAGAAAGAGGATTTCATTGTCCCATTACTAGCATTGGACCTGAAGGCTTAGTATTAAAACAGTGAGAAAAAAAATCTTCCATGAGATTGTGTTTTTGTCCAGTTCTCTCAAGACTCTAATAGTTTTGCTTTATGAATTTTTATGTTGGCTATTTGAGATATACAATTTTTAACTATAATTTTTATTCTTTTTTGTATGAACAATGCAAACTCTAGTTTTGATTGACCATAAATAATTTTATATATTCTTTTATATTTAACTTTGGTGAGTCAGTTCATTTCAGCTATATATTTTGAAAATAACATAATTAGTTAAATATAAATGTGTGTATCCATGAGACTCACTCTGACAGTCCCTATCTGTTAATTAAAATTTTAACCCCTCTCCATTTACTGTAGTAACTGATATGCTTCATCTTACTTTTGCCATTTTAGTTTTCCAAATTATTTGTTTTCCTCGTTTTGCTGTGTGACTCAGAATAACTCTGTTTATTTATTATTCATTAATGATTTAGAAGTTTTCTACTAGTAATCGTTAAATTGCCTTTAAAATATATTTTGTGTCCTTTCCAACTGTCAGAAAGGAATTTGCTTAATTTTTCTTCTCTCACCCGGCCACTTCCAGGGTTTCAGCAATTAATCTGGATTCTCTTTAATCCCTATCTTTGTTTCAGTTGGAATTTGGAATGTGGAAGCCTAGTCACACACTCAATCAGTTAATTTCCCTCAATCATGAGACAATCATGGAACTTTATGTGTAGTGGTACACAAAGTGAATTGGTTCCCCAAAGTGCCTAAACCAGTAAATCATTGCTTCTAATGTGTTAAAAGCATTCTGTGGTACTGGTGGGTGTGATAAAAAAAGGTTGCAGGAAGCTGTTAAAAAGTAAGTTGAAGTATCTCACACCTGATTAATTTACTATAATATGCCACATGCTTAATGAAAGAATCATTAACTAGAATATAATTAGATGTTTAATTCAGTCCCTAGTCAATCATTTGCACTTAAATACACCTATGAGTAAATAACTTCTGCTATTTTGGTTTTTGCCTTCATTTTATCTTGAATGTGAACAGACAGGAATCTCTGGCATGTACATAGAGGTATCAGAACCTCAATATGCCAAAGCATCTTTCTCTGAAAAATGCTTGCCTTAGCCACCCCAAAGAGGGCCTGTTTTTAAGTTATATTAAGTTTCATATTTCCTCTTGCTATTACCTTTATAAAAGGCTCTCAGAAGGTTCAACATTAAGATACTTGTTTAACTCTGTGACTATATAATCTTTTGCTTGACTTACACTATTTTCAGTGTAACATATTTGAGAAATGTTGCAAGTGACAGTTCTGTCCTAAATGCCTAAAGGAGTCGCTTCACGTCTTTAAAGTTAGATTTGATTACAGAGCCCCCAAAATACTTGTATCTTTAATGTCTTGTAGAGATTTAAGGAAATGTCTTTGACAACTTAGACTTTCAGCTTATTCCTCCTTCCCTGCTCAAGTCAGTAGAAAACTCAAATATGAACCCAATGATGAGCATGAACCAAGGAATTACTGCCACATATACTCAAAGTCCCCTCTATTTTCTGATATCTAAAGATTGGTAATATGTCATGCTCATAATGCACCCTCCCTCATCTCTTACTATATTTTCTCCAAAGGAATTCCTTTGTAGAAATAGAATTCTAACAGGCAAGATCTCCACAAGTATACCACACAGATACACCCATGACCCATGTTCTCTGGAATATCTTTACAGGTGTGTACATATTTCTCTCTAATTAGACTGATTCCTTGAGGGAGGCATCTAATGACAATTATTTATATAGCTCTACTGTTTGTAATATAGGTATTTGAATGTTGCTTAATAAAGAAGTCACATGATAAATGTGAAAAGTAAAAATTTATTGGGTTCCCAATTTTTCAGTAATTTAAGATGTAGGCATTCAATCTAAAAATGCCAACACATCACTTTAACTATATGGTCAGGGTATTTTTACCTATTGGTGTCCAAACAGTTGGCACACTAGGGTGTTTTAAATGAATGGACTATAGAGAAACAAAACCAAACCAATATCAAACCTTACAAATCTGTCTGTAGAATTAACTGAAATACCAGAAGGGAAAGAGGAGTAAAATGGAAAACAAAATGTGGAGAGACCTAATGGACTATGTTGGAGGAGAGTATGGTGTGTATGAGTGAGTATGGTGCTGGTGAGTATGGTGTGGTGACATACACCTGAAGCGTACAATGCTGAATCATATGCAGTGCTGTAAACCAATGTCACCTCAATAAAATAAAAGGAGAAATGAAATAAAAGTACTTTCTACAAAAATAAAATAAAAACTATTTTTATGTGTTATAAAAATCAAAATTATTGACTGTCCTATCACATACATGCATAGGAAAATACACAGTATCAGGATTAACAAAAGGCAAAGGTAAAATAAGTAAGTAAAGATGAAAATAAGATACTAGGCTCATGGATGAATAAGGAAAAGCAAATAAATAAGGAAAAGAACAGATAAGAAAGAGTAATTCACTGAAGATAAAATACAAAGCACAGTAAACATAAGAAAAGCTGTACAACCTCACTAGTAATCAGAAAAATGCAAGCTAAAACAAGATTGTAAGGCCTTCCTGGTGGCCTAGGGATTAAGTCTCAATGCTATCATCTTGACAGCCCACTGCAGCAGCGTGGGGCCTCAGTTCAATCCCCTTCCAGCAAGCTGACCTATATATGGTGTAGCAGACCTCTCCTGTCTTGCCTGCTGCTCCCCTTAGTAGTGTATTTCAGTTAATACACCTGTTCTGCTCCCCACTCTGTCTTGGGTGAATCCTCTCATCTACTGCACTTCTGGCCTACACCCCAGTTCTTCTGTGCAAAAGTAAATAAATAAAAATATGAAGACTTGTAATATCCAGAGTTGACAGTGATAAATGGAAATACTCACTTTTATGCATTGTTGGTGGGATTATAAATTGATAAATCCACTTTGAAAGGCATTTGGCAATGTCTCAACATTTCAATTTGCAACTTTTAGCCAACTAGGACTCTTACCTACCAAAATTGTACAGAGTATTTATAGCTATTTTACAATATTTATCATAGAGGAAATTCAAGGACAAAGTAAATATCCTTTAACACAGGAATTTGAATTTAATAATTTTGCATTCTTACTATAAAATACTATTTTAAAAAAGACATTTAAAAAAGTGAAGCAGACTTTCATGAATTGACTTGGAAAGAGCTCCATATTTTAAATGAAAATATAAAAGGCATATTAGAAATTTTAAATTTGAATTATATAAATTTATATAGGTTATTGAATGAATGAATCTGTGACTTGCAGAAGCTCTTTAAGCTACTCAAATATCTCAGATAAGCTACTCAAATACTCAAATCGCCAGTGCACTGATCTGTTTTGAATGAAACGCTACACTACAAATAAAGAAGAAAGATATGCTAAAACAGATATGTTATGATACTTACCAAACTCACTAGTTGTAGCTGGTTGGGAGGATTAAAAGGCACTAACACATTTAACTGCAAAAATGTATTATATGTGAAATTTAAAACTATCTATTTGGCTTCTAGTCACCATAAAATTTCTTGTAGCTACTATATAAAGCCTATTCAACCTAATATTTATATGCCAAGAAGTTGAAAATTTTGAATACCTCATTAATAACTGATTATAGTGATGGGAACGATATCACACTCTGACTCTTAGGAGCTAAAAGCAGTCATATGTTTCTATAACAATGGAATCACATCTAACTCAGTAATTAAGTCTATTCCTTTCCTTCTTTAATAGAAAACTCAGATCACTTGGTAGAACTATGAGTCAATAGTCCTCAGACAACATTGCACTGTCAGTGGGAAGTGAGTGATGTGAAATCTATCATGTCTATATGGGGCAGAGGAGTGGACATGAGGGTAAAATGTCTCAGCTGTGATCCCTCAATGATCATTTTTCTGAGTACCATTGGAAGCTTAAAAATAATATGATTTAAGGAAAGAAAATAATCCCCATGGATTAATAAGAATATCTAGAACTGTCAGTATTTACAATCCACTTGAAGCTTGCCTGTGAGGTTTGACTTTTTTTTTTGACCCTTCTTATTGACATAAAGAATAGACAATATCTCTACTGCCATACAGTTTTACAATGCTGAGCAAGTAATGTCTCAATTTCCTCCGTAGACTATGACTCCTCACTGCTCATCTTGAAAGTTCTTTTGCAGAAGTAATGATCTACCTATTAAACTGTGCTTGAATCATTTGTGCTCAACAGAGGGTGCATTTAGTTCAAGCAATGCATTTTCCACTAGCATGAACACTAACACAGGAGACCCCTATGCACAGCACACATGTCACATGGCTATTTTTCCAGTGAAGGACTCTGAAAAACTATCTAAGAGTTCATTTTTTCCTCTTGATCTGTCATCTGTATGTTCTATGGATAGCTTGTCTCACTACTCACTTGTTCAAAATAAAATGCATTCTCATATACTCAACAATAAGAATTTATAAACACAGAGATACCCACCTTAGTTACAGCTAAAATGTAATAAATGTCAGCAACTGGCTGTAACCTAACTACGCGTTAATACAAACAACAAAATCTTCCCTTCAATTTTGACTACATCTTACGAGATGTAGAAAACAAAAACTATTTATAGTTCTTTCCCAGATATCATCATTTCTTTTAGATGTGCCTGCACCTGTCAGTCAGAAGCCTTTAGAAAAATCTATTTCTCCTTTAAGAAAAAAAGAAGTCAGAATACTTTCAAATTTTAATTTTGAACTATGCTAAATCTTCAGATAACTAATGTCAGGTGATTTGACCTTTATTGACACCATGCTCTTGTAAGTATGTACAATTTTAATTGCATAAAGATGGTATTTTACTTTTTGACCACTGTATAAAAGATGCCTATTTTGTAGTTATGTGTCTTCTATCAACACAAGTTCTCTGATGTGTGTAGGAACACTCATTTAACAAAGATAGCTCCTGGTAATAACTGTTAATTGGAGAAAATTATAGAAAATAAACATCACAATAACTCCCAATACATTAGTGCAAATGTAGTAACTATAAAAAGGATAATCAAATCACCCTCTGAAGTATTCAGTTGCTTTTCATAGTAGAGCCAGAATTAAAGTAATGAAAATTGAAACTTTATAATTTAACAAATTTTTAAACTTGTCACAGTTTAATTTGAAGTTTTCTAGCTTATTAAAATGTTTCTCTTTGAGTTATAAATCCCCTGAAGCATTGTCAGTCCTGGGACTGGTTAGTTCCAGGATTGGTTAATTTAGCTGCTCACCAGCTTCACCAAAGACTTAAGTACTTCATTCCATGTTACTGTTCTGTCTTCTGTGTTCAGCTTAGTTGT
Organism: Talpa europaea; assembly: GCF_964194135.1. Taxonomy (NCBI): domain Eukaryota; kingdom Metazoa; phylum Chordata; class Mammalia; order Eulipotyphla; family Talpidae; genus Talpa; species Talpa europaea. The sequence continues at coordinate 84,629,896 of NC_140070.1, forward strand.
CTTACTGGTCACAATGTAGGTGCTGCAATTCTGATTATCCTACCCAGACTTATTTCTGGAGGAAAAAGAGAAATTGTTCACTAAACATTCCCAGGCACCCCTCAGCAGACTTCCCCTCATATCACATTGGCCAGTATTCCTTACTAAATTAATCACAAAGAAAATAAAAGTACCACCAATGCTTTTGTGGACATGATTATGTAGAATAGGGTGATTACAAGACACAGTGCAAGTCCTGCTTGAAAAGAAAAGTTTAGAGAATGTTCATTGGATAAACATTAAACAATATCTGCTGCTCTATATACATGTTCATATATTGACTGCTTCCTATATACATGTTCACCTCTCCATGAAAATATATACTTAATGAGAATGGCTGTTTCTTTGTATGTATATTTGTAAGTGTGTAGTTCCTGCTGCTGCTTAATACATATACCTAATCAGTAAATATTTTTCAGTTAAAAAATTTATATGAATATAAGATTGTTACCTTTTATTTTGATTGATGTACCATTGGTTTACAGTACTACACAATTGTCAGGAGTCCAATTTTATACTGTTATAAATGTATCTTTTACACCATACCCACCACCAAAGTTCTAATACCTTTCACCTCTAAGATTATATTCTTAATCCATAAGAAAAGACAGTTTAATGTGAAGTTAATAAAGCTTAATTTTTGAAGTTGCTTGTACAAACCTAAGAAAAGCTATAGAATTGTATTCTTATAGTCACTTCTTATAAAATTTACAAAAGATTTATTTTCTTTTTATTAAGTAACATTGATTTGCACCATTGCATGTGATTCAGAGGCACAGGATCACATCTCCTGTGATGCATGTCCTCATACCACATGCACCACGAAGGCACCCATACTCCTCCACTATAGTCCATTATGCTCCACTCCCCATTATGTCTTCGCCCACCCCTTCTATGGCCTCAATTCCACAGTTGGTTTTCTAGGATTTGTTATTGGTTTGAGTTTATTTGACCCCTTGTTTGGTTTCTCTCTACTCCACATATAAGTGAAACCATTTGGTATCGGACTGACTTAGCATCACCCCCTCCAGTTACAGCCATGCTGTCATAAATGTCATTTTTTATAACTATTATTCCAAAGTCTACATATACCACATTTTTCTAATTTTCTCCTCTGTCCTTTGGCACTTAGGTTGTTTCCATAGCATTGCTATGATAAATAGCGGTACAATAAACATATGAGTGTATATATCACTTCAAATTAGTGTTTTTGCATTCTTTGAGTAGATACCTAAGGAGTGGAATTGCTGGATCATATTAAATCCATTTTTAATATTTTTGGAGGCCTTCTTCCAATTTTCATATGGCTTACACTCCCACCAACAGTATTTTCAGATTCCTTTTCCTGGAAAACACTTGTTTCTCATATTTTTAGTGTGAGCCTTTCTCACCAGTGTGAGATGGTTTATCATCATGGTTTTGATTTGCATTTTTCTGATGAGAAGGGATGTTGAACATTTTATCATGTGCCCTTTGAAGAAGTGTCATCTTTGAAGAAGTGTCTATCTCTTCTACCCATTTTTTTAATTGGGCCTTCGTTTTCTTTTTGTTGAGTTGAATGCATTCTTTGTAGGTCTTGAATATCAGCCCCTTGTCAGAGATGATGTACAGATATCTTCTCCCCTTAAAATAAATAGGTTTTTTAACTGTAATCATTTAAAATGGCTGACTTCACCCTGACTGACTGACACTCCATCATTTTTCTCCTAATGTTGAAACCATGAGCATTTTGGAACTCCATTGAGAAAGTCAAATTGGAGATACATTTATTTTTAGTTCAGTGGGATATATTCATGTGTTTCTCAGTAGTTTCCATCCATAGTAATGTTATTGCTAGCTACTTTGTATAGGAATAGTTTTCAGAAATAACACCCCACCTACCAGCTGAATTTCTGCAAGATGATACAAAGATGTGGGTCCAGAGTCATCATCATGATTGAACATACCATTCAGTACCTATCCCCGAAAGTGTTAGTAATGAAAGAGAAACAAGGATTGAAAGGAAGGAAGCCAAAAACCAGTCTATTCAAAAATTTTCAATCACCAAATATATAAAATTATAACTAAAGGATTGATTCTGTTCTTATCAAGGCCCAATCAAAGCAGAATATTTCTTCTGTCAAAAATATATTTGATAATTTCTTGTATACAATTTTTAAAACACTATACCCTTGTTTCATATTTTCATATTCATATTGCATGAGACAATTTAATGTGATTCCTGTATTTGTAGGCCATAAATTTATAGTAGCACTGCAAGTTTGCCGGTACAGTTATGATACTAAAGAAACTTGATAGGTTTTTCTAAATTTACTTTCCAAGTTTTCCAACTTTGACATATCAGACAATTTCCTTTGTGTCTTATTTATTAAAAAGTATTTTAGAAAACTATTGTCAAATGAAGAGGTAGAAAATTATGCAGCCAGAAATGTAGCCAGTGGGTATGCTGTTGCAATGTAGCTTACTAAGATGTTGCATGTGCTTACCTCTTTAAATGTAGTTATAACAACTCAAAGAAGTTATTATATCAGCAGAATGGACAGTGTTATATAGCAGTAACATATAACTCCCCCCAGACATCAGTGATTTAATGCGGTAAAGGTTTATTTCTTGCTCACTCTTCATATCCTGTAGCTAGGAGTTGTGCTGTAGATTTTGTTACATACATACATAATATCTCTAAGTCTCCACCATCTGGAATATCTATAGTCACTCTAACAAAGAGAAAGGAAGTGGGTTTTTTTAAAGATTTATTTATTTATATAAGAACCGATGTAGAGGCCAGATGCGTGGGAGGGTGATATGATCACCAGACACAGAGCAGCAGGTCACAGAACAAGCACACTGACAAAATACACTGCTGAGGGGAGTAGCGGGCAAGACAGGAGAGGTCTGCTTTGCCATGTGGGATTCTCGCCAGCCAGTGGGGATCAAACCCATGCTGCAGAGGCTGCAGACAGCTTCACAGTGCAGAGCTCAAATGCTTGCGCCACCAGGGAGGCCCCAAAAGGAAGTGCCTTTCAAATGACACAATAACAGAGTGCCTAACATAACACAGTCTTAAAAGCTTTCACTGGAAGTGACACTCACCATTTTTGTTTATAATTTGTTGAGCAAACAAGTCCACATAGCCATGTCTAACCTCAAAGAAGTGGACAAAAACAATCCTTCCATTTACTAAGAAGGAAAAGAATGGTATAACAGTCAATAATGATTATTACAGGTAGCATTATTACTAGTTGACATATTTCTTATACTTCAACTTAAACATGGAGAAAATTAACCTGTCTAAACTTCTACAAACAACAAAATGCAAACTAAGATCCAACTCCAGGCTCCAGTGTCCACATGCTTAACCACTACTCTTCTTTCTTTGATGTAAATTCTTTGATAAATCCCTAAAGTCTAGAATAGCAAATTGCACTACCACAAGCATTATATTCTGGCTAATTACAAGTAACACAAGACCCACACATTCTCTAGCTTAGTAAGCAATATACCTTAAACTCTCAATCATTATATCCATTCAAAGAATGTTTCTAAAGCACACTCAGAAATTATAAATGATTTTAGTTATTCATTTATAATGTGTTGACACATCAGTTTTATGGATAAAGAGGAGGAAACAGCAATGACACTAACTGGAAGAAAGAATAAACTGGATATTAAAGGGCCACCTACTGGATATCTAATAGCTAAAATAACTCATTTGCATAATCAATAGTCTACCTTTCCTACCTTTCCTTCTTTCCCTCTCTCTTTCCTTCCCTCCCTGCCTCTCTTCCTATACTTTCTTTACCTTCGCTTTCACAAAGTGCATTGCATTCCTGGTAGATGACAGGTATTAGGAATTGGAGAGAGAAAAATAAATAATATCTGTTGTCTATCCTCAAGGAACTCACAATCACAGCCATAAATGAAATGCATAAATGCATTATATAAGGTTCAATGAGAAACACAGAAAAACTTTTAAAATTCAAGCTACACATATGTTTGGTTTTATAAGGAGAAAACCAGACTCTAATCTGCCAGGTTATGTTTGTTACTGCTCTCAGTCTATGGATTTATGAACATCCTCTCTAATGCGTACGACCTTTTTGTTTCATTCACTGATATGTTTACAGCTGACATGCACTATCTTTCCTGACTTTTGGGCCTACATTTGTTTATACTGACATATGGCTACAGTTTTATGCCTTGATAAGATTTCAAGGGTTCTCCCTGAAATCACTCAGTATTACAGTAAAGAGATGCATTTATAACCATCAGGAAACACTGCATCTTAGATTCTGTGTTCTTTTCCATCTGTTAGTAAATACCTTACTACCTTTACTGGCTTTAGGGTATACAATGTTTGCCTCTGACATAGACAAAAAATATCTCTCACATTTTGTGGGGAAAATTCTGTGTCTGACTCTCCTGGTTCCTGGAGATGTTTATAGCCATCTGGCAGAAGGTCTTTCTTATACTTCACCTGCAATGATTTGTGTCAGACTTTTAGTCTCTTACGGTGCATGAAGAGGACAAATGAAAGTCTTTCTTCCTGCAATATCTCTCCTGGTCATAAAAGTTACTTTTCCAAACTTTAATTACTGGCATGATATCTTGTCTCCATTCTTAGTGTCAAAGGTCTTATTTTGCTTTTTTTTTCCAATTATATCTTTTTTCATGTGCTTTATTGTATTTTATTCTACCATAGATCCTTCAGTAAAGAACAAAGGTAGCATTTGTGCTTTTACTACTAGCTACTATCTTATCTGAACCTGTGTTTTCTAGTTTCTGTATGGATATATTGGTGGTTATACATTTGTTAATTTTTGGGCACAGAGCTATAATGGTGTATTTAAAATGCTGGCATCTTATAAGAGATTCAAACCAGAAGCAAGTATTTTGTTTCATTTTAAGTTGTTAGATACTATAATATAATGGAATCCAATAAGCTTATTTCCTATATCATAATGTATTTTGGGGAAATTATGAGAAAGTATCCTGAATCAAATTATTTTGTACAGTATTTTCTCCTCTGGGCATAGGCACCCCTTTCCACAGGGTTTCTTTTATAGCAGATGCTGTATAATTTTGTTGAAATCGCTAATGTTATTAGTATTATAGAGAGTTTTGGAAAACAAAAGGAAAGAAGGTACTGTTTCTATAGTGATGCTGCATAATCAACAACACTCCACACAGACACACATATTCTCAGTGACTGCAAGCAGCTTTATTCTCATTCATGAGTTTTCAGGTCAGCTGTGGAAACTGCGCTTAGTATGTCTTCAGGTTCAGAATTGTTCAAATTTCTCATTCTGGGACCCAGGTTGAAGGAGTGGCAGCTCTCTGGAGCACGCCCTCCTCATTGGGAAGTCTGGGAGTGCCAGAGTGATGGCCAATTACCCTAAGCATATTAAAGCCCTTACTGGATGTGGCAAATGTTACCTCATCCGCAGTCACATTGGCCAAGCAAGTCTATGTCAAGTTCAAAGTCAGTGAGACAAGAAAGTATGCCTCCCTCACAGTAAGCAATGGCCATGCAGGAAGACCTATAACCAAATAATATCATCTCCCATAAGTATGAATTATGACTCTGGGTCTTCCCTATATAGTATATGGTAATTGCAAGTGGAAATTTCTAATGATGTATTCCAGTGTATATAAAGAAAACACACCTTTATTTCTTGAAGTTTATTTCTCCTGTCATTTTAATACATAGTTTTATACTTTTAACTTGTCTTCCATACTTTCAACTCAGGTCAAAATAAAGTATGTTTGTACAACATTTTTTAAGAATTGATATAAAACCACCTAGTCATATAATTCTTTTCCAAGTGATAGTATTACTTTATTAAAAAGTAATATGTGCTCCCTTCTGCATTTTTCTGAAAGTGCTTATAACTTTTTAAAAACTAACATGCTTTGGCCCACTTATAAATGCAAGAAATTAATAATTATTTCATCATAAGACTAGTGCTCCTTTAAATGATAACAAAGCCATATCCTTTATCCTAAATGAAAATTTTAAAATAGTTTATTTAAATTTGTCCATGAGTAAACCACAAATACAGAGTATACCAATATTTTGAATCCTTTATATAGTGTAATCTTCACTTTTCAAAGTTCTCCTTTCCCTGTAAGCCTCGAATGCTTTATATTTGCTATAATATTTTATAACTTGAAATAATCAAAAGATTTTAAAATCAAAAGATTTTAAAACCTTAGTTTTACACACATTAAACTCAGCAGCAGATATCATGTGAGTAAGTGCATTTGGCCAAACAGTGTCCTCTGCAGATAATGGGGCCTTATGAAATCATGGAATTTCAGAGAATAAAACTAAGCCATGATATTTGTATTAGGAACTGACCAAACAGCTTGTATTCATTCAAACATCTGCGATGTTAGGCTATTCATAAAACCAAGCCAACAATTTGTCCTTTCAGTGTCATAGTAAGATATATGTTCACCCATTAAAATCAATGATGGGCTGAAAAATTTGATTTGGGCTAAATATGCAAAAATTATAGAGGCTAGCTTTTTGGTGACTTTATTTTATGGGTCTGCGAAGAGGTGAGGTCTGTGAAGGGGGTGGGCAGATGTTTCTACAGCTGTGACTCAGGCAAAGGTGAGATATCTGTCTTCCCTGCTGGCAGCTTGTTCTGAGCTGCAACTGAGTCTAAACTTAGAAAATATTTCAAGGAGCTGAGTTTGCATTGATTGTTGTACTTTATTTTTAACAACTTTATTGAGGTAACCCAGAGCTTACTCATTTAAAGTGTACAATTCAATGATTTTCTGTATATTTACAAAGTTGTATAGCTATCACTGTAATCTAATTTTAAAACATGTTCCATCTCTTAAAGAAACCCCTCTACCCATTAGCTCTCAGTTCTCATCCCCTTCGAACTCCTGTAAAGAACCAGGCAACCATGAATCTACCTTCTATCTCTATATATTTACCAATTCATGCAAATGGGGTCATATATATATATAAATCATATATATGAGATATATATATTCATGCAAATGGGGTCATATATAGTATTTTGTGGCTGGTTTCTTTTAATAAACATAATGTTTTCCAAGTTTATCTAAGTAGTAACATGTAGCAGTACTTCTCTCTTTCATATTGGCAAGTAATATATTCTGTATATGTAATTACCACATTTTGTTTATCCATTTATCAGTGATGGACACAGGTTCTTCTACTTTCTGGCTAATGGACATTGCCATGATAAATCTTTACATACAAGTTTTTGTGTAGATACATGTTTTTGTTTCTCTTAAGGTAGACTTAAGCAGATAGCTCTATGTTTAATTTCTTGAGGAATTGCCAGATTGTTTTGCAAAGAAATGGCACCATTTTACAATTCCACCAACAGTGATGAGGATTCTAATTTTAATGCATTCTTGCAAACACTGTTATTGTCTGTCTTGTGATTATAGCCATTCCAGTGGTTGTGAAGTAGTAGCCCATTATGAACCTGACTTGCATTTCGCTAATTACTAATGGTGTTGAACAAACTTTCATATGTCTGTTGGACATTCCTAGATCTTCCTTGGAACAATGTCTGCTTAGATTCTTTGTCCATTTAAAAGATCAGGTTGTCATTTCATTATTGAGTTACTAGAGTTATTTATGTAGTCTGGATATATTGCCAAGCAAAATCTTTCTCAGATACATGATTTGAAAATATTATCTCAGTCTGTTGGTTGTCTTACCATTTTACTGATGATGTCATTTGAAACACAAAAGTTGTAATTATTATGAAGTCAAATGTATCTTTTTCTTTTGTCACTTAATTTTATAATCCAGGGTAACAAAAATTATCACTGTTTTCTTCTAAGATTTTCACAGTTTTGGCTCTTTACATTTAGATCTGTCATCTACTTTAAGTTGATCATTGAGTATGATATAAAATAAGTGTCTAGCTTCATTCTTTTGTCTGTGGATACTCAGTTATTCCACACTGTATAAAAACTTTATTTTTTTTCCCCACTGAACTGTCTGAGCCCTTTGTTTAAAATCAATTGACTATAAATGCTTTTATTATCATTCCTTTTTGAATTCTCACTTCTATTCCTTTGGCTTGTCTGTCTAGTCTTAATGACAGTACTACATTGTATGGATTGTTGTAGCTTTGTATATAGTAAGTTTCAATATCTGGTAGTACTTTCTGGTTCTTTTTCAAGATTGTTTTTGGCTATGGTAGGTCCCCTTGCAATTCACCTTGATTTTTTTTAAGTCAAAATGAAAAGTTATTTGTAGTCCATCTTCTTTTCGTTGTTTGTTTGCTTTGTCCCTGATTTATACATAGAAAACTTTATCCATCACACTGCTGCTGACTTTTATAAATATACATATATTCACACTAATGCATCTCTGAGCTTAGATGTTATCATAATATTCTTGCTTAAAGAAGAACATATATTTGAATTTCATATTCTAATAACTATATTTAATTCTTAGAGTATGAATACCCAATTCATATAGCAACTTATTTATCTCTTTGCACTAAAATATTCACTGAAGCAATAGTTGTAAACTAACCATTATTAATTTGGGTGATGTGCACACAATTAAGTTTGGAAGGGCTCAAACCTTTGAACATGACAATTCACTTCTAGCCCCTCCAGTATTTTTGCTTCAAACCTTTAACTACACAGATTTTATTTATGAAGAAAAGTGACCATTTACTTAAAACTTAAAAAAGAGAATGGCAATCATAGAAAGAATTCACTGAACTAGGGAAACACTTGTTGGCTTCATGCTTTGCCCAACAACCATGTTCTTTCTTTAGCAAAGGTTTTTTGAAGAAGCTTTATTGTGCCATGGTCATAGATTTTAACAGACTCACCTATTCATTGCCAAAGCTAAGAATTTATACCATAAAACATGGAATCATTGTTGATATCTTTTTCATGACATACTTTTTTTTTTTATTTTGTCTGTGACCAACTTGAAGTTTGTTAAAACAAGTTATTTCCATGTGTATTTCCTCTTGTAGTTCTTAATGGTTATGCAAAATTTGTCTGAATGAATATAATTAACTTTTATTTTTTGTGTAAGTCTGTTTCAATGATATTATCAGGAAGTACTTCTGGCATTTGTAATAAATTTTTTACAAATAATCAACATTTGGTCAGAATTTTTAAAGAAAAGACTTGGAGGGCATTTCATCAAAACAAAATTTTATTGCTATTTTTTCTGACTCAGGCCTTTTTATAGTAGAGTTGCCAGAAATGCCATAAATCACAAAGAGGCCATTCATGTCCTATGCCGATTGACCCTTTGGTGCTGAATCCTCAGCTAACTCAGGCATTCTACTAGACCTCACTGCCATGTTTTTGAATAATTCATGTGATTTACAATGTCTTGTAAAAAGCACTGAAACATCTCTGTGTGTGACTTGTTTGCTTTTGATTTACAGTGACATCTTTTCATAGTAGTGGAAAGTTGCTAGAAAACTTTTCTAAAATATTTTCCCATTCATACTCAGATGGCTGTGTCTCTGTTATCAGTGACCTCAATTTTCTGCCCTGTTGTTTTTCAAATTAAAAAATACATGTGGGCAATCTCTTCCGAAAGTCACACATTAAATAGGATTACCCAATAGATCATTATCCTGTGTGCACTCTGCCATCACCACTGGTTACCTGACCTTTAGAAATAAGGAGAGCATTATAAGCATCTTTTGAGATATTAAAAGCTGTAATATTATTAATGTTTCTTGGTCAGCTGGAATGTTTACATTGCAGCTATGATGGTGACTTAGAGAGTGACATGTATGGTTGGTCAGTGGCCCTTGTTAAGGCTTCCTGGTGGTCTGATAATAATAAAGAAGGTAAATAAGGAAAATACTATCTGGTTTGGTGAGATAGGCATTTGTGAAGAATATTGAGCACGTATGAAGTGCTCTGCCTTACACAGAACAGAAGGCCATGCAGAGGGCCTGCCGGTGAGGGTGCTTATCATTTAAATTAGGCAGCCAGAGAAAATACTGAAGAACATCAAGCAAACAGAGAGAGGCACATAAATTGTTGACAGACGAATTCAGATGTCTGGATCAGCAACGTCAGTATATGTTTAAATAAAACCATTTTCTTATCAAAAACCTGGAAGAAATAAAATTAGGTCTGGTCTTATTCTAAGGACCAATTGTTTCTACTATTTGGAGAATATAATTAGAATGATTTCATGCATGTAATCATCAGCATACGTGATTGCGTCAAAGATATTTGACCCTTGCATTTCACTGTTGAGTAAGGATTCTGTATGGAAGAAGAAATGATGTTTAGAAGATTGTGTGTGCTGATTTAAGACCCATTGTTTTCTGGAATCCAGGCAATTCAAAGCAAGTGTTTAGGCAAATTGAAAAGGCAAGAAAAAGTAATTTCTGCAAAATGCCTATAGAAAGTGCCCAGTAAGCACTCAATAATGTTAGTTTCTCTCATCATCATCATCATTATTTTCTGCTAGTAGGTGGTTGCAATTGTGTTCGGTCAAGCAGGCACTGGTTTTCATGAAATTCTTCATCAAAGGAATAGAAGTCAAGATCTCCTTTGTATTTGGCATGCTATCCCCATACTGTACCCCATTTTAATTATTAGAATAGCAGATAGCCCACAATTAACTTTGATTATTTTATATCAAGTACTGGAACAGTTAATAGAAAAACCCAGTTTCTGAACTACTCTACCACTCATTGTGTGACCTAGAGTAAGTCTTACCCTCTCACATTTAGAATAGATGATATCTATTGAGTCCTATTCACATCTAATATTCTGTGGGGTAGCTCAAGGGGCAAAACTGAAGGAAAAGTATTATAATATATTATAGTCACCTTTAATCTGTCCTTGGAAGTCACCTCACTTCAGCCGCAAGCAAGCTCCACGTCTTGTTTAAGAGTGTCATTTCATTAAGTAGTACTGCAGGCTGCAGAAACTTCTATTGCATAGTGTCAGTGCTGTGGAAATTAAATATTTACTAGGGACAAAAGCTGCCTTAACCTACTTGAAACAAAAGAATAAAAGTTTTAGAAACTATTCTGTAATAGAGAGATAAATACCTATTGTCTTCAGACCATCATTTACTGTTTGTAGAGCCTTTGACCTTCATGTGAATTCTATAGCAAATGAAGTCAAACTTTTTTCAACTGTTTATCCCTGGGCAGTACCATCTGATATGAATAGTATTCCATCAAAATATGTTTTTTTCCTGAGGAAATCTTGCAGTAATTCATCATCGGAATGACAGCCAGTGTATTATATATTACAATAAAACATCCCCAGAGCAAAGGTACATGTGATGATGAATTATGCTAATATGTTATTGTCATTATGTTATCAGCACTCAGAGAGTGATTTAGTGAGAGACATCATCAGTGAGAGATTATCTGATTTCTTATTACTCAAAAAAATGACACCATCATGGAAAACCACAAGCAGCTTCAGTTGATTAATAGGGTTGGTGATATTCTAGCGCCAGAACGCATGTATAGTGTATATTAAAATGTCCTTTGAAACTGAAAACAAGTTAAAGAAAGATGAGTCCACGAGGTGAGGTTGTAAAAGCACTGTCAATTTAAATACTATTACTGTAGACATAGTGGATGGTTAAGTATAAAGTAAAAGTCATCCTTTGTCCTTTATTCAAAAATTTGACAGAGATTTAGTTCTACTTAATTATCGTTAAGAAACCTGAGACATTCTTATAAGAAGCTGTCTGTTGTGAGACTACTGGTTATCCCCTATATTTTCAGTCTACAGGTGACAGTTTGTAATGATGTATGCATTGTGCCCCAAATCACTGAATCAACCAAGTATCACAAAAGTGTTGAGTGACAAGTAATTATTGAGTGTATAAGCTCATAACTTTTGTCACATTTTCCTTTGCACAAAACCTTGCACATATTAGGCACTCAAAAGACACTTGATAAGTTGAATGAATGATTTTTCTTCCAGCTTTCCATATTCAAAACTACAAAAAATAAGTATGACATCAATCTGTTAGATTAAAAGAGCCAGACACCATAGATCACAAATAGAAAAAGACTTCATTTTTTCCTGGTACTGCTTATTCTATCATGATCTCAATATCTAGTAATTCTCCTTGCTTTACATGGCAATCTAGTTGAGGTTTTTGACCCATTCATAGTTAGATGAGGTATGGTGAGAATTAAGTAGTCAGCAGGAGAGATCACACTTGAATGATACTCCCTTGATCTGGCATTGATGACCTGTGCTTGCTGGGTAATTAAAATTAACTTTTTCTCTCAGGAAATTCTTGGGAACTTCCTCCCAATCACTACGCATCTTGCCTGAAGATTCCTAACAAAGTATGTCTTTTTTATAGCTTATGACTCATGATCATTTTGTTAGATTCTGTTCACCACTCTTAGCATCACCATTACCCCAGACAACTTACACTTCCACACAGAGTCCCTTTGATTAAAACCTAAGTTGATCCCATCCCACATAGTCCATGGCAGCCTTGTGATCAGTGAAAGCACAGCTAAATAGTAACTTACTAATAATTACAACTAACTTATACTGAGTACATACTATGATCCAGGCATTGTTACGTGTATTAACTAATAACACATTAAACTTTCCCGAAAAGTGAAAGGTGGTATTATTATTATCCTCAGTTTACAAATTAAGAATCTGATACATAGAAAGATTAATTGACCCAGTGTTACAAGACCTAGAGATGGGAGAGCCTTGGTTATCAAAAATTTAGTGTGCATATTTTTAACTACAGCATTCAACTGTAGGTTTAATAATAGCATTGTATATTAAATTTCATTTCAGTACTACATACTAATAATCTTTCATTAGAGCAGATACCATCCTACCAGTATCTCACCTTTAAGGTTTTTCAGACACGAATTCAAAGCAAGTGCTTAATATTCCTCCAAACTCCAACGCAAGTAACTTCTCTTGGTGTTCCTGTCAATGTCCCTCGCTAGATTTGACACGGAGATTTCCACATGACTGCAACTATGTTCTCCAAAAATAATTATTCCCATACCAGGCTCATCTCCCTCAGTGACCTGCATAGTGAGCAATGGGTCACAAAACCAGGTATTTGTTCCTTTGTTTTTAAATTTCTATGTCAAACCTTGGAATAATGCAGGATAGATTTATAATACAGGATATTTACTGTGTATTATTTTTTTCAATTAGTGAGCCTCAACTAAAATTGAAACAATTTAATATCCATTTACAAAAATAAGGGGCATTTTCTGTAACTTGAAAAATAAGCACTTGAGAGTATATGGCTTCTAGGAAGAGTGGGTATGTCTCTTCATCAGTTGTAAAACCCTTAAGTGATGAATGTGTCCCAGACCTCAAAAAATGTTTCAGGGTCATGAAAGGAGTTTTCACTTGAGCTGATTTATATGTGCAATTTCAATAGGGCGGCCTGTTCTAGAGTGCTTCCAGGGATCCACTGGTTAGATAGTGATGAAGTTGGTATCAACCTGTCAGTGTGCAATTTGGCTTGGAGGTGTATTATCAATTTCCAGTGCATCTGATATACTCTACTGAACTGGCAGCATGTGGGGCACGCTGCACACAGGCAATCATAGTATCAGTCTATCCCATACCTCCTCCAAACTGCTTCCTTTTAAAATTTCCCAAGAACACACCCAACACAATTGAATGGTCTTCTCACCTCTTATAAGCACTGCGCCTGCCTTTGGTTCTATTGGCATCTTAAATGAAGTAAATTATCAATGAATTTTTAAGATAAAAGCAAAACATCATAGCCAATATATTCCTTGTATTTATCTATTTACTAGTAAAGAAATAGTGATGTCTTAAGAAGAAAAAAGAAAAAAAAAAACAAGTGACATAAACTGCTTCATAATCTAATTGTTAACATAAAGATTTGTCAGGGTTTTTTTCTTTAAAACTGTATTTTACCACCCATTCATTCCTCTTTCTTATGGAAAATTTACCTCAACTTGTCTTTTGCCTTTGAAAGTTGAAAAAAATAAATCTTAGTGTTTAGAAAAGTGAGGCAGTCTATTTCAACTATGAAGTTAATGTGCAATGCTTTTTACATTTATAGAATATTTTAATCATAATTCTTCCTGAATCTTGAGAAAAGGAGAGCAGTTAATCTAAAGGGAAAAGCACTGGTTTGAAGAGCTGCATGTAGAGGCCTGCATCTAACTTGTACATCTGGCACTTTTGTTGACCATGTTACCTGGACCAATTTCCTGTGTTTTTTTTTTTTTTCCTGATCATCATTTTCTTTGTCTGCAAATGGCAACAATTGTTTTCATTAATGATAAGTAAACTAGGTAGAGGATATGCCTTATTTATTTTTGTGTCTACAGAATCTAGACCAGTGCCTGGCAAAAAAAATGCTTCATGATGAGTAAATAAGTATGTAAGCAAAGATTGCCTTCCTTTTACAGATGTGCAGACTGAGGACCAAAAAGTTTCAGGGACTTAGTGTTACACAGACAGCAAGGAAAATGCATGGTAGAGTATTAGAATCAGGATCAAATTCCAAGAATTCTGAAATATGTAGAGTTCAAAATAAACATTCAGAAATGTTTAGAAAGACATCCTAACCACTATGGAAGAGAACACCCAGGTGTATAAATAGACAAAAGGATTTCAGATGCATAATCTTCGGTTGGGATGTTCCACTGGAAAACTAATTTATCTCCCCTCTTTTCCTATAGATATTTAAAATCAGCCACAAATACTATGATGTTGTTCCTCTTGGTAGAAATAAAGAACATATAATGGTATAGCCCATTGTTTTCCTTATAGAAATATGGACATTTTTCATATGAGTATACACTACCCAGTATTAGCATAGAGACTATGAAAAAAATAATACTAATAATTACTCTTTCATGAGCTAAGACCTGTTGCAAACATTTTACATGTGCATATTCTCTTCTCTAATTCACAAAACAATCCTGTAAGGTACTATTATTACCTTCACATTACAGATGAGAAAAATGAGATATGGACAGGTCATGAAATTTATCAAAAGTCACAAAACACCTAAGTTGCCCAGGCAGAATTCAGATGAAAGCAGTACAGCCTGCGAACCTGGGGTCAAAATATAGTAAAGAAAAATATACAGGACACACAGAAGTAACCTGATATACAACACCCAAATCCAACATCGAAGTTAAAATTTAATTCAGCAAAAATGCAGGCCTGGAAGAATGAGTATAATCTCACACATGACCAAGAAAAAATTTTTCCTGTAACTTTATTTTAATCAATGTAACATTTCTTTACAAAACTGTATATGATTTAGGGGGGAAAGTTTCACAGTTCTTCAGATGTTTGTTACCACATACAATCTACCTCCAAAGTATCCATAGTTGTTCAGCCTAGTATATTGAGTTCCAGCCCCCATGCTACGTATTCCCATAATCCCCCTCAGGTAGCCTTAGCTCTGTAGTAATATTTCTATAGTTTTTTTTGGTTCACTTTTGTCTGTTCCTTTGTTTTGTTTATATTCCACAAAATTATTAGTATTCCACATAATCCTTTCCAGTTCCATCCATGCTGAAGCCAATAGAAAAACTTCCTCCTTTTTATAGCTGAGTCATATTCCATCATTTATATATGCCACATCTTCTTTATTTACCTGCTAGACATTTACGTTCTTTCCAGCTTTTTGCTATTGTAAATAGTGTTGCTGTGAACATAGGAGTGCATATATCCTTTCAAACTAATGTTTTTATGTATTTGGATCAATATCATAAGTAAAATTGCTAAATCATAACATGTATTCATTTTCAATATTTTGAGAGGCCTCCATACTGATTTCCATAGGGCCTGGACTGTTCTACATTCCTTTCAGCAGAATTAGAGGGTTCCTTTTTCTTGACAACATTTGTGTCTCAAACTTTTATATAGACCTTTCTCACTGGTGTAAGGTGATATCTCATTGTGTTTTTGACTTGCATTTTCCTGATAAGTGATATTGAATATTTTATCATGTGCCTGTTGGCTACTGGTATGTGTTCTTTAGGGAAGTGTCTATTTAGGTTTTCTGTGAATTTATTGATTTATTTGTTGAACTGTATGAGTTTTTGGATATTATTAGTAGATCTTGGATATTAGTCCCTTATCAAAAATCTGATGTGCACATATATGACAAGCCCATAGTCAATATCATTCTCAATGGTGAAAAGCTGAAAGCATTTCCAATAAAATCTGGAACAAGACAAGGATGTCCACTCTCACCACTGCTTTTCAATATAATACGGAAAGTCTTAGCCAGAGCAATAAGACAAGAGAACGACATACAAGGAATCCAAATAGGCAAGGAAGAAGTCAAACTATCACTATTTACAGATGATATGATAATATACATAGAGAACCCAAAAAATCCCACAGAAAAACTAATTAAGCTAATCAATCAGTTTAGTAAAGTGGCAGGATACAAAATCAACACACACAAGTCAGTAGCCTTCCTATACGCAAATAATAAATCTGAAGAAGAAAAAGAAATCATGAAAACCATCACTTCATTATTGAAACCAAAAAAAAAAAAAAATCAAATACTTGGGAATAAATCTAACAAAAGAGATAAAGGACTTATACAAATACAACTCTAAGACACTGTTAAAAGAAATAGAAGAAGACACAAAGAAATGGAAAGACATCCCCTGCTCATGGATTGGAAGAATTAACATTATCAAAATGGCCATCCTACCAAAAGCAATTTACAGATTCTATGCTATTCCAATAAAAATTTCAATGATGTTCTTCAAAGAAATAGAATAAATATTGATGAAATTCATATGGAGCCACCAAAACCCCCTAATAGCCAAAGCTCTCCTGAAAGAAAAAGAAGGGAATGGAGGCATCACACTCCCAGACTTCAAACTATACCACAGAGCCATAATAATCAAAACCGCATGGTATTGGAACAAGAACAGACACACGGACCAATGGAACCAAACAGAAAATCCGGAGATAAACCAAGAGATTTATGGTCAACTAATCCTTGACAAAGGAGCAAAGAATATGCAATATAGCAAAGAAAGTATGTTCAATAAATGGTGCTGGGAAAACTAAGTTGCTACATGCAAAAGAATGATGCTTAACTACTACCTCACATCATGAACAAAAACCAACTCAAAATGGATTTAAGAACTAGACATAATACCTGAAGCCATAAAATACGTGGAAGGAAATATAGGCAAAACACTACATGACATACACCTCAGCAACATTTTTAAAGACTCATCACCCAAAGCAGTCATATCAAAGGAAAAGATAAACAGCTGGGACTACATCAACCTAAAGAGCTTCTGTACAACAAAAGAGATGGTAACCAAAACAAAGAGACATCCCACCAACTGGGAGAAAATTTTTGCACACAACACTAATGATAAAGGACTGATCACAAAAATCTACAAAGAGCTGATGAGACTCAACAAAAACAAAGTAAATAATCCAGTCAAAAAATGGGCAGGGCCTCCCCTGGTGGCACAGGTGGTTGAGCGCAGTGCTGTGAAGCTGTCCGCATCCTCTGCAGCACCGGTTCGATCCCAGCTGTCTGGCAAGGGTCCCACATGGCGCGGCAGACCTCTCCTGTCCTGCCCGCTGCTCCCCTCAGCAGTGTATTTCGTCAGTCTGCCTGTTCTGTTCCCCACTCTGTCTCTGGTAAATACTCTCACCCTCCCACAAATCTGGCCTGTACCCCAGTTTGTGTATAAATAAATAAATCTTAAAAAATAAATGGGCAGAAGAGCTAAAAAGAAACTTCCACAAAGAGGAAATGCAAATGGCCAACAGGCATATGAAAAATGTTCAGCATCCCTTGTAATCAGGGAAATGCAAATCAAAACTACAATGAGATACCATCTTATACCAGTGAGAATGGCACATATTAAAAAAAAAAAACTAGCTACAACAAATGTTGGCAAGGGTGTGGAGAAAAAGGAACTCTCCTGCACTGCTGGTGGGAGTGCAAACTGGTCCAACCACTATGGAAAGCTGTGTGGCGATTCCTCAACCTGCTAAAGATGGAGCTTCCATATGATCCAGCAATTCCATTCAAAGGACACAGAAACATTATTTCTGTATATTTACCCAAAGGACACAGAAACATTAATTCAAAAGGACACCTGCACCCCTATGTTTATAGCAGCACTATTTACAATAGCTAAGCTATGGAAACAACCCAAATGCCCAAAAATAGATGACTGGATCAAGAAGATGCGGTACATAGACACAGTGGAATATTACTCAGCAATCAAAAAAGATAAACTCATGCAATTTGCAGCAACATGGATGGAGCTGGAAGGGATCATGCTCAGTGAAATAAGCCAGAAAGAAAAAGAAAAATACTAGATGGTCTCACTCATAGCAGAAATTTAGAAAACCTAAATAAGGGAACAGAAAAAAGACTAATTATAATAAAGTAAAAATCAAAATCAACAAGCAACTATAAACCAGAGACATGGGGGAGGTGCGGGGGGAGGGATTAGGGTCAAAATAAGGGGGGTGGAAATTGTATGGGGAATATAACCAAGATGAAAATCCATACTTTGTGCAAAAATGAAAAATGATGTAAAATACATAAAATTAAAAATTTAAAAAAATAAAAATAGTGAAAAACAAAAACATGTTGTGCAATCAATTTTCCTCATTTTTGTAGGATGTCTTTCATTTTAACAATCCTTTCTTTTGCTGTGCAGGAGCTTTTTAACTTGATATAGTCCCTGTTTGTTTATTTTTTGCTTTTGTTTCCCTTGCTGTTGGAGTAGAATCCCCAAAGACATCCCCAAAGCCAATGTTGTAACTGTTTTGCCTATGTATTTTTGTGTGTACTTTATGGTTTCAGGTCTTACATCCAAGTGTTTAATGCATTTTGAGTTATTTTTGTTTATGTGTGGGAGACTGGTCTAATTTAATTTTTATTTGCTCATGGCACTGCATAGATTTCCCAACCCAATTTGTTAAAGAGGCTTCCCTTTCTCCATTGTATACACTTGGCTTCTTTGTTGTAGATTAACTATCCATATAAGTGTGAGTTTATTTCTAAGTTAATCTATTCCATTGAAGACCAAGAAATGTTTAGAAAACATTTCCAGTTTAATTCTTTTTTTTCCACTATTTCCCTTATGCCACACTTTTCTGTAACACATGTTAAGATAAGCATTTAAATATATTTTGTCTGAACTTACATGTGAGTAGAATAAATACTCTGAATTTTCGAGGAATGGCAAAATATGTATTCCCTGTAAACTGTCTTAGGTCGGGTTCCTTGGAAAACAGAACCCCTGAAAAGAATTTTAAGTGACAGTGCTTTAACTGGGAGATACAAAACAGAGGTAGAGTAGAAGTAAGACAAAGAAGAACATGTAGCAATACTATGAAACTTCACTGTGCTCACTACTTCTTCACGTGAACCATAAAAAGACACACTAATGAATAGTCATGTACATTAACAATGCAGAACTTGTCCAGGTGAGCTGTGTGGAAAAATTCTTTTGAAATCCTTCATAAGAAGAAGATATTTTTCTATGCAGCTCCTTTCTGTCTCCTGTTTCACAATGACCACTGTTCACTGTTTTATGAATTAATTTCCTCATGCTTCCAAGTTGAGGGGACTGGCACTTTCAATGATCACATAGACACTCGGTTTCACACTCTGCAGTGGGGTATTTCTTTCAAGCCCAGAAGCACAAATTCTGTGCTTCTAACTGATAGACCTGAATGAGTGGATGTGGACTTGGCATTCATAGGGCAAGTGCCTGTTCAGTCCTCAAGAGTAGTAGCATGGTCCAAGAGGTAGATGTGACTGATAGAAGTTATTATGTTCCCATATTGTATGATTTTTAGGAAATTAACTTCAGCTCAGCCTGAGAGACTATCTGAAGCCAAGGCACACTAAAAAAGAACTTTCTCCTTTAAGATAGAACAACAGGTAGCATATAGGATATCGAGAGGAAAAAGAAAATATACACATACCCACACATAATGCACATTCATAGCATATGCATACAGATAGTGTTTGGGTAGGTAAATATATATTTTTTTCTTCCATTTCACAAAATAGTCCTATATGTTGGATTTTTTGAAATATAATTATTAAAAAATGTGGGTTTTCAGAACCAGCATTTCATCAATAGTAGGCCAGTACAGAGCTGCATGAAGAAGAGTAGAAAAGGCATTAGAATGGAATAGAATATTAGGAAACCTCACACAAGCTGTGTCACAAACATAGGTCCAGGAGGCAGGTGGGTTGTCTCAGAGGATGAAGAAAAACTTTTTCCTGTTGGTTGGCAGAGCATAGTATCCAGAGCATCTGGCAGAAAGTAATAAATGGTAGTAGCAAGGCAGACAATCTGTGCTAGGCAAAGCTTAAGGATTTTAGGATCAAGGATTCCAGTATCACTTTATTCTGATGAGACTTATACAATAAATGGAGGCAGTACAAGTATCTAGGTAGGAGAATTAGACAGAGATTTATCGCAAAGAACCAAGCAAGACTTAAAAGACAGGAAGGACACTCACAAACCTGTCTTACAACTTTAGGGGCTCCCTGTCTAAGGGTAGAAATGGCCTAGAGCCAAGAAAGGACATTTTACATTTTGGGTGTAATAATGCCAGCGATGGTAACCCTCTTTGGGAGATCAAAGAGCTATAGAGTCAGGGAGTAAGATTCAAGGATCAGATGAGTCATTTAATTACTAAGTTTCCCAAATTGAACCACATTGATAATTAACTGTTCTTCCAGCAAAAAATAAAGGACTCTTGATATTTAATATACTTTTTCAAGTTAACAATAAGTAAAAAATTGTATTATTTTGTTATATATTTGATAGCCTAATATATTTCTACTTTAACACTTTTCTCACAACCATGTAAACACACATAGAAAATACAAAGTTTCATTTTAAAATACTAAAATATAACATTACTACTTGAATTTGTCCAATAATGATTACCTACCTTCTTGCTATTGAACAATATAATTTATACTTGTTATTTTATATTCATGTTCACCTGTAAGCCCTTCCTCTTCCCCTTCCATCACCCATTAGATGTAATACAATCAATTCCTTAAACCATAGGTTATCGAAATAATATATAAGATACCTAGCCATTTTCTCAAATTTATAAATTGAGTGTCAAGTTGAAAACGATGTCAGGTATTTGCATTCCTGGTTAAGTATTCTCAAAGATAGTCCTCCCTGACAACTGGCAAGAGTATCCTGCTCTGACAGTCTGACCCTTACAGTCCAATTAAATATAAAAGTAGATCTGAATCTTTTCCACCCAGTTGTACTGTCAAAACTAGTATTACTTGACTGTCATATAAAGCTCTTTAAATAAGTCTGCCAAGAAAATATGATTGTAGTACATATTTTATCATTCAGAAGTATTCACTCCCCTTTCACTTACACAGATTTTGAGGGTCAAAGCTATGCATTTTTATCAGATATTTTATTATCTTTCAACCTTTCTGAAGATCAATGTATTAGAATAGAAGCCGAACTTTTTTATCCTTTATTGTCAGAGTGATTTGGTACATGGAAAATATTAATGAGGATTTTTATTACTTATCAAAATTTCCCATTGGACAAAATGAGGATCTTTTATACAAAAAGATCATGTAGTGTTAAAATTCTAATTCACTTTTTGGAAAGTAAGCATCTGGTCAAAATATATAGCATTTAGAAAGGAAATAAAAATGTGGAGTTTAAATTTTCTTAGAAACATGATGCTTCAAAGAAGAATTATTATGTTTCAGCAAAAATTGAAAACATAATAACCCTGAATTATAAATCTAAGCAAAGAGAGAAACTTTGAGATATTTTTCCATTTATTCTAAGTATGACATGGTCTTCTTGTAATACTAATTATAATGAGCTTTTAACATTTTTTTCTGTCATAATGGATATAACAAACTAATCATCATTCTTGTCATCCCAAAAGTTGTGCTTTAGGAGGTAGCATGCAAGTATACAAGTCAAGGGCTTCAACTCCCTTGGGTTGATCAAATGGCAATTTCTGTAACAGGTTAGATCATGAACTCCATCATTGAACAGACTGAATTATAAATTGTCTAGGGCTTTCTCATAAAAAAAAATCCTATATAAAGAAATTCAAGTTTAATACACATAGACTGTCATCCCCACTTAACCAACAACAGTATAAGCACTCATTGTACTAAATGTAAGCAGTCTCTTTTTCCTAAAATTGCAAAAGTTGGTCTTTCCTTTTTAAAAAATACTTGGAAGATGGAGGGTGGGATCATTTAAGGGCTCACAAAAGTGAAAGATTGACAGGACTGGCTGAAGTCAGGCAGAAAACAGTCAGCCCTGGGGAAGCGTTGCTGACAGCCACGCTAATGCACTACAACGCTGACATGAAACTTCTCTAGAGTCCAGAAAGAGGCCGATAGGGAAGAGCCTGTCAGTAATGTAAAACTGGGGCAAATGGTTCTGTTGTGGACGGCAGGCAAATGTCTACCTGAGAACTAACTGGAGAGGACCAAACTCATGCTTCAAAAGAAAAATAGAAGCACTAGCCATCCTCCAGTAAAAGGAGCTTTCCTGCAAATTAGGATGTTAATTTTTAAAACAGCATATTGGGTCTAACATCTCAGATATTTTTTTCTACGAATAGATAATTTTTTTTCTTCCTGAATTCTCATTGCTCTGCTTTAAGTTCAGTTTTGTTTACCAGAAAGATATGAGAACGATCTTAATGCTGTGAAAGATGTTTACTTAGAGCAATATGACAAGCAGAACTGAATACATAACAACTTTCCAGCCAACTCTGGCTTTAAAATTACTAGTGAACTAAAACACAAAACAAAAATGCAGAAATACAAATGAGGTATATAGATGAAAACCACTGTGTCAAAACACAATCAAATAAATTATCTTCTTTTGTGCTTAAGTAGTGGATGAAGCTTATGGTAATCATAACTGCTGTTTTTGATGTCTTGAATTGCTTTGGCAACTTGACCTTGGGTTTATTTCTCTGGAGTATAACCTTGAGCCTGTGTGAAATTCTTTTACCTGAGCAAATTTGTTGCAGGAGGAGGAAGAAACTAAAAATTGATCCTATAGAATTTCTTAAGTGAGAACACTAAATAACAATCTTTCTGAGTGAATTTTCTTTCTCCTACCCAGTACACATACATATGTGAGAAAGCCAAACAGAACAAAAATAAAAGTTGAACACTGGCCCTTCTCCTCCTTCATATTAACTACTTAAACTATAAATGCAACATGGTCAAAATCACACAAAAATCATTATGGATTAAATGAAAAGATCAAAGCCAGATTGTTTTTTTAAATATGGCATTTTTAACTTTACATGTTGTAAGATTTCTTCTAGTCTAATTAGAAGGTCCTTAAAGGATTTGCTTTAATACATAAATTTAAACTCTATGTAAATGATGCTTCTATAGTATATGAGGATCCTTGAGAAGAAAATTTCACACATTTTTTTTTTTGAAAATTCCTCCCTCAACTTTATTTACATGCTTGATTTGGATATGTTAAGTAACGTAAATGTCACCCCATTCTTCTTTGACATATATCAAAAAACTAATCAGAGGAATTCAAATACATGTCTTTAAGGTATAAAAAACTGACATCATGCACTGACTATTAAAAATTATTCATTAACTTTCTTGGCTTCCTAGACATACTAATATTTTCTTGCTTCTACTCTTCCCTCTCTTTGTCCCTTATTCCCCTATCAGAATCTACAAAGTAACCAAAGTGATCTAAAAAAATAACAAAGCTGGGCCTCCCCGGTGGCGAGGAGGCCCCGCAGCCTCTGCAGGGCCAGTTCGATCCCTGGCCGCCGCTGGGTGAGGGTCCCACATGGCATGCAGACCTCTCCTGCCACGCCCGCTGCTCCCCTCAGCAGTGTACTTCATCAATCTGCCTGTTCTGCTCCCTGCTCTGGCTCTGGTGAATTCTCTCACCCTCCCGCACTTCTGACTGTACCCAGTGCACGTATAAATAAATAAATAAATCTTTAAAAAATAACAAAGCAAAACCATTAATGTTATTATCCCATTTCTTGAAGGCTTTCGATGACATTACATGGCAGGAATCCTTTCAGGATCCTTCACACCCTTTATAATCTCTCTTCTGCTTGCTTCTTTATCCCCTGACCTTCCCTTCTCCTTTGTCTCACACTCTACTCTCCAATTACACTGAACTTCTCTCTGTGCCTCTCAATCTGTTATGGACTCTTTTTTATACATTCTCTATTCTCTACCTAGACCAAAGTTCCCTCCCCCTTTCCTAATCTCCTCCTCTCTCATGCCTCTTTTATTCATCTAATTATGATTTTCCATAAGTTTCCAGCCTAGACATCATTTCCCTTAGAAGCCCTCCCTTGCTCTTCCCTATGACAGCACCTATCACGTTTCACAGCAACATTTTCAATGTATCATTATCTCCCACTAGATGATAAACAGTGCCATGATTTTATGTTACATCTACAACATCCTTTGAACTCATTTTAGCTGAATATCTATTATACTCATACTCATTTCTAAGCTCTGAGACAATAGCAAAGAACCCAGCAAATAAAGTGTTTGCCTAAGGGTACTGGTATTCTGAACACACAATGAACATTTGTTGGCAAGGACAGAGTAAAGGAGAACAGGTCAATAGAGAACAAAAGAAAAAGAACAAGTGGAGAAGGAGTGTACAGATTGAAATAAGAAAGAGCCAGGAGACATCCAAGATAAAAATGGGATGGCCTCATAAAAATCTAGTATGCTATCTTAAAAAACCCCACCCCGCAACTAAATGAGTCCTCTTTTATTTAAAATTTTGTTATTGGCTTGTGTTAGTATATGAGGATGACAGAGATCACTTCTTCCTTCTTCTGTCTGCAGCCAAGTACATCCAGATACTGTCATGTTATGCCATTCAGCATTCCTATGATGTCCTCCAGAGCCATCTGCTGTCCACAGTGCACAAGCCTT
Source organism: Talpa europaea (assembly GCF_964194135.1). NCBI lineage: Eukaryota > Metazoa > Chordata > Mammalia > Eulipotyphla > Talpidae > Talpa > Talpa europaea. The sequence goes on from NC_140070.1 coordinate 84,654,899, forward strand.
CAGACCTAAATGATACACTTAAACCTGAGCAAAACAAACTGGAAGCTTATTTTTAAAAGCATGCTTTTCCAAAATTTATTCATTTTGAAAATCTATAAAACATTGAATATTTTATGCAAGTAAAATTAACCTTTCAACCTAGTTGGTATAATGCATGATTGCACACACTTATTGCAGGTGATTCTGCCAGAATTAAAAGTAATTTTATTTTTTTAATAGACATTGAGTTTAAAAGGTCAAAAGAGAAGTGTGGATTCCTGTCATCCTCTCATATTTAAAAAATGTAAAAAGAGCTTATTTATACCACTTTTTATCACATGATGCAGATCTTTAAGCCACAACAAAGTTAGGGTGAAAATAAACAAACAAACAAAAAAGAAACCAAACCAATTATGTATAATTTTGCATTTAGAAATAGTGACAGATACATCCCAAATTATAAAATTCCCTTTTCTAGGAACACATTTCAAGTTACAATGACATTGTGAAATCCTATTGCTTGCCATTTTATTTTAAGTTCCTTTGTTAAGATAACATTATTTTACAACACTTCATATACTTTAGGGAAATAGGTTCTCACCTCCTCAGAGGTATGTTACACCCCACCCCCACCATGCAAGCACTCAAATGCCTGTCATTTTAAGTGTCTAACCAGGCTGTCAACGGCATGGTCATTGTGTTGTCTCCCAACTTTACAATCACTGGTTTCCTCCATGGAATCCAATCAGTAGCAATTTTAGGCAGCTTGCAATTAACTGAACACTTTATACCAGTTCACCCCTCTGTGCCTTTGAACTCCCTGTTCTCTCTGATGATATGACCCGGCCTCTTCCTCATATTAGTCACTTTTCTTTTAAATTCTAATTTTTTTTTCTGGGGAGTTGACAAAATTTATTAAAAGATAAGAAAGAATGGAAAAAGCAGGCACAGTTACTAATTTAACCCTGACAAGAGCCCACTTTAGTAATTTAAAACATTATCTCTCTTGTGACCACATTCCCCATAGGCATCCCAAGCAACTGATCATCCTTTTTGCCAACAAATGATCTCCCATGCAGATTTCTGTTAGAGTCCTTACCCTTTGTGCTGCCATTATTCATTTATATTGATGTCTTTCTCACTGTAAATGATCTCTCTGGGGACAAGTAGCACGTCTTTGTGACTCAACCTCTGGGCTTGTGAGATGTGATCAAAACTGTTTAATCAAAGAAAAAATAAGAGAATGAGTGAATGAAGCACTGACCTTCAATGCTTCTCTGGGTGATGGTCCTTTATAAACTGAAATTTCAGACTGGGAAATTCCCCATTCTTCTTTTCCTTTTCATAAACTAAGTTCACAACGATTACTAAGAAGGACTGAAAAGCGAAATTTGAATTCCACTGGGACAGTGCTTTCCATTTTACATCATTTACTAATTCATCCCATCCAGTCATCCTCTCAGCAAATAATCATTAAATCCCTATTATAATCATAGCACCATGCTAAATATTGTAAACTGGGCTGCCAGGAAAAATAAAAGACCCTCTAAGATGTTTATGACCTTTCTGAGAAGACAATATATCCCTGTTTTTAAAGTCAAATAGTACTACATTGGTTTATACTGCTGTGCCAAGTGAAGAAGCAGACAACAGATGTAATAGACAACCAAAAGAAGAATAACTTTAGTTCTGAATAAAATAGGAAGGAAAATTTGAGAAGACAGCACTACATGTTAGAAAAATGAAATGAACACAGTATTCACTGCATAATTTTCTCGACTTAGACCCTGAGCATATAAGGAAACAGTCTTCCATATTTTAATCATTTTATCCCAACTTTCAAATTTTTCCAAGACAAGTGGTTAATATTCAAAATATATAAACAACATATACTAAAAAAGAAAAAAAAAATCAAAAAGTGAGCAGAGGCTCTCGACAGTCATTTCATCAAAAAAGACATAAGGTTGGGGCCTCCCCAGTGGCGCAGCGGTTGAGTGCTGGGTTGCGAAGCTGCCCGCAGCCTCTGCGGTGCCGGTTCGATCCCCGGCTGCTCCCCAGCCACCGGAGGAGGGTCCCACATGGCACGCAGACCTCTCCTGCCACCCGCTGCTCCCCTCAGCAGTGTACTTAAGTCCTTCTGCCTGCTCTGCTCCCCGCTCTGGCTCTGGTGAATTCTCTCACCCTCCCGCGCTTCTGACTGTGCCCAGTGCATGTATAAACAAAAACAAACAAATAAATAAATAAATAAACATGCCTCTATTAAATAAATTAAAAAAAAAAGATATAAGGATGGCCAACAGATACATGAAAAGATGTTCTTCATCACTTACCATTAGGAAAAACACACCAAAACCACAAGGAGATTTCACCTCACACCAGTTTTAGGATGACTGTTATCAAAAAGTCAAGACAGGGCCTCCCCTGGTGGCACAGTGGTTGAACGCTGGGTTGCGAAGCTGCCCGCAGCCTCTGCAGCGCCAGTTCCATCCCTGGTTGCCAGGCGAGGGTCCCACATGGCGCTCAGACCTCTCCTGCAGCCTGCTGCTCCCCTCAGCAGTGTACTTCATTGGTCTGCCTGTTCTGTTCCCCGCTCTGGCTCTGGTGAATTCTCTCATTTTCCCACGCTTCTGACTGTACCCAGTGCTTGTATAAAAATAAATAAATCTTTAAAAAAAAAAGTCAAGACAATGAGTGTTGGCAAGTGTGTGGAGAAAAATGAACCCTTGTACACTATTGACAGGGTATTCATCAGAAGAATATGAACACACTAATTCAAATAGACATGTGCACCCCAAGATTGTTGTGGCACTATTCACTATAGTCAAAATATGGAAACAGAGACCATGGGCACAAAGAAGTGCCCTCCTGACTCGCCATTTTAGAACAGGGATCTCTTTGTCTGGAACCCACCTAGACTGTGTGGAACTAGGAAAGGGCTGTCCCCATAGCCAGAGGTGAGCTGAAAAGCCCCCACAAGCTGGACCCATCTGGCAAATGTTGGCGAGGATGTGGTGAAAAAGGAACTCTCCTATATTGCTGGTGGGGGTGCAAACTGGTCCAGCCACTGTGGAAATCTGTGACTGAGGAGATTCCTCAGTCTACTAAAAATGGTGCTACCATACGATCCGGAAATTCCACTCCTAGGGATCTACCCAAAGGACACAAAAACAGTGATTCAAAAGAGCACCTGTACCCCTATGTTTATTGCAGCACTATTTACCACAGGTAAAAACTGAAAACAACCCAAATGTCCAAAAATAGATGACTGGATCAAGAAGATGTGGCATATATACACAATGGAATATTATTCAGCAATCAAAAAGATAAACTCATGCCATTCACAGCAACGTGGATGGAGCTAGAAGGAATTATGCTCAGTGAAATAAGCCAGAAGGAAAAAGAAAAATATCGGATGGTCTCACTTATAGCAGGAATACAGGGGAACCCAATAAGACATCAGTGTAAAAAAAAATAACAACAGTCCAAAACACAACAAAGCAAAAACAGACAATTATAAACCAGAGACATACTGCATGGGAGGAGGAGGGAGAGGGATCAGAGGGCGGGAGGGAGGAGCACAGGGGACTGTGGTGATGGTGCACGGGTGCCTTGGGGAAGGAAATTCTATGGGGACGCAATCTGAGGGGATGGGGAGAAGCAAATATTGTCTAAAAAAATTTAAAAAATGATAAATGTTAAAATAAAAAAAAAATAAAAAATAAACAGAACCAACCTAAACTGTGTGGAACTGGGAAAGGGCTGTCCCCACAGCCAGTGGTGAACTGAAAAGCCCCCACAAGCCAGGCCCCGCCTTGCAGAGTCAGAGCCCAGAGGGGGATCCAGCCACTGCCAGGGCAGTCTGTGGGACCTCAAGACCCACCTCTGGAATTAAGCAAATACAGAAGGAGGAGATTTTCTGGGACAGCAACCATTAACATATCTATAGTACTGCCGCCCTACTGGACTTCTGGCATAACAGTATTGGACTCAATGGGACCACCAGTTTCCGACATCCCAGAAAGAGCACACCAAAGAGATCCCAGCCAGTACCAGCAACACAGTGTCTCAACGCACAGGACAAATTAGAAAACAAGCAGCAGGGAGAAGAAAAATTACAAGCAACCAAGCACCTCCCCAGGGAAAAGACATACTGCAAAAAGACAATCAAACACCAGACTGCAACAACAGTGACTTCGAGGAACTTATGAGTCTTCCCGATAGAGAATTTAAAGTCACCATGATTAAAAAACTGAAAAAAGTCAAAAATGATATGGGAAAAGTAATCAACAATATGGGAAAAATAATCAACGACCTGAAGAATGAAATTGAGCCCCTAAAGAGGGAAGTGAAAGAAATGCAGGAGTTCAAAGGATGAATGGAGGCGCTAAAGAACTCTGGGAAAAGCAATGAAAGCAGAATAGATGAAATGGAAGAACGAATAGCAGACAGGAGAGGTCTGCTTTATCATATGGAATTCTCTCCAGCCGGCCGGGAACTGAACCCGTGCTGTAGAGGCTGCAGACAGCTTCACAGCGCTGCGCTCAACCCACTGCACCACCAGGGAGGCTCTTTTGCCCATCTTTGGATGTGAGTGCCTCAGCCCTGTCCTTCCATAGAGCAGCACTTCTCAGTTTTTCAAATTGTACCTTCTTCTCTGTGGTGTGTTCATCAGTCTGAGTACCTGGTTCCAAACAGATTGCTTCCAAGATGTCATTATATCATCGTGCCTCTTCTTTGGGTTCTGTTAAGAACTGGCCTTTCTGACAATGGAAATTTAAGGTCACAGTTCTACACTGAACTGATGTATCGTAACACTGCGTTCAACAGCTGTAGAAAATGACCTGCTTCTCAGATATGCTCAAAGCACTGCAGGTCTGTCAGGTAAAGTCTGATTTAATATATAAAATGCCTGTGGGCATAACAATGACAGGAAGCAATGGAGATCAGTCCTAACCCTTTCTTTCTAAGTTACCTTAGACAAAAGTGAAGGTCACTCCTTTTTCTATTTTAATTCACTGTGGTAGTGTGTATGTTAACAAGTCACAGAATAGTAAACCTTCACAGGAACTTCAAGATTATAAATTTCAACCCTCTCAATTGAGAAAGAATTTGCAACTTGGTCACACAACAAATCAGTGAAAACGAAGAATTAGAAGCTGAGTGTTTGACCCTACAGGCTCTCTCTCTCCAGAGTCAGCATCCCTGGGCTTGAGAATCACTGCTATGTCACCCAGAGTCTTACACACTTCCTAATAACAAGATCTGAAGTTTCTCCCTAGATACATAGCATTGAACTCTGGATGTAGATAGGTAGTTACAAGTATTGGTAAGTGTTTTATTAGCATTGTTTTCACAGAGCACCCAGATTAGAAAGCAGAGTATTCATTCCATTTGAGACCATTCAGATAAAAATGCTTTGTAAACTCTGTTATATACATGAAGATTATCATTTTATATATTATAATAACATTTAGAAATTTAATGTTTCAGTATTAATACTTTAATATAATTAATCTCTTTATGATTTATGCAGTACATTTTTAAAACTATTAAGTCAGTACTTCGGTTTGCCTGTTCTGTTCCCCGCTCTGCCTCTGGTGAATTCTCTCACCCTCCCATGCTTCTGACTGTACCCAGTGCTTGAATAAATAAATCTTAAAAAAAAAAAAAACTGTTAAGTCAGTACTAATTTCCATTGGTCTTTACCATAAAAGATGAGAACCTTAAGAAAACCTCACTAAGGACCTCCCCTGGTGGCGCAGCGGTTGAGCACTGGGCTGTGAAGCTGCCCGCAGCCTCTGCAGCGCCGGTTCAATCCCCAGCTCACCGGCAAGGGTCCCACATGGCGCGACAGACCTCTCCTGCCGTGCCCACTGCTCCCCTCAGCAGTGTATTTCGTCACTCTGCCTATTCTGTTCTCTGCAATGGCTCTGGTGAATTCTCTCACCCTCCCGCACTTCTGACTGTGCCCAGTGCTTGTATAAATAAATAAATCTTTAAAAAAGAGAGAAAACCTCACTAAAATACTCTAGTAGGAGAAAAATTTAACAGGGCATCTATAGAACTGGATTAAAAGGAGAAAGAGTAACTAGAAGGATGTGATAGTCTACTGCCCAGCAACGAGTGGGAGCAGTGTTTTTAACTATTAGTATCAGCTAGCCCTGTGGCTATATGAATAATAGGTTGTTTTGAAAAATTGCCTCTACTACCAATAGTACTTAAATCTACACTCAGATACAAAGATAATGCTCCTAATAATATATATATATATATATGCTTAATTCCCCCGCATTATAGTAACATTGTGTTTCATATTATTACCTTATAGGATAGAATAGAAAATCTAATATAACACATGTCCCCCCATAATAGCATTATTTATTTAATGATGTTTTGCCTACATTCTCATCAAAAGAGAAATATGTTGTAATAAATTATTTTCAGGACCAATTTAGTAGGTAGCAGGTAAAAAAGATCCTAATTCTTGAGCTCTGAATAAATATGATAAGCATTGTCTTATTACGAGAACAAAAACAATTGCATTTACTGAACTGTTTATACATTTTGACAATGGATAAAAATGAACAGTGTGAGAAGAGAATGAGAAAGCTTTTCCATGAATAAGAATTATTTTTAGAGAGTAGAAAACAAAGTTGACAAGTTAGATATTCGTGTTTATGTGAATTCTCCTCATCTGTCCTTACTCTTTATGAAAAATATAATCTAAATAATTTTCAAATCTAGATAATTATAATCAGAGGAGGGAGGTTGTATTAAAAAAGGAGAGGGGGATTTCCAAGCCTACAAAAACCAGGAGGATAATGGAAATGATCAGTTGTGTCTGATGAAAGAATTGGTACCAGAGCAGAGTGGACAGGTGGTTCTCTGAAGAGTGCATACCTAGTCCACAGGCATTAAGATTCACTAAATAACAATAATAATGATGATGATGATGGTGGTGATGATTTTTAAATAGCCACCAAAAAACTTAACTACTGACCCATTTTAGCACAAGTCTGAACAGTTAGTGAGCTCTGCATTCATAAAACCCAAGACCCTGTGACCTCAATGAAGACCCACACAAAGGTCATGGGCACAGACAGTGAAAGGCTGAAACAAGAGACAACTGTCAGGAAGTCTTTGTCTTATTAAAAAAAAAGTATAAAGAAAATGTTTCATATGTCTGTAATCTAAAACATTGCTGTTTACAATATGTTACTACAGTGTTTATCTTCCTGTGAAAATTAGTTATTAAAAAGCAATAACATCTTTTTAAAATATAATGCCAGAATAGGACCTTTTACCTAAACAAGAGTATTTCAGTATGACGCCTATGATTCCCACTATATTGATGCAAAATTGTGTGTGTGTGTGTGTGTGTGTGTGTGTATTGAGAGAAGGTTCATGACTTGCCCATTGTACTATACCCCCACAAAGAGAAGAGAGACATGTAGGAAAAGGTAAGAAGGCAGGTACAGTTATAGAAAGAAGTCCACCCTGCCTATAATAACTCTAGGTAGAATTTTTGATGTCAGAATTCTACCTGTGAATGAGTAAGATGAATGAGATGTGCCCTGGGTCTTGGAAGGCACTGATGGGCAATGTCAGGAATGTAGGCACAGGACCAAATTCACTGGACCAAGATCCACAGATTTCTTCCAACTGGACAAGACAGGGTGTAAATTAAAAGATCTGCCTCAGAACTTGTTCATTAGCAGAATTGATTTGGTGCCTAAAAGCCCTTGTTTGAAAGAAGATCACCCCAGAGCTTGGATACTGAGCTTGGGAGTGGGCTTCATGACACCACATGAGGGAAATGAAGCATTAGTCTGGATGGAAGCCAAGCACGTCTAAAAATGAGATAAATTTTGGGCCTCCCCTGGTGGCGCAGCGATTGAGCGCAGGGCTGCGAAGCTGCCAGCAGCCTCTGCAGCGCCGGTTCGATCCCCGGCCGCCAGCAAGGGTCCCACATGGCACTACAGACCTCTCCTGCCACACCCACTGCTCCCCTCAGCAGTGTATTTTGTCAGTCTGCCTATTCTGTTTCCTGTTCTGGCTCTGGTGAATTCTCTCACCCTCCCATGCTTCTAACTGTACCCAGTGCTTGTATAAATAAATAAATCATTAAAAAATAAAAATAAAAAATGGGATAAATTTTAAAGACATAAATAAAGAAAAAATAATACTTGCTGAGTGCCTACTATGTTGCTGGCAGCTAGGAGGGGCTTCTTATGCACTATCTCTTCTAATCCATTCAACAAACATTATCTAGAAGCCAAAATATGAGAAGTTTTCCCCTGTGACTAAAATAAATGAATTCCAGCATTAGCCCTCAGTTTTCCCTCAAGGGAGAACAGATACTATCCCCATATTTCAGAAAAAGATAAAAACTTCACAGAGTATCAATGTTAAGCTAGATCAGGAAACCTCAGTGAAAGATGGAAGTGCACAGCCCTCTGAGAGGAAGTGGGCATGTGGTTTTAAACAGCTTATACAATATGCTATAGTTGTGCACTGTAATATTATAATCTGTTGGTTTAGGATTACAAATGAGAAAGTGGTGCTCAGAGATGGACTTTTTTTTCTCAAAATCAGTAATTATCAAAAGAAAGAAGAAAATCCCCATAGTGAGGGTTGTCTGTTTATTTAGTGGGTATAAGATTTTTCTGTGAGTTGCTGTGATTTCCTAAGACAACATAACAGAAGCTGATTCCTCCACCCATGCTTCCCAAGCCAGACCACTCTTACACAGATAATTCCACTTACAAGAAATTATAAAGTGATCTTTCAGTAAACATATTAATGCCATTGGTAAGTCTCTGTATAATGAGTTACCCAAATAACCAGTAGTTACCCACTAAGAGTTAAAAAACAAAAGGGATGAGGGGAAAGTCAATGTTCTACTTCATAACTTTCTAAGATATGTCATTTGTACTGTCACTTTCCTTTTTTTAAAAAATTTATACAAGAATTGGGGTACAGGCCAGAGGTGCAGGAGGGTGAGAGGATTCACCAGAGACAGAGTGGGGAACAGAACAGGCAGACAGACCGAAAACACTGCTGAGGGGAGCAACAGGCGAGACAGGAGAGGCCTGGCGCACCATGTGGGTATCTCCCTGGCTGGCCAGGAATTAAACCTGCGCTGCAGAGGCTGTGGACAGCTTCACAGCGCTGTGCTCAACCACCTGGGCCACCCGGGAGGCCCTGTACTGTCACTTTCTTAAACAAAAGTGTTTAAGTTGTTTTACTCTTCCTTACCACTCAGGTTGATCACTGTGACTGTTGTTTGCCAAGAGTGTAAATCCCGAGTGTGCTATCTGTAACCGGGCTGGCTACACGATCTAGATACCAACACATATGGCCTGTGTCCTTACAATTTAGTGGGAGCTGAGAAACTGTGGGGAAATAATAAAAATCATTATAGTTTACACTTTATGATCATTAATTCAAATCCCCTCGTGTTGCACATCTGAAATCTATAGCTCAAGAGTAATACTTACCCAAGGCCACACATTAGACTATAGCAGAGATGTATCTCACAATTTGCAGCTCATAAAGGAAAAAATTGGTTTAGTCGAAATTACCATTAGAAATTCCTTAAATGAATCTTTAAACCTGGTATTTGGGACAAAATGGATGGACCTCAAGGTGATTATGCTGAGTGAAATCAATCAAAAAATGTAAGATTTCAGATGGTTTCATTCATCTGTGGAACATAAGTACCCCAAAACAATTGTACACAGACAATAAAAAGAATGAAACTTGCATTCAGCAAAAAGAAGATAATGATTACCAGAGAAAATAGGAGTAAGGGTGGAGAGAACGGGGAAGGCAGATTGATGGGTGTAGGGTAAGGAAAAAATGTCAGGCTTTTCTGCCCTCCCGCCATCAGGACAGATGATGGATCCTTGCGGTCCTGAATGCATGCCTGATGGCGGGCACCTGGAGTAGAGTGTGGGCATAGGTAGATGGGATTCACCTGGGCTAAGACTGTGCTTTTAAGGGCCAGTAGAGGACGTCATGAGGACGTCAGTAGAAGCCGAGAAGCCAAGAACAAACGGAAGCCAAAAGAAGAAGAGAAGCCGACAGAACGCCAGAGAGCCCAGATAGAGTGAAGATTTGCTGGGGGCTGGGAGGACTGCCGGCCTCCCAGCCCCGCAGCACCCCTGCCTGCCACGTACCCACTAAATCCCAATAAAAGAGCTGCAAAAAACCACTGAGGACTCTGACTCCTCCTTTGCCCAGTCTGCTGGATCATAGACAACCTGCCCTGTGTCATTCTTGACTTTACAATGGGGTATGGGCATAGCTGCTTGGTGGAGGGGAAAAAAATTACAGAAAAAGAAAGAAATAGCAAGGTGTGGAAAAAAATAAAGCCTAAAAAAAAAAACTCAAAAAAGAAAAGAAAAAAAATAAAGATTAGAAGGTTAGCCTTTAAGGCTCAGGTGTTAGTTAAATACACCAACAGCACAACTGCGGGGGCACCAGGTGTACAGGTGCAGGTCTCCCTGTTCGCTTTAGAGCACTTGTTCCGCTACAATCACACTACCAACTTATTAGACAGTGAACTCTGAAGATGACTTGAAAAACAAAAGTTTTCTAACAGCCTCTTCAATAGTCATCATTGGCTTACTTCCCGTTCCTCCTGTGCCCCGTACGTGAGTAAAGCTGGCTGCATAAGGGAGGTATTAGTAGATGAGAAAGCTTTTGAGTTACAATCATTTTGACTAGCATCTCTGGTAACTGCTTTTTCTCACAAACATATGGTAAAGAAGATGTAATGTCCCAGTGATTGTGATTTCAAATCTAAAATACCATTTGTTCGCTCCTGAAACCTGAACAAACATCTGGTGGTTAATGCTTTGTGTACCTTCATGCAGTACCTACATCTATGACTCAAGATCATGGACAAAAATAAGTAGATGAGACTAAGCCACAAAAGTTTATTGGTCCACTGAATTCAAAAACATAAAAACAAAAAAAGGAAAGGAAAAAAGAACTAGGCTTCTGTGTCTCCTCCAAATTAGGAAAATCAATACAAGCTGTGTGGGCTTAAGGATCTCTTCCTTTCTGTTTCATCGGCACTCAGCTGTCAACTCTCTCCAGTATATATCCTCCCACTAGGGAAAAAAAAAAAAAGTGAAATACTTCCTTTCTCCATTCCTTGTACACTGACAATTAATCCCAGTTTGTGGCTACCGCCAGGTTCATGTTACCTTACATTTTTTTGTTAAGATTGTATCTCCTGTATTAAAACTTTTGCCCCAATTTTTCAATTTTTTTTCTTTTAAGATTTTTTTTTCTCATTCACTCTTTCCACTACAAGATGACTCTGAATAGATTTGAAATAATGATGTATTGTGCATTTTGCAATATTACTCTTCTTAGGGGAAAAAAAATTTGGTTTTTCAAAGCAGTAGTGTATTGATCTAGTAGGGCTGCCATAAAATACCACAGGCTGAGTGGCTCAAACAAAAAAACTTCCTTTTCATGGTTTAAGATGCTGGACAACCAAATCAAGGTTATCAACAGGTTTGGCTTCTCCTGACCCTCTCTTCTGGGCTGGCAAATGACCATCTTCTTGCTGTATCCTCGGCCTCTTCTCTGTGCCTGCACACCTCTGGTGTCCCTTCACCTTCTTATAAGGACACTAGTATATTGGATTAAGACCCACTCTTACCATCTTATTTACCCTATCTCCCTAGCTCCAAATAGTCACATTGCGGTGTAGGGCTTTCAATGTATGAATTTTGTGGAAACAACAGTTCATAACCGGTAGCATTGCTATTCAATCATTCTGTACTCTCCTCCCTTGAGAGAAAAAATAAAATCCTATAAGGGAAAGTGGAGAAGTTATCAATTTATATGTGATATCTTATTATAGGAAATACAAATTTATATGTGGATCCTTTATGTGAGATATCATTTATAATTGAATAACCATAAAATAATGCTTAACTACATTTTTTAACCTGTCCTAATAGAACTCATGAAGATTTCAGAAAAGAACCCCTCAGCACACCAGCAATTGAGTTCCACATATTGTTTGCCAGATGAGACAGAGGAAGAGCCAGAGTTGGAAATGCCAAATGAGACTGCTGCTCTCGCATCTGCTCTGAGGTTGAAGTTGGTCTCATTCTCTGAAAGTGTGGTTTACATGTTTGAAACAAGCCCGAGTTTGACTTAAGTGACTTCAGTGGACTGAACCACAAGTTTGAGATGCTTTACAATAAAACTAAGGCTGCTACAGTGCCACTTTGATATCGGTGCTCCTGTTCAAGGAGAACCCTTGTCTCCTCCTGAAGGACAGACCACACTAGTTTTTTCAGAACAAAACCTTATGTTTTGTTGGCTCATTTACAATATTCCCATTTCTGCATTTTTTCACTGGTTTGGATTAGGGCAGGCACCTTGCAAATAAAAATATAGGATACCCAGTTTGGATTGAATTGCAGATAAATAATGATTTTTTTTTTAGTATAAATGTGTCTCTCATGCAATATTTGGGACTTCCTTATGCACACACAAATATATATACATATTTATAAATATATATCATATGTATGGATATATATGTTCATACGAGATATACTAAGAAAAAACAGGTATCATTTACCTAAATTTAAATTTAACCATGGGTTCTGTGTTGTTGTTTTTTTATCTATCAACTCTGCTTTGAGTTCTACAAAAAATCCTCCCCTTTCAGTTCTCTCCCCACCACCACCCTCCTAACCTACTACCACCAACTTTGTGGATTTAATTTTCAGCTCATAATTTTATGCATCTTTTAACTTCTGTCCCCAAGTATGAAAACTCCAGGCGTCAGGCTACATTCCATTATATTGTTCTGATACCTGGTTCTGGATATCCAGAGTTAAAACATAAAGTCAGCTTTGCCTTAAATACCCCCATGCTGAAGTATTTATATCTTTATATCAGTGCTCCGTAATATCTTTATATCAGTGCTCCATAATACTACTGTGATAGCACTAGTAGACATTATGTGCTTAATAAATGTGGGGAAGCATGGCTCAACTTCTGCGTCTGTAAATCTATAACCTTGGGCTCAGTTTGCTCACCTGTAAAGTCAGGGTATTGAATTAAAGAGATATTCCCCAAGGTTCCTTCTAACAATTCCATGCTACGAGTTTTAATGCCCTCATTTTCTGGTGAAACCTAATTGTTCCTATCCGATGAATCTCTTTTCCCTTCAGGTAAACCGAGTTTAGATTACTTACTAAGTAGTATTTAGATTGCCCGATTAATGGCTTCACCTTAAAGATGTTTAACCTAAATTCCTCATGGGCCAAAGCGTGCACCCCATATTCCTTCCATCCCCCACTTGCCCTGACACCAGACTGTGCACTCAGCGGGTGAGCAGATGATGTGATCATGAAAGTGCCTTTAATGATGAAATGATTGCATTGTGGTGTGTTCTGAGGAAAATCACGTTGGAATCTGAAGCTGAGAGCCGCCTGCCCGCCGCTCCTTGTTCTTTTCCGCCATCTAGTGGCACAGCCTTGCTCTTCCCGCCCGGTGCTGCCAGGCTTCAAAGATGATAAATCAAATGGATGAACTGTTTTATTCCTGTCATTACAGTAAAAAGAGGTATATAGAGTGTGTCAAGAGATGAAATGTAATAAATGTTGATAAAAAATAAGCATAGCCCAATAGCAGACTTGAATACCTGAACATTATAGATTAGATTAAATTCATGCATTTTATTCTCTTTAATATGTTCAAATGTTAACTTGAACTCTGAAGAACAAAAAATATAAACTAGCCTAAAGTGTTCTAAAGAAAGATTATCCTTCTCAGGTACTCTTGCATAATGTTAAAGGGATTTTTAATCTAAAATAAATGATATCATAACAAATGAAAGGGGAAAGAAAATTAAGTTCTGATAAACATTGAATCTGTAGAGAATGTCTCCATGCTGTATTTAACCATTTGTCTTCAATGACTAGAACTTACTATATCATTATTTATATATGCAATACAATGTTTAATGAATGTGGAATTACATCTAATTTTAATGTCTTAGAACATTAATTAATCTGGAACTTTCTTCACATGGCATGATAGTGGGCTTAATTGTGTGACTCTAAGATGAAAATAAATTTCTCTAATGAATGAATTAAAATATTTCTGAAGTGTGACTTACTTCCTATTAAAGCTGTTTTCACTGAATATTCTAGGAAAACTATTTGACATTTTAACATTATTTTATTGTTATTTAAAATGCCAGTGCTGGCATGTGGTATTTAGATTTTTCTAACAAAAGATAATTAATTGGAATACCACTTGTTTTTTAATACATTTGTTAGCCAGCTGAGAAATCTCTTAATTTGTTTTCCAGGGTGGAAAAATCCCCATAAGGTGGACAGCCCCAGAAGCTATTGCCTACAGAAAATTCTCTTCAGCCAGTGATGCGTGGAGTTACGGCATTGTCATGTGGGAGGTCATGTCCTATGGAGAGAGGCCATATTGGGAAATGTCTAACCAAGATGTAAGTGCCATTTTTTGAGTGTAAAAACATTAGAATGGGGGAAATATGTCTTTTGAGCTCAATCATATGACCTTCTTAAGTCTGCGACTGGGTTTGAAAAGCTGAGTAATCCTTCCCTCTGAGCTGTATTTAGTGCCGTAGGGACAGCGATTGGCTTCATCACATGAGTGCCTGATCCACATCTTAAATCTGAGACTTCCACACACATTGTTATAATGAAGTGTGAGTATGCTTATGCAATAACTTTGACCCACAGAAAGCAAAGAGTAATGTCTACCTTCTACTTCTGACTTAATGTTCTGTACTTAATGTAGGGAACAAATTAATTTAGACTAGATGCCACTTAGAAGTATAACAGTAAATGCTTTCAGGCAATGTGTTGTCAATATATATCATCTAGTATGGTTCTTTTGAGATAAATGATGCTTCTGTAATGTTTTATTCTATTTTACCTATAAAAATTATTTTGGTGGTTAATAATATATAACAGGGTAGTTAACACACAGTTAAATTTACAACCTATACAAGAGATAGGGAAGTGCAAATAAGTAAGCTGTCCAAACTGAAAATATATTTTAAAATCCCATTTCATCTCAGAATTCGACCTTGTCTACTCAAGGCATCTAATGGTTTCTGAGACAATGGTAATGGGAAATAATTTGCTTCTGAATGTTTATGGATGAAAATATCTATATAACTATATGAAAATCCCTGACCAGACTCAGAGAACTATTGTCAATTTTCTTTCCCTTTTCTCAGTTAGTTGCTTGAGCTACTTCTCCATACCTCATACTTCATTATTCCATCCCAACTTCAAAGTGTCCAAGTAGCTTAAAGTTTTACTCATTTGCAAAAAAAAAAAAAAAAAAAAAAAAAGTTTTTCCTTTCTAATGTCAGGCTTAGGGGAGGCTGAGTTTTGGTCAGTTTGTAATGGCTATTGTTTCTCTCTGCCATACAGCATTACTTCCAAAGCTTAGTCCTGCTCAGTCCTGTGTTTGCCTACTGTCTCTTGAGACTACTAAGACTAGGCACTCAAACAGCAGCAGGTTTAAGGTTATAGATAACTCAATCATTGCTTTCCAAGTGCATCGTCGAAACACCAAGCAACTGTACCTTGGCTCTGCAGAGCATCTGGTCTGAAGTACGAAGTGGCCATAACCAGCAACCTCTGCTCTACTTGCAATACCTCGACTTTTTGATGCAGGGCATTTGCCCAGAGTCAGCCATTCTTTAGGGCATTTTATTTGAAGGGCCTCATTGTTCTTCCTTACCACGGGGCTTTGTTTGGGGCAATGTGTAACCATCTCTTCACTCTTCTTAAAATTGAAGCTCAGAAGCAGAAATTTGTTCCTTTATTTCCATAAGGGACTCATTTGTTTATACAACTATCTCAGGTAATAGAAGCCCTTTTCCTTCACAGTAGTTCCTGTTCTGTCCTAAGCCCAGCTTGTCTGCTTGTCCTACTTGGGAATGACTAAAACAGGCATTAAAGCAAATCTCCAAAATAAAAAATCCTTCCTCCTAGTGAATTATATATAGACTTCGCGGAAGAGGTTACACTACAAGCACCCTCCTTATTTGGTACTCCATTCTGTCCTTGTTTTAACCAGTCCCCTAATAGACTACAGCTTAAAAATTGGCCTAACTTATACTCAAAATAATACACCCTTGCCAGTAAAATGGTGTTAAGCATTCATAGCTGACATCCTTCTATTAACTTGTACATTTTGTACAAGTTAAACTGAACTCATATTCATGTATTCATTTTAAAGTATCTGTTGGGTACCTTCTCTGTTCCAGTAACTAGAGATGTAAATGTCAACCCTGGAAGGAGCCATAAAGATTATCTACACCAACCTGATTATGAAACTAGGGCTTACAAAAGTGACATGGTTTCTCTAGAATCTCATAGCAAATGATCACACAATGATCTTTGGAGACAATTTTAATCACTTTCTAAAATAAGTAGTGGGAAAGAAAAAAAAGGGAATAACTACCTCTTTCATAGTGGTTTGGTTATAATATTTGTAGTTCCCCACATAGGACCAGTGATTTCTTGCCCTCATGGAGCGTACATTCTAGTGGGATTAAGATATTCTATAAACAGAGTAAATAAGAAAAACATAGGGTATGTGTCATGATACACTTCTTTTGGGGAAAAAAATCAAGAAAGGATAAAAAATGCCATAGTTTTCATTTAAGTATAGGAGGTATATTATAAAATATGTTAGTAAAAGTCATCACCTTATGGTCATAAAAGTCATAAATAGCCATCCTTCTAGACATTCACATGTAGTCATTCATTTTTCATAAATATTCATTCTTATAATAGGATGAGACAAACAAACATAAAGAGAAAGTCCATTTTTCCTATCCCCTGGATTATTGTCTTACGGCCAGGGACATATTGTGCCACCAGTTTAGTAGCCATGCAGTTGTTATGTAGACTACACTTCGGGCATGAAAGTCACTGAACTTTTCAAAGCTTCTCAGTTCATGACCAGTAAACATGGTAAAAGGACTGGCTTAGACAATTTTTAGTGTACCTTTAATGGTAGCATACTATGATTTTATAATATTTGAATAAATAATCATCATATTTGTTTATGCAAAGGGAAGATTCAAATAGTCCTTTTATGAAAGATTCAAATAGTTCTTTTATGAAGCTCTTTTATGAAGTTACTGAATCTCTGTGCGGATCCCAAGAATTAGAGAAGATTTCTATTGAGCAGTTACAAGTAAAGATACCAGAGCACAAAACAGAATTTTTTGAAGAGTATCCTCTGAGGGAAAAAAACCCAAATATGTAGTTTCCAACATGGACCACCATGTAAATTGTTCATAATTGTTGCTTAGAGCAATCCAAACCTGTTGTCAAACCCTCCCTTCCTGGCTCACACGCACAGCAGCTCACCCAGTCAGTCTGGCCATGGGTATTGATGATATGTGTCCAGGATGACCACTTAGAGAGAGATTCTGTCTATTAAAACTCATTTGGCCACAGAGACTATATCTGGAACCAGAAGAGGCTGCTGCAGCCAGGAATAGATTGCCGACATTAAGCCTCTTCTCATTCGTTCAGGATTGCCAGTGCCCAAGCTTAGGTCTAGCACTCCTTCCATCTTGGGCGCCCTTGTTTTTCAATCTAAACTGGTCTGTTTTTTTCATGGTCTTTGGGTAATTACCAAAGAATAGTCAAACCTGAAAGAACCTGATAATAGAAGTAAACAAAAAGTATGGGGAGGGGAGGAAGCCAAATCCTTAGATTGGTCTTTAGATCAGTGCAAACCCAGAGGGAAAATATTAAGAGCCTTTTTTTTTTTTAATGTAACTTGTAAATATTTTTTGCTGCTATAGTGAAGAGAGTTGAAATTCTGTTTAGCTTAACATATTGGAAGTCAGCATATCTGTGGCAGATCCTATAACCAGAATTTCTGTTGGGAAGCAGAAATAGCTTCATCAAGTTTCCCTACTGTTCTGTCCAAATACTAATTATTCCTATTTATCCTGAATTTCTCATTAGTTTGGTCAAAGCATCATCTTAGGTTTTACTTTTTACACAAAGGTACATTTAAGGTAAGCAAACTAATGTTTGAGACAATAAAATTAAACCTTGTTCTTTTAGAATATTTTAACTACATGTTGGCGAGCTTAAGCTATGGGCATAGTTAAATATAGAATGTTAACATTGTTTTATGATTTTAGATGAATTTAGGAAATTTCAGATCATCTTTATGAATTATTCCCTCTATTCTGCAGACTGTGGCATATTTTATTACAATGAACAATTCTGAGTTTGCAGAATCTTGTCTAGTGAATAATATAATGAGTTTGCCAAAGGTCAGTGACACTGTACATAAGGGAAAGGAAATGAGAAAAATAGAGTGCACAGGACTTATGCGTAAAAGGCCTAACAAAAGTAACAATAGATGTCAGCCTCTTAGCCGCTCAGCAGTTACCTATTAAACACATAACCCTCACTGTGTGTAGAATGGCGACAGAGAATTAAAAACCCAGTCCTCACTCTTGAAGAGACTACTGTTTAGGCGAGGAGATGACATTATGACATCTGTTAAGTCCCCAGTAGAATGTATACTCCTCAAGGGTAGGTAGACTCTATGCCTTCTATTTCTCTTCAAAAGAAACAACATTATGTGAATACAAAATAGTTATATTTTTTAATATGTATCTAAAATGCATGCCTAGTCTATTATTCAGGGTTCTTTTGATTGTACATGACAAACTCAACCTGAATTAACTGAAGTAAAAATAAATTGTTTCATTTGTGTGTCTAAAAAGGAATGTTAGCAGTGCTGAGTCCAGAAGATCATGAGGATTTTAGTGCTTCCTTAGGTCTGTTAACCTCATCTTCTCCAACTGCAAAGGTTTTCTTTGCTGTGTTCATTACACCCCAGACTCAGTATTCCAGTTTAACAGCATCAGCAGAATAAGATGGTCATCTTTCTGTGAAAATCATATACCAATCCAAGAGAAGACTGATTGGTTCTTTTAGGGCCCTGACCAACCTGAACCAACACCATGCCAGGGAAATGAATACACTGATTGGTCCAGGTAGGTTTATGTGCCAGCCTATAAAGTCATTTCCTATAAATACATTTCCCCAGACATTGCCCAGTTGAAGATGGGTAACAAAAGTCACCCCCAGTTAAAAAACACTGCTTTAGAGCTAGAAAGGTCTGGGATTGAATCCCATCGCTTCAATTCACTGGCCATTCAATCGTAGGCAAATAGTTTAAGCTTTTTGAGAAACTATAACAGGTTTCAGAATTGTCAAGTATACATGTAAAGTGCTGATACATAGAAGGTGTTTAATTAATCAGTGGCAGTGATCATAGCTTCCATTTTCTTCAAAATTATTCTCTAAGATAGACACTATTACTGTTTCCATTTCTATATATGAAAACTGAGGTTTTTCAGAAAGTTTAACTCACCCAAAGTTACTTAGCAGGTTAATGGTTACTTAGCAGGTTAATGGTGGAGCTGAAGTTCAAGCACCCTGCATACTGTAATGCACATTTTTACTCTCTAAGCTATCCTGTAGAAGTCTAATTTCAGAGGAATCTCTACACCACAGAAGTTCTTCATAAAGATCAGAGCATCTTTAACTATGCTAGTAATTCTGTCACAAGAGAGTGTTTTCATTACTTCCTGTTTTTGATTGTGGATTGACTCATTGTTTGGAACTATAAATCTTTTCTGTGTTATTTTGTGTCTTGATGCTAAAAAGTATCAAATGTACCATATTTATTATATTTTTTAGAAAATATTCAAGATAGTATCTTAAAATTAAATTCTAATCATCAACATATTTAGCCTATTACAGAAATGTGCCACAGGCATGTTAAAGGTATAAGGCACCTTGCTGTTTTTCTAGATTTTTTTTCTTTTTCTTAATGTATTGCAAGGTAATGTCATATGTTATTTTCATCCAAATTTGAAATAATTGTTGTTTACCACATAATGAGAGTTCATTGTAATGCTAGGAGCTATACAAGCTCCGAAGATGACACTGAGGGCACTGCAGTTCTTCCAACACTTATGCTGTGTGATGTGCTTAGCAGAAGAAAATGGAAGCAAAACATGAACAGCAGGCAACATTAAATAACCAAATCCCCACAGAGCTAATATGTAGGGAAAAAACCTAACACCATGTAAATGAGAGGCGACTTGGCTCGAACTAATGATCTGAATGCAAGACTGGAGTCTTGGGTTTTGTTTTCTTTTGTTTTCTCCCTGACAGCATGCTGTTTTTTTTTGTTGTTGTTTTGTTTTGTTTTTTGTTTTTTGTTTTTTTAAGAGAGATGCAATTCACCTTGAAGCAATTTGAAACCCAAATGCCTCCTGGGTATGGTAGCGTCATTTAGGCAGATGCTACAAAGCTAGTTCAGTTTCCCAAAAAGAGAACCACTATCAAGGAACATCTCATTTGAAGTTTACTAGGAAGCATAATGCCTCCTCGGTGTTTTTGTGTGTGTTTTTCCTCCTTTTCAAAAGCTTTTATGTAATAATGAGTTTTGCTTTAGATTGTTTTGTGAAGCTTACCTAAGGAAAAACATTGGCGTTTATCTTTAGGGTTTTCTCTTTAAAGGTGATGTGGCTGGAAACAACCTTTTGACCTTATCTCAGTTGATTCCTTTTTACAAAATTTAAGAAGAAAATAAGCTTTTACCGTATTTCTTGTTTGTCCTCATAATTCCATAACCTTTCTCAATTATAGGTCAGCTTCAGCCAAGAATGGTGGATGTGTAGAATCCACTTACCTCAAATTGCAGCATGATTTTATGACTCAGAGAGTCCAGTCATTTCCAATTTTTGTCTCTGATTGGATTTTCCAAACCCTACTTTATTATGGAATGCTCCTTGTGTAATGATCTGTGTAAGATACAGTAAATTGCTGAAGGCCCATTCCCATTACTTCAACATCCTATATTACAGAGGGAATTTGTGCCTTTATTTGAATATGTATTCTTCCAAATCAATTTCAAAATGCCCTTCTTTTTCTCAACTTTCAGTAATTCTACTCTTGGTATATAGGCGATAACAGTATTTTAATTACATACTGATTACAATAGCATCAGGCATATCTGCTACCAAAGTAAGTAATGGGGGGTATTATGAGATGTAATCAATCACCATTATAAATAATACAGATAACAAAGTTCTAAGTAAAGGAAACCAATAACCAGTATACTACTACCACAGTATAATTTTCAAGAGAATTTTTTTCATTAAATTGACCACAAAGCTAGAAAATATATACATGCCAGCAATGTTTTCATAAAAATCAATTAAGCCTTCAGTTTCTGTTAAGAAGAAATATATTTTCAATCTTAGCTTTTATCATTTTTATTCATGTTTGATTCTCTGTGGAGCATTCATAAAGAAGGCATTTTTTAAAAGATTTATTTATTTATTTAAACAAGCACTGGGTACAGTCAGAAGCATGGGAGGGTGAGAGAATTCACCGAAATACACTGCTGAGGGGAGCAGCGGGTGCGGCAGGAGAGGTTTGTGGAACCATGTGGGACCCTCCCCAGTTGCCAGGAATCGAACCAGCGCTGCAGAGACTGCAAGCAGCTTCGCAGCCCAGCGCTCAACCACTGCGCCACCAGGGGAGGCCCAAGAAGGCATTTTGAAATTCCTTTTTCCTTTATTTTCATAAACAATTTTATAGCTTTAAGATATTTTTAGTGGGTCCAGGAAATGTATTATTTAGAATTCCCTAAAATCTTTCTAATATCAAAATGATGCACCAGTGAGGAAATATTTTTCCCCCACTGAGTGCTTAGGAAAATGGTCCTGAGCTTTGAGAACACTGGCTTTTTAAAGAAAAATGGTTTCAAAAAAGTAGATTTAGATTGTTCTTTATATTTCTAAAAGTGTAATTTGCTGGTGGAGAAATGGAATAGCAAGGAATCTCATAGTTCTCAAAATCTTTCTTAGCTTCCTGAGCAATAGTCTGTCCCTCTCTAAAAATTTGTCACCCTGAAGGGATCCCCGTGAGCACTTGGAATTCCGTGAGCAAGAGCCCTTTGATGAAGGTCAAATCTAGATTTGGAGATTGCAGAACCTGAGGATCTAGAGATATCATAAAGTCCTGCAGACTAGGCCATCAGTTTTAGTGACTCTAAAAAACATAACTTTTTGAACTGAAAGGTACTATAGCAAGACCTGAATTCAGTTATCTTCTCTTTATTAATGAGGAAGCAGAGATTTGCCCCAAAACAGGCCTTGTTAGTGATAGTGCAGGACTTTAGTACAATTCAGATATCTCTTTCACTATTGCTCTTTCTACTATTTAAAACTGAAGCTTAGCTTCATAGAAGATGTTAGTTATCACAGCCTCAAAAGTGTGACCTTCAGCCGTTAGAACTGAAGATTCTCCAAATGATAAATCTCTTCATGACCAACCTTATAACCTCTTAGAGACCTACACACTGTATTGTTCCCTGTTCTGTTCACTGGTTCAACAATCTGAAAGATGGTAACCCACTAAGGATAAGAACTCTCTATCTTCTAGGTCCTTGACATTTTACTGTGACTTTCACAAACTGAAATTTGAGACCACCATGATCTTAAAAGAGATATTATCTTAAAAAGGAAATATTAGCTTTCTATACTCAAGTGATTTTACAAATTATAAGTTAGCCTCTATAAAAAGTGTTGTCTGTCTGTATCTTAATCTTTCATGGCTCATTTCCCCCCTTTTTAAAATATACATTGAATTTCATTTGAGTCTTGATTACTTTTCACTGAACTCTAAAATCCGTATGTGGAGAAAATATTGAATGAAAGAATAATTCTACAATTATAAATGTTATTTATTTATAACCACTTTTCTAGGCCTATGTAGCACAACCTTTAAATTCATATCAGAAAAATACATCACCAGCGTTTTCATTGTTATTACATTTCGAACCTAAACATCCTAATATGTATAAATAATCATCACAAAAAGTTAGCGTACAATGGGAACTTCTGTTTCATCAACCCCCTTTTACCTAAAGTTAAAGGTTTTCCACAAAGCCATGGTGGCTGTAGAGGGAAGGTGAAGATAAAATCATTTCACTTTCCATTTACTAGTGTACATTGCAACCCTTGATAAAATTTTGAGACAATTTCTTTTAAATGACAGCAGAAATAACTAAATTCAGTCAGCTCCTTTTGGAGATATTTAGTAGTCTCATAACATAAAAATGTGATTTCCTCCATATCCAAGTAGTCATCATACAACAGTATTGTTTAAGGACATCTCAGTGTCTTTGTATTGACTATCTACTCTTTGTTTGCCTTGTTTAATAAAAGATGCACAGTCCCTTGCTTTGATTCAGAAAATCAACACAATTGAAAAACTCAGATTCAGCAAGAACAGAACAGTCTGCTATGTGCCGCAACTAAGCCTTATGTTCACTCTGGGCTGCTAAAAATTGCAGTGTTGATGACAAGGAACCAGTACAGTCTATACAGAATAATCAGCCAGGTTTTAGATAATAATTTCTGACAGAATCTAATTCCTTTCCCTTCTGCCTGGAAATTATCACTGCAGTCATTTTCATATTTTTCACTTTATTTCAATTTTCTTCTTACATTTTTAAACAAGGGTGTATGTAACCTTGTATAACTCTTCTCCAAAGGATGACAGCCTACAACAATCATAAAGCCAAACAGAAAATTCTCTCTAGTTAATTATCACCCCTTCATGTCCTAAATCAACAAATCTCAATTAGTCCTTTAGACAACACACCCCATATGCTCCTGATTTCTTGTCACTCCTTAATTAAGGAATCAGAAAATACCAAAAAAGCAAAATTTTTCACCACAGAACTGTTTATAAAGGTAAAGGTTAATATAGGTTTTCTCAGACTACCCTTACTGTAAAGTTTCTATAGATCCTATGTGACCATTGGGGCCCCATCTTGGACTTGACCAAGCATTGTGCTAGGTACTGGGAATGTACAGAAAGAAAAACAGTAATGGCTTTGCAGGAGCTAGCTTGCCGGGCTGAGAGACCCCCAAGGGTTTTTAATGGCCACAGCAAAGGGTAAAATGAGTCTCAGCTAGAGGTGAGGACTAAGATCCACGTTCACAGTGAGTCACAGCAAAATTTCAGATGTGGCAGCTTGGTTTTTTATAAAGGCATTGAAGGAACATTAAAAATCTCAGATCTTTATCATTGGAATGAAATTTAAGTAATTTTAATAGTTCCTACTAAAGAAAAACTGACATAGATTCATTAGAATGCCATAAATGGTTCTTAAAAATTTTCTCAATTAGGTCAAAAAGTGACAGTGGCAAACATTAGAATGACAATAGCTGAAACTCTCATGTTCTTATACCCAGACTGACCTTATAATTTATTTTCGAAAGTAAGACCATTTTGAACACAGAAGGCAGAGGAGGATTGGACTGTCGATTATGCAACATAAATGTAAAGTAGGTGAGCTGGAACACAAAGTCTCCTTACTGATACTGTAGATTCGATTGAGAAAGACTCGAACCTACAATTTACAGAGGAGAAAGTTGGAGTAAGTTCTGGAATATCCAGGATATTTATGAATCTGATTTAAGTGAGATTTATATATCTAATTACTAAAAGTAAGATACAGGACTTCCACTTTAATAAATAAAATACACTATATATTGAGTCCATCTGAAGGGAAATATATTCAATGAGTAAATTAGAGTAACAGTTTTTTGAAGTTTGAGACTCATCATTAACAAGAGCAGAGTTTAAACCTATTGTAAATAAAAGATTTTTCCCTGCATTTAAAATGTTAATCAGTTTTGTTATAATGAGGAATAGTGCTATATTCTAGCTAGGGAGCCTTCTGTATAGTGCCTTTGCTAAGAAGTTAACACTCACAAAAAAAAACACCTCAAAGCAAAAATAAAAAGTTCCTCTTCTTGTATTATCAAAATAACTCTCTGTGCCATTCTTAGATATGCCCATCATTTATAACTAAACAGCACCTTTTGGATAAAACAATGTTTCACATCAGTAGGATTGTTAAGGGTGCACTGTGAGAGATAACTAGAGAAGGGAAAGAGGAGAAAAGAAGACTTGTTTTGAGGTTTATTGCAGTGATGAAGATGAAAATAAATTATTTGAATAGAGGATTAAAGCAGAGCAGATTAAAAATATGTGGAGGTGGTAGTATCAGCATGACAAGTTAATTTTGAGCATCCAGAAAGACAGAGGCCGAATGACTCTCTGATGTCTAACTCGAATCACTGGAAGAAGGGTGCCACTCTTCCTTCTCCTTGGGGAGAAGCAGGGTTAGTTTTAAGCAAAATAAATCTAAGGCACCTTTATCACCACTTGATGAAACAGTGTGTCTGACAGGTGACAGCTTTAGTAGTCTGGAGAGGAAGCTAAACAGAGCTGGAGCTAGGGACACAGAGGAAAGAGCATGGAGTGTGTGAGTATGAAAGAGGCTCAAGGTCTAATTCTGGGGGAAAGAGTCAGGGATATGGCACTAGATTCAGAGAAGTTTTTAGCTGCCATCATTATGATTTGCCAAAATCTTATTAGTTCATTCTTTAGGGAATTTCTAACTATGTGATCTTGACCCAATGTGTTCATCAGTTTGAGGTTAGGTTTTCTCACCTGTAAAATACATATGCTCATATAATGTGTTGTTTTGAGGCCTGGATAAGGTGAGCTGTGTTAAAACACCTACCTTATTTTTTGTATCCCTCAAAGTTACTGCCTCCACAAAGGCCATCCTGATCTCCTGCCTGGATCACTGCAAACCTACCTGGAGGGATCACTCCTGCCCCCTCCATTGCATTCTCCACTTCACAGCCAGGGGGAGCTTCCAAAAGAAAATCTAATGTTCTTGCTAAAACCTTTTCCTCCTTGCAAAGAAGTTTATGTTTATAGCTTGTAAAATCATTCATGAGCACAATAAATACAATTTTACCTAATCTTTCAGCCTCAAATTCACAATTCCTCATCTTGAAGACTCTTCTAGCTGCACAGTCCACATTCATTCCTTGATCAGGGGTCATCTCCTCTCTTCCTCTTACCTAGTGGATCTTGCTACCTTTTACATACCCTGTAAGATTCAGCTTGCCTCCTCTGCGAAACCTTCGGGAGATAGGGGCAGGTACACTTCCCACCTGCCCCCATAGCACACAATTCTATGCGGCTCTTTTCATTTCCAAACCCCCCTATCTCCTTCACCAGGTTATACATTTCCTAAAGACAGTGATAGCACACTCAATAGTATATTTTAAGTGGTTAATACATATCTGTTTGGACACATAAATTTTTTAAATCCATTGGAAAGATGTTGCATCTTTTAACCATTGTTGTGAATAATAGTCCATCAGTTTCTTTTCTGGCTATCTTCAAAATCAGAATTATTAGTATAAGGACAAGTTAAACCTCTGTATTTCAATTTCTTACCTGTAAAATGAGGATAATAGTAGCTATCTCATAGGATTACTATGAATACTAAGAGTTAATACATGTAGGGCCTCCCCAGTAGTGCAGCAGGTTAAGCACAGGGCTGTGAAGCTGTCTGCAGCCTCTGCAGCATGGGTTCAATTCCCGGTCAGACAGGGAGAAACCGACATGGTGTAGCAGACCTCTCCTGTTGCGCCTGCTGCTCCCCTCAGCAGTGTTTTTGGTCCTTCTGCCAGTTCTGCTCCCCGCTCTGTCTCTGGTGAATCCTCTCGCCCTCCCATGCCTTTTGGCCTATACCCCAGTTCTTGTATAAAATAAATAAATCTTTTTTTAAAAAAAAAGGGTTAATACATGTAAATCTTTTAGAACTTCTACCCTGAGGCATCCAAGAGCTCTCAAAAATTGTGAGCTGCTGTTGTTATAGTCACTCTTTTTCTTCTTGTCTTTACTGTTTCCTGTAAGATGGGACCCTTCATGTTTGACACCTTTCATGAACAAGTTAAAAATTGAGGAGACTTGGGCCTTCCTGGTGGCCCAGGAGTTAGGTCTCAACACTGTCACAGTTATGGCCTGAGTTCAATCCCTGGTCAGGGTGCTAACCCACTATAGCGCAACAGACCTCTCCTGTCTTGCCCACTGCTCCCCACTCGTCTCTGGTGAATCCTCTCACCACGCCCCACCTCTGGCCTAGACCCCAGTTCTGAATAAATAAATGAATGTTAAAAAAGAAGATGAGGGCCTCCCCTGGTGGCGCAGCGGTTGAGCTCTGGGCTGCAAAGCTGCCTGCAACCTCTGCAGCGCCAGTTTGATCCCCGACCACCAGGGAGGGTCCCACATGGCGCGCAGACCTCTCCTGCTGCGCCCACTGCTCCCCTCAGCAATGTACTTCGGTCCTTCTGCCTGTTCTGCTCCCCGCTCTGGCTCTGGTGAATTCTCTCGCCCTCCTATGCTTCTGACTGTACCCAGTGCTTGTATAAACAAACAAACAAACAAACAAATAAATAAATAGATAAATAAATAAATAAATCTTAAAAAAAAAAAGAAGAAGATGAATTGAGGAGATCTAGAAACCAGAAGCCAGCACAAAGAAAAATCCTGAGTCTGCTGATCCTCCATACGCCCCCACAAAGTGGCAAGCTAGGGCTAGACACTCTGCTGGATCCTTTATGGGTGAAAGTTTCGGAAATGGAGCATTGCCTTCTTGACACTCCTCTTATAGTGCAAGTATGAGAGTAACTTTTTCGAAAGAGAATAAACAGCCTGCTTGGCACCAAGAAGTCTAGATTTGAGTGCAAACTATTTTCAAGTGAGAAAGTCAGTTTCCTATCAGCTAAGGACCTTGCAGTCAATGAGAAATAGTAATGGGATTCTGGACAGGAAGAAGTCACTAGTCTTACATGAAGCTAAGTTTGGGTCTAGTCGCTGTTTTTCAAAGGAGAACAATCCCATTTCACCTGGTTCATTGTCCAGGCAAACCAGTGAGATCACTAGATCATTATGGACCATTAATGCCACTTGATGCACCAATTTTTTGTCAATATTTTCTTTAGAAGAAACTTGAAATAATGTCAGACTGTGCTTCAAATCCATCTTGGGTAACTTTAGACCCAAGTTCTTTAAAAATCTATGCCTCTATCAATATAAATCCAAATATTCTAACAACATTTTGTTTAGGTCAGTAAAACTTATTTAATATACCAGGTTCCATGCTAAATGATGAGACTGCAAAATCTAAAAGCAATATCCTGCTTTCAAGTATGTATAGCCTTAAAGAAAAGCTGCTGAAAAAATTACAATGTAATTTAAGAGATGCAACCATAGAAGACTCAGAAGCATTCACAAATAACTCTGTTCAGCCAGAGATTGCATTTTGCAAACTATGAAGTAAATATGTTTTTTATTTACCTAAAATACTAAACTTAGGTTCCAAATGGAAACAGGAGAGTCCAATTAGCAGATTCTATGACAAAAAAATATTGTTAAAATTATATAAATTGATACAAAAATCAAAGCAGAAAATGTTATTATCATAAGAAATGAAAAGGATTTCTGAGGAATACCCAGATCTGGAGAACCTAAAAGGAACTATCTTCAATTTCCAGGTCTTTCATCTGATAACTGTGTGAACTTACTAAAGTTCCCTAAATTTTCTCTTTAAGAATGGGTATAATAATTACCACATTATTTTAAGTAGTAAATGAAGAAAAATATGCAAAGTACCTAGTGTATGATAGATACTCAATAAAGATAGCTAATTTTTCCCACAGAATATATATAACCTCACTTGTCATCTGTTGTATTCTAGGCACTTATAATTGGGTAGCTGTGGTAAATTGATTAGAGAGCTCTCCTAGGGTGGAAATTTTTTCAAGTTATTCTATAATGGAATTCTACCCTATTTTTCTTAGTTACTTTTCAAACTATCTACAGTAGTTTGATGTATTGCAAGTAGTTTTATATATATTCTGTTTTACCAAAGTGTGCCTTAAAATGTCTGAAAAATAAAAACCTACTTGGTAGCAAAAGTAATCAGAAAATGACAAAACGTCCTGTTGAATAATGAAATATTAAATGAATAGAAAAATGCTGGTACACTGACAGGTTAAAGTGTTCTGGTCACAAAGACATTGCTGAGATTATGAGAAGTGCCTTATTAACTAAAAATCCTAAGGCTTAGAAAGAGGTTCTGGGAACAGGAATATTGCTCTTTTATACACACTGCCTCTAGCATGTCAAATAGTGTCAAGTGCAAAAGACATTAAAATGAGATGTATTTTTATAAAAGAAATTACAGAAAGCAGGTCGATGATGCTGCATGGAGTTCTGTTAACAATATTAATACTTGATATTTATATTTCTTTTGTGACAGAGCAGAAGTGATGCCGAATGTGCCTATTTTTAAATACTAATCTGTCTCTCAGTTTTTCCACCTCAAAATGGGAAAAATAACATTTTTCCTTTGTCTTTCTCCAGTCTAAATAAGAATACAGATTATATATATATTCACTTAAAGACCTTTGAACACCTCATTCAAAAGTAAACTATATAAATTCAGGGTCATTTTTACTGCATGTTAGAAAATTCCCAGATGGGTCATATACTCAACAAATAAATATCCTGCCTTATCTGTGATTTCCTAAGTAGCAAAAAGAAAAAAAAAAGTGTTGTCATCTTGTTGTTACTCTGAACTTTGGATTCTTTTAGAAATTCCTTTCCCTAAAGTTTCACTGCCACATAGAGTAACTATTAGCCACATGTGGCTATTTAGACTTAAAGTTTCATTTACTAAAATTAAAACTAAAAATTCAGTTCCTCAGTCCTACTAGCCACATTTCAAGTGCTCTGTGGTTACAAGTGACAAGTTGCTATCATGTTGGACAAAGAAAACATTTCTTTCATCACAGAGAGCTCTGATGGAGAGAGGCTGACACTCAGGCTGAATGCTCCTGTTGCTCTGTGTGTTTAAGTTAGCCATTGTTAACATTTCAATCATTAAATGACCTTAAAAAGTATGAAAGTAAATCAGTAGCAGACTAAGGGTAACCCACAAGTAGGTGGAGAGGAAATAAATAGGCAATAAAATAGAAAGAAGGATTGATAGCTAGAAAAGGGTACACTGACATTGTTATAAAAGGTTAAAATATGATTCAGGAAGTCAGTACTTCAGCCAAAGTATGAGTTTACTTAAAGCATTGGTTGCATGTGGTTTGCACTCAATGCATCAATCTTTTGCTGACTTTCTTATGTTCTAATTGGGTTTTAAGCTGTTCTAGCTAACTCACAGTTCACCATTAGGATAAAACTTAGCCTCCCTCTGTAAACCACATGGTTAAAAAACATGTTTTCCTCAGACAGGGGTCAGCAGGTGCCGTGGAGATACTTGGAATTCTTGTTCATAGCTTTTGTATTTGTCTTTATTTAGAACGCTTGTACTACAAGTAGTTTTCATGCTTACCAGTTTTTTGGTTTCTGCTTCCTGTATTTGTCTGCAAAAGCAGGAGATTAACCTGTGTGTATTTGCATTTAGGTCATCCTGTCTATTGAAGAAGGGTACAGACTCCCAGCTCCCATGGGCTGTCCAGCATCCCTCCACCAGCTGATGCTCCATTGCTGGCAGAAGGAGAGAAATCACAGACCAAAATTTACTGACATTGTCAGCTTCCTTGACAAACTGATCCGCAATCCCAGTGCCCTTCACACCCTGGTGGAGGACATCCTTGTGTAAGATGCATAATGTTGATTTTTTTCCTCCTTGACAATCATAATTTCTTTCAGGTTATAGACAAGACTAACAGCTAGAGAGAAGAGAAAGTTTGCTTTAATAACATCTAGTTGACAACCATTTTAGAATGTTCTATATAAAATATATTTTATTTATCAGCTGAAAAATAATTTATAAACATTTTTTAAATGGATATTTTTCATAAGAAAAGAGGTTCCCCTTTTTTCCATATCTAATTTTTCTGAATCGCTTTCTTTTTTGTTTTTTCCTGTGTGGGTCTTTGGTATTTATTTATACTTTATTTGCTGAACCTTTCTTCCCTTTACAAGTATAATTTGTGTGTGCGTGGAGCCCCTTTAATTTTCTTATCCATTCTCGGATCTGTCCCTCTATTTGAAATGGTCAGAAAGATGAGCAATTTGTGAATTAGCCAGGAGCAACGATGTGATATGATCACACCCAACTG
Source organism: Talpa europaea (assembly GCF_964194135.1). Classification (NCBI taxonomy): domain Eukaryota; kingdom Metazoa; phylum Chordata; class Mammalia; order Eulipotyphla; family Talpidae; genus Talpa; species Talpa europaea. The sequence goes on from NC_140070.1 coordinate 84,686,007, forward strand.
TTGTTACTTTCTCTTCCTAAACCTGAAAAAGATAGAGGACAAGTCAGGAAAATGAAGACACTCATACACAATTTTCTAAAAGTCAGTAGAGTTAAGAAGATATACTCACCTCTTTCTGAAAAGCAATTATAAGAAGGCTGTGGGAAATTAGAGAAAAAAGTACTCTCATCTATGTCTGAAAATATTACATTTAAAATAGTATTAAGTTGAAAATATATTTATTTAGCACAAATTGGACCCAGAAATAACCAAGGTATTTCCAAAGCTCACTATCTTGGCCCAGAGGATGGCCATCAAAATATATAGATGTTCAACTTTAGGTTACAGGTTCAAGTCAATGCACGTTTTTAGTGAAAATAAGGCCGAAGGCTCTTCAAGGACTACTGGAAACAGGATACCGTTCATAGCAGAGCATATAAGAGTTCACCTCTAAATCACTAATTGGCAGCCTCAGTAAAGTGAAGCCAAGCATGAAATAGCTAGAGATTAAACTATTACTCTAGCCCGTCTTCCCAAGAGCGGTCCAACACAGGAGGCAGTAAAACAAGGGGGTGAGAAAGAGGAGGCTCTTTGGATTTTATCATGAAAGCCTTGGGCAGCTGTTGAAGGATTTTAAACAGGAAAATAGCATGATCGTATTTACATTTCTGAAAGTGAAAAAGAAGAAATAGGACTGGAAACAGAGACAGTTAAATATTTGCAACAATCCGAGCTAGAAAAGTTTAGGACCTGATTTATAAAATAGGAAAAAACTTGGGATCAGAAGATAAAATCATGGATTTATTTTTAGGCAAGGGAAACAAATATGTCTCAATCATTAACTGAATATGGAGAGAGGAGAAAAGATTCAAGGATATTTGTCAAGTTTCTTTCTCCGACAAGCTACTTGAGAGTATTACCACTGACAGGAATGACAAATATTTGGAATTGAAATGAGACAATTTCAATCATGCTGAGTCGAAGATACCTGTGAGGCATCTAAGCAGAGATGGCCAAGGGGCAGTTATGTTTATAGGCTGAACCTCAGGTAGAAAGAGCTGGGTAGAGATGTACGTGTGGAGATCATCAGCATACAGATTGTATATGAAGTGTACAATCATTAAGAGAATCCAGGAAAGTGTGCAATAAACAAAAGGAAAGAATGCAACCCCCTCGGACACCAAGATTTAAGATTAAACTGCAGAAGAGTATCCACAGGTGACTCAGAAAAGCCAGACAGGTAATGAGGAAAGGGGGAAGAAGCAGTGGCACAGAAGCCAAAAAAGGAGAGAGTTTCAAGGAATGTAATGCCCAGGACCCCACAAAGCTTAAGTAAGATAACAAGTGAAATATGCCCTTAAATTTGGTTGCAAGGCATCAGGTGCTCTTGGGCAGCCTTTGCCAGGGCATTTTCAACAAAGCTGTAGAAGACAGATGGCAGTGGAGGAAGAGTCAGAGAGGTCAGAGAGAAGAACCCCATCTCTGAAGAAAAAGGGAAATACAGAAAAGGTTTCTAGAGTTTTGTTTGTATATGTTTTATTGAAGAGACAGCATGCTTTAATGATGAAGAGAGAGAGCTCGTAGAAAGGATCATGAAATGAGTCTGCATTAATGGGGGAGAACACTGGCGTCTCTGAACTGAAACCACTTAACCTTGCTTCTTGCTGTGGTGCAGGATTAACGGACTCCACAGCCAGTGCCCATCAACAGAACTCTCTAACTGCTCGATGGCTGTAGAAGCAGGCAGGTAAGAGCCTTCTTTTTGAAGAAAAGCAGATAAAACAATATTTATCTCCTGGTTTGTTAAGATTATTAATATTCTACGTATTTGGAAATTATCGGTGGAAATCATAAGGTGGGAAAAATGCCACAGGAAAAAAGTCCACAGGATCCAGAGGTTTTGGTGAGGGGTCATATATGAGTGCCACAGGTGGGTGGATTACTGGGCTGTGCAGAAATCCCGGGGCCAGGCCCTCAGTTAGCAAGCTCTGCAGTGACACCACCACATGCAGGTGAGAAACTGGGTGCTTTATGTAAAGTTGACAGTTTGATTCAGTTCTAAAGTCTAATCTCTGGGAGACCAAATGGAAGTTTTTGTGACTGATTTGCTAGCCTTGTTTCTGACAAAGACATATGTACTACTGCTTTTGCCCTTAATATACTTCTGTTTGAGAAACCAAAGGAACCAGAGTTCTAAGGGTATCTTGCCTGGACTTTTATCAGCATTATTTTCACAATAACCTGAGTAGCCTCCCTCCGCTTACCCACCCACTCACCCCCATTGCCACCTACCCACCGCATTCCTGATTCCAGACAACCGAGGCTGGTTAGGAAGAAGAGATGTGGTAGATGAAAGGATATAACATTAGTAAAGAAAAGCCTGCTTTGTTTTATGTTTATAAAACTGTGCCGTTGCTCCTCCGTCTCCAAGTCCCGAAACCCTGCTGTCTGTCTGGAATGACGCTAGGTTAAGGAAACATGAGAGAGCATAGAATTTCAATATTTCCTCCCACTGAATTTCTCAAGCAGGTAAAGGAGTCTAAGTGTATTATCTATAGCAACCCTTGTTAAATTCTCCAGCACTATCCCCAACTCCCAGGGTTCTCTCTCTCCTCTTCACTGACATGACTCTTTCATCTGTCCCCGTGGTTTTTATACAGTGTTAATTGCTCTTTTCTGAAGAATTCACCTGAGAAGTTTTTCATCCTTTCTCTTGCCAGAGTAGTAAGAGGGGAAGAAATTAAGGCAACAGGTGGATGTGTGAAGCCCATAGCATGATTTTCTACTAGCATACTGGAACCTCCTATACCTTATATTTGTAATCTTCTCTTTCATAAAAAGGCCACCAAATAGAATATGTGTGTGTGTGTGTGTGTGTGTATATATATATATATATATATTAGAGAAAACTCATTTTCTGGAGCAGCAGCTGATGCTCTTGTTCCTGACACACTCCCAAGGGAGTATTCAGAACTCATTGAAGTTCCAAACCTCCATACTTTCTCTGCTCAAGGAAGTATATGGATATATAAGTGAATTTGGTGATGTAAGTACAATCTTACATTTAGTGATTTGTGAAAAATAATTTGCAAGAGGACCTGAGTAATATAGGCAGTCATCTTAGCAAACAGGAACTAGAACCACCATTTCCCTTAGTACATATAAATCCATCATTGGATTTTCAACCACTTGGCTTTCAGTAATACTGAATCATGAAGGTAAAGAAAAACTCTTACCAGTATCATAATTAAGAACCTCCTTTTTAGAGAACTGAAAGTGTACATTATAAAACCACATGGTACTGTCTCCCTCCACCCAGTTAATAATGCTATGTCTTCTGAGGGCAGTACTTGGTAACAATTTGATATAATTGATTCCTTTCAAAAAAACTTTACTCAGTGTTTACTAAACTACACATAATCAACACACCCTGATTTGTTTATCTCCATATACCAAGTATTAGACAACTTGTTGTTTTTTTTTTTTTAATTTTTGTTACTATCACGTGTAATGATGTTTTTTTTTATGGCAGAGAAACAACTGGCTGTTGTAATTGAGTGATAAAGCTTTGTGGAAGATAGAACATTAAATATTAATCAGGGAGTGTGAAATCTACCTGTTAGAAAATCAAAATTCAATTCATGTGACCTCTGACACAGTGATAATACCAATGTTAATACTAAAACAAATACAGATAAATACTTATATCTATATATAGAGAGAGAAAGAGATACATATATACACTAATATATATTATCAACAATAACCAGTACTGCCCTTTGTTGAGAGCCTACTATGGATCACTCATTGCACTAAACACTGGCATCTGATTTGTCATTTAATCCCCCATACTAGTATTGTCATTCCTCAGATAGAAAATGGAGGCTCAGAAAGACTGATTATCCCAGAAGTACACATCAAGTCACTAACAGATCAGGAATTTGAGTAAGTTCCACCAATTCTAAAACCCCTCTTCTTTCCACTACAGTTATAATATCACACAAAATGGCAAGATTTTTCTCAGTAAAGCACCGTTTTAGAAATATGACTAAAGAAAACAAGAGAACATTCTATATTTCCAAATAGGTTTTCTCTGGGCTAATCAGACATCATAGATGGATTTTATTAAAATTCCAAAATGAATTTTTTGTGGGATACAGGCTGTTAGTTTATATTCCATTAGGCAAATGCAGGAGAAGACTATATGCTTTCACTCAGGGGAGTAAGTAGCAAACAAATAGTTTATATTTGCCCCACACACACACATCTTCCTACTATACTCTGACACTACTTGAAAAACATTACTTGAATAAAGAAAGTAATAATGATAACAAAATAGAGAAATGAGGAAAATATGGTGGCAACATAGTCCCAGACTCTCATCCTCAGTCATTCTTGTAAATGGAATTTTTCCGGCGTTGGTAAATATATGCTTTGCTTTTTCTTGTCATGGCAGATATTACTAATCATTACGACACTTTTCCGATGAGCCCAGATGCTGCCCAAGTATCCTTTTCAAGTCCACATTTGACAACCATAGCCAAATTGCATTTAGCATGTGATATGAAATCTATTTCTGCCCCTGGATTGTTTCCATGAGATTCAGCAATCTCCTACTCTGACAATAGGAACCATGTGCTAAGTACTCTACTCAGAACTGTGAGAGATTTTAAACAGTGTATTAATCCTTCTCTGGATCTCTCCATTCTAATGTTCAAATATATCTGTAATTTTATAATTTGCTTTGAATTTCATTCCTTCATACATCTTACCTGTTATCAGTCTCATTTTGATAATTAAATGATCATATCAATTTATTTTAAACTGACAATTTACTAAAAATAAAAGGCTGATGTAAAATAATTCATAATCCAGATTTAACACTGTAGAATCAGATTATTTAGAATGAGGAGAAGTTGCCCACAAGCATAAACTTGTCATCAGATATATGTCATGGTTTTATGATTTTGAAATTTTATATTTAAACTATAAAATTTAAATATTTTTAAAATACCAAAATTCTCTCTATTTTTCACTTTTGTTCAAGTTGATTATTAGGCATAATTATTGAGAGGGCAGTGTTTTATTTTTACCTGATTAAATGAATTCTTCCTTCAAAGGTTAAGTACATGGTATGTATATTAGATTATTTTATAGACTAACTGAGTAGTCTGAATGTAATCCCTGAATCATGAGATAAGAAATTCATGTAGGGGCTTCCCTGGTGGCACAGCGGGTTGAACGCCGCACTGTGAAGCTATCCACAGCCTCTGCAGTGCGGGTTCGATTCCGGCCGGCCAAGGAGAAACCCACATGGTGCAGCAGACCTCTCCTGCCTCGCCCACTGCTCCCCTCAGCAGTGCTTTCGGTCCGTCTGCCTGTTCTGCTCCCTGCTCTGTCTCTGGTGAATTCTCTCACCCTCCCATGCCTCTGACTGTGCCCCAGATCTCGTATAAATAAATAAATCTTAAAAAAAATTCATGTAAAAGCACCAATACAGAATGAAGAATCTGCTGTTATGGTTCTAGGTCTGTCAGTTGTTGTGCCTGAATACTTAACCAGTGCTACCTCACTTTATAAGTACCTCTTCCTCCATAATGAAAACTATAAAGACAGAGAGAAGCAGACATTTTCACAATACAAGGAATAAGTTAAATAAATGTTATATTTATTAATAGATTTATCTTTATGTCAACAGGCACTTTTCTGTTAAATGAAAATAAATCTTTCATCATGAATCAAACCATTATGCCATGGACCAAACATCTGTAGAGATTATTCAAGTCTAAATCATTATTTATTTAATGAATTCCTATAATATTTTCAGCATTGTGCAGAGAGGCCTACAGTAAATAGAAAGATATGTGAGATATGATTGCTGCCATCAAGGAGTTTTAACTTACTCAAAAAAAAAAGTCTTCCATGTTATAGATTTTTCCCAAGGAAGTAATTCAACTGATATGAAAAGATATGTGCTCTAACACTGCATGATCATTTATAATAAAAGAATGTTGTTTAAAATCTAAGATTAACTTCATGGAATTAACAAATTATTAAATCAACATATGGAATGGTATGCTCACTTTTGAATAATAGTTATGAAAACTATTGAAACAATAAATATATTATTTTATCTATTTTATGAAATATTTATATATTTATGAAACATGGCCCTGGAGTGGGAACATGCAGGGCAGGCATTTTAGCTCTTAAGCCTCATGTTTACAGTATCCTTCAAAGGGCTGGCCCTTCTCCTTCCCAGCACCTCATTGTCTAAATATTTAGTTTTGAGTCTGATCTTAAATTGTTAATTCAGATCCAAAGATTGAATGATTCCTTCATGTTTCAGTAAAATCCAAGAATTTCTGTACCTCATTTTGTTTTGCATAAAAGTGCTTTATTAAAAATAATTAAATAAATTGCTGTTCTTTGGGGGAAAAAAAGAAAATATTCATATGTGGAATAAAGGTAATATAAAATTGAATGGACCCTGTCCCATTATTTTTATTTATAAAAATAATTACCCATTATTTTTATTTATAAAAATAAGAGCTAGGAACAAGTTATGTTAAAGTAGTAAGGGTAGAATAGCCTTTAAGCATGTGATGGATTCATATTAAAACAAGATCTTACCTGTTTCTCAAAATATAGTCTTGCATCACTTTTAATAGATCTATTTACTATTATATTTGCACAATAAACAAAAAACATGAAAACTTCTGAGGATAAAAAACTTGCTTTTTAATGGCAGTATAAATATTATAGGTAACTTAATGACTTTCTGTATTAAAAGACTAGTACTATTATGAACTCAAAATGCTCAATAGAATAAAAACTTCTTGCTCTATCAATGCTATTCATTCTTACATATTTAAATGCGTTGGGAGTATATATTTATTGCACCTTATTATAGCTTTACTTATTTTAGCTATACTTAGGTCTTTTCTGTAATCTAAATTAGCCATAATTTATACATAGAATTTGCTAACTCGACCCCTCCTGATTTTTCTGAGTAAAGTAAAAGACCTTTGAACTTATATTCTACAACACATACTTTTTTTTTTTTACTGTGAGCTGCAGTTTTTGCTATAAAGACATTTCTCAAGTGGGCATCTCCCTACTAATCACCAAATAGAATAAATTTCTACATGCTCAGCAAAATAGCAGACTGAATTTACCCTGGTAGATGGTTGATAAGAAAGGGCATTTATTGTTTATTAGGTAATATTCCAGACAATTCATGTGATGGTGATGGTACCCAGCCCTCAAAGTCAGGCAATAGCAGCATCTTTCAACTTTGTTATAATAAGATAAAGTGAAAGAAAAGTTATTGCACACTGGCTGTGAACAATGAGGGGACTCTGGTCTTACTAAATCAACCGCCAATGCAGTCATATAGAGGCCAAAGGGTAACTAGGTCACTAAAGATGAGCAGAGAGAAAGGGAGTGATGGTATTGAAACATTCTGAGAGCAAATAGTGTGTGCTTTTCAACAGTGAAGTAGGCCATGTAAGTCATTTATTGTACAGCACATCCTTCTCTGACCTTTCTATACTAGGACATAAAATTAGCAAATTACTTTTTCACTCACCAATTATAAGGAAATTGTGAAAGCTTGAGCGTTATTCCAGTGTTATCTCAGGGAAGAAAAGTGGAAGTCATCTGTGTCTGTACATTAAAAATGGCATAGGAATGTGAAGGGAAAGTCACTTGCATACATTTTTTAAAATTTTGTTCACTTTTTTTTTTCCCCCAACAATTCAAGGTTTTTTTTTTTTTTTCTTTTCAAAGATTTATTTATTTATTTATACAAGCACTGGGTACAGTCAGAAGGGAGGGTGAGAGAATTCACCAGAGCCAGAGCAGGGAACAGAACAGGCAAACTGACAAAGTACACTGCTGAGGGGATCGGCGGGTGGCAGGAGAGGTCTGCCGCGCCATGTGGGACCCTCGTGGCCGGGGATCAAACCGGCGCTGCAGAGGCTGTGGGCAGCTTCCCAGCCTGGCGCTCAACCACTATGCCACTGGGAAGGCCCAATTTTGTTCACTTTCAACAAACTTCTTGGACAAGTAATTAAGAGAGCACTGTGTTTTGAAATAGGTATTTTGTTTTCTAACATCCTTGCCTATGTCTATGTTAATAAACATAGATATGTGTGGGCCCTGGTCAACGAAGTACAGCAGTAATTTCCAAAATATATTCCATAGAAACTGATCAAATAATTTAGAAAAATATTGCAGAACCTGTTCTAAATTTTCTTTTATATACACATTGCACATTAGCGTTGTGAAGACTGGTAAATGCTACTGAAAACACTGCTTGACTTAGTTTGCTATGGAGACTTTATTTTCTATTTATAGGTGAATGTTAGTTATTTGTTAATGTTTATCAATATAGGTACTTCTAGGTAACAATGAACTACAGCAACAGTTAGAGTATTTATTGGTAGTTGCTAATGATAGCTTTTCAACCTTTGGACATGGCTAATCTCTGTTTAGTGTCAAATCATGAATCATTCTGATATTCAGTAGATTGAAACAGTCCACAATCAAATAGCATTGCAGTTCACAGCAAAGGAGAAAAGAATGTGAGTTAACAGCCTCCAAAATAGGAAATATTATAGCAGAATTGAGTAGTGGTAAAAAGAACACAAGTCTGTTAAGGGTAAACCAACTCAATCTGGATCACAGTGTAGTCCTTAGCTGCATGTGTTTCATTTGGCAATCCCAATTATATGTAAAGAGCAAAAGCCCCTGGATTTCCCCATCATGTCTCTTAACGCCCCACTCTCGACCTTCAACTTGACCCCAGTGTAAAAGGGATGTCAATGTAGTAATCAAAAAAAAAGAAATTGATTCTAGCTCTGTCCTGAACAATTCCAAGAAGCATGTTTTGGTCTTTCAATGTCAGACAAGGTGCAAACCTGAATGACCATGCATAATGTCTCTCACCTTTGTGTTCTTAAAGTTATGGGTCCTGGTTATTTAATTGTAGTTTAAAGAATTTTTAATTAGTTTGTTAGAGATTTTCAATTTCCAGCTCATGCACTGACCTTAGAACCTAACTCTTACTCCCATATATTTTAATAAAACAATACCAGAATTATATGACATACATATGATGTTTTGCTTCCCATTAGAAGACATCCTATTTCTATTTAAAACAGAAACAATTCAAATGTGAATGTTGAAAACATATGATGGAATATTCCAAATGTTAATATTAAAACCTGGTCTCTAGCTAAGTCTATACATTCTTTCATTCTTTAACTTTATAAAAATATTAAAAGCAGGGTAAATAAAAGTACTATTTATTGGAATCATTACTAATATTCTAATAAAAATAATTCAGTGATTACTTAATCGAAAAGTGCCATTACTGATTCAATACTGATTTGACTGTATTTTCCCATGATGGAAAAATCTAGGGGCTTTTGCTCTTTATATATAATTGTAATTTACAAAAATGAAATGCATACATCTACTGACTATATTGTGGTCCATGTTGAGACTGGTTACCCTTAGCAGTAAACACCAAAAAGTTTTTAAAAATTGTTACTACTTTACTAGTTAATATAAACTAATAATTTTTATGTGATATGTTTATTCTCCTGAGGGGTAATAACCACTTCCTATTATTGGAGCACATTTACTACCGAATATTTTTAATACCAAATGAAATATCTTAACATTAATTTTCATGTAAGGAGAATAATATAGTTTATTGCTAGAATAGCTTAAATACACATTTCTGAGTTATTTTTGCTATGATTTCTAAGTTAATTTGATTTTTATTCTCTTGCTTACTTTACCTTTTTTTTTTAAAGATTTATTTATTTATGCATACAAGAGCTTGGGTACAGGCCAGAGATGCAGGGCAGGGAGTGGGTGTTGAGAGGATTCACCAGAGACAGAGTGGGGTACAGAACAGGCAGACTGACTGAAATACACTAAAGAGGAGAGCAGCAAGTGAGACAGGATAGGTCTGCTTCTCCATGTGAGTTGATCCCTGGCCATCCGGGATCGAACTCGTGCTGCAGAGGCTGCAGATTGCTTCATAGTGTGGTGCTTAACCCCTTGCGCCACCAGGGAGGCCCCCTTGCTGACTTTACCTTATGTAAAATTACTATGTCTGCATATATATGAAATATGTACATATGTATGTATATACACACATATCCCCAAACCTTTCCAAAATAATACCTTTATATTAAAACTATAAAAATATCCCCAAATGAAAATGTCCTTTGCATCAGATATTAGAAACAAAATACAAATTTCTGAGCCACTTGCTTTAAGAAACATTGATGCTGGATTCTTTTTTTCTTGTTAACCCAACCTTGCATTGAGTTTGCTTTGTTTGTGCCTTATTAATAACCGCTTTAAGCTATGTCACCCTATACTTGGATGTATGTAAATCTTATTGGTGTGGTTGAGCTCTGTGGCAGCAGAAATTTGCTTTTTATAAATAATGAATTCTTGTTGAATATTTGAGATCAAATAAATGGAGTTGTGATTACTGAATTTATTAAAAGTGAGACAGGACTATCACAGCAAATATGAAAAATGCAAAAGAGCATGAATTCAGTGGTAGGTCAGAAAAGATAAAATTGAACAGACTGTGGCTAGTTACTGTCTTTGTGAGCAGGAAGGGCTCACAAAGGGCTCAAGCTTGTTTCCTCAAGCTTGAAAACATGATTTTATGCAAGGGAAAAAAGGAAGAAGTTAGCAAGATATGAATTTTCTGCAGATCAATCAAATATAAGATCTAATATTGGTGAAAAGCAACAAAAGGACCTCCCCGGTGGCGCAGCTGTTGAGCGCTGGGTTGCGAAGCTGCCCACAGCCTCTGGAGCGCCGGTTCGATCCCTGGCTGCACCCCGGCCACCAGAGGAGGGTCCCGCATGGCACGCAGACCTCTCCTGCCACCCGCTGCTCCCCTCAGCAGTGCTTTCGGTCCGTCTGCCTGCTCTGCTCTCCGCTCTGGCTCTGGTGAATTCTCTCACCCTCCCGTGCTTCTGACTGTACCCAGTGCTTATAGAAATAAATAAATAAATACATCTTTAAAAAAAAAAAAGAAAGAAAGAAAGAAAAGAAAAGCAACAAAAGACAAAAGAAACTGACAAGTGAACCTAACCAGATAAAAGTGGCTCATTTGAATGTCATGAAATTAGAGAATTTTAAAATTAAAGATGAAGACATTAGATGCAGAAATATTATAAAAGGAAAGAGAAGGTTGGATAATTTTTGCTGTACCTGACTTCATGTTTTTTTTTTTTCCCTGTAGAATGTCAGAGTCCCCTGGTGAAGTTCCTGAATATCCTTTATTTGTCACAGTCGGTGACTGGCTGGATTCTATAAAAATGGGACAATATAAGAATAACTTCATGGCAGCAGGATTTACAACTTTTGAACTGATTTCAAGAATGAGCATTGAGTAAGTAATACTTAGATCATTAATATATTTACACACTCCTCCTGGAAGATTATATATTCAAATTTTGTATCAAGAACAGCATGGTTAAACTACATTTCCTTAGGCTAGTATGGCATTTCACATCTTTCCTCATCATTTTTAACTATCATTCAAATGCGGTTTGGACATACACTTTTAAATTACAGTTCTTTGAAAGAATATATTTAACTCATAGCTATTTTTAAATTTTTAAATGCTTTCTAAAATGCATATTACTCTTGCTCACATCACAGAATTTATATCAACATAGTTTCACTGTGGCAAATTATTTATGATGCACATATACTAATCTTGCATGATCACTTGCTATTATGATCATCAAATGTAATATTGTAACAATACAATATTATTGTGTCATTTCAGAGTTTCTCTATATTATAATGGTTAGGAATTTTTCCACTCAAAGATTATCTTTTGTCTGCATACAATAAAGATGCTCACTATTTGCTTAAAATATCAGATACTAAAACTAGGTTGAACGATATGAAATTGCCATTATTTTCAAACAGTACTGGCAATTTCGTATTGTTCCACATAATACAAGAGCATTTTCTCAGACTACTGAGTGATTATGAAAACTCAAATGAAGTACATTATATCTCTATCCTACACTTTGACTATTTTGCTAATACTGTTGAAACGTTATCTAATTACCTAAATTATAAAACCTTTAGGCTTCTAAAATATCTGAACATTACAAGATACTTGAAATTGATATTTTCCTGTACCCTTAAATTTGATATAAACTTGATATATGCAGTGATGCCAGGAAGAAGAAAAAAGCAGCAATTCTTGATATTTCATCTTTCTCTCTATTTAAACTCTCATTTTACCTGCTAGACAATTTTTAGCAAGTTTATAAAACAAATTTACCAGGGTGCATATTTACTGTATCTATGTGTTCATTTCCTCTCTCTACTGACCAGATCTAAATGTTCATTTTCTCTCTCTCTCTCTCTTTTTCTCTCCCTCTCTATCTCCTTCTTTCTCTCTCCCCCATCAGTGACATTAGAAGAATTGGAGTCATACTGATTGGACACCAGAGACGAATAGTCAGCAGTATACAGACTTTACGTTTACACATGATGCACATACAGGAGAAAGGATTTCATGTATGAACGTACTGCAAGCACCTGTGTTTTGTGCCTCAGCATTTCTAAGATGAAAGACATCCTCTCTACCACCCTCTCTTCTGAGTCTACAACATCACTTCTCAAACTGCAGTCTTCTGTCCTTCCAACAACAGGCACACACTTTTGGTTTATGTTCCCAACCTGGATTTTAAAATCATGCTTCATAGATCCTTTTCTGAATAACCTAAGAACAAAACCAAACCCTGGTCCACTGCAGATGATTACTGCACAATGGGAAATAACTCAGCATGGATGTGTAACTTGCTAACAGTATTTGGGAAGTGTTCACAGACTTATTGCAAAGGAATTTGCCCAGATGTGGCTTCCTTGATGATGTCTTTAGAGTTTGATGGTAGATGAAGAAGAAATAGTTCACCTTTCTGTCATGTTTTGTGATCAAGTAGCTTCCAAGTTGACATAAATATTTACTTTTTAGATAAGTATATTCAACTCTATGGGTCATTTCATTATTTTATAATAGTTCAGTCTTTGATGTCTGATACTGTCAGCAATATTAGCAGAAAGGACCAGAGATTTCATCGTGAATTCTTGTCAATTCACTATAGTGAGAATGTGGTTATCGGGGAGGGAGAAGGAGAAACATTCTGTGTTTTTAAATCTTCTATGACTGGATTTGTCTTTATTTTTAATTTTACAGTATCCTATATATTTCATAGTAGGTGATGGCTCTTCCCCTCTAATTTTTCACTAATTATACTCTGTTTCTCTACTAGCTTTTTAAGACTTCCCTTGGAAAGGCCATGAAAAAGACCTCTTGACTTTTCCCTTGATTCATCTTCATGAGTTGCAAAAGTAAATATCAAAATTCTGAGAAAGTTACTTGTTCTCATTAGAATTTGCTTTGAATAAAAGATCAATGATTATAGCCTTAGATTTAATATAAAAAGATTAACTTCATTTAAACAATATTTTGGTGACTATATAGTGGCCCAAGGAAATAAACGCATCTAGCTGACTGCCTGATATTGGTGCATTTTGCAAGAATTTTTATGTTTTATTCCCAAAAGTAAGTTACATGAACATGCTGAGCTGTTTTCCAAAGTTTCCAAGAAAAAAAGGATGCTGTTGCATACTTCAAAGAGGATCTAAACAGACCTAACACATGGGATAGATGGGTCCATAATACATTAATGTAAACACAGATAAGGTATATTGTTGCCATGAACTTCCCAGAGGTTGCAAAAAAAAAAAATCAAATGTATTTTTCTGTGAATTAAATTGGGTCAGCTAATTAAAATAATTATGACATATGAACAAACTGACTATAAAATCAGCAACTCTGTAAAACTAAAAAAAAAAAAATGACTGCTGTGCTAGGTGGAAGAATGTTAGGGAGAGCATGTTAAGAGGGGGAAAGTGGTTGTCTAAAGATGCTGATCCAATAATCAATTTTTGTTTTATCTCTCAGATAAAGGTATCCCACCTACATTCTCAAATTCCCACCAAGATTATATTACTTTGGTAATAGTAGCTGTCTTACTATTACAGGAGCATCACTTTATCTTTTACTTGTTAATTGTCCCATTAGGCCAGACCCTGCCACTTATTTTCTCTTGCTGATTTATCTCCAGAATTTTGCCTACCACAGATTAATTTTTATCATTTCAAAAAAAACTATAGAGCTAGAAGGAAGAGTCTTTAAAGTATTTCTTGAAATATACTAAAAAAAGTGGGAAATCCATCACTTGTTAAATAAGTATGTCAGCAATTGCTAGCAGTGTTTTCTAGCCTTCGCCTGCATGGCCATACATCACTCATAGACTATCTGCAGTTTGCTTGATACATTTACACAAATCTGGATACATTTAGAGAAAATATAAAATTTCCATATTTACCTGTCTTCAAATATATATTAAATAAGAACAGATGTAAAACAGATTAAATTTATTAATCATATATATTTATTTTTATAATACAACAAAAAAGGTATTTAGAAAAATAAGGAATAGAATAATTATGGTCTTCCATATGACTCTGTCAGCAACATCTGTATACTTTGATGAAATAAATTCTATAAAGTATTTAAACTTCTGTGGGATGGGCATTCAGTGCTTACACAATTTAAGTTTTTTGTTAAGAATCTTTTTCCTAAAAAGGTCCAATAACCTTATTTTATATCTGCCTAATTTATAATTCTTTTCATTCTTCCCTGATACCTTTCTTTACTCTTATAAAACTGCTTTTTTTTTTTTTTACTGTCTCTTTCCCCAAATCCTCTTTAGAATTTCTTTTAAATTATACTGATATTTTTCAGAACTGTAAGCATGATTATCTTAAGTATAATTTTCAACCTCATCATGGTCAGAGAAAGGCTGTGTATGCAAGATTAAGCAAAAACATTAAAGTACCGATATCTATTTCTTTACTGCCTACCACTCATGGACCCATGATCCTAAGGGTATTGTAATATCTAGGAATATCAACAGTTAAATTGCCAAATTCTTTTGAAAATTTTACATGAAATATTTTGAGATTTATCAGTGCATACATTCAATAATTAAAACTATGATGCATAAGCATAGAGCTTAATTATAGAAAGAAATTAATAACTTCTATAAATCAAAGCCTTCAAGAATAATCTTTGATAACTAAAATATGCATATACATTCATTTACTTACTTTATTTTACATTTCCTAATGTATACTACTGATAGGACTTTTTAGATTTTGAATATCAGACAGATGAAGAAAACATTTTATTTTCTGAGTGGTCAATTTCCAGTTTATAGTCAACTCATCTAATAGTGTAAGGCATGGGGGGGGAGATATAAGACTAATACAGTCAAAAAGAAAGATTATTTAAATCATTAAAGTGAAAAAATCAACCAGAAATTGCAAAGTTCTTGTCTTAACAGGAATCAAGAATTACAGCACTTTTGCACTAAATTACCTTATAACTTGATAAATAATTTCTGCATTCCATAACCAAAGATGTATCTTATTTTATTCTCTATTACTCTTCAAAAACCATCCAACAATAATCTGAATAGAACAGTCTTTTAGTTACAACTTTAAGGCTTATCTGAGCCCATGAATGGAAAACAAATCCAAATCCAGAATTTGAAAAATAAAATCTTTGCAGAAGGTGTTCCGAAGAGGTGGTGAAGAATGAATTACGTTATCTCCCAACCACATTTTCTGAAAGGTTCATTTTTCTTTCTTTTCCTATCAAATTTCTACTCTATAATCGGGTAAGTCTCTCATCGCAAACTTTTCTCCAATACTAGGTCTCTGTTTCTAGCCCTTTATTAAACTTCCTTTATCAATCTCTTCTATTCTCTCTTTATTCTTCCATCATATCTCTCTTCCCTTTCTCGGCTTCTACAAGTCCACCCATTATCCCTATCAGCAAAAGAAATGTAATGTAGCATATCTAAAAAGATATTACAGATCTCCTTCGAAGAGGCTGAGGATGGAAGGAAAAAGGGAATGCTGCAAAAGTCATTCTTCAGTATCTTGGATACAACCACATACACGGGAACATTTGCATTCATAGAGGGTATGAGGCTTTTCGTCAAATAGAAATTAAGTGCTTTGGAAAGCCATTTCGAAACATATGGTGATGATCCTTTTCCATACCTTCAGCTAAGGAAACATTAATTTAAAATAAATTAGTATTTTAAGACTCAAAAACTGTTATTATAAAGTCACACTTGGTGTACATGTCTGTATATAAGAGGGAGATTGGAAGCTGGTGTATCACTTCTTTTAATAAGGTCACCTTACCTTTCCAAGTTTGAATTCCATTAAGTAGAAGAGAGTCATGTAATTTCATATCAATCCAAAAGTATTTTAATGATTTTTATATGAAGATCCTAAAAGGTAAAGTACACTGGGTCAATTTGGTGGTATTCTTCCATTGGAGCATCAAGCGTGGAAGTCACCTAAATTTTAGTTTTTATGATCAACATTTTTAACAAATTTTCAATCTTTATAAAGTTCAATAAAAACAGTATAAAATTCACTTAATTCATTCAATTTAACAAATATCTAGAAAGTGACTCTTACACACATAAATTTTTATGGCAAAGAATTTTGAATATACTGTCATCAACTTAAAGTAACTCAAACTTAATATTTGGAAATTAGAGCCTATTTGTTGTTATGTTAGCTATAATAAACTCATTTAAAAAAAATCAGAGGCAGAGCATGAATGCAGAGCATAGAAACAGGCCAAGTTCCGTTAAAACTGAGGAAAGAACAAAAAGGTAATACAAAAAAAGGGTTTATGTTAAAACTGCTGATTACCTCATTTTAATAAAAACTATTAGAAAAGAATGAAAATTATGTCATGTTACTCTTACTGGTCATTTAAAACTAAAAGGCATTTTGAGGATGGAAATCACTAATATAAATAAATCCACTAATGTTTGATTAAATATAGATACGTAAAATTAGAAGGTCTACCTTTAGTTTGTTAGCGTAGATTTAAAATTTCTGTACTTCAAAATGAATCAATAAATTTAAAAGAAAACTTTTCAGGTACCAAGGCTAGCAAAACACTACTAAAAGAATGAGCTTTATCTTTTATAGAAGAAACTGGCAATTACAAAGTTTTATGTATCTTTTAATGATATGACATAACCTCCTTTTTTTTTTAATAATAATGCACTCTCCCATTGAAAGCCAACTTTCTTTCTAAACAAAACAAAGGAAGGTTCTTTTGCTTGAATTTCCACACTAGTTAATCAGAGTACTGAATCTCTGTATTATTAAAAGAACTTAAAGAAGAATTTCACTACCTACCTTTACACATACCTAATTCATGCTTAAGAATAACAAAGGCATTAAAGAAAAATTACCTGACAAATGAGAATAAAAATAGCTTTTAAATGGAATTTAAAGATATAGTTTCTACTTTCAAATAGAAAATAAAGTACAACTGAACAACATAATTTCCTGGGACTTACAAATTTAGAAAAGTATCAAAATTACCCAAAAAAATCTTCCTTCAAGTACAGCCCTGTCCTTCAAGTACAGCCCTGTCCACACTTCTCCAGTATTTGTGACCTCTGACTGTCTTTAGATTATCATAATAAACCCATTTTGGGTTAAGATAATAAGTTATCAACTCAAATGATAAATCAGGACACTGAGATATGACTTTAAAGTGTCCCACAAAATAATAAAATAAAAACAACCATAATTCAAGACTCCTATGTAGTGAGCATCTGTCCCCATCTCCGTTCTCTTTCACTGAGGTGAGAACTATCTTTATTCCAAAATAACATTATTTTGTAAAGAAAACTGCAAGGACATCAGAGCCTTTATTTTTCATATATCCAATTCAAATTTTGTTTAGTCATACTAACTTTGAATATAGATGTCCTTATTTTCTTGAGTTAAATAGAAGCTTACATGACAGGCAGTACTGACGTGGACATTTATACACAAATTACTCCACATGTGTAGATCACCATCTACACATTTAAATTTAATTCTTAATTTATAGCTACACTTAAAATATACGTAATTTGCCTCTGTTCTAGGAAGACAAAATATCACTTAACCTTTTGAAATCTTCAATGATGAATAGTGTTAATGCATAAAGATGAATAAACAATCACTATTAAGATTCTTACTTAATTTGAAATGCCCTCTTCTATTGCTTTTATAATAAATTAGAAATCTGTCTTCTACATTTAGAAATCCATAGAATGGGATGTGTGCATTTACTTAGAATTTGCTTTTGTTAATTTTTAAGTACCTCTTCAATCAATCAGAGAAGCCATAATATAATTAATTCTATTAGCTCATTTTTTATACAGAACATTAACTTTTGCTCTCTTTAGAGTTCTCTGCACAGTAATATTATTAAAATTTTAATAGTTTTTTCCACATGCTTTATTTATTGACACGTGTTATTTTTGTCTTTAAAATAAATCTGCTTAAAATTGTGGTCTTTGGATGTTCTATTATTAAAATCAATGACCACTCATTTGCTGACATGTAAATGAATGAACTATTTTTTCTGTTGATGTGACTGATGTGAGCATTGTCAGATCTAATTTGAATATTCATCGGCATTTTATGTAGTTATTATTGCAAAATCTTCACAAGTATTTTTCAGACAATATTGAATTTCATGGACAGTTTGATAATAAACAATGATTGGGGCCTTTTAAAATTCTGCAATGCTTGGAAAATAAGGTTTTATGTGCATAAATGATTGTCAATGAAATTTTTAATTTGTTTTAATGTGTTATTTCTTCCCATGCCATTTGTATGTATTCAAGAAAAATTGTATCAATGGATCTATTCTATGCAAAAAAATTTCATTTAATTCTTAAAATTATGAAGCTTTTATATAATTTTAGCTTGGGGGCCTCTAAATTAAAACAATCAGAATGTGAAATGGAATCAACTTTTTGATGGGGCACAATACCTAAGCAGTAAAAGGAATATGAGTAATGCTTGATTTTAAAGATCACTGAATGTGCTTTGTTTCTGATATATTACTAGTCATTTTATTAACCACGCTGTCGCTTAAATGGTATCATTGAAAACTTGGACATTTTTCACAAATTGCACTTGGGTGTAATTTTGTATGCCATGCAAATTTCATGACTTAATTTTTAATTTTGAAGGAATAATTGTTAATTGTCTATTTACTAAAATGTTAGTTATGTCAGTTATAATAAACTCATTTTTTTAAAAAATTAGAGGCAGAGCATGAATGCAGAGCATGGAAACAGGCCAAGTTCCATTAAAACTGAGGAAAAGACAAAAAGGTAATACAAAGAAGGATGTATGTTAAAACGCTGATTACCTCATTTAAAAAAAAAACTATTAGAAAAAAATAAAAATTGTCATATTACTCTTACTGGTCATTTAAAACTAAAATGCATTTTGAGGATAACTATCTCTAACAAATAAATCCACTAATATTTGATTAAATATAGATATATAAAATTAGAAATCTTACCAAATATCAAAAATAAAAATTTATTTTTAAAAATGTTGTTAGTAGACAAATGATCACAATATTAACATTTCCATACTACCAGCTCTTTTGATTTCTAAAATCTATACAATCAAAGATTTTGTTAAAAAATACATAGAATATTAAACTCTTAGTACTTCAATATATTAATGAATCACTCCCATAGTTGTTTTTTTCTTCTGCTATTTTAAATGTAAAAATAGTGCATATGATACAGATCAAAAAATTGAGTTGAAAGCATTTCAACTTTTAGCATCAATGTATGTTTTTATGTAGTTACATAAATTTTACAGTCTGAACTGTCCAAAAAATGGTACATTCATATTAATTTGGTGTTACACCATATGATCTCTAGAAGCTTATAATCTTTGCCTCCTCTTTTCAAGTAAGTATTTTTTAAAGTCACTTTTTATTTTGTATTTCCATTCCATCTCATAATGGTTATAACTTTCCAGTTCTCAAAGAAGTTGAAGCCAAATACCATGCCATAGTAGCTAAAGTTAGTGTTTTTGAAGTTACTCTTCATTTATCTAATGTTGGTCAGATAGTCAATGAAGTGGAACTGCAGAAAATTGTCCATTGGACATTGTGTATTTAAAATAGTGAACATATGTTTGTATTTTACTTTTCACTGTTAACTGTTATTCAGTGTTTTAGATTTTACCAAACAGGATACTTCAAAACAAAAGTGAAAAGCCATTCCATTTTTATTTATTCAATTTGCTTAATTTCTTCAGAGTTTCCAAAAATCCCTTTGAGGAAGCAAATCATTTCCTTTTCCTATCTTACTCTACTGTAGTTAATATCTATAGTTTATGTAAAGAAAAACATATCATGATTTGTTCAGTCAAAGCTTTTCACACTGTGGTGTACAGATAGAATAACAAATATTAAAGGGAGTTGTGTCTGTTTCCTGGTCCAAAATTGTATCATTCCCAAATTTTAAAACTAGTATGTATACTAGTAAATATATTTTTATCCTAAAGGCCACTAATGCATTTAACTAATGTTTATTGAAAACTATCTTGTACCAGTGCCCTTTTTTAGGCACTGAGATTACAGAGTGACCAAATCAAGCAAAATGACCCTGTTTCATAGAATTGACCTCATAGAGGCTTTTAAAAGACTCACAGTAAAGAAATAGTGATGTGTTATGCTGATAATTAAATTATTAATGTTATATATCATGACTGTGGCATCTTTATGTTAAGCAATAAGGAATTCTTTTCTGAGGATGTGACTTCTAAACTGTTATCTGAGAAGCATGACCAGTGATCAGAGATATAGGTGAAGAGCAATTCTAAACAGAGGGAACAATTAATGTGTAGAGTGTGAAGGATTTGAGGTCAGAGAGAACACTATTCTTGGTACACAGTAAATGAACAGAAGCAAAAATGAGACATGGCTAAGGAACAATTATGAGGTTACTGCAGTCCTTCAAACAAAAAAATGGTGGCTTTTGTTAAAGTGGAAGGAGCGAACATGGAGAGAAGTGGATGGGTTTTGGGTATATTTGAGACAGCTTACTTTTGGATTGGATATAGGAATAAGAGGAAAAAGTCAAAGATTAATCCTGCATTTGGGGAATGTCAGGCTGTCAATAGTGCACAAGAAGCAGGTTTGGAATTTGACTTTAGGCAGGTAATACATAAGGTGTCTGTTAGATATTTAAATGGAGATATCAAGTAGATTATTATATATGAGAGGTCCACAGAGCAATCAGGGCTTCCAGGATATCAAGGTTTGTAAGTCACCAATATATAGTCAAGCACATTACAGTCAAGATTGATTGCCTCTACAACTGTGTTTCCAATAGTCTCTACCATATAGCCTAAGTGTGAAGTAGGCTACACCCTCTAGGTTTGTGTGATTACATTCTGTGACATTAGCACGGTGACAAAAATCACCTAATGATGCATTTCTCAGACTGTATCCCCATCAATAAACAACACATGACTAATATATAGGGTTTTAAAAGTTTTGATATCACCTAGGAAATGACTGTGAAGTTGAGAAGTAGGCCTGGATTGATATCTAGAACATTCCAATATTTAGAAGAATTGGGCAGAGAATTGGAAGCCAAGAGAGGACTCTGAGAAGTGTAAGATTAAAAAAAGAAATGCAATTGGTCATACAGAGTAAATTCTTTTAAGAAGTCAAAATTAGAACAAAGAAATAACTACTGGATTTGGCAACATGGAAATCATTAGTGACCTTAACAAGGGCACTTTCTATGAAGTAGTGAAGTCAAAGTCTGATTGAAATGAATTAAGATATTTTAGGAAAGTGGACTATCTATTATTTCTTTTCAAGAAGTTTTATCTAAAGCAAGAGAAATTGAGCAAGTAGTTGGAGGGAGATGTGGGGTCTAGAGGTATTGGGGGTATGTGTGTGCATTTTAGAGAAAGGATGGTAGAATATATTTATATACTCCTGAGAATGATTTGATAGAAAGGGAAAAGTCATTATCCTTAATGATAGAAAAGAACTTGAAAGATAGAAGGATTAGGATTCAAAGCATAAGTAGGAGGTTAGTTTTTGATAGGAGACAGACTCAAAAGGAGGGAAGGCAGAGTGTAACCCACGCAGAGGTTGGTAAATGTGTGGTAGAGGGTAAAGATGTTAATAATGGGAGTAGTTTTAGATTACCAAGATCAGGTAAAAGTCAGTCTGGGGAGTAGGAAAGAGAGATGTGTAAGTAGTTGGAAAGGGGGAAAAATGAATATGTGTGTGTGTATACGTGTGTGTGCATGTGTATGTAACACCCATCCAATGGGTATTTGTGTGTATGTAATACACCATAAGGAAACGATCTATTGTATAAAATATTTTAAAGCCATTTTTACTAAGTATTTTTGAGATCTCTGATTTGGAAGACTGAAACTGAACTCTGTGCTTTCCAAGAACTCTGATAACAGAAGCCTCTTTTCCATAATGTAGCGATTAAGTGAGGACTTCTCCATGTAATGTTTTATTATTTTTGTCTATTACAAAGTAAAAGACAGAAACATTTTGCAGCTATTCTGTTATAATCGTAGGCCTATGAAAATTAAAATTAGTTTATTCCTGAATATATGTATTATATATTCAAGCTGTCAATTTTCTCTTACACTATTCTGAAGGATATTGAACCCCATTTGCATTTTTTAAAAAGAAGAGAAACAGGGCTCTAATCATTCGGTAAAACAGTATTTTTATTTAATTTTTGCTTTCTTATGAAAAACATTAGTACCATCTGTCATTTAGAAGAAACATATGGGCAATATGGTTACTTTGTTCACTGTGTCCTCCCTAATTTATATGAAGGATGTGATCTTTTAATGTACTTAGGACTTTATTTCTGGATAGGCTTTATGTAATTCAATGTGTTGGAATTTATAGGTACATATTTATTCTTTGGATTTGATGTAGAATTATATTGTGAATAATGGAATGAGATTGTACTCCATTTTTTTGCTGTTTTAGCATAGTCCAAAATATAAAAATATATGTGCACATACAAATATGTATTTAATTAAACACATATTTAAATGGCCATGTCAAATATTAAATAGTAGATGACAGTTGCAGTGTATTCAAACTAAGGTACAGTTATAATAATCTTTGTAGCACAAATCCCAAAAATTGTATTAGTTAAAAACTAGTACATATATAAAATACCTAGACAATATTTGTCTAGGTTAGACATAACCCCTCACAAACCAATACTTGACTAATGAAAAACTGCAACTGAAAACTTATTTCTTTGCTATAAGTATGAATATGATTTTTAAATATCTCTTTGTAACCTGTCATAAAATTACTTATCATCAATTATGGATTGAGCACTGTACCCATTTACTCTTACAAAATGGGAAAAGATCTATTTGTGAGAATAAGGAGGTGCAGCACTATATATTTTTTTCCCTACTTTGATATTATATCACAGTTTAGAATTTCAATATATGCCTTCCACTCAGGTTTCTTACCACAGACTATAATCTCCTGTTTGGTTTATCACAATATGGTAGAGAGATGAACACAGTAAAGGGTGTTAACAATTGAACTGTAATTCTACCTATTACCTACTTTACTAGTGAAGTAGGCTAGACTTACTTGAAGGTGGTATTTTCATCTTATAAAAATCTGTAATATTATGATGTTCCATGTAAATTTTCATGTGTTGGCATGCTTACAAGTTAATAGTGTTATAGAATGTTCAGCTCTCAATGAGGGATGTGGTGAATTGCATTACATGTCATCTATCTATTTGCTGAAAGAATATGGTGTTTAGCAAAACTTCCTGCTGAGCAACATACTAAGATTTTTGTACAAAGTACAAATGACTAATTATTGTATTTTATTTTTCTATGATTTCCTAAGAGGCTTTATCAGGGTCTTACAGGTGGAGAAAGCCTGTTTATTAAAATATCTATTAACAAATAAAAGTTACAGTTCTGGTGGTTGAATTTGCGATTTTTGTATTGATGCATTTTAATAGAATTTTTTTAGTTTTTTAAATCCAGATGCTTTATACATATCTTAGTAATTTTGAATGCAAAATCAGCTAGTTTTTCAATTTTCAAACCTTCACTAAAGTCAAGACATAATTTCACACAAATCACTGAGTAACTGGTTTACACATTTTATAATAATTTTAATCTGGCAAAATATTTTGTGAGATTCAAATGAATTGTTCATTGCAGAAGTAATACTGTACACAAATTGCAGATGATCAAAAAGTACACTAATGTCCAACTGTTCAAATAACTTTAAACCATCAATAATTCATTGCAAAAACTTTCAATTATGCATCAGTGATTTTTCTATATTCTTTTAAAAGTTTCTGATAAGAAAATACATTAAAAGTATCCTAAATTACCCAGCATGGTGTGATATTCATATCTCACTCATCACTTTTATCATTCTAGTACAGATCCAAAAGTAAAGATTCAAGAGCCAGTATAAAATTAAAACTGGTAATAAAGTAACTGAAATTTTATTCTCTTATACAGGTATCTTAAGTAGTCCTCAGAAAATCATATACCATTTTTAAAGTTGCTTATACTCAAAATAAAGAAAGCCAAACTATCTTCTTAATTCAATGAGAGTAGAACAATTTTTCTTTTCAAAGATTTATTTATTTATTTATTTATTTAGACAAGCACTGGGTACAATTCACCAGAGCCAGAGCGGAGAGTAGAACAGGCAGACTGACAAAATAGTCTGCTGAGGCATGGGCGACAGGAGAGGTCTGCTCGCCACGTGGGACCCTCACCCTGGTGCTGGGGATCAAACTGGCGCTGTAGGAGGCTGTGGGCAGCTTAGCAACCCAGCGCTCAACCGCTAAACCGCTGCACCACTGGGGAGGCCCTAGAGTAGAACAATTTTTATGCAGAGTTTGAGAGCAGTGTCAACTGGCAAAGTTCCAAAACAATAAATTCAAATGTCAATATTTTTTTAAGAATGAAATTGTCAAAATGGCACTTTCTAGATTAACTTTTATTACCACTGTTTCATCACTATTAATAAGCCATCAACTACACTTATCTGACTCCCTAAATTCTTTGTACAAAAATTATGTATCTGCCTAAATTTACTGAAAAGCTGGATATAAATCTCCCTATATTTACAATTTTCACAAAATATTTTGCACAATGAAAAAATAGAACTCACTCTAGTGGCAGAAAATATCAATTCCAAACAAGAAAAATCTGCCCACTAAAATTTTCTGGAAAATAATACTTCTAATTATGCCCAAGAAAAAAAAAAGTCAAATTGCAACAAGGAAATTAGCTTCCATCGAAGCTAATTTAAAATAACTCACAATGACCAGACACAGAAAAGTATTCAATGTATCCCTGTAAATGTATTGAGAGTCAGCAGTTTAAGAACCACCACACCTACTATATTCCAAATATATGTGTGTGTTTATTATCTATTTAATCCTCAAAAACACCAGATGAGAGAGTCTCTTTTGAAAGTAAGAAGCTAACACATAGAGAAGGACTCATTGGTTTGAGGCCACACAATAAAGGAGATTATTTTTCCATTCTCCATTTTTAGAAGGGCATTTGCATTTGACAGTCAGTTCTTTGGATATGTAACTGTAAGGATTGTTGTTAGAATTTGCTTTTCAAAAGAGTCACTATCCCAAAACCATTCTTTTCATTGTAAAAATAACAACCACATTGAAAATTTGGGGAAAGAAAAAAAGAAAAAGCACTCCCATTAATTATACACATACAAGCGCCTCCCTGCCATCATTAGTTTTTAATATAATTCCTTCTAGTCTTTTTTTTTTTTTTTTCCCTCCCTCCTGGTCTATTTAACAGGCCAACTAACAGGGTAGTAAACATAACATTAGTTGGAGGAGATAAAAATCCCATAGGCATGGTTAACAAGAGAAATGAGAGATAAAGTCTCTCTGAAGAACGTTTAAGTCATGAACGCCATTCATACAGAGGTGTTAGGTAGGGTTAGGTAGCTTGAAAAATTGACAAAAATCCTAATCTTTAAAATTACTGACTCTCTAGTCTGTTCATTGAGAAGCATAGTAGTGAAAATGGGGAGAAACTTCTATGTCTAAATATTGTCAATTGGAAGATTATTTGTTACTGAAAGATCCCCAAGGCAATGCAAGGAGGCTAACTTTAAAAGCTCGGACTATTCTTTCCCTGACCACCTGCCAATTTGATGAGGGGGAGTTGGACGAGGGGGCTGTAATCTAATCAGCCATTATGCTTCCTGGAAATCAAGTGGCTGAAAAGCCAGAGTACTGGCATATTTCCTTTGCCATTGATGCCTTTGACCTTTTTTTTAAAAAAAAAAAAAATATTTATTTGTATATATTTTACGTCATTGTTCATTTTTTTATTTTATATATTTTTACACAATGTATGCATTTTCATCTTGGTTATATTCCCCATACAATTCCCACCCCCCCTTATTTTTGCAACAGGGTGGTCCCCAGGAAAGGGGGAGGTTCCCTGCCCCACCCAAGGGAGGGTGGAGCTGAGCAGGAAGAGGAGAAGCTGCAGAAGAGACTGAGTAAGGAAGCAGGATGGAGCCAGGAGACCTGGAGGAGGCGCATGGAGCCTAGAGACACGTGAAGAAACTGCGCTTGTCTTTTGGTCGTGGACTGGGTGACACAGATGTGGGTGAGACCCGTGGGGAGGTGACAATGGCAGCTTTTATCTTTTTTTTTTTTTTTTAGAGGTATGTTTTATTTATTTATTTGTTTGTTTGTTTACACAAGCACTGGGTACAGTCAGAAGCGCGGGAGGGTGAGAGAATACACCAGAGCCAGAGCGGGGAGCAGAGCAGGCAGAAGGACCGAAGTACACTGCTGAGGGGAGCAGCGGGCAGCAGGAGAGGTCTGCGCGCCATGTGGGACCCTCCTCCGGTGGCCGGGGAGCAGCCGGGGATCGAACCGGCGCCGCAGAGGCCGCGGGCAGCTTCGCAACCCAGCGCTCAACCGCTGCGCCACTGGGGAGGCCCGGCAGCTTTTATCTTGATGTTGATTTTGCTCTTTTCCTTCCGGGCTTGTCCAGTTGTTTGTGACCCTTTTCTGTGGGTCCCCACTGGAAGATGCTTTAGACTTGTAGCAGGCTTTGGGGCCTTGTTCTGGGCCAATCCCATTTGGATGGACTTTTACCCACGAGGGGACGGGTAACTCTGGATGCTTCATTTAGAAACTAGACTCTTTGCCTTACCTGTATTGTTTCCTAGTTTTATTAAAGTTCCTTCCCATTAAAGTCTCCTATGTTTTGTGTTGATGCGGCGGATGGCAGAACCCATGTAGAATAGGCAGGTTTGCGGGGTTTGGGCTGCCCCTCTCCCTGTCCTATAACATTTTGACCCTAATCCCTACTCCCCTCTCCCCCCACCAGTGTTTCTGGTTTAGAGTTGCTTGTTGATTTTAATTTTTACTTTATTATAATTAGTCTTTCTCCTGGTCCCTTTTTTACTTTCTGGCTTATTTCGATGAACATGAGCCCTTCCAGCTCTATCCATGTTGCTGCAAACTGCATGTGTTTATCTTTTTTGATTGCTGAGTAATATTCCATTGTGTCTATATACCACACTTTTTAAAAAATATATATATATTTATGTATACAAGAATTGGGGTACAGGCCAGAGGTGTGGGGGGGGTGAGAGGATTCACCAGAGACAGAGTGGGGAACAGAACAGGAAGATTGACTGAAACACACTGCTGAGGGGACCAGCCAGCGAGTCAGGAGAGGTCTACTGAGTCATGTGGGTTTCTCCCTATCTGCTCAGGAATCAAACACATGCTGCAGTGGCTGTGAATTGCTTCATAGGTTGCTTCTTAACCCTTGCGCCACCAGGGAGGCCCTGTACCACATCTTCTTGATCCAGTCATCTATTTTTGGGCATTTGAGTTGTTTCCATAGCTTAGCTATTGTAAATAGTGCTGCTATAAACATAGGGATGCAGGTGCCCTTTGAAATTAATGTTTCTGTGTCCTTTGGGTAAATACCTAGGAGTGGAATTGCTGGATCATATGGAAGCTCTATGTTTAGTAGGTCCAGAAATCTCCACACAGCTCTCCAAGGTGGTTGGACCAGTTTGCACTCCCACCAACAGTGCAGGAGAGTTCCTTTTTCTCCACATCCTCGCCAACATTTGTTGATGCCTTTGACTTTTTACACCAGTTCATCTCCTCTCCCCTTCTCCCTACCTACGTTTACAGTTCTACTTCTCCAGACTCTCAGACTCTGGGCCTATGAATCCGTAAGAGATTAGATGTGGGGGGTAAAGGGGGCAGCTCCGTGGCACAGCTTGCCCGACCGGGTTCAGTCAGGTCCTGCAGTTGCAGCTCCCACTTTGAGTCCCTACAAGGCAACAACACAGAGAGAATCCTCAACTCTCTGGGTGCAGCACCGAGGGTCCGCCGCTGGGACCTGACCTTCCTGAGCTTGGCTTGCACAGGAACAGGAGAGAATCCCGCAGGAAACGCGGGCGCCAAGCCCCTCCCGGCAGGCTGTGCGCGCGCCTACAACTCCCAGCATGCTCCACCGGGGACGGCGCGGCTCCGGGCCGGAAGGGGGTCAGTTCACACGCCACCCGCGCCCGCACCGTCTTTAGCACTCCTTGGGGGTACCCCTGGCATTTTCCCGAAGCTCCTCAAGCCCAAAAGCAACAGCAGTGCGGCTAAATCGCTACCGGGGAGGCGTGGCTTCGTGGCCGGAAGAACCTGTGGTTGCCAAGGGAACGCCACGCGCCGAGGCGCCTACCCAGCCATTGATGCTCTGGCTGAGGCAGAGGCTGACAGTTCAACCAACTTGAAGAGAGGCGGCTTTGCTCAGGACCAGGGCTCCTTTCTGTGGAGAAGTAGAGCAGAAA
The DNA here is from genome assembly GCF_964194135.1 of Talpa europaea. Taxonomy (NCBI): domain Eukaryota; kingdom Metazoa; phylum Chordata; class Mammalia; order Eulipotyphla; family Talpidae; genus Talpa; species Talpa europaea. The sequence goes on from NC_140070.1 coordinate 84,714,907, forward strand.
ACTGAGGCATCCCCGCACCCGGTTTCCATCCCAGAGACGGGTACGAGCGAGTGTGTCCTTTCCTGTTCTCATCAGCTCCGGGCCCGCGGGACTCAACACAAAGGCCAGGTATCTATCTTCCCCATCCCCAAAGAGCCAGCGCCCCCGCCCCCACGCCAGTTTTTTTTAGGATTGATCTTTCCCATGTTTTGCACACACGCGCACACACTGCGCACAGTTGTTTCTAATATGTGGGAGCTGGACAAGAGAAGTAGACTTGTGAGGTGAGTACCGTAAAACTCATTACATTGGTTTGGGCGGGTTTTTGTTTGTTTGGGTTGAACACTGCCTAATTTGGGCCTCTTTATTTGATGTGTAAGAAGCGTGAGTGAATTTGCATCATCAAAAAACGGAAGCGGAATAAAAATGTGAAGTTGGAGTAGTCAGGATATGCAGTGGCTCATCTCACAAACATTTTGAAAGTTTGCGAAGTACCAGTCAGTGTTTTCTGTACCTGAGCACGTGTTCTCCATCCCCCTCTCTCTACTTGCACATTCAACCTCTCAAGTTTGGACATTGTTTCTGAAAGCCAGTAGTTCTCACTAGTGACTGTGTATCAGAAACACTGCAGCTTTTTAAAATACACACTTGTGTCCATCTTCAAGAATAATAATTCAACAGTTGATTCTAGTGTGCAGCCTGGACTGAGAATCATGACTATTACTGTAGGAAGCTACAGAAAAATTTAATTGGATCTCACACTGTGCACTTAGAACATGGTAAATAAATGTTAAGTGGCATAAGCTATTATCTTTTATTTTGTTCATTCATGTATGCAAAAAGTAAACTTGCAGAAACTTATAATTACTAAGAAATAGAAAATTCATCGGTTATATGATAGTTGTTTATAAAGCAACTTCAATAAATGTAGTTACACCTTTTATAGCAACTGACTTCTCTTTTAAATTGTATAGCCCAAAATATTTAAATAAACATTAGGTATTTGACAAGCTATGGATAAGAGTCAGAAAGTCACTAGACAAGGTGCTGTGATAAATGAATATTGAAGTATCAGATACATCTGAAAATTGATACTTTGTAATATATGCACATAGGGGGAAAATGTGCCACGTTGACATCTTTTTAAAAATCTGTTAAAACTGTGTAGAATAAAGAAAATAAGATATAAGCCTTTATGTCATTTATTTAGTACAATAACAAAGTTAATAGTAACAAATTTACTTTGAATTTAAATGGTCTCTGAAAATCAGTTCATGTTATCAGAAAGCTCGGTTTTATTCTACAAATGCGTAACCTTAAGATGTGATTTAAAGGAATAAATGGAGTGATATTTTAGTCTTGAACACAAGAAGAAAAGTTGAGTCAAGTAGCAAAATATAGAACCTGAGATGAATCCCATTCCTTGGGTAGGTTAACTGTGGCTCTGTTATATCCCACATGCTTTGGGGGTGGAATTCATCGGAATTCAGTTTTGAGAGTTGTATCCATAGTGATCCTGCAAGCAATCTGAACAAACTCAGCGATGCAGCCTCCTTTCATATGCAGTTGCCTTGGAAGCCTCTTATCATTTCACTTACTACAGCCTTACATCCCTCAAGATACACGTTGTATTGGGTGGCATGAAATAAAAAATACTGAAGGAGATGTATAATCGACTTCTGGAAACTTAGATGGAAATAAGGATATATCAGATTAGTATTTAAAGAACTGAAAATCATAGGAGAGTAACTTGGGAAATATTTGGAATACACATATACTGTGGTTACTGCTGGTACTGTCCTTGCAGCAGCTGGTACTGTCCTGGCAAGAGGGGGGGGGGTGATCGCTCTTCCTTTGCCATGTAGTAACAATGTGGGGAATTGATGAACCCAAAGGAAACTCCCTTGGAAAGTTTAACTTGCAGAACTAAAGTCTAAATTTAAAAGTACCTTGCAAAGATATGAATAACTGTAAAACTACCAAATAGCAAGTGATGTGTCAGCAGGAATTTTATTTGACTTCGAAATATTTCTGACTTTGGATTGCTGATGGAGGTTTTCTTTTTCAAGTTTTCATTGGAAGGATTTTTTTTTTTTCAAAAAAAAAATTGATAAACAAACAAACACTCCCAGGGAAAATTAACAAAGAAACTTTTACATAATTTGAGAAAACTAAGCGAAAATCTAAAATCATAATATTCTAAAGTTCCTGTAAAGGTAATACTTAACAGAATGTTTCAGATAATTTACAGTTTTAAGAAAACATATTTAGTAAGGTTTAATAAAATTATGCATCTGTATTTTATATATACCCTTATTCCCAAATAGATTTATGGTAACTTCCAAAGATTTATGTAAGAACCATAAGAAAATAGGGATAAATATGTCAGAATTCTTTTGTTTGTACTCATAGAAAACTCAACCTAAATTGGGTGTAATCAAGCAAATGTTATTGTAAAATATTACAATGATTTCAGAAAAAAATTTAGCCGAAGACTTAAAGGCTGAAGACAAAATCCTGTTTTGTTTTGTTTTTTCTGTTTTTCTAGTCCGTCTTCTACTTTCTATATTAGGCTTTCTAAGTTCAGCCTCTGTGAACTGCGTTCCCCAGATTTAGAGATTTCTGAAAGAAGCCGCAGTTCATGTATATTTTCAAGTAACACAAATGTCAGACTCGACGTAATACTAAGTTTAACCATGTTTTCTTCTTAAGTATTTTAAATTGCAATGAGAAAGGCACGTCTATTTCAAGGACATCATTCTGCATTGCCCGGGATTATAAACTGCTAATCTACATTTCAGCTAAGGTTCCTTTCTAGTAATCAGCTTATAGTCTGTTTACTAAATGCAATCCAATATTGGCATGGTTTTTATAATATCTCTGTATGTCTTGATTATTTAATTTTTTGATACACTTGCTCATTTAGGTGCCTGTGAATAATATCTTTTTTTCCTGACTTGCAGCTAGTTTGCAAATATTTGAATCACATCATGGGATTGCTAGACAGACTTTCAGGCTTGCTAGGTCTGAAGAAAAAGGAGGTTCACGTTTTGTGCCTTGGGTTGGATAATAGTGGCAAAACAACAATCATCAACAAACTTAAACCTTCAAATGTAAGTATTTTTGTTGGATTCTTTATGTATTTTCTGCTAGAAAACATTATAAAAATTATTTTATTTGCCATTATAACTTAATATACTTTTGTTATAAAATTTTGTTAACTTTCTAGTACCTTAAAGTAGCATGAGTCAGGCCTACTTAGCAGTGTATTTTATGCAAGTATATAGATAAATCTTGATTATTCTTTTTCAAGTGTCTTCTTTTCCCTCCAAAGATTTTCACAAATTAGTCAAATTTCCTTTCACATAACATTGCCTTCTTTTTATGGAAGGAGTGAAACAAAGGGAAAGGTGAATCATTTTTATAATGCCTTTGGATAATTAGTTTTCCCCAAGAATGTGGTATGTTTATCAATAGAATTAAGCAAGAGAGATGACTTTAAGTCACTTAAGTGATAAATATATGAACACAGTATTTAATAACTGAAAAATATATTAAAGCTGACTTTTTAATATATGATATATAATTAAAGTTAGATTCTGCTACAAATAAAAAAATCCTATGTAGCAGTGGACTAAAGACTCAGGCATCTTCTTTTTTTTCCTTTGTACCTATCCTTAGTGCCTGGTTTTCATCCTGAAAATATCCACATGGTCACCTTGATTAACTATGGGAAAAAAAAACATACTATTAGGGGAAAATAACATCATATTAATGGAGTAGGTCTTCTAGCTAAATAAGTCCTCCTTAAAGAACTTACTCAGAAGACCCCCAATAGCTGACTTATATCTCACTGACTATCCTTATCTGAATATGAAGCTACATTTTTTTTTTTAAAGCAGAGCATATTGCTGCTACCAAAAGTAATAGGGTTCTATGAGTATGAAAGAAAGGGAGAATGGATATTAGTTATATAATTAATATAGTTCGTAAGTACATGTATTTAGGTAAAAAAAATTAGTCAAATAAAAATGTTGAGTAAGAAAAATAACAGACCACATATAGATGAGGTAAAAACTAGGAATCTGTTACTCTTAAAAATCGAATGACTAGAGAGTGAGAAATACGCTGCTAAGTAAGCTAATTAAGCTTAATTATCTGTAAACATACTTCAGATTGGGTGAAATGAGAAATCTTACTGCTCCACTTTCTTTTGCAACAGCTTCAGTTTCATTTCTGTTCACCTGGAGCTTGGTTTGGAATTACAAAAATACCATTATTGCTTTTCTACACGGATGTGTTTGCTATGTAAAAACAACTATCTGCTACTGTATTTTTAGGGGAGACTGAGGCAGTCAGGATAAGAAAATGAAAATGAATTTGGAAAGTAATTTAGGTGTTTTAGAAGGGGTCCTTGACTGAGCTGGGATCAGCTGAGATGTGCCTGCTGAAGTTCGGCAGATGGAAAATAACGGCATTATTGAAAAAGTTGATATTGGAAGGTATGGCTTAGATCTGGCCACAGGATTTTCTGACACTCTTAAATTGAAATTTGCCTCCCAAAATTCCCAAGATCTCCTTCTCAAGGAAATATTCTCCTTTTCTGGTTTCACTGCATGGGTAAAAGCAAATAAGAATGCATGTGATGGCATATGGCTCCACCATTAGAAACATTATTAATAAATTAAGCAAATTATAGAAATTTATAGGGCTCTTTCAGCAAATGCCTTGCTGAAAATGTTGCAGGTCTTGTTTAATAGTAGTCTCACTTTGTAGTCAAACTATTGACTTAAAACTGGTGCTTCTCTGTGGGTTTCTATCATGTATATCTATATGTGTGTATGAGAGTGTGTGTATATATATATATTATTATTATTATTCTATTGAGCCTAATGTTGGTTTACAACACTGTTGGACTCATAGGTCAGATTCACACCTTTTCAGGTATATGTTACCATACCTGCCACCAAAACACCCTAAATCGTATACCATAGTCCATTGCTCCCCACCTTTTTCTCCTACTTCCTCCCTCTGGCCGCCTCAATTTTACAGTCAGATATCCAGAGTTTGTTTGGTTTAGTTTTGTCTGTTCCTTTGTTTTGTTTTACTTATTCCACAAAGGAGTAAAATCATCCAGTATTTGTCTTTCCTTCTAAATTAATGAATGAGGAGACATGAGGGGATGTTGTAACCTGATCACTCTTTTCAAGAATCTGCTCTTAACTGTCATTTCTTAGTGATATACTCTTTAAACACCTTTCTTTTAAATTTCCCAGTCTCCCCCCACATCACCCCCGCCCCATTCCACGGAATACATGCTGTCATTCTGGCACATCATCCAGTTTTATATTCTTACCTTGCATATTCAGTTGCTAATTTGTTTATTAAATTTACTCATTATGAATTTAAGTTCTGTAAGAGCACAGATCTTGTATTATTCAGAACTGAATCCCAAACACCTAGAATACTTGGTATTTAAATATATTTTCTGGCAAACAATTGATGGATGATTTTTTTTTATGGATGAGGAATGGTGACAGATGCACCAAGGATATCCCATTCAGCTGACCTAATAAAACTCACCAAATAGGGTATCAAAAATCTTGCTCCATTCCTATTGATGTTTATCCCTGGACTCTCTCAAATGGTCCAACTCACTTAGGTAATATTCCCATAATATTTTCTATACTTGCTCTCTACCTTTCTGTCCAATTTAGAGAGTGATCATATGTACTTGTTCCTGGATAGAGCAGAGGGAGTTTAATGTTTGAGACTATTTGTGGAATTCTTTTGAGGAAAATCCCTCTTGAATCAGAGGAATTCTTGTTCTGTCTGATTAATTTGTAAAGGTTTTTTGTCTAATTATCTTCCATTAAAACTTTAGGGATGTGGGGGAAGAAAAGAAAGTTGTTTAACTTTCACTTTAAGTAAAATAGCAAGTTAAAAGGGATCTTCTCTGGCAACAGAGTTATAGAGAAGCGCAGTGATTATGTGATTGTGGAGAGTCTGGGCAAATGTTCTAATTACAATTCAGTGAAGACAAGGCTACTATCTTAAAGACGTTTTTTGAAATTTCTTTAAACTTCCTCGCTTTTTTATTGGTATGTTTTTCCTAATAATAATAACAGATAATTTTATCATGTGATTTCTACATGAAAACCCTCAAAATCAAAATATTGGGATATTAGGGGACAGCAAAAATAAGGGAACTCTCATTATAAAGTTCGTTGTTCAGTGAAGGGACCCTTAGGTTTGAAGCAGGAATCTCAGTGCCAGGAAATAAATTGTAATATAAACCAAAAAAATTATAAGAATACTAGGTAGCTCACAGAATGTAAGAACAAATTGAATAAACAGACTTCAGAAGGGCAAAACCAGGGATGCTCTGGGGGCGAGAGTACTCCTGTAATAGCACATTACTCTTAAGGTGACCAAGATCCAGTGACTTCTCAGTCTGTTTTCCATTTGAACTTAAAATTTCTAGAAGCAGGGACTCCCCTAGTGGTGCAGGCAGTTGAGCGCTGCACTGTGAAGCTGTCTGCAGCCTCTGCAGCACAGCTTCGATCCCGGCCAGCCGGCGAGGATCCCACATGGCGCAGCAGACCTCTCCTGTCTCGCCTGCTGCTCCCCTCAGCAGTGTGTTTCGTCAGTCTGCCTGTTCTGTTCCCTGCTCTGTCTCTGGTGAATCCTCTCACCCTCCCGCACATCTGGCCTGTATCCCGGTTCTTGTATAAATAAATAAATAAATCTTTAAAAAAAATTTTTCTAAAAGCAGACCACCTGAGTGAAGTTAATGATGTGAGGAAACAATTTTCCCTCTACAACTCCTGTTTTCATATAAAAGCAACAAGATGAACTCTTCTGAAGAGGGAAATTTTTATCAAGTTACACTTGAAGCAGTATGGAGAAAATAGCTTTATGGCTGAAATCAGTAAGAGTATACTTATTTAATAGCAAACATCTGTTGATTATTTACTCTGGGCCATACACTGTGGAGTATTTGGTATCTGTTAACTCATTTAATTCTCATAACTTTCTGAATTAAGATTAGTAATACTATATTGCACATTTGAGAAAACTAAGGTTTAGAGAAGCTAAGTAACTTACATGAGGCAGCATATTAGAAATTAGGAGTAATTAGGCGACTGTTACAGCAATTCAAAGCAAGAAATGATAAGGGTCTAGACTAAGTGAGATAGAACCAATAACACTTAAAGAATGGTTGTATATAGGATGTAGAAAGGTAAGAGTCAATAATAACTCTTGGACATCTGGACTAGAAAGTAGATTTTTATTCAAAAGGTGAAACAGTTTTTATGATGAAAATGTTAGAAGTCACCTTATGAATTAAGTTCCAATATAAAGCATTTTACTTGCCTTTGGGACTTGTCAGCAGGACTCCTACTGTTCTCCTGCCCACTTGCAACCTCTTCACACAGAATTCCCTACCATGCCCTTCAAGACCTGCCTCTCTTACTTCCTTAGATACAGTTCTTACCCTTACTCACTATACGTTAGACATGCAGTTCTTGTACTTTCCATGAGAGGAAAGTTCCTTCCTCCATGGAGTCACTGCACTGATCCCTCTAACTGGAATGTTCATTATTAAGATCTTGTCATGACCTTTCCCCCTTTGTGATTTTCACTCCTGGTCAGATAGCACCTGTGAGACGCCTTTTATGAGCACTCTTCTCTGGTGCCCCAAGCCACCCCTCCCCTGCCCTGCTGTCTCCACCCCCCAGTTACCTCTCAGCGTACTTATCACTGCCTGAAGTTCTGTTCATTTGTTCCTTAGTTGTTCATTGCTGTTAACCTCCTCTAGCTTATAAACTCCATGAGAGCAAGGACCATGTATATTTGTCATTCGCCATCTAGACATGAAGACAGTTTATAGCAAATATAACTCAGTAATTATGTGTTGAAAGATTAGAACATCCTACATGTGAACTCAGGGTAACTTAGCAAATAAAATGTGAACCACGACACATACATTATGCAGATTCATAATTAGTGAACTTTTTTTTTTTAATTAGATTTATTTATTTATTTATTTATACAAGCACTGGGTACAGTCGGAAGCACGGGAGGGTGAGAGAATTCACCAGAGCCAGAGCGGGATGCAGAGCAGGCAGACTGACGAAGTACACTGCTGAGGGGAGCAGTGGGTGGCAGGAGAGGCCTGCATGCCATGTGGGACCCTCCCCTGGAGGCCGGGGAGCAGCCGGGGATCAAACCAGCGCTGCAGAGGCTGCGGGCAGCTTTGCAACCCAGCGCTCAACCACTGCGCCACCGGGGAGGCCCTATTAGTGAACTTTAAACTTGCACAAGAGATTAACTCCCAGCACTATGAATCTATCCACAGCCACTGCAGCACAAGTTCAATCCCTGGCCAGCAGACCTCTCCTGTCTTGCCCTCTGCTACCCTGAGTGTTTATTTCAGTAGATCTGCCTGTTCTGCTCCCCACTATGTCTCTGGTGGATCCTCTCACCCACCTGCTCCTCTGGGCTGCCCCCCAGCTTTTGTATGCATAAATAAATAAATCTTTAAAAAAAAGAATTTATACGTTTTAATTCCATTGCAGAAATTATAATTTTGTTTAATCCTTTGTCTCTTTAGTGGCAGGTTTTAGAATTGGAAAAATCTGAATGCTTTTATTTTTAAGAATGGAAAAATTCATTTTTGTTAATTGCAAATTTCTAAGCTTTGTCTTTTTCCTTAAAGGCTCAATCTCAAGATATAGTTCCAACAATAGGATTCAGCATAGAGAAATTCAAATCATCCAGGTAATCTTTATTATACTTGTGACAAAGATTTGGAATGAAAATGATAATATTTGATCTACCTAATTATTCCTCCCACTCTTAGAAAAAGTAATCTGTTGTTTTATGAACCTATAGGCATTAAAAATATTTGTACCACTGCCTCAGGACTGTTTTTCACAATTTAGACTTAAGACAAATTCTTATAACCTCACTAGCAAAAAAAAAAAACATTTTTATATATCAGTTATGCAAAATGCTGTGTTCAATAAATTTATTTTATGGCACTTGAAAATAAAAATTAGCCAAAGTTGAATATTATATATATTCAAGGGTGTTTTCTTTGATTGAAAACAATCTAAAATTTTTAGTATAAGTTACACTTTAAGTTAGTAACTTACAATGTCATCTTTTTTGTTTTTTTGTAGTTTGTCTTTTACAGTGTTTGATATGTCAGGTCAAGGAAGATACAGAAATCTCTGGGAACACTACTATAAGTAAGTATGTTTGTGAATGTTAACTGATAGTTAACATTAACTGATGGTTCTATTTTGATAACAAAATATGATTAGAGGGCCTCGCCTGGTGATGCAGCAGTTGAGCGCTGGGCTGCGAAGCTCAGCCTCTGCAGCGCCCGTTCAATCCCTGGTCACCAGTGAGGGTCCCACATGGCGCACAGACCTCTCATGCACAGCACTGTGCCGCTGCTCCCCTCAGCAGTGTATTTCGTCAGTCTGCCTGTTCTGTTCCCTGCTCTGGCTCTGGTGAATTCTCTCACCCTCCTGTGCTTCTGACTGTACTCATTGCTAGTATAAAATAAATAAATAAATCTTTAAAAAAAAAGATTAAAAATCCAAAATATTACATAAGCAGTTTGCAGTGTAAATTTTTCATATATGTAAGTACATGTCCTAATTAAAAAAAATAAAGGTACAGTCATATTCACTTTTTTCTCAAATGCTCAGGTCCTTCAAATTTTGTTTTTAATACCCTGTTTTACCCAACCTCTCTGGTTAATGTATTCATGCTTTAAAAATTAGCTTACAAGTCCCCTCTTCTGTGAAGTTTCACCGTTTTGACCAGTTATTTTGCCCTCAGTGTTCACACAGTAATTTGTTCATTCATAGCTTTGTAATCATATTCATTACATCTTAAAATCATATACCATGGTTGCTTCCCTGATGAGAATATGAACTCCTCAAGCTCAGGGATTATTTCTTACTCAAATTATTTTTTTCAAGGCCTAGTATGATGCTGGACATACAGATAAGTAAATACTTATCTGAATAAATTTAGTTAAACTAGCAGTACAAACTGTCTATATCAGTTTACCATTTATTTCACAAGTAATTCTAACCAAGATACTTCTCAGGGCCTTCCTGATGGCTTAGGGGTTAAGTCTCAGCACTATCACCTTGACAACCTGAGCTCGATCCCCAGCCAGGGAGCTAACCCACATATAGCCGCAGCAGACCTCTCCTGTCTTGCCCTCTGCTCCCCACAGCAGTATATTTCAGTAAATCTTCCTGTTCTGCTCCCCATTCTGTCTGTGGTGAATCATCTCATCCCCCATACCTCTGGCTTATACCACAGTTCTTCTATGCAAAAATAAATAAATCTTAAAAAATAAAAGAGACAGTTTTTCAGCATATGTAGGTCAGATTCTTGATGATCACTTCGAATTAATATTTGTCCAGTTACTAGGATTCAGATGTGTTAAACTCTCTCAAGATTTACATTGATGTTAAAGTTACTAATTAACATCCACTATTGCCAGGACTCCTTTATTTAAGCAGTGTAATTCACTTTTGGAGTCTGAACCTTGGAACAGTATTCATTGATTAAATACATTTTTGTCATTATGACCTGATCTTGAAATGATGTGTGGGGACTACCAAATCAGGCTTTAATTTTAATTGATAATTCTTTCCTGTCATGTGGGGGAAAATGTATTTCCAGATGAACCAGAGAAGATTTATTCCAGATGTTCTTTTCAATGAATACTGTAATAGATATATAAGGCCCATTTAAAACATATATAACAAGAGGAAATCTGAGAGAAAGAGAAGAGTGTCAAAAATTTGAGGGTCAGTGTTTGTGGTATCATGCATTAAATTCTCTAGGGAAATGAGAAGCTTTTGCCTTTTTTTTTAATGAAACCTGAATTTTCTATGCAAGATTTTTTTAACTCCTTTTCCATTAGTTGGTAAACAATTCCTGTTTTTATTTATATATATATATATAAATCCTTAAAAAAAGTTATATTTAGTAGTAATATATATAATATATATAAAAAGTAATATATATAATAATATATATAAAGTATAATATATATGTAGTATATATATATAGTTCCTTTTTTAAGGATTTATATATAGTTACTTTATATATGTGTATGGTTACCTTTTTTTTAAGGATTTATTTATTTGTGCATACAAAAATTGGGGTGTAGGCCAGAGGTGCGGGGGGTGGGATTTGCCAGAGACAGAGTGGGGAACAGAACAGGCAGATCTACTGAAATACCTGCTGAGGGGAGCAGTGGGTGAGTCAGGAGAGGTTTGCTGCACCATGTGGGTTAGCTCCCTAGCTGGGGATCAAATTCATGTAGTAGTGACTAGTAATAGCTTGATAGCACTGGCTTTAACCCCTCTGCCACCAGGGAGGCCCTAGTTACTTTTTTAAAAATAACATTTAATGGCTTTAAAAGGAATAAGAATATATAGAAAATATTACTTCAAAAAAAAAATTTGCTTTGATTTTTAAGTCCCTTTTTTTTCCCCCCACAATCTCTGGAAGAAGTTAATGAATTCAGGAATATTTTAGATAAGTTGTACATAGAATGGTGAATATTGAGAAGTCTGCAGTAATAGTACATTTATTTCTGGTATTCTTTATAATTTTATGAATATGAAAGAACAAGTGCATTTTAATCTATTAGACTGAAAGAGGTTAAAAAGATTAATTAACTCTACTATTGGCAAAATGAACCACTCTTAGAATGGGATTATAACATTTTTCAGGGTAATTTATCAATATCTGTTAAAATGAAAAATGCTCATGCCCTCCAGCCAACCAACATTTTTACATTTTAAAACCTATCCTATGACTAGGACTAGTGGGCAAAAATACACATAAAAGAATATGTTCAGCATGGTATATGATGACATTTTTATGTATCTTCTTTATATAAATAAAAATGTACTCAATATAAATATGTACTTAGTATATATATGTAAAGAAGAAAACAGTGAGTTCAATATTCATCAAACCATTCATAGCATTTATTTTTGGAATTGTAAGATTATAAGTCAAATTTGCTTTGGCACTTAATGGTTCTGTAATATTAATTATCTTTTGTATAGATTTTGCATAATACTCATAAAATACAACAAAGTGCAAAAATATAAGAAGTGTCTATTTTAATGTTTGGAAAATATAGAAAAGAATATAAAAAATGTCTCCCATAAATCCCACTAAAAAATTTATCATTGTTAATCTTTTTGGTGTATTTCTCTTTAGAAATACATAAATAAATGTCATATAATTTGGAAAGGAGCCTTCTAAATTATATATAATGTACAGTTTTCTATCCTGCCTTTCAGTTAAGGGAAAATCAGCATATATATACAAAAAATGTAACTCTGTTTGCCTAATATTTTTTCATAATGCCTATACCAAAATTTGCTTTATCATTTCTCTATTTTTGGACATTTATGCTCTTTTCAGTTTTTGAAGATTATGAACAATTAACATCTCGCTGCATAAATCTTTTTCATTGTTCATGGTTCCTTAGAATCAATTCCATAAATAAAATACTCTCTCCAACATGATTGGACATTTTAAAGTTTTCATGATAATCTGCATCCATTTTTTTACTGATAGGAGAAAGAAACATTGGAAACTTTCATTTCTATATTTATTTAATTCTAATATTAAATTTTAAAATATCAAGTTATGACTATAAGAAATGATTCACAAAAAGTGTAATAAATATATGAAAACATTGAATTTTACTAGTAATAATTAAAAACAAACTGAAATAATATACTGTTTGAGTGATAAAAATTGAAAAAAATATATAACTGTGCCTTCAAGGGATAGAAAAAATGCTAGTAATGAAGGTAAAACTTGATAAAGCATTTCTGGAGAACACTTTGTCAAGGTTTACCTAAAGCTTTAAATTATATATGTCTTCCTAGAAAGATTTCTCCTAAGAGAAAAACCTTGAAGCATCAAGAAAATTAAAAAATGTAATTAGTAGGGAGTTTATCCCAAAAGTTTCCATACTAATTAAAATTGGAAATTTTAAAGACCCAGCAATAGAGGTTAGACACAGTTGATGGCACATCCATGTAATGGAATGCTTTATAACCTTTAAAAGAAAAGTACAGAGACAGTCAGTGTTTTTTTGAAATGACATATAAGTGAATCTTTAAACCAGTTCTGTGACTGGTCATTAGCTTTAAAAAATCAAATAGAATAAAATAAAAGCTACTTGTGGGCCTCCCCGGTGGCTCAGTGGTTGAGCGCTGGGTTGCGAAGCTGCCCGCAGCCTCTGTAGCGCCGGTTCGATCCCTGGCTGCTCCCCGGCCACCGGAGGAGGGTCCCACATGGCGCGCAGACCTCTCCTGCCGCCCACTGCTCCCCTCAGCAGTGTACTTCGGTCCCTCTGCCTGCTCTGCTCCCCACTCTGGCTCTGGTGAATTCTCTCACCCTCCCGCGCTTCTGACTGTACCCAGTGCTTGTATAAATAAATAATCTTTAAAAAAAATAAATAAATAAAATAAAAGCCACTTGCAAGTTTGATTCAGGAAACTTACTACAAATATTTTGTCATATACTTATGTGCCTGTTACACTCAGTGCACATACTGTTTCTCACTATGGTCATGGTAGAAAATAGTTGAGAAACACTGGTATACAGCTTTAATGTTTCATATAAAAAATAGTTCACATTATACTGCAAAAAAAATCAAAGAAATGTACACATATGTAAGAAAGGCAGGGTCTAAAACAGCAGGAGGCTGTTTAAATTCTGATGTAGATATTAAAATGTGAAGAGACACAAAGTGTCAAAATTGATTTAATAGTGATTGTATTAATAGTGATTGTACCTATGTAATGGGATTATGATTTTCCTTGTAATCTTTCTAAATTATGAAATAACTTTAAAATCATTAAACTTACCATATTATTACCCAGATGAAAAGAGATTATTTTACATGAAATATGACTAATGGTTAAGATGGTAATCATTTGTATAAACTAATAAGAAATAGCATCAAAGACTATAACAATAAATGGATATTGGACATGAAGAGATAATACATAGGTTGCATAATGCAAATATAGTAAACATGGAAATACGTTTAGTTTTAATTTTTTTCATTCTTTGTATTATATAGAGAAGGACAAGCCATTATTTTTGTCATTGATAGTAGTGATAGATTAAGAATGGTGGTGGCCAAAGAAGAACTTGATACTCTTCTGAATCATCCAGGTATGTGTATGTATGTGTCTGCCTGTCTGTGTGTGTGTGTGAGTGCGCGTGTGTGTATGTGTGTGTTTGTGTCTTTTTGTCTGGGATATCTGTACCTTAGATTATGTTTATATATGATGTTTTGTTCTTTGGTGTCATCAAAAACAATGACTATACTGTAATTATCTTGTATATAAAACTTATTTTTTAAAACAATAATTTTGCCGCATTCATTACATCTTTACCTACAGCACCATATAGTTTTTAAGTTTCAAAGTGTTTTGCAATATTTTCCAGGTCTCTGGCCTTTATTTTCCCCAAAGTATATGCTCAGATCTGAAGTATGTAGTTCATTGGTTTTGATAAGCGATTACACTCAGGTAATGGCATACCCCATCATGAAAGTTCTCTCATACCCATTCCCGTTAACACCCTACACCTGGCGTCAGATTAATTTTGCCTGTTTTACAATTTTTGTAAAAAAAAAGGGGGGGAAAGTGGGCCTCTCCGGTGGCGCAGTGGTTGAGCGCTGGGTTGCAAAGCTGCCTGCAACCTCTGCAGCACCGGTTTGATCCCTGGCCACCGGCAAGGGTCCCACCACATGGCGTGAAGACCTCTCCTGCCGCCCAGTGCTCCCCTCAGCAGTGTACTTCGTCAGTCTGCCCGCTCAGCTCTCCCCTCTGGCTCTGGTGAATTCTCTCACCCTCCCGCGCTTCTGACTGTACCCAGTGCTTATATAAATAAATTAAAAAAATTTTAAAAAGGAGGAAAGTATACACTTTTTTAGTCTTGATTTTTTTAGCATAATTTTTTGGCAATTACCCAAGTTGTGGTAATTTGTTTATTCTTTTTTTATTGCTATGTAGTAGTCTGTTATACAAGGTATTATACCAAGGTTTTTCTAGTCTCCTGTTTTCTTGCTTTTTTTTCCTCTTTGTTGTTCTATTTGGGTATTCTCCACCACTGTGCCTTCAAGCTCACTAATTCTCCATTACTTGCATTTGTCTACGGTCGAGGCCCTCTACTGTATTTTTGAATTCAGTTATAGTATTTAAAAAAAAATTTTTTTTAAAGAGGCATGTATTTTTATTTATGATTTATTTATTTCTTTTGTTTTGTTTGTTTTGTTTATACATGCACTGGGTACAGTCAGAAGCGCGGGAGGGTGAGAGAATTCACCAGAGCCAGAGCGGGGAGCAGAGCAGGCAGAAGGACCGAAGTACACTGCTGAGGGGAGCAGCGGGCGGCAGGAGAGGTCTGCGCGCCATGTGGGACCCTCCTCCGGTGGCCGGGGAGCAGCCAGGGATCGAACCGGTGCCGCAGAGGTCGCGGGCAGCTTCGCAACCCAGCGCTCAACCGCTGCGCCACCGGGGAGGCCCTCAGTTATAATATTTTTTAGATTCATTAGTTCTAGTTGTAGTAGTCTCGTGTTTTCCCAATCTTTACTGTGTTCCTGTTTTGCAATTTTTTTTTTTTTTAATTCAGTGAGCATGTTTATAACAGTTACTTAAAATCTTCAGGCACATTCTACAGTTCTGCTGAAGTGATACTTCTCTCAGGGTTTTTTTCTCCAGAATTCTTCTGTCTCTTCATACATAGGTTTTATGTGTTGTAATAGGGGGTTTCCTTTTCTTAATAGACAGTATACCCCCACCACAAAAAGCTAGAAATAATCCTAGGTTTTTCACCTAGGATCTTTAGATGTCTAAAGATTTCAGACCCCTGCCTCTGCACCTGTTCAATCAAGTAAGACACTGGTACCAGTAAAGAGTAATAGGTAGAAAAAACAAGGGTAGTAGGGCTCTGAAAGATCATTTCCAAAGGTCTAGTGCTGCCAGCACCCACGTTGTGTGTTAGGGATCCACCATGATCCCTTTCTGTAGGCCAGGCCCTATACCAAAACATCTCAGTCATATCAGTTTCCTGCCGCTCTCAACCACTACGCTATGACTGAGTACTAGATACAGTACCTGGTAAGGATAATAGTTGAGACTGGTCTGCCAACAAGGAATTGTTCTCTTTGATTTTTAAGTATGTGGCCTTTCCCTGGGGCACTTGCTCCTGTTATTAAGATTCAGGTGCTTAAGCTCTACTAATGAGAGCCTTCAGTTTTTCCTGTAGTTTTTCCCCTAGGTAAGGATAATTTCAACTATCACTCACAAGCTCAGGCTTCTAGTAGTCGCATCTTCTATGAGGAGACACAAGGTCTGATTATCCCTGGGGATTTAGGAGTTTGGGCTCCAAATGTTCTATATTAAAACATCAGGCTTAAGACAGTAATCAGTGTTGGGGGTGGAGTGAGAGTTATCATCACTGCACCCTTACTATTGTAACTCTCCAGTAGTACACCCTCTGCCTTGCATACCAACTCTATACCCCCCTTTTATAGCATAGTGCTCCAAAGTCACTGCAATGTGGGCATCTGCCCCTGAGTTAATAGCAGCCAGCCCTCTCTTGTGTATTGCACTGCCCAGGTATCACTGCAAGCACAGTTGAAATAGTTTTTCTTGACCCTTTCTACTGCACCGCTACTCCAAGTATACAGTGGTTGTCCCATTTATCTCTCAGGGATTGTGATTTTTATGTGGTAGTTTGGTAGTGTGTGGAGGAGGATAGTCTGCATATCTACCTTCTATTTTGTTTGAAGTTTACCTCCTTTCTGGTGACAATAAACACAAAAGATGCAAACTTTTTGACCCTTTTGCAAATACTGTTTTAGTAACTGCTTAATGAGCCCCAAACACACACATCTGTTTCCATCTTCCTTTGTTTTATTTTTATTTTTTTAGGTATTTTTTAATTTACTTTTTTATATATGTATATTTTTATTTTTTACATCATTGTTCATTTTTAGACAATATTTGCTTCCCCCCACCCCTTCAGGTGTAGTCCCCATAAAGTTTCCTTCACCAATGCACCTGGGCACCATCACCTCAGTCCCCTCTTTGCATATCTTTGCATATCTTTGCATGTCTTTGTGATCAGTCCCTTATCAGTTGACTGGAGTGCAAATATTTTTTCCCAATCAGTGGGGTGTCTCTCTGTTTTGGTTTGCTTTTCAGTTTGATGTAATCCCAGGTGTTTATCTTTTTTTTTTTGTAAAATCAGCTCATTTATTTCATGCAAACAATCCCTTTGGCAACTGCAATTATTATTTTCTTTTTCATTTTATTGATTCTTTTTTTTAAATAATAAATTTTATTTTTATATTCCCCATACAATTGCAACCCCCCCCCATTCTGACCCCAATCCCTCCCCTCCCGCCCCCCCCCAGGTGTTTATCTTTTCCTTGACTTTCTTTGCTTTGGTTGATGAATCTTTTAAAGATGTTATTGCAATGTATGTCTTGTAGTGTTTCACCTATATTTTCTTCTATATATTTCATGGTTTCAGGTTTTGTGTCCAGTTCTTTTATCCATTTTGAGTTGATTTTTGTGCATGGTGAAAGGTAGTGGTCTAGTTTATTTATTTATTTTTTTTTTTTGCATGCGGTGGTCCAGTTTTTCTTTACTTTGTTTTATAGCTCCAATCACGGCCTCCCTGATGGCCTAGGGTTTAAGTCACAGTGCTATCACCTCTTTAGCCTGAGTGTGATTCCCAGCCAGGGAGGTAACCCACATGGCGCAGCAGACCTCTCCTGTCTCACCCACTGCTCCCCTCAGCAGTGTATTTCAGTAAATCCACCTGTTTTGCTCCCCACTCTCTGGTGAATCCTCTCATCCCCCACACACACACCTCTGGCCTATACCCCAGTTCTGTGCAAAAAAAAAAAGAAAAAAGCAATAAATAAAAATTGATAATAGTGAATATTTAAAAAAGAGGAAAAAAAGCTTCTACCTAAGGGCAGATAGTATTAGAAAGTTGTTTTTCTTCTTCATCACTCAAATACATACCTGACATTGTCTTTAAATTTTTATTTATGTGTGTTATAGGGTGAAATGATTAGAAAACAATTTTTGTGGATTTTGAGTTTAAGAATTTAGGAGGAAATGACCCCAAAATCTTCAAATTATGATAATAATCATATTTTCTCTTTTAGATATTAAGCATCGCCGAATACCAATCTTATTCTTTGCAAACAAAATGGATCTTAGAGATGCAGTGACTTCTGTAAAAGTGTCTCAGTTGCTGTGTTTAGAGAACATCAAAGATAAACCATGGCATATCTGGTAAAGTTTTACATTTATTTTTTCTCATTCTGAAAAAAATGTATCCAAACTTCATGGCTTTTCTTTTTTTTTAATGAGCTTAATTTATATGTGACCTAATATGGTAGGTTGTAAGCTAAGGATTTTATTTTATTAAACTGTGGCATTGCAGTAATTCATGAATATATAACTACTAAAATTTTATTGGAATTGTGTGGGAATAGGAAAATATAAGCAACTCTTTAAAAAGTAGCTTAAACAATTTGCTTATTCAGTTTCAACCACACCAGTTTCCTTTTGCACATTGAATCAGCAAACCACAATCCCATCCCAAGACATTTACAATTGTTATTCTCTTTGTCTAAACCATTCTCCAAAGTAATATTTCTGTTGCTGTTTCCCTTCCTTCAGAAGAGAGAGAATTTCCTCATAATTCTATGAAAATATGTCTTAACTGTCTCTTATTTTTTCTTTATTTTGCTTTATTTTTCTGTTAACCTGTAATGTCTTTTGTTCACTCTGTAAACCCTGGAATCATAATAAATACCTGATGTTTAATAGATGCATGAGAAATATTTGTTTAGAGGAAAATGGAAATACTGATATTGTTTGAACATACTAGTAAGTACGTGTCTTAAGTAGTGTCTGAAGTTTTTATATATTCTTTATTTGGAAAGCAATTTCTTACTAATATATTTAACTCCAAAGAAGTTAAAGAAGCAGCACAAGAATATGAAGCAAAAAGTAGAACTCAAAAAAGAACTTGAAGAGCTTTCCTTGGTGCTGAAAAAAATATAGTATGATGGAGGACTGTGGGTGCCTTGGTGGTGGATGTGAACATCTGAAAAGGTGTGAACCTGTAACTATACCTCCAAAGTACAAATGGTGTTATATGCCAGCATTACCTCAATAAAAAAACAGTAACTTTTTTTTTTTTTTTTAAAGTAATAGTGTGGATAAGAGCTGGAGAAAGTCCTTGATACTTGTCAGTACACAGGACCTCTGGCATCTCTACCCAGGACTGAAACTCTGCCTACCTCAAGCACATCCCTCTTTCCTTGAGACATTTGGGAGTTATTAAGAAAGATGCAGGATTTCCAAAGGGGAAGGAGTTCTTCATTTGTATTACTTGTTTTTTACTATAAGTGTGTGGTAAAAATCTGTACATTGATCTTTCTTGATTTAAAGCATTGCAGTTACTGAATTTTGCACTTGATATGGATATTACATAATTTATTTTGAATAATTGTGCATCTCGTACTGTTTGTTCCTGTCTTCCTTTTAAAAGAATTCTATGAGTCAAATTCTTACTCAGTACTCTAATTCCTTGGAAATAATTTCTGTTTTAATTAGAATCAAATTAACTCTTTTAGGTAATTTAGTATATTTTAAAATCATTTTTCAGTACACTGAAAGTTGCCCTAGTCCTTCAGAATCTTTATGGCTATTAAACAATTTATGGCTATAAAACAATTTATGGCTTTATGGCTATTAAACAATGGCTATTAAACAATTGTCTTTTGAAAGGAAACAATTAGATCAGTAACATGAGGAATCCCATCAATCTGCATGTTTTAAAAAGATTAATACATAAAAATCCTCTATTTTATTATTTTAACTTAAAAACTTACTTCTGATTATTTAAAAAGTAGTATCTAAAAAAGTGTTTAAGTTACTTTCTTTTTTTTTTTTTAAAGATTTATTTATTTATTTATATAATCACTGGGTACAGTCAGAAGCATGGGAGGGTGAGAGAATTCACCAGAGCCAGAGCGGGGAGCAGAACAGGCAGAAGGACCGAAGTACACTGCTGAGGGGAGCAGCAGGCGGCAGGAGAGGTCTGTGCGCCATATGGGACCCTCCTCCAGTTGCCGGGGAGCAGCCAGGGGTCGAACCGGTGCTGCAGAGGCCACGGGCAGCTTCGCAACCCAGTCCTCAACTGCTGTGCCACCGGGGAGGCCCATAAGTTACTTTCTTAAGAATAGAAGGACAGTGATAGGATCCTGTTTTATATATATTTACAAATCAGATACTTCATTCTCCCAATAACCATATCAGGCCAACAGTAATATTCTCCTGTTTTATATATGCTAAAACTGAAGACAATTATTAAATAACCTATCCATCTTCCTCCAGCCAATAAAGATAAAACATTGATTGAAACCTACTGGGATTTTTTTATTTTACCAGTTTACCAAAGTTATAATTACAGACTTGTGCCACATAGATATCAAAACCCATTTCAAAATAAAGACATTGCATCCTATGATTAAATTACAACCTAAGCCAAACAATTTTAGTAAATAAATGCTATTGTGTGAGCCCCCTTAGGTCTGGGAAAAAATAGGACAGGCTCACTAGTTTCCTACCACTAGAAAAATAACGTATATATTTTCTTAATGTCATCCTGAATAATGTTCTTGATTAATAACATTTAGTTATACACTTTTCCAATGTCTGTTCAAATTATGAATCATTTTCTCATGTCTTGCTCCTGAGTGCTCAGATATTTCCTATTTATATTCAATTTCAGTGGTTAACCAGTTTTGTTCAGAAATGTATTATTACCAAAATATATTAAATTTCCATGTGACAAAATTTTCTTATAGTTCTGTAATGTAATGAAATGGATGTTTCTTTCAATTTTATTTCAGTGCTAGTGATGCTATAAAGGGAGAAGGATTGCAAGAAGGAGTAGACTGGCTTCAAGGTACATCACAAAATGCTATGCATCTTCAGCCTTTATTTCCTTTCCTTTCACATTTTTATTTTTCAATTTTTGTTACATCATTGCTTTTTTTCTTTTGTTTCCATTTATCTCTGCTGTCAGAAAAAACAATACAGTAAGTATCTAATGCTCCATTTATTACTATTATATTTTTCTGAAAGATTTATTTAAATAAAGTGTTTTCATCTTTACAATCAATACACATATGCAACTCTTGAAAATATTTTAACTTATGTCAACAAATTTATGTCACCTCTAGTAATAGAATCATATATGAAGTTTGGGGTCAATTTTAGGCCAACTTTCAATAACTAAAAATAAGTCTGAACAGTATATCTGTTAAAGATTCATGCTGTATGCCATTTATAGCTTCATTTATAAGTATTGTGTGATTATACAACTTTTAACACTCATATTTAGTGTTATAAATACTGATATTCTGTTCATGTTTTATGTATTTGCAATTCTATTTGTTATACATCAGAATAGCTATCATATGTCAGTACAGTCTATTAAATATAGTAAATTTAACTAAATTAAATATATCATTTTTCCTAATGTTACATTTTCTACTAAACCACAGGAATGACTTACAGCATAATGACCCACACAGAGCAATAGGTACGAATGAAACGAGGTCCTTCTTATTATAGGATCCTGAAGAGTTCAGGCAAAAAATTCCATATGTAAGCCAGACAGCTGGGAATTGTTCCTACTAGGAATCTCCCTGCCTTTTAAAATAAATTCTTGTCATATCCTTGTGGCTATAAATTCTATTTTATTTTATTTCTTTTCATTTTATTTTATTTTATTTTATTTTGCTTAGAAGAACTTGGGTGTAGGCAGAGGTGCTGGGAGTGAAAGGATTCACCAGAGACAGTGGGGAGCAGAGCAGGTAGATTTACTGAAATACGCTGATAAAGGGAACTGGGGGCTTGACAGGAGTGGTCTGCTGCACCATATGTGGGTCAGCTCCCTGGCCAGGGATGGAACTCAGGCCACTGAGACTTAACCCTGAGGCTACCACGGAGACTCTGTAAATTCTACTTTCTTCTACACTAACCTTTTAATGTCAAGTTTGTAGGTTTTCTTTTTTCTCTTCTGCATGTTGAAAACCACATAAGCAATAACGTCCATCATGCTGGATCTGAGAGTAGCCTACTTGCCCACACACAAGGAGGCTTAATATTTCCTTGGTTCAGAGAACTAAACTTGCATTTGATAGAGTGTTTCAGTTAACTGCAAGGACTATTGCATTTCTTTTGTAATTTTGTATTTATGTAATAGTAAATAGTTTACACTTGCTCCTGAGCAAGTGATGCCATTTACCATTAAACTGCAAAGAACATTCTAGTAATATTTTACAAGTTGAGATATTCTATTGAGAAAGGTAAGGACTAGTAAGATTTTTCTGTGAACCTGCCAATATTTTTCTGCAAATTTTTCAACTTTGAACTTAAAATGAAAGGTTAAATTAGCAGAAATTGAACTAGATACCTTTTTGTTCATCATGCTAGGATAAATTTCAGAGTTCTAGAAACAAAATGAAGAGGTTATAAGTTCAGAACATCTTTTGCACTTAGATTTACCTTTGACTAATAAGATTTACCTTTGACTAATAAGTTAAGTCCAAGATAGAGCCTCATGTATTTACTATTAACTCTTTTGCAAAGTAAGCTTTGACCGTTTTTCAAATCCAAGAGATAGTTAAGATCATCAAAGTGTAAACTATTTACTGTTACCCAGGAGATATGAACAAAGGTTTATTAGACTGCTAAAAAAATGGTCAAAGTTTCGGAACTGATTCCCTCTTAAAACAGATAGCTTCCAGAGGAATATTCCTGAGGAGATAACAGAATCATATTTTTAGCCCTGATTTCTCATTTTACAAGTGCTTACCATTGCTCACAGTGCAGATATAGTATGGATGAAAACTAGTAAAGCTTATGATAGTCATCTAAAACACATTACTTACTAAATATAGGTTGACAGTCATCTGGCTTTTCAGGTAACAACACTGTTGATTTACAACGCTTTATGATTTAAAGGTGTAGGATAATACCTTTCAGGTGTATGTTTACCATACCACAACCCTGTAATGGTTTTTGAATATTCTCTGGTTGTTTAGAAAATACTTCAGAGTCAACTTAGGGGTTCTTGTCTTTGGGCTGTTATGTATATATAGGTAGGTGGGTATCCACCAAGGCATCCATAGTCATTTGTGCCCCCTCCCCACTTTGTTTTCCTCTTTCCCCCTCCATTCTGGTAGACTCAGTTCTATAGTCTATAGTCATATTTCTTTTTTTTTTTTTTATATAGAGGCATGCTTTATTTATTTGTTTGCTGGTTTTTGTTTTGTTTGTTTTGTTTATACATGCACTGGGTACAGTCAGAAGTGCGGGAGGGTGAGAGAATTCACCAGAGCCAGAGCGGGGAGCAGAGCAGGCAGAAGGACCGAAGTACACTGCTGAGGGGAGCAGCGGGCGGCAGGAGAGGTTTGCACGCCATGTGGGACCCTCCTCCAGTGGCCGGGGAGCAGCCGGGGATCGAACCTGCGCCGCAGAGGCCGCGCGCAGTTTCGCAACCCAGCGCTCAACCGCTGCGCCACCGGGGAGGCCCTATAGTCATATTTCTAAGTTTTGTTATTGGTTTACTTTTATCTGACCCTGTGTTAAATGATACCAGCCAGTATTTATCCCTTTCCTCTGATTTATTTTGCTTGGCATAATCTCTTCTAGTTTCATCCATGTTGTTGCAAACATTAACCATTTACTTTTTTTATGGCAGTGTGTTATTCTATTGTGTACATATATCGCGTCTTCCTAATCTATTCATCTGTCTTTGGGCATTTAGTTGTTTCCTTAGGTTGGACACCATAGATAGCGCTGCAATGAATATAGGAGTGCATATATCCCTTCAAATTAGTGTTTTAGCATTCTTTGGGTGGATAGTAGGGTAATTGCTGGGTCATATGGATCAGTGTACATTCCCACCAATAGTGCTAAAGATTCCCTTTTCTCCACATCCTCACCAACACTTGTGTTTCTGGTCTTTTTGATATGGGCCATTCTCATAGATGTGATATGGTACTCATAGTCCTTTTGATTTGCATTTCCCTGACAATTTCTTGTGATAGTTTCTTTCCCTGTGCAGAGCTTTTTGTGCAGAAGCTTTTTAGTTTGATATAGTTACAATCGTTTGTATTCTCTTTTGTTTCTCTTGCTGTTGGGAGATGAATCCACAAAGACATCACTAAATTCTATGTTGTGAAGTGTTCTACCTATGTTTTCTATGGTTTCTGGTCTTATATCAAAGTTTAAGCCACCTTGAATTAATTTTTGTATATGGTGTGAGAAAATGGTCTAGCTTCATTTTTCATGTGACTGGTTTTTCCATCACCATTTATTGAAGACTTTCCTTTCTCTAGTAAATGTATTCGTGATTCCTTTGTTGCATG
The DNA here is from genome assembly GCF_964194135.1 of Talpa europaea. Classification (NCBI taxonomy): domain Eukaryota; kingdom Metazoa; phylum Chordata; class Mammalia; order Eulipotyphla; family Talpidae; genus Talpa; species Talpa europaea. Next base: position 84,739,457 of record NC_140070.1, read on the forward strand.
TTAACCATCCAAGTAAGTGTGGGTTTATTTCTTGTCTCTCAGTTCTTCTCCATTGGTCTGTATGTCTGTTTTGTTCCTCATCTGGAATTTTTTTGTTGGCTTTATTTTGCCTGTAAAAATGAGGCCACTAGGTGTCAGTAATGATCCAACATCAAAGTGCCACTTGCCAACTGTTCTTGCTACCTAATATTTGTCTTTTCTCCTCTTATCTCCCAATTTTTTTAAAGAGGAAATGTTGGAAATATTTTTGCGAGTGTGTATTGCCATATTATCTTGTGTGACCTTTACAAAAATTTCTACAAATACGTAGTAATATCCCCATTTTATGTGGACAGCATGGAATAGTAGTAAAAAACAGCTGAACTTTTAAGTCTAATATATTTATTCCACTAATTTATTATTAGCTGCAATCTCTTATCTTGTGAAGTCACTTTTAATATAATATTAAAATTTCCATAACTATTCAACTGTATATAGTAAATGTAATACTATATTATTAAAGTGTCTAGCATATGAAAAAATTCAATACATGTTAAATTTACCCTTTTATCTAACTGTTCTATTTAATGGAGGAGTAAATTTAGTGCATCATTAAAACATGAACCTGTTTGCTTCTCAGTGAGGTCTTTTGTTTGTATTTCCCAGGTAATAATAAATAGTTTACAATTTGTTGATCCTGACTCTCCAGATTTCAAAAGCAGAATCTATTTTGCAAAATAAGTAACAGTTAATATAGGAGTCTAGTTTATACCTACTGTTAACTTTTACTAGCCAAAGCATTTTCCGTAAATCTTTTCATTTTCCTTGTAGAATTCTTACATTACCTAGCATATTAAAAAAGAAGGCCTCTAGTTCATTTTAAATCAATTTACTCTTTATTTTAAAAGTTCAAGGTTGAACAATTGGGTACAAAAGATTAAATGATAAATTTTGTGCCATCATTCCATTTACTTTTGTATTTTCCGTAACTACCTATATATATAACAGCCCAAAGACAGGAACCCCTAAGTTGACTCTGAAGTATTTTTCAAACAACCAGAGAATATTCAAAAACCATTACAGAGGGGCCTCCCTGGTGACACAGCGGGTTGAGCATAGCTCTGTGAAGCTGTCCGCAACCTCTGCAGCACGGGTTCAATTCCTGGCTGGCCAGGGAGATTCCCACATGGTGTGGCAGACCTCTCCTGTCTCACCCGCTGCTCCCCTCAGCAGTGTCTTCGGTCCACCTGCCTGTTCTACTCTGTCTCTGGTGAATCCTCTCACCCTACTGTGCCTCTGACCTGTACCCCAGTTCTTGTATAAAAATAAATAAATCTTTTTAAAAAAATTACAGAGGTATAAGTTTTTTTCTAATTCTGAAACTTTCAAATGAATTCTTACAAAAAGAAATTATCACACATGACTCATGTTTCATTTTATAACTTTATGCAGAAAAAGTAGATAATGCTTCCAGGTTTTAATAAACCTGGCATTTATAAACTGTGTGTATGTGGATTCCAGTGAAACACAGAGGGTTAAACATAGTTTCATTCCTCACATATCACTCACAGTAAAGAGACTTTTGTTTTAAGACATTAACCCAGAAGGGCAAAAAGAATAGGAGGGGCAAAAATGTCGACCAGATTTTAAAAAGATGGACATCTGATGAATGATGAATCACTTAATGGATCTGAGAAAGCTGAATCCTAACCCAGAACTGAGAAAAGCTGGAAAGCATGCTACTTTACATGGCAGATCCTCAGAGGCTCAGCAATTGATTGGAAATAAGGATGAAGGTGGGTCTGAAAAGGGACAATAGAGTACAGCTGTGCCCCAAAAGGCAATTGCAGGTTCACTCTCCGCAGAGATTTGAACAAAGTATCTTTAGACTGGAGAGCAAAAGCAAGACAATATGTGATGCCACTGAACTGAAAATGAGGAATAGCTAAAAGCTTTTATTTATAATACGCTTCTGTCTGTCTTCCACTTATCCCAGAAAACAATGGCAGTGCATAGGCAGGAGATGAGAACACTCATCTTTGAAGTATCAGACCAACCCAGTATTAATATTTGAGATTCCCAAGGAAATGACTTAGCCAAATGTACTAGGGTGAAGATCGCATTTAACAAGCCTCATAAACATTTCCAAAGTCCAGTCAGCTTTATTTTTTTCCTTCTTGTATATGAGCAGATGTCAGGATCACCAGGCATTTGAGGACCAGGACATTATGAATTATGGAACATGAACAAACAAAAAAGGCAAGTTAGTGGAAATAGAATTTTTATGGAGAATATTTCAGAAAACTATTAAAGCATCTTCAAAGAGAAAAATTAAAAAAAGACATTCAGAAGCATGACTAAGATACTGCTTGAAAAGGAACAACAAACGCAAAGTTGTTGGGAAATTAAAATAGTAGAAGTGGAAAACTGAACTAAAAGAAAATAAACAGCCTCTCCAAAAAACGATGACTAATAAAAATTGTACAGAAAAGATAGAGTAAGTGTTCATGTTTAGGAGGCCTACTGTCCTAATATTAGGAATTTCAGAAAGCGGTAACAGTGAAAATAGAAGGAAGTAAAACATTAAATAAATTATCAAACAGTATTTTTTAGAACTGAATGATGGGTTTTTAGTTGAAAGGCTTCTTGAGAGCCTAGTGTAGTAGGTGAAAATACTCCCACACCGAGGCACATCATTAAAATTTAACCCTGAAAATGGAAGATTCTACAAGCTTCCTAAGAAGAAAAGAGGATTCATGTAAAGGATAAGGAAACAATAACATCACACTTCTTTTTTTTTTTTAATTTTTTTCCTTTCCTTTTTTTTAAAGATTTATTTATACAAGAACCGGGGTACAGGCCAGAGGTGAGAGGCCTCCCTGGTGAGAGGACTCACCAGAGACAGAGCGGGAAGCAGAACAGACTGACGGAAGTACACTGCTGAGGGGAGCAGTGGGTGGGACAGGAGAGGTCTGCTGCTCCATGTGGGTATCTCCGCAGCCAGCGGGGATAAAACCAGCACTGCAGAGGCTGCAGACAGCTTCACAGGAATGTCCTCAACATCACACTTCTTAACAGCAGCATTTGGAAGCTAAAAGATAATTAATTAGGCAATGCCTGAGACAGTCTAAGAAGAAAAATAATGCAATCATTCTCAGTCAGTTATCCATGTTCTATCACCGTAGAAGCAAGCCATCTTTAGCCATGTAGTCTCAAGTATTTACTTTCTATACCTTTGACTGAGGTAGCTACTGAGAGGGTACTCCACAAAAACGAGATGAGGAAAATGACGGATAATAAAACGGAAAAACCAACACAAGAAAGGGGAAGGAATCCCTAGGATGATAATGGAGATCCTGGAAAAATAATGAAAGCTCTCATAAGAAAATAGCTGCAGGCATAGAGAACAGGTTAGAGTTTGGGGAGACTAGGAGAAAATACTTTGAAAGGGTAAAATTGACAAACAGCATAATATACTTCAGAAAGGTTTGAACAGTGTGGAAGTAGTGGATTGGAAAAAAAAAAAAAAAAACTAAGCATACAGGTAGAGTTTAAGATAAAAATAATTATTGACTCCATGTGGGAAAAATATATATTAGAGGGAAAGAAAAGCAGTCAGGATTTATCAACTGTCTCAGTCGCAAATAGCACTTATATAATCATCATGTTGATAATTACTATATTAAGAGATTGGAAGTGTCCTATGCATTATGAAGGTTTCAGGGTAGCAGTGGAGGAGGGTGTGGGAGCTGAAACCTCTTGTTGCATTGAGGGAACTAATATTGCAAGAAGTAATAATAAAAGCATGTTCTTTTTTTATGAATTCCCTCTTAGGAATCCTTTTATATATATATATATATATTTATTTATACAAGCACTGGGTACAGTCAGAAGCGCGGGAGGGTGAGAGAATTCACCAGAGCCAGAGCGGAGAGCAGAGCAGGCAGAAGGACCGAAGTACACTGCTGAGGGGAACAGAGGGCAGCAGGAGAGGTCTGCGCGCCATGTGGGACCCTCACCCAGCGGCCGGGGATCAAACCAGCGTTCAGAGGCTGCCTCGCAACCCAGCGCTCAACCGCTGCGCCACTGGGGAAGCCCAATAATAAAAGTATATTATTTAGATATAAGTGGCAATCACCTAAAAGGAAGTTGGATGCAGTTGCCTATGAAGAGAGAAAGAAGAGATGTCGCAAGAAAGAGACTACTTGTTTTCATACAGGCAACATAGAAGTAGTTGACTCTTAACTGTGCAGATACAGCTTCAACAAAAATAAAAACACTATAGAGTGAATTGTACTTAAAAAAAAAAAAAGGTGAATGCATAGATTTCAATCATATTCTCATAGACTTGTGTAGGATTGCTTTAGAAAATACCTTTTGCCTTGAAGAAACTGATAATTTTTGTTTGCTTTTTGTTATCAGATCAGATCCAGGCTGTGAAGACATGAAAAGATAATATTTGGAAACCTCATCAATTTTCAATTCAAAGGATATATTTAAGGCAAAATGAATATTTTATATTTTTTAAAAGATGTTTCTGCATCTCAGAGTACTTTATAATCTTCTGTTTGCATTTATGGTCTCTGAATGTGCTTTTTAAGAACATAGAACTTCAGGTATGCTAATCTGACCATTATATGAAAACTAAATTCTCAGAAGGGATCACCAAAATTATTAACTTGTTGGTACAAGTCTACACTTGATTGTAATTAAACATTTAGAAGTCCGAGTTGTAACCATCTCAATATCTTATCATGGTTTATGATACTTATGGTATCTTAAATGGATTTTATTTTTTAAATAAAATAAATGGTATGACTTGCGGTATGATTATGCTCGTGACAAAGAACTTTAAATATTTATAAAGGACCATGGTAATTAATATATATTAGATTTTTGCTACTATATGTCACCACCAATAAAACATAAAATGTAATATACTAAATAGCGTGCTTTGTTTATGCTGAAAAGAATAATGCTATGTTAATATAGTATTTGGTGTTTTACTGTCAGGCATTTGTAAATTATCTGAGACCAAGTTAAGCTGAATTTATTTATCCAATGAATATGTATTGAACATTTCTACACATATACCAGTCTGACATTGTCCTAGGCAATGGTGATACCAGGTAAATAAGACATTCCTTATCCCTATTAAATAACTTAAAATTTAATGAGGAAGAATATCATAACCTTGGCATATATGTTATCTAATGTTATTTATTGGTTGAATGAAGATACTGCATTTACAGATTAAGAGGTATAAAAGTGAATTAATTTGTGATGCTTCAGTAATTATATAACTGACTTCTTGTTTCTGCCTTTAAAATGCCTCCAATTTACTATAGTACTTTATTAAAATAGGTTGTAACTCATTAAGTCATGTTTTTCCTAAGCATAAAATTGCTACATAAATGTTTAGAATTTCAGACATCTCAGGCATCTGCTCTATGCAACTTGTATTACTTCTTACAACTTAATTAAAGACCACTTAAAATTATAAACTGTAAATAGAAGCTTTCATCTTAAATTAATTACTGGAAAATAGTGTATCAAGCAATGGTGTCAATCTTGAAAAACATTGCATAGAATGAAAAACTATTATGTATACATCTTAAACATTTTAGCTGTGAAAATGATAACAAAATACAAAAAGGTAAAGAATAAAAATGTATTATAGTATCTGCAGTAGTATATTTCACAGAGATTTGAATTAAAATATTTTAAAGCTGCCATAAAAGTTCTGTAATCCAGTTTCTCAGAGTCCAGAAATCTCTGTGTTTTGAAATTTGCCAAATTGAAAGTTATCTAGAATATTCTAGTGGTCCAGCATTTTAACTAGCTTGACAGTCTCTCATAAATTGTTTTCATATTGCTACAGACTGAGATTCTCTTTAATCTGGTTACTTTAAATATAAAAAGGACATGATGAAAACACTAAATTAACAAAAATCTGATATGCTATAACTATTTTAGGAGGATAGAGAAAGGGGTGTTTAAGTGAATTCAAATCCCTCATCTACCATAGGGTAAGAATAACAATCACTATCACTTATATGATCACAATATTTTGAGCAAGCCATTACAAATATATTATTTTTGCCTCATTTAATCCTTATAATAACTTTATGTGGTAGATGCTATTATTTTTATTATACAGACAAGAAACTGAGACCTAAAAAAGTTACTTGCTAAATGTAACAGAACTAGTAAATGGTATTGGGATTCAGAACCAATCTTTTTAAAATGGATGGTTCATAAGAAAAGCATATTATAGATACTAGAAATGTAGAGGTATTTGCTATAAGAATAACTAAAAGAATTGAAAAGACTCTTAACTGAGGAAAGAGACTAGGATGGAGGTGGGAGGAGATATTAAGATTATTCAAATTTCAAACTTTGAGCATAAGTGACTTTGATAGAAACAATTCTTAAAGCTGTTGGTACTAAGTTAATTAGTATTCCACCAACTATGATAATGCACACCTATGTAAAGATTTAGAAGAAAAAGAAGTACTGACTTTTTCCTTTATTTCCATGATCTACAAATCTAGTTTATAGTCTGTAAACATCCTTTCCTACTCGACAGTGTCATGTAAAGTGTATGGAGAAGCTAGTTGGGCAACTGCAGTCACAGAATCCCATATAAGTATGTTTAAGCTGAAGTTACTGCATTCGTATTTAGCGTATTATTTGATTAAAATTTACTGCGTGAATCAAGATCAGTGTTTTTTCACAGTTAGGTATCAGTAGGTTATAAAGTTTAATTCATTAAGATCTAAATTTTAATATAATACCTCATAAAATATTCAAACCTATATCATCGTATGTTTTGCATTTTAATATTTATGTGTGGCCCTATTCAACCACAAAAGAGTTAAGTTTTCTAATTTTGTTTTTCTATCATAGGTTGTATGATTAAAATTATTGAGTCCTGATCGCTTAAAAATTTTTTCTTTTAGAATTTTGGCATACCTTGTTATGATTTCCATAAATATATGCAGTTAATATATACAGTTACTTTTGAGACTACTTAAGGCAATTATATTCTGCCTTATATATTAAAATACTGCAGCATTTTTACTGACTTAGTACATGTTTGCTGCTTCCTGATTTCCTCTTAATTTAAAAAAGAACATCAATATTAAACATATTAAGCATAACGTCAATATTAAACATTAAAACAGGTTTTTCTGATTGTATAGCTGGAGAGAAATATCATCATGATTGAGAAATAGCTGTGTTTAAGTGAATGTTTCAAGTAATTTAGTTATTACATCTTTCCTTTAAGGATGTTCCTGCTGGGGCTTATGGGGACTGCCTCAGCACCATTGCTAACTCTTCCTTCTGATTACTTGATTGAAATGCTACACGTGGAAGCTTCATCAATATAGAGTGTTAAACTTTTTCTCTGGCAATTTAGAGTAGACCAAATTTTTCATTACTAAGTAATGCTTGAAGTCATCCAGGAATATTACGTATTGTGAAAATAAAATTTGGTGAGAAATATAGTAGTAATAATAAACATGGATATAGCTTGTATCGTGTGCCTGGTACTCTCTAAACACTTTGCATATATTTATTTAATCCTCATTGAAAACGCTATGAGGTAGATACTGTCATTATCTCTTATATAGATTAGGGGTCAGCACACTGCCAATCTGACTCCTGAATCCGTGTTCTTAAACTCTACTTGGTTTCTCAAAAAGCTAAAGATTATTCTAAAATGGAGTAGAAAATTTTGAAATTACATTTTCTTATTGTAGGGTAAAGAAAATGTCAGGCTTTTCTGCCCTTCCGCCATCAGGATAGATGATGGATCCTTGTCCTGAATGCATGCTTGATGGCGGGCACCTGGAATGGGGTTTGGGCATAGGTAGATGGGATTCAGCTGAGCTAAGACTGTGCTTTTAAGGGCGGCGTCGCGGGGGGACGCCAGCAGCAGCAGCCGCCGCCGCCGCCGAAGCCGAAGCCGAAGCCGAAGCCGAAGCCGAAGCCGAGAAGCAGCAGAACGAACACCAGAGAGCCCAGATAGAGTGAAGACTTGCTGTCAGCCTCCCGGCCCCCCAGCCAGCACCCCTGCCTGCCATATGCCTGGTGAACCCCAAATAAAAAACCTGCAAAACCACTGAGGACTCTGACTCCTCCTTTACCCGGTCTGCATGGGATCAGAGAACCTGCACTGTGGCCAGGTCCTGCCCTTACACTTATATATCTTGCAACCTGGAAAATATATTATTCTTAACCATACTTGGCAGTTTTTATTTTGTTTATTTTGGTTTCCTCTTGCAATTCTTAGATGTATCATCTCTTACCATTTCTGGGAACTTTATTGTCTCTTTGATAGAGTTATTAGTGCATTTTTAGTTGCTGGATTGTTGGTATTTTAAATACTGTCCACTAGTTGAATAAATTTAGTTTTTAGATTGACAAGATATCACTTATTATCATTAACCTCCATATTGTGAATAATTTCAATTATTCATACCAAGACAAGATATTTTAAGAACTAAGGTTTTCAAGAACTTATATCAGCATTTCATCTCATCAGTCTTAAATTTTTTCTTTTCTAATATGAACTATATCTAACACAGGAAAGAAATTTTTAATTTGCAGTGATATGTTTGTTGATTAAATGTCAGTGTTGCTCTCTATAAAGGCAAGAGGCAGTATTTTGCATAAGACAGTATTTGCATAAGACAGTAATCTATTCAGCTGCATTCAGAAAATAGATCTTCAGATATAAGAAGCACAAATATTCATTGACAGAACTTATCTATGTGGAGAATGGGTATAAATTTTAAAATTTCTCTAAGGGCTGTTGTGAGAAATGATATAACAAATGGATATAGTAAGCTCTTAAGGACTTTAGAAAGTATTTTCCACAATTTCTTGTCATGTACTGCATTACAGTGGACTTAGAAGCATGCATGTTCAGCTGCCCTGTCAAATCAAATAACTTGAGAGGGCAGACTTTCTTATACTACTTTGTAATCACCTCTATTAAGTTCTATCACAGTTCTTTATTTTATATACCTTAAAAATAATAGTTGGATGAGAAAAAATTAGTCTTGTTCTTTAAGTAATACATTTATTTGAGGTAACATTGGTTTACATCACTGTATTTTCATCACTGTTTCTGATTTAAACAGTGCCCCTTAGATAGGCATCATTGCCCACCCTCCCAGAGCACCTGTTTCTCTTTATCGCGTACCATTGGGCTCCCTCCCCACTTTATCCCGACCCCACCATCCCTCTAGTGGTCTCAATTCTGCAGTAATTTCTAGACTTTGTTTTAGCTTAGTTCTGTCAGTTCCTTTGTTTTGTATTGTTATATTCCACATATGAGTGAAATTATCCAGTATTTGTCTTTTTGCTCTGGCTTATTTCACTTAGCATAATCCCCTCAACTTCCATCCATGTCATCGCAGATAGGAGGAACTCATCTTTTTTACATCTGTACCACATCTTCTTAGTCCAGTCATCTGTCGTTGGGCACTTAGGTTGTTTCCATAACTTGGGTATTGTAAATAGTGTTGCAGTAAACACCAGAGTGCATCTATTCCTTCAAATTGGTGTTTTTGTGTTCTTTGGGTAAATGCCAAGGAGTAGAATTACTGAATCATCTGGTATATCTATTTTTAATATTTTGAGAAATCTCAAAAAAGATGGGCAGATGAGCTAAATATGTACTTCTTTCTTAACAAAGGTGAGGATGATCCTGAGGCTTCCACTTCCATATTAAGTGGGCAACTTCTATCTTCCTATGAACAGGCTTTGTCCAACCAAGAATAACATTCACGCAGCAACTATGTTAAGAAGGCTACAATTATATTTCTTTTACTAAAACAGCAGAATTACTGGCACCCCAAAGAAAACCTTATTTATGTTTAAGGATTATATAGTCCTCTAACTTAATTACAGCTTTATTTTAATTAGATTTATTTACAAAACTATCATACATTCTACTTCCTGGGAGCATACTGAGAAAGTGCTCATCTACATCTTAAGGTCACTTCTAACAAAATGAAAAATAATGGCAAGAATACCTTTCTCTAAAGAAAGGAAAGTTTGAGATTATTCAGTTAACTCATTTTTTCACCTCTTTTTCTCTGGCCCATTCCAAATTGCTTTTCAAAGAGCCAAAATAAATATAGACGCATCGACTAAGACAGTACTCTATTCAGCTGCATTAAAAAATATATATATTAGTGGTATGACTAAAAAAGGTAAATTCTAATTATTAAAGAGGAACCCAAATCTTATACTTACAGAAAATAATATGAGTGGGAGGTGCGGTAGTGCCATGGATAAAATTCTGATCTGGACCAACTTTCAGAAAAGTATAATTTCAGATTTCTTCCAATTCCTTGTAGCTTTCAGTAAGTCAATGGTTCTCTAGTAGTATTTTATCCAGTTGCCAGGGAACCAACATGAATAGAGGTGGTAACTTCCAGTCCCATCCTGAGACTTCCTGAAAGGGGAAGGGGCGGGGGAATGAAGGTTGACTCCATTCCAAGTACGAGTTAATAAATATTATCTAAATAATGAATCGTCCATAAAACCCCCAAAGGAGGGGTTTCACGATCTTCCAGGTTGACAAACTGGTGGCAATGTGAGGAGAAAGGTGCACTTGGAGAGGGTATGCATGCACTGTGCTTTTCCAAGTACCTTGTCCTATGCATTTATTAAATATGGCTGTTCCTGAGTTACATTCTTTGAAATAAATCACTGACCTATTGAGTAAAAAAGGTTTCGTTAATTCTGCGTGCTATTCTAGCAAATTAATCCAACCTGAGAAGAGGGGATCTGGGAATCTCTGGCTTCGAGTCAGTCTGTCAGAAGTGTAGGTAACAGCCTGAACTTGCATCTGGCACCTGAAATCTAAGGAAGGGGTCATGGGAAATTTTCCAGTCTGTAGCTGGTTGGTTAGAAGCCCAGTGGACAACCTGGACTTGCAACTGACATCTGAAATGGAGCATAGCCTTAGGAGACTGAGCCCTTAACCTGTAAAATCTAGTGCTTTCTTGGGGGCAGATAGTGTCATATTTGAACTGAATTTTCATATACCATGCTGTTGTGTGAGAACTGCTTGTAGGTGTGAATCAGTCTCCATGTCCACTTTGCCCCCTAAGTATATAATAGTAAATTTTGAAAAGACAAAGACAATTTCTAAACCATCCAGGTTAGGTGGGAAAATCAAACTTGCGTAAGAGTAAGTAATACAAACTAGGGTGGACTTCTTATCAGAAACTATCTATGCCTTAAAACAGTAGCGCATTATCTTTAAAATGTTGAAGATAAAAAATCTTGATCCAGAATTCTATAATAGCTACGAAAATTTTCTACCTGCGCACAATCTTCACTATTATAAAAAATATTCTTCAGACTGACAGCCAATGCTACAAAAAAGGAAATTAGTTTTCAGGAAGCAAGGAAAGCCAGTGAAAAGGTAAATATTTTATCTTTATTTGAGTGAACATGAAAGACTTTTTTCTTTAATATATTCAAAGTACAGGTGACTCTTTAAAGTAAAAAGCATAGCATAATTTTATGGGGTTATTATATATGTGAATGTAATAAAATGACAGCAACTGTAATATAACTGATAGGGGTATCATAAGACAACTAAACAGTTGCAAAACTACATTTTTATATACAGTGATACAATGTTAATTCAATTGGCAGTATAAATTAAGGATGGATTTTATAACCCCAAAACAATTACGATTTTTTAAATTGTATTATTTTTGTTGAGAGTATGTTATATGTATATGATTTGAAGGTATATGATGGCACCTCTTCAGATGCATGTTATCGCACCACACCCACCACCAAAGCACCCAGAATCCTGTAGTCCATTGTCCATTGGTCCCCTTCCTCCTTTGCTCCCCTACTGCTCTGGTAGCCTCAGTTCTGCTGTCAGATTACTAGCTTTTGTTTTACCTTAGTTTTGTCTGTTCCTTTTGTTTTGTTTATATTCCACATATGAATGAAATCTTTTGCTATTTGTCTTTCTCCCTCAAACTCACTTTGCTTAGTATAATCCCTTTCATTTCTATCCATGTCACAAATGGCAAGAGTTCCTTTTTTTTATAGGTAGGTAGTATTCTTTCTCTCTCTCTCTCTCTCTCTCTCTCTCTCTCTCTTTCTCTCTTTCTCTCTCTCTGTATGTGTGTGTGTGTGTATCACACATTTACCCATTCATCTGTTGCTGAGCGCTTAGGTTGTTTCTACAACTTGGCTAATGTAAATCGTGCTGCTCTGAACAGAGGAGTACATACATGCCTTCGAATTAGTGTTTTTCTGTTCTTTGGATGGATAGATCTCCAAGAGTGGAATTGCTGGATCATATGGTGTATCTGCTTTTAATATTTTGAGAAACCTCCATACTATTTTCCATATGGACCATACTTGTATAAATTCCCAACAGTGTATGAGGGTTCCTTTCTCTCCACATCCTCATAAACATTTCTTGTTTATAGTCTTTTTGTTATGTGTTGTCATCTAACAGGTGTGAGAAGATACCTCATGGTTTTGATTTGCTTTTCCCTGTTGGTAAGTGCTGAGGAACATATTTTATATGCCTGTTGGCCACCTGTAGGTTTTTCATGGGAGAACTATGTGTTTAACTCTTCTGTCCACTTTTTGATTGGGTTGGCTTTTGTCGAGTTTTGTGAGTTCTTTGTATATCTGGTATGTTAGCCCCTTGTCAAATGTATGATGCACAAATATTTTTTCCAATTTGGTAGAGTGTCTTTTTATTTTAATAATGGCTTCTTTCACTGCACAGAAGCTTTTTAACTTTATATAGTCCTATTTGTTTGTTTTTGCTTTTGTTTCCCTTACTGTAAAACAATTATTTTTAAAATATAAAAAGTACATTTAAAAGATCAATCAATAAAAATGGTATTCATTGTGTGATCCAAGTTAACATCATCTATAAGGGGACAAATTGAAATCATGTACCACCAAGCATGAAAAAATTAGCATTAATTTTGTGAATTTTTTTTTCCCAAAATTCATAGCCTGAACCTAACCATAAAGAGGTGGATGTCCCCACCTCCTTCCTCCTACCTCCCCACCAAAAAAATAGCCTATAATATTCAAAAGTATTATAGTCATGAAAGTCAGGGAAATACTCAGGACATTTTCCAGAATGAAGGAGATTAAAGGAACATGATAACTAAATGTGATATGTAATTCTGTACTGAATCACATTGGTATGAGGGACATTAATGAGACAAAACTTGAATGAAGTCTGAGGATAAGATGGTGAGATAGAGCAACAATTTCTTGACTTTAACAGATGCATTATTAATTAGGATTTTAAGTGTATGGTCATATTTGTTTTTTAAGCTTTATTTATTTATGATTACAAGAACTGGGGTACAGGCCAGAGGTGTGGAAGGTAAGAGGATTCACCAGAGACAGAGCAGGGAACAGAACGGGCAGATAGACTAAAGTACACTGCTGAGGGGAGCAGCAGGATAGTCAGGAGGGGTCTGCTGCGCCATGTGTGTAGCTCCGAGGATGGGGATCGAGCTCGCGCCACAAACGCTGCAGACAGCTTCACAACGCTACTCTCAACCCCTTGCATCACCAGGGAGGCCCCAGAATGGTCATATTTGTGAAAGTTAAACATCAACATATTTAAGGGTGATGGCATCATTTTTTTTTTTTTTAGGTATTTTCTTTTTTTAATGTCTTACTATTTTTTTAAAACGTTTTAATTTTATATATTTTTACATCATTTTTCATTTTTGCACAATGTATGCATTTTCATCTTGGTTATAGTCCCCATACAATTCCTACCACCCTTGTTTTGATCCTACCCCCTTCTTCCCTCCCCCACCCCATGTGTCTCAGCTTTATGGTTGCTTGTTGATTTTGATTTTTACTTTATTACAATTAGTATTTTTCCTGGTCCCTTACTTACGTTTTCTAAATCCCTGCCATGAGTGAGACCATCCGGTATTTTTCTTTTTCTTTCTGGCTTATTTCGCTGAGCATGATCCCTTCCAGCTCCATCCATGTTGCGGCATCATTTTGACAGAATACTTTTGAAAGCCTCAAGAAATAGGAGGTTCTTTATGGGATTTAGTGTCAAATAATTTTAAACAAGTTTGACCTTTAATAATATTTAAAATGTAGTAGTAATAGAGAGCAAATGGCAGAACTAGAATAGACGACAGTAGATAATTTATTTCCCAAAAAGTCTGAATTTTACCATTAATTGAAAAATCAACTGTTTGAGTATGTTGATAATTGCAAACAGTAGAGGAAATGTGATTGTATTTTACTACACGAGTTACAAAATTATTTATATTTGTAGATATAACATTAGATAATATAGTACTACTTACAGTTTTTAGACACAAGAACATTTATCCACTAATCATAAAGAAGGACCACGTGCCTTTCTGGATTTCACAGTAGTAATACCAACCTGATAAAATTTAAATTCAAGTGAAAAGTTATGAGAAAGGCAATTTGTGTAAGAATGCCAAAGAGCTGTGAATTTGTTTGCTTCTTTTATATACTTGATTTTTGTCTTAAATTAGACATTTGGTTACTAGTAAGGAGACTTCTTCAGCTTGACTTACTTGTTTAACCTGCCTCCAAGTAATTAGATGTTGTGTAAACTGAGATTATCTAGGTCACATAAGGATGAGGGCAGCAGTTTCTCTACTAGCATATTTCTTATACCTTGTCATTGTCACTGACTTTTAAATTATGCAATTATTTTCAAGAATGTAGCATAGAGTTCACTTAAAGGTGGTTTCATGGCAACATACCAAAGCCCTTGAATATCCTGGTATTACACATAGTATTTGGTGATTCACAATTCACAAAAAATATTTATTGAAATATTTCCTCACCAAAACAGACAACAAACATATTAATGATGTATCTATTGTTGGCCCAGTGTTGTGTGTGTTTCTATTGATAGCACTATGTGACTACTGTGCTATTTCAAATATCAACCTGTTGCTCTAGGTGTTTTAACGGGGTTCTGATTTTGAAGACTTTCTGATGCTCGCTCCTGGGGCTGTGATTTGTGAACTCTATGATTGAGCCCAGGTGCAGCCTGCCCAAGTGATAACATTTAGGCACCTTCTTCCTTTTTCCATGTACATACTACCTACTGTTCATATTTACCACACTGTCTTATGGTAGCTGTGGCTTGGTTGTTTCCATCTCTGAGATTTATCTTACTGAGAGTAGATCACAGTATGTATTCCATTCACCAAACATATGGCCAGGAAATATTCATTATTTACCAAATGGAATACTATGAAATAACCTTATAGATTGGGATATAATTTTTAAAATATATATTCCTCCCTGACTTTCCTGATCACATTTAAAGAGGCTAATGCTAGAGGAATGAAAATGAATAGGTCAGTGATCTTCAAATTCCATTCAAATCTTTCAGAATTTTCCAATTTCTTGTTTTTGTTTTGTTTGGTCTTCTGAAACGTGGACTGTTTAATAGCTTTTTTTAGTTTCAAACAAGTTTTGTATTCTTTGACTACTTCTTTAACTACTAAGGTGAGTTTTACCAATACCTACTTGTTAAGTTTTATTTAAAGATACATTTTTTTTTGAAAACTAGATAGTTTATTTAAGCTATAGAAACCCCAGTATATATCTACAAAATTTCCTTAAGCGGTCAGAACAATTGAAAATCAGATAAACTCATTTCTGTTTCCCTCAGGCTGCATGTGGTTGATACTTTTAGAGAGACAAATTATATACTGTAGTGTAGTCAGCTACTTCATTCGATGATGTAAATGATTGATCATGTGAAGTGGAGTTCCTTTGGATTCAGATGGAAGTGGGATAATCCTTTTTTAGTTACTTAAAATTAATACCAACTGTGAGATTTTATTACAACAGTCTCTTCATTTAATTGTCAACTGGACTTGATAATTCAGGGTACTGTGTCAATATATTTACCTGTATGAGAAGCAAAGCAAATGACTTATAATGGAAATTGATTGTCCTAAGCGTGCTTATTTGGAGCTGACCCCTGTCTCCCTGTGTCTGTGCAGGTGTCTGCGCAGCAGAGGCAGCTCTCATCCCAGAGCTGCCCGCCTGCAACAACGAAGGCCTCTCTTTTAGCAAACCTGTCTCAGGGGCAGCTCTTTCTGCCCACTTGTGTCTGTGCAAGTGTCCCTTACTCTTCTCTACCTTTTACAATAAACCTGCCCTTTTGGATTTAACTTTTAAAAAAGTGCTTTCTTGGGAACTTGAAAGAAAAGTAAAATGAAATATAGAAATGAATGAAATTTAAGAATGGTTGTTAACATGAAATCAATTATGAGAACTATTGTTTTACTTTGATATTTAAATCAAAATATTCCTATTGAAGGTTTATGAAAAATATATTTTGTTTTACATAGTGCTTGTGAAGTATCTAATCAAAACTGATCATAACAGAACAGCATAAGAATTAATGTCTTCTGTTAGTCAAATAATGAATATCCTTTCCAGTAATTTTCAAAGTTAGAATAATCATGAAAATGTGTCTTAAGTATATTAAATAGTGCTGGTTGTCTTTCTATGTTGGTAGTATGCAAAAATCAAAAACAAAAAACAAAACATTTAGATATCCTTAGCCTCATTCATGAAATATAAAAATGTGGAGTAATTTTCTTAGGGTGTAGTAAAGGACAAATCTAGAAAAGAAATCTTGTCTTCTATTTTCCCCCTTTTTTGGGAAAATTGACTAAAAGAGATGAAGAATGCATTCCATTGTTCTGATAGATAATGATGGATGTATTTGACGAGGGTACTTTTGTTCATTATTTTAAAAATCACTTAAAATATAATTTGATGAATTTTTATATATCTTTCAAAATGGAAGTGAGATCATTGAGATATATACTTGGCACCTTTCTAAAAAATAAAAATTATATTCACTAAGGTAACACTTGGTTTTAAGATTTATGGAATTGTCTAGTTACTATATTTAGCAATATTTTAAAATTAAGTTTTCTGGGAGTTAATGATACTATTATTTTGTAACAGGCATAGATAAGTGTGCCAAGTTTATATTCACTATATTCAGTACTTCATCATCACAGATTATAGCAAAGTGGATGGGCTTCCGTTCCATCCTATGCAAAGAAAACTCATGTAAGAGAAAATAATACTAATCTCAATTTTAGATTAGGTAAAATCCCCATGTGAAAACTGTGATTCATCTTATATGACAGCATTGTATCTTTTCCAGCTGCTTGCTTTCTCTAACCAAAACATTTGCTCACAATAACAGCTGCCTCTATGCCTTGTTTTTAAACCATTTCCAACAAATCAAACTAGGAACAATGTGTCCACAGTAAGAGAACTCAGTCTTCTGGAACATGTATGTTCTAAAGCATCAACATAAGTAAAAAAGAAAGCCAATTCACTGGCCAATTACCTTTATACTCTCAAGTTCTGTTTCATGAAGTCCTAATGAAATTTATAATCAAAACTAAAACAGTGCAGTACAGAAATGTATGAATTTTATAGAACATGATTACTAAAAACTATGTATTAGAAATGCATAATATAGTGCATAACTTATGTACTCAAATGAAATATTTTGGGAAAACAATATAGGAACTGAGTTTCTCATATAGTAACAAATTAGTCTGAGCTATCATATGTGTCATGCTTATGAAGCCACATTAATGAGTTAATAACTGACATGTGACTTTATATTTTAGATAACATTTGACTCAAAAGACAAATCAAAACTGAATTGGCATGAATAAGTATTTTGGAATGCATATTAGAATCTGTTTGCCAAAGAAATACTATTTATATACTTTTTAGAATATAATGATATGGTATAAACAAATGAAGCAAATATTACACTGTTTGAGAAGTCAATATACAATTGTTAATATTTTGGTAAAAAATTCATTTCTCTTTATAAGTGTCATCTTATCAAGGGAAGAAAAGAATAAATGCCATGTAGGTCAAGCTAACACATCTGAATTTGAGCATTAAAAAATGTGTGTTTGAAAAATTTGAATCGCCATATCCTGCACACAAAAAACAGACAAACAATACAATAAAATTTCATGCATCCCATGGACTCTGAATAACCAATTACTTAAAAATTTCACCATCTGCTCTCATTGAAGCAGCAAGACTGAGGCATTTTCTAGTGTTGCAAACCATGATAATCAGAATGTAACAGAATGAGAAATGCTAACATCCCCCCTCCTTTGCCCCTTCTTATTGCTGTGGTGGTTTTTAATGAAAACTTGAGTTATACAAACAAAGGAAAGGGGAGGATATCCCCCTGCCCCATCTCCTAATTGAGCTCTTATATCCAAGTAATAGCTTTTTGCTGCCCTGGGCAGCATGTCATTGCCTCATTTGGCCACGCACAGCCATTATTCTAGGAGGCAGCTCGTCAAGTATCCCAATCCATCTGCTCGCTTTTCATGGACTAGTGCTTTCCTTGATGTTGACAGCTGTCTTAATATTCCTGGGCCACCTGCTACATAGTAAGTACTGCAAAGATACATACAGAAGTTTATCCCTCTGGTGGACTTTTCAGAAAGAAAAGCTTAGCACTCACTACACTCACATCCTTTTTAAAAAGTTTTGGAGGTCTACATTTTCAATGTATTCTTACGGTTATGCTTTGAGAATGGTAATTCTGGTAAAGGGGGAATTTCAATTTTCTCATGTATCAAATAAGCTATTGAATTGCAGGTTTTTTGTGGAAGTCATTGTGATCAGAGGAGGTAGAATAGACGAGAGCATAGTCACAGCCTAAAATTTTCTAGACATGTATATATAATGTATATATAAAATATATATATGCCCATAGAAAGATTTTACCTGTTGTACCCTCTTTGTTCATGTTTCCACCAAAATTGCACCTTTAAGGTGGCTCTAGATCTTATTCATCATTTTATCTCCAAAAATGAGCATGTATCTGACAGAGTGGACACTCAGGGACAGGTCCATATTTGGAGCTATCTGAGAATTTTTGCAATTTGGGGAACTCCTCTTTAAAGAAAAGTGATTTTTAAAAATAATAAAAGTTAAATACAAAGATGAATAAAAATAAATCATACAAATTACAAACATCAAAAGTCTAAGAAAACAGTCTTTTTCCATTAACTGCTGGTATTGTCTATAATACTTTTTTTTAAAGATTTATTTATTTATGCATACAAGACAAGAGCTGGGGTACAGGCCAGCGGTGTGGGGAGATGAGAGAATTCACCAGAGACAGAGTAGGGAACAGAACAGGCAGATTGACCAAAGTACACTGCTGAGGGGAGCAGGGAGCGAGTCACGAGAGGTCTGCTGCGCCATGTGGGTTGCTCCCTGGCCTGCGAGGGATCGAATTCGTGCTGCAGTGGTTGCAGATAGCTTCATAGGTTGCATCTTAACCCCTTGCACCACCAGGGAGGACCCTTTTTTCTTATTTTTTAATATAATTTATTATATATTTTATATCATTGTTCATTTTGGTACAATTTTTTGGTTCATTTTTTAATAACCTTTCATATGACAATAATTTTCTATACATATAATTGAAAGAAAATTCAGTCTTTCCTTAATTTGGTTAAATATCTTTATTGATAGAAGGACTGTAAATATGCAAAACTGCTTCTGGTATTGCCCTACAAATAAGAATTCTATATATTGAATTCTATTTTACATGATTTTCATTTTTAAAAGTGTGGTATATTTAGTTATAAAACTGTATCTACTGCATTATTGGGCATATTACTGCTATTAAAGAAGTTGTATCAATTAGAAGGTATTCTTTTTCTTAAATTGTTGTTTTCAGTGCCAAGAATAATTTTCTGCAAATCCCCTTTTGGTGGTGCACATTTTAGCTCTTGTTTCATCTCTCTCTGCTCCCCACATATTTTCATGGTCAAGGTCTTAAGATATCAGTTTATGTCTTGATAGGACTTCTGATCCTGCATCTTGATGTAATGCTTGGTGAATTACAATATGGACAAATTGGAATCTAAGCAATAAACTATTTTGGAAAGGCTGACAGCAACATACCTATATCCCACTAAATCCAAACTAGATGTATTCCCAAGTCAAATTCTCAGCAGATCCCAAAATACCCCTAATGAAGGGCCCTGAGTTGTAGCTTCATCACTTTCACAATAAATACACTTCTACTCCATATATTCACAAATGTGTGTGGAACAACTGTGTGAATGAATGAAGACAAAACTGTGCTAAGGTAGCATCTCCAGATGCTCACAACTCTAAAATTAGACATTTTTACAAGACTTCCTAATGAAATCTTAGGATTTAGTATTTAGAAAATTGTTATTATGAGTGCAGAATATAAGAATATAGGATAACTTTAAAAAAAATCTAAATACTACAAAAGTAAATGAAAATTCAGGGGTGATTTATGATTTCAAACTAATTTTTCATGGACAAAGTTTGCTGTGATGGAGGCAGAACATTATTAGTATTTACAATCCATTGAAGTGTTTTATGCTATCATGGAGTCGAGATTATTATTAGATATTGACTGTAGTTGCTTTTGTGAAAAATATATCATGGGCTTGTATTTGCCTATCTGTTCACTTTAGGAGCCCTTAATAATAACACTTTCATTATCTTTTACTTTTGCAAGTGGCCCATTAATAGAATTGTAGCTGAACAGTGGCATTATTTTTTTTTAAAGATTTATTTTATTTATACAAGAGCTGGGGTACAGGCCAGAGGCGCGGGAGGGTGAGAGGGTTCACCAGAGACAGAGTGAGGAACAGAACAGTCAAACAGACCAAAAGCACTGCTGAGGGAAGCAGCAGGCGAGGCAGGAGAGGTCTGCCCCACCATGTGGGTATTTCCCCAGCTGGCCAGGAATCGAACCCGCACTGCAGAGGCTACGGACAGCTCACAGCACTACGCTCAACCCACTGCATTATTGGGGAGGCCCTGAACAGTGGCATTATTTACTAACACTACCACTACAAACACTAGAAAATCTCAACATGAAGGACTTTACATATGATTTTGATGCCTCCTCATTTATTGGGGATAGTGATTCTTGAAGAAATACCAAGAGTATCACATTTTTCTTGACAGTTCTTTTAAGAGAAATTCTTAAATGTTATTAAAAACATAATTCAGTAGTAAATCTTTCCCATCTGCTTTCATCCCCAGAAAAACTTCTGAACATTTTACCTTCTGAGTAGGCATTATGGTGCAAGGCCTACTTTCAACACGCAAAGTCCAAGACACACGTGGTAATCATTTAACTTCCTCTGAAAGATAAATCATTCACTGGGTCTGCTAACTGGAGGGAACAATTTACTTCATACTCTTTTTGATATTCTCTGGGCTTTGGTAAGTAGCTCTTTAATGGAGATTCTCCCCTAAAATTATAAGGTTAGAAGTAGGAGCATTGTTTTCATGTATTTATTTTAGCTCTTTCCTCTTCACAGAGGAGGAAAGATTTGCAAAAGATGAAGTGCTGGCTAATCTTGAGGTATAGTCTACACCTAGTTGAAAGCAACTGGGTAGATTTAACTTTAATGGTTAACTCAAGCCAAAACAAATTAGGGTGAGTGCCTAACTGCTGCAGTGCTTCTGGGAGGCAGTTGTGGGTTACAAGGATGGTAACAGCCATCAGCTGGTGCTGAAATGACCTGGGCCTTAAGACATCCAATCTATAAACAACCTGCTCTACCAGCACCCCAAAACTGAGGGGTCAGAGGATATTACTCCAAGCTAGGGGGTATTACACAAAGGCATTTTCCTTCCTTTCAAATCAAAACTGCCTTGGATATTTCATTTTTATCACATTTGTATTTTTTTTTAGTAAACTATTATGCCGCATCACTTCTGATTTCTATACCCACTCAGGCAATATGGCTATAATGCAAACCAACAAATCAAAGCACGTGGGGTGGGCCTTGCTGGTGGTGTGGCGGGTTGAGCGCAGCGAGGTGAAGCTGTGCACAGCCTCTGCAGCACGGGTTCGATTCCCGCCCAGCCAGGGAGATTCCCACACGGCATGACAGACCTCTCCTGTCGCGCATGCTGCTCCCCTCAGCAGTGTATTTAGGTCATCTGCCTGTTCAGCTCCCCTCTCTGTCTCTGGTAAATTCTCTCACCCTCCTTGGCCTCTGGCCTTACCCCAGCTCTTGTATAAAAATAAATAAATCTTTTAAAAAAAAAAAAAAACACCTGGGGTGAATGGGCTTCGTGTTTTCCCTACTAGCCAATAGAATATAGAAAACTAAAAATCCATAGTAATGTATGAATGAAATAAGCCAAACACAAAAAGGACACACACTACATGTTATCACTTACATGAATGAATCAAAAATAATCAAATCCATAGAAGCAGAGTGGAATGGTAGTTGCCAGAAGATGGGGGTTGGTGAAAGCAAGGAGGTATTTATTAGTCAAAGGTGTAAAATTTCAGTTATGCCACATGAAATAGTCATAGAGATTTACTGAGCAGCATAGTGTTTATACATAAAAACACTGTATTGTATATTTAAAATCTTGCTAGGAATGCAGCTCTTATGTTAATAGCTCTTGTCACAAAATAATAGTGCAGAAGGATCTTTTTGGAGGGGGATAGATCTATTTCATAGATTGTGATGATGGTTTCATGAGTACATTTTTCAAGTTGTATACAATTATGTATAGTTTTATGTATGTTGATTTTTTTTAACCAAACATCGGTACTACAGTGTAGGGTAAGGTAAAAAGTATCAGGCTTTTCTGCCCTCCTGCCATTAGGATAGATGACGGAACCCTGTGGTTCCAAATGCATGCCTGATGGCGGGCACCTGGAGTGGGGTGTGGGCAGAGGTAGATGGGATTCACCTGGGCTAAGACTGGGCTTTTAAGGGCAACGTCACGGGGACGCCAGCAGAAGCCAAAAACAAGCAGAAACCTAAAGAAGAAGAGAAGCAGAGAAAACGCCAGAGAGCCCAGATAGAGTGAGGATTTGCTGGGGGCTGGGAGGACTGCCAGCCTCCCGGCCCCCCCAGCACCCCTGCCTGCCATATGCCTGGTAAGTCTAAATGAAAGACCTGCAAAAGCCACTGAGGACTCTGACTCCTCCTTTACCCGGTCTGCTGGATCAGAAAACCTGCTCAGTGCCCCATTCTTGTCCCTACATACAATCTGTAAACATTTTAAAGCAGATTTTCAGGACTCTGGTTTCTACATTTCAGTGATGTCTGTGTAACAACTACCACATAGTCAGCTTTTACAAGTTTGAATCACACTTGCTTTTGATCAGTGTCGCAGAGTAGTAACATAACTACGATGTGAAAAATTTAAAGCACTTCCGTGTTAGGAAAAGTTACTCCACATTCAAGCGAGTCCAACAAGAAATGAGTTGACAGGCCAGACAGGCACCTGTGGCTTCCCTTCACTGCTGAGATTCAGCCTTGGGGCAACCTAATCTTTTGCAGTCCCCATGGAAACTGCTTTCAGAGTAGCTGTAAGTTGAAAAGGGGCCCAGAGCGCTCTGGTGCTGCAGCTCACCAGGTATTTTCACAAACTTTAGTTAACAAACCTCTCCCCCAAGACGGAAAACCGTGCACTGATTGTAGGAGAGAAAACAAATCAGTAATAAAAAGCAAGAACTGAGCGCAAACAGACTGCAACTTGAATCAGTTTGAGCGACAATCCCGGATTCCAGGAACTCGGGCAGAGCGTTCCCACCTCCGGGTCACGACCCTGCAACCCGGAGGACAGCAGCCGGGCTCCGGGCTGACCCGCGGCCTCAGGCTCCTCCCCGGGGCGGGCCCGCGGCCTCAGGCTCCTCCCCGGGGCGGGCCGGCGGGGGCGGGAGGAGGAGCCGCCGCGCCGCGCTTGGAGCCGCGCGCGGGGAGCGCGTCGCTCGGCGCCTCCCCGGCCCGGGATGGACTGAGCAGCGCCAGTGGCCCGCGCAGAGTCGGTCCTGCCCTCGCCGGGTCCCGCGGCGCCGGGCCGGGCTCTGGGCGCGGGACATCGCCTCGGCTCTTCTCCCAACACAGCGCGACGCGCAGCCGGCTGCAGGGGAGATGTCCGGCGCTCGCAGGAGGGGCGGCGCCCCTTGGCACAGTTTCTCCCGGTTCTTCGCTCCCCGAAGCCCTTCCCGGGACAAGGAAGAGGAAGAGGAGGAGAGGCCCAGCACCAGCCAGCCGCCCGCTCCGGCCCGGGCCGCTGCCAGGTGGGAGCCGTGGGGGGCGCGGGGGGCCCGGTGCCGACGCGCGGGTCGCGGGCTTTCGCCGGAGACCCGCTGTCGGACTCGGCCGCGCGCCGTTTGCCACTTTCTGTTCTTCCTCCATTGCTAAAGTTTCCTCCTCGCCGAGTTCCCGTGCCGCTCGTCTTGACTCGTGAAGTCTGGGTGAAGTGGGGGGCCCGCGGCGGGGCGCGCTCCCCTGCCCGCTCCGGGTGCGCGGGCGGGATCCGGCTCCGTTGCCACCGCGCGTCTGCTCCCCGCGTCCCGCGGCCGAGGCGAGGCCCCGGCGTCCCGTTGGCCGTGATGGGACAGTCGGGAGCCGGCCGCGTCGGGCGCTCAGCCGCGCAAAGGCGGCGCGATCCGAAAATGACCGGTGTGGGAAAGGTAGTGCTTTGGAGCGCCACCCTCTCGGCTGGTATCTGACCTTCTTGTTTATGTTTCTTAAAATGATTTTTTTTTTTTTTAACGAATTGCAATGCGGAGTTCCCAAGACCTTAAAATATGAAAACCTTGTTCGATTTATTTACCCCTGCGTGGACATTTAAAGCATGCTGCCCGCCCTTCCTTCCGTCTCTCCTCGGAATCATCTCCCTCAAAGTCCCGGGCAGATGCTAGAAACCAGGACTGGAGCTGTCAGGGTTTCAGTAGTGCCCCGTGATCTTTTCTCCTTCCCCCACCTGCCGTAAAATCCATTACTTTAAAATGTCTCATTAAAATGCCCGTTCCTGAGACTTTTCATCCCTCCTGAAGGAAGGGAGAGTAGTCAGCGAAATGCAACTCGATCTTTTAAAGTTTGGATGAGAGGCTTACTCTCCCTTCTCCAAACTGTGCTGGAGGAGTGAGTGTGTAACCCAAAAGATGGGGGGGGGGAGGCGCCCCAGAAAGCTATGTTTACTTGGGATTTAAAAGACTTTGTGGAGGACTTCTAAGAAAAATGAGCAGGAAACAACTGTAACTGTGACTGTTGGCTTTAGTGCTCAGGTTTGTAATTTGAATCCAGTCGGTTATGTGCTCCTCAGTTTTTCCTACTTATGAAACATTTCCATCTGTTGATAAAGTACCCCATCTTTCCAAGAAAATGCCTACTGTAATTACTATAGTTCTCTGGGGAAGTTTATTGCCCCCACTGATAGGGGAGGATTTAAAATTCAGAGTTACACTGCAGTTAAAAATAGTTTTGAAGCCTGACAAGGCTCAACCAGAATGTCCTATCTGCTGGTGTGGGCAGATAGCCTGTGGTGCCTGCCATCTCTGTAGCACTAACAGTCTTGGATAATATGGGAGCAGTATTTGAAAGAAATTACAAGTGGACTCAGGAAAGGTGGGAACCTTGAGTCAGTGTTAGAAAGGAGAAGGCGGACCAACTTCAGGTTTCTATCAGAATTGTCCTGAAATCATTACTGCTCTATTTTTGGCTTTTTAAGCACTTCTCACATCTGATTTCTTCTATGTGGAGCTAACCACTGTAGCAATTAGTCTCTTATCTGTCCAACACTTCTCTATTTTCATCATCTGCCAATAGGCACAGACTGTGACTTTTTGACAATGGAAATGTTAATTGTGCTTTTATGAGCACTAATTTTGTCCTCCTGTTTTTGGAACTTGCCACATGTGAAGGGAATAGCAGATAATCCTTTGTGTGGGTGTTTTGCAGTTTTAAATGAGCTTAAATCTTTCTTTTCAAGGATATAAACACACACAAAGCCTATATTGAAAGTTTAATGAAACATGGAAATGTTTAGTAGTTCCCAGTGTCCTAGTAACACAACACTGTGGTGTTAACAAGGTTGGAAACAGAATTGCAATTTGTCACTGTGATCTTATTTCAAAAATTAAAAGTATTTTTGAAGGCAGTAAGAAGTTAGCTTTAATGGAAGCAGGGTTCACTCTTAATACTGGTGATTTTAGGTATTTTGGTGTCCTCAGGCAGAACAGTGCTTGGTGTTACAGGGTTGTACAGATGACTGAGAAAGGAGTCCTTTCTCTAAAGGAAGCACTTGGAAAAATGTTATACTTGAATTTAGACAAACCTATATTATCAGTGTCTTTCTTCTTAAAAAAAAAAAAGTTAATGCCAAAGTCTAATAACTACTTTTTAGTCAGTGAACATGTCACTGAGCCTGTAACTTGGAGGCCTCATACATTAAGGATTAATGTCTGCATTCTGGTTTTTCTGTGTACTCAAAACGAAAGTCTCCCAGACTTACGTCTGTCTTTTCCTCTGAACTCCCAAAGTGGATTTGTGTGAATTTATGCATGTGCATAAACATATGAATTCATAAACATGTGAATTTATGCATGTGCATAAACAGGCATAAATTCCTTAAGAATTTCTTAACAATACCGTAAGGAGATAATTAAAAGATTAAACACAAAAACAAACACAATACCAGTGAGTCAAATTTGCAACATAATCCTGCCAACACTTTTTGGCTACTCAGAAAACAAGAATGGTACTGACTGACATAGTACCATAGGGTCTCTGTGGGCTACTTGTCTCTATACCACTCTCTATGGTGCTGTGATTTAGGTTTTCTCAGAATCATAGGAAAATCTTTGCTTTTATGGTGTACTAGAAGTTACTTGTGGTTTGGTGTAAAAACATTTATGTATTAGAGTTTGCTGCTGTTCAAATCTCATTAAACCTCAGCAATTAAAGACAGCCTGTTAGCTTCATCGCTTGCGTATTCAAGCTGAGGTGTGGGCACTCGAACCTCCTTTCAGTACTTACAGCTGGGTGATCAGATCCAGGAAGTGCTTGTGTTAACTTATTTTAGATTGCAAAGAAATAAAACTGCAACTGAAGTTTTGATAGAAAACTTAGGAACACTGTGGATCTGAGTGTTTGAGAATCACTGCTGCAATGTTCAGCCCAATTTAAGAGCAAGTTAGGATCCGACTTATTAGAAGTCATCAGAACAGAGAGGGCTCCTGGGTACAGTTGGCTTTATCTTTTGTAAGGCATTGGTGGAATCTCAATAGGTACAGAACTTAACCAGGAAGACAGAAATAGGTAAGGGGTCTTCTAGGCTGAACAGTCCCGCAGGGCTTTTGGTCTGTTGGGGGAACATTACTTTAGTGGGACAGTGAAAGAGGCAGTAAGTTAGGTTGGAGCTGGATCATATCTCTAGACAGAGCGGCTCTCTGTTTAGAATTCAGAGAACTTTTACAAGTTTGTTAAACAGCTAATATTTGCTAAACATGAATTTTGGCGGTTACCTGCCTTCTAATTTTCTCTGCTTTGAGAAAAATGATTTCCTAGCTTTGTTTCTCTGCTCTGTCAAAATGATGAACCTGTTTAAAATGACCTCCATGTGACATTTGCAACTCCAGGGGGCTAGAAAAGGGAGAACAGCATTTTTCCAGAGTTGACCGCACTTACTCCTGGGTTAGGTGCTTTTACTTGCAGCATCTCATTTAAACCTCACCCACCGTCTGGAAGGTTGGCGTATGTGGTGCCAGCAAGGCACAGAGCAGGTTTTCTATGATCCAGGCAGATGGGTAAAGGAGGAGTCCTGGAGCCCTTGGTGGCTTTTTCAGGCTTTTAATGATCTTCTACACCATTCTAGTGAGGGAACCAGGTGGGGGTGGGGAGAGGCTGATGGACCTCCTAGCCCCAGGGGAATCTTCACTTTTTCTGGGCTCTTTGGAGTTCTCTAGTGGTCTCTTCACTGGCCTCTACTGCACCCCGCCACACGGGCCTCTGCCGCCACGTGTCCTGTGATGCCACCTTTGTACGCGCAGTCTCTCGGCTCAGGTGTACCCACTCACACACGCCCACACCACACTCCAGGTGCTGCCACCAGGCACGCGTGTAAGCCCACAAGTGTCGATCACTGATGCTAATGTCAGGAGGATGGAAAAAACCTGGTAACTTCCATTTATCCTACAGCACACTTGCCACCCTCTGACAACTGAGGAAACTGAGGGTGGTAGACACTGTTCGTATCATGGGCATAACTATTCTTTGTTGAGCGGGCCAGTCCTGTCCTTTGCAGGACATTGGCATCATGACTGACGCACTAATTGCCAGTAGCACCCTCCAGTCACTCAGACCCAGTGGGTGGGAAGGACAGTGATACCATCCTATTGGTGAATAGTTTACCCCAAGTCATGAGAGTAGTAAATTCCAGGAGTGAAATTTGAACGTAGGTCTCTCTAACTGACTCCAAAACTGCTTTTCTTCCTCTCCCACCCCCGCCATCCTGGCCACCACCCTTCTGAACTATGATTCGTCAGAATATATTTGAATGTGTATGTCAGTTGAACCAGATATACTTTATTCCAGAATGGGTGACATTGTGGCCCATTTAAGGAATCTTTTTTGGCTGTTACTTTGGCTCAAGATAGAGTCACTGATAGAAGGTAAAAGACAATCACTAGACCCTAGTACAGGGGAGGGAGTGCTTATTCGTCTTGGTGTCTTATTCATCTTGGCATCCCCTGGATTCAGGTGAGGAGTTGGTTGATGGAACATTAGGCACTTACTGGTTTTCTGCTAGGGTTAGTGTACACCCATCCTCAAGGTGGGTTGTAACTCTCTCCAGATAGTATTGGACCCTTGATTTAAGGTCCCTGGAATATTTGCTTGCATCTTGGATGAGGGTGTTAAATGGGTAGAACCGAGATGCTAATTGGCCTTAGGCAGAAGATAAACTCATAACAAAATGAGTTTTCCCCTGATGATCAACATGAAAGCTGTTGGCCTTCAAGTTAAAGAGCTAGTGTTGACCACAACATTAGTTATGTAAGTCAAGAGCACATTATTCTGGATTTTTATGGTGTCTGTTTTCATTGATTTGAAAATACTCTAGAAAATAATTGGTAACTCGTTCATTTGAATAAGAGATACCTTTGTGGTGTTGAAGACCATATTAGCAGTTCATACTTGCTGTAATAAAGCAATATGAATGGAAAATTCTAGATGATTAGAAAATTTCCATCTTCAGGTATATGTGTTTTATAAGAATCAATCCCCCAGCTTAACAGAAAACACAAAACCTACTACACTTGGCAGTGTAGTAGAAAATATAGACTGTTTTAGGGTGTTGAACCCATACTTTATTTCAAGTAAGGTTTCTGTTGAGTTGATCAGGGCATCTTGCCAGATGCATAATGTAGGGTTCTGTTTCTACTCAGGGATGTCTTTGATAATTAACTCAACTGTACCCCTTCAGTGTGCTAAGGTTGCAAGTATACCTCAGATTAGCCTGCAATAAATTTATATAATCAGACTTCTAACTTTATTGAAACAATGGTAACTTATTGGATGTGTTTTTTTTCCATCTCAGTGGAAAATAGGTAAAAAGGATAATAGCAACTGTTGTAAAGTAAGAGGAAAATAATATTCCCTTAAAACAAGGATATTTCATTTCCTAACCAGAGTTCTGATAAAATACACTGAAGTCCAGATATACCAGAAATGCTAACACAACTGATAGCAAGAAAACATAGGTCCATGTACATTTACACTCAGGAAAATAACGTGACTTATTTCTTGAAAAGAGAGCATCAACACAAAATAAAAGTTTAAGTCATTTATATTAAGTCTGTTTTTCTATAAATTTGAGTGGCTATTATGTGTCAAGTACAGTGCTAAGCATAGGGGGTACAAGGATGAATAAATGGGGTCTCCCCTGGTGGTGCCATGGTTGAGCGCTGGGCTGTGAAGCTGCCTGCAGCTTCTGCAGTGCCAGTTCGATCCCCGACCACTGGCGAGGGTCCTGCATGGCGCACAGACCATGGCCTACGCAAGTTTAGTGGTTGCAGTGTCTTAATCAGCAGAAAGGTAAAAAATAAAGCCCAGTTCCATTAATAGTGTACTTATTGCTTAAGTGTGATTCATCCATACAGTGGAGTATTATACAATTGTCAAAAATAATGAGACCACTTAAAATAATTTTAAAGGGTCTCCATATATACTTTGAATTTTTTATTGAAGTAACATTTATTGGGGTTTATAACACTATATGTGAGTCTGAGACTTAGAATTACACCTCCTTCAGATGCATGTTACTATACCATACCCAACACCACTCAGTCTTCCACTATAATGCTTTGAGCCCCTTCTTCATTGTGTTTTCCACTCTCCCCTTTTGTCACCTTAGTTTCACAGACAGATTTCTAGAGCTTGTCATTCATTTGGTTTTGTCTGATCCTTTGTTTTGTTTCTCTATATTCCACGTATAAGTAAAACCATGCAGTATTTTGCTTTCTCCTCTTTTTTTTTTTTTTTTTTGTGGGACCCTCGCCAGCGGCCTGGGAACAAACCGGCGCTGCGAGGCTGTGGGCAGCCTCTCAGCCCAGCACTCAACCACTGCTTTCTCCTGCTTTCTCCTCTTGACTAATTTTCCTTAGCATTATCCCCTCCAGTTTTGTCAATGTTGTCATAAATGACAAGAGTTATCTATTTTTAGTAACTGAGTCATATTCAGAAGTTTTCTAATCTACTCCTCTGTCCTGGAGCACTTAGGTTCTTTTTATTACTTGGCTATCGTAAATAGCGCTGCAGTGGACGTACGTGTGTGTGTCCGTGTGTGTGTCCCTTCAAGTTAGTGTTTTTTCCATTCTTTAGGTAGACACCTAGGAGTAGAATTGTTGGGTCATGAGGTAGATCTATTTTAAATATTTTGAGCAATCCCCATACTGTTTCTCATAGGGACATTCTCACCAACAGTGTGAAGAGGGTTCCTTTTTCTCCACACCTCCTTGTTCTGGTCTTTTTGATACAGGTCATTCTTAGAGGTATAAGATGGTTTTACATTGTGTTTTTGGTTTGCATTTCACTGACAATAAGTGATGATGGACATTTTTTTCATGTGCCTGTTGGCCATCTCTATGTCCTCTTTTTGTTGAGTTGTGTGAGTTCTTTATATGTCTTGACTTTCAGCCCTTTGTCAGATGTATGATGTGCACATATTTTCTCTCATTCACGTAGGTGTCTTTTTGTGTTAGTGATAGTTTCTTCTGCCATGCAGAAGCCTTTCAGTTTGATATAGTCCCATATTTACTTTTGCATGAACACTTTAAATGTACTGATTGGGAAACAGCTCCAAAATGCATTAGGTAATAACTAAGTGCAAGATATTGTGTGCGCTCCCATTTATATATAAAAAGTGGGTTGGACAGAATGGTGGTTACCAAAAGGGAAGGTGGAGGGAGGGGATGGGTAGAGGGAATATATTGGTTGGTGGTAGATGCATTCTGGTAATACACAGTTGCTAAAGTGTGTTGTAAAGTGTTATCTCACTAGAAATGAATACATATATCCATGCATTCATACATGAAATAAAAGCTTTTCCCCAGTTTGCCTAGAAACATAATTTGGGATATGAAATAAGTCTTACTGGGGTTGTGTAATTACTTGTTATAAAGGGAAGACTGCATGAAGGGAAAAGGAACAAGAGTTCAGACACTGTGCTAGACAGTAAATGAGAGACGACATGGTCTTTGGCTCAAAGAGCGCATACAGTTTTGTGGGGACGGCAGACATAGCACAGATCTTTCTTCCCCTCTTAAAATAAGTACCACTGTGCCATAGGGGGCTGAAGGGGCATTTAACAGGTCTTAGACTATTCCTGAGACACTTTTCTTAACTAACACTGTTTTAGTCTTATTTTACGCTGTTTCTTCTGGCATTTCTGTGCATATATCAAAATACTGCCTTAGCATTATTTCTTGATTTATAAACTTGAGACGATTTCTAGTTATGGTAGATGAGGAAAGAACTATTTTGCACCTCCTTCTACTTCCTTTTACACATCCAGCCAAAATAATGTATATTTTTGTGATTAAATAAAAAATCAGTCTTTAAATTGAAATACAACTTTGGCTTCATGAAGACAGTGTGTTTTTAAATACCATGCCTTCTCTATGTTGTTCTTGATAAGTAATATAAATGGCAAAGCAGGAAATGTCAAGAAAATGCCTTTCACAAATATTGGCTTCATGTAATTGCCACATGATGCATGTGACAGTGCTCGGCATTACTCGCTATTAAAATTTATACAAAGTGTGGATAATACCTTAGTGGAAAATCCTCATTTTTTATTGCAACTTGCTAATGACAAGGAATGAAATATTTTTAATTTGGCATTGTGATAACTGGGAGCAGATGAAGTGAGATTATAAACTCTTGAACGTTTTATTTTCTTGGTTGTCAGAGCGCTGAGAGCCTACCCTGCCTAGGAGAGTGGCATTGTGCTTTATTATTCAAAGCTGAAAATGTGTACTGTCATATTTTGATTGTTTCATTGTTCTAGGTAGGCAGATAGGGATCTCACTTGGCAGTGTTGTATGTACTATGATACAAAGAAATTACCATTATGTAATAGTGGTGGTAGTAGTATTCTGTTCTAAATTTATTGCTTGCATTTTTATACTAGCTTGTTTTATTTGCTTTTTAAAATCAACTCTAATGCTTTGTCATTTTTCATAGTACAATAATATACCTTTTGTAAAACAGCTATGAAATTATACCCAGAATAAGCACGACTTGTAACCCTGCCGTTCAGAGACAAGCTCTATTCTTTCAGATCATTTCCTGTTTGCATGTCTACATGTGTGCATATTTCTATAGAAAGTAAAAGTTTCTCTTTGGGATTTTGAAACTTTTCTTTCCATTTAAAAATGGTGCTTTAACATTTCTCTACAATAGTACATGCATTTATACAAATTATAAAAATAATGTAATATTCCTTATAAAAATCTTATGCCATCACTTACTTGTGTCAACTAAATACTCAATCTAGACTGAATATCTAAATGTGCCTCTGTTCACAGAGGACTTGCATTCTAATGGGAGAGGGCAGAAACCTCATGAATTATCTGGATTAGTATATAATGTGCTTTGAAGTAAAATAATTCAGGGTAAGGAAGTGGAACTTAATGAAAGTAATGAGTCTGGAGGAATGTGAAGATAGGATGATCCTGAAAGGCCTCTCTCGGGTAACATTTGAGCAAATTGGTAGATGATATTTGGGAGTAGAATGTGAGAAAATCTGAGGAAAGAACTTTCTCGGCAGATGAAACCGCCCATTCCAAGGTCCTAAAGCAGGTCTGTGTTGGCACAGATGCCGAGTGGGCAGAGGCAACAGGATGGAGGAGAGACTGGGCGTCAGTGACAAGGGTAAGAGTGCCAGGAGCCACAGGAGGTAGGAATAGTAAGGGGTGAAATGATGAAATTTACTTTTTGAAAGTGTTACTTGGACATGGGTTTGTCTCTGTGTGTGTGTGTGTGTGTGTGTGTGTATTTTCTCATTTACTATTCTATATGTTGTCTAGAAGGGTTTATAGAGGAGAAAGGATTTGAGTTGGAGGTGAGGTCAGCCTTGGTCCCGCTCAGGGAGCTTCAGGAAGGCACAGTCTTGCCTCTCCTTGGATCCCCAGTTCCGCTACTCAGATCAGTGTGTTGGATGGACATGGAGAGCTCTGCTTTGGAATGCAGCTAGAATACTATTTTGAGTTCATATTGCAGCAAGAAATTCAGGGTATTGATTCACATGAGGTGGGTCACGGATGCTCAGAATCTGGAGGATGTGGGGAGAATAGAGAAGTTACTAATTTCACATATAGACAGACAGCTCTCCAGACACCAGTCACATCGAGATCTGTATAGTCTGTGATTGAGCAGCTATTATGGGTCTTTTTGGGAGTGTGTGAAATGGGGGACAGGAAGTAAATCAGCTTTAAGGAATATACATAAATTAGAGGGCTGACATGAGGAAAGGAGTATCAGAGAATTTGAGATTGCAGAGAAACAGAGCTTCATAATAATGTCTGTTCCCTTTCCTTCCTTCTGAATTTTTTCCAGTTTTGAAAGGCAAATGCCAGATGTTTGAGCAAAATACATGCTGTTTGACTGCCTTAAAATTGCAGCTTTTAGTTACCTTTTAATTTGAAAGCCAGAAATAGTGCCATAACCACCTGTTTTATATTCTGTTAATGGTCATTAAAGAAATACAAGTACTGCTCTACTGCTGGCAGTCTCTGTTTATGAATGGACAGTTTTCCAGATGGTTGTTTGTAAATCGTAGGTGTAGGATTCTCTTTATTCCCATAGACGCCTGATTGGAAATGTTGGGTGGAGCTCCAGGCCAGTGCACAAAAGTCAGTTTAATCCATAATGTACGTGTAGTACAATTTTGAATAAAGAGAACTCCAGAGTTTCTCTCTAAGGAAAAAAAAAAAAAACTCCATACTAGGGCAGATGGTCCCTAAAGGCATGAGCAGACCCTTCCCTGTATGAAGGACCCTAAGTGAGGGCTAAGAGGGTGGGATCTAAGAGACTAGAGAACAGGCCTGGAGGTGGCCTCAGAAACTGAAACAGGGAACAGTAGAGGTATCTGCCTCTTTGTTTTAATGCTCTGGTATTAATTTTGATTCTGAGTTGGTTTCTTGGCCATAGACCTTTATTTTACCACGGCACCTCAAGGCTAGTCTACCTGTTTCTTTTTCCATTCGTCCTACTCTTGGAGGAGCATATGGAATTTTAGATCTGGCAGAAAGCTGGTCTGACTTCAAAAATTCAGCTACAGAAAGTCACATTTCAACTAAGTGTGCCTATTTTTTTTTTTTTTGAAGTACTTTTTGTCCCTGAAACAGGCTTATGTCGACTTTAAGATTTGGCAGAATATTTTACTAATAATAGTGGAAAGATTGGGTAGGTAATAAACCCCTTCTCGTTCTATATTGTTTTTTCATTTATTCCTCCAAGGTAAAAAGTCATAGCCGAGTGACTGAAGTGTGATTCGTTCAAGTTTCAAGAAAAGACTGCTTTTCAGATTCTGGCTGCTTCTGGGATTTCATTCTAGGAACAGGGTCAGGTGAACTCCAAGGTGAGGAGCAGTGTGTCAGGAAGAGAGGCCTAATGATGTTCTGATAGACTGGGAGATGTTGCTTGGCAAACCTGAGCTTCTGGAACTCGCAGAGTTTCATGTTAGAGGGGCTGGCGCTGAGAAAATGACCAAGTTTTGCCCTGATTCTCTTTCCCTATCCTCAACTCCATTTTTGGTTCCTCTGCTGTAGACCAGCCCTGGTGCAGTGGGAGTAAACACGCAGAGTGGGAAGGCAGTTTCGGACAGCAGCAGGCTGAGTGGATTGCAGAAGGCGGCGAGGGGAAAGCCTCAGCAGAGGACCCTCGTGAAGAGTCCTCTGCGGACAGTGGTTTGGGTGTCTGTTCAGAGGTAGCAGTCCCAAGTCAGGGGCTGCCTTCTGCTCAGTGACCTCGTGTTTAGGAATGCTCAGAATTATTGACAGTGATGTTATCACCACAAAGGTTGCCTCTTTTCTGAAAATGCCAGGCAGTCATAGTTTCCTGTATTGATAGAGAAGTGGGCCAGCCTCTGGAAAACAGTTATGGAAGTTGTATTCAATTCTTTAATATTTCCAGATCCTTCTGATACAGCCACAGTAACGATGTGTGAGAGAGAAGGCAGACTTAAGAGGCAGTACCCAGCAGCTTTGCTCCAGGAGGCAGAGGAGGGAAGTATTTCCCCCTCACTGTGTCTCCAGCCCTCTCTGAGTAAATGTGCTAATACGTTGTCCCTGTATGCGTGTCTCTTGACCATCTAGGAAGTTGTTTTTACCACGTGAGGAAGTGACCTGGAAGAGGCCCAGCAGCAGTCCTGAGATTGTCTGGTTTGCACTGCAAGGAGGTTCCCCCCCCCCCCCCCCCGCCTTGTTGGGTCCATACTGCACTTGCCATGCTGTGTGCCCTTTAGGGCAAAAGCTCTCCAGAGACGAGGAGCTCTGTTTGGCTCTGCTTGGCATCCATGTTGGAAAGGCTAATGTTCAGTGTGAGTGAGCTTTCTTAAATAATAACTTCCTCTTTAAATTAAACTTGATAACACCTTTAAGAAATATGAAATAGATATCCTTCTGGCCAGATCATTCTCTTCCTTCTACAGATCTCAGTTTTTAGTTTCTAAATATAGAATATTCTCAGATTCTAAATGTAGATAAGGCTCCCCCACCATTGTTTTTCAAGAATGTGGTCAGTAGGCTCCTTGCATCAAAACAAGAGTGAGTCATGCTAAAAATGTGGATTGCTTGGCCCCATTCTAATTGGAATCCTTGACAACCAGGCGCAGAGATCAATTGCCCAGGTAATTGTGATACATCTAGATAGTGACTCTGAAGGAGTGAGTGGACCTTGTTTGGTGTGTTCACTGCTTACCCCTGGCATCAAGAACAGTGCCCAGCTCCTGAAGAGTGTGCACTATCTTTCTGATACTGAGTGAGGGAAGTGAGCAAATGAGTTCTTATGCAGTTTTCTGCTGTTAGCTGCTATGAGTTAGGGAATATTGTTAGAATTCACTAAGAATAAGAATATAAAATATTTTAAGATACAAGAAAGGGGCTTACCTCTGTAAATTATTGGATCTTTCTAAGTATGCTCCATTCTTTTCATGGCCCAGAGGTTTGTTTTATGTCAGCATGAAGTATATACTTAATGGCTGTATGTTGGATTGATTCTTTGTTTCCATGGCCTTAATATGTTGCTTCAAAAATGAGAGGTCTGTGTTACTTTGACCTTAATCTGGACTATTCTGAAAGATTAATTTCCAACGTTCTGTTAGCTAAGTGGGAAGAAACTAGAAATGCAAGTAGACTTCTAACTACTTGTGATTGAGTCCCGCCCCTCACCCCCTGCCATAAGCGAAATGTGTGCTTTCTAAAAATACTGCTGTTGAAATATTCCTGGGTCCCAAAGGGGATTAAATTGTGAGAGAACAATAGGAGCAGATTGTCGTCTTTCATAAGGTTTGAAATCATCTGAATTTGAACGTTTTTCTTCCCCTTGGAGGTTTAAGAATCTGAAAGTACCATTCCAGACCTTTTTAGTCTTGACTGTTTTTCTCTTCACAGGATTTAATTATTTGTTTATTAAGAGAAATTATTCCTTAGCCTAACTATTCATGTTTCATGGCTCAGGAACACAAGTCAGTGACAAACTTGGTGAAAGTCAAGCCAAAGAAATCCTTTCTGTTTAAAGATCACTTTACACTCTGAAAGATACCAGCCTTCCTCATCTTCTTGAAATCTTTCATGAAATCAGAATTTCTGTAGAAATCTGCATATCCCTTCTTTCTTGATTCAGCACCAGAAAGCGGCCAGCCCCAGCATGCAGTGAATACTGTGGAAGTATGACATGGTAGGCAATGCTCCCGAGGTCTCCACAAAGACCTGGAAGCGATTCTCTTCAGTAGGGATGTCCTGCCGCGCTGAAGGGAAATTGGACAGTGCATGAAATGTGCCATCTTTTCCTTAAAAAACAAAAATGAAGCAAACATTTAGGATCCAGTGTTTTGAGTATATTTATCAACACCGTTCTAATTTTTTTGCATGTTTTGCTTTTAAATCCACCGAAAATGACTTTCATTTTTGTTGGATAATTTGCTCACCCCAGCTCTACTCCGCTGTTTGTACATTTAGAGAAAGATTTCAAATGAGAGCCGGTGGTATACTCACTCTGGGAACTAACATACTACTTCATTTGGAAAAAAATACTAATGCATATAGTTGCATTGTTCCAAATGGAACAGTGTTTTCTGATGAAGATAGGCAAACAAAAATGAAGAACCTGTTTGATATTGGTTCTTTTTTAATTCATCTAACAAATAATAATTGAATGGTTTCACAGTGCCAAGCACAAGGCTAGGCTCTGGGATACAGACATGAATGGTTATAGTTTCTGAATTTAATTGGTTTGAATTCTAGTTAGACAAGTGGATAGTTATTATGGCAA
This sequence comes from Talpa europaea, assembly GCF_964194135.1. NCBI lineage: Eukaryota > Metazoa > Chordata > Mammalia > Eulipotyphla > Talpidae > Talpa > Talpa europaea. The sequence continues at coordinate 84,777,379 of NC_140070.1, forward strand.
AGGTCAGGAATGAGATTTCTGCATACAGTCAGAGCTCAAAACACAGATTAAGCTAGAACTAAATTGTAAAGAATTAAAAATTGGAAAGGGTGGGAATGTTGCAGATAGAAGAAAGTGTTTTTGCTGACATGTGAACTTGGCATATTCTAAGAATGGATCATGAATAGCTTTCTATATGGATGCTAAGGACTCGTAATTTTATTCGTCAACAGATGAAGATGTGCTAAAGGCTCCTTTTGAATGGGAGAATGTCATGATCAGATTAATGATGACTTTGAGGGGAAGAAGGGATTGAAGCAAAGCAATCCTAAAGATGCCAGAACCCAATTAAGAAAAGACTCTAATAATCTAAAAAGTGGGAAAGCTTTAAATGAAGCTGTGATTTTTATAGCTAAACCAAAAGTTTTAAATATGTTGTTTGCTTTAAAACTCAACACATTTTGAAATTTTGGTTTGGCAGTAAGAGTGATGACACTTGAACATAGAATATAAGTTTCAGAAATTTCATAAAGCATGAAGTATCTCTTTTAGTGATTTCAGCTTTAAATTCTTCAAATGTTTGTTAAATGCAAAATGTTTTCTGTGCTAAGACTATGGTGATGATTCACGGTGACTTGGTGGTGGGAATTTCACAGGGACTACACCTGAGAGGAGAGAGCAAACATTGTTCAAAAATTAACACTGATATAAAATATGTATATAAATAAATATTTAAGAAATGCTTTATGTGCTTACTTCACAATCACATTTTTCTGGCCTTTTGTGTGTGTTTATAGTGTGAAAGTTATTACAGCTACTTGAAAATACTGAATTCTGCTTTACTCCATGAACCTACAGTTGTTTTTTCTGCATAATTTTTCTATTGGAAAAGAAACTTTTACTATTTCATGAATATCTCATGAAAAAAAGACAATAAGACATAAAGTCCTATAAACTCTGAAGTAGAATTTCAGGAATCTTGAAAGAAGAACTAGGCAGCTAAAATTAAATCCTTGTTTAGATAATTCTTATGTAGATCGTAGATTGTAATTAGAGAATATGCTTACAAAATATTCACAGCTACTATTAATCTTGATTATACTCCAAATTCATATAATATGTTCTTCTTACATGTTGCCAATCTTTCTTCTAATTTGAGCTTATGTAGACAAATATCAGCTGACAATTTATTCTTTAAAAAGCCTGCACTTTTGTGGCAGAAGTCTGGTAAAATAGGGAGGGAAAAGATAAGAATCCGCTTTTAAAAGAGCTACCATTTGAGACATTCTTATTTTATAGGTATGTGTATAGGTTACATTTCTGTATTATACAGTATTATTTTCAACTCTTGTCCCTAACTTTTTCCTACGAAATTCCCACGTTATTAAAGTTGTCTAGAATATGTCTTTGTCATGGTATTGACACTAGAAAATTTTACTTGAAGTCACTTTGTAACTATTTACATAACAAAATGTGTGGTGTTTTTTCCCCATACAACATGAGATGCTTGCGATCTCTAATATGTAATCACTTACTGTCCTGTTTTTAAAGTAATCTTTAAAGGCTTCCTGCTAAGAGTAGTCATCAGCCAATATTTGTAATTATAAGTTTATAACAACAGCTGTGAGAATCAAATTTTCTTTCCTCTATTTTCCAGTTTCATCAGGTGACCTCTCTTTAAGTCTCAGAACCTCATACTGAGATTGTTTCAGGGTCAACAACTATTATTCAAAATAGAGACGCTGAGAGCATGTCCAGTTAGAAACAGAACAAACACCAACATCAGAGTTCACATACTCGTCTCCTTTACATGCCTGCTTTTCCTGCTGACATTTTAGAGATTTATTTATTTATACAAGCACTGGGTACAGTCAAAAGTGCAGGAGGATGAGAGAATTCACCAGAGCGGGGAACAGAACAGGCAGGCTGACGAAGAAATACACTGCTGAGGGGAGCAGCGGGCAGCAGGAGAGGTCTGTTGTGCCATGTGGGACCCTCGCCGGCAGCAGGGGATCGAACCGGCGCTGCAGAGGCTGCAGGCAGCTTCACAGCCCAGCACTCAACTGCTGCGCCACCAGGGGAGGCCCTCCTACTGACATTTTAAAGGCTTAAAAGCATGGCTATGTCTTGTTGGTTTGTGTGTTCCTGCATAGAGTCTGAGACTTAATGAAATTTTAATCCATTATATTTTCCAGGTGTTCATAATCTATCTGTCTTTCAATTCTGTTGTTCTCTGGATAATCACGCTGGGTTTTATGGACAGAAAGTCTGAGTAGAGTGAGTTTTGTCCTTTTTTCCATCTCCTCTCTTTCGGGTGGCCTTTATCTGATCTGACCTATTGTCAGACCCTCCTCTCCGTTCCCTCTGCCACCAATCACCATGATTCCCTAATTTTTCCCCCACTCTCAGCCATTCTTCTGCTTTATACTTCTCCCCTGCCTAAGATGGCCTGCTGCTAGAAGGACAAAGGTCAAATTCTATACTGAGTCAAGCACATTCTTCATAATTTGGCATTTACTATCTTCTGATCTCATTCTCCTTATAGCGTGATTACCTCTGCTAGACACAAGTTCCTGTGCCTCCAGTCTTACATTAAAAATCAGAAAAAGCATGGTTTTCTAAAAAAAGGTCATATTCGGTATTATCTCCAGACTCTGGACCTCCTCTGTGGGGAGGTCCATTTGACCGAGCAGGCAGCTTCCCTGTTCCTTGTTTCCTCTGTTTGCCATAGCTTTTTGTTCATTCAGAAATGAAAACTTGTTCTTAAGGTTTATTTTCCTGTATCCCCAATAGACTGAATTTTACAAAGTCCCTGTGCTACTTGTTCTTACTCATTCTTGAGAACAAGCACAATCCCAGTTATGATAATCTTAGGATAGAGCTATTCAGTTTGTCAGGATTAGGAAAGTATGAAAATAAGAAAACATATAAACATTGCAACAGAAGTATTTAGATCTACATGTATATTTGCCTTGTAGGCATATTATGACATCTTTAAGGCAACCTTAAAGGTATTCCCCACAAGACAGAAATGTCTATCTGAAAAATCAGATTCTTAAGGTGCCATTTGGTATACATTTGGGACTAAACCTCTATTTTGAGTATTTCCAGAATTCACTAGATGACACTATATGGTACAAAATTTTGCTAGGTAGAAAAGTTTTCCAAATAACACACAGCATAGATATTTAAAAAGGTTGACTGTGGTGACACTTAATGTAAATAAATGTAAATAAAATTAAAGTGTTGACACTTGGGATCACACTCTGGTGTACCTTTGTTCGGGTATGCCACGACTGTGATGCTGATTATCCATTATGGACTAAACTTCTGAAGCCTAGATGAGTATTTTTGAATGATTTTTTTCAAGCATAGAGATTAAAATCCACATGTGTTAGTGTAAACATTTTGTATATGAATCTGTTAACTGCAAATAAAGGACTTTTCAGTTTTTGCTTTATACCCATTAACTGTATGATTTTAGTAATTTTCTTAATTTCAAAAGAAACTGGTTTTTATTTTTCAGTGTTGAAAATGAGCCTGTGAGCACAAGTCAGAAAAAGGAAAATGTACTTTCATCAGAAGCTATAAAGGTACAGTTTTGAATTAATGTTACAACTTTATGTGGAAATCTAACCCCCTTATGTTGGACATTTGTGTCTCGGGGTGGGGAGGGGAGAAAGAGTTCCAAGGAGAGGGATTTGGGAACATGGTGTCCCTAACCTAGATTCCTAACCAACTACGGCATTTAACTTTTTTGTGCCTTAATATAAAATTTTTATTTATTGAGGCAAAGTGTTTTACACCATTCTATCTGCTTTGGGATTTATAGGTTTAAACCTCTATAGAATGTATGTTTTCACACCATGCCCACCACCAGCACCCCAATAATCCACCACCAAGATCCATTGGGCCACCTCCCTCCCATTCTGGTTGACCCAGCTCTGCTGTCAGATGTCAAGAGTTTATTGTTGATTTGGTTTTGACTGAGTCTTTATGTTTCTCTATATTTCACATACAAATGAGGTCATCCTTTTGTGCCTTAATTTTATAATCTATTAACTGGATCACCTGACCTTCATGGTCTCTTTTTTCCTAGGAAGTTCTTTGGTTGATGTCATGTTTCTCAAATGCTGCTGACCAGCAATAGCGCTTTGGGGAATAGAAGTTAATAACATGTTCTTACATGGCATTGCTCTGTGAAGGATACCTTTGTGGTCGGCTCACGTGAGAACTGGCTTTCTTTGCTCTATAAGGCAAGCATAGGAAGCATATAAATGGCAGACCTACTCACTTAGCTGTGTCATTAAAGATCTTTTAAAATCTAAAACTTGCAACATTTAATTTTACTCAAAAGTGATTTTTCTAGAAATTGGATATTGGTGTTGTTTGTGTGAGGCTGTGTATGTGATCAAATTTTGGTGACTGTTCACATTCAGAGTTTGGTCCCAGTCACTTTCTGTAACATGATTTTTGATAATCAAGGAGAAAGCTCCTGTGCTCCAGGGTAATACAGCTCAGTCAGTGGAGAACTTGAAAGTGATCTGAATTCTTTTGTAACTCAAAAGCATTAAGTTTGGTAAAGATAAACAATGTGTCAGCTATTTGGAGTAGACTTTATGCTTGCTGGGAAGTTTTTGGTTACTAATTCGATCTCCTTTCTGGTGATTGGTCAGTTCAGATCTTTTATTTCTCTTTCTTGGTGTGTCTAGCCAAAAGTTTGTCATTTTGCTTACCTTTTCAAAAACCAACTCTTGGTTGTGTTGACCTTTTCTTTTGTCTTTTTAATCTAATATTTCATTTATATCTACTCTGATCTTTGTTATTTCCTTGCTTCTACTAACTCTGGACTTCGCTTATTCTTGTTCTAGTTCCTTGAGGCATAAAGTCAGGTTGTTTGAAACTTCTCTTTTTTCAAACACAGGAACTGTTTGTTTATTTTGTCTGACGTGTACGCCGTACATTTATTACCAGCTACCCTCAACTCCAAAATCGGACACAGGAATGAGAAATAAAAATTCATTGCTCTTCTTAGTGAATCATTATTAGTAACTTTCATTAAAAAATGTACAAACTTTGTTAAAAGTTTACCAAGGCTTTTAAATGATTTGGTTACAGATATTTATAATACTTATATTTAAAATTCTATGTTAACTGATACAATGGAATATGATGTGAGGAAATGACTTGGCAAATGATTCCAAAAATCACCTGTAAACTTTCATAATCAGTAACAAACAGCAAAATGAGGTAGCCAAACTGTATTATTGGGGGAAAATAGCTTTCTAATGAAAGCCTAAAGATATTTGTGAAAAATATTCTCATGTGAGTTGGAAGATTTCATTCAAAATATTGTAAGAAGCCACAATTTAAGAATCGTAGCAATCCACATTTCAGAGTATATAAAATCTAAATATCCTTTCACATTTTCCAGATTTTGCTCAAACAAAAAACCTCAGGCCAGGGTATCCTAATGAGATCTTCATACCATGAATTGGTATGAAGGCCATGAATTGTTTTTGTTTTTGTTTGGGAGGAAGAGATCCCCTGAAAAAAATTCAAAATTGATAATGCCCCAAACAATCCCTCCCCCCTCTTTTAAAGTTAAACTCTAATTGTGCTTGGAATCCCATATATAAACAGATTAAAAGCAAACCTTCACTGTTGATGGTGGGAATGAGTTGCCTTGAAGAATCTCAGTTAGCCACTAGTCTCTGCCAACCATGACACCTCCTACAAATAGTTTTAAAATTACATGTGTGAAAAGGAAAGAACACAGCCTTTGGAATCAGATACATATGGGTTTAAGTCCCATGTGGTAGTTTGTAACCTTGAACAATTTGCTTAAAACTCTCTGAACTTTGGTTTGCTGGTCTGTGGTCTCCGTGTTCAATCCTCATTTCAAAGAAGTATTTTAGATACCTTTGAAACATGTTCAGTAATGCATGATGCCTAACACAAAGTAGGCACTAGGGAAAACAGTTGCCTTCTTGCCATATAAAGTCTGATAAGAACTTAGAAATTACTCTTGCTTGAAAATACTGTTAATATTTTTCTAGATGAATAGTATAACTATCCGCTGTTAGAATCATTTCATTCACTATAACATTTGAAAAGCAATTATTACATAAAGGGATACATATTGAATTCTGGCTAGAACTTACAATGTTCTCACCCCTTGATTGTTTAGATAAAGACTCAGTGCTGTCTGGGTACCCAAAATAGAGATTGCACCTCTGCTGTATCGATGACTAAGAATCTATCAGTATTGCTGGTACCAGCCTAGGCCTTTGATAGATCTATATTCTTGGGTGTTGAATGTATATTGTAAGCTGTCTTATTTGATTTACAGCAGCTCCAGCCTATCATACATAGATCTGAAATGGTCCATTTCTCCTTTGTGGTGTGATAGAGCACTTTATCAAAATAGAAACTAAGTATGAAGGGTATTATACATAGTCTAGATTTTTATGAGTAAATTTATGTCCACAGGTTCCAAATATTGATCCAAAAATTTTAGAGGATCAAAAATTTTAGAGGACCAAAAAGCTCTCAGAGAATTAGTAACATTTATTACTCTAGCAGTTGTTTTCTTTGAAGAAGTCCTACGATATCAGTAAAAATGGCATTCCTCCCATGTTATGTCATCTTGTTCCTGTCTCTTCTCACATACACTTCTGCCCAGGTTGATTTGATTTCTGCCTACATCTCAATGTATAACAATGGTGACATCTATTTCTCCCGCCTGACTTGTCCTTGCTAATTATTTTAAGTCCTTTATCGTTAGATATGAGATTTGACATACTCAAAGTTAAATTTAATATATATATATATATTTTTAATTCCTGTCCAGTTGGAAGGTGCCACCAGTTACCCAGTCTTGACACCTGGGAGTGATTCTGCCTCTCCATGTTGTCTCCCTTTCCATATGCCAAGACCTGTCAACATCCCTTCCTCTTCACACCTATCAATACTGTATAGCACAGACTTTTCTTTTTTAGACTCAATTTTTACCCACATCTTTTTTTTTTCTCTGATACATATAGTAGATGACTGTCTTGAGTTATGTATGGTTAAGGGCACTAATTTGATACAGTGCATGTAACCATATTCCTTTATCAGAAATTACATGGTTATTGGGCCTCCCAGGTGGCGCAGCAGTTGAGCACTGGGTTGTGAAGCTGCCCGCAGCCTCTGCAGCGCCAGTTCGATCCCTGGCAGCTCCCAGGCCACAGGAGGAGGGTCTCACATGGCGCGCAGACCTCTCCTGCTGCCCGCTGCTCCCCTCAGCAGTGTACTTTGGTGCTTCTGCCTGCTCTGCTCCCTGCTCTGGCTCTGGTGAATTCTTTCACCCTTCCGTGCTTCCAACTGTACCCAGTGCTTATATAAATAAATAAATAAATCTTAAAAAAAAAAAGAAATTACATGGTTATTAAAACCTGCTATTCTATAGCATTTTCTAATTCAGCTTTTTTATCAACAATTTTTATTTTTATTTTATATATTTTTACATCCTTTTTCATTTTTGCATAATGTATGCATTTTCATCTTGGTTATATTCCCCATACAATTCCCACCCCCATGTATTTTGACCTTAATCTCTCCTCACCACCCCCCCCCCCGTAGTGTGTCTCTGGTTTATAGTTGCTTGTTGATTTTGATTTTTACTTTATTATAATTAGTGTTTTCCTGGTCCCTTATTTAGGTTTTCTAAATTCCTGCTATGAGTGAGACCATCCAGTATTTTTCTTTTTCTTTCTGGCTTATTTTGCGGAGCATGATCCCTTCCGGCTCCATCCATGTTGCTGCAAATTGCATGAGTTTATCCTTTTTGATTGCTGAGTAATATTCCATTGTGTCTATGTACCACATCTTCTTGAGTCCAGTCATCTATTTTTGGGCATTTGGGTTGTTTCCATAGCTTAGCTATTGTAAATAGTGCTGCTATAAACATAGGGGTGCAGGTGCCCTTTTGAATTAAAGATTCTGTGTCCTTTGGGTAAATACCTAGGAGTGGTTTTGCTGGATCATATGGAAGATCCATCTTTCTGCAGGTCATCCATGCTGTGCACAACATACTCAGAACCTGAGGCTAGACAGGATGGCCAATCCACATGATTAAGACAGTAGAAGACAACTCACCTGACCTTCCCTGTGCCAGTCACCATGTTGTGACAGCACCTGCTAGAGGCTGCTCCAGGAGGTGACAAACTAGTGCTGGTTCGACTTGCAAGTAAGGTCTTATATATCAATAAGTAGGCGCCATAGACAGGGCTTTTGGTGTATCTTGTCATAGTCATGACAGATAGGTGTCTTAAGCATCTAGAATAGTATCTGGCGCATGATTATTTGTTGAATGAATACTTTAAAGTTTTCATTGACCTAATTGCTACTTGGTACATCTAATTTCAGCTTATTGTGGCATTCCTCAGGCACTCTCCTCCAAGTCTTGTCTATTTTGGGATCCCAAATTCCAGAGCCATTTGTCAGACCTTGTTCATTGTCTTCTCCACTTAAAGAATTGCACAAACTTTCGCCACTTCCTTACCACTTTACTTTGGAGGAAATGTCCATACTCCTCTCTAAGGCTAATGCTTCCCCATTACTAGAGGCATCAGAATCTTTTTCACCTTCTGCTTTTCTTTCTGGAACCTGTCACTATTCTCTTGTACAGCATTCACTCCCTTTCCAGCAGGTGTAGAACCAACCCACAAAAAGCCCTTTCTTTTGCCTTGGACCTTATCATTTTATGGACTATCATTTTATGCCTTTCCTTTTCCCTAGTTAAAAAACTAAAGTGTTCTCTTCAGTTACTGACTGTTCCATTTCCTTACCTCACACTTGCAGTGAAACACCTTGAGTTTGTGGTTGTGATCACAAATTCCTGAGATGTTATGCCTTTCTCCTGCATTCCTAGGGTTTCTTTAGTCCTCATCCATCATTTATTAATCCAGCAAATATTTGAGCAGCTCTTATTAATGTCAGACACATTTCGAGGTGCTAGAGACACTGCAATGAATAAAAACAGGTAAATATCCCTGCATTTTTTTGTGTGTTTGTGTGTGTGTGTGAGAGAGAGAGAGAGAGAGAGAGAGAGAGAGAGAGAGGCAACTACAAAAATTAAGCACAAAAAGGATATACACAGTTTCAGAGTGGAGGAGTTTACTATTTTAGATAAAGTGACTGAGGAAACTTTCAATGAACAGATGACTTTTAAGGAAAATTCTGAAGGAGGTAAAGGGAAGTGAGTCATATAACTATCTGGGGAAGAACATTCTAAGCAGAGCAAAGGGTAAAGGTACAATTCCCAGGGCAGGAATATTTCTGATGTTTTTGAAGACCAGTGATGGCAGCTAGTCTTCACCTTTCTTGAACTCAGTGACATTTGGCATTTGTCCCCCTGTGGTATTAGAAATATTCTTCATCTTTTGCTTTGGGGGCTGTAACCTGGAAGGGATGACTGGTCTGCTTTTGGCTTTCTCTGTCCCTTTATTGACTTTTCTTCTTTGTGCCTGCCTTTTAATCTTCTTTCCCTAGAGGACTTCGTGTTACTCTCCCTTTCCCCTGTATGTACTGTGTGTTGCCAAATTGCATTCTTAGGTGATGATTCTGACTGATTACTAGATATCTAAGCCAGGGGAGAAAAAATTAAACAAGTTTAACATCTGAATTGTTACCTTACCCCTTCTCACCCCCACAGAAATCCCTTATCCTACTCCCCATTTATTTCCCATGTTCATTTTTGACTTAACAACTCAGACAGTTGCCCAATTTGGAAAACTTGTCATGTATGACTTTATTACCCATCAGCCTCTACTTACTTTATGATTGGTCATCTTATCAACCTCATTCTCTATCCTCTGTGTCTGTCTCCTTCAGCAACACACACCTGCCATAATCAACTTGACACTATCTCTGTACATGCTATACTGTGTGTCTAGAATGCTCTTCTTACCCTTCAATCAAGCTCACGTTACCTTTGGAGTAGATTCTCCCCATCCCCAGTCACTGACTTACCTCTTAGAAGCTCCCACAGTGATGTAATGATGAGTATCTTGATGACTGTAAGTGCCTTGAAACCGTAGCTAAGTCTTACTAATCGGAGTACATAATGCTTTCCTGTATTTCCTTGTGTTGGGCACATAGCAAAGATAATAGATAGGTGAATGGATGAATTTGGACATAAGGTCCCTGAATTACAATATATTGACTGTGAAGAAAAAAAATTTAAAATTCCTAAAAGACATCTAGTGTCATCAGTATCCTTTGTATATTATAAGCAGAATAGTAAAAAAAATTTAGAGTAACTGAAACTAATGTTTTGTTAGCCTTTGTTTGAATTGAGTACTATCATGGCAGACAGTCCTGCTGCAGGCGACAAAGGCTCTAGTTTGTGGCAGCTTGAACTTCAGTGTTGTCTAGGCCAAGGACAGAGAGCAGCTGTTTTAGAAATAAACATAAAATTTTTATTTCATAAATACAGAATTTATTGTCTTTGAATAGCAATGTTCCTGCTCGTTTTAATTTCTAAATTTAAATAGCTTTTTTTCTTGTTGAAGATATTTTAATTATTGACAGACATGTCTCATAAGATTGTCAGGGGAAAAAAGTAAGCAACTAAAGACAGTTTGGAAAACGTATGTCTGGGGGTGGGTGAATGTTCTTCAGTCAGCTTAAGATACAGGAATTCTGGCCCTCCCTGGTGGCACAAGGGGTTAAGTCTCAGCACTATGAAGCTATTGGCAGCACTGCAGCACGAGTTTGATCCCCAGCCAGAGAGCTAACCCACAAGCACAGCAGACTTCTCCTGTCTTGCCCGCTGCTCCCCTCAGCAGTGTATTTCAGTAGATCACCTGTTCTGCTCCCTACTCTTTTTCTGGTGAATCCTCTCACCCCACCCCCACACCTCTGACCTACACCCCAGCCCTGTATACAAAAATAAAATAAATCTTTAAAAATATATATAAAAAATTTTTTAAAAGGTTAAGCAATTCTTTATCCTTCAGCAAGAAACTAAAAATTGAGAGGAAGAAGAAACAACTTAAAAATTATAACAAATGTTTAAATTTGAAGATTTATTATTTCAGTAAAATGTATCTTGTTTAGAAAGTAACCTATTATACTTGAAAGATATTGTTGAGAAAAATAATAGAGGCAATGAAATAAATTATATTTTTGACAGAAATTATGTCTTGAGATTTTACTGATGTCATAAAGTATATATTCTGAAGTGTACCTGTGTAAAATAAGTGCTTCAGTTTTATAAGACAATTTTGTAAATCTTTAAAACATTTAAAGAATATATGCTGTATTTTTTTTTTTTTAAGATTTATTTATTTATACAAGCACTGGTACAGTCAGAAGCACGAGAAGGTGAGAGGATTCACCAGAGACAGAGCGGGGAACAGAACAGGCAGACTGACTACTGAGGGGAGCACTGAGCACAGCAGGAGAGGTCTGCGCCCCATGTGGGACCCTCGCTGGGGGCCAGGGATCGAATTGGCGCTGCAGAGGCTGTGGGCAGCTTCGCAGCCCAGAGCTCAACCACTGCGCCATCAAGGGAGGCCCTATATGATTAGCCTTTACTTGCCTTTCTTCAAGTAGCTATTCAGGATGAGCAGTTATTTTTCCTCACTACACAAGGGAAAAATCACTGCCCTGTTCCCATTACAGAATTTATTTATTTTGATTCAGAAAAGAGTATCATGACTTGAAATTATAACAAATTAACTGGAGCAGTGAAAATTCAAGAAAAAATGTGTAACTTTCATACACATGAGCAATTTCAAAATGTCAACTAGCATATTCTTTTCTGCCAAACTGAAAGGCCATTTATGCTGCTGATATGAGGACAGGGTAGAACTAACTTGTAGTGTAGGCTTCCAAAATGAGCAGAAATCTGGATGGCTGAGGTGGAGATGAGTTGCAGTTGAACCCAGTAAAAGGTGAGATTTTGAATGATTCTAGAAGGCTGGTGATATTCTAAATGTAGAGACTTCACAAGTTATATTAAGGTCCTAACACGTAGAAAAATATTATGTGTTTACTCAAATACACTGACACCTAAAGGTGGGAACAAACTTAAAATACTGTTTGCTTGAAATTAATTTTAAGCTAATGGCTTCAAAACATTTTCTCAACCTTCCATATGCTAGGTTTTATTAGCAATTAATGGAACTCTCCTTTAAACTGTTTTGAATTGGGATTAAAACATGGAGCAATGTAGACAAATGCCGTTATAATTAGGATGCTCTTGCTTTCTCAAAGATTCACTTCTTACCCAACTTTGTCATGTGAACCTACTGTGCCCGTAGGTGGTTTTACCTTGATGTCCTGATCTTTTTCTGACTCACACTTGAGCTTTTATAAGGACGAGTGAGCATGTCATCTGACAGATAGGGTCAGATTTACATTCCTTTTACAAGTGGGTAAATGAGCATGTTTGGGAGGCAGGGTGAGTTGGCACATTAGAAGAGTGTGAGGTGGGGTGCCAGCTTGCTCTTTGATACAGAAGCACAGTCTGTCTTCACACAGCCCAGTATGGTTAGGTTGCTGTACCAATAACCTAGTTATGAGCAAGTAAAATGCACCTTTGGACTTGTTCAGCGCCTGCAAGAATTCTCAGTGCTGTCTACCATTTGCATGAATGCACATACCTTTTACCTTTTTAAAATCAGTGCTTCAATTTTTATAAGATATTTTTGTGAATCTTTAAAGCATTTAAAGAATATTTGTTGTATTTTAATGCCTTTTCAAGTGACTGTCCAGGATGAGCAATTATTTTTACTCACTAAAGAGGGAATAAATCACTATTTGTGTTAACATGAAGGATTCAAACTTCTCAGAATTGATGTTCCATGTTGCCGTCCTTGTCGCACTCGCTCTCTCTCTTTTTTTTTTTTTTTTTTTTGCTGCCCCTACCTCCTCTTCTTGAGAAACATTTTTATAAGTTGGAGTGTCCTGAGTCAAGAGTACCAAAATGATGAGGTCTGTTTAAGTGTTGTCTAGTGTACCAAAGTGTTTGAAAAACTGTCCATTACTCTTAATAATAAAGGCTAAATTTCAAAAAGAAAACATGAGGGTTTTGTTGATTGGTCCCTTTACATATCTCATCATACTTCTCTCCTTTCTCATTCTGTACCCTCTGCAGAATGTTTGCCTCTAGTCATATTAAACTCCTTTAAAACTTCCATCTCATTAAGCAAAGAGTGCAGACGAGGGGGAGAGGGATGGAAAAAGGGAGAAAGCAACAAGAGAGGCGAGAGGGAGAGAGATAAACAAGCATCACACAGTCTCCTTTTAGGTCTTCTGAGGACACCTCCTCTAGGAAGCATCCCAGGTTACTTCCTGTGCTCTCACCAATGAATCTGGACTAGTGACTCCTGGTGTGGGTTCTGCCCAGTGCTGTACTTCTCCCTTACTGGCTTTAACTACATGGTTTTGTGCTGCCTGTGCTCTTGAGTAGATTGTGAACTGCCCAAGGGGACAAACTCATTCACCTTAACAGATGTTTCCCTGGCACCCCTGCACACAGTGTCATGTAATAGGTTCTCAGTCTTTTTCAATAATGTTATTTTTTCAATAATGGTGCTTATTGTCCTCTATTTTTATTTCAAAGATTCCCCAAAGTGAAGACAGAAGAAACCATGCTGAGAAGCTAACCACTTCTCCAAAGCAGGAAGACCCCAAAAAGTCAAACGACCTTCCCAATTCCACCACTTCAGACATCAAGATAGGAGAAAGTGATCGCCAGCCAAAAGAGAGCTTTTTTCAGTTTCTTGGAAATTTATTCAATATCTCAGGAAAAACATCGCTTAGTGAAACTAAGCAGTCTTCTTCCAAAGATGATCAGGATAAAACTGAGAAAGATTTACAGAGTCCCAGTGACCATCATGGAGAAGACACCAAACAGGAGAGGGAGGTCTTGCGTGACTCCCTTGGAACCCAGGCACTTCCAGTGGAAGAACAAGAGTCCACTTCATCTGAATTCTCTGAAGCCTTTTCTTTGGATACAACACAAGACAGTGAACAAGAAATCAGTGATCTGCCAATGTAAGTTCAAAATTTACTTAACCAAAAATATTGAGCTATTGGATCTAACTTTTGAACTTTGAACTCTGTGGTTAATTGAGAGGGTTGGAAAAAAGTGTTCTGTAGTGTCTCTGCTACTGGGTAAAAAATTAGATGATTATGTATATCATGCCTGTCACCTAGGGCCTTTTAAGGTATTGTAGGGCTGGTACTGGTAGCTTTTAGGTGCTAACTTTGTCATAGTATAATATTTATTTCTAATTTGACTCCCTTAAAGATGTGAATTCTTCCTGTATTAAGGTATTGTGTTTAGTGGCTACATTTTGGGAACAAAAATGGTCCTAAGGTTTGTATTAATACTTCTATTAATACTTTTAATAGTATTAAAATATTCTTTTAGTACTATTAATACTATTCTATTAATACATTTTTCTCTGTGAGATCCAATTAAAAAGGGTAACAAGAGTTACATTGATGATTTATAAAGCTTGCCTTATGAACATTTTCACAGCTCTAAGAAGCTGAAATGGTGCCCAAATTTAAGGAACATTTCATCACTTTTTTTTCTTCCTTTGATTAACAAATTAGCTTATTTTTCTTTTATTCAGGTGAGCTAGAGGGAATATTTTCCACCCCAAAAATTTTTAGTAGTAGTTTTGAATCCACTAGATATCTTGCCTAGCAAAATGTATTCATTCATAACTAATAAGAATCAATTTTGTTGATTTTAACCTAACCTCTTCTTGAAAATTATTTTTAATTTAAGAGGTCATTAATATGATGTAGGTGATAACTTAGAACTCTGTCGTTCTTTGTCATTTCAAAGTGTCTTCGTGTGTGTGCTTTCAGTTAATTTCCTCATAGCAACCTTATGCTGTAGGCACAGACATTTCACATCTCACTGTTGTGAGAACTGAGGTCCGGGTGAGTTTTCCTATCAAGAGTTATGTGGTGAGGTTTTGCCCTACCAAATGTTAAATGTACTGCTAAATCTACAATAATTGAATCAGTGTCATGATCTAATATATCTGCTAGAAATTTAAATGTAATAAAATCGTCTAAAAATAGACTCATATGTTGGTGATTTGAACCACTGCTTACAGCATTATATATACTTGTGGAATGGAGGACTTGGGGTGTTGGTTAATAATTTGGGGAAAAAACCAAAAACTAGATACTTAGTCCATTTTTATATTAAAATTAATTGAAAGAATAACATGCTTCAAACACAAAAACTAAAAGTAGCTAAATGTGTATTATTTTAGTGATAAACTAAGTGTGATAATACTGGAGAGGCATCAGGAGAGAAGATCAGGAGGCTGGGTTACTGCCAATTTTCCAACTAACTTATTTTAACAAAATAAACAATGTTAAATTGGTAAAGAGAAGACAGTATGAAAAAAAAAAGTCAGAAGATGCTTTTTGTTTGTTTGTTTGTTTAGAGAAAAAGTTTATTGAGGAGAAAAAGAGCAGAAATAAAGTGGGACTCCCAGGCCATGAAACCATGCCAGGGAGGGCCAAGGAAGCCCAGAAGATGCTTTAACACATAAGCAGCTTAGACACTAACAATAGGAAAAATATGGACCATATAAATCATTCAAATAAAAGAAATATAAACTCGAGCAATGAAGAAAATGCAAACTAAGATAACTTTTAGGCTGTTGATATAGTAATAATAAATATTATACTCTGTGTCCCCCAGAGGTGATAGAACTGGTGTTCGTACACACTGCTGGGATTGAAGAGTGTAAACTGATGGGTCATTTCAGGGAAATACGGTATCCAGAAACTTAAAAAGTTTTATGGGGCTTCTGGTGGCCTAGGGGTTAAGTCTCAGCAATATCACCACTTTGGGCTGAGTTTACAAGGCCAGGGAGCTAACCCACATGGCACAGCAGACCTTTCCTGTCTCTCTTCCTACTCCCCTCAGCAGTGTATTTCAGTAGATCCACTTGTTCAGCTCCTCACTCCGTCTCTGGTAAGGGTACCCCCTGCACCTCTGTCCTATACCACAGTTTTAATTTTTTTCTATCTTTTAAATCTTTTAAAAGATAAATAAAGGTTCTATTAAACATTAATATAGGAACATATAACACAGAAAAGTGGTCTGAAGCAGTACTGTTTTCAGTGTGCTCCTTGGATCAGCAGTATCTGTATCCCCAGGGTCTCATTAGAAATGCAAATGATTTGGTTCTTACCCACTGACTCAGACTCTCTGGGAATGGAGCCCAGCCAGCTTCCAACTATCATTCCTGGTGACTTTTTCTGTTCCAAAGTAATTTAAAATGGTGCAGATTTTGAGGCTGACATATGGGAGTTGGATGGAACTGAACATTTGGACTTTTTATTCCTTGGCTTTGATTAGTAGCTCAGTTTTCTTTCTTTGTTACTGGACATGAGAAAAGTGGAAGAAGATTTTATGCCTCTTATTAATAAAATCCTTGTTGTTAATAGAAAAATTGCTTTAAGGCAGTTGACTACAGCTGCCTCATTTCAAAATCATTTCAAAGATGATTTTGACCTACTAGGACCAGGGGACTAACTACCTTTTGGTAGAAATATAGGCTTCTCTTGCCTAGATCAGAAATCCTGTAGATTAGAATTACAGCTTTAGTAACTTGATTATTGTGCATTTGTTTAGTAATTATCATTTAAAAGTGGATACTAGTTCTATTAATAGTTTCCTTTGACGGTATGGTTAAGCTATGCTTATAATCAAGTCAACACTGTTTTTAAAATCTGGAGAAAATAATTTTAAAATCTATACTTTAAATATTAGAGTTTTAGTATTGGTTCTGTGACATGAATTTACTAAAAATGAGGGTATATTTAATTTTTTAAAAATTCAGATCTTGAGAATATTTCAAATATAAAATGTTATTTAAAACTAAGAGCCTCACAGCATGGCACTCAACCTGCTGCGCCACTAGGGAGCCCCTCTATGTTTAAGATTTCAGTCTCATACAATCATTTCCATCTTTTAAAATAAGGAAGTTAACTGAAGGCTTTAGATTATCTTATATAAAAATGCCCTTTTTTTTTAAAGATTTATTTATACATACAAGAACTGGGGTACAGGCCAGAATTGGGGGGGGTGGTGAGAGGATTTACCAGAGACAGAGGGAACAGAACAGGCAGATTGACTGAAATACACTGCTGAGGGAAGCAGTGGGTGAGTTAGGAGAGGTCTGCTGTGCCATGTGCGTATCTCCCTAGCCAGGGCTCAAACTTGTGCTGCAGTGGCTTCGGACAGCTTCATAGGTTGTGTCTTAACCCCTTGCGCCACCAGGGAGGCCCCCCCTGGTGTTTTTCTTTTTATCAGTAGGTCTTTGGTAACCAGGGTGTATTAAAAAGGGCCAGTAGCTTGATTTAAACAAGTTAATAAAATAACTTGTGCTGTTTAATGTTATCCATTAGTATAGTAACAAACATATTTACTGTGATGACTATTAATGTAGTTTTCAAAATTTGCACAAGTTACATTATTAATTATTTGGAGTGTGTTTTAAAAAGTCCATCAAAAGGCATTATAAATGATTTCATCTTCAGTTAAAAATAGCAAGCAATTTTATAATTGTTTTTATGTATAATTTACTATGCAGAGATCATTTTTAATATCCATAAAGCCTTTAAGAAAATCTTTTTGTTTGTTAGATGTTTTCTGTTGTCTCATAGGTCTAATATATTTATATAGAAAGCTACTTTGTTGGGTAGAAATACTTTATTTTTAACAGGTCATTACAAACTGTTCTGTGATTTAAAAAAAAAATGCACTTTATTTAAATAGAAAAGTTAAGTCTTCCCTATTATGAAAAGCATTCTTAAACATGTAATTTGAAAGGAAATAAATGTAATGCTAAAAAGGTAGCTTAATTAGTTTCCTAAACATGAATTCAATACTTTTGCTCTTAGGTTGTTACAATCATATGTTGTGCCTGTATGTTTCATAAACTCTCATATGATCAGTGTTTCTGTCTTGGGCTGAAATGCATAAAAACCTGTTTAGATTTTCAATAACACATGTCCATTTCCTTAAATATTTGAAATTTCTTTCTTACTATTGTTTGAATCATGTACTTTTAGTTATAGATAACCTGTGAATCATGTACTTTTAGTTATAGATAACCTGCTACAGCTACATTATATGTAAATTTATATTCCTTTTATCTGTTAAGCTTATGAAAAATGAAACTTTAAATTTTCTATTCAGTTTATTTTTAAAGGTATGTGTTTTGGCCTTTTTATTTACTGGGGAAAAACTTAAAATTTAAAGCACAGATTTATGTTCTTAATAATTTTCAATTATGGTGACTCATCTGCAACCTCTGAAAGAATGATGAAGAAAATGGACTCTATTGGCATGACTAATCCTTTAAGAAGTGGGCGTGTAGTTCCTCAGTACCTGAAGGGACTAATTATAATACATGAAGCTAAGCTTGAAACTTTGATGTTCAGTGCTTTAAAGATGGTAATAGAATTGTTTAGGAGTTAAAATATGTATTTTAGTTACAAGCATATATAAAAATGCTATAGGTTATCTAGAGAATTTTAAGCTACTTCATATAAATCAATATAATCATCTTTATTGAAAGTACCCAGAAAGCCCTAAAAATGTAAAACAAAGATTCCCCTCCCCAAGAGACGGACACACACACACACACACACACACACACGTGCTAAAACTACTGAAAGACGGTATTACAATATGTGTTAATTTAATGGCTTTTTCTCTGTAGTCTATTTTAAATCAAAAGTTGTTGGACTGATGAGGGATAAAATGCATTAAGGTCTGTTTAGGAAAGGATTTCTAGTAAAATGATGTAAGTTTACTAGAAGAATGAAAATCTGATCCTTTTCTCTCATTTTCTATTTCTGGGGGTGTGATGTTTTTTGGTGTATGTATTTCATCAGAATTATTTTGGTGATCTTTGGGGGAGAAAACATTGCAGCCTGAAACTTTGAAAAAACATAAAAAACTTTGAAAGAAAAACCAAACATAGAGAAAAATTCAGACTTTCATTCTGAATTGTATATTTTGATATGGGGACTCAGCAATTTATCTTTTTCTCCTCTTGAATGTTTTCATAGAGACCTAATCTAACTTTTGTTTTATAACAGCCTTTGATCTAGCCTGAAACCCATGCAGCAGCTAAACCCATTTTTGCAGGACAAAGATTTTCTCTACATTTCTTTAGCTGCTTTATAATGGATAGTGAAACTAAATGATGTAACTTGGAATTTTTCACAATAGTGGTATGATAGGATTATAAATGTCAGCAATTATGGAGATTGAAATTAATTATTTCAGCTAAAATTCAAGAAATGTGTAAGGGGCACAGTTGATGGAGATTTTACATGTCAAAGGTGGTCTTAACTTTGGTTTATTCTTAGATAAATCTAGTATTAAAGTTAATTACTTTAAAATTGGGGAGAAAATTGGGTCTCCCCTGGTGGCGCAGGTGGCTGAGCACCGCACTGTGAGACTGTCCACAGCCTC
Source organism: Talpa europaea (assembly GCF_964194135.1). NCBI lineage: Eukaryota > Metazoa > Chordata > Mammalia > Eulipotyphla > Talpidae > Talpa > Talpa europaea. The sequence goes on from NC_140070.1 coordinate 84,796,886, forward strand.
TGCAGCACCGGTTCGATCTGGTTCGATCCCTGCCTGCCTGTGAGGGTCCCACATGGTGCAGCAGACCTCTCCTGTCTCGCCCTCTGCTCCCCTCAGCAGTGTATTTCGTCAGTCTGCCTGTTCTGTTCCTCGCTCTGTCTCTGGTGAATCTTCTCACCCTCCCGCACATCTGACCTGTACCCCGGTTCTTGTAAAAATAAATAAATCTTTAAAAAAAATTGGGGAGAAAATTCATTTTAGATAATGGATTTCTTAGTTATTCATATGGATCCTGGTGGTGATTTGTTAATTACATGTTTAATCTGAAAAAATTAAATAGAACATTTTTCTACCATACATGTTTATAGCCAGGACACTAAAATGTAACTGGACTTTAGAATTTAAGACCTTTTATAACAACCTACACTGTCTTAAATCTTAGCAAATCACTAATATTTAGAATCACTGCTTTACTTAATCATTTGTTTATTCATAAAAAGTTATTAAACATACACCATTTACCAAATCTTGTGTGGAGCACCTGAAAATACTAAGGCAACATTGCCTTCCCACCAGGTAGTGGGAAAATGCTTAAGTGCGTAAATCTTGATAGTGTAATGTGGCAAATGCTGTGTCTAGTATCCTTTTCACCCACAGATCAGAGGCTTAGCACCCAGTTCCAAAGTGGAAGTATCCTGAGTTAGGTTTGCATTAGAGAAAATTCGTAAACTGAGTCTTAAGGGATGTTAGTGTTTGTCTCTGGGGTTGCAGTTAAAGGGGAGAGAATGTTTGTAGAAAGAGCTTCAAGATAGCATGGCACGGTGTGAGAATTCCCAGAGGTAGATTCCTCAAGGGAAGTTGAATGCTGAGGGCATCAGGAACTTTATGCTGTGGATGCTCTATTTTTTTCTAGAAATTCCTTTTGATTTCTTCATTTACCCAAGCCATTTAATACTTGTTATACTAATCAATTTTTTTTTTTTTTTTTTTTTGGTGGGACCCTCGCCGGTGGCCAGGGAGTAAACCAGTGCTGCAGAGGCTGCGGGCAGCCTCGCAGCTCAGCACTCAACTGCTGCACCACCAGGGAAAGCCCACTAATCAAATATTTTAACTGAATATTTTAAGAACTTAACCCAAGAGGGGATTTTTGAAGGCAACCGTGAGTTAATGCATATTTATCGAGTCAGGGCAAGACATTTTACCAGGTGCTTCTCTGTAAAACTCCATTTAGCGCCTCCCTGGTGGGCTAGGGATTAAATCACAGCACAGTCACTGCTGCAGCTGCTAAGTTAAACCCAAACAGCACTGTCTCCCCCTCTGCTCCTGTGAGCAGTGTATTTCAGTAAATCTGCCTGTTCTGCTTCTCATTCTGTCTCTGGTGAATCCTCCCACAACCACCCCCTGCACCTCTGGCCTGCACCCCAGTTCTTCAGTGCATCCATAAATAAGTCTTTAAAAAAATAAATAATAAAACTCTCCATCTATGTGTTAAAATTCAAATTCACATCTATGGGAAGAAAGCTCGCCATATACTCTGATATGTTAGAAAAATCAATGTTATATCCATAAGCTTGTGAACCAGTATGAGGCACCAGTGCTGTGTGGTTTCTTCCACTTGGTCCTTTGAGAGTATAACTAGAAATGAGCCTCTGAGTGGTCTGCCCACCTTATCTCCATGAATCTCGGTGAGAGAGATATTTATAAGCAGATTAGAGGCAACAGCTCAGAGGAGCTCAAACATTCTTGCTGTCTTGTTACCTCACTTGCTGCTTGTCACAACCTTATTGCTATTTTAGATAAATGATATTTAAAAGATTTAACTAAAGCATTCTAGGACTTCCTTCCCAAATTAGCACATATTAAATAGTATTTGCAATACATACTTAATCAGTTTCTGGGAATACTGATGAGCGCTACTAATTATATTTTCTGATATTCTTCATGCTGTTTCTTTTGCAGACAAACAGATGTTAAACTAGAGAGGCCTTCAGTAACATATGCAACCTATCGAGGCCCCAGACAAATTAAGAAATATTTGAAACAACAAACTTCATTAGAAATTGTGACTCCCTTGGATAGAGAAGATGAAAGTTCTGACTCTAGTACAAACACACATATTGGCCCCAGAAGTGAGAGAGAGACTGGGATAGTGCCAGTGTTGTCATCAGCTGGCACAGACACATCAGCGAAAGGACATCTGCTAGACCGCCCAGCGGAAGACTCTGATTGTTGCAGAATAAATCCCTATACAGAGGGCCATCCGACAAACAACCCAGCACTTCTGAATAATGCTGCTTCTAAAGAAATTTTAAATAAAAATGATTCTGAAGGACCTGAGAGAAATAGACTATCCCCTTCCTCTGTGATTCACTCCAGTTCTGCAGTTAGAGAATCTGACTCACAACATTTAAGTTGTGTACCAGTTTCTCAGACTGACAGAAATTTGAAATGTTCAGCACGGTTTCCCGGAAGTAACAGCAGCATAGTTTCTTACAGTCCAGATTTTCAGAGAAAAGGAAAGGCTGACACTGCCCTGAAAGAAAAGAGCTTTGTGATGAGTGATGAGACATTGTTGCAAAGAGATGAGCATGTTGGACTTGAAAACCCTGATACTTCTGACTTCCCTTGTAGTAAATCTGATGAAAGTGACACTACCAAACAGGAAAGTACGGATTTGCCCAGTTCAAATAAATCAATTGGGCATGAAGGTCTGCACTTGTCAGAGAGTAAGTGTTCTGACAAGCAGACAGCAGATAACTCATCAACGCAGGCTGCCAATCACACCAGCACCACTGCCCCTCAGAGACATGCTGTGACAGACTCAGAACTTGTAAATGAAGGAAGTAGGTTGTCTGCCCAAGATTCAGAGAAAAATTTAGCTGTTACAGAAATCAGACAAGAAACAGAAACTGCCTCAATTTGTGAACCCACAGCTTCAAGTCAGGTAAAAGCAACAGGAGATAAACCTTTCCCTAAAGATATTGACAAGTTTGTAACAGAAGCCAAAAAGCTGGACTTTAGACCACATGGCAAAATGCCTCACAATATTAGACTAAATCAGAAGGACTTGGCCTCTGAAAAATGCATCAGTGAATCAGTTGTGACATGCTTAGAAAGTAAAAGAGCACCTGAACTGAATGTTCACCTTCATAGAAATCACATTTCAGAATCTCTTCCTGACTCTGAAAGTCATCAGCAAGCCAAAGTACTACCAGATGCCAGAACATCTGTTACCCATGACTGTAAAAAATCAAATCTCAATACTTCATCTCCTACCTTTTCTTCCGGTGCCGACATGCTGAGCAAGTTGGTTATTCCTGTTTTAAAGAAAGAGGATTCCTCTGTGCTCATTAAAAGTGGAGATGTGGGCATTATTGGTATTGCCAAGCAGCCTAACAAATGTCAAGAAGAGAATGTGGGAAATCATGTTGAGGTTGCAAGCAGTCCGAGTCTTCCCACTTGCCTTCACCTTGAGCATGCATCTGCAGTTCTTGAATCCAAAGAAGTTCTTCCTGATAGTGAAAACTGTCAGGTCCCACTAGATCTTGAAGCCATTAACACTCTCCTAACTGGAGTGGACTCAAGATTTGGGTCTGTAAGCCTCTCTAAAGATCACGGTGCCATCTCACCTCAAGATGCTAATAAAGCAGAGTCAGTGCTTTCAAAAACTGTATCAAGTAAGAGTACTGTAGAGAAGTCTGAGTCTCTTTCCTTAGGAACCCAAACTGGTAATGTTGCTACAATTTTATCAAAAGCTGAAATTGATGGTCAAAGCAGTATTCCTGTTGAGTCACGTTCTGAAAAGGAGAAAACAATAGCTCTCTCCAAGTTATCTGTTTCCCAAATAGAGCCCAGAGACATTTCTCAGGATAAAATTTCTTTTCCGTGCAGAATGACAGATGCGCCAGCCAAGTCAATTTTATCAGAATTAACTTCCCCAAAGGTTGAACAGGACAGAATTTTTCTGTTAATGGATCATAAGCAGATTCAAGAGAAATATTCAGATTCTGGCCTTATAGAGAATTGCCAAACTGAGATTTCTCCTGCTGCTGCCAGCTATCAAGGTAAACATGAAACAGAAGTCATAGGTTATTCTCCTGATTTTCCTCAAAGTAATACATCTGAGATTTTACCTCCTGTTCATGATGAAAAAGTCACTAGTCAAATGGCCAAGAATTGTGAAGCCAGTGCTTGTCAATCTTCAGCTATTTGTGGGACTAAAGAAATTTCTAGTTTGTCAGAAATGACAGAACTCAGCTTATCTAATACTCCCCCCAAATTCCAAGAAACTGACAGCACAAAAGTAAATTCACCTTTTCTAGGTTCTGATATCAGTTTAGAAAGAAACACTTTTGCATCTGAAGAGTCAAGCTTTTTTAATATACCTTCTGTTCTGACATCAGAAAAGATAGCTTCATCTCACAGAGAGAAACAGCACACTCATTTAAGTTGTGGCTTTGATAGCCTGTCTTCCTGTAGGAACTCTGAAGAAGTTAGTTCACATACTCCCCCAAATAATTTTGGTCCTGTAAAAGTTACCAAAGCTGTCACACTTGAAGGTACCTCCATAGCTAATCTGCTGAACACTAACAGCTCCTATTTGGAATTTGAAATGTCTGTCCCAACAGGGGCAAAAGTGACCCTTTTGCAGGAACTTTTTGGGAATCCTACTGAGAAGGTATCTCTTGATTTCCCAACTGCTGCCCAATTTGACAAGCCCAGTGCCGTGGAAGCAGTTGCTGGCGCTCCAGCGTCAGTTAACAGCTCAAGCCAGCAGTGTTCTGAAGCATCTGCTGAGTGTGTAGAAACAAGGACAAGAGCACATGACCTCAGAAGTGGTTTACGTAAAAAGGCTGATACATTGACTGGTGAGATTTTTAAATCTGTCAGGAAAGAACTAAAATCCAAACTTACAGTTGGTACCTGCCAGGACCCTGTAGTCATAGACAGCATAATGAATCCAGGTACCCTGAAAGAAGACATCCTTGCGAAAAACCCATCAGAAATGACACTGACAGGGATCCAACTGACAGAGCATTTGGAAGAGCAGGACATGGACATACGCGAAGTCAAAGGGGAAGAAAAGACTAGTGTTTCACCTGCACTTGGTGAGAAGAGTCTCCGTTTTGATTCCGATAGAAAGAGTGTATCTTGTTTGTTAGAAGATCAAGCTAGGGAATTAGTCAATGAGATTATTTATTCAGTCCAAGAAAGTCTGACAAGTGATGCTTTTGAAGATACTAAGGCTACCTGGCATTCTGAACTTCAGGCTAAGACATCAAAAATTCTGAATAGTGATAGTGTTAAGCCATGTGATATGACAAGGAAATTCTTGGTCCCAGAACAGGCAGTAAATCAAAGCACATGTGAAATTAGTGAAAAACCATTGGGTAAATTCTTCTCTGTAAGTAACTTAGTTAGTGACACAGAGTCAATTAAAGGAAAAGAAGTTGTTCTCTATCAAAAATCCCCATTATCTGGAAATGGAGCTAGACAGTCTGATACTGTAAATTTGCAGGAAACACAGACTGTTTTACTAGCTGAAGATGAGTTAGATAATGAAATAAAAACACATTTATTTCTCAAAGAGGATAGTAGAGAGAAAATGGAAACAGAGTATATGGATAATCACAGAACTGATACAGAGGATACGAGGACTCTTTTTTTCAATTTCAAATGGCCTCCATTTGCCAATGATGACCTCCATGTACCTGGGACATCCAAAAGCAGTTTGTCTGACAGCCATGTGTGTATATCTGATAAAAACTTGCCAGGTCACATCAATAAAGGCACACCCCTCGTAATGTCAGAAGTAGGGAAGGTGCACAAAAAGGATCCTGAAGTAAACATGGGGAAAATTGACCTTATATCTTCCATGTTAGAAATGGGAAAAGCAATCAGAAAGGATGCTGAACTGACTGTCGCAAAGACTGAGCCGACAACCGATGTTTTTAAAATGGGAGAAGCACACCAAAGGGATGTTGAGAGATATATTGAAAAAACTGAAGGGCTACCTGTTATTTTAGCAGTGGAGAAAGCTTGTAATATGAGGGATCATGAAGGAGATATTAGCAAAACTGATGTGATGCCTGTTATATCAGAGGCAAAAAATATCTATCAAAAAGACACGGAGGGACTTCCTGGAAGGACTGAAGTACTATCTGTTACATTAGAAATGGACAGTATATACCAAAAGCATGCTGAAGGGGATGTTGGGAAGACCAGAGTAGCATCAGTTATGTCAGAAATGGAAAATATCCACCAAAAAGGTATTGAGGGAATTACTGAAAAGACTGTAATGACACCTATAACATTAGAAAGGGAAAATTTTTACCAAAAGGATGATGAAGAGGTTGTGGACAAGACGGAAAAGACTCCCATTATGTCGGAAGGGGCAAGTATCTGCCAAGAAGATTCTGAGGGAATCATGGGACAGAATGAAAGACCCATGTTAGAAATGGAAGACATTTGCCAAAAGTTCACTGAACAGGTTATTGGGAACACTGAAATGGTACCTGCTGTGTCAAAGGTGAAAGAAGCAAATACCAAGGTAGCACCTGCCTCCTTAGAAGTGGAAAAAGCCTTTGAGAGAGATGCTGGAGAGACAGTTGGAACAGTTGTGCCTATACCCTCTATGATAAAAATAGAAAGAACATCCCCCGAACATTCTGATGTGACTATTGGGAAACATGAGGTGGTAAACCTTGAGAAAACACATGAAACAGGCCTGGAATTGCCTGTTATACAAGCAGAGGGTATGTCTCCCATATTCCAAATGGAAAAAGCACCCCAAGTATATGCTGACGAGAGTGCTGGAGAAATGGAAGAAGGCCCCATGGAAAAAAAGGAAGGCTTGATAGCTCACGACAGTAGACTTGCTTCCTATTTCAGGGGCTATGAATCACCAACATTAAGTAAGGATTATGAAGGTTACCCAGCCTTAACAATGCCAGATTGTCAACCTGAGGATACCAGAGAAAAGCCCCACAAAAACAAGTCTGTGGCTACAGTAGATAAGAGAGAGAAAGATCTAGACTTTGGTAGTGAAAAAGAATCCAACTTAGGGTTTACTTCTCAGGATGAACAAGAAAATTCTTCCTTTACTATATTATATGAAGAACCCCTTCAGGAGGAGGACAGGTGCACTTTCACGGAAGTAAGAAGAACCCACCCTCTCTCATTTCCCAATACAGCGCCTGAGGACATTCCGGTTTACACGTGTGAAAGATCTGAGAGTAGAACTGACCTCGTCCGTCATTTTGAAAAGGAAGGTAAATTAGGTGAAATGTTTGATAGTGATAATTCAGAAATGTTCTTGTCAGTAGAGGCCAAAAGATACAAAATTTATCCCTTAGCTCTGTCTCCCATTTATGAGGATGATAGCTCTCAGGAGGACGTCCTATCCAGTGAGGTCTCACCTGGTCATCACGGCTCCACGAAATCAAGAGAGAGTGCAAACCAGGCCTCTTCTGTTTTATCACTTCTGCAGTCAGTATCAGAGCGTTTAAAGATGAACTTTGATGATGACAGGCAGGAGGTAGGGGAGGAGGAGGAGGAAGAGGAGGAAGAAGCATTGCATGTAGGAAGTCTGATAGAGAGACGGAGAGAAACTGTTACCTTCAAGCTGCCCGATCCCTCCATCCAACATAACCCTGATGATGATGAGGAAGGGACTGAAATTTCTAAAAATTCGTGTGTAATATCGAACGAACCTACTACCTCCAATCTACAAATTGGGCTGTGGTCAGAAAAGACCGCCTGTCTACAAAAATCTGACCTGACTTCGAAACTGCATTCTTCTTTAAAGAGTGCTTATCATCAGTATTTGCAGACTTCTAAAACCCATTCCTCTGAAAAAGGAGCTAGATTTCTAGGTGGGGTTTTTCAGGAACCAGTGTCAAAATATTTCCGTGCTCAAGACAACTCAGGCAGATTAAACCTGTTCACAGAGGTAAGTGAACTATTAAATGAAGTAGAGCTTTGGGTCATGAAGTGACCGGAAGTTTTATTAAGAAATCAATGTTTTGAAGTTGTGTAGTGACTTTAAAAAATCATTATTTTTGATTGAAGTGTATTATAGCTCATGTATTTTAGTTGGACCATTTGTTACTCTGAGCAAACAAAACTGCTTAAGAGTTTAAAAAGCATAGGGGAGCAGCAGAGTTCTTTATTAATATTTGTTTTTTGAACTAATTTAAGTGACAGTATTATGAAGGAAAATTCTGCTGAGCTTAGGTGTTGTGGAAATACTAATGTTTAAGAATATTTTAAATACTTAAGAAATTATGTATCTGCTTGACAACCTCTCACTATAGATGTTCAGGGTATTCATAAGAAGCAGGACAATGGAAAGCTTAATTCAAAGCATTAAAAACATACCTAGAAAATGTTTTGATATTGTTATATTTCTCTTTTTGACCTAGAAATATTTAAATATCTAATGTGTAATATTCATTGAATGTGGGACTTTGCTTTTTTGGTATTTCCGAGATCATGGAACTTTGTCTAGGATTTCCAAGGTGCAAGAATTAGTATTCTGAACAGCCTTAGTAGCAAATGGTAGTACTTGAATATCAACCAATAGCCTTCAAGGCAAAGCTGTTCTGAAAGCAGTGATGGGATTTAAAGAAATTTTTCTTGAATGGTTTCCATTACCCACCAAATCACGTGAAACCTTTTTTTTTCCTGTATGAAGTTTACCAAGTTCTGTTTATCTAACCCTGTCTCCTGGTTACACACCCTGTGTTTCTACCATCATACTTTTTTCTCAAGGTGGTTCTTTTCCTGGAATTTTATTCTCCACCCCAACCTGCCACACCTCACCTCCTTGTTGCTGCCATTCCCTTGACTTCTGTAACCTGGTATTTTCTTTGGATTTTACCTATGGGTTTAACTTAGCCCCTCACTTAGAAGAATCATGCAAGTGTGATCCTCATTTTCCCCTTTCTAAGCTATAAGCTCTCAGTGACAGAGACAACATAATGTTTTCCTTTATACATACCTTTAAATTCCTTGCACCTATGGTCCTTTAGTAAATACGAGATAAATAGATAAATTCGATTAGTGACTGCTAAGAAAGTGAACTGTTTATCTTTTTGTTAACCTTTCTTAAGGCTTAACTTGCTTCACTCTTGTTATTTCAGAATGTTGACAAGCAAATGCTGAGGTATAACCCAAGACCTGGAAAGGTAAACATAAGCTTCTTAGGTAGACTCAGATACAATGTGATAAGTAAGATTACTTTTAGGTTCTTTGGCATTTAAATACTTTTAAGTGACTTCAAAAAAGGATTATTTAGCTCAAGGGTCTAGTTTACAAAGTAATGTTTGTTTTTATATATTAGAATATCGTGTTTTTTCTATTCTAGGACATTTTGGAATTTTAAATGCATTCTTAAAATTAGTTCTTGTGCCTTCTTACTGTATGTTGCAGATGGTTATCTATGATGTCGATGGAAGTAAATACAAACAAGAGATCTACTGTAATATTCCTGATGCTACATCATGGTCCTTTCCAAATGGGGTACTGATAAAAGTTGTAAGGGGCTGGTAAGAGCTCTCAAAATTTATAGCATTTTTTCCAAATTAAGTGTGTTTTTCTGCTGTTGATGCTTTTATATTTTCTATGGATTTTACATTTCCTTTCCTTTGTTTTTTGATGGGATATTTTGAAACATTATTTGTGTTTTATAGCTTAATTGTTCTCTTTATTAACTGTGCCAAAGATACTGTTTTTAGTGCTAAAAGCCAGCAGTAGATAGCAAAACCTAATAAATACAATATAAACAATATCATTTTGTAACTGCATTATTAGCAGGACAGATTTGGCAAGTTGAGTGGAAGGCTTCAGTTAAATGAAGCAAAGCTTTGAAAATGAGTTCAAAATTTGTGGGATGCTAAGGAATGTCAAGGCCACATACTTAAAGTCATTTGTATAACTGATATGTTCAAGAAGTGAAAGATTCTTTGTGTAGTCTAAAAATGAGGGAAATCCACACTTATGAATTGCTGGACATGGTGGAGGCAGAATTTCTTTGTTGGTTTTCTGTAGTTACTCACTGATCAATTTTATGTTGTGACCATTGTGGTATAATGCCATCTTCAAGAAATGGAAATGTATCCAGTGACCAGAAAATTTGGGTGAAAGAGTAATTTGAAATTGTTATAAGATATGATAATTACGTAAATATATAATTGTGTAGAAGGATCAATATAGTGCATTATACATGAAATAGGCATAGACTGGTAATATGTTCAGATAGTATTATACCCCCCAGTTGTATGCACTTTCATTCTTTCTTTTACTATACTTAAATTTGCATATGTCATTGTTTCAAATGTAGGATTGCATGCTAGTAGTAGAAAATAACCCAGCTTAAAATTTTTAAGTAAATAAAATGGTCTGAGACAAAGTATCATTTGCTTATGCCTTATTTCTTAGAAAATTATTTACAATTCATCATTGCTTTTATATTTGTTCAGTTGGATTTTATATGAGAAACCACATTTCCAAGGTCAGAAATGTGTTTTAGAAGAAGGGGAAAAGGTGTTAACTCGTGATTGGATCCTTCAGAACAGAAAGCATCCACAAAGAAACTTTGTATTGGGCTCTGTCAAGCGTGTCTTAAAGGTGAAAGAACTATTGATTTTTTAAATTTTTTTTTCTCTACATTTTGTTGTATTTGCCATATATACTAAAGCTGTACTATGGCCTAGTAATATTACTAAAAGATCACTAATATTTTTACTAATTTTATTGTCATTTTCATATTAATAATTTCTTACCTTTCAGATATAAAGTATTGGTATGAATGATAAAATATTACCTAAAATATAACATATAAAAAGCTAATAATATATACATATGTGTCTTTTTAATAATTGTAGGAGTACAAATATCCTTAGAAAAAGAGCCTGGATTTCCAAATATCTTTGTTTAATGTAGATTTCTACTCCTTAATGCAGTGCTCTGTGTGTGTGTTTGTATGTGTGATGTCAGGTAAAATTAGAAAAGGAAGAATGAGAGGAAGGAAAGTTGCTGTGTTTTTATTTTCTGTTGAGAAAATATTATTTAATACTAAGATGAGGGCCTCTCCTGGTGGCGCAGCGGTTGAGCGCTGGGCTGTGAAGCTGCCCGCAGCCTCTGCAGCGCCAATTCAATCCCCGGCCGCCAGGGAGGGTCCCACATGGCGCGCAAACCTCTCCTGCCGCCCGCTGCTCCCCTCAGCAGTATATTTCGTCCGCTGCCTGTTCTGCTCCCTGCTCTGGCTCTGTGAATTCTCTAACCCTCCCGCGCTTCTGACTGTACCCCGTGCTTGTATAAATAAATAAATAAATCTTTAAAAAAAATAGTAAGATGAGGAAAGTCTTCCTGTATATTTTGTGGGCAGTGCCGTGGTGGTTTACAGGAGAGGTGATAAGGACAGAGCTTAGATAAGGATAGAATTCTCCCATATTCTTGAGTTCTTTCAGAGGTAACATAAAATATGATTTAGTGCTGTTATTCCTGTGACTGTCGGTGGATATGTTTTTCAAGGTATGGGGATTTTGTGTATATGCTTAAAAATATAAATGGGGGTTTCATGATTTGGTGCACGATGTATAATTGTAGAGACATGTAAGTGAGACAAAATCACTCACTTCAGATTTCTTAAAGACTCAGAAGCAGCTGCGTCACATGACCATGGTCAGCGTGCTCTGCTGGGCCCTGCAGGTGCATGGAAAAGAGCACCTTACCTGAAGAGTTGGAGGAGGCGGCACCTGATTAGAATCTTGAGAGAGTAAACAGGAGTTAGGCACGTGGGAGAGGTGAGGGCGTTCCTGGAAGTGCCATTTGTGTCAGACACAAGGTGAATGTCAGTGAGTTGCTGTAGTGCAAGATTGATGGCTCAGCATGGAGGGCAGGGTTTGTTTTCATTGAAAAATTTAACTTTGGGAAGTTCAACTCAGCAAGCAGCATTTTGAGCACTTGCTTTTTTAGCTAATTCACTAGAAATCCCTTGAAGTGAATAATTAGTTTGTGGGTGGAATGTTCAAAAGATCTAAATAACTTATGGTTCTGTCTTTCCTTGTGAATATCCGGCACCATGCCAGGCCTAGTGGGGAAAAAATGCAGAATAAGAGACTAGAGACAGCACCCTCCATGCCCCTTAAAAATCAAACAACAAAATCAAACAAAAAACTCAGTCTGTGGAGCATGGATATATGCACATTTGCTAACTGCTTAGACTAGATTATAAAAATGAATGTCATTCTTGCATTTTTTGCCTTTTTCTTATCGTTTGTTCTTGGAGTTTTTTAAATTGCAGTGTTTGTGCCCACATATCTTGAACAGCCTAACAGCTTAGTGTGAGGAAGGAAAATAGAACTATTGAGGATTGAATGGAAAAGGCATTAGCATTGTTATAAATATTTCACAAAGTAAGAACCAGGCTTCCTTTTTCCAACTTTGTCACAATTCTGCCTGTTGATAGCTTCGTTTTCATGGTGGTGGTTACCATTGCAAATTCATCTCTATTTATGTAAACTTTGTCTTGTTTCATCCTCTTAATTTTAGTTCCTCTGCGCTGCATAGTGCAAACTTTAAATGTTCTTTAAAGATAATATGTTGCAGATGTCTTCACTGTTTTGTGAAAATACTTAGGTTAGGGTAGCAGTGTGGTTTATCTTAAGTCAAATGCTTTCCTTTTTTGATATAAAAGACATGAATAAAACAAACATTAATATATCAAACTTACTGTGTTTACTATACATTTAACATCTTTTAAAGGAATGATATTTTTCATAAGATCAGAAGTGCCCTAACTAATGAGCTGAGAAGAGAGATTGTCAGAGGCTGATCTTACATAGGTGGAGACAAGTAGATTTTCTAAGTGGTTTTTTTAACTGCAATTCATTCCTACCCTTTTTCTATCCCACTGCCTTGTCTCCATCCCTACTAATTGCTTTAATAGTCTATGCTTATAAATTTCACCAAGATGTATTTGTAAAGTATGTCATGGCTAGAAAAGCCTTGGGAGGAAGCCATATAAACTCTCCTTTACCAAGAATAAACTGTTTATTGTTGCTAGGTTACTATAAAGTGTCCTTCAGTTGCTAGTGTTTGACTGCTTTTGTCCACCAAGAATTATGCAAGTCTTGAAAAAGATGAAGAATAACCACCATCAAGAAAGTAGATCTTAATAAATGAAATCTTTCTCAATCAACTAGAGAAAAAATTGGGCCTCTAGTAAAGATAGTTGAGAACATAGGCATTCTTATTGATGTTTATTTTCCATTATTTAGCCATCATTATGTTTTTGCCATTATGCTATTTCCTTCTGTGTTATAGTAGACTTCAATGCTTCTTAGTTTTTCCCATCTAAAGTACGCCACCCAAACATTGTTTGTATAATACAATGCAGAGGAAGCTTGTTTGTGTGAGACACTCAGTTATGTATTCTGTTACTGTTCCTCAGATCCCTAGGGGAACATTAATATGGCAGTATTTTAAATAGTGTTACTAGAACTCTATTATTAATAGCAAACAAAAGAGACGAAAATGATTGACAGGTGGCTGTTCTGGATGGACATTTCTGGTTTTGAAATGAATCATTAGAATGAAATACACTTCTATACTCTGAAAGATGTGCTTTTTCACTCTATTACATTTTAAAATTTTCTGAAAATAAGATGTATCAATGTGCTTGCTTTTACTTTTAATAGACTAATTAGTAATGATTAATAAGAGAACTGGATTTGGGGAAAGGTTAAAAGTCAGAAATTTGGAGTTTTGAAAATGCAAGTTTTGATTATAATAATGGAAAGCATATTGTTCAGCCTAATGGATATCATCTTTGACTGTTCACTGCATTCACCTATTTCATTAGAGTGTTAAATTTTTCAGTATGCTAGATGAAACTTATGCTACTGAAACTTGACTTGTGTGATAAACACACGATTACTAGATAGGTTGTGTGTGCAGACAAGCATGTCTGTCATTTTTGGAGAAGGGAAAAATAATTTCTTTCTGTCGCATTGATTCTCTTAGCTATTTTTTTGAGTTAGAACTTAACTATTCAAGTATATTCATTAGAATACAGAGAATTACCTACCTTTAGTTGCAATGAGGGAATCATTTACAAAGTTTACAGAGCCCATAAGAGGACTTGGAGATAGTACAGAGCCCAGTATGAATAAAGAGATGTGGGGGAGCTATAGCTGTGTCAATCAGTAGGTTGGTGCCAAATTATTGAAATGCAAACACGAGTATAAATTTGATGTACTTGGATCTTAAGCTAAGTTGCATCACAAAGAAAACTCTGTTGTAACAAGCCCAGTTGTGTAAAGAGCAGCTAGTACCTGACTGGTGATATCGACCCATAGTAAGTCTTAGCCTTGATAAAGGGCCTTGACAGTAGGGATCGGATCGGAGATATTCACAGGTGAGATTTTAAAGGAAGTGTGACTGGGCATGGTGACAATGGATGTGTGATTGAGTATGGAGTCAAATTCCATAATGACTTTGTTTAATCTAATTTGTACTGAAGAATAATAGAATTCTACAAGTAGGAAAACAGATTTCCTTTACCCTCACCTCTAATTCCTACTTCTTTTGTCAATGTGAACTATTTAACATAATGAGGGGTGGCTAGTGCCTCTGTTATTTATTTTTTATGTCCCCTGTGAGATCAACTTTTGTTTAATTCCCTCCCTATGGCTTTGTTATACTTCTGAGAAGGAAGGCTTGCAGATTTTTGGCACTCGTAGTTGGTAACTTTGAACATTCCTTCGTAGAACAAGAATTTAAATAGCAAGCACAAAGAATTGGGGTAGTCCTTTTTTAATTAATATTTTAATATTGATATTCAATATTTAATATTTCTAGAAGACAGAAAAATTTACTTTGTGCTAAGTTTGATTGTGATTAAATGTTAATGTTTATTAACAAAAGATGTCAGTAATATTTGTCATCAGTATAACTTTCAGAAAACTTTAAAGAGCTGGTAGAGAGGAACAGTATTCCATTTAAGTTGTTTCTGTGAAGAAATTTGACTGAACAAGGAGAATAATTGTAACTGCACATACTGGGTGCTGTGACTACTAGACTGTGTATGTCTGTAGATGATTTCAGGATCCTTTTTTTTTTTTTTTTCAGGATTGCAGCATTCCAGAGATAGTACTTTGTGCACAATCTGATTCAGCTTGTTGTCCTATCTACATCCAGCGAGCAGTTCCCAATGTGGAAGAGCTGAATATCCCCAAATCTGTGTCCTTCACTGTGAATTCTGGAGTGTATGTATCAGTTTCTCTTTACTATAAAGAGTTTACTAACTTGATGGCCACTAAGTTAGTTTTTTGTCATATTTCAGTAGGTAACATGCATATTTCTGAAGTTTTATAAACTTCACTTACACTCTTGTATACCCGAGAGAAACTGTTAACAGGGATTAAAACAGATTTTTTCTTCGGTTCTAATTAAGGCTCCAGTTAAGGGGAAGATACAGAATTATCAGACATAGTTCTTGATAGATACATCCATCGTCTTTTCATCACCAAATTTAGGTACCGAGAAATAAAAACATGTCCATGGTCTAAAATTCTGAACCTGAAATGTTTGTAGATTGTTTCAATCTACTAGTTATTGAGTACCTCCACGGTGCCTGGAATATAGTGCCTTTTTGTTTATTACTCCTCTATTCCTGCACAGCAGGTAGAACTACTCTCATAAGTAAGGAAATTATGTGATTTGTCCCTGACTACCAGCTGCTAAGCATGGATTTGATACAAGGCCTTTCTGATTCCACAGACAGTTATCCTCTGGGACTGTGGGACTGAACTCAGTCTTGATTCAGTCTCAGATGGGCTCAAGTCACACGTTCTTTACTGCCTGGTTCATCATGGATCCTTTCACTGCTTCATCTCTTCCACTGTTTTCATCTGCTCTGACAATGGCTGGTATAGAATTTTGGGGTCAATGTAGGACATCTTTCTTTATCACTCCAAGTCATGTACTAGAACTCCTTGATACTTGATCCTATCAGTGAGAAATGTCTGTAATTATCAAGCTTGCCTGAAAACAAGGAGGGTTTTTACAGAATCTTATTTTAAATACTGTTCCTGAGGTAGCTAATAGAATTGACATGGATTCTAAAAATGTGGGTTAAGATGCGAAATGCGGGCCTCCCCGGTGGCACAGCGGTTGGGCGCTGGGTTGCGAAGCTGCCCGCAGCCTCTGCAGCGCCGGTTCAATCCCTGGCTACTCCCCGGCCACCGGAGGAGGGTCCCACATGGCGCGCAGACCTCTCCTGCCGCCCGCTGCTCCCCTCAGCAGTGTACTTCGGTCCTTCTGCCTGCTCTGCTCCCGCTCTGGCTCTGGTGAATTCTCTCACCCTCCCGCGCTTCTGACTGTACCCAGTGCTTGTATAAATAAATAAAAATAAATCTTTAAAAAAAAAAAAGATGCAAAACGCCTGGTGGAACCCCTATCTCTGATCATCTCAGTTTAAAAAAGGATGGAGTGATATGGGATGGCTTTGATTTTTCAGTCATACTATTTGAATTGAAGGTGTCATACATCTTTTAAATACTGGCAAAGTCTAAGGAAAGTATTGCTTCATGCTTGGAAAACCTAATGAATAGGATAGATAATGTTTGAATGTAAGTACTTCATTATTTATGAAGGATTTACAGGATTATAGGATAAACATTGTTTAAACATGATTACTTACTGACTTAACTCTTATTGATACTGTCTGACAAAGTCACTTTGAATGTGTTTTACTAATTTGGTAATGTAATTCTGTGAAGGATTTTTTTATGCAGTACATTTTACTTTTCTACAGAACCGGAGTGAAATATACTTATTCTTAACCCTTCATTTCTTATCTAGTTGGCTTGCCTACCCAGATACTAATTTTAAGGGGCAAGCTACAATTTTGGAGGAAGACCATGGACTTTTTGAGATTTCTGCAGCAGAAATGAAATCATTGCATCCTCTTCAAATAGTAAGTAAATTTAAGAAGAAACATTTCCTAAGTACCCATGAATCCAAAATTAAATCACTGGTGACTGCTAATGGATCTCAGTCTTGCAAAGTGAAGATGTATGCTGTTAATCAGCACATTGTTGATACGTTATTTCTTTATGTTGCAGAGAATATCTGTGAAACCAGTTTAATGTTTTCTAAGAAGACAAATGTCTGAATTCACTTTGTGTAATACATGCAGTTTCCTTATAAGTGTTATCCTGATAAAAAATTTTGAATATATAATAAAGTTCTGAATTAGTTTTGATACTTGCTAGAAAATTACTTGTAGTATGCTATACTCTTCCATTGCAGTAATGAATGATAAATTAAACATTAAATAATGAATGATAAATTACACATTAATAATAAATGGGTAGTTCTGTCAATGGATGCTTTCTTATACATAATAATTTTCTGTAATTTTTTTTGCCAACAATTTAGGAATCAAACTATTCAACTAAATGTTAGGTATGTGAGAAATAATTTTTGGTTGTTCTGTGACTTTAAAAAATTTTAAAAACAAAGAAAAATAAGAAATTTTAAGAAATACACAATGTGGAATAATATTAGAAGGAAGGGAATTAAAGGATTAAGATTTTTGTGAAGAGGGGATTACTTTTATGCTTCACAAGTACCAACACAGTAATCAAAGTACCAAGAGAGTAATCAAAGTACCAGCACAGTAATCAAAGATGCAAACAGGCCTATATTTAACTAGGTTATAGCACCTCCACAGACGCAAAAATGTATTGATATATAACAACTGCTGTCTCTAATTCAGAAAGCACATGCAAATATAGAGAATTGTATTAATAGTACTAAGGGGTTTAGAAATACACTCTGCCAAATGATATTTTTTTCAGTCGCTATAACATTGATTTACACTGTCTACCATTTAGAAGAATAGGCTCATTCCCTTCGGATGAATGTTACCGCCCCCACACCCACCACCAAGGTTCCCATACTCCTACCACAATCCATAGAATCTGCTCCCAACCCCCCTCTTCCTTTTGGGACACTGTACAGAAGGATAACACGTGCCTAAGAACTAAAGCTCAGTTTCCTTTTTTAGAGTGGTTATAATCTGGAAGCAGTCTTCTTAACCTCTTTCCCAACTGCAGTGATGTAGGACATTTTGACTTGATTTTTGACTCCTATAAAATTCTGTACTTACACAGGTGAACTGGTGGTGGGAATTTCACGGGAACTATAACTGAGATGAGAAAGCATACACTGTACAAAAATGAAGAATGATGTAAAATAGTATATATAATAAAATACTAATTTTTTTTTAAATTCAAATAATTTCTTCTTATTTACTGCAACTTAAAGTTGGCTGGTCTGTAAATCCTTACTAATAAGATTTTTATTGAACCTACATATGTCACTTAGTTACTTTCAAATGTTCACATGTCTAATGTTAAAATTTCTTATTTTAAGGGTGGATTGAAAGTGGAAATGCCTATGAACTTAAAGGTAAGTCATCAAACTGAATTTTGTGACAGTAGTGATTTGCGTATTAATGTTTAAGTACTTCTTTTAACTGGAAAAAATATGAATATGCTGGTAATTCCTTGCTAATGGATGTTAGGGTGCTAGAAATTGATTGTACGAAATAATTGCTGAGTGCCCAGGCTGTGAGTGGGGAGTGGGGTCAGTGTGCAAAGGTGACATTGGCAACCAGACAAACTGAGTGAGCACCTACTAACAAGGGAGAAAGGTGGTAGGTTTGATTTTTGTTCATTCAGGAGTGATATTTTGGAAGAACATCCAGCATGACTGGAAAGGAGTATAAGTCGCTCCTGTCAGATGTTTGTTTGTAAATGGAAGTATCTGAAGGCAACAACAGAAGCAAGAAAACTCAGGGTGGGGAGGAGGAAGTGTTAGTGACAATATGATTAAGTATATTTTGGGAAAGAAACAGAAATGGAAATTTAAACTACACATATAAATAGAAGAAAACCAACAAAGTAATCAAAGATGGAAACAGGCCTATGTTTAACTAGGTTGTAGCACCTCCAGGGACACAAGCAAGACAACTATGCCAACCCTCCCATTTCTGTGCTTCCTAATTTATGGAATTTACTACCATTATCTCAGTCACATAGATGGAGCTTTGTTGTTGTTTTTAATTTACCGAGTGTATCCGTCTAATGTGTTAGCCTCCACCCTTCCCACTGCAGCTGCCTTTCCCTCTGCTCTCTTGAAAGGTGGTTAGCATTGGAGAGTTCTGGGAAGGGGAGGCTCAATTCTGGTTCACAAAGAAAAATCATTTTCTTGGAGAGTGCCAGATACAAATGAATTAGAGAACAGCTTAAGGCAAAAGAGTCCACTGTGTTGGATAGAATCAAGGGCCAAAGTGTTTGAATTAGACCTATCTGACTTTTTAACCTTGGTTGGAAAAAACAATTTGTATCTGAGTTTACTGGCAGAGATGCTATTTTGGTGTGGGATGTGACCAAACTTTTTTAAAGCTCCCAGGTGATTCTAGCATGCAGCCAAGCTTTTGAACCAGTGATCTAATAGATGCTGATTGAGCTGTGACACTCTCTAAGAGGCTCCTGTTTGCTGAATCAGAACCTAAGTGCCACAGGCTAGGTCTTCTTGGACATTTGCAGTTGATGGGTTGGAATAGCTGTCATAGTCATAATGTTCAAGTTTTATGTGTTATCAAATAATTTCTTATTTAATCTCAGGGTGTTTGGCATGTATAGCATGTTTCAGACAGAAATTAAACTCCATGACTTCAGCAGGGCACTCTGAAAATTTAATATGTAGCAAACATCAGGAAGTGATGGTTTTCACTCTGAACAATGTTACCACTTTCAGAAATAAGCAATCTCCAACTTGCTGGTTCAGTGTGTTTAAGTGCAAGGTCTTAATTTGCCAAGGTCAGAGATCTAGTTGTGCCAAGTTATGCTATTAACCATGAATAGAACCAGGTGATAGAGTATGGATAAATTAGCACTGTTTTCACTGTTACAACTTCCACTTAACAAAAGGCAGGGTGTACTTCAGAAGTAAAGAGATTCAAAATGGTAGAAAAGAAATACCCAGTCCAAGTTTGAAGTAAATGAAATGCTAGAAATGTTTCCTGCTGCCCTTACGTAGCCACCCCCATCTGAATCAAATTTGAAATAAAAATGGCATCTTTTTCCAATAACTTATTATTTTATGGAAGTTGTATATTTAAGAATGTACTTACCCATTTTTTCCTCAATGAATAGTAACGATCATATGTGTATTTTCTCAAATCAACAGGTAATTTATCATTATGCCCTGGAGCCACAAAAAAGTCTTTTTGTCTCATAGGGGAAATTCAGTAATATGAGTTAGACCTCTGTTAAATTCTAAATAGAGTGATAAACTAAGACTGATTCAAGGACCACTTACAAAATAGCTTATCCTGTGAGATGCTGCTAGGGTTTGGGTAACCAGAACAATTTAATCTTGAGTATATTAACATGAAACGTATAAGATATTTTACATTTATCATGATAGCTCACATAGTCCTTGTGAATGAGTAAATGTGTTACATTATAAATATATATTTATGAAAAATGTGGACAGTGCTCCTTATTCATGCCTACTTAGTGTCATTTAAGTAAGTCCCTATGTATCTATTCTAAAATAAAGTTTAAGTGATTTTCTTTCATTTTTTTAGGTTATTATTTATGAAAAACCTCACTTCCATGGACAGGCAAGAGAGTTTAGTGAACATATAGATTCTGTCCCTAATTTTCTAAAAAATGAATTGGACTTTCGTGGAATTGGATCAATTCGTGTCATCGGTGGAGTGTGAGTGTTATATTTTCAGTATTTGACTTAGAAGTCTGTTTCTGAAGATCAGCACAAAAAAATGTGCTAAGCAGAGCAAAAACAACATGCCTTAATCTGAAAATATGCATCCCTCTGTAATATAGGCAACAAAAAATAGTAGATGCCAGTGGCTTTCTGGGAACTCTTGTTATTAGAGACTTTGAGGTAGATCAAATGTAAAGGACTTTAAAACTTCACTCTTCTAAACAATTGCAAGATGAGAATTGCAAGATAAAATTATTTTTCTTCACAGATTATGAATATGAATGAGAACCCCAGTTTATCCTCTGAGCCTCAGTTGAGCTTAGTTGACATTCTGTGCTGAGCACACTGTCAGTGAACCCTCACTCATTGAAGTAGCTGATGGATGTTTCCAAAGACAAGTTTGGGGAGGAGAATAGGCAGATCTACCAAAATACACTGTTAAGGGGAGCAGCAGGCGAGACAGGTGAGGTCTGCTGCGCCATATGTGGGTTAGCTCCCTGGCTGGGGCTAGAACTCAGGCAATGCCAGTGATAGCACTGAGACTTAACCCACAGGGCACTGGGGAGGCCCCACCAAAGACAAGATTTTTGCCAGTGGTTACTCTCTGGCCTGAACTGCTTTTGAGGAAGCCCCCTAATAGTTCCTGAATAGAAACCTAAGTATAACCATAATTGCTACTATTTCAGTTTGAATCAGCAGTTATTGGGGCAGGAACCCCAGAAAATCTGTGACCAGACTAGGGTGCACCTCTCTTTGTATTTGTGGCAGGTAAAGTCATGAAGAAGATTCCTTGTAAATCACTTGCCTTCATCAACATGGTGCCGAAATCCCTCCAGAAACATTGATAGTTTCTCTGTTTTGTTGGTTTATTTGGAATATTCATTTTCATTTAAGCATTCGCATCTCTTGATATTTGCAACAGTACCACATAACCTATTTGTGCTAGCCAGCAACTAAAATATTTCATTAATGACAGTTAAATGACCTGTCGAAGATCACTTAAGAGTCGATCTACATTTAGAGACATGGACTTCACAGTTCTGGCAATAAATCAAGTGATGGCCATACCAGCCAAAATGGAAATATAAGTGATGTAGTGTGCTAGGTAGTATGGGTATCACTGGCATATCCATGCTTCATCTGACATGTTGATAATATTTAATTCCTTATCCTTAATTTAAAAATGTATTGAAGGTTTGAAGTACAAGTATGTTTTGGATAAGCACATCTATATTCCTTTATATTTAGTTGCATTCTTCTTTGATCTATGAACACACCTGCTTTTTGCTAATCCTGCTAAAAATATTTGTTTTTTCTTCCGTCTGGGATGTGAATTTTTTTTTTTTTTTTAAGAGTAGTAAGTAACTGCTCTCCAGTTACTCTTTTTTTTTTTTTTTTTTTAAAGATTTATTTATTTATTTATACAAGCACTGGGTACAGTCAGAAGCGCGGGAGGGTGAGAGAATTCACCAGAGCCAGAGCGGGGAGCAGAGCAGGCAGAAGGACCGAAGTACACTGCTGAGGGGAGCAGCGGGCGGCAGGAGAGGTCTGCGCGCCATGTGGGACCCTCCTCTGGTGGCCGGGGAGCAGCCGGGGATCGAACCGGCGCTGCAGAGGCCGCGGGCAGCTTCACAACCCAGAGCCCAACCGCTGCGCCACCAGGGAGGCCCTGGGATGTGAATTTTTTTTCCATTAAGAAGATTGTGATTTGCATTATTATTTTCTAATTTCCTTTGCAGTTATTTTATAAAATTCTCAAGCAAATGTCTTATAATACAACATAACAAACTTCAATTTTTTTTTAAATAATAAATTTTATTTTTATATTCCCCCATACAATTGCAAACGCCCCATTCTGACCCCAATCCTTCCCCTCCCGCCCCCCACCCCCCAAAAAGTGTCTCTGGTTCATAGTTTTTTGTTGATTTTGATTTTCACTTTCTTATATTCATTTTCCTGGTCCCTTATTTAAGTTTTCTAGATTCCTGCTATGAGTGAGACCATCTGGTATTTTTCTTTTTCTTTTTGGCTTATTTCGCTGAGCATTATCCCTTCCAGCGCCATCCATGTTGCTGCAAATTGCATGTGTTTATCTTTTTTGAATGCTGAGTAATATTCCATGGTATATATGTACCACATCTTCTTGATCCAGTCACCTATTTTTGGGCATTTGGGTTGTTTCCAAAGCTTAGTTATTGTAAACAGTGCTGCTATAAACATAGGGGTGCAGGTGCTCTTTGGAATTGATGTTTCTGTGTCCTTTGGGTAAATACCTAGGAGTGGAATTGCTGGATCATATGGAAGCTCTATGTTTAGTAGGTCCAGAAATCTCCACACAGCTCTCCATAGTGGTTGGACCAGTTTGCACTCCCACCAACAGTGCAGAAGAGTTCCTTTTTCTCCACACCCTCGCCAACATTTGTTGTTGCTAGTTTTTTTAATATGTGCCATTCTCACTGGTGTAAGATGGTATCTCATGGTAGTTTTGATTTGCATTTCCCTGATTACAAGTGATGTTGAACATTATTTCATATGTCTGTTGGCCATTTGCATTTCCTCTTCAGAGAAGTTTCTTTTTAGCTCTTTTGCCCATTTTTTGACTGGATTATTTTCTTTGTTGTTGCTGAGTCTCATCAGCTCTTTGCAGATTTTTGTGATCAGTCCTTTATCATTAGTGTTGGGTGCAAAAATGTTCTCCCAGTTGGTGGGGTTTCTCTTTGTTTTTGTTATTGTCTCTTTTGCTGTGCAGAAGCTCTTTAATTTGATGTAGTCCCAGCTGTTTATCTTTGCCTTCACTATCACTGCTTTGGGTGATGTGTCTGTAAAGATGTCTTTGATGTGCAAATTACGTAGTGTTTCGCCTATATTTCCTTCTATGTATTTTATGGTTTCAGGTCTTATGTCTAGTTCTTTAATCCATTTTGAGTTGATTTTTGTGTATGGTGTGAGGTAGTGGTCAAGCTTCATTCTTTTGCATGTAGCGACCCAGTTTTCCCAGCACCATTTATTGAACAAACTTTCTTTGCTCCAATGCATAGTCTTTGCAACTTTGTCAAAGATTAGTTGACCATAAATCTGTGGGTTTATTTCTGGATTTTCTATTTGATTCCATTGGTCTGTATGTCTGTTCTTGTTCTAATACCATGCAGTTTTGATGATTATGGCTTTGTAGTATAGTTTGAAGTTGGGAGTGTGATGCCTCCATTTCCTTCTTTTTTTTTCAGTAGAGCTTTGGCTATTCGGGGTTTTTGGTGATTCCATATGAATTTCATCAATAATTGTTCTATTTCTTTGAAGAATGCCATTGAGATTTTGATTGGAATAGCATTGAATCTGTATATTGCTTTTGGTAGGATGGCCATTTTAATAATGTTTATTCTTCCAATCCATGAGCAGCGGATGTCTTTCCATTTCTTTGTGTCTTCTTCTATTTCTTTTAACAGTGTTTTATAGTTTTCTTTGTATAGGTCCTTTACCTCTTTTGTTAGATTTATTCCCAAATATTTGATTTTTTTTGTTTCGATAAAAAAAGGGATGGTTTTTTTGATTTCTTCTTCTTCAGATTTATTGTTTGTGTATAGGAAGGCTACTGACTTTTGCGTGTTGATTTTGTATCCTGCCACTTTACTGAATTGATTGATGAGTTGAATTAGTTTTTCTGTGGAGATTTTGGGGTTCTCTATGTATATTATCATATCATCTGCAAATAGTGATAGTTTGACTTCTTCTTTTCCTATTTGGATTCCTTGGATGTCTTTCTCTTGTCTTATTGCTCTGGCTAGGACTTCCAGTATTATATTGAAAAGCAATGGTGAGAGTGGACATCCTTGTCTTGTTCCAGATCTTAATGGAATTGCTTTCAGCTTTTCACCATTGAGAATGATACTGGCTGTTGGCTTGTCATAGATGGCCTTTATGATGTTGAGGTATGTTCCTTGTATCCCAAGAATTTCAAGGGCTTTTATCATGAATGGGTGTTGCCCTTTGTCGAAAGCTTTCTCAGCATCTATTGATATTATCATATGGTTTTTATATTTCTTTTTGTTGATGTGTTGGATAACGTTGATTGATTTTTGGATGTTAAACTATCCTTGTGCCCCTGGAATGAATCCAACTTGGTCGTGGTGAATTATCTTATGGATACATTGTTCGATTCTGATAGCTAAAATTTTATTGAGGATTTTTGCATCAGTGTTCATTAGGGAGATTGGCCTATAGTTTTCCTTTTTTGTGTTGTCCTTATTCGGTTTTGGTATTAGTGTAATATTGGCTTCATAGAACGTGTTTGGTATTGTCCCTTCCTTCTCAATTTTTTGGAAGAGTTTGTGAAGGATAGGCACCAATTCGTCTCTGAATGTTTGGTAGAATTCATTTGTAAATCCATCAGGTCCTGGGCTTTTGTTTTTGGGGAGGTTTTTGATTACCATTTCAATTTCGCTGCTTGTAGTTGGTCTGTTTAGGTGTTCTATTTCTTCTTTATCTAGCTTTGGGTGATTGTAGAGTTGTAGGAATTTGTCCATCTCCTCTAGATTGTTGAACTTGTTTCCATATAACTGTTATAGTAGTTACTGATTATTCTTTTGATTTCTGCTGTGTCTGTTGTGATTTCTCCTCTTTCATTGATGATCCTGTGTATTTGTGCTTTCTCCCTTTTTTCCTTTGTGAGCCTGGCTAGGGGTTTGTCTATTTTATTTATTTTTTCAAAGAACCAGCTCTTTGTTTCATTGATCTTTTGGATTGTTTTTTTAGTTTCAATTTCATTTATTTCTGCTTTGGTTTTTATTATTTCTTTTCTTCTACTGGTTTTGGGGTTTTTTTGTTGTTCTTTTTCTAGATCTTTGAGCTTTGAGATTAGGTTGTTTCTTTGAGTTCTTTCTTGTTTTTTGATGTGAGCTTCTATTGCTATATATTTTCCTCTTATTACTGCTTTTGCTGCATCCCATACATTTAGGATATTGGTGTCCTCCTTGTCATTCAATTCAAAGAATTTTTTAATTTCTTCTTTGATCTCCTCGTTAGTCCAGTGGTCTTCCAGTAGTGTGGCTTTTAATCTCCATGAGGTAGGATAGTTCCTTGACTTCTTTTTATTATTTATTTCTAGTTTGATGCCTTCGTGGTCAGAAAAGATGGTTGGTATGATTTCAATCTTGGTGTATCTGTTGATGTTTGTCTTGTGCCCCAGTATGTGATCGATCCTGGAGAATGATCCGTGTGCGCTTGAGAAAAATGTGTACTCCGTTTTTTTTGGGTTTAGTGTTCTATAGATGTCTGTTAAGCCCAAATGCTCTAGGTCCTTATTTAGAGCTTTAGTTTCTTTACTTATTTTTGTCTTGTTGATCTATCCATTGTTGATAGTGGTGTGTTGAAGTCTCCCACTACATATGTGTTTCCTCTGATGTCTGTTTTCAGAGAGGACAACAGTTGTCTGATATATTTTGGTGCTCTTTCGTTTGGTGAGTATATGTTAATGAGTGTTATTTCTTCTTGAAGTATTGTCCCCTTAATCATAATGTAGTGACCATTGGGGTCTCTTTTTATTTTTTTGAGTTTGAAGTCTGTTTTATCTGATATAAGTATAGCTGTTCCTGCTTTCTTTTTTGGCCCATTTGCTTGTAGGATTGTTTTCCATCCTTTGACTTTGAGCCTGTTTTTATCTTTTGTAGCTAAATGTGTTTCCTGGAGACAGCAAAAGGTTGGGTTTTGTTTCTTAATCCAGGCTGCAACTCTGTGTCTTTTTATTGAAGAGTTTAGTCCATTTACATTTAGAGTTAATATTGATATGTTAGCATCTGTATTTGCCATTATGTTTGTCTTTCCTTTGATTTTATTTATTCTTTTAATAACTTTTTTTTTTTTTTTTTGGTCTTCTTTCGTTGTTATTCGTCCCTCTGAGGTTCTGGCTTTAGGATTCCTTGTAGTATTTTTTGGAGTGGGGGTTTAGTCGTAATGAAATTCCGGAGTTTCTCTTTGTCTGGGAAGGTCCATATTCTTTCTTCATGGAAGAAAGAGAGCTTTGCGGGATAGAGTATTCTTGGTTGGCATCTGTTTTCTTGGAGTCTGTTGACTATGTCCCTCCACTCTCTCCTTGCCCGTAGTGTTTCTTCAGAGAAGTCTGATGTCAGCCTGATTGGTTTTCCTTTGAATGTTATCTGTTTCTTCCCTCTTGTCAGCTTCATTATTTTTTCCTTGTCCTGGATTCTTGGGAGCTTTACTATTATGTGTCTTGCTGTGTTTTTCCTTTCGTCATGGAACAAACTTCAATTTTTTTATATGACAACTGCAAGAGAAAAATGTGCTGTTCCCATTTAAGATGAACAGCTAACTTCATTTTCACTATTTCTACCATTTTCCAGTTCTGCTTTATCAGTAGGTAATTCCCTAATTGAGGAATCTGAGGAAAGGAATTTTTCTCAGATAACATGTATTTTAAAAAAAAAACGAATGGGCCTCCCCGGTGGCGCAGCGGTTGAGCGCTGGGTTGCGAAGCTGCCCGCAGCCTCAGCGGCACCGGTTCAATCCCCAGCTGCTCCCCGGCCTCCAGAGGAGGGTCCCACATGGTGCGCAGACCTCTCCTGCCACCCGCTGCTCCCCTCAGCAGTGTACTTCGGTCCTTCTGCCTGATCTGTTCCCCGCTCTGGCTCTGGTGAATTCTCTCACCCTCCCGCGCTTCTGACTATACCCAGTGCATGTATAAACAAAACAAACAAACAAATAAATAAAAACATGCCTCTATAAATAAATAAATAATAAAAAATAAAAAATCCCATATGTGTATATAAGTTGAATTTCAATCAAAATTTAATCTGACAGAAAAACTGGGCAGAACATTTTTGAACTGACAGGTTGTAATTTGCTAATCTTTCCTTTAGTATTAGGATCTTCCGTACCTTTTTTCCTTTTTCCCCATTGAGGTATATGTTTTGAGTAGCCACATTGACATTAGAGAAAACTTAAATTTTGTGACAAAGCTTTTAAGTTCTATCTTTATATACTAGTTAAAGAATGAAAGGTTTCTTTTCCTATTACATATGTACTAAGATGTATAAAATATATATATATCTCAACCACATAGGTCCTCCTCCCCTTGCGATATGCTTACCTACACAGAAAACGAGAAGGAATTTCATGATTACTGAGCAACAGTTGTTACTTTGTACCCTATCAAAACAATTCTTTGGAATATTTTTTTCTTTCCTCACAACTATAGTAAGGAGGGGGAATGGGGAAATAGTAGTCAGTGCTCCCAGGCTAGTTTTTGTCGAGCTTCCCAATTCAGAAGTCCCCACTTCTGGAGCTTGAAATGGTCACCTTCGAAATGGTCCCTTGAGCTCAGCCCGGAAGGAGAGAGCCATGTCCACCCATGCACTGATGCGGACCAGAGTAGGTCGGCACGAACTTGGAGCCATCTTCACCCACCCATACTGCATCAGAAACTGTGAATTGCTTTATAAAGTTAGGTTTCATGGAGGAAATTCCTAACTAATGATGTTTTATCTATGTCTTGTGCTGACAGTTTTAGATTAGAAGTGAAGAGACCTGTGTCCCTGGAAAGTGCTCCACCCCAGGGCTTCTCGTTTCCATTATCATCACTGATGCAGTGGTGGGAGCTACATCTCCCATCCATCTCCCATGAGACTCTGTTACATGTAGGTCACCCGGTCTAATAGCAGCTCAGTCAGATTTCCCAGTTGCTCTTTGCTAAAACCCACCTGTATCGTGGTTTATATCTGAAGCCCGATGAGAGATTCCTTTGATCTAAACCCTGAACCAATGTTTACTATAGTAATCATTGTGTGCTTCCCCAGGATTTAGTAAAGTAAGAATAATCTGTGGGATTCATTGTAGATTTGCAACTTTTTTTATTGACTACTTGTGAATTCCACTGTTTTTTACTTGGCAAGCTGTTCTCAGAC
This sequence comes from Talpa europaea, assembly GCF_964194135.1. NCBI lineage: Eukaryota > Metazoa > Chordata > Mammalia > Eulipotyphla > Talpidae > Talpa > Talpa europaea. Next base: position 84,825,589 of record NC_140070.1, read on the forward strand.
CATATTGAGATGTGGTATCAGGTCATAGCACAAACATTTAACAAGCGTTGCTCTGTTGCAATTCTACAACAGTTAACCTTTTGTTGGAAAAAGCCACCACACTATAAAAGTGATTGATCTGTGAAGCATACACCATTTGTCTGTCTTTGGAAATGGTAGCAAAACAAATGTGTTGCTTTTTAAAACGTTGTAATGTGCAACTAGGTGCTTTATTATGACTTTCTTTCTTGACTGAAGTTTTATTGATGGCTCAATTGATGTCCTCTATATTTCTAGGTGGGTTGCCTATGAGAAAGAACATTTTAAAGGCCAGCAGTTCTTGCTTGAAGAAGGAGATTTTGAAGACAGTAGTGCCTGCGGGGCATTAAGTGGTCCCATCTTGTCTTTCCGGTACTTACAAGCTGTGAGTTAGCTTCCTTTTTAATTTTCTATCTGTATTATCTTTCCATGAAAACGGAATATGTCCTCTGATACAACATAAAATGTTATAAAAATGTTTCTTAATACCTCAGAGCACTAAACTGAACTGCTTATGTGACTACCTGTTTTTCTTAAACTGCTGTGATTGCTATGGAATAGTGACATATACTTTTAATCGATTGATTTCATGATCATATATCATTCCAGGTACCAGAGATACCATAGCAAGGGCCCATCTTTGCGTTAGTGGGGAAGGTAGTACTTAGGTTATTGTTTGATTTGGTTAGGATTCTATTAAGCAGAAAGTACTTAGGGTACCCAGAAAAAAGGTTAGTTACTTGCACTTGGAGCTAAAAAGTAAAGATGAGGGCCTCCCCTGGTGGCTCAGCGGTTGAGCGCTGGGCTGCGAAGCTGCCCGCAGCCTCTGCAATGCCGTTTCTGTCCCCGGCCACCGGAGAGGGTCCCACATGGTGCTCAGACCTCTCCTGCCATGCCCGCTGCTCCCCTCAGCAGTGTATCATCAGTCTGCCTATGCTGTTTTCCGCTCTGGCTCTGGTGAATTCTCTCACCCTCCCGCGCTTCTGACTGTACCCAGCGCTTGTATAAATAAATCAATATTAACAAAAAAAAAAGTAAAGATGACACCTATGCTGAAATTTCATGTTCAAAAGTTGGCCAAAGGGAAAAATTCCAGGATAAGGTGAAGGAAAGAGATTGGTGTTATACATATATAAAGGCAAGGATAAAAGCCAGCAATTCTCAGCTGATGGTGACTTCATCCCTTCAGATACATTCCAAAGTGTCTGGAACCTTTGATTTGTCATAAATTGGGGGTTTGGGGTGCTACTGAGATAAAGTGCAGAGAGTGATACTGCTAACACCTACGATACACAGGATAACCCCCACTATGCCCCTATCAACAAATCGTGAGGCCCAAATGTGCTCAGGTTGAGAAACTCGTGTAAGTGAAAATGGTCTGTTTGGGAAATGCAGGTAAGTTAGCATATTGGGAGAAATTTGGAAAGATGAGTCGAAAACCAGATAATGAAGGGCCTTATTTGCCATATTGAGAAGTTCTGAATTTTTTTTTTTTCTTGACTTGACCTTAAGCCATTGATGGATTTTAGAGATGCACCTGATTAGATCAGAAGTTCAGAAAGCTCTTTTTTGGTGACTGGTATCAAGAAATTTGGCATGGGATAAAGGAAGTAAGTCTGGAGTCAAGAGGCCCAGAATGTTGGAGGACTTCAGGTAGATGCTGAGGAAGGCACAGAGGGGAGCACATAGATTGAACAAGTTCTATAGGAGATCAAGGTTTATCAAATGTTGCTTGTTTTTCTAACAAGCTCCGAAGACTTTTAAATATGTTTAGAGAGCCAAGTTTTCACATGATTCAGCAGTACATTGGCAATCTCTTTACAAGGTAGTTTTTACCCTTATAAACTCTAAAACTATCTGGCATGGCCTCTAAAGCCCTTCTTTGAGGGATTGATAATGAAATACAGCTGTTTTTGGGTCATGTAGACCTTGGATGACCCAGGGGTGTGTGCTCTGTCTGACCCTTTAGGTTTCTGTTTGTTGGGGCCAGCAGTGGCATGTTGCAACCTCCTCACCTATCAGGTAGGAGGATCTGGAAAGGAAGAAGCAGCTCAGAGAACAAGGGAGCGTTTTTTTTTTTTCCATGAATAAGCCTCATCAATAAGAAAGCGAGTGGGAAATCAATTCTATGTGAAAGAAATACAGGACAGTCCACTGAAGATTGAGCACTGACTTTGCTCACACAGTAGATAGCTTTTGAAGTATTTTAGTGCATGATTCTAATATAGCAGGGCCAAGGTCCCGTCTCCCTGGCCGCTCCTGACTTGACCACTAAAAGGCAAGCATGACAAAACGAGATCATCTTCATATTTTTTCCATTGTGGCTGAATGCAGTGAGAAAATTAAGGTCACAATTCACAACATCTCCACCTAATATTAAATATTTCCCTCCTTATTTAAAGAAGCTGAATTGAGCAGAAGCATTGTTTATCATAGACATGTTTAATAATGTATGTGGCAGTATCTTCCAAAGAAGACTGTGTGACGAAAATAAACCAAAACCCAAGTTATATGTTGAAATCTCTCAATGGTAGGAAATATGAAAAGGTATAAATACTGTAATGATACAGCTAAATGATTAGGAGTTATTTGATACAGACTGTACACCATAATATATGCTGGCAAAATTGGTGTATTTTGGCATGTCAATTATAGCTGTGTGTAGGTTTCATGCATTTGCAAAAATAACAGTTTCTACTTAAGTAAAAATGCTTTTCGAGAAAATTTTCTGTTGTCTTTAAGTTAGGTTTATTGAAAAGTAAAAGGATTAGTTGTTAACAAAGTTGTGATCTTTATTATATAATCCTAACATTTGTCAAGGATTTACTAATGATTTTACAAATATGCTTGTTCCTAATAGTCATAAAAAGGAAGTAGAACTCGTTTCCAACTTCTTACTGACAAGGGTCTCAGGTACAGAGGCTGAAAATCTAAGTTTCGGAGTGTAGATCTGTGCTTTGAGGAGCAAGGCAGTCTAAGTCTAGAGCCCTTGTCATATTGTCCATTTTTCAATTGTTCCAGAATGTTAGACTATAAGAGAACTGTCACAGTGGAAAACAGGATCTCATTCAACCAAAAGCTTATTTAGCATTTCATTTGTAATCATAAATATGTAGTTACATTACAGACCAGCACACATATACAATAGATATTTCCATCTTTTCAGACTAGTTATAAGTTCATGTTCCCCAAAATATTTTCAGGTAAAATATATTTTAAAAATATGTACATATTTAGATATCTCAGAATTTGAGAAATTTGTACATTATGAGAAGACTTTAAAAACTTGGTTATCGGGGGCCTCCCCAGTGGCACAGTGGCTGACCACTGGGCTGTGAAGCTGCCCTCAGCCTCTGCAGCACAGGTTCGATCCCCGGCCACCGGGTGAGGGTCCCACATGGAGTGCAGACCTCTCCTCCCGCCCGCTGCTCCCCTCAGCAATGTATATCATCAGTCTGCCTGCTCTGCTCTCCCCTCTGGCTCTAGTGAATTCTCTCACCCTCCCGTGCTTCTGACTGTAGCCAGTGCTTGTATAAATAAATTTAAAAAAAAAAAAACAACAAAACTTGGTCATCATGTTATACTAGAAATATTTTCTGTTCTTTAGACATAGCATATAGTTGGGAAGGAGTTCTTTAAAAAAAAAAAAAAACACTTTGTGAGGCATGATTGATGTGTAAAAGCAGTACATATTTAATGTCTAAGCTCAATGAGTTTGGGATAGTTATACAGCCCCAAAACCAATACCTCCATCAAGGCCACAGACACCTCCATCACCTCCCAATGTTTCCTAACTTTCTCCCTTTATTGTTGTTGTTACTGCTACTTTTATTTTGTGATAAGAAACAATAGCAAAGTCATCCCTCTGTAGAAATCTTAAACATATAATAGAGTATTGCTAGGTATGGAATTTAAAGCTCTGTCACAAGCTACCTGAGTTAACAAGCAGACAGGATGTGAGAAATCTCTTCCCCATATAGACTCTCAGATATCTCTAACCTGGAAAGAGTGAAATTTAAAATCTAAGTTAAAGAAATATAAAATAAACAAGAGGACAGAGAGAAAAATTGCCTAATGCAATTTTGTAATGCCCAGGCTCCAGTACACAGAACGTTCTGGAACTACTAAGAACAAATCCTAAGTATGTTCCTTCGGGATCCTGTGATATGTGTTATGGAGGACTTCGGAAAGAACAACCAGAAATGTGCTCTTAAATCCAAATGATTCAGACAGACATACTGATTTGGAGTTGATTATTTTTTACAAAGTAGACTACAAGGGCTGTTTAGACTCCAGGGATTAAAGAAGGAATTTTTATCCCTTCACTAAAATTTCCTTGGTATGCTAGCTAGCTTTTCTCAGTTTTATGCTAACTTAACTTTTAGATTTGCTTTTGCTAGACCTCTGAAACCAGATGGCATACCTACGAGGCCAGAATTGATTAATACACCAGGTCTCCATTGATGCCTCATATTAACGTTGCTCACTGACCGTTGTAGAACAAAAACTCCAGAATCTGATCAGCTAAGGGGTTGAATGGAATTTTAAAATAATGTAATTACTGAGACTTGTCTTTCATCCCAAAGTGACTGCCCATAGATTTTGCTCTAACAATGGAGAGTCCTGTATCTGAGACTATATTAAGCTATCCGGAATTTTCAATGGATTGAGGTATTTTTAAAATACAATACTAACAACCTATTAACTTCATGGAGCTTACCCTAGACATGATACTTAATCCCTGTTGTGATCACCTCCTGAAAAGGCAGTTAAAAGGTTTTGAGGTACCCACCCCCCACTTTTTCATATTTTATACTATGCTTTGTATTTGTAGTCTCTGGAGATTTTTTCCAGGTGGTTGGAATTGGCTCAGAGATAGCACTCTGCCCAGCACGGACAACATAGCAATAGATGGCAGCCTGTCAACTGGATCAAATATTGTATATTTGGTAGGTTTGCATAAATATTGCAGAGAAGGTCAAAACCAGGAGAGTGACTCAAAAGGGTACTTAGAAAATGACAGAAGGCAAAAGCAGCTATAAAGCAGAAAAACATGAATAAACAAAAGAAGATGGGAAGAAGAGAGCAGTGCTATTTGGGAGACTCCCATGGCCCTTGGCCAAGTCTCTGGAATAGTAGACAGAGAAGGAAAGACATAAACTCAAGCCATGTGAGTAAATTTATTTGTGAATGGTATGTTGCCAGCACTTGTACTTGGCAGTGGGCCCTGTGACAAAGGATCCCTCCTCTCCTCAGCTCCAGGCTGCATTGTTGCCAGGTGGCCTGTGCCTCTAGCCTGCATCCCAGCTCACCCTCGTTGCTGCTACCACTCCCCCACAGCCCACACACTGGGATTTGTATAAATCATTGCTCAAACAAAACACAACACATCATAACATAAGTGACTTCTTAACGAGAGGGTACAAACACAGCACACATGCACATATCTGTATTTGTCTTTCCGTCTTTGTCCAATCTTAAAATAACATTGTGCTCCATGGTGTATTTCAGCTTGTCCCTGCTCCCCCAATTCTACAACCCGAAGAAAAGTAGAGAACAGGTAGTTGTGGGGCCAGAAGAAATAGAGTAGCCAGATTGGGAGGGTGAGGTCTGTGTAAGGAAAGCTGCTGAGGCCCTTCCTGCCGTGCTGAGTTCTGCCTTAGTTGGGGCTTTACACGCCAGTTTCTGACCAGGCCCCCTGCAGCCCTCACCATAACATCATATGTCCTCACAGCTGCCTTGACCTGGTTACACACTTAGATGTTGAAAGAAACAGAGGTGTGCCCAGGTTCGTGGGTGTTGGGAGTTGATATTGTTAACATAACCAGGTTTGTTGATGTGTCATCCAGCCTGTAAACATCATTTTTCAGTCAGGTGGCTCATCCTGAGGACGTTAAGGCAAATCATTTATGGTTATTAGAGCTCAGCTGAAAAAAGGGCAGGTATATATTTATGTCTCTATGTCTCTATAGCTAACTAGCTGCATGTGGGTGTGCACATGCATGTTTGTATATACATATATGCACGTCTGTATACATAAACACATCTGTACGATAGGTCCTCAAATAGAAGTGATCTCATCCAGTATTGTTTTTTGATGTTGATGAGAAGAATCTTTGCCAATGTTGAATGATGGTCATTATTTGAGGACCTGCTTTTGTTGTTATACCTCATTTCTCTTCAAGTCCTCGTCTCCAAGAACCTTTTAGCAATGTTAACTGAGGACTTCTGTGTGTGCATATATACATCTATTATGCATGCACCTATACACATGTATGTGTGTAAAATTAGAGTTAAAAAGGGAGCTCAAAAGATAATAAGTGTATGTTTTTTTAAAACAGTGTTATGTTAAGGGATCAGTATGGTGAGAATGATGAAGAATCAATCTACCCAGCCCCCATATTTTAAGAACTGTGTGTAAGTGATGAAAGTGGTTGTATTCTCAGGTTCCAAAGGAGTAATTGAAACAAAATTCAGATTATTTCATAATAAAATTTTAGGTAAAAAATCTTTATCTTTTATCCTGAAGTTCAAATAAAATTTGATATAGTGTCAATAATGTAAAATTCCTTAAAAGTTGTAAGTAGTAAGTGCAAGAGAATGTTTTAAAAATCTATTTTCTTTCTATCCTTTGTTTCTTTTGGACAGTTTTGCTTGTTCATGAGATGAATGTTTGCCCTAGAGGTCTTCAGTTCTTAGATTATAATCATAATATATTTAAAAGTGAAGAAAATTAATGTTGAGACTTACAGAAGTTGATAGTATTTTCCATAGTCTAAGAATTGTTTTAAAAACAATGTAGTGTAGAAAGGAAAGAAGAGTTGTTTTTTTTTTCATTTTTAATGTGTTCTATATCTTCCAATTAAAATCCACATTATGAAAATTTGGAAAATATGTAGGGCAAAATTGCTCAACGTCCCTCGACCCCAGGATTATTCTTTTTTTTTTTCTTTCATGAAAAATTACAAATCAGTTGTCCTTCTTTCATCCTTACATTTATATCTGAGTGATTAAAGAGCTTAGGGTAAATAAATGTGAACTCATAGTCATTCTCTGCCTTCAGTGGTTGTGTTACCACTGGCAAAGTACTCTATTTCCTTAGATGTAAAATGGGAATGATTATTAATGTAGTCTCATCCAGTGGCTCTTTGGAAGTAAAGTGTGTAAAGCTCTTGGCCAGTAGTAAGAATAGAATTAATTCTCAACGGTTAGTTATTAAAAATTCTTAATTATGTTTATTCCTTCACATGGTAGGTGCATAAAGGTTTATCTTAAACATCTTTTGAATAATTACATTAGTTAAAGCTTTCCATTGTTATAAATAATGCATCTTTGAATATAAATTCATCATTATCTAGTTTTAGAAAACTTTTTAACTTAAAGGGATTTTTTTCCTAAAGGTTTATTTATGCATACAAGAAATGGGGTACAGGCCAGAGGTGCAGGAGGGTGAGAGGATTCACCAGAGACAGTGGGGAGCAGAGCAGGTGGATTTACTGAAATACACTGTCGAGGGGAGCAGCAGGCGAGACAGGAAAGGTCTGCTGCACCACGTGGGCCACCTCCCTGGCTGGGGATTGATTCGTAGTCCTGAGACTTAACCCCTTGCACCACCAGGGAAGCCCCCTTAAAGGGAATTTCAAGACTGTAAATAATGTTAGTCTTGTAAATGTATTTGTTAATTATTTTCTAAAATAGCTGCCCAATTTATATTTCCATCAGCAGTGTTCCTTGACAAAATTGGATATTAATATTCTTATTAATCTAAAACGTGAAAACCATAGTTATTAGTTTAAATTTTAATGTCTTTTTACTAGTGAAATTAGACGTTTGCTTATTTGTTGTTAATGTTGTTGTTTGTGAATTGTCTCTGCCTTGCTGATTTATCAAGTTGGGTCTTAAAGAGTTTTTAAAATACTGTTAACTATAAATTTTAAAAATTTCCTCTTACTTTGATTTTTTTAATAAGTGATTTTTTGTCAAACAAATTTTATCTGTTACATTACAATTACCCTCATAAATTCCTTTCCCACCCTACCTATAGTGCATTGTCTACATTTTTTCTCATGTAGCTTGCTTTCTTTTGCACAAATGAGACTTTTTACTTTCCTTTACAATTAGTGTTATAAATGATAGCATATAAGTCCCCACAATATACTAACTGCTGAATAGTTTCCATATGTATGAGTTAAAGTAAAATTCAGGCTTATTTTTTTTATTTAATTAGGAGTGCTGACATTAAAATTGTTTTCTGTGTCACGTAAAATTCATCCTGTAGTTATTTGTGTGAAAATTATCCCACAAGTATGTGAAAATTGTGCTTAGATGTAATAGCAATCTATAAAGCAAAATGCATATATTTTTCCTAAACTTTCCTCTTCCTCTTTTTAGAATTTTATAGAATCTTCTGTCACGCTGTTTGAATCTGACCTAGAAAGTGGGAAGTTTATTGATGTTACAAATCAGGAAATTTCTGACTTAGAAGAAATTGGTTTTGGCAGTGAAACAGGATCCATTCACGTTAAAAGTGGAGTGTAAGTTGTTTCCCACTCTGACAACCTTGAGAGATTCTTTGGAGTAAAAGCTTTGATTGCTCTGGTCTGTATCACTGCAGTTCTTTTTTTGTTTTTCTCTCTTATAGATGGGTTGCCTACCAGCAGAAGTTCTTCTGTGGAGAACAGTACATTTTAGAGAAAGGGAAATACAAGTGCTTTTTTGATTGGGGAGGTTCAAACAATATAATCATGTCAATACGACCTATCCAGCTGGTGAGTGAAGTATGAACATAACCAGTACCTGCAGGATATAATGACATACGATTGAGTATGTGGAGGAAAGCAGGCTCTCTTAAAAGTGGAGTTTTGGGGTTAAGTATGTGTGTATATGTAGAAAATGTAGTCACATATGAATTTCTATAGACTCCATAGAGAGCTAGCCTGTGAGATGAGAAGGCCTGTGATTTCACTGATTTATTCATCCAGCAGCATCTATTTAGTGCCTCTGATATGTCAGACACTGCACGGATCACTGATGAGTAAAGCTACCCTGATGGGCCTCAGTCTCTTAGAGGAGATAAGACATAGGAGCAATTAACAGTAGTATGATTCGTGAGAAAATGAAACATGTAGGAGTTGCAGGGGTGGGAGGTAGGGGAGGGAGCACTCTGGCCTGGGGGTAGGCACCATGCCACAGAAGAGGCCCATTGAGTGATAACCTAAGGAAGGTATAAGGGCAACTTTGCCAGGACATCCCACAATGAGGAAATAATCTTTTGTGCGAAGTCACAAAGATGTGAAAGTGCAGCTAGAGTGGGTAAGACAGTCACTGCAGAACTCAGGAAGGGTACCCAGGTGGCGGCAGTGGGCGAGGGAGTGGCAGGTGCAGAATCTAGCATTCTAGTGAGCAAGCATTGGGCACATTTTTCTTTCAAAATAAATGGATAATAAATAGTAAAAGTATTGTAAGAAAATTCAGTAGGTTAGCTGAAAATCATAGGCCACTTCAAGAAATCTAGTCAGTTGGTCAGATATTTTTTTTCTATCTTCAAAACTTATTAAAAGACAGCTTAGATGTGTGATCACAATTTTTAATACGTTTTAATTTTTTTCAGGAACCACTTGGGATAAATGAGCCTCCACATTTGGTATGTTTAAAAAGTAACCTTGCAATTATTTGTTTATTTTGTAGTTTGCAATTTACTTTGCAGTACCTTGAGAGCACTTTGTAGCCTTTTTCTCAGATCTTTCTCTTTCCCTCAGATAACCCTGCTGTGTCTGTGTTTGGTAGTTTATATTACACTTGGTACCCAGGAGCAGAAATTACCTATCTCAGTTATTGGTTGTACTTGCCTGAGTTTGTCACATGCTAGACCTCTCAGCTCTCACTTTGGGGTCATTTTGCGTCTCTGCCAGGCTTTCTTTCCTACTGCCTATCTGTCGTCAGTGCTATGATCTTGCTGGCCCAGTGCCTTAGCTGTCTTTGGAGGAGCAAACTTAACCATGAAAAATGATGGCCTTAGCAAGCTCATTATGTAAATGTATTTCTAATACTGAAATCAAATATTTTGTGAAAGCACTAGTAAATTGCAGCCCAGTTTCCTTTTTTTTTTTTTTTTTTGGTGTTTTTTTGTTGTTTAGTGTTAGTAATTTATTTCTAGCTTGTTAATGAGTTGAAGTATGAACAATACTCAGGAGCCTAATGTTTGTTACCCATTAAGGACTAGGAATTGTGCTTATTTCTTTGGCGCTTCTAGTGATTCTGAAGGTCAGCATTAATCCCATTTACAGATGAGAACACGGAGACTTTGAACTTCTGTTTCACAAACCTAGAAGTAACAAAACAGGCATTTTGAATCTGATTTGACTTAACTAACCCACAAAACAAAGATGAGAGGAGCAGCACAACCGTAGAAGGGATGAGAGCCATTGCTGCTTCTGTCTCATTTAAAATAGCAAATTTGGACTATGTTCTGTCAAAGAGCCAAATATAGAGATAATTTTAAATATTTGACATTTGCTACCTTTACAGAATGCTAAAACTTCTGAGTGATTGTTTTTCATGTTTGTGTCAGTGAATATGCATTTCAGTTCAGCTTACTCTTAACCATATTTCTGTTCACAAATCTTTCAGTTTTTATTATTTTCTGATTAGCTCAAGCCTGTTGGGAACAATTCCTGTCTGAATATAATTGAGTTGCATTTCGAAACACTTCCTGCCAGATTTTTATTTTGAATCTTTGAAAACTCCCAAAAGTGTGGACCTTTAAAATACTTTTTTCATAGAATCAGTATAACATGAGGAAAGAGTCAAACACAGGGATACAAACCACGCACTTTCTGGGTTTTAAAAATGCAGCTAAAAAGTCACATTATTTGAAGCTCTGCTTCCTTCCCTCCTAAGTCCTTGGTGGTGGTGGTTTTTGTTTTGTTTGTTTTGTTTTTTTTAATGGACTTCCTTATTTGGAGCAGATTACTTGGGGGATTTCTTTTTAGTATTTCCAGTCCAACTTGAAGAAAAAGGAAGCAGCAGCAGAACACGCCCAGTGAAATTGGCCCCACTTCATTTTTCTGGATATGCTCCAGCCTTGTGAAATAAGCTTTTCTGACAGGTATATGATAGCTGGATATTTGGTAACAAGCAGACAAAGCCTCCTTGATTTACCGAGTATCAACACTCTTCTTATTTCCTTTGGGCCAAATTTTCAGAACGTTTAGCTTGTTTTTACTTACCCAAATAAAAACAGAGGGATCTTGGCTGACACTCTACTTCCATTCAGTAACTAGAAAGTGTTTTTTTCCTTCACAAGTAGCTGTGATAGTAAGATTAACAATTCAGATGCTGTATTCAGATGTGGGGTGTGGTAGTTATTCTCTTTTGCCTGAGGATGAAGAAGGGGAAGTTATATCTCAGAGTTCAAGTCAGAGAGGGAATATTTTTATGTTGGTGATTTTGAAGGCACCTTAACCTGAGAAAATCCAGATAGTGTATGGGTGTAGAGACTCATATCCATCATCAGATGTAGGCTAATAAAAATACTGTTGTTATGAAGCATGTTGTGATGCGATATGTCATATTTGAGCACAGAACACCTCATTTCTCTAAGATTGTTTTTATTACTATGACTGAAGATTAATCACCAAGTCTAATTGCAAACTCAACATATACTGGATCCATTATAGAAATTTTTCATAATTAGCAGATGACTTTTTTGTTTTCCCATACCAAAAAAAAGATTGTGGATTCTATTCATGTTATCATTATCTTTCCTCTTATCAAGTCCTGAATTTCAGAAATGTCACTAGATTAAATCTGATCAAGTAAAATCTTATAAAATTTCACTTAAAGTGAGTTTAGTTTCCAGGCAGGGGGTGGGGGTGGGGGGGAGCTATCATGGAGCCCCATTGTCTAGAGAGTCTCACCACTTTCCCCCTTTGACCCTACCATGATCATTTGTTTCCTTGCATCTTTTCTAAGCCTATTTGCATATGTAACTAGAAGTGTGGGTTTCTTTCAGTAATGATCCCCTGTTTTAGTTTATAAATTATTCTAGTTGAGAAAAGCAACTGGATATGTCCTTGGATTAGATAATTTGGCTACAGTGAATGTTAAAGTGATTACAACTGTGGTTGCTGTTAATCATGCCTGGGGAATAGAAAAGCAAATTTTAGTCAAATATTAGTACAACTAAAGAACAGTAGAGAAAAATACTTCTTTGTGGTACTATAACCAGAACATCTTTATAAAACCCAAAGGCCAGAAATACTCAGGAGGTACTTACTCATCTGAGTCATGAAATTCTTCTGTGAGTGATCAGGGAAGTAAAATTACTGTAAAAAATGCATTCAACAGGAGAAGTAAATGCTGCTACAAGATGAGACTGCGTGATGCAGAGAACAGACACTGTTGTCTATCCGTCAGCGCTGTGTGAGGGAGGCGGAGGGCTGCAGAAAGCCTTTTTAATACTGGATGGAAAGTTTCTCATTGAAATTACTCTGCATTGAAGAAAATAAAATTACACTAAAAGTTCTGTTATTGTGGAATAAATTGAGCTCTGCTTCTCAGTAAGACCTCAATAACTAAGCACTTGAATTTTTAGTTTGTCTTATAATATTTTTAGTTTGACCTATTATATTTACTTAGGCCTATCATAAATGAAAAGTACAGAGTAAAAAATCATTTCTGAAAAATCTTATAAAATGGTTATAATTTCTCTGTCAAAGGAAAAGAAGATAATGTATGAGAATCGACATCTTGCAAACCATTGGTACACTGTTTCTTTTGCTTCCATACAGCTCCGGCTGGGGAGCGAGTAGAGATTGAGGCATATTTAGATGTTGTAGAGGGATGGGATAAACTCTTCCCTTGTTTATCTGACTGAGTTGTTTTTATGTATTTATTCTCCATACATCTGGACAGGAAACAAGTTCTGAGGAAGACTCAGGTCTTAATTTCATCAAGGTATTCTCAATTTCTCCAGAGTAGGAACACAATTTAATTATTAGAATTAGTAAACGCAGTGTTGGATTCTGTATGCGCCCTCATCAGAACATTATTTTGAGAATTGTGCAAAGCATTTGTAAGGTAGTCAAAGTGAGGTGTTACTTTCCTAAGGTTGATCAGATTTGAGGTGAACCATGTACCATATCTTATTTTGGTAGTGAAAACAAATCTGTAGTATCATCATGCCTGATTTTTTGGTTTGGATAAAGAATATTTCAGCCCTCAGCCCTTTGAATCAAAAAGATACTTTATGTGTGTCTATGAATTTAAAATAATGTTTTTTGGTATGAAAACTGAGATTACAAGTGAGTGGTAGATACTACACATACATCATCTGAAATATGCCTAACTTGTATTGTCAGTTGTTTAAGATTTGACAATTCATTGCTTTATGGTGAGATCTTGAAGTATATCTTAAGTTCAACAATATAAAAATAATACAGCAAACTGGGAACACAAGTAGTGAACAAGACAGCTGGGAATCTCTGTTCTCGTATGGCTTTTCTGATTCATACTGTGAATTAAGATAATATTGGCACATAGGAGAAAGTACATTTTTTTTTTTGCAGGTTAAATGTTATTTGCTTTTTAGCATCATTTTTATAAACCTTTAAGTTAAAAGTTAAGTGAAAAATGGCTAACCAGAATATGGGCTCTTATCAAGGAATTCAGTGGCAGTTTGCCTGGATATGGAGAATTGTTCTTACTCAGGGAATTGTTCCAGTGGTCTCTCTGGCTTTGGACTTCCTTTTCCTAATTGTCCTCTGTTTCCACCAAAGTGCTGTCATAGAAACTTGTGAGATGATTACTCCTCAAGGCAAGGAGTCCCTTGGTGTTTTAATGCTCCAAATTCAGCCTGGTTTCACTCTAGGGAGTCATGTCATGCAAGCCAGTGTCGGGCGGGGGGGGGGGGGCTCTCTCACCTCTCTGGTTTTGGCTAATCTTTGATATCAAACCAGCGAGGTGAGAACAGAATGAGATAGCCAAGAAACAATTCCTCAGAACTCAGAGACTGTCAAGCCTCTCAAAGGACCCTTGGGAAGATGAAGAAGGTGAACATCAGCTGCTTGAAGAGGCTTTGTTCTCTGTGACCAGCATGAACAGGAGACAGGGTGATGCTGTGGATGGTTCATTATGATGCATCCTTAGTGCCAATGCAGGCCTATCAGTACTGGGTGGACTTAGGGGCCATGTTATTTCAAGGCTCCAGTATATTATGAAATATTTATAGGGCTCATTAATTTTTCCCTATGTACTGTAGATCCAAAGCCACTAACATTGCAGATTTTTATATCTCTGGCCTAAAGGGAATTATTGAGATTGCATGGATTTTTCTTGACAAAAAGGATTAAAATAGAAATACAATTGTATGTAAATGTAAGCTGTGCATTTAAGGTATTTTTATCAGTCAAAAAACTGAAGCCTATAAGCTGAAATACATGAGAGACCTCTTCCTTTTCACCATAAATCTTGCACTAATCCCATCATCATTATCTCCACCACCTGCTCCTGTGCTCTCACAGGCGTGCTCTGCTCACCGACAGGAATGCTCTTATGTGCTCGCCGCCTCCTTTTCATTAGCTGTGGGGCAGGAAGAATTGGGGAGAGCAAAGCCTCACCAACCACACCTCAAACTAATCCAAACTGCCTTCCTGTTCAGAGCTAAATTGCTTTTTTTTTTTTTCCCACCCATCTCAGCACTGGAGACAATAATTGTTTGATACAATGGACATGGCCACATTTTAGTGATTTAGAGAATTGTTTTCTGGGTCTCTGTGCCCAGAATATTATGCAAGAAATAGATGAAACTGGTAAATAAATGGTGATATTCCTGGAAACACTTAAGTAAATAATGTGAGTTTAAGGAGACTGTCATCCTTAGTGTAGATTCATTTGTTTTAGGAAAAAACAGTCTAATATTTTGCTTAACTTTTTGTAAGGACATGAAGCTTAAAGCTTTTATTTGCTTTGGGGGATGATGTGAAACAATTTTCTGTTTTCTGTTTAATTGTTGTGTTGTTCTTGTAGCTCAAAGCATTCAATAAGCCAGGCTTCCAAGGTGAATGTGTAGATTTTACAAAAGAAGTTTCTGATTTGACTTCATTCACACCATCTTCTTTTAAAGTTCTTCGGGGTTGGTAAGTACTTATTGAGTATTTTCTACTGTTTGTAATAACTGCTTTTTAATTTACTGAAATTTGTCTCACATTATTTTTAATTATACAGTAAAGTTTTAATTTTAAATTATTGGTCAATGGCTAAAGCCCAATTTATATTAAGAGCCACTGGTACGATGCAGTGAGACAGAATGTAGATTAACCAACTTTAGGAGCATTTTGGTGATACTCTGTCTTGCTGTTTATCTTAGATGATTTCCTAAGTATTTTTATTTGTAATGTATGTTTTTTGTAAAACATAATAGAATGCTATTTTAAAAAGTAGCATTTTGTACAGATAATACATAGTATTCCTAAGTTTAAAAAAATATTTAGAAAGTATTTTGTACTCCTATTCTACAGATGAGGATCGCTGATTCAGAGTTAGGGTTTCCCAAGATGATACATTAAATATCAGACTCAGGACTCTTTGGTTGGTGTTTAAATCCTACATTCTTGCAACTACAGCAGCATACTAGATCTTTCTCATATGTGTATGAAACTTTATGAGATTCTCAAGACTAATACGCATTTCTGTGTTTTTTTAATTATGCTAAAATATACATAAATAAAATTGCCATCTTAACCATTTTCATATGTATCGTTCAGTGGCATCTCTAAGTATCAAGTATCTACCTAAAATCACTTCCTTTTTCAAGATTTCTTGGATGTCATTCTCCTTTCTCTCTGGAACCAGTACAAACTAGGATTCCTGTTTAACACTTTAAGGATTCCATTCCCCTAGTTACATCCATTGTCTACCACAAACCAGTCACAGCTCAATTATTTGTCTCAAAATCCAGTTCAATATTTTGAATTATTTGTCTCAAAATCCAGTTCAATAGCCTACTTTAAGTCCCGTGGTCAGGCATTCTCTAACACCAGTTGGATCACGTTCAAACTTCTCCTTTCCCAGGATTTCCCATCAACTGGTCTCATTTGCCATAATGCATTCTCCATTGCGTCCTTACTCTTTCCCGTCCTCCCCTCTTCCAGCATTGATGCTACTATAAATTTTATGCTCTACCCTGTAGTCCAGAGGTCAGCAGACATTTTCCATAAAGGCCACGTAATGAATATTTTGGCAGTGAGAAAGAAATATATATACCAAGGACCTAAAATAATTTTATTACTAGTATTTGGCTGTGGGTTTCTTCCCCACTAAGGTCAATTATTTTGCAAGGTATATTTTCATTTTCTTATAAAGTATTGAGATTTTTCTAGAGGAAAATGTTTTTTTCCGAACACTGATGTTTAAGACATATTAGTCACATATGTATCACTTTATGTAAGAAATAATGCCTTTTACTTATACATAGATTATATATCTAATAAATGTTTATTCATATATAAATATGTGTATTTATGTCTAAGTAATTTTAATATTTAAAATATATATTTTATTTATATATAGTTTTTTATTAGAATATTTAATGAAAGAATACCAAAAGTACCATGATGATTGCTTAAGAAAACTGAAATACTTGAGAGATATAGATTTGAGTCTAGTTCCACCACTTCCTAGCTCTGTATCCTTGAACAAATTGGATCATCTCTCTAAACCTGTTATCTCATCTATAAAGGAGTATCCAGATAGTAATATTTCTCAAAGGCTTCTAATAAGGACTAAATAAATAATGCACATGGTTAATTCTATGCCAGAAGTATTTGATAAATGTTGGCTTTAAAATGCTTATTACCTAGAAATCATGACAGTAAGTTATAATGTCACAAAGCATTTCTGTGATCATTCAGAGTTAATTTGGTCTAGCTACAGTACAGCTTCGGTGATCTTAAAGTAATGGAACTGGAACTTAAACACACCAAAATTGAAATGGTAACAGCAAATTCATTTGTCCTCTGGACTCCTCCTTTTTAATTGGCATGTCTTAACTAAATTTTTGGTGAATGCTGTATAGAAGAAAATTCACTGTCAGATTCTAGACAGTTCATTTCTTTTCTAAAATCTCCATTTAGGGCCTCCCTGGTGGCGCAAGGGGTTGAGCACCGCACTATAAAGCAATCTGCAGCCTCTGCAGTGCAAGTTCCATCCCCAGCCGGCCAGGGAGGAACCCACATGGTGCAGCAGACCTCTCCTGTCTCGCCTGCTGCTCCCCTCAGCAGTGTGTTTCAGTCAGTCTGCCTGTTCTCTTACCCACTCTGTCTCTGGTGATGGATCCTCTCACACACACCTCCAATCTCTGGCCTGTACCCCAGTTCTTGTATGCATAAATAATCTTTTTTAAAAAATTAAAAAAAATAAAATCTCCATTAACTGTCAGGTGTGCAGGTGACAGATTGTATATACCATTGTGTCACTTTAGTCTTCACTTCTGTGTTCGCCTTGACTGAATGCAAGCTTGTCAATCCTTAGTTTTGTTGCCTATAAAAATAAGACCATGCTTCTACCTCATACAATTACTGAGATCACAGTAAAATAATGTGTGAAGTACCGAGCCTGTGTTTGGCTTGTGGGGAGAGCAGTCAGTAAATTAGAGGGGTAGCTATTTCTTTTTAAAGTGATGCTGGGCGTTTCCTGCTACCCTAGATCCCACAGCATGTTGGGGAGCCTACATGGACAGTGATGCAGTTTTAACTGAGTAGCTCACTGCTTGTTTTTCTAGCTGGCTCCTGTATTATCAAGAGGGCATTTCCGATAATCAGTGTGTATTAGAAGAAGGCCTCTATGCTGATCTTACTTCCTGTGGCTGCCCAACATCTAAAGTCACATCCCTCAAGCCCATTGACTACGTAAGTACTTTGCTGAATGCACAGCTGTAAGATTTTTCTTGTCCAGTTTAATTACCATGAGTGATTATTGTGAAGTTGGGGGAAATAATACAAAGGAAAATGGAAAAATTTGAATGATTTACTTGTGTGTTGTAAAACAAATTCATTCTTGAAATCCAAGCAAAATGTAAGATTGAATTTTTTTTTTCTTTTTCTTTTTCTTTGAGCAGGAATGCTGAAACTCAGGAACCAGAGTAGCACAGGCCTGAGCTTAAATTAAATCCCAATTTGATAATTTGGTTAAAGTTTGGGTGACATTTCAAATTTACTTAGTTTCCTCTTTCATTAAAAAAATAATAGCACTTTACAAAGCTACTGGGATATTAAATGAGAAGATGCTTATAAAATGCCCAGTACCTGGTGAGCACTCATAAATGTTAGCTATTAGGGTCATAGTCATAATTGTAATAGATGCTTTATAAAATAAGAACTTGATCACTTTATTATTCTTTTGCATAAATCATATGACAATTGTCTGCTAGTCAGTTACGATGCTATCTAAGGCAAGGACCACCATTGGTATTGATTTCAAACCTTATTTGGGGGAAACTAGGGTTTTCCTGCCTGTTGCATGTGTAATTGTCTGGGGTGCCTTGGAGGCAGATATTATAGTGTAAATGGCTTCTTTCCATCAGATTTACTCAGAATTTTAAATGTGAGAAAAACAGTATCACTGGGCCTCCCCGGTGGCGCAGCAGTTGAGCGCTGGGTTGCGAAGCTGCCCGCAGCCTCTGCAGCGCAGGTTCGATCCCCGGCTGCTCCCCGGCCACCGGAGGAGGGTCCCACATGGCGCACAGACCTCTCCTGCCGCCCGCTGCTCCCCTCAGCAGTGTACTTCAGTCCTTCTGCCTGCTCTGCTCCCTGTTCTGGCGCTCTGGTGAATTCTCTCACTCCCCCGCGCTTCTAACTGTACCCAGTGCTTGTATAAATAAATAAATCTTTAGAAACAAACAACAAAAAAAACAGTATCACTACCTGGGGCATCAGCGTTGGGTTTCCAGTTATTAGGCCTATATAGAGGAAGTGGTGAGAATCCGGGATATTTTCAGGATGTCTAGTTAGTTATAATGATACCATAGGGGCACATTTGGTCACAGCTGAGATTCATACAGAGGTGGTTTGGAGATAGGAGTGACTCAGATCTTTTAGCCAGAGCTCACTCCAGGGATGACAGCCATACACAGGGTCTTTGATTCCAACCTAAGCCATGTAGTTTTATTTCACTAGACATTCCTGGAGAGAGTATTCTTGGTATCATGCTAATAATAGAGTTTTGGCTGAGAAACAAGGACAGAAATAGAGTTCTTGGTCTCATTCATTGACCTCTTAAACACCAACTTGGAAAGACTAAGTGGCTACCAATGCCACCCCTCTGTTGGGAGAAAGATAGGTTAAAAAAAAACAAAAACAAAAACAAAAAACCGAATGTGGTCCAGTCAATCTCTCCAAGTATTAATAAGGCTGAAACAGGAACTGGAAAGTAGTTTGCATTTACTGGGGAGGGAATTTCCTTAGCAACTTTTAGTGGTCAAACCAGCATATATAGGTACTTGGTTTTAACTCTAAAAGCAAAATACATAGTTCTAAATGATGACAATACCATCTTGAAGGGCTTTGCAGGACTCCTAACTCACTGAGCTAAGCAAGTAAATGTCTGTGGAGGCATTTTACAAACACAGTAAAACATTAATGAGTACTGAAGTATCGTGAGTACTGAATAGTAGTTTTTTTACGTCTGTGATTCAAAAATGATTCTGTATTCAACCCAGGAAATGTTTCTGTCCAATTAAATTGACTTATATATGAACTAATCCTTTGAATTAGCTTTTATTAGTTAAAATTGCAGAAATTTGAGCATGTTGTTTGTAGTTGGCATTCCTCATTCCTCGACATGTTGTGATTAAGTGCTTAAGGGTCATTGTGGTATAATACTAAGGAATCTTAAGATTTCATTTTCATACAATATCCGCATGTTTTGCAAATGAGTTTGCTCCAGGCTGATTTCTCTGTGCAGATATAGGTTACATTCCAGAGGTTGATGGATACATAAATTTATAGTTATTCTACAGGGAAAGGAAAGGAGCTAAAAGCATAGTTTATTGTTCTGCTTCTCACTAATGTGACCTTGGGCAAAACAATTTATTGGAAGCTCAGTTAATTCAGCCATTCTTTAGAAATTGCCAGAAACAGGTGTTTTCAAATCTTTGATAGCCTCCAGTTTTGGTGCATATAAGTACCCTGGGCATATTTTTCTGACTGGAAATGAAAAAGACTGTATCCAACCTTAGGACTCACATAGACTAAGAAAATAAGGTAGTATATTAGTTTTCAATTAGTTCCTGCCATTTAAGTGCCCAGCCAGTGGGATATTTAAGTAAAATATTTCCAGCATTGATCTAGAATTTGGAGGGGAGGGAGGGAGAAGGTGGAACCTTTTTCTGCTATGTTTCTATGGGTGAAGTCTGTTCATTGCTTTTACAGTATCTCCATGGTGGTTTGGCATGAATGTTTAGCCTCCTTTGAAGTCATGTTTCAATCCTGGCAGTAACAAGTAGCAAAGCAAAAGAAACATAGCAAAAGACTGTTGAAAAACTTCAAATGAAATTATGTTGTGATGACATAAACGATCTTAAGAGGTAGAATAAGAATTGGCAAGACAATGATTTATTCTGTACAAGAGTACTGAATAAGGGGCACAACTATAAATAGAAGACTGTAAATACTTCCACAGAATGAAAGGAAGCAATAAGTTTATATAGTGTAGAAGAGTTCTTTTACAATAAACTTTTCACTGAATCCATGTTCACTTAATAATTGTATTAACTATTGTGTGTACATTTTGAAAATGAAGGCAAAGAAAAACTCACAGTAAACATCAACTTCCTAATGAGACATTTGAAGCATTTCCTTTCATTTTTTTATGTTTATTGAGGTACAGTTGGTTTACATAGTTGCATCTTTGGAAGCATTTCCTTTTTAAAATCAGGCAGAAGGCAAGGGTCTGCTATCTCAACTTCTATTCAGTATTAAGTATTACTGATTAAGTAGTAAGTAGTTCTAGCCATTTTAATAAGATTAAAATCAAAACAGGTATAAAGAAACAAAATTGTCAGGAACACTTATAGATAAATTATAAATAGGAATTTTTTAAAGTTGCTAGATATAATTAACAAACTCTACAATACTTTGAATAAATCTAACACAAGGCAAGTGAATCTTTTATAGGGAAAATTATAAAAACTTTATTGGAGAAGAAAAAAGATGGAGACATATAATCTTACTAAGTGAAAAAGACTCTAATTGTAAAGAAGTGGTCTTCCACAAATTAATACAATTTGAGGCAAAATACAATTTTCTTTGACCTTTTTTTAGGGCATTAGGGTGGGGTGGGAAAATATGACCAACTTAGCCTAAAACTAATTTGGGAAAAATCAAGGTCCAGAATTGGCAAGATAATTTTTAAATAGGCAGGCTCACTTCTTCCACCAGATATATATAGTTTTATTCAGCAGTAATAATGAAGACCACAGGTACTGGTTCAAGGAGAAACAAATACAACAGTGCAATATATAGCATAAAAACTGACCTTTCAGGTTGGAAAAGCCATGACGTAGTTTTTCTGTTTTTCAAGCAAAAATGCGTCATGACTTTTCCTACAACTCCAATATATAGCTGATGGAATTTGGAAGGTGACAGAAATAACATTACAATGAATGAGGCTATTAGGAACTATTAGAGAAATGGTTGAGGTTGTTGGCTTTTTACATGGAAAAAATTAGACTCTTGTTTCATTCTAAACGAATAAGTTCCAGGGGCCTCCCCAGTGGCACAGCGGTTGAGCGCTGGGTTGCGAAGCTGCCCGCGGCCTCTGCGGCACCGGTTCAATCCCCGGCTGCTCCCCGGCCACCAGAGGAGGGTCCCACATGGCGCGTAGACCTCTCCTGCCGCCCGCTGCTCCCCTCAGCAGTGTACTTCGGTCCTTCTGCCTGCTCTGCTTCCCGCTCTGGCTCTGGTGAATTCTCTCACCCTCCCGCGCTTCTGACTGTACCCAATGCGTGTATAAACGAAACAAACAAACAAATAAATAAATATAAATAAATAAATAAATAAATGAATAAGTTCCAGATGGGTTAGTGGCAACCTAATGTGAAAACAAACTAAGAAGTAGAAGAAAATACAGCAAACTATCCTAATGCGACTGAAAATAGTATGGATAAACAGAAACCATACTAGCCAGTAATAAAAAGGTAAAAGGCCAAGTTATTTTGTTACAACAAATTAATACAAACTTAGTGGCTTAAAACAACAAAAGTATCTTACAGTTTTGGAGGTCAGAAGTCTGAAATGGGTCTAACTTGGAAAAGTGCTTGGCAGAAAGCTTTCCTGACTAAAAAGGAGAAGAAATGGAGGGAGGGAGGATTACCAAACTTCAAACTATACTATAAAACCATAATGATTAAAACAGCATGGTGCTGGAACAAAAACAGACACAGACCACTGGAATAGAATTGAGAGCCCAGAGATAAAACCTGATAAGCTCAAACCGACAAAGCTTCCTCATATCCCATGCTGCCAGCTGTCACTCAAGCATAGAAAGTTTCTCATACAAACTGTTTAAAATCTTACCATTCCTGCTAGTCGGGGCTCAGTCTTTGGGAGCTATCCCCTAAGCCTGCAGGTGTGTTGAATAAACCTTTCTATCTCTCCATCTCTCTGAGTGCCTTCTGGTTTCTCCGAAAAATTGCCATTAAACAGTTGTAGCAAAACAACTTCAGTCTATCACCTCAAGGCAAAGCTAGAATATATTTATAGCCCTTATAAAGAACTCTTTCAAATTAATTGTGAGGGAAAAAGGTTGTTTTTTTTTTAAAGACTTATTTATGCATACAAGAACTGGGGTGTAGGCTAAAGGTGTGGGAGATGAGAGGATTCACCAGACGGAGTGGGGAGAACAGGCGGGTCTACTGAAATACACTGCTGAGTGGAACAGCGGGCAAGGCAGGAGAGGTCTATTGTACCATGTGGGTAGTTCCCTGGCCAGGGATCGAACTTGTGCTGCAGTGGCTGCCGATAGCATCATAGCACTGTGTCTTAAACCCTGCACCACCAGGGAGCCCCGAGAAAAAAAGGTTTTTAATTTTAGAAGTTTGCTTTTTCAGCAGAGGATATAAATGCCGTTCACAGTAGGGAGAAAAATAGCTATAAGGCCATACCTCACTAGTGATCAAGTAAATTAAACCAAGATTAAACCAAGAATTAGATAATATTGCATTACTTTCGATACAAACATTTGAAAATGTGACAGCACCAAGGTTTGGTTCATTGAGAGAACTTGAGGATTCAGAGAAGTGGAATTATTCATACACAGTTAACAGAAGGAGTGTCAGTTACATTGGACCGGGGGAGTAATATACTTGTTGCAGCACTGATGAGTGAAACAAGCTTTATAACTCATTAGTATAAGAAAAAACGCAATACGGTAGTTACAGTGAGTGAAGATGAGCTGTATGTATTACTAAAGGATTTTATGCTAAGATACATTTCTGTGAAATTTAAAAGCCAAAGGACACGTAATGATAGTAAAGTATAAAAACATGAGCAAAGATTCACAACAACCTCAGTGCGGTGGCTACTTCTAGATATTGGGGGTGTGTTCAAATTCAGGTGGACTGTATTATTTATAAAATTTCTTTCAAGTATAGTAAAATGTATTGCTTTGGGGAGTTGGGTACATATTCATCTATATATTATTTCATCCTTTTGAAATGTATCATAACTCTTAAAA
The DNA here is from genome assembly GCF_964194135.1 of Talpa europaea. Taxonomy (NCBI): domain Eukaryota; kingdom Metazoa; phylum Chordata; class Mammalia; order Eulipotyphla; family Talpidae; genus Talpa; species Talpa europaea. The sequence continues at coordinate 84,849,337 of NC_140070.1, forward strand.
AAGGAAAAAAATTAAAAGACCAGTTAGAAAGATAGCACCATAGTTAACTTTATTAACTTTATTTTTGTTGTTGTTTTTAGCCATGGTTTATTTAATGGTGATGGGGTAAGTGATATTGTTGGATTGGGGTGTACAGTACCACTGTTCTCCGTGGCTGATGGCTAGAGAGATTCAGAATAAAAGTATGTTATCTTTAGAACTAACCAATTACCATAATCCTGAGGCACTGTCAACACCTTTTCCATATAAGCAGTGATTTGAAACACAAAGAACTAGACAGTGCCAAAGTACAAGTCTGTACAGTTGTTAAAAAGTCAAAAGTTAGCTACTTAGATTTAAAACTTTTATCCAATTATACAGATGTGTTTATCCAATTATATAGAAGATGTGTTGATGGGAATGTCTGCTAGCAGAGTGTTTGCACTGGCTTCTCAGAGCTTCAAAGTCAGATCATGAGCATATCTGCTAAGCCAGCCGGGTAGGTGAGAACAGGGGTGGAAGATACCACCCAGCTGAGCGAGAGGAAGTCAGGTGCTCCATGTCCACCGCTCAGAAAGAGTCTGCGTTATAAAATCGCTGGTACTTAGGACATTTTGGAACCCTAGTTTAGGCGTAAAGAATGTAACTTCAAGGGCCATATTGTGTAGACTCATTTTAGCGGTCCCGCTCACTGTGCCAGACCCATGACTTGATACTTTATCTGTAAAATAGGGGTGATAATGGCACCCATGTCAAAGGGATAAATGGGTGAATACAATTCTATAATCCCTAATCTGTTTTGGGCTTTAGGATTTACACATTTTGAACAGTAATATGGTTTGTTTATGGCCTATTAAAAAAAATCTTCAGAAGGGTCCAGGCAGGACCCACTAATTAAACACGCTCCTATTTCTATAGCAAAACATATTCATAGCTACATAAATTGAATAACTTTAGTAAATATTCAGGTCAGATTTTGTTAACAAAGTTGAGTTAGGACAAAAACTTGGGTTTAGGGATTTTTGGATTTCAAATTATAAATAATGGATTGTAGATGGTTGCATATGTACATATACACACACATATATGTGTGTCTGACACAAAGTTTTATACATGTTAGCTACTGCCATTACTGCCATTTAAAACATAAGTTGATAGCATATGATTTAATTGAGCTATTTTATTCCCCTTAATATTTCTGGAATTATGCATAGATATTCTGAAAAATTAGAAAGTTTGATGAGAAATGCTTGAAACACTTTTTGTTAAAAGAATTTGGTATTCTCATTGAAAAAAAAATGTAAGTTGATAGGATGAGAAGCAAGGAGTTTTTTTCTTTTTTTTCCTTTTTTTAAAGAATTTTTTATTTTTATACAAGACCTGGGGTACAGGTCAGTGGCACAGGAGGGTGAGAGGATTCACCAGAGACAGCAGGGAGCAGAACAGGCAGACTAATGAAATACACTGCTGAGGGGAGCAGTGGGAGAGATAGGAGAGGTCTGCTGCGCCATGTGGGTATCTCCCTGGCTGGCTGGGAATTGAATCCATGCTGCAGAGGCTACAGACAGCTTCACAGTGCTGCGCCAAGATTTTTTTCTTATTGTAAGTTTAATTATCCAATTTGTTCAAATTTTCTTTTTCTTAATCACATTCTCCTTTTAGAAACTCTGCGTGGCTTAGACTTGATCCAGCAGGAATGTCCTGTTACCTTAGAAGAGCCTTGACCCCAAATGCCTGGCTGTCTTCTAGGTTAATGTGGACTGAGGCAAGACATTTGTAGAGTTCAAATTGTAATTTAATTCCGGTAGTTTTTCTGTTCTCCTTGGAAAGTTCTGATCACATTATCATCTTCAATTTGGAAGACTATTGATAGTTTTTTAGCTCCTTAATTCCATGTTTGGAAAATATATCTGAATAGTATAGCTAAGATATTCTACAGCACTCCTTATTTCTGAATGATTACCTGCTAACCGCTTTTACCATCCTGCTTTCATTATCAATTGTTTACCCATATAATCTCCCTAACCTCTGAGTAGATTTATAAATCAAACATGTTTTTAAATTTACCTGTGTTTAAGACTATTAAAATAATTTAAATAGAGAAAAATGACATTAAATATATGGCAGGTCTCTAGGGTAAATAACATCAAACTTAGTAATAATAAATGTTCTCAAATTAAAAGTTTGATAGACCGGACCACATGATGTCAGCCCATTATTGTCGGTGGAACATGGGCTATTTCTCTGCATGAGTCATATTTCTTATTTGATGCTGTTTGTTTACGTTCTTTTCCCATTTACATGCTGGGTTTCTCAGCACCTGTGTACTGACCCTTACTTGTCAAGATAGTCTCTCATTTTTCTACTATCTTTTTCTCTGTCCCCTTGCATATTAATTTTGAAAAGTTTTTGTGATCCTCTCCATCAATCTTTTCATTGGTCCCTTGAGGTAAATCCCTAGATGCAATGTCCTCCTTGAATTCTCCTTGAATCTGAGAGTGAATTTGTTGGAATTTGAATAAGGGCAACCTTTTAAAAAATGTCTTTGTGAAGTGTCTTCAACAAGGAAAAGTGTACACTGGTCCTGTTTTTGTTAGAATAATGATTAGCATTTAAGTTAGTGTAATAGTAAACTTTTAATTTCTTTTTCCTCTGGAATTTGAAAGTTACATCAAGTCAACATTAAATGCCTTAAGCGTGGCTGTCACTCACCACAGCACTTTACTGGGAAGAATGTTGCTGGGAGTTGACTGTGGGCCTGTCCAGGCTCCTGGCTTGTCTGCCTGCCTTGCTATTTAGTCACCTAGCAGCTAGATGTGTAAAGAAGTAAGCGGAAATGCTTCTTTTGAAAAGCTTGAGGGTGAAAATGCTGGGGAAACGTCCAGCAATAAAGTCAATGGCTCATCTGTGGATTTTGTTTACCCCTTCATTTCTGCAAGCAGTTTCAGTGAGTAATTTAGTGTTTGCTGTTGGCTACATTTCTAACCTAAGTGGTTCTGGACTCTGCTAAAGAAATTTCTTCTGTAACCTGTTGGGATGCTGCCAATTTTTTTTTTTTTTTTTTTTTTTTAGGTAGCAGGAGAGGTACCTAATCTCGCCTGTAGACACTCAGTGACTAGAGATGAATTCCTAAATCTGGCACAGTCACTAGCATTTACTGAAGGAAAATGAATGCTCTAGGTAGCCCTTGCACCTGTTAGCATAGTGTCTGAGGGCACAGTGATGGCTACATTTTTTCCAGCTTCCTCCTGTCCTTAAACCTGCACTAGTACCTTAGCATCCCACATTACTTAAAGTTAAATAAATTAAAATGACACAACGCAAATTCAGTCCCTTGATCACACAAGCCATGTTTCAAAAAGTGCTCAGCAGGTGCATGAGCAGTGCAGATATGCATTTCTGCCACTGTAGAAATTTCTATTGGCCAGCACTGCACACCTTCCCTGATCAGCAGGTAACCTTTACCACAGAGAGAAAATTACACATTCACCTTTTTAAAATACCCAGAAGTTTCTCGGCATTCTTTCTGTCTTTCCTTTTATTTCAGCAAAATCATGGTTTATCCTTTTCAAAGTAATTCTTCCACTCACAGACTAGTTGCAGTTGGAGGTTCCGCACTGTGGGAAACAGTGACTCACTCTTCTGACCATCCCTTGCATCTCCCGTCATTCAGCTTTTCCCAGCTCTGCTTTCCTGTTTCCTGCGCTGCTCCCCGCGCTCTCTATGGCAACAGCATGCTCGCAGCCCAGCCCATTGCCCGCCTGCTCGTCACCAGGCTCTCCTCAAGAGAGCTGTCCTGATTAGATTCTTGGCTGACAGGAGGGATGGGAGGGTGAGGATTTTTTTTTTTTTTTTTGGTCATTTCTGTAATAGAATCACTTTGTAACTACAATATTTGTTGTTAAATTTGACATTGCATTGTGTGAATTTAACGTTACAGTATTACTTTCAAACATCTACTGTAATGTGAGTGCCTGCGCAGCAGTCTGTGTCATTACATCACTATGAAGCAGTATCGTCTACACTCTGTACATTACTTCTCTGTAGCTTAGCTACCGTTGATGCTGATAACCTTCCATTGCCATCAGTCAGTGTTTTCCCCCACCTGCTATCCTTTGGTAACCTATTATTTCACTGTTGTTTTGGGGTTTTTTACAAGTTTATCTTTTTCAGTTTCCACATCTAAGTGATACCATACAGTACTTGTCTGTGTCTGACTTATGTAATTTAGTCTGCCATCCTCAAGGTGCGTCCACGTTGTCACAAATGGCAGGCTGTTCTGTCTCACGGCTGAATACTCCTCCTTTGTGCATAGGCGCCGTCTTTTTTATCCATTCATCAGCATTTGGGCTGTTTGCTTATCCTGACTATTGTGAATAATGTGGCAGTAAACATTGGTGTACAGACACCTACTACTTACTTTTTATGCAGAAATCCCCCAGCCCTGTGCATTCTGGCTTAATTTTTGTTACATTAAAAATACTTTATTCTACCTCCTAGGAATGTTTTAAGAGCCTAGTGCTATAAAATCTTGATTCTCAGTGACTGCCCCTGAACCTCCCGTGAAATGAGATGCCATTCCGGTCTGTGTTTACTGTTGCCAGCCAAAATCATCAGTAGGACTGAAATAGGTTTTATAGCAAGCACAACATGATTGTAACGTGATTGCAACCCAGTGTCTGTTTTTATTAAGATTGCTTTTTTTGATTATTTCAATTCACAAAGATGTGACTAAAAATGATCACTAGACTAATCTTACAAGTGCAGTTTTGACTGTACATCTTTAGCGGTGAACAGCAGTAAACTATGCATTTGAGAATACAGTGGCTCTGGGTATATCCTGTGTCATGACTGAAATCACTCAGGTCTGGCTACCCTCTGTGGTGATGCTGTCTCTCTCTCTCTCTCTCTCTTTGGGCTGCTAGGTTTTTGAAGAACCCTCCATCAGCCTTTTTGCTTTGGAACATTGTGAGGGAAGAGAGTTACATCTAGAAGAGGCTGTGAACTCTGTTTTGAACAAGGACCTGCACTTCTACACCCAGTCTGTGTGGGTAAAAAGTGGACTGTAAGTACAGGAGGCTTCCCTGGTGTTGCCACCTGCTTTTTATTCTCCCATCGCTGCTGTTTTTTTTGGTCTGATGGCGCTTTTACTGTTTCTCTTTTCATGTGAGTTTCTGTTTAAATGAGACAAGACTGGGGGCCATGTCCAGCATGCAGTAGTGTGCAAGGGGGTGCCATGTGTTCAGAGCATGTGGCAGAGGTCAGCCACATGACTGGAACCAGTTGAGCCCACTTTCCACATAGGGGAAACCTAACGAAACCATTGAGACCATTGCCTGCTTAAGACAAGTGACTATTAGTGTTTCATTGTATTCTGATTTTGTTTATTCTAGACCTGCTTGCTCAGGGTGCTCACTTTCATGCAGAGTATCCTGGCTGGTCTAGCCTGCCTCTCCGTGTTGCTGTTCATTTAGTTGGGGTGGATTCAGGTTATGTGGGGCCTGCACTTTAACAAGCTGGGGAGACCACTTTAAAAAGATGAAAAATGATGAGTCAAGTGTGAAGGTGCGTATTGAAGTTGCACAACTGCAGAAGTGGTCACAGGCCTGCATGTGAGGACCCTAAAGTTGAAGTGGTGATGCTTCTAGATGGTCTGTCAGGCTCTGAAGAGTGGAATCTCAACCTGTACGGTTGGTGGTTCAGTGTCAAGCCAATTAAAAGAACACATAGCTTTTGGTAATTAATACAAAGATTACTGTTTTTATTTCTCATGACAAATTATATGATAATCAATTTGCTTGACTAGGGATAATGAGAAAGCCAAGAATATAAATTGATTTTAAAATTAAGCCAACTATTAAAATAAGTGGCTTGTTTTACTTTTTTTTCACTCTTCTGTTTTCTTCTTTTTTTTTAAAGGATTTATTTATTTATTTATTTATTTATTTATTTATTTATTTATTTATTTATTTATTTATACAAGCACTGGGTACAGTCAGAAGCGCGGGAGGGTGAGAGAATTCACCAGAGCCAGAGCGGGGAGGAGAGCAGGCAGAAGGACCGAGGTACACTGCTGAGGGGAGCAGCGGGCGGCAGGAGAGGTCTGCGCGCCAGGTGGGACCCTCACCGGTGGCCGGGGATCAAATAGGCGCCGCAGAGGCTGCGCTCAACCACTCAACCGCTGAACCTCTGCGCCACCAGGGGAGGCCCAAGTGGCTTCTGTTTTATTTACAAGTATTGTGGTTTAAATATTCTTCAGAAAGGCATTTCACATGGCTTGGTGTTTACGAACTATAAATTGATCTCTGTAAGCAGAAAAATCCTCTTTCAGTATATTTACCACTTAATTAAACCTGTTCAAAGTGAATTCTACATCCCTGTGATACATGACTTTTTATAGCATTCTTACTCATTTCTTTACATTCTTAAGTAGAAATGATAGTTATTGACTCATCTCTGAAAATTTATTTCATTCTTTCAAAGAAACCAGTGCCATTTTACCTTGACATTTCCTTAGTTTATTATCTACCTGCGCTCACGGTCCTGGACTAATAGAATTGGTCCAGATAAGCAGTGAAGGCTGTTTGAAGTTTCCTCGGCTACAGATGGCTCAAAGGATACTATTGAGCGCCCGGTCAGCTACCCTCAGTGCCAAGGCTCATTTGCTTGTGTTTGTTCTCCCTCCCCCCAGCTCATTATTCCCGATCTCTGAGGTGTGATGGTAATGAAGGTCATGCTTTAAGGCACCATTCCACGCAGCTTTTCAACTGTGGAATTCATTTAGATCAATATAGATTGAGGTATAGTTTATTAAAATCTTCCCTACATTTTATAACGGAATCTTCCTTGCCTAAAGAATCTGCAAAGCTGCTGAGGTGGGTAAGTCTCTCCAGGGTCATGCTGTTCTGATGCTACATCAATCTAGTGGCATACATCTGCACAGGCAGGAAGGGGTAGGAGGAAAGCGTTCATCCATCTCGTTCCATTTCCCAATTTGGGCAAACCCAATCTTGTTTTGGGGGGACAGGGTGATTTGAACCAAGCCAGGTCACCACCTTGTTTTTCAGCGGTACTTTCAGAAAACATGATTATGATGACCATGAGTTCTGCCGAGGCTTTTGGATCCCCTAGGTGCTTCCAGCTTACCCTCCACAGCCAGCCGGCCTTATAGCCACCGAACTGGCATGCCACTGAAAGTGGTGGCAAATCTTTTCTGAAAAGGACCAGCGGGTCTTTTCATTTTGTTAGCCATCCTGTCGCAACTTCAACTTGTCATTACTATAAAAAACAGCCCATGTCAATCCTGAAAGGGATGGATGTGACCTTGTTCCATTAAGTCCTGAGACTTCCAACTCACCTGAGGGCCCCGCACACTCTTTAACTGGCTAGAGCTGAAGGCTGCCAGGGTACTGAGAAGTATATGTGAAGGAGCCGGGCCTTGGAATAAGAGAAAGATTGGAGATTTTTATGAATATTTTTAATTTGTCCTCAGTGGCCTTGGTGAAGTTGCAGTTGGAAGTATCTGGAGAGGCCCGGATGAGGAGCCTGCGTGGGAAAGACAACTAGTGTTTTTCAACTGGGGAACAGAGTTGGGGTGGGGGGAGGGGAAGGCGGGGCAAGAATGCTGGTCTGCCTTTGAATATAAACTGGTGTGAAAAAGATTTAATGTATCAAAGAACTTTTCAGCAGCAGAAGCCTTGTGTTTTGAAAGTCAGGAAACCAGAATCATGAATGGAATGTAAATCTGAGCCCCGGTCTACTGGGTTCTCTGGTCATCCCTGAGTTTTCTGTTAAAAAAAATAGAACTATATCGCTTCTCGGCCTTTTGGCTAAGATCAAGTGTAAAAAAAATAGAACTATACATTTTTTTACTCAAAAATCTCAAAGCTAGGTTTTGCAACTCCCCCCCGCCCCCGCATTATATGTACTAAAGCTGGTATACATCATTGTATGTTTTTAGGGGTTATAAGGTTCAAAACTCCACAACTGCATGTTTTCACAATGGCCACCACCAGAGGCCCAATAATCCTCCACCGTGCTCCATCGGTCCCCGACTTCCCCGCTTCCAGCACCTCAGTTTTGCGGCAGATATCAAGGATGTGTTAATGGTCAAACCTAAGCGTTTTTATTTTTTTTTATTTCCTTACATAGTTGTAGTCCCAGAGTGCTCCCATGTCACCGCGAACCATCACCATATTCCCTTTTTGACTTCCCTCAATCCCCCTAAACCTAAGCGTTTTTTAAAGAATCCTGTACTGTATCACATTAGAAGTTTCTGATTAGAGATTGCATTTTGTTTTTACATATCCTACTTTTTTCTTCCCTGCTGTCATGCAGCTGGATTGCTTATGAGGGATCCAATTTCTTGGGAAGACAAATTCTACTTGAGCCTAATGAGATCCCAAACTGGACAGCATTCAGTGGATGGAAAACCATTGGTTCTCTCCGACCTATGAAGCAGGTAAGGAGTAAAGGGCCACAGGATCCAAAACAGCTCTGTTTTCTAGTAGAAATGTCATAAGCCACAGCTTCCGAAACACTGATGGTTTGGTTTGGTTTGCCATTCGTACTATGGGGGAACCAGATTAGGACAGAGAATCTCGAAAGATTTTATCCAGTTCATAAAATTGTACCTAAGGTCCACACTGGATTTTAGCTTTGAGTCCAAAGTCTTCTGACCTTATGACTTTCCATGAAAAAAACTATTGTAAGTTCTCTGGAAAGCAAAGGAAAGTAATGAAGTCTGAGATGGTATTAGCTTTACTTCCTAAGTGTTTGGATTTCCCCCCTGCTTACATCATACCCATAATGGATCCTGACAGTTCAGTTAAAATAGTATTTATCACACTCCTACTACTTGTCAGTCTTCAGCAGCTTCGACTGCTCTTAGGATACAACCTGAAGTCTTTAGTCTGGTCTGTGTGAGCTGCTCCTGCTTCTCCAGCCTCTGCTCTCACCAGTTTCCTTTCCACTTGGCCGTGCACCAAGTACTGTCCTGCTTAGGCTCTTGATAGACTCTGCCCTGGCTAGGCGGTTCTTTCCTTGTTCTGGCTGGTCTAGTTCTTACTTAACCCTCTTATCCAACTTAACTGTCAGGTCCTCAAAGATGCCTCTTTCGCACTCTCTTCATCTAAATTATAAATTTGACCTGGTTCTTCCGGGCTCCACTGCAAGGCCTGGGAAAGCAGGGGCTGTATTTTTGCCTCCTGCGCCTTCACAATGTCTGGCATGTTGTAGGGGCTCAGGGACTATTTATTTGAAGAAACGAATGTGTAAGTAGATAAATGTTCAGTGTTATGCTTAAGGGTCTTATTAGGCCGTCACATGATTTCTTCCTCGTTGACGCGTACATTTTTTGTTGGGAAAAATAAGATCAACTGAAAGCAGAAACAAAATGCCAAACAAAGTGTCACCAGCAAAAAGCCACAGGCAATGCCTTGGTCAGAGAAGGAGTGGTGGGCGGCGAGGCTGTTAAGGTCAGGGATACGCCATTTGCAATTCTCTCTAATCCCTTACAAAGATGTTTTCACTCGATTTCAGCCAGACTTAAGGTAGGCCTTAATAGTCTCTTTTTACAGCTAGAAAAAGAAGCCTCAGAGAAATAAAGCAAGTTGGCAAAATCATCCAAGTGTCAGAACCAGATTTTGAATCCCAGTCTGTTATGCTGTAAAATCTTTGTTCTTAAGCCACCGTACCCTGCTTTCCTCCAAAATAAGATGAACATTGACACTCATCTTTCAGACGCTGAGCTAAGTGTAGCACAGTGACTCTACCAGCACTTAGAAATGCCGAGGTCCTGACATTCAGCTATGGCATGTGGCGTGCGCCAACACAAATGCGCCTGATTGGCCTTGTTGCCCTGTACACACACGCTGTCTCGCGTCTGGTTCTGTTGGTTCAAATCTTAGCTCTGCCACTTGTAGCAGTACTCCTGCAGGTGAGCCACTGCATTTCGTGGCACCTCAAGTTCGCTCACTGATGAGCAATGACATGTTGCTTATTTCTCTGTATCACTGTAAGGGTTAAGTAATGTATGTAAAGGGCCCAACACAACATCTAGCTGGCATCAGGGTCCCCTAAGAGAACCCGAGATGCTCCTCTGCCAAATACTGAGTATCGGCGGGCTGACTGTGCACAGGTGGGGTGGTGGAGCATTTTGTATCTCCATATTTTGCTTCTTCCTCGCTCCTGTCATCTGGGATGACAGGTCGGGGTGGGGATTCAGTTTAGTTCTCTCTACTAGTGCTCAGTTCTCTTGTTAGAAATTTTAGAAGCCATGTTGGATGCCAAGAATCTTATTCTCATTTCTGAAAGGTGATTTCTTGCTGGGCAAGGATGTCCCTGCCTGTTGTTCAGTGTGCTGAGATAGTTACTGCATCCTCTCTAACAATAAACATTGTTATTGTTGCATTGTGCTTTAGAGAACTGCCTGATTCTTATTTTAGTTAAATATTTAATTTCAAAATATCTTAGTAGTAGTGTTCCTTGTTTATTTCGACCACAGCTTTGAAACCCAGCAAAAGATTTCTAGGTTTCTGACAGTATTATGGGTCATATTTCCCTTCTGATAAGGCTGTTGGTACTTAGCATATTCTAGTTTAGAAACTTAAGAATTAAAATGTGATCTTCTTTGAGGCTGGGAATTAGGAAGTCACTAAGTCACTTAAAAATGTGTATCAGTGTTTTTAAGTATAATTACAGAGGAGTTGGCATGCAAGTGATAATAAGGGTAATTAGTACCTCACTTGAGTTGATTTAAAAACTGTGATGTTTGGTCCTAACATGATTGAACCTCTGTCCTCTGTGAAGGTTACACGTGTTTTCTTACATGTTCAAGGTAAGGAAATTGTAATGATACACTGAAGCCTCAAAAAAATGATAGTTGTGGGAGACCAAGCCAAATTACAGAAATTTAAGTATATCACTGTTGCATTATGAATGTGGAAGTCATGGTCTGAAACATTAGAACACTTGCCAAGAATTTTTTGACATACTTTAAGTATCAGAGAAAATGTGTTCAGTTTGCTTATTTAAATGTTCCATGTCTATTTCCTTACCATGGCAATAATTTAACAAAATTCAACTGACTTCATGTTGATATTAAGTTTTAAAACAGTAAGAAAACTGCTAGTGGTCTTAACCATGGTCTCCTTTTGTGTTTGAGTGAAAGTTGCCTAACTAACCAATCATTCCTCATTACTTAGCAGGATTCACTGGGGTGGCCACACCTAATAGGTGGGAATGCCGGGTGTCCTGTCACATTAAGATTGGAGGCCTGAGACCCAGGGCTTAGAGATTGGTTTCCATGGAGCCTCAGTCATGTGCTGTTTGATGAACTTACTTCACATCGCCACCTCTGAAGTTAGTCTTCTATTCCTGGTGGTGTGCACTACAGCCTCCTGGCTAAGATGAGAGTTTGGGTGCAGAGAGACTGAGTTAACCTTATTTATAAAATTAGAGTCATAATCTACTTAAAATGAAGTTCTGGTTAATTCTCAGACTACAATGGTCCAGAAACCCTTTAGCACACTGCTTAACATATAGTAAGCTTTCAGTAAATACTAGCTTTTATCAGTAGAGGTAAGTAGATTTAGTATTTTATTTTACAACTTCCAGTATATATTCCAGGACCAGGGGATTGAAATTATTCACCACCTCCTGCCAGACTGAGTTCCAGTGACTCAAAATACCTTTTAACCTTTCAAAAAAGGATGTTTTTCAGAACAGTATAATACTGACTGTAATGCTTAAAGCTTTGTCTTCATTGGCCTAAGGACTGGTCAATAGAAAAATATTTATTTATACATATTTGCTAAAGGCAGAGTGAAACTGACAAGTAAACTAAATTCCGTCACCTCTCAAGTCCTCTCCAAGCTTTCCTTTGGAAACATTTCCAGAGTCAAAAGTTTTTTTTCTAAGTTTTTTTTTCTGTTTCTCCCTGCCAGCCTGCAGTATACATTAGAATAAAGAACCGAGCCCAGGATGAGTATCTGACTGTTACTGGAAACGTTGCTGACACCAGGGCAACATCTGTGTGTATTTCTCCCTACAGTGGGAAGAACAATCAGATCTGGTACTACTGCCGAGGACTCTTTAAATCCAAGGTAACCAACCACACTATACCCGCTTTGGAAACCAGAATCTTGCCAAATCTAATGTAATGGCATGATAAAATAAGTACTGATACGTGTATTACTAAAGTATGTAAGTTAAATTGATTTAGAAAATCCAGTTTTTAAGAACTGAGTCACATACTACAAATATGCACAAATGATTTTTAAAAACCAGCAATAAGTCATTGGATCTAGATGGGCCATGTACTTTTGTGCTACCTTTTTTGTTTCTATACTGGCCCATATAAAGTCATGTCTGTCTTATTCCAAATCTTCTCATTTTTAAAATGTACAACGAAGTAGAAGAAACTGGAGACAGTTTTAAGTATCTCCATTATGTTTGATGTCCTGGGGGAACAGAACACCAATTTAAAAAAATTAAGCCATTTTTTTCTGTATCACCCATAGGATCATCTACCTTGTTCCTCACACCTCAAAAATGAAAAGCATTTATAGTAATTTATTATCTCAATGTAGCAAGTCACTCAATGTTTTTAGAAGGAAATCAAGCTCACCCGAACACATCTAAGCAAACAGGGATTTAACATTTAGTTCATTGAACATCTGTTGTCGGATGCAGATTTCCTTTAAAAAAACAAATACCTCTATTTCAGTCAAACTTCTGTATCATCTCCTTCCCACTGCCATAAGGCAGATTTAAAAAAGGTTATCACACTTCAAACACAGTACTTACTGCTAGTTTGTTTCTTAATCCTTTCCAGGCCAGTGACACATGTCTCGATGTGATTGGTGGCCGGGACACACCTGGGGCTAAAGTGGCCCTGTGGACTGAGCATGGGCAGTGCAGGCAGAGGTGGAGACTGAACAGAAACGGAACCATCAGCTCTTATCTCAGTGATCAACTGGTCCTTGATGTTAAAGGTGGGCCCTGTGATGAAACCCAGTGTTCTGTGTCCCAGACACCATCCAAAATGCCAAACCTCCCTCTCCCACATGAAAGAAATTCTTATATATGAGAAGTATAATTATGCTTAGAAAAAAGTTAAGTCATTTTGGAAAGCAAAACAATTATGGAACAAGCAGAAAAAAAGGTCAAAGGTTACTCTTTAAGGTCTCTGTTCATTAGTACGGTTGTACAACTTCCATTTGCTGCATGATCTTTCAGAACAATTCTAACCTTGAAGCAATCAACTACCATAAAATGTCTGTTTTTTAGAAGCATCTGTAACTTTTTGTTGTGAATTGCTATAGTCCTTAAAAGTCCTCAGTTAAAATTTACGGTAGGTATCACTGAACCTTGTTTTTGAAGTTAACAGCGCTGGGGCCAGCATTATTCACGGCTGTTGCTTTAATTGGCTTTAGTCATAGCCACTGCTGGTGAAGAGACAAAAAAACTCTACCTGTCATTCAGCCAGAACTGTCAGCGCTTTGTTCCTGAGAAGCACACTGCTTATGCAATCATCTGTTCTTCCTCCCAGTTTTTCAATCTGAGATGAATAATTGCTAAGTCTATTTAAACTCAGTTTCCCACTTCAGAACACTTCGTAAATGACTTAGTAATCTACACAAACAGTAGGCTGAACAAAAGCTGGTGAACACTGGAAGTAGTTAACAAATGACCTTTTCTTTTGCAACTTCTGTTTTAGGAGGAAATTATTATGACAAGACTCATGTAATTGTAAATCAGCCCCTGGAAGGAGAAGACACACAGAAATGGGACATTGAAATATTATGAGAATCCATAATCTCCCTAGAAAGAGCCGAGGAGGGAACCTTGTGTTTCATGGGAAGGAAGCATCTTGTCCTCATACTCCTGGATCACGGAGCGGAATGAACTTTTGCTCCAGGACTGTCGCTCTTAACCATGGTAAAAGCTCAAAATACTCTTGCCAGTTATTTATCCAGTTCCAGTGTCCCTATGATTTCTGGGAGAAAGGTTCTATTCCTGCCGGATCTCCAGTTTTGGTGAGCAAGTTTCCTGAGGCCTTTTTCCTTCTATCCATCAAACGTGAATCCTATTCCTGATAGCCATTATAGGACATTGGTGACACTGTCATAGTTCTTAATGTCCTAGTAGATGCAAGACACAGGGAAATAAAAATTCCTTACAAGTCATACTTTTTCAAAAAGATGAACGATTTCTTAGCAATATCTGAAAACATCTTAATAAATGTTCCTATTAAGTTACTGTATTAAACCTCAAAGGTTCTCTATTAAGACTTTTTGTAAATGAAGCACCGAAATACTCATACTTGTAGCTGACCCCAGGAGGGAGCTGAGTTTTGTTAGGGAAAAGGCTCTGTGGTCATTGTTTGCTCGGACCTTCGAACTAGAAAAGCACAAATAACCTGAGGCTATCCTAATACTCTAATCAACAAAACCATTCTGGGCAATAAGAATTCTACCTGGTGCTGAGATTCCATCTTACATTTTTCCAGCTGTGCTCTCAAAAAGTATTTTTATAAAGACTGTTTCCGATATAAGAATAGTCAAGTTATTCTTTATCCGCCTGAAGGGAGATTTCAAAAGTTCGAGTGAAGAAGTATTTGAGGCTTGCCCATAGTAGTGAAAGTGGAAAAATGATAGAAAACTCAGGTTTTCTTAAAGCAAAATCAAGTAGGATAGCATCTTTGACTCAGTGTCAAGTAATCACCACCATAACTATATAATTCACAAGCATTTCTCCCTCCTGAGTTGGTTTTAAACATATTTAGGCAACTGATCCTTTACCCTCCAACTTTTGCCAAAAAATTTGTTCTATTTTTATATAAAATGATTAAATTCCCCAGTGATAGTTTTAAAATTATCAACCTATATGCACTTTAGAATGTAAAATAACATTGAACTGTTTAAACTCAAAGACCCATTATCTTGAGTATTTTTTATAGCAACTTGGTCTTTCCATGTAAATACTGGGTTTTTCCTTCAGTCTCAGGCGCCTTTGTCTTTCTTCAAGTGGAATCTGTTAAGCTCCCTTAGGCCCATAGATGCAAGTGCCTCATTAATGTGGCAGTATTATTTAATGGAATGGGCTTGTGTATACAACAAAGGTATGTATATTTTTATTGTAAAAAAAAAAAGTAAATTTTTTTCATGTCAATTGTTTAAAGAGCCTCACCACCTCTACAGTTTTAAAGAAATTGCTTCTCCCAAAGATAAAAATCCAGGTAACATCCTTTAAATTTAAATGATACATTTATTGGAGTTGTGCCTTTTCTACCACACTGGACTAAATAAACTTGTAAAAAGTAGTTTTGTCACTTTCTGGGTTACTTAGTCCACCTAGCCAATACTCAACTAAGGAAAGTTTGTGTTGACTTAAGCCTATATATGAAATGTTAGGCACTAGATCACTTGGATTAAACATTCTGTCCAGAGGGCTAATACCAGGCTTTCCTTTTCCTCGTCTGAAGTAAGTTTCAGGTCCTTGACAGAAATAGCTGAAGTGTTCCAAATCTGTTTCAGTGCATCCATATGTGATAAAGAGAAGCGAAGTCCGTGAGACTGAAAAAGAAAAAAAACGAATCAAATCCTATTTAATGTGGCACTTTCATAGAGGTTGCCAATGAAACGTCAAAACTTCAGTGATTACACCTTTCCCACAAGATTACAGGTCCCAGCTAGCATCCTTTTGGTGCATGTATATCACTCCCATTCAAGGGCTGTCAGTTGCGTGAAATGTTAAATCCACACTGCAGTCATAAAAAGACATTACCCATAAATCAAAGGGAAGACATTTGTTTAGATTGGAACAAACCTCTGTTTCCTCATTTCCCATCATGTGCATCTCTCTCCTATTCTTCAAGGAATGGTAGACGTAAACCATCTTTTCTCGAGTCCCATCCTTTTTAAAAAAAGGGCTAAGGTAAGATTAAGTCATCAAAACAACACTGAGGGCTTTGTTACTAGGATGATTTAACAAAGCGTATATAGAAACCTATTGGCAAAAACATTACACCGGTGTATAGTTGCACAATATATAATTTTGTATGTGGTAAATAATTTTGAAGGCTAAACAGTATACCTGGTTTTGGGGGGTTTTTTGGCAGCAAAAAACCCCCGACATTCCTCTTCAGAAAACATCAATTATGTGATCCTGATTGTGTCAACCAGACAATTCCTAAATAAGAGTCAAACACTGGCTGTTCAGAATAACTAGCCCCTGATGGCAAAAACAACCTGATTATAGAGACCTGGGTGCCCCCAACTTCCTGAAGGGTTTTATTTAAAGTTAAAATCTGTAAGTTTTCTAGTTAATTCTGGGATCAGTTAGCCAGTCTGGGCACTGTTATACTAGGTGGTAAGGTATATACAGAAAACTCAGATTTTCTTTATATAGCGTTGCATGTGTAAGGATGGGGAGCAAAGATTAGACAGAAGGGAGGTTCTGTAGGATAATTGGTCTGCACTCCACTGCCAAATAAGCAGGGAAACTTGGACCTAGAACAGTGAGATATGGACATCACCTGATCTAAAGCCATGGAATGAAGTGAGAAGGGTGGGCTTTATGATGCAAATACCTGAGAGAGGAAAACTCTTCCCGTCTGGATACTCACAGATGGATCCTGGTCCGGCCCCAGGGTGAGGATGATGTGGTCTTTGAACTGCAGTCTCACTGTGCTGTCCAGTCTTGGTAACTGTCCAGCTAGAAAACCCAGACAGAAAGTCAGTCTTTAAGGGAGGATACCAGCAGACCCCAACTTGTTTGCAGGTAAATCCAAATGTGGGGCATTCTCTCCAACTCAAGTGTTAGCTAAATCTTTACATTTATGGTGATATTCAAGGATAGAGAACATCCTTCTAAAGCTCATTTTGCTGATAAGTATATCAGACAATACCATCAAAGAAAAGTAGCTATCAATACAGGGGACAAGGTGCCTTCTGCAGGTAACTCACCTCTATCTGCTGTTTGCTCTAGATGTGGACACTGGAACAAAGATAGTTCAACCTGTACCATTGCGTGGCCATAGCAACTTTGTCTGTGTAGGTTACAGAGTGTACATACAGGTCCAGAAAATGATACTCTTTTCCAAGCTGGGTTTAGCTTACTGAAAAAGCAGCCCCTCCAGACAGAGTAGTCTTACATGGGCATCTAGCTGGGGAAAATATACTTAGGGAGCATAATGGCTAAGGCAAGGAAAACCTTTTAGATAAGAGGGCCATAAGCTGATACTCAGAAAAAACTTTTGCTAGAGATTAAAATATGTACTGGTGAAAACGTGCTGTTTCCAATTAAGGAAACCAATACAAACTCTCAATATACTCCCAAGATACTAAAAACTGTACAGTATCAATGTTAGAAAGGGCCTTCCAGATTTTTTTAGTGGTTCCTCAAATGGTGATAGCTTTCCTAAAAGTTGGTAAATATACTCTCATTCAACCCTAATAAAAGCAGTCTGAGTGGCCTGGGACTCATAACTATGTGTGTTCTCCTATTAAACAATTTCATAGAACACCCACATTAAACAAGGCTTCTGTTTCTGTAAGACATCAAGACAAAAACAAGATCACTTCATAATCTTACCAGAACTCAGGAAAAAGCAGGAACATCTCTCCTGGCTAATCTTTGCCGTCTATAGCCTCATTTCATCCCTCCTTGCTAGTAGTTAAGATTTAGAGAAGAGCCAGTCAAGGACTCCCTCCTATGTCCTGAAAGTATCCAAATCTATAGCAAAGTCTAACTTCCTTGAAACCTCATGAAAATCGCCCTTTCACTTTACTGAGAGGCCCACAGTTCCCAATGGGGTATGGTCTTTCCTATAGCGATGTCAACAGACCACTTCTATTTACAAGCGTGGTTTCTGAAACAGGACTCTGTCACCACCATTCATTCTGCAGCATAGTAGGGAATGTGCAGTCTAAACCTGTCACAAACCATCTAGGACTTGGGAAAGGTCAGTGACAACCTTAGGCATTCTTGTATTTTACCCATCCCTGAGTTAATTCCATTTTTATGCTCATACTTTCCATGTGCCCAATGAAGAAACCCACCCAGCAAAGCCTCAGAATAGTCTGTGTCAGCCTCTAGCTATGTGGAAGAAAACCACAATCTCCACCTGGTGTTAAAAGCTCTGCTCCATCCCCTCCATGGTAAGGCGGGAGTCTGTTCACAATGAAATCCTTCTTCATGTCCGCAGAAAGCAGTTCTTTGGTGCCCTCCAGCCGGTCTGCAAGCATCCTCAGAAAACCACTTAATCTTCTTGTTGCAACAGTTGTGGTTTCTGCCTGCTACAAACACAGAAGTGAGTTCCGGCCCAGATTCCAACAGAACTTACTCCTCAGGCCCCAGACTAGAGTGTAGCAATGAGAGCCAGTGCAGGTGCAGATCCAGTGCGCCCAGGGCAGGAAGAGTGGGGTCTTTAAAACAACAGCCCACTATTTCCTTGTCACCACTGATCATCTTAAGTTGCCTGTTTGCAAAAAATTAAAAATAAAAAGGGTATCCCTGGAACAAACAGCATAGTGTCAGTTCTGAGTTTGGAAAAGCAAGTCACTGTCCCAAGGTGCCCACTTCAGACAACAAAAACAAACTTGGTCCAACTCTGCTAATTCACTCATTTCATAGTCAGCTAAACAGTGCTTACTGCTTGCTGGTCAAAGGTAAAAATCCCAAGATGGGCAGAAAAAGCCAGCATCTCCCTCCAGTAATCTCATTATGCCGAATCTCCAGTTCTTCAGGCTACATTAGTCATTCAATCATTTAGTAAGCAAACATCCCACAACGCTGCTCCTGTCCGCATGAAACACAGAAAGAGCTGTGTACGCAACGTAATGCGCAGCAGCACTCTGTCCCGCAAACCATGCAGCTGTGCAGGTCTGCACAGGAGAGGACAGCCTGGCTTGGGGAAGAAGGACCCTGGGTCCCTACAAAGTGGGCCACGGCTTCAGAGGGCCTGTGCTGTGGCTATTCCCCACCTTCCCAACTGCCTTTCCTACTCACCATGAGCAACTGCCGGGGTATGCCGGCCCGTAACTCCACGTCTTCCTTCGCCATATCAAACACAAGCCCCGAGACGGTGTCCAGAAGGAAATCTCCCCATGAACTGGAACATACACAGAAAGCAAGCAGTGAACACATACAAAATACTGACTACCAGCAAAGCCAAAAGCTACAAATTGTGTGTCAACTCTGCAGCCTGGGCATGCTGAGAAGAATTTGACATTATTAACCATTAAAAACTTAAACCTTCATCAATCACAGAGCATCCCCCCCCCCACCCCATTCCAGACACTCGTGCAGGAAGTGAGAAGCAGGGCTTCATGCATGATTTCCCTTAAAATTAAAGGTGCCAGAGAATAAATTGTGCACTGTCATAAAGAGGGAGTTAATGGGATCATTTTTGATGTTTTCAATGTATCAAGTGTATGAGAACTTGGTGAGAAATTTTAAGTCAATCATCATAGGACCTAAAAAAAATTTATGTGCTACAAGTCCAAAAGTACTACGCTTCAGGTAACCACAGTGTCAGCAGGATGTGTAATAATCAAAACAGTTAAACATTACACTTTCCTCTGTCACTTACAAAAGGGGGGCACTGTTCCTCAAGTAAAATAGCCAACATCAACAATTTCCACACAACTGATTACGCACCTTACTAAACTCGAGCATGTCTTTACTGCAGTAGAAGGTAAAAGCCAGTAGCCGAAAACAGCATCTAGGTATGAGCATCAGTGTTCAATTACATTTGCTTTCTCGGGGCGTTTACAACAGGCTCACTCCTAAATGTGCGCCAATGTGGGGCGGACACTGGAGCTGTTCTCTTTAAACATGTGTTAGCTATTAAAAATTCTGCTCTGTGACCAGTGGATTCCAACTGCCAGCTATGCGCAAGATGGAAACTCACAGTATGGCTTTTGTTTCTCAGTAAGCAAAATGAACATTTTGATGCTTCCCTCCTGGAAAAGTAGCAAAGGAGGACAAAAGTCACCTGAGAGAAACTTTCCCAAGACATCCAATACCTGGCTGCCTCACCATTCTGCACCTTAACATCACACACAACCTCCCATCTTTGACTGAACTTCAACACGGAGGACACGTGCAGATCTCTCAGCAGCATCCAATATGCACTGTGTCTCTGCGGGGTCACAGGTGGAAATCATTCATGCAGCACTAGCTCAAAGAGGAAATTAACTGCAGGTAAACAGAGCTTCACACACATTTACGAATCAGAATAGCTCTTGGAGCTCTCCAAAATTTGGAAATAACACCTCGAGGGGCGCATGTTAGTCAAACCACCAATCAACCTGCTGCTGTCCCACAGGGCAGGCCCCAAGTTCCAACAATGCTACCCTTAGAGGTATGAGAAAAAGCCCAGAGCCCGACCTTGCCACGGTGCCTTAAGGAACACCAGGACCAAGGCACAGGGCATCTCCAGGCTGCAATGGTCCTCAAGTTACAGCTACCCTGTCAGAGCTCTAGCACTACAAAGGCACAGGACAGAGTCCGTCTGACACTAATCAGTCATGGTGCCCACCCACAGCCAGGCAACTTCTGTTAACCTGGCAGCTCTACCACAGCCCACCAGATCCTCAACTCTTGGGACTGGGGACAACTGTTCAGTCAGGTCCTTCGGGAAGCAAAAGCCAAGAGGTTCAATGAAATGAGGAATGTAAGAGAACTAATGAGGGCTCATGATAAGTCACCGTTATGAATAAATAGAAGATGAGAAAGTAAAGCGATTATTAGAAAACGAACTGGTGGCAGCAAGAGAAATGAAAAAGAGAATTGGGGACTGAGGGAGGAGCTGAGAAGTGTTAATGTGATCGTTCATGGGGAGAGAACAATGTGGCTGCCAAGCTCCGCATGCAAGAACTGTGTCAGATCCAGAACTACCAGATTCATCCCCATAGCCAGGCCCTTCTCTAGTTCCTAAACTGACTTCCCAACTACCCCTGCTGTTCCTGAATGAGGCTCAGTGACTTTCTGTTCCTTGCTATAGGAGTTACTAGCCACAGTGACAAGGCATTTCTCATGAAGGAAATCTAACACAAGCTTTGGCCTTCTACTTGTGAGCAAAGAGCAGTAACTTCAGACCACGTTCCAGCTAGACTGTCCAGTAAACCTCTGAAGCTCAGGGGTTACTGTCACATGGGAAAGCCAGATAAGGAAGCAGAGAATCGCTTACTACATGCTTTGCAAGTAATAGCTTGGAAAGTAGGAGGGGATTTGCTGTCCCTTGGACTGGAATGGCCTCCCCTATTCTGATCTTCTGACCTTCCTCCACTTACTCATCCTTTAAGTCTCACTCAGGTTGGGTGTCACTTTCGAAACCTTCCCAGACTCCCCAGCTTAGCTAAGTGCATTCCTCTGTGCGCTGAGAGTCTCCTCCTAGTGCAATAAAACCTACGACAGGATTTACCACATTGGTAACTATTTACCTGACAATCTTCCCTCCTACCCCCACTCCCAGAGTGTAAGTTCACAGGGAGCCAATGCGGTACAATGCTTGCATCTCCAACGATTAATGACTAGTATTTTTAATGGAATTTGCATTAGCAAGGACACTGCTACTGTAAAAGGGCGCTGCCGCCAGGTGCTGACATGAGGAGGCACCCTAGAAAATAATTTTAATTACAATTGTTTTTCAGCACATATGCTTTTAGGTCTCACTGTTCCAGAATGCCTTTCTACCTGAATTTTGTGAACTGTTAAATGTGGAACACCTAACACAGACCAAGAGGTTTCAGTGTATATGGAGCTTGTTTTGAGTGATAAAAATATTCTGGACACGGTGGTGAAAGTTACAGTATAAATGCAATTTATGGTTAAAGTGGCACATTTTGTTATATACAATTTCACAATAAAATTTTTAAAAAATAATGTGGAAGACGATGAGCCCAGAGTGGCATCACTGTCTCACAGCCAACACCCTCAACTTCAGTCCGCTTTCCAAACTGTGGGAGCCTTTATTTGGGCAACTCTTAGTGTTCCACAATCAAGCTCAGAATGCTCCTAAGAGGAAGCCCAGCAGCACCCCAGGACACTAAAGGATATGAAGTCAGCAGAGGAGCCTGAACCCACGTGGGAGCAACAGCAGAATGGGGCCCTGGCCACCCCTTCTTGAATGAGGCCACCGTGAACCACAGCTCAACGGCTAGGCTGGGAAGCAGAATGCTCACGTGTTCTGGTAGGTGCTGATGGTCACATGCGTGGAGTGGGCCAGCCCCGGAGGAGTGTCCGCTTGATGGATGGTCCCTCTGGGAAAGTAGAGCAAGTCACCAGGCTAAAGGAAGAAAAAGAAGGGGTAAGGGAGTCAATGAGGAGTCTATTCTCTCAGTCTCTATGTTTTAAAGAGACAAATATAGGCTTTAAGTTTCAGTTCTCCTTTCTAGAAACCTCTATGTAGTGATTCAAGAAGCTGTCTGTGTGCCGGGCGCCTGTGGTATCCAGCTAGTCTAGTTTCACTGACTGAGCCTCTCACTGTGAACCCCATTCCTGAAGAGGCTTTTAGTACCTGAAGTCACTGCTTTATTCACAAGACGAGACCAGACTCACCTGAAACTACCCTGTCTGACCAGGCAGGTGACATCCCGTGCCAGGGAAGCCTGCTACCCCCCTTTCCATGCTTCAAGGGTCAAGAGTAGGGCTCCAGCAAATTACTGAGCACCCTATGGCCTCAATTTTCTACATCTTTATAGATATAATCCTATATCTCATAGGATTATTCTGAGGATTAAAGACGGAATAATGGGCTGTTGGTCACAGTGCTAAATTATTTCACCTGCCAGTTCCCACCCCCAACAGTGTGTGACCGCTTCCAGACAGGGTCGATATTGATCTTGTGCATCCAGAGCCTAAACTACCCAAACAGCTACTGTACAAAAGAGGCTCCGTATATGTTTGACTAGATGAAAAGCCATGTAACCCTTCACCGGAACCTAAAAAGCAGACATAACCCAGATGAGGTGAGCCTCTTCTCTCCAAGCAGTGCACAAAAGTCACACCTGCCCTGAACTATAGCATCTTAGCCTCATCCAGACGGGAAGCATCCTATATAGTGAACACACAGAGGAGAGGGAACCCAGAGAGCCACCTCCCCCCGCAGCCACAGGAAGAAGCTGGCTCACTGGTTAAAAGCACAGGCCCTACAGAGAAATTTCAGATTAAAAACCTAAGAAAATAAGCCCGGGGTTGGGGGGGTAGGGACCACAGAGGGAATGAAAATGGAAATTGGCAGGCAGGGCCACGTTAAGAATTACTTGTTCTGGGCCTCCCCGGTGGCGCAGCGGTTGAGCGCTGGGTTGCGAAGGTGCCCGCAGTTTCTGCAGTGCCGGTTCGATCCCCGGCAGCCGGGCAAGGGTCCCACATGGCGCGCAGACCTCTCTTGCCGCCCGCTGCTCCCCTCAGCAGTGTACTTTGGTCCTTCTGCCTGCTCTGCTCCCCGCTCTGGCGCTGGTGAATTCTCTCACCCTCCCGTGCTTCTGACTGTACCCAGTGCTTGTATGTATGTATAAATAAATAAATAAATCTTAAAAAAAAAAAAAAAAAAGAATTACTTGTTCTGCTATCCAGGTCCACCAGCGGCCTCTTGCGCTGCTAGGTGACATTTCAGGAGAAACTTTAGGAAATGAGCGAGCCAGCCACATGACAACCTGGAAAGGACTCCAGGCTTCAGGGGAGCAAGTGCAGGGTCTTGAAGCTGGATGTGCCAGGCAGATGTGAGAGATGGGGAGGGCTGTGCGGCTACAGGGTAGTGAGTGAGGAGGAAGCGGCAGGAGGGGAGGTGAGAAGGCAGCAGAGGGCCCAGATTGCAGGACCTTCGGGACTGTGTAGAGACTTTGGCTTTTACATGAATTTAAGAGAATGTCACTGGAGGCCTGGGTAAAGGCTTCATGGGATCACAGAAGGATTATTTGGTTGTTATACCAGAATAAATGTAAAAAGAGTATATACTAAATAGGTGGCTTTCCTATAAACCAGAGTCCATTGGGGTTTTGTGGTGAACAAGCAGAAGAATGGTGAGATCTTTACAGGGAGGAGGAGGCGGGACATGGGAGTGTGGTTTGCAGAATATTAAATTTGTGATATCTTTTAGCTTTTCAGTAGAGACATTAAGTAGGCAGCTGGATCTATGACTAGTTTATAGACATGAACTAGAGGCATAAAACAGCATTTAAAATGCATCCACTTAAAACCACAGAAGTAGATAAGAGGTTCAGGGCCTCCCCAGTGGAGCAGTGGGTTGAGTGCTGCGCTGTGAAGCTGTTCGCAGCCTCTGCAGCATGGGTTCAATTCTGGGCCGGCCAGGAAAAGACCCACATGGCGCCACAGACCTCTCCTGCCTCGCCCACTGCTCCCCACAGCAGTGTATTTGGTCCGTCTCCCTGTTCCGTTCCCTGCTCTCTCTGGTGAATTCTCTCACCCTCCTGCACCTCTGACTGTATTCCAGTTCTCATATAAATAAATCTTTAAAAAAAAAAAAAAAAAAGAGGTTCAGAAAATGAGCTCTGGCACCCTAACTTTTAGAAATGGAAAAACCGACTGAGGACAATGCAGCAAAATAAACGAACAGGAACAGTGAGTAAGGTGTAAAGAGAATCAAGAGAGAGTGGCATCCTGGGAGCCCGGGAAGAGGCAGAAACCAGCCTTGGTGTCAGCTGCTGCTGCAGGCAGGCTAAGACCAAGAGTGGGCGCTGAGCACTGTGCTGATGATGTGGAGAGTGGCTCTGGAGGGACGGTGGGGGTGAGCCTGCTGGAAGAGGGTTCTGAGAGCAGAGAAAGAGAGGAAGACAGGGCATTGTGGCAGGGTCTCCAAAGATATCTGCCTCCTAATCTGGCATCTGTGCATATTTAGGTTACATGAACAAGGTGAATTAGGTTGTAAATGGAATTACGGTGATAGGGAAATTAATCTTGAATATCCAGGTAGGTCAACTGCAACCACAAGCTCCTTAAAAATGGAAGAGGGTAAGAGAAAAGAGAACCAGAGAAATATCAGGGTGACAAAGAGCACGCTTCATGCTGCTAGCTGTGGAGGAGGGTCATGAGCAAAGGTAAACAGGCGGCCTCTAGAAGTTGGAAAAGACAAGGAAATGGATTCTACCCTAGAGCCTTTAGAAGCAACACTGTCCAGCTGACACACCTGATTTTGGCCAAGTGAAACCCCTTTTGAATTTGTGACCTGCTGAGAACTTGGAGATGTGTGTTGTTTTCAGGCACTGGGTTTGCACTAAATAACAGCAACAGGAAAACTAATACAGACAGACATGTCTTTCAGTAATTTCACTGTAAATTTCAAAGTAATCTTTTTCATCCCTTACAACCTAGAAGGTAAACATTATGATCTCCATAATGAAACTAAGGGGGCCACCCTGGTGGCGCAAGGGGTCAAGTCTCAGCACTCTGAAGCACTCTGCAGCCACTGCAGCACAAGTTCGATCCCTGGCCAGGAAGCTACCCACATGGCACAGCAGACCTCTCATCTCGCCCACTGCTCCCCTCAGTGTATTTCAGTCAATCCACATGTTCTGATCCCCGCTCTGTCTCTGGTGAATCCTCTCTCACACACACACCCCCACACACCTTTGGCCTACACCCCAGCTCTTGTATGCATAAAATAAAAAATAAAATGAAATAACTAAGACTTAGATAAGTCTCCTGACCAAGGACAAGCATCTCTTAAGTGACAGCAGCTAAATTCAAAATCAGGTCTGCCAGCCCCCAAGTCACAGGATGGACTGTTTCTACTATAGGGAAGGTTTTCACCCAAGATTCCAAGTTGGGCAGGATACCTAGCCACACAGGCTGCAACTGGAGTAGAGAGGAAGAGAGGTGAAAGGGGCTGCAAGCCTCTTACTGTAGCTCCCACCTCACTGCCTCCCCCAGGGTGCCTAAGCTTTTCTATTTTACATAGTGAACACTTACACAGGGAATTCATTTAAAAAGTCCCAATTAAAACTCACACCATATAGACATACAACTTGAGAAACTATACACTATACAATGCTGTCTCTCTCCTTCCAGGAGATTCAGAACTTCTTTTAATGAACTGTGGTGAGGATGGACGTAGCTGACAGGTACTGCTCCATCTCCCCCAAGCTCCCTCCTCTACACTGAAAGACCCAATGAAGCCTGACCTTCAAACAGTCAGTCTGGGTAACTTAGCTCTGGCTAAGCCTTGGTTTAGTCTTCAGCATAAAAATAATCAACCAGAGCCTAAATAAACATGCTTCACCTTGGGTATAGGTTGGCCAACTTTCTGTAAAAAGCCAGTTAGTGAATATTCGTGACGTGTGAACCACATTGTCTCTGGCAGCTCACAGACACTGCCATTGTAATGTGACTGCAGCCCTAGACAGTACATAAAGAGTCTGTGTTCCAACAAACTTTATTTGCAAAATAGGCAGCAAGTCAGATGTTTGATGCATAGGTCATAGTTTGCTGACAAGAGCACAAAAAAATGAAGGCAGCAGCACCTCTATTGTTGTATTTAAGTCTCCAAAAATATAAGTGCCCACTCATCTCACTCAGGGAGATTGCGTCCCTCAGCTATTAGCAGGCAGGCAAAGATTTTAAAATCAAGAAAGGCACACATTCCAGTGAGTAACAATTCCAAACAAATTCTTTAAGACATGAGAAATACAATAACAACTACTATATGGAGGATGTATGTCACACTGGTAGAATCTTTGGAATGGTTTGAATGGTACAGAAGGAAATTAAATTTGTGCTTTTTAGGAAAAGGTATACATTGAATTGTGGAGCAATTCTTTTTTCTCAACAATCTCACTTGCTGGGGATTGGCTATGATCTCGTCCAGATTTTCTCATCAGCATGATGCCCACTAACCAGCACTTGACCAAGCCACCTGGCTTCCTCGAGGAGGAGGCAAATGCCTTCATAATTACCAGGGGAAAAGGAGGAGAGTACAGAGAAAATGCACTGCATAACCGGAGCAAAATGGGTCAAGTTGAAATTTTACTGAGGGGAAAAAAAAAAGTTCAGTAGTCCCCGGCTATGCTCTGGCTAAGCAACCTGCACTCTAGTGCTGACCATGCTGTAGGATATGACAAAAGCTGCCCAAGGTCACTTCCACTTTTACTCTAGAAAAAGTAGCCAGGGCCTCCCCAGTGGCACAGCGGGTTGAGCACAGCGCTGTGAAGCTGTCCACAGACTCTGCAACACGGGTTTAATTCCCCGCCAGCCAGGGAGATTCCCACACGGTGCAGCAGACCTCTCCTGTCGCACCCGCTGCTCCCCTCAGCAGTGTATTTCGGTCCTTCTGCCTGTTCTGCTCCCTGCTATGTCTCTGGTGAATTCTCTCACCCTCCCGCGCCTCTGGCTTGTACCCCAGTGCTTGTATAAATAAATGAATCTTTAAAAAATAAAAAAGAAAAGAAGCTTTAAAAAACAAAAATCAGCAGCCACTAAATTCATAATTCATTCCTGTTGAAACTGGATTACATCTGGAGAGAGTTACTGGGAAAATGAACTTAATACTTCCTCAGCTCACTTTATAAGTAAAAACTACCAAGTCTCCTTCAGAAGCCCCATGTGCTGGCTGACTAGAATGACAGACACCCTGCCTGTCTCCTGAGTACATTCCCATGAGGACCATTACACCAACACTAAATCCAAAACCTGGACTTGTCTCAGGAGAGGCACCCACAATCACAGTTCCTGTACCTTCAACGTGAACTCGTGCGTCGGTCTCCCAATCCTGTCCTCGGCCTCCACGTTGTACTCTCGCGCCAGGGGCACGGTGGGGTGGTAGAGGCACCAGTGTTTCTCTCCCTCCAGCTGCAGGATGAAAACCTATAATCACAGGACCAGAGTATCAGAGAGCTTCCAACAACTCATGGCCAAAGCGCTTCTAGAATACTAGCCCTCTAAGGATTAGACAAATTACAAGTTGCAGGTAAAAAAATAAAAATGAAAGATTCGAGATGCATTTCACACCACACATATAAAAGTAGCCACTACCAGTTTTCTCTTTTAAAAGCAGGTAACCACCAGCCCTGATACTGGAAGGTTATTCATAATTTTCATCTTCGTAAAGCCTTGTTGTGTTCGTTATACCCTACTGTATACCCCACTATCTCATTCCTTCAAATCTTCTGTTATAAACCCATAATCTCTACTCCAAAGTCAACTTCAGATATTAATGTCTAAAATCCTGAACATAACCCCTGGCAGGAAAGAAAATTCCAGTTTTTTATTCTTCATTCAAAGATATTTTAATGCTTTGTTAAAAATATTCTCAAACATTTTATTTTTGGAAAATGTACTCTCAAAGGGGAAAAAAGTTTTTTTACTACTTACTGTTCCTATCTTGTATTGGTACAAAAATAAAACTATAAACCACCTAAGTCAAAGAGTTAACTTTTTTTGGCAGCCACATGAGTGTGAAATCAATATCTGTCACAGTGCCAGTGTTTAAGTGAAACCATGACCTTCATCCAAGCTGCCCCAAGATTTTCACAAATTAAAAAAATACCTATTTGGGGCAGCTACAAAGAAAGGGACAAAATGAAAGCAGATTTAAGGATGTGTGACATTACCTTATTAAAGACCGTACGTTACCAAATTAAGGAAAAAGTCAATCACACTTTCCGTAGATAAATTTAAAAAATACCTGTTTCACAGGAATGTGTGCTTGTTTGTATTAGTAAGATTGGAAACAATCTCTCCCTTAGAAAAGCAGCAGGAAACCAGTTTGGTGGATTAATTTTGGCCCAACATTCAGATGAGGTCAAGATCTCCAGAGACCATAAAGAGTAGACAGAGACCTGGCCCAAGAGTTCAATTGAACCCTGACAACTACACTAACGGGTCTCGCAGCAACTCCTTTCCCAGGGTGAGCAAGTTTCTTACCTCCACATCATCATAATGGGGTGGCAGGCCCTGAGATCCTGCAGGGGTTATGTATACATTAGAGCCAACCAAGGAGCCAAAGTAGCATTCTAGCTTCTCCTGGATCCTCCAAAGCTCATCCTTTAAAAGACAAAAGTGGGGAAAGAGGTGTGAAAATATATTAGAAATAAAAGAATATGTTCTTATTCACTTAGCAAGTCTTTATTGCACAGCTATTACATTGCAGATACTAGGAATTCAGCAGTAAAAAAGCCAACACCTCTGCCTTCAAGAATTTTCCATTTTAGAAAAAGGATGTGGGCAGAAACAAAAAGAGACTGGCAATGCAGGCAATCTTTGGGATTCCTGAAGGATTTTAAGCAGGACAACACAAGAACCAATTTACATTTAAAAGCTCACTCTAGGCCTCCCTGGCGGCACAAGGGTTAAGCATTGCACTATGAAGCGATCTGCAGCCTCTGCAGTACCAGTTGGATCCCTGGCCAGCCAGGGAGAAACCACATGGCAAAGCAGACCTCTCCTGACTCGCCTGCTGCTCCCCTCAGCAGTGTAGTTTGGTCAATCTGCATATTCTGTTCCCCACTCTGTCTCTGGTGAATCCTCTCACCCCCCCACACCTCTGACTTGTACCCCAGCTCTTGTATGCATAAATAAATCTTAAAAAAAAAAAAGTAAAAGCTCACTCTAGCTATTGTATGAGGAATGGATTGTAGAAAAACAAAAAAAAAAAAAAAAAAAAAAAAAAATCAGTAGGGAAAAGTTTATAAGGCAGCAGCCCAGGGGAGAAATGGCCAAGGTGCTGGGAGAGGGGAGAAGTAGCAAAGTCGAGATGCACCCTGGAAGCAACACTGCTTTATAAATGGAAGCAACATTGATTTATAACATATAGGTTAATAATTTATAGCGTTATAAGTCATCTGTAAATGCTATACTAAGTGTACCTAAGTGTATTAATGTAGTTAATACTAAGTGTATTAATGTAATTAATAATTATGTAATTAATTATGTAATTAATACATTAATTATGTATTAATTAAGCAACACTGATAGGACTTGTAAGAAAGATGACAATGAAAAGAGTAAAAAGAAATATACAACTTGGTTTTTGACTTGGGAAATTAGCTCCTAATTTCATTTACTAAAATGGCAAAGACTTGCTAAAGAATAAAATTTTCAAGAGGGAGAAAGAAGAGATATACATTAGAAATGTTGAGTTTGAGCTACTATGATTCCCATGTGGAGATTTCCTTTGGGAACTGCCTGCACAAAATTGGTATTTAAAGCAATGTAAAGATGGCAACATAGAGCACTTCTTACTTTACTCCCCGCACAAAAGGAACAGTTAACTATTAAGGAACTATTAAGAGAATCCTATAGAAATATCAAGCATATTTTTTAATCACAATGATGTGATAATACAAATCATCCAAATGAATACTCAAGTAATCAGAACCTATGGGATGCAGCAAAAGCAGTACTAAGAGGAAAGTTTAGAACAACACTGTTTATAATAGCTAAGAGTTGGAAACAACCTAAGTGCCCAGCAACATATTGGATAAAGAAGATGTGGCAATATATACACAATAGAATATTACTCAGCTATTAAAAAAAAAAGATGAGATCCTACTATGTGCAACAAGGATGACTTTAGAAGGTATTATGCCTAGTGATATAAGTCAGATGACGAAAGACAAACACTATGATTTCACTCACTCACACAAACATATACAAATGAACTAAAACAAAAATAAAATTTTACACTGTAACACCAAATTAATGCTTACCAGAAGGGAAGGGGGGATGGGTAAATCAGATGAAAGGGTCAATTGTATGATGATGGAATTAAGACTTTTAGTGGTACAATTAGTATAGCATTTACAGATGACTTATAACGCTATAAATTATTAACCTATATGTTATAAATCAATGTTGCTTCCATTTATAAAAAGCAAAAGCAACAGGAGTAATGATAAACTGGGAAGTGGGTACTGACAGGAGGAGGAAGGGGCTGAGTCAGGCTCCCTCTCTCCAGCAATAAACAACTGGTCAGACTGTCTAGTCAGACTAAGAGGCCAAAAGAGGAGCCATATGTTCCTGCAAGAAAGAAATCTGACTTTTCCAAGGTAGATGACAAGAGGGAAGAGAATAAGGTCACATAGGTATTAGCACTTTCTAGTGCTGGACACTGTTTCTAAGTGCTTTATGTACATTAATTATGTAGCCTTCCAACAACCCTACCCCTTAAAATAGGCACAGATGAGGAAATTAAGACACAAGAACACACTGATAATAAGGTAGCTTGGCTCCAGAGTTGATAAGTTTAAATGCAAATCTACTGCCTCTTTATGGAATTATCTTAAAATCACTTGCAGAGGCCATTGAAGAAGCCAAAGTTTCAAGCATGTGAATGTACAGCACCTGGCACATAAAAGACACCAATACACATTTAAAGTATTTGCTGACTAAATGTCCACAGTTGTGGAGTCAATTTTACCATTAGACTGAAAAAGAACTTACAGTATTAAAAATATCAAATGGGATACAACTGGGATACAACTGGGTCAGCATTTGAATGGGAGACATCTTTGTATAATTCTCTGCAGATTTTAGGGCTTCTACTAAATACAGAAAGAATAATTTTATGACATCTGAATGGTTCCAGTTAACAGAGCTCCCAAATGGTCTGCTACCAAGGAGGGGCCAGCAGGACCTGGCTCTATAGTCATCCTTACACAGTGAGTAGAACCTCTAAAAGACCAGGGCTCCTCTCTCAGATGACCTAAGAGGTGTCTCAGAACCCTATGAGTGACTTTATGGCTCCCAACTCAGGCAGATGGGTGTGTAACTGATGCGGATATGCTTCCTTTGTTCTTAAAGTTCACAGAAAACTATCAACTATACAATTTTTCCATTTTCCTGGACCAATCTGCCAGGTGTGGCCTACTAGAAAGAGGTCTGGAGTCAGACAGCCCCAGTCCAAGTTGTAGTTACAAGCTTGGTGACTTCAGCTTCTTCATTTATAAAATAAAGTCTCCTCTACTAAGATTGTGGGGAACAGCCAAAAGAGCTTATCTCAAAAACTATTTAAATTACAAAGCAGGTGACAAATGTTATTGCTATATCAATGCTGACAGGAACAAACAAGGCTCCAAAAATATGTCTTCTCCTTTACCTCATGACACCCAACTATGTGTAGAGGTGCCCGGAAAAATGAAAAAGGGAACGCAGCCTCTCTCCTGGTTAGGTACAACCTCCTCTCTGCTGAACTACCCCACAATCAAAACTGAATGCTATGGATAAGACAATATACATACCTACAGAAAGGCAAAAACAAACATGTCAAAAGCCCTACATCTAAATTATATCTTTCAAAGTATTTTAGGAAAATTCCTTATATTTGGAGTCAGAAGACATCTAAAAAAAAATTAGTCCTTAGTTATAGAAAAGTCACATCTGTGAAATTCAGTTTCCTTACATGTAAAATGGAGAGCACAGTAACTACCATAATTATTTTAAGTGTTTGTAGATACTTCAAACTGAACACATGTGTAAGTATTGGGTAAATTCACTGGGACTTCTGACATATGAATTAACCAAAGCAGGTGGGAAACAACTTTTATCTCTAGTTACCTCCTCCCTCACCTGCAGACTACTAGAATAAGCTGTGCATGTTCAGAGACACAAGAGGCGGTTTAATTGTCTCAACCTGACTAGTGTTAACTCCCTTAGACTTTCTATCCTGATAGTAATATGCTGATTTGTAAACAAACACACAATATTAACCCTCCTAATATAATTTTTAGAACCCAGTCTCTAGTGTAAGATTAGCTCATTCATCTTATGGCTCTTTCCAGTACTTGTGGTGAAAAGAGAAAAAAACGGTGCATCTTTTCTGCTTTAATAAACCTGGCCAAAGAGCTCAATCAACAAGGCAGGGTTACACAAATGACATTCACAGACATCAAGTAACTTTCCTCAGGTGTGTGACCAAATCACTTATTATCAACTTCACTGATCTTTTGTGTTCATAGTCATGAGACTGCTAAATTTTCTAGCCAGAAAGAGTCAAGAACTTGTTTTCAAGGAAAAACACCGTGGAGTCCCTATTTATAAATTCCTGTTGGGGGTAGGGCCAAAGAGTTGACATTCTAGGAACATTTCAACTTCTGATTAATCGAGATGGAGTATCTGGAAAATCTCAAGACTATACTTCATTCAGAGCACAGACAGGTTCAGGATCTTTAGCAAAGAAAGACAAAGACCAGATGAGGCCTAATGGGATCTAACAAGGCAACCCTCCAATGCAGTCACGGGAAACACTGCAAATGACAGTATCTCAGGAGCGAACAACAGCCAGAATTTACTACCTTCAATATGAAACCTCATAAACCCCTCTCCTCCTCTCATGCTAACATTTTAATTCAGTCATGGGTCACAGAAGGGCTTTTCTGAATCTGGATAAAATTTTATCTAAAATTCAAAACAGGACTCAACAAGCCCTGGGCCACCGTCATGTAAAAATTTCAAACCTCTGTAAAAGATTAGTTCATCCTCAGTCCACATTTTATAAATGTAGAGACTGAGTACAGAGGAGGAAAATTATATCTCAAATGTTAATCACTAATGTAGAAAAAAATACGCCAATCTTTCAGACTTGCAAATCAAAGCTATTCTCTATCTATGACTACCTCCACAGGAACAGTTTCAGGGCCTTGTCCCTCAATATCACCCACATGTCTATTGAAAGACTATGAAGTCTTTTTCTTGAACAGGCACCTGGCATGATCTGGTCATAGCTCTTAAGTCTCTATTTGGAGTAGGCAGTATAGGGAGGTAACTTCAAGAAGAAAATGATTATCTTGATGCTATTCTGTCTTATAATGATGGAACAAACCAAACAGATATATTTACCATATATCAAAACATAAACCAGCCCAAAGAACATGTTCCTGGAGGTTAATGCTTGCTAATAAACTTTATAGACTGGCAATATAATTATAGTTTTTGCAGCTCAATGGTACCTGTATCTATCCTGAGTTGGAGATTCTAAGTGTAGCAAAAAGATAACAGAATCACCTACGATGGAGCGTCTTGAGAGGAAACAGGTGGTACCTCTTCCCAAGCTGGCAGGAGGGTAATTATTAAACCACAGGTTCATTCCTGAGCTAAGCTGTGGCCAAATGTTAGCATTTTTTGTTTGGGAGGGGGGTGGGGGGGTAGGAGGGATGTGTGTGCACGCGTGTGTCCCTTGCTGGTGGCTGGGGAAGGAACTGGCGCTGCAGAGGCTGCAGACAGCCTCGCAGTCCGGCGCTCAACCGCTGCGCCACCAGGGGAGGCCCCAAATGTTACCATTTTAATACAAGTGAGGATTCTTCATTGGGGAGAACCTGTTACCTTAAATCTCTGCGGTTGGTGAAACTGAATTGTTGCCCTTTTCTGATCAAAATCTTTTCTCAGCTGAAGAAAGTGCACTTTGCCATCTTTATTTAAAACCTTCTTCTTCCCATTGACACACCGGCAGACATTTATATCTCTTCCATAGTACATACCCCAGCTGCACAGACTCTTCAGATCTGATAGCCTGAACAGTGACTGGTAGTATGTGGCCAGTGCAGGATCATGTCTCTGAATGAGAAGGGGCTTCTGCTCCCAAAACTCCTTGAAAAAAGTCTCTGTCTTGATGGGTGAGATCAAACTTTCAAACAACCCATTGGGGCTGTCAAAGTTTAAAGTGAAAGCTTCACCAGCTGCCTCTACCTTCACCTGTTTGCAGGGAACAGGCCCCTCTTCCTTCCCATTCCCTGCAGCCTTCCCTTTCTTTGGCATCGTTCTGTCTTCAAGACAAGGCAAGGAGGACCTGCAAACCTGCCGAAAGAACACAACACATGTGGTTAGGTTTACTAAGAGTGCCAGTGTTGGTTAGCAAATATGTACATACAATGTGCGTGAACATTCGCCTTCATGAGAACTGTCTGTAAGTCAATGATATTTCCGCCAGGATAGGATACAGCCTTAAGATAATACCATTTGTTCTAAGATGCTTCAACCTCAAACACTATTCACGTAAAGTAAAATACATTTTTGTTGTGCACAGCCCTAAGCTGTGGAATTAATTATCCATTTATAAGAAGGGATAATTATCCAAATTATTCGAGAACCTCAGATGTTCCGAGTTACAATTTCAGCCTGTGGCCACTGATATAGCAAAATCAAAAACCTTGATTTTGGCTTCATTTAGTACTAGGTCCCAAATCTAATTATATGTATTCTGAGTTACAAACCCTTGATGGAGAATTACCATCAAATGCCCAACACAGCACCACCTGGTGCTCAGGAGGGCAATCAAAGGGCCCTGGACCAGTGGTAGCATCAGGTAGTTGGAGCACAAAGCTGCCTGCTCCCAAATCTCTGCCTCAATCTCACTTCCAGATTTCAGTTTATGCTGAAAATTGACATTTTATCAACCATCTCCTCATTAAAAAAACAGAGGGCTGAAAATTGAAGGCTAAACATAGTTACATATCAAGTCTTTAAAAATGTACAACTAGGGCCTCCCCGGTGGCGCAGCGGTTGAGCGCTGGGTTGCAAAGCTGCCCGCAGCCTCTGCAGCACCAGTTCGATCCCCGGCCACCAGGCGAGGGTCCCACATGGCGAGCAGACCTCTCCTGCCGCCCGCTGCTCCCCTCAGCAGTGTACTTCGTCAGTCTGTCTGTTCTACTCTCCGCTCTGGTGAATTCTCTCACCCTCCCACGCCTCTGACTGTACCCAGTGCTTGTATAAATAAATAAATAAGTCTTTAAAAAAAAAAAAAGTACAACTATTATATACAAAGAACTCACATGACTCAACAAAAAAAGGTAAACAATCCAGAATTTTACATTTTTCCAAAAAGGAAATGCAAATGGCCAACAGGCATATGAAAAAATGTTCAACATCCCTTATCATCAGGGAAATGCAAATCAAAACCACATTGAGATACCACCTGTAAGGGGCAGGACTGGGCACAGTGCAGATTTTCTGATCCCATGCAGACCGGGTAAAGGAGGAGTCAGAGTCCTCAGTGGTTTTTTGCAGGTCTTTTATTGGGGTTCACCAGGCATATGGCAGGCAGGGGTGCTGGCTGGGGGGCTGGGAGGCTGGCAGGCCTCCCAGCCCTCAGCAAGTCTTTACTCTATCTGGGCTCTCTGGCGTTGGTTCTGCTGCTTCTCGGCTTCGGCTTCTACTGCTGCTTTCTACTGCTGTTACTGGCGTCCCCGTGACGCCGCCCTTAAAAGCACAATCTTAGCTCAGCTGAATCCCATCTACCTATGCCCACACCCTATTCCAGGTGCCCGCCATCAGGCATGCATTCAGGACAAGGATCCATCATCTATCCTGATGGCGGAAGGGCAGAAAAGCCTGATATTTTCTTTACCCTACACCACCTTACACCAGTAAGAATGGCACATATCAAAAAAAACAAGCAACAACAACAAATGTTGGCGAGGATGTGGTGAAAAAGGAACTCTCCTACATTGCTGGTGGGAGTGCAAACTGGCCCAAACACTATGCAAAGCTGTCAGGAGGTTCCTCAGTCTACTAAAAATGGAGTTACCATATGACCCAGCAATTCCACTCCTAGGGATCTACCCAAAGGACACAAAACACTGATTCAAAAGAACACCTGTACCCCAGTTTATTGCAGCACTATTTATAATAGGTAAAACCCGGAAACCACCCAAATGCCCAAAAATTGATGACTGGATTAAAATGTTGTATATATACATAATGGAATACCATTCTGCAATCAAAAAAGATAAACTAATGCCATTTGCAGCAACATGGATGGAGCTAGAAGGAATTAGGCTCAGTGTAATAAGCCAGAAGGAAAAAGAAAAATATCGAATGGTTTCACTTATAAGAGGCATATAGGAGAACCAAATAAGACATCAGGGGAAAAAAACCAACAATACAAAACACAACAAAACCAACAATTATAAACCAGAAACATACTGCAGGGGAGGGAGAGGGATCAAAAGGAAGGAGGGAGGGGGCAGAGGGGAATGTGGTGATGGGGCCTGGGTGCACTGGTGAAGGAAATTCTATGGGGATTACACCTGGGGTGGGGGGAGCAAAAGTTGTTTTAAAAAGTAAAAAATACATAAAGAAAATTTTTAAAAAAGGTACAACTTTTTAACTAAGACATAAGAAAATACCAACATTATCAACCTATAACAGCATGTCGTCAACTTCAGTGTATACATATCACCTGGGCAGCTACATTTAAGATGGGACTTGAGATTCTGACTAACAAGCCTGCAAGCAATGCTGCTGCTGTTGGTCCATAGTCCACACTTACGTAGCAAGGTAAGGACATACGCAAGCATGGCCAAGCCTTTCTCAGAACAACCTCAAAATCACTTTATAATGCAGGTGTCCTTCATCTGACCCTCAGAAATGCTAATTCAAATTGTATGAATTTCTTGAAACAAAATTCTATCTTAAATAACTTTTTTCCTTCTGAAAGGGGGACAGGGAGAATTGCTTTCACCAAATTCCTAAAGTCATCTGTCTCCAAAAACGGTGAAGAATTACGACTGTGCTTATAAAAAGCAACTTCCCCAAGACCAGTATCTTATTTATGTTATTGTTTTCTACTTTATTGGGTTATCAGAATTGAAAACAATACAGTGATAAAAGGCTTCTTTTCTGCCCCACCAGACAGGCATTCCTATCTCCTTTACATTTCTGACGGAAAAGAGCATCACTAGGAAGGTAACACTCTGAACTGTTAACCTCCTGGTGATGGCAAAAGCAAGCTGGCATCAACCTGTTACAAGGATAACCTGCGGACCCTTGGACACGCCCCCTTCTACTCCCATGTAACTCTGGATAAACACCCCTGCCCTCTGCCAAAAAACAGGGCAGTACTTGTCTACTGGCCCGCCTCAGTTTGTAGACAAATAAAATTATTGAATACCTTCCTTCTCAAGCTGTTTCCTTTTATTGGCCAAGGGAAACGGAAACTGGCATTCGGTAACAGAAATGGAAGGTGGAAAGCATGCACCCAGGAGCAACGTGTCACACACTGCAACAACTAATTCATAAACATTGAGACTGCATCACAGATGTAAAGTGAACAAATTAGGAAGTGGAAACATCAAAACACAAAACTCTAAAGGCCTCATTTTTTAGCATCTAAATTTTGTATCCACAAATAGCTCAGTTCCATCAAAAGATGCCATACAAAATGCTGGTAGTGAAAGAGGAAAACCAATACAAACCGATACTAAAAGTTTTCACTGGAGAGGTAAAGGTGTAAACTTAGAAATAAACTTTAGTGTTTTAGGGTACGTCATCAATGAGACTTCTAAAAAATGCTTTCTATTTAAATTACTAGATCAACTTAATTTCTCAACTAAAAAAAATCAAGGCTTTCATGAGACAAAGTATAGCTGCTCTTTAAAACCTAGAAATACTGTAGAAAGACTGGCTCAGAAGGTTGGCATCATTAAACGTACTTATAACGAAAAAGTAATTTAAATTTTCAAGGAGATATGAACAGACAGATTCAGCAAAGGCAATTCTTATGCAGCAGTTATGCTATCCTTTGAAAGACCAGCTTGTAGTTGACTTCTGGGAACTTAAATTTCAGGAGGGTTCCTACCACCAGTAACTTATAAGAGCAACTCACTGTCCTACATTGTACAAAGCCATTATACTGAACTCCTGCTTTCCTTCTGGAAATTCTGATACACCTCAGGCAGAGTGTGCCTATGTGACCCTGGGCATTAGCTAATGAGCTTCCTAGGTTAGCAATTCCATGTTTTCACAACTAGTTGCTGGAACAATTAAGTGCCTGGCCTCCTTTTACTGTAATAAATTACCTGTGAGTCTTAATTGACCAAACCTAGGACTGGTCTTGGGGATCACCTGAGACACTGCTCATATTTACTTTTGAAAACAGAATAGTAGACTGGCTCAGAATGCTGGCATCATTAAATGTACTTATAAAGAAAAAGTAATTTAAATTTTCAGTCATACATCTCTTATCCCTCACAATATGTCAGTTTAAGGAATGTGTGAAGGCCTGTTTTCTTGAAACACAATATATATACATATAAGTACATTCACCAGAACCTATGGCTAAGTGTGCAAAATACTTAACCAGAAATAAAGCATTTTTCCAATCACTAACAAAACAACACCAATACTACAAAACAAGTGCATTTGTTAAAATACAAATTTCACTTGTTGTACTGCCAAATGTTACACCACTTACTGTTCTCTACGTTCGCACTGAAATGATTCGTGGCTCAGTTAACTGGAACCTAGCTTAGAGGTTACTGGGCAAATTCACTATTTCTCTGATCATCACACTACCCATTTTGTAAGACAACCATTCCTTAAGAACTTTTGGAGAATGGGCGACCAAACACACTAAACATACTAAAGTTGTAAAATTTATTACAATTTCAGACACAGTAAAAATAAAAAGCGTGTTTTAGACTCATACAAATACAGTAAACAAGAAAATATGATATCAAGAAAGAACAGCCAACACAAGTTTGCCTAACTTCACAGACCACCCAAACAGAAATTAGAGCAAATGTTTTTAAATGGGAGATATAAATATTCCAGTAACTATTTTTATACACTGTTTCCAATGTAAGCTGCAACTAGCATTAAAAAGCAAAAAGATTAAGTCAAAAGATTCCACAGCTCATATTTTAGTTACTGCTCAGAGAACTTTGAAGGATTAAAACTCTACATGAAAATCAACATTGGAATCCATTCTATGGCCAGCAAATGTAGCACAGCCTTTATATTTTTAAGTGTGTAACCTTTTCTTCTGTAGTAAAACTTACAATTCAGTCACACCTGACTCTTGAGAGGACAACCATCTGAATATTCCCAGGGCCTGGGATGGGCTGTGGCACATAGAAAGTCCTCATGAAATGTCTGCTGGCTGAATTGTTTCCCTTTTACATCTTTTTGTATTAATTTTAGGGGGAAAAACTCTCAAAAGCCTTATACAAGAGTTGGGGGAAAACAAATGGTTCATTTAATGGGGATTGATCTTTCGAATGCAGCTGCTTTCTTGGGCATTTAATAGTAGTGTCACAGCTAAAAGACTCAGACATCAGGTAAAAATTACCAACCAGAGAAGGGAGGGAGGTGTGCGTGCCGTTCTAAACTGCGAAGCAGTGTTCTTCCATCAGGAACCCACACAAATTTTTGGGTCTGAATGAATTAACACTTCTGGTAGCTGGGGTTCAGAAACCTGCACTAACATACTTAAGTCCCCTATATGAATTTTATTCCCAACAACAGAGGGCAACAGTCAAACTCAACTAAATATACACTTTAAACAACTGACAAAAATTGTTGCCTGTAACAAGGTGCCTAGGCTGACGTATAAAACATCTGGTTCACAGAAATATTTATCACTTCAGAGAGGACTAACTGGCATCCTGCGGCTAATGCTCTGATTGGCATTATCTTTTTAATTCTATTTTAGAAAGAAAATGGACTAGATCTCATGACTGTATTTTAGTGACCATGACTTTGTAATGGACGAGACCCGAGAGGCGCCAACGGAAGCAGCTGGGTAAATCAGTTTGTTCCCATTTAAAGATGAGGCCAGTGAAATCAACGCCTGCGCCTAATTTACAACCAATGGCAGAATCGGATGCAGATGACAGTCCCTGGTCCACACTTCTGAAAACACACCGAACCAACCGGTGGTATTAACCTGTTGGACAACCCAACCGTGCGGCAGACGGTTCTAGAAGTATTTATTGCCAAGTGAATGAACTAGTCCGCTAAAATGCAATTTTCAAGTCCCGCTAGGAGAGAGTAAAGAGGCGCAGCCCGGCTTAGGGCGCCCGGGCTGTCAAGCCGGCCTCGCAGCCCCGACCCGACGCGCGGGGAGCAGAGCGCACGTGGCGGCCGCGCTGCCAACCAGCCGCCGCGGCCCAGGCCCGCCCCGTCCTGCCAGACGAACCTCCAAACTTTCCTGGCGCGCCTCCCCGGTTCCGAGACCCCCGGCCAAGCACGCGCGCTCCTCTGGTGCCCAGGCCTTTCGCGCCCCGGCCCGGGGCCAGCAGCGCCAGGCCCGGCGCGTCCGCCTCACCCGCGTGCCGGGGCGCGCCCCGGGTCCGGTCGCCAGCAGCGCCCGCGGGCTGGCTCGGCCGTCCCGAGGCCCCGGCGGCAGCCCACCCCGCCAGCCCGCGCTCGAGCTCCGGGGAGAAGGCCCCGAGCCCCGCCACCCCAGGCTCCGAGAGGCGGGTCAGACACCCCCCCTCACCGGTTCGGCCTGTTGCGCGCGGCCGGGAGCCCACGCGGCGGCCGCCGGGCTGGGGGCGGGACGGCGTGCGCACGCCGCGGGGCGGGGCGCAGGGGGCAAAGCACAGCGGGGCGGGGCGCGGCGGGGCGGGGCGCGAGCGGGCGGAGCAAGGAGGGCAGGAGCGGAGGGGTGGGGCGCGGGTGGGAGGAGCACAGAAGGCCAGGCGCGGAGGGGTGGGGCACTGCGGGGAGGTGGGGCGCGGAGGGGTGGGGCGCCCCGGTTTGGCGCCCGCCCCTTGTTGCCTGGAGTCGGAGGTTAAGGGGTGCTTCCTGCTCCGGGATGCCGAAGGAGGTTCTGTGTCCACGGCTGCATGTTTCTTTCTTCGGATAAATGAACTCTTTTTTTGTTTTTCTGGCATTTTCTTTATAAGGGGAGGCGGGATGAGCATCTGGATTTGGGGAAGTCATCTGCTGCAACCCTACTGCTTACATGAATGAGGAAACTGAGGCCCGGAGAAGGGAAGCAAGCTGCCCAAGTTTAGGGAACTGGTGGTCCATGCTCTGTCATCGTTTTTTCATGCACTCTCTATGCTGTGCTGTGCTGCTTTGCAATTTGTACAGTGTTGCCCCCAGAGAGAATCCTGCTTTAAAAGGATACTGGAAGTTCTTTGTGACTATGGTTATAGAAGCAAAGAAAAAAAGCATTTACTTAAGTAATTGAGGCCTAAGACTCTCTCCTTTTGACTCATAGTCTGAATGTTAGCTCTGAAAGGCTCTAGATCTAACCAGCGGTCAGGGGAACAACAGCACACCCCTGCTCTGGCCTGACTTAGCCGGAGGACCCAAAGGAAATCTTTCATTCTGTCAAGCTGATTGAGAACAGGAGCTGTTTCTGATGGCCCAGTGCAGTAAACACATGAGCATATGAAACAATTACACCCTTGTCTGATATTTGTCTAAAACTAACAATAGTAAGCCTTGAATTGAGTTCTTCTTGTCTTGTCAGGCACCATGATAGATGTTTCATAGACTG
Source organism: Talpa europaea (assembly GCF_964194135.1). Lineage (NCBI taxonomy): Eukaryota > Metazoa > Chordata > Mammalia > Eulipotyphla > Talpidae > Talpa > Talpa europaea. The sequence goes on from NC_140070.1 coordinate 84,891,503, forward strand.
CTCACCTTTTCCTCACCACATTACCTCCATTTTAAGCTGGGGAAACTGAGTCAGGAGAAATTAAGGAACGTGCACAAAGTCACAGCTAGAAGGAAAAGAAACAAGATTGGAGCCAAACCCAGCAAGTCAACTATTTGTTCTTTTTCACTGTTATCTGCCTCCCACTAGAACGACAAAGCTTCCTGTCAGATTCTAGTCAGAGAAAGTTGGTGTTCAATTCAAATTTAGCCCTTTTAGAAGAGACTACTTAAAAAAAAATCTTTGGGGCCTCCCTGGTGGCAAGGCGTTAAGATGCAACCCATGGGGCCTCCCCGGTGGCACAGCGGTTGAGCACTGGGTTGTGAAGCTGCCCACAGCCTCTACAGCGCCTGTTCAATCCTCTGCCGTCCCAAATGGCGCATAGACCTCTCCTGCCGCCCGCTGCTCCCCTCAGCAGTGTACTTCGGTCCTTCTGCCTGCTCTGCTCCCCGCTCTGGCTCTGGTGAATTCTCTCACCCTCCCGCGCTTCTGACTATACCCAGTGCTTGTATGTATGTATGTATGTATAAATAAATAAATAAATAAATAAATAAATAAATAAATCTTAAAAAAAGATGCAACCCATGAAGCTATCCACAGCTACTGCAGCACCAGTTCCATCCCCAGCCAGGGAGCTACCCACATGGTGCAGCAGGCCTCTCTTGTCTCACCTGCTGCTCTCTTTAGTATTGTATTTCAGTCAGTCTGCCTGTTCTGTTCCCTGCTCTGTCTCTGGTGAATCCTCTTACCCCCCAACACACCTCTGGCCTGTACCCCAGTTCTTGTATGCATAAATAAATAAATCTTTAAAAAAAAATCTTTCCATGATACTGGCAATATACTTCACTCTTTATTTTTTACTTCAAAATATCTACTAGAGACAATGTAAAACAGTATTGGTATTATAGTCAGCCTGGCTTATAGCAGGGTCCTTAACTTAGCATGATAGGCATTTTTGACTGATTATTGTTGTCAGGCCTGTTCTGTACATCCTAGACTGTCATGAGCATTCCTGGTCTCTACCCATTAAACACCAAGAATGCCCACACCTCTAGTTGTAGCAACTTAAAGTGTCTCTAGACATTAATCAAATATCTCCTGAGGGAAACCATTGCTTTAGAGGTGACTTCTACCCCAGCTTTTAACCTTACACTATACTATAGTTAGATACTACCACTTAGTACCACCAGGGGTGGAAGGTAGCCTAGGGGGTTGGGAAAGCAATGTCCAGAACCCAACTCAGTATGCAAAAGGCAGAATCAACATGACAAGCCACATCAACAAGTTCTGTTGTTCCAACAGACTTAACAAAACAAATTCAAAGATTATATTAAAACTTTCAAGATGGCAACTGCTGAGTATTAAACCACATGGGCAATGCCCTAGGTGACCACATTGGTTGCATTTCATGAAGCTGGTCTATCTGGTGCCCAGAGGACATCACAAACCAAGAAAGCTGAAATATATATCATTGAAGTAAGAAGATATTTGCCAATTATTTTTCTAATCCTCCCCATCCATTCCTTGGAAGGTGAGATAGAGGTATGTTCTTTAAAAGCAGATTTTACCTTCTTCCTAGGACAATGTCTTCAGTACAGGGTTTCGGCCTGAGCTGGGGAAAGGAAAACAGATACAAGTCAACCTGGGCTTTATATATGAAAATGAGTATTATTATAATGAGTGGTTAGTATATATATATTTATGAATATATGTGCTTGTTCTTTGGGGGGTTTTGGGTTTTGTTTTTGTTTTTGTTTTTTTTTTTTTTTGTTTGTTTAGAGAAAGAAAAAGTTTATTGAGGAGAAAAGGAACAGAAATAAAATGGGACTCCCAGGCCAGGAAACCAGGCAAGGGAGGGGTAAGGAAGCCCTGTGCTTGTTGATTGGTTAATATTCAAAAATCTGTGGGATCTACCTGAGATGCCAACAAGTGGGAGATAGCGAATAGGCAAAACTTAGAGCATATTTGACCGTGATTGCTGAAAAATGAAGTCATTTCTATTTGTACAGCCACAAAGTAGGATTGTTTCACATAAAATATGGTTCAGCAATATGCTACATGGATAAGCCACAATAACCAAAATAGAATGCACCAGAAATTCTATCAGTACATTCACTGAAAAAGAGTGAGACTGTCCATGATAGACTCAAAGTGAATCTAATAACTTGAATAATTTGAAATGAGGTGATTATTTCAGTCACACTGGTTTATTATATTGATAACTTGGTGACTGCTATGTAATTAATTCCTTTGATTGCCCAAAGACACACAACACACTCTTTTGTGCAAATGAGTAATAACCATCTGATTAACATTAATCCAGACTGGGATATCATTCAAAATAATTAAATATAATTAATTCTATATTCAAATTCAAATCTTCCCCCAAGACATATGCCACAGGACTTTAAGGAGTTCATTTTCTGGATTAACCACATATATTTAGCTTCCACCCTTGTCTTCCTTATGACTTATTTTTTCTTTCCTATCTTTAATTCAAATTATTTTTATAAATCACATTAAATTACTAGAGCTCATTTTCATAAAACCTTTTATTTATCTTCTGTCTGCCTAAAGTGCAGATTTACTTAAAAGCTGTTTAACAGGTCCTGAGGGTCCTTGCACATTGATGCACCATCTAATTTAAATATGACCTCACGGCCTCCCTGTTGGCACACGGGGTTAAGTCTCAGCACTATGAAGGTATTTGCAGCCATTGCAGCATGAGTTCAATCCCTGGCCAGGGAGCTATCCTACATGGCGCAGCAGACCTCTCCTGTCTCACCCACTGCTCCACTCAGCAGTGTATTTCAGTCGGTCTGCCTGTTTTCCTTTCTGGTAAATCCTCTCACCCCCTTGCCACCCCCCCATCTCTAGCCTACACCCCAGTTCTTTTTTTTTTTTTTAAAGATTTATTTTTATTTATTTATACAAGTACTGGGTACAGTCAGAAGCACGGGAGGGTGAGAGAATTTACCAGAGCCAGAGCGGGGAACAGAGCAGGCAGACTGAAGTACACTGCTGAGGGGAGCAGTGGGCAGCAGGAGAGGTCTGCGCGCCATGTGGGACCCTCCTCTGGTGGCCTGGGAGCAGCTGGGGATTGAACCAGCGCTACAGAGGCTGCGGGCAGCTTCGCAACCCAGCGCTCAACCGCTGCACCACCGGGGAGGCCCTACACCCCAGTTCTTGTGTGCATAAATGAATAAAATAAAATCTTTAAAATAAATAAATAAATATGACCTCACCAAGATACAACCTAGTTAACAAAATATATTTTAAGTTATTTGTGTGATTGCTCTAAAAATGTATTTGATGTGTGGGTTTGTGTTTATAACACATTTTTAAAGTGCAAAGCACTTGAGACACATGCATTAATGCTCTCTGAAGAGGTAAGTGGAAGCAAGCACTTCCTTTTTTAGGCTGCCTGTTCAGTTAACTAGTCTTAGAAATATTAGAACCTACAAGTCACTTTTCAAAATACATAGGTTTGTATATCAAACTCCAGAAAGTCTTATTACTACACAATAGATTTAAAAATAATCACTGGGCCTCCCCTGGTGGCGCAGCGGTTAAGCGCTGGGCTGCGAGGCTGTCCGCAGCCTCTGCAGCGCTGGTTCATTCCCCGACCACCAGTGAGGGTCCCACAAAAAAAAAAAATAATAATAATAATAATAAATAAATAAAATAAAAATAATCATTAATGACATTGTAATGCCCTCTACTTTTGATTGCCTGAGGCAAGTAATCAAATTGCAGCACAATTTTGTAGGAAGCCTTTGAAGCGATCTTGTAGAAAATATAATTCTATAGTGAATTGTATTGGTCTGTATTCTGTAATTCAGTAATGAATTGTATTGATTCTAGGATTAAAAGTAATATCTCATCATTCAAATGACCTAGTTAGTAAAATCTAGTTCAATATTCCCTTCAACAAATTATTAATATATTGAAAAGACATCTATTGTAGTTTCTCCCAGTGGCTAGGCATCTCTCTTCCACACTTGACCCTATTATTGGTCAAAAAGCACAACACAGCAGTGAATAAAAGTAGAAGAACAGCAGACACTGTTGAACATCATTTGAGCCTCAATGCTCCCAGAAAGAAGCACAACCTGAGAAATCCCCCCACTAATTCATATGTTGAAAAATGATCACCCTGTTCTCATGTACTCTGAGATAAGACCTACTTTTCTAGATAATGACTACCTTGATTACCTGCTTCTTTGGATTTCCTTGACCCTTTCCTTTTCTTTGAAATACTTAAAGCAATGTTTACAAGGGAAAAAAATAGGTGGCTCCATTCTATAAATGAGGTAGTTGGAGTGGAACTGACTGCTTTCCCTAAGGCCCTGCCAAGAAATAACAGCAGCACCAGGTACAGAATTATAGTTGAAATAGCAATTTCCTTGCCATTGTTTCTGTTGCTTCTTTGAAGACTTTGATTAATCTTATTGGAATTTTGACCTTAATAATGTGTATAGAGTTAGGTGCAATTCCCTTTGCCATTAATCTCCTTGTTAAAAAAAAAGTTATGTGCCTCTGTGTGTGTGTGTGTGTGTGTGTGTGTATGCGCGCGCACTCGCGCGCTTGTGTGTGGTTTGAATGGGTTTATAAGTGGCACAATACAAAATCATATAGTCTGCTCATGAAAACTAACCACCTGCAAGGATTAAGATAATATATCTTAAATTAATGATTATGTAGCAATTCATATGCAAATATTTGCAATCTCAGTTAACTCTCCTCCTTACAAAGATGTGGTACCAATTACAATCATGGGAGGAAGCAGATTTTCAATAAATAGAACTGCTTTAATATAGTATTTGATACATTGTGGAAACTTATTTATATAAAGGGAATGCCAGTGCATCGATTGATCTATCTCTGTATCTGCCCATCTATGAATGAAAGTTCTACTTTGTGGAAAAATAAACTAAAAACAAATTTTCTTCAATTACAGTAATGTACACCCTGGAGCCTGAATGAATCTGACATGGCAGAGTCTAGTGGCAAACAGATTACTTACAAAGATAACATGTTGAAATTTGAATACAGCTAAAAATTTTGTTTCCAAAATAATTTTATTTCTAAATACTCTTTATGTTGTATATTACAACCCACTATAATAACACACACTAGGTCACAAAGCAAAAGTTCCACAGGAGAAGATTGGTTAAGTAAAATTTAGTGTACCTATTTGGTGGTACACCTATTGCTCTGCAACCAACCAAACAAATAAATAAATAAATACATAAAATTTAACATTTCAAAAAAAAAAAACCAAAATGAAAAAGTTGTTTATAATTCAGACAAGAAAACCTGACTGCAAATGGCATAATTTATACACATTACCAAATATAATTAAGTTCAATAAGTCAGGGACTATGTCTAACTTTGCTTAATGTATCCCCAGTACAAGGTTTGACACGTGTTTAAACTAATAAAAAAATTATGCACAAAATGATTCTGTCAGAAAAACATACATTACACATAGAAAAACTAAGAATATACATTAAAACATTAACTAATTCTGAATGGATGTTTGCCATTGGGCATTTTTAATTTTAAAAATGAAATAGTACTTTTTATAACTAGAAAAAAAATGGTTAAAATATATCTTTCCTTTGGTTTTCCACAGCAAATAGCCCATTTCTATATTCAGGCAGTTTAGAGCTGACTCTTTTTATTTTTTTTAAATCTTAGAAAGCATATTTCTGAAATGCTCAAATTTTATCCAAGCTTATCCCTCAGTGGACAATCACGCACGGTTGGTTCTGGATTGTGATCAGCAAATGAAGTGAAAATCAAAGTGAGGTAGCTGTTACATGCTGTCCATAACTCATATATTTCCCAAGTAACTGTGATTTCCGTTCTTCTTGAAATAATAACCAAACCAGAAATCCTGTTGCTTGTTAGTAAAAATGAAGTGAACAGGAATAGCAAGGTCTTTACATGAACAGTCTTCACAAGATTTGAGAAGAAAACTGGTTAAAGCTGGGAGCTCATTCTGAATGATTCCCTTGAGCAGTAAACATATTTTAGACATTTATTACTGGAGAGCACAATGCCAACATTTCTAGACATTAACAAAAGTTACGTCTGATTGGCCAGCAATAGCGCATTAATGATCCTCAGGAGGAATGCTAAGCGTATGTGTGGTATGATGGAGACCTAATCTTCTCGCTACATTGCCAAACATGTTCAGCAATGCGTTTGATTTAAAATGTGAAATGAATATGCCCAGGGGAAGCATTAGATAGCCGAATGTTATAGTTCAAAGTAGAAGAAAATCAGTAATGTCTGAAGAACTAGAGCTGGAAGAAGGTAACAGTACAGATCTGTTCTGTTTGTTAGTAGATTTGTCTATTCTTCTACATCAATTACAAACAGGGTATGTCAGAATCAGGAATGTGAACTCAGCTGGAGTATTTTGCCTAATAATAGCTATAAAGTCTCAAAATAAATAAATAAACCAAAGAAGTTAACCTGTATTTTGAAAATATAATTCTATGGAAATACATTCCTTTTAAGTCAAGCTCAAATACTACTAAGTAGTTTAAAATTTTACATGGTTTATCTACAGTTAAATTGACAAGGATTTAAAAAAAATTATATTAGCTCAATTTTGGGCAGTTTCCTAGAAAAATATAATCCTTGGAAAGTTTTGAAGAATTGGAAAAGTTGTATTAAGAAAATAGAACAAAGTATCCAGAATAAGCCTGCCTTAAGGGACGTCATAATAGAGAAAGAATTTGCCTTTAAATCTTTTGCACCCAAGAGGTAAAGAAGTTTCAAGAAACCCATGTCATTGACAGCAGAGCACCAAAACCAGTATCACCAGTAAACAAGCAAAGATATTTGTCTCTTCACCTAACATAAAAAACTCAAATCTTTTTGGTTCACTTTATGGTGAAATAAATGGAAATGTACTGAAAGTTAACGTACCAGTTAATTTGTGTTCCTTATTTCAATGCCAGAAATAAAAATATGAAGGGAAATACTTCATACTTTCTACCAAAACTTAACTCTAAATGGAGACTTTTCCACAAAATACTCAACACAAAAGCATGCACACTACCAATTACAAATTGAATGCTGATCACTGGAGGTTCTTCTTTTTTCTTTTTTTTTTTAAATATTGTTTTTATTTATACATACAAGAGCTGGGGTGCAGGCCAGAAGTGCAGGGGGTGAGAGATTCACCAGAGACAGAGTGGAGAATACAGAACAGGCAGATTGACCGAAGTACACTGCTGAGGGGCACAGCGGGTGAGTCAAGAGAAGTCTGCTGCGCCATGTGGGTAGCCCCTTGGCCGGCTGGGGATTGGAACTCAGTGCTGCAGAGGCTGTGGACAGACTCATAGGTTGTGTCTTAACTCATTTCGCCACCAGGGAGGCCCCACTGGAGGTTTTTCTACTCAACATTTACTTAAAACACACTTGGCCTGCTTTACTTGGTTCGGCCAAAGTTACTAATGATTACTATGGGATACACAAATTTTATTCAGTTTTCTACTCATGTCTGGGAACATCTTCAGTTGTTTATAAATTGGGAGTTCACATGCCTTTGTAGATATTCTTTTCCTGCTTTTTGTATCCCCTTTTCATAACTAAGATAGCACAGTGCACCAAACTTTTTAACGTGTTACATTTATTATTTATTATTGCTACCTGCTCACAGTTCCTGCTAGGCTGTGCACTCACTGAGGACAGGAATGCTATTTTGCATTCCCTCTTTAGTTTATGACACTTAACAAAGTTCCTGGTACACGTGGGTGGTAAATAAACATCTGTTGAATAAAGTAACTAATTAAATAGTTCCTGAAAAGTTATGAAAGCTGTGCCTCACCTGCAAAATACAAGATGCTATTATTGAAGACTGAAGGATTGAAGTGTTAATTTAACATTAGGTTGGAAAGACTGTAGATTTTCTTTGTATACCTTGGATTCAATATCATAAAACTTGATACTGAAATTAGATAAAAGACCTAATTGAAAAGCAGAGAGGGAGGTTCTCATGGGAATCTCAGCGATGTGAGTGTCATGGTTCCACCTTGACAGAAATGCTCTTCCTTAAGAGGGTTCAGCTCTGTTCGGTAATCAGGTTCTAAGATAGCACTAAGGAACAAACTTTCCTTGAATTATTGTCATGTCCAAATTTATTCCTTAAATACAAAACATTTACATTTAGAAAGTAAGGAGAGTTTAGGTAAAGTAGTTACAAAGCCCTTCCTATGGAAATTGTTTTTCAATAATATGCAAGCCTATGACACTTACCCAGTAAAAATTCTTCAAGGAACTAAATTCTTTCCTAAATGTAAATCAGCAAACTTTCAAATCTTCTGTAGGTCAGAAGAGGTGACAGCCTACCTACCACTTCAGATAGCTATCTTGTAATTTCTTAGCACAAGAAGTTGTTACTTATAATATGTTTTGACTCCAAACAAGTTTTATACATGAGGAATTCTTCTTCATATATATATATATATATATATATATATATACCCAAGTAAAACAAATTAAATAGAATATACACAGTGGGAAATAATATCCTTGAATAGGTATCAATGTCATGATTGTTCTCCAGAATAATTCTACCAACATGTCTTCTTAGGGACTTTCTTCTCTTTATGTAAGACAAATCTGTACTAGGGTTGCCTGTGCATTGCCATTGAATGGAATCCTCTTCTGAGTGGAGAGACAAGGAATTCTGGCCTTTGTCAATCTCACTGTCATGGTAACAGCCATCAAAGGCCATGACTTGAATTGCATCAATATTGTACATCGCACAAATCTGACAGAGGGATTTTTGTTATGAAGTCATGAATGTGTTTTTATGAATAGGAATTAAAATAAAAATCTAATCAAATTTTTAAAAACTAGTTCCAGTAAATTCTAAAAATGTTTTGCTTGCTTTAAAGAATAGAATTCTTTTTTGTCTTTGGTATCTGATTAAAAGTCATTTTAATAATAAGTGGGAAAGATTTTAGAGATTTACTTTTAATAGGAATTTAGGGAGGCTCATAATTATTCCCAAAGAGATATCTGCGCTTGATACAAATAAATGTTATGTAACTGTAGTATCAATATTTTCTAATTAAGTCTTGGCCTAGTAGACTGCCATGTTCAATGTGTGTTTCCCCAGAAGTGAAAAGTTTCAGGCTTTTCCTTTTGCTTCTGAGTAGTATGAATTATTTGCCATAAGTCTGTGAGTTGAAATTGAACATAACTTATCAGAAGAACAATATAAGTCAATTGGATTTGCTTTTCAATATATTTTTCCTCTTTAGAAAAAACATAGCAGTATGCCCAGTCACTGTGTTTTTTTAATCCAAAAAACAGAACAATATCATCTGGTGATCCAATTATGCTTAAATTTAGGGTTGGAGTGTGGGAGAAGGAAATGATTTTAGATGCTCTTTTAAAATGCAAACTGGCCAAGCCTTACCATTTTTGCTGAAAATGGTACCTGTAAATGATGCCACCATAGCCCAACTAAACAACATGAAATTGGCTTTTTTTGTTTGTTTTTTTGGAAGGGAGAACTCATGGATGCTTTCTGGCTGCAGGGTCTGACTGAATTTAAACTATTTTTCTCTAAGATTTTACTCTGTGGAAGATAGCAGCTCTCGCCAGTACAGTGCTATGTCTAGGGAGTAACTATTACTAATTGCATTCTGAGAAAAGAGAATCACTTCTCAATCTGCAGAGAAGTTTAGAAATGAACAAATATGAACAGATTGCAAAAATGTTCTCCCAGTTGGTGGGGTTTCTCTTTGTTTTTGTTATTGTCTCTTTTGCTGTGCAAAAGCTCTTTAATTTGATATAGTCCCAGCTGTTTATCTTTGCCTTCACTATCACTGCTTTGGGTGATGTGTCTGTAAAGATGTCTTTGATGTGCAAATCACGTAGTGTTTCGCCTATATTTCCTTCTATATATTTTATGGTTTCAGGTCTTATGTCTAGTTCTTTAATCCATTTTGAGTTGATTTTTGTGTATGGTGTGAGGTGGTGGTCAAGCTTCATTCTTTTGCATGTAGCGACCCAGTTTTCCCAGCACCATTTATTGAACAAACTTTCTTTGCTCCAATGCATAGTCTTTGCTCCTTTGTCAAAGATTAGTTGACCATAAACCTGTGGGTTTATTTCTGGATTTTCTATTCGATTCCATTGGTCTGTATGTCTGTTCTTGTTCCAATACCATGCGGTTTTGATGATTATGGCTTTGTAGTATAGTTTGAAGTCTGGGAGTCTGATGCCTCCATTCCCTTCTTTTTTTTTCAGGAGAGCTTTGGCTATTCGGGGTTTTTTGTGATTCCATATGAATTTCATCAATAATTGTTCTATTTCTTTGAAGAATGACATTGAAATTTTGATTGGAATAGCATTGAATCTGTATATTGCTTTTGGAAGGATGGCCATTTTAATAATGTTTATTCTTCCAATCCATGAGCAGGGGATGTCTCTCCATTTCTTTGTGTCTTCTTCTATTTCTTTTAACAGTGTTTTATAGTTTTCTTTGTATAGGTCCTTTACCTCTTTTGTTAGATTTATTCCCAAATATTTGATTTTTTTTGTTTCAATAACAAAAGGGATGGTCTTTTTGATTTCTTCTTCTTCAGATTTATTGTTTGTGTATAGGAAGGCTACTGACTTTTGCGTGTTGATTTTGTATCCTGTCACTTTACTGAACTGATTGATGAGTTGAATTAGCTTTTCTGTGGAGTTTTTGGGGTTCTCTATGTATAATATCATATCATCTGCAAATAGTGATAGTTTGACTTCTTCTTTTCCTATTTGGATTCCTTGGATGTCTTTCTCTTGTCTTATTGCCCTGGCTAGGACTTCCAGTATTATATTGAAAAGCAATGGTGAGAGTGGACATCCTTGTCTTGTTCCAGATCTTAATGGAATTGCTTTCAGCTTTTCACCATTGAGAATGATACTGGCTGTTGGCTTGTCATAGATGGCCTTTATGATGTTGAGGTATGTTCCTTGTATCCCAAGAATTTCAAGGGCTTTTATCATGAATGGGTGTTGCACTTTGTCGAAAGCTTTCTCAGCAACACTAATGATAAAGGACTGATCACAAAAATCTGCAAAGAGCTGATGAGTCTCAACAACAACAAAGAAAATAATCCAGTCAAAAAATGGGCAGAAGAGCTTAAAAGAAACTTCTCTGAAGAGGAAATGCAAATGGCCAACAGGCATATGAAAAAATGTTCAACATCACTTGTCATCAGGGAAATGCAAATCAAAACTACCATGAGATACCATCTTACACCAGTGAGAATGGCACATATTAAAAAAACTAGCAACAACAAATGTTGGCGAGGGTGTGGAGAAAAAGGAACTCTTCTGCACTGTTGGTGGGAGTGCAAACTGGTCCAACCACTGTGGAAAGCTGTGTGGAGATTTCTGGACCTACTAAACATAGAGCTTCCATATGACCCAGCAATTCCACTCCTAGGTATTTACCCAAAGGACACAGAAACATCAATTCCAAAGAACACCTGCACCCCTATGTTTATAGCAGCACTGTTTACAATAGCTAAGCTTTGGAAACAACCCAAATGCCCAAAAATAGATGACTGGATCAAGAAGATGTGGTACATATATACCATGGAATATTACTCAGCATTCAAAAAAGATAAACACATGCAATTTGCTGCAACATGGATGGCGCTGGAAGGGATCATGCTCAGCGAAATAAGCCAAAAAGAAAAAGAAAAATACCGGATGGTCTCACTCATAGCAGGAATCTAGAAAACTTAAATAAGGGACCAGGAAAATGAATAACTATAAGAAAGTGAAAATCAAAATCAACAAAAAACTATGAACCAGAGACACTTTTAGGGGGGCGGGGGCGGGGGCGGGAGGGGAGGGATTGGGGTCAGAATGGGGGGCTGCAATTGTATGGGGAATATAACAATAAAATTTATAAAAAAAAAAAATATGAACAGATTACCTCTAGGTGAAATTATTCAGAATTCAAATTGGGGACTGCAGAGTAAATGCTGCAAAAAGGATGTTTGGTTCATAGTAATTAAAAAAACTAATATTTTACTGAATTCTAAAGACATAGAAACTATTTTGTGATTCCAGTGAGCTAACGAAGGACCCAAATTCTATTTAGGTTGTGTCTTTTTGTTTTATTTGTAGAAGCTATCCATAATAAAACGTAATTGGATAAAGTAAACATAAAAGCAGACCAAGACAGAATAACTTCAAATAGCCAATAACATTAATAATATATTCAACTGGTTTGAGGTTAGAATAAACATGCACAGTCTCTTCAGTGGTTTCCCTTGCTACTCAGAACACTGCTAGTCACCCAGGGGACACCACTTTATCATAACAAAAATGGCATTAGTGTGTTAAAGAAGACAGTTTCTTTAAAGAGCAAGGGTACCTTTTGTTTCTCCATTATAAAAATTTAGAATTATCTACATATTAATTAAATAAATTTACCACTAGGATGCCAATTAAAAATAAAAACTAATTTTTAAAAAGAACTATGCTTTGGTACTATGCTTTTGGTATACAGAAAGGTTGTATACAGCATCAAGTGAAGAAAAATTCAAGTAGTATAGACACATGTGTTATGAGACAAATGGGGGCAAAGTCAAGCACCAGAAAGTGATGGGTCAAAATTATGTCAGTCTGTCTTTCTTGGGTTAACCATTCCCCTTGGGAAAAGAAACAAAAAAACCCAAGGACATCAAAATTCTTCCCTTCATCAAGCATTTTTCTGTCACCTTTCACTTCACAGATTATCTGAATCATTGCTATTCATTGTGTGAGCTATGGATCAGCAATACCTGGAGCTTATTAGAAAAAGCCTGTTAGAAAAATGGTCCTCAGGTCTCACTCCAGCCCTACTGATTGAAAGTTGTAAGAAACCCATGTGGTGCTTATGTATCCACTGCAACCTACCAGTGTAAACACTTCTAGTGTTCTCACACCTGTACAGCAGTTGCTGTGGGTGTGTATGTGACATGGACACATATTCATTAATAGCCAACCAAATAAACTGAAAAATCTACAATAAATCAAGATCAGTTCCTATTAGAGCTTTGACTCAAATGATAAAAAAGAATGAAGATGGCATACAGGAGATCTGAAATGCAGTTGCAGCTCTGATGGCTTGACTCTTTGGCAAATTAGTTTCACTAAAACTTTGCTTCTCTATTTTAAAACAGAGATAATCTTTGCAAGGCTTACCACAGGGAACTGAGATGAGGGTTCAGTGCAGAAGAGGATATAAAAACACTCTGAAAAGTATGGAGTATTCTACTAGAAGTGTAAAAAACAGTAAATAATATTTTGGGTGTATATAAATGCTCATTTAAGAATTTCTTAAACCAATGTGAATATATCTCATTGAAATTACACGTATATGTGTATATATGTTGTATATGTCATATACATATATGGCCTCTTAAGTGTAGACTAGCAAACATGAATTAATTTGAATAATTTGATCAGTAGGTATCTGAAGTCCAGTATCTTATGTCAGTTCTCACCACAGAGCACCCAAACCTTTGTGAAATGAAGCAAGTAGAAGCCAATCCATATTTGTTAAGCAATGCCACAAGAAACCTGCTAACATTTAGAGCCCAGAGACACCATATTCCCAATATACTGTCCGGGAGAAACCTCCCTTTATGTGCTACCACTCTCCTGAATGACAAGAAGGAAAAAATAAATCCTACCTCTTGGTGGCTAAAAACAGGTTCATTTCTTGATTAAGGGATACAGACTTTGGAATCAGGGAGACCCAAAATTAAACCCTGATTCCTCTTGAGCTCTGTGACCTTGGCCACGTTATTACCCATAGGCTCCTTTCTGTAAAATGAGGGTGACAAAGTACTGAGCTCTCAGGAATACTTTGAGAATTGAATGACATAATATTTGTTAGGTAGTTAGCACAATGCCAATACATAATAAATTCTCATTAAATGTTAGCTATTAATTGTTATCACTATCATCCACTTGAAAGGTATGGTTTGCATATCAACCCTTTCTATTCAAGAGGTAAAGTCAGCAGAAAGGGGCATACTGAGAGAAATTCTTCATACCAAAAAACTCCTGGCAAAGGTAAACAAGGACAATGATTGGAAACCAGCTAGCAAGGAGCAGAGACTAAATTTCAATTTGTGTTGTCACCATCCCGTGACTTGCATCTTGCCAAGGCATACAGACTTCATACAAGAAGAGGGTTGTAGTGTAGTGTAAGAGACTCTTTTCCCATTTCAAATGGGATCTGATAGTCAAAGTAAGGCAGTACCTTCTCTCTCTTCTGAAACTATTTCCAGTCTTCCATTGAGGTGGGGTAGTTCACCACTGCCTACTCAATGACCGACGGAACACAAAGACACAAACACAAAGAGCTGACCCATAGGTACACGTCCGCAGCTGTGATGCAGGATACCTGGTGCATGGAGGCACTCACACCAGAGATCACTGTGGACATGGGCAGCACCGTGGTAATGATTGCTGCCATATGAGAACAGGGACCAGCACAGTGACATAACCATTCAGTCCTGTATTACACAATGGGATGCGTTTCCACAACAAAGCAGGGGGAGAATCCCTGCTTGCTAACCTAGTACACATCTTGCATTTAAGCAAGAAGTTCTCATTGGAGTTCTCTTTCCACTCCTTTTTCTTGCCCCCACTCTCACTGTCCATAACATTTCCTTCCTAGCATCTGAAGACCTCAGGGGCAGACATGTCTTGAAGAACCAGTGCTTCCTGTTCTTAGATAGGCCCAGAAAGGTAAAATTTATTCAGTTTTTAAAAAATCCTCCTGAGAAATAAATTCCTAGACCATTTCCATTAACCTTCCCCAGCATTTCACAAATTGCACTGTTAAGGACCTGTCTTTGTGTCCATCTTTAATATTTCATTCACTGGGGAAGGCTATTTCTCCCTTAGTAGCATTAAAGATTGCCATTCTCCATATTCTTCTTTCATATCAAATTCTTAAAACCTTTCATTGTTGCTCTTACTTTGCTCCTTGTTACTGAAACAACAATTCAATTGAGATCTGAATGGCAGTGCAGTAATGGAGCTTCAGCTCAGTGTAAATATTTACTGAGCAACTGAAATGCCAGTTAATTTTTTCACTTATCTTCGCCTTCCCACCTTCCCTTCCTTTTCCTTTCCTTTTTCTTCTCTTCCTGCCTTTTTAATGCTCTGGCATGAGCATTGAAGGTAATGAGATCAGGGTTCTAGGAGACAATGGAGAAAGAAGTGACTCCAAGATTTCCTTAATAAAATGCTGGCCTTGGGGAGAGCTGTTCTGTGTCTACACTAATTTCTCAGAGGGATACTACAAGATTACTGCCTGAGGGAAAGTATAGTATTGTAAATATTAGAAATGTACACTGACTGGCATGGTTTTATTTCTTAAATTCCCACCAGGGAGGTGCAAATGGAATCCTTAATGATTTTTATAAGTTGTGAGGACATTTTAATGTCAACAGACAGAGCACTGAACAGCAGGAAGAGCACTGTGATTCACTCCTAAATGTACAGACACAGCATGTGGACAGCTTTTACCAACACATTTCTACCCTTTCTATAGTAATTCTGCCAGCTTCTCAACCAAGGGAGGCCCATATCAAAGGCAGTGACAACTCAATTTCAAATGAAGTTTTTCCTTTTGTCTAATGTAGACCAACACAAGTTGACAATTTGACAATCACCAGGGGAGTGCCTGAAATCTCACCTACACACTTATGAAAACTCCAGAATAAGAAATTTAAATGTTATTCCAGCTCTCACCACCCCAAAGGCCACTCTTTCGGGGTCCCTGCTTTCTCCCAACAACCGTAATATTAACAATCTGCGTGCCAGAGGATGCTGTTTGCATTCCTTGCTACATAAACATGGAGATATAGAATTTTTATTAATGTTACAGGTGTATGTGAAGCTGAGGCCAAGATTATTAAATAAAACTTGCTTGAATTTATTGAATGTTTACTCCCTGCAGATCTAGGAAAATATTATTGCTGTATGTTATAGAAAAGAAATATGAACTGAGTGGCTAACTATTCAGCCTAAGTTTTGTCAAGAGCAGGACTGAAATATTTTTCTCTGAATACAAAACCTATACCTTTCACAGATTAACCTGCTGCCACTCATGCTAGACCTATAAGGAGATTTCCTGTTTTTTTAGATATAAATCAATCTGTATATATGGTGTATCTCTGAGACAAAATACTATAAAATTCAGTATAGGATTATTTCAGGAAGTGTGAAGGTATCTGTGCTTTTCAACAGGTCAAAATTCTCATTGGCTTCAAGAATTCATTGGTAAAACAGAATGACTCCTGAACTAACATTTAGTTAGTTTACCTTATTAGTACCAAACATTTTAAATGTCTTTTCTTGATGGTTTTTTTAAGATATGGCAGATAGAACTTGATTTTTTTCAATAGAGGGTAATATGGTGCTTAGTGGACAAAACAAGGGATTAGAATGAACACAAAGTTTATGTGCCAGCCAAATAGGCCTCGTCGTGTATTTTAAATTGATGACTTTTGGTCCAATGAAAGGGAATTGCATTATCTATTTTTGGTAGGAGCCAACAAACTATCAGTCATTTTCCTTAAGAGGGTGCTTCGTAAAATTAATTTACTATAGTTGTACTAAGATTTCCCCTGCTTAAAGTGGGTGCTTAGTAATACTAATTTACTATAGTTGTACTAAGATTTGCCCTGTTTAAAGTGATCAATAGAAATAGAGTGGGGAAGAGGGGTTGTTGAGTACAGGAAATAAAGGATGAAAAAACTGTAACACTGTAGTTTTCTTTATTTAAGGAAGGAGTTGGGGGAGAGGGACACTTTTGATTTGTATATTCTTTTTTTACATAAATCTACTAATGGATGGGGGAGAGTGACTGCAAAAAGCACAGGATTTCAGGGGTGACTTAAATGTACTTCAGCATTCTCCACTCAGCTCTTAATGGCTGTCATTTTCATAATGTAAGTGCTGAACATTCAGCTTCAGGAATTCAACTGAAATTTAGATTTAGATACTGAATGCCTCTTCATTTTGTCTCAAGGACTGGAAATGTGTCTTTAGTCAACTGTTTGGGTCTCCACAGCCCCACTATTGTACTGAGGTCAGGGCACAGAAGCTCTGATGTGAAGCAACAGCCACAATAATTTAATTATTCAGTCAGATGGGTTTTTTTTCCCTTGAAGATATTCAAATCTCAAATGCCTATAGATTGAAGCTTTTAATAGGGGAGAGAGGTGAACAAATTATTAATATTAATCACCATTTATGCCTTTCAAATGATCTTTTGAAGTATGCATATAATTTGTGAACATTAACTTAAAAATCAACCTTTCAGGAATGAATTGTGTGATCATTAAAATGAGTGTAAATCACTTATAACAATCTTCCCTCTAGATAAAGTGTTACAGACGAAGGAATGAAATCACTAGAAATAAGGGTGAGGGCGTGCTCCCCCTAACCAGCCAAGAAGACTCTTGGGTTCTTACTAAGTAACATGTTATCTAAATGCTTAGCTTGGCACCTTCTACTTTGTAAGAGCTCAATAATTTCAATGTGGTTCTTAAATGGTTCTCATAAATTAGGATGTGTTACAGGGGATTAGAAAATGCTAGATGAGTAAATAATCACATCTGCGTGGTGACTTAATGAAGCTCCCTATGTCTCTCTACCTGAAATTCTCTTACCAATGAAAGTGTCACAATATCTGAAGTTCCACTGTGACTGATTGTGATTTGGCATTTAAATTAAATCCTAAATTTTAATTAGCAGTCCCATTTCTACGTTCAGCCATATTCCCAAGAAGCAGGCTATTAAGGCACCAACAGCATATTGTAAATTAGTGTGAAGGTTATTTTGTGACCTCGGGGTTTGTCATGTAAAACAAAATGGAATTGGGCAAAGGATGGGGAGGTTTCCTAAGGGGAAAAAAATAGGTTTGTAAAGTGAGACTGATTATGGTTCATAATTCCACCCTCTCTCCTTATTATCATCCAGCTGCCTGTCAGTCACTGCACCCTTCATACCTAAAGTTTGGGTTGCCAAGGAAAGTGCTGAATTACAGTTTGCCACTGAGGCTGTCAGCATAAAATACTTGAACCTGAGTGCACATCTCTAGTTATCCCTACTAAACTACACCTGTCTTTTCCTCTTATCACCCCTTTTGATTTTCCTCCTTGACCTTTTCCCCATATTAACTTTTCACAAAGATATGGAAAGATTTACCCAAGGAAACTCCTGCAGGAACAGCTCATTGGTCAATCCAAAACGAAACCCATAAGAGCATTACCATGAACATAGCTGGGAAACAGGTTGCAATAGGAAGAAGAAAATATGTCTCCTTAGCACAAAATTGATGAAAAGCCTGTTGTACCAACCTATGAGAAAAAGCCAAAATTTTCATTAGAACATGTTTCCTCATAGAAAAGTCACATTCAGTAAAACGACTGCTTCTTGGACTCCAAGTTCTTTGGGAAAAATGACACTTAACACGCTTACTTGCATTTACAGGACCTGGGTCTGGTGCTTGCTGAGTAGTTGTGGAACTAACTGAACTGAAGTATGCTTAATTATGTGACACAAACATAGTCCTTAAATTCCATGCTTGCAATTCAGGAATGAATGGTAATGATATTTTGTGAGCTGGACTTTAGTGACTTTTCTCCAAAATATATTGTGCTTGCAGTGTTTCTGCAAGTCTTTAGTATGTCACTAATGACTGCATGAAAGGCAAAAAGCTATCTGTTAGTTATAACAAGCAGCCAACTGAAGTATTTTATCTGAAGGAAAGGATTCACAGTAGGTACTAGGTCACTGGATTCTAAGTTGGGATCAGACAGCAAAGGATTCAAAGACAAGGAAAAGGAATATCTATAAATTATTTTTATTTCAAAATTTCACAGGCAATATTAATTTATCAGTGATAAATCTGCAAAAAAGGGACCAAATGATGATGTTTCTTTGCTTCTTACTGGAATATATGCATCTAATACTTAGTTCTTTGAAGTGATTCAAAAGCAACAATTTTGGTCCCATCTGCACACATCTTTTGCGCAGGTTTGTTTTTTTCCCCCATTGGCTATAAGGAAGTTTAAGGCAATTTTGGGGGTCATCTGTAGGATTTCTCTGTGTGCGACTCTTTAATAACTACATGCTGTATTCTATATATTACCTTACTCCTGTTTTTTAATTTTCTTTCTCATACATTTCTAATTCATATTATCTTGCTTTATTTCATAATCACTGCATTGCCAATTGTATTAAGTCTTTACTAAAATAAGACGAATAAAAACGCAATGAATAAAAATGAAAATACATCTTTTATGAATCAGTGGCAAGATTATTTTTCTATAATAAATTCAATTTATTTTGAGACAAAATTATTCAAAACATAGAGACTACTGGCTAAAAAAATATCAAATAAAAGCATAGGTGTTGTTAAATTAGAGAGTGCTTTTACTAGTCTCAATGTAACTTTTCAGGAAACGGAAGATGGCAAACCCATTACAAGGATCAGGTAAATATTTAGGCATTTGGACTAAGGTATATACCTAATATTCTATGTAAACTCTGCTCCAGGTATTCGATTCTCAATTAGGCACTGATTACCTTTCCTTTCATCACCTATTCTGAGGTCCTCCCTCACCATCAGTTAATATAAGTTTTAGGAATTACTCAACATTTTCATTGCCAAGAGTAGTGGGAGATACTTCACATATTTCATTCTAAAGTCAAATAAACATTATTTTTAGGCTACTTAGTAGTGTGTATTACCTATGCGTAGGGTAAGTTTTTCCACCCGCCTGCCATCAGATTTTTCCACCGCCTGCCACTAGATTAAATGCATGCCTGATGACGGACACCTGGAGTAGGGTGTGGGCCTGCATGAGTGGGTACACCTGGGCTGAGAGACTGAGCTTATAAGGGCAGCATCACGGGGACACCAGCAGAGCAAAAGACCAGAAGAGAAGAGGCAGAGAAGCAGAGGCCACCAGAGAGCCCAGAAAGAGTGAAGACTTGGTGGGGGCTGGGAGGCCATCCAGCCAGCCTTTGCCTTCCTGTACCCCTGCCTGCCATGTACCTGGTAAATCCCAATAAAAGCCTGCAAAAAGCCACTGAGGGCTCTAGGACTCCTCCTTTACCCCATCTGCTTGGATCAGAGATCCTGCACTGTGCCCTTCCTGCTACTATGCTATGTCACAGTCCACTTTATTTTAATGCTTCTTTTATAACTGTCTTTGTTATGAATACAGATTGATGTGCACTGCTGTATGTGTACTCTTCACTAAAGATTTTTGAGTGGCCTTCATTTTATAAATATTTTCTTTATTTCTTCCTTCTCTACCTCTCTCCCTCTTTCACTCCCTCACTTTCTTGCCACCAACTCAGCATAACCTGTATAGGTTTCAAGCATAGGTTTCTCACCTTAGCAACTGCATATATCATCCCATGCCCTTCATCAAATGCCCAGTCACCATCCATCACCCACCAGTCAACAGCCCTCCTTTTTATTGTGTGTAATAGAGAATTTTGAATATGTCTACAGACTGGAATAATGGTATCTCGGATGTTACAGCTTCCTATAATTATTGTGAGATTAAAAATAAGGAAAAGCTGTGAAGGTACTTCATAAAGGAAAACATTGTTAGTGTATATGGTTTTACCTTTTCAAGAAGGTTTTTACACCTGGAGACTGTCCCCTTCAAAGGTTAATGCTAAATCTCAGTCTGTATTGAAAAGAACAAGATAATGCTGCTAGTGAAAATGGTGATGATGATGGTGATGAAGATGATATAGTTACTAGATAATATTTATTGAGCACTTATCATATGGCAGACATTATTCTGAGTTACTTAAATGTATTAAATCATGTATCCTTACAATCCTGAGAGATTGAGAGTTATGAAACCAATTTAAAGACGAGGGAATTGAGGTTTAGAGAGATTAAGATAGGTGCCCAAGGTCACATTGTTAATATGTAGTAGAGCCAGAATTTGAACTTGAGCATTCTTTCTTCAGAAAGAGTTCTTTAAACCATTATAAAATGCTGCAATAAAGAATAATTGTTCAATGCATCCCATGGGGGCAGGAGTCATTTCTTTCTCCTTTATAAATCTCTAATATATGAGTTTGAGGGGACACTGAAAGGGATGAGAGAGTAGAAGTCCTCACCTGCTTGTTAAAATTGCCAAGAAAAAAAGGTGAGAATCTGGTGGTTCAGCTACAAAATGGAAATTAAGATTCTATTCTGGCTCTTGTAACCAGACCAGAAGTATAGATTTTTCTGTACAACTGATTTGGTATTAGTGGTTATGGTGATATTTATAATGGTAGGAATGAAGAAAAAAATACTAAAACTTTTTGGATAAAGTCTTTAAAACCAAAACAAAGGGAGACCCGCTGAAAAATTCCCTGAGCAGACAAAACAGTTTAGTCACACCAACAAAGCTTTATTTAGCTTATTTTGCCAGACTAACTTGACCAGGTTCATTTCTTATTGATGCATTCAAACGACATAAGCAAAAAAACCATTTACCAATTTTTTTTTTTCATTTACCAATGTTGCTATTAGGTGACCAGTGGTCAATTCCTATTATTTAGGAGATATCTAAAATTATAAGGAATCACTGTGAAGAACAAACAGTGACTGCCCCCCTCATCCCCACCCACTGTGTAAGCTGCTGTTAGCAAAATGCCCCTAAGCCTCATTCCATGACTTGGTTAAGTGTTCTCTGTCTTTTTGGTCAGTGGACAATAATGTTTTACCTATTACTACTTTAGTGATTCATTGGTTTTATGGTGGCTATTTTGACAAAGCTAATGTATATAAGGGGGACACTAATATGAGAAAAACACTTGCATTTGGCTTTCAGGGGATCATGCTTAATAATCATAGCTAATGTGAGGCAGAATTATCACTTCTTGTGAACCAAAATAAATTTCTAAAGTCTTATCTTTCTTAAACCTAAGAAATGGTTGAATGAATCCAGACATGATTATTAACATGTTATTTAAATATGACTATCGAAGTGCTTTACTCTTGTGCTTTTAAAATAACCTTAGTGCCCATTTTAACCATTCTTATTTAAAATTTTCATATGGGAGCCAATTAAAAGTATAGAAATGTTGAAATAAAATTAAAAATCTCCCAAATCTATATGCAGTTCTCAAAGGTATCTATTGTTAACCTTCATATATGTGTTATATATATGTATATATAATATGTAATAGATAATAGAGAAATTACTTCTGTAACTTGGCTTTTTAAAATTTTAATTTATTATGGATAACTATCTCATGCAACACAAACCATGTATATTTAAAATTATTTTTTCCATTTTTCTTAGAAACCAAATGTAATCACACTTGAATATTAATAACTTTTAGTTTATTTAAAAAATCTTAAAAGCATCCCTCTGAGTAATTTTTTCAATGCAGTATTTTGTTTGCCTTTAGACAGATTAAAATATGACCATAAGAAGATAAAAATCAACTAGAGTTGAGCTTGCATGGCAGGGCTCAAAAAGTCTGACAAGCACAAGTAAAGAGATAGTCATGCCAATGGAATGGCTAATTAGTGAAGCTGTAATTTGGAAGTGAAATTTAACTAATTCTTTTCAAGAAGACAGCTGATATATATCAATGGATGTATATTAATGTATATACTTGTGTTTCAAAATCTAAAGAAATTTCAGATTTTGCCATTGCTATAATTAAGATATGTTCTATATATTCTTGCAGGAAATAATAGTTTGGGATTCCTATGCTTGTTATGTATCTCATCTTAATGTCATCACACACTGCAAAGTCCTGTTCACAATTTATCAAGTGCAAAAGCTATTTCATCTTAACAATAGTAAAGTGAAAAAACTGTAAAGAATACTTTAAATGTAAATTACAATGCAATCATTATAAAAGTATATTATAAAAGTATAATGTAAGTATATAACTATAAAATGTAATTACTTTAATTATATTTATGTTTTAAAAAATAAATTATACTCTAATATGTATCATTGTTCATTACATGTATTCCTTTGCTTAAATATTAATCTAATTTATGATGAAGAGCATTGAAAATCCTGATAAAAGTATATCTATAATCACTTATATAGAGAAAGACAAGGAAAAGGAGGAGCAGAAAACATATCAAAATAATTACATAGTTTATTTCTAAGAAGCAGGATTATAAAGACCTTTTCTTTGAAGTTTTCAGAATCCCTTTTTTTTTTTTTAAAGATTTATTTATTTATTTATACAAGCACTGGGTACAGTCAGAAGCACGGGAGGGTGAGAGAATTCACCAGAGCCAGAGTGGGGAGCAGAGCAGGCAGAAGGACCGAAGTACACTGCTGAGGGGAGCAGCCGGCGGCAGGAGAGGTCTGCGCGCCATGTGGGACCCTCCTCCAGTGGCCGGGGAGCAACCGGGGATTGAACCGGAGGCGCAGAGGCTGCGGGCAGCTTCGCAACCCAGCGCTCAACCGCTGCGCCACCGGGGAGGCCCCTCAGAATCCTTTTTAAATTATCTACTATTCATTCATTTATTCAAGTATTAACTATGGAGCATTAACTATGTGGCTGGGATATATCACTGATCAAAAATTAAGTGTTACCTATATAATCAGAAAAAGCAATGGGCATTGCAATTAATAGCATCATCTGCTAAGTTCCAAGCAATGTAGAACAAATAGAAGAGAAAAATAGAGCATTTCTTCTGGATAAATTAAATAGCTGTTGGTCCTAGAAAATCCTTTAGATATAATTTTAAAAAGTGCCTTGGATAAATGTTGCCAAACGAAAAGCACTTCTCACATAAAAGAGAGTGAACAGTATTGGCAAGATTTTGAATGGATTTTCTATTTGGGACAATGATGTGCATTACTGATTGACCCATGAAGCTGGTTTTATAGAGTACCTATCATGTGCAGGCACATTTCAGGCACTGGGGAACAAATAGTGAACAAGACAGAGAACCTGCACTCTTCTAGTCAGGCCCTCAGACAACACAGTCAGATAATGATGTATTTCAGGTAATGGTATGTGCTGTGAAGACAAACAGAAAGGGAATGGTGAGGAAGAAGGCCTATTTTAGAGAGGCGGACTACGAATGCACTCTTTGAGGAGATGCTGTTTGAACCAAGTCCTAAATGACATGAGGGAGCTGGTCAGGAAAAGTTTAGAGGAAAAGCATTCCAGGCAGAGAGGAAAAGGCCAAAGCAGAAAGCCTGCACATGAACAAGACAGGGGTGACTGAGAATAAGCAAGTAGGATGCAAGTAGGATGCAAGTAGAATAAGCAAGTAGGATGTGGTAGAAGGTCAGGGTTGTAGGTGAGGTCAGATGGATCGTGTAGGGTCTTGTAGGCCATGTCAGAAAGCCTGAATATTGTTGCTAATGGAACACTGGAATGGAAAAACACTGGAATGTTATGCACAGGAAAAACTGTATTTATGTTTTTCAAAAGAACACTGTCCAATATATCTGATATATTAAGAATAGACTGCAGGAGCGAACAGTGGAAACATGGCAACTAGTTAAAGGCAGTTACCTCTAGAGGAGAGGAATGATGCATTGGAAAGGTGGAGGTGGTTGCCTATAAGAGAAGGATGATGTTACTGGTCAAATGGATCACCTTTTAGATTTAGGTCTCTTTACATGTTGTAATACTTTGCATATAATAGATGCTCAGTAAGTGCTGATGAATTGTCCATATAAAATTCTGTACCTGTGCTGCTATAGAAAGTGAACCTACTGGATGCACTGAACTCTTCAACAAAGACCTGAGACAGAAAAATATGCTCATCAGTATGGAGGGACTTGTTTCTTGCAAAGTATTAGATCTTCCTCATTGTAGGCACCTTAAACAAGAAAACAACATTCCTGCATCAGAATAAACTGTTACAAACTCCACAAGGTCTTGAATCATGTTGAATACATACATACCAATGCCTGGTTCAAGGTCATGTATATATTCGGTGCCAAAAAATATGTTTGCTAACAGACTCACTATAATCATGTCTTCAAAAAGAAAAATATCTCCAAAAATTAGACCCTGACAATGGCATAGCATGGAGGTTTTACTGGTGCCCATGTGATGAGTTAGAACACTTTAGACAGCTGCACACATGGAGAGCATCAGCATCGTGTGCATTTGAGATGCCACAGCATCATCTTACACTCACAGGACTGAGCGTTGATGTTTAGTCACCTTTAGTTTTCTAGTTGTCTTGCATAAAATTCCAAAGTGAGGTGACTCATGAAAAAATTTTCTTCCAAAATCAAATGGCTGTATAGAAAATTTCTCAGGATTTGGGGAAGAATATCTATGTAGGAGGCATCCATGGAGATTCCCAGCATTTCAGACACATTCTGAAAAATGGCAGCTTTTAAGATGTCATATCAAAAACAGCTGATGTGTCAGCGTGATTGACAGGGAGCTGGCTCAGCTTAGTGGCTTTGATGAAGGGGTGTATATCTAGAGTTGAGTTTTTCTGGGGAACTCAAGTACAAAAAATGGAAGGTTGTGATTCATACCAGAACATGAATTCCAGAGCTTTCCAAATTTGACAAGTCTCTGTCAATCTAAGTTAATAACATTGGCAAGAATACACCTTTTTAGGGAGCTGTTCCTTTGTAACCTTTGTGGAGATTGCAGAGTATGTAATTATCAAAACCATTTTTCCCCCTGAATCTTCTCATTTGACAATCTGCCGTCAACCTTAGGACAAAACAGAACAAAAGCAAAAACAATGATTTTGGACAAAAATGATTTTGGACAAATATATTTAACTTAAACTTGTTTTTAGTGCTTATTAGGAGAATGCTTATTTACAGCAAATATGTGATGGTATGTTGTAATCACATGTGCTCACTCCATCAGAGAACAAGACTTACAACTCTCCAGTTACAGGGAACAATTTTCAGGGCCTAAAGGAACCCTGCTAAAATCCATAAAGCACATGGCCGAAACAGTGATCCTATAAAGAGACAACAAAACTGCACATCACTTAACCACGTGGTCAGACAGGCAAGCAACCCAGCAACTTTCTGAGTTTTTGCCTCCCTTGTGTGCCTTTCAAGAATCATGCAAAACAGACATTTGATGGGAATAACATACAAGGAAGCAAACCAGGAAAGCAAGGTAATTTGCTTAAGATTTAGTGTTAATGAGAAATTCCTGTTCGAGTAATTGCTTCTGATCAGCACTTCCTGGTCAGATACCTCTGTGTTTCCTGGCTCTATTATCAGAAAAACACACTTCAAAGTGAGAAGAATTTTAAACAGACTTAAGTATTTTCTGATTTCAGGAAGATGCAAACTTAAATAATTTCTAGTAATAAAAGACTGGGATGGTGGCAATAAAAACACACGGTTAAGGTTTCCCTCACTAAGCAAGTTTACCTGAGGAAATTCTCTTTCTAAGACTGATGGAAAAGCCCAAAGCATTTTCAGTCACAGATTTATGAGCACAATACATAATTCAGGTGCTATTAAGTCAAAAGACTTGCATGCTGATGAGGATTGATTTTTCAAATTTTATGTCCTCCTAGATTTTCCTGTCTTCAGGCAGAGGCACATTGTACTATGATCCTATCTTAAAGTAAAACTTTTGGTATCTACAATAGCAGATCAGAGTTTCCTAAAAGGGCCTTTAGCAAGTCTGCAAAAAACAAAGGCAACAGCTTCTCTTACCCACTGTGCCCCCACTGATCAGAGAAGTTGAATCATTTTTTCTTCCAAGGGTTGAACTCTAGTCCTGCAGCAAAACGCCCCTCAGGGAGCTGTCTGGATGATTCTGTGTCACAAACAGTCATTTGGCATATTGCTAGTACTTTAGAGCTGGAAGGACTTCTGAAGTCTTTGAGTTTACCTCCTTGTTGGTCCACATGAATAAATTAACGACTAAGGAAGTTAGATGGGTAGCGTTAAAGAAAAAGTTATTCATGACACCATTTAAAGGATGGTAAGGAAAAATGTCCTTGGATTTTTAGTAGGGAAGACAGATTGGGCTCAACTCCAGATATAAGAAGGAGAAGTGAGAATTTATAGCTAAAGAGGAGGAAGTAGGGGATTAGGGTTGGAAAATTACCAGACTTTCATAAAGGCTGTCTTTGAAGCTGCATGAAGCTAACAGGATTCTTGCTGAGGCAGGCCAGGGTGATCAGGATGAGGAGCCTGATCAGGTGTAGCGGGTGATCAGACATTGAGGGGATTGCAGCTAAATGGACTTAGGGGACCTAGGTGACAAGTTCAGAGGAGCCTAAACAGAGTTTGCTTAAGTAGAGAATTTTTGTCAGTAGATTATGTCAGAACCAGGTGACCTAGTCTGGGCTTAGACTGGCTCTCTTTTCAGCTTAAAAAACTGTGCAGACAACAATTTTGACTCCTCCTGTGTTCAGGGGTCACCAAGACCACCCTCAAGTTCAATGATTCCCTTAAGGGACTCACAAAATTCATCAATGCTTTTATATTAATACTTACAGTGTGTTGCAATGAAAAGTATACAGACTAAAGTCAGTAATGGAAAAGGAACCTTGTGAGGGTCCAGGATAGACAAGGAACAAGTTTCTAGTTGTCCTGTTCTGGTAGATTTACATGGAAAGCACTTAATTTTCTAGCAGTGAGACATGACAACACACATGGAGTATTTCCAGCCACAGAAGCTGCCAGAGCTGTGAGGACTGGTCACATAGGTCTAACTACCCTTAGTCTCCAGGCCTTCCTGAGGTCAAACTGATACCTTTTGACTGCAGTTCCCCACCATCAATCACATTGTTAGAACAAACTCTCTGGCCTGGCCCAGAGTCCTTATCAGGCAGGATATTCCAAAAGTTTAGTGGTTATATCCCAGGAGTCAGGTAAAGGCCAAATTTTTCTTTGGAACATGTATGGTAAGGACAATCCACTGAATTAATCCTTTAATGGACATGCCTTCACTGAAAATAATTTGAAATAGTTCATTCCTTGGCCAGAAGTAGCTGCTCTGTCTCCAATTCCTAGTGAGGCTTGACTCCAGTACTTATTAACATCCCATGTTAGTCCTGATTTAAAAGTCATATTGAAAATAGTACATTCCTTTAATTGCATTTTTAAAAAACAAAGACAGCCTTTATGAAAGTCTGGTAACAGCTCATTACTACTGAGGTGAACAAGGTGTCTTTATTTATTTATTCATTTATTTTAGATTTTTAAGGGTTTTTTTTTGCATAGACGAACTGGGGTGTAGGTCAGAGGTGCAGGGAGTGAGAGGATTCACCAGAGACAAAGTGGGGAGCAGAGCAGGCAGAATTACTCACTGCTAAGGGGAGCAGCGGGTGACACAGGAGAGGTCTGATGTGCCATATGTGGGTTAGCTCCCTGGCCTGGATTAAACTCAAGCCATGATTTATTTTCTCATTTCAAATAAATATTCATTTTTACACTTGATTTCATCCATAAATTTATGCATTTGAAATTACATTGTTTTTTGTTAAAGAAGGACCCCCAAATTGAATAAACCATAGCCCCATAAAAACCTGGTCACAGAATTTGTTAAGAGTTTTCAGAGGTCCTGGGAAAGAGACAATGATCAGCTTGAGAAACTGAATCATGAAACAGTGGTTCTCAAATTCCAGGTACTAGAGACTTGCCTGCGAATTTGTTAAAATACACATCCCTCAGAAACTGGTTCCTAGAGATTCTGATTCAGTATGGTTCAGGAATTTGAATTGATCACGTGTATCCCAGTTGTAAGCAAGTAGGATGAGGGGCGAAGCTATATGAACATTACATTAGCATAAAAAATGGGTTGTCAATAATTTGAGTTTTGGTTGGCTCTCAGGAGCTACATTTAACATTTTGCTTGTTCGAACAGAAACACTCCTAGCTTAATTGAAGCCATTGTGTGTGGGCCAAGACAATGGGATAAACTTTCACAATTATTTACCTCTTACTATAATTTATTGCCCAACAGTACTCACATTTTTCTTGAGCTAACACATATAGAAGTTTGAAAAATCTCAGTAAACTAAAATTAAGTCGCTAATTAATTATGAACGAGTTTGTTTTCCTTAGGCTCAGAATAGAGGTGTGTAGTATTATTATTATTGCTCTGGGTAAATCTGGGATTATCAGCCTCATAGATAATTTTGGATTAGTGTTGGGGGGGGAGTAAATAGAACAATCCGTTCATTACCATAACACTGCTCTACAGAGAATTGTGTGGGATGGGCAGCTTTTTTTTTAATTAATTTATTTATGCATACACGAACTGGGGTACAGGCCAGAGGTGTGTATGCCGGAGAGGGGTAAAGGGATTCACCAGAGACAGAGTGGGGAACAGAACAGGCAGATCAACTGAAACACACTGCTGAGGGGAGCAGCAGTCAAGACAGGAGAGGTCTGCTGCACCATGTGGGCAGCTCCCTGGCTGGGAATTGAACTAGTGCTGCAGTGGCTGCGGATAGCTTCATAGGATAGCTTCATAGGTTGCATCTTAACCCTTTAAGCCACCAGGGAGGCTCCGGACAGCTTTATAAGCATATACTGGATGTTCAGTCTGATCCAAGGGTCACTGGGCAAACACCGAGTGTGTGAAGTCAAATGACACAGTGACTCATGGCAGTGATTTATCTGACACTACTGCCTGGCACTATTGGGAGAAGACTCAGCGGCAAACTGGGAGGAAAGGTAGTGAAAACCCAGAGGAATTGAAAATGATGCAGGGTGGGATAATGATAAATGTGAATCAAAAGCAGCCAACACTGAGGTTATTTTTAATTAGAAAGCATTTTCAATGAGGCTAGGAGAATCCAGTCCAGTGTCTGATCTTTAGGGGAAAAGGATGAGTTTCTTTCAAAGGCTTCAGGGTGGAGACAGTGGGAATTCTGGATGCAAACTAGGTCATTCCAGGAGAAATTAAAGATTATGCCAAGAGAGGGGAAATGAGAACTTGCTTCTCTAGCTCTACAAACTCTAAGTAGTGTCGGACCGAAGAGCAGAAACATTTTGAACAAGGCATTTTTGAGTAGTGACTATAACTGAAGCTATTCCCTTTGGGAAGTAGAATGGTTAAAATGAAGGAAGTTTCATTTAAGGTTTGATATTGAACTGAAATAAATATGAGTTAAATAATGACAAGGACTAGAAGGACATTGAAACTAGATGTCACAGGTCATAGAAAATTTTGTTTAGGCCTTTCTGGAATTTTAATGTGTCCTACAGTTTTTTATTCAGTTGGCATTTGGGTGGAAATGAGTATTTGAGGAATTACTGTAAATAAAAACATTAATTTTTTATCTTATAGAGAAACTTACCATGTTAACTTCTGAAATACTGTCAATACTTTCAAGCTGGAGATCTATACCCACTGGCACTGGAGACCCTTCAGAAAGAATAATGGGTAATATTTCTTAGTAGAAATAATTAAAATTATTTGGAAAACACTCAAAGAAGAGAGACTGAGATAGAGATCAATTTTGCACATGAATGGCTTTTCAAGATTTTTATTTTTAATTTTTTTTTTAAATATAGACACCTTCTATTTTTTTTTTTTAAAGAATTATTTATTTATTTATACAAGCACTGGGTACAGTCAGAGGCACGGGAGAGTGAGAGAATTCACCAGAGCCAGAGCGGGGAGCAGAACAGGCAGACTGACGAAGAAATACACTGCTGAGGGGAGCAGCGGGCGTGACAGGAGAGGTCTGCGCGCCATGTGGGACCCTCGCCGATGGCCAGGGATCGAGCCAGCGCTGTAGAGGCTGCGGGCAGCTTCGTAGCCCAGCGCTCAACCACTGCGCCACCAGGGAAGGCCCTTCAAGTTTTTTTCAATAACAATTTTGTCCACAATATATTGATATATAACTATACATTCAATTACATTTAATAAAGGCACATGTATAGATCAATGTTATTCCAATAACAACCCAACATTTTCCTTCTCATAGTTAATTTTATTACAGAAGTGGTGTTTCCAGGTTCTTTCTTTAATTAATAGAGATATGAAAAGAAAGAACATTTTGAAAACAAGTAAAAGTATGTAGGATCAGGTATTCTCTGTCGTGTGGCCATATTTTATAAACAGAATGGTATAGCCATGGAACTCATGAGTCAGGGAAACGTGACTCCCTCCTGCTAAAAATGCAGCCTCCTTTATCTGGACAGCACTTGGCAGGCTATAGGAACACAGATGACAGGACACTGCCACACAGTCAGAAATGCCACTTCCCAGATCCTCAGTAAATCACAGTCTGCCTTTGGGATGAAGCAAACATTCTTAGAAACGAGTTTGATTAGTATATACTCAAAGTCAGAACTGCAGCGACAGAGAATGGCTGAGAATGTATACGTAGTTGGATCATATAGATCAGGTCCATGGGCTGAGAGAACCTAAATGACACCACCAGAGAATCGAAGCCAAGCTGAGATCGACACATTTCTTTGTTACACCTCACAGAAGATTCCACTAGTCCCTGATTAAAAGGGATATTGATGTTAACAACTTTGTAGTATTGTGTGAAATTTAATGCACATATGTTAAAAATGTACATATTTATACACAAAGCCTTCATAAGTTTTCTTTCAATAGTGACCAATTCTCATCTAAATTTTTATTGCCTCTGTGTAGTCTTGAGTTAAAGAAAACTCTTAACTTTTGCTGAAAAAATAGAAATTTTTCCTATAGGAATCCCACATAGCTGTTTTAGTTAAGATTCTAGGATTTAGAAGGGTCAGGTCAGAAAAGTTTCCCTACTTAGGCTAATTAATGTCTGGATGTAATACATGTGGCATATATGTAGATATAATTATTCAATAATGGAATAAGGAGAGTTAAATGAAAGTTATGCATCTTATGTGTATAGTACATTTAAAATAAATCATTTTCGGGCCTCCCCGGTGGCGCAGCGGTTGAGCGCTGGGTTGCAAAGCTGGCCGTGGCCTCTGCGACGCCGGTTCGATCCCCAGCTGCTTCCCGGCCACCGGAGGAGGGTCCCGCATGGCGCGCAGACCTCTCCTGCTGCCCGCTGCTCCCCTCAGCAGTGTACTTCAGTCCTTCTGCCTGCTCTGCTCCCCGCTCTGGCTCTGGCTCTGGTGAATTCTCTCACCCTCCCGCGCTCTGACTGTACCCCGGCATGTATAAACAAAAAACAAACAAACAAATAAATAAATAAACATGCCTCTATAAAAAAAAATTAAAAAAAATCATATTATCATACATTATCTCATGTTATCGTTACAGTTATTTGTTGCCTGAAGAGAACTGATTTTTGCTCCATTTGACATATAAGGAAAATCACCCAGAGAGGTTAGAGAACTTCCCACAAATTTAAAGTTAGTTAATACAGACCTATGGATTAGGATTGAAACCTAAAGCTAGTTAATATAGCATGTCCCTCAGGCTCCCAATATAGTCCTGTTTGACAAGCAGAAACTATATAAGCATTTTTACAACTTTTAAGATTTTGTCTTGACTCAGTAGCCAGTATCTAGAAACGATTTCATGTTAAGGAAACAAAAGAAGTGATCATCTATAAGACTAAAACCAAAACAAAAATCTCTTAGTTATGGGAGATGTAAAGGGTAGAGAAGACATAAATAAAGAAAATGAGCTGCAATTTATAACCCAAGTTAAACAAAAAGCTCCCCTAAATTTATATCCTCCTGTTTCCACATAATGAGTCAATTAATCTTCTAATGCTTTATAAAAGTAAGAAACACTGCAGTAGCAGCTGGTTTTAATGTTAGAGCTAATTAGAAAAACACATTAAGGCAAGAGAAGTGCTGAAGTTACATTTAGCTCAAGAGGCAAGAAGTATGTGTGTGTGTTTGTGTTTTGGACAAGTAGAAAGAAAGAAAAGATAAATTAAAAGCTGCTCCGTTATGTGCTGCAGTCTGATTTCCCCCAGGAAGGCAGTCTTGTGAGAACAGACAAATGGGTCATTGGCATAAGAAGCCGTTCTGACCAAGACAAGAGGTTAAGGACTATACTTCAGAGAGCTACCAGATTGACACTTCTGACTCAATGTATAGATTTTTCTGCCTGAACTGCCTGAACACACAGCCATTCAGACACCATTTAGCCCCAGTCCATGACTGTCAGAAAAATTTCTTAATCTTGGGATGATTGGTCGTTTGTCACTAAGTAGAACATTTAAATTGCATTTTTAATAATCCCACAGAATAGCCTCAGGGAAAAAACTGCTTTAAAAATAAAAACCATTCTCACTAAAAAAAATTCTTATCGTGTATCTCTGCAGATCAAGGGAAGTGGAAAGGTAAAGTCAATTCTGTGTTCTCTTGGGGGGTGGGGTGGGGGTGATGTAGGAGAGGGAGAATGAAGGCAGAAATGTTTAAGATAACAGTCACTGTTTGGCTCAGTAATCTACAGCAGTGCTTCTCTAAATTCAAATCACCTGAGGATCTTTCAAAAAGCAGGTTTTGATTCAGAAAGCCTGGGGTGGGACCTGAGCTTCTACACTGATAACTAACTCCTAGCTGATTATGCTGCTGGCCCTTTGACCACTTTGAGTGACAGTCTTTCTAGACTGCTTGTTTCAAGGTCCAAATTCAAGGACAGTCATTTTTTTCTCTTTCTGACTTTCAGCAGTGTAAAATAGGCCCCAGAAAACCCCTTTCCTCTAGGATAGGAATTCATTTAATTGAAGAACCTAACCTGACAGGAATTAGGGCAGCCTTTTGAATTGGTGTTGAAAGAGAACATCATTTTGAGCTTAAAATGGGGGGCTTCGAGAGGCCAGTTCCAAGCCATTTCTGCGTGACGGGCGCCCTCTTGTGGCTCAAAAGACCAAAAGCTCGACAAGTTTAATCTTGCCAAGATCCTCTCCAACGAAATGGAGGGAGGGGAAAGGGTTTTAGAAATTTTATAGAATTATAGAGCTCAAGGTACAGGATAAATATGTTATAAAAGCTTTGGGTAAATTTGGGAAGAAACAGTCTACTGGGAATGGTAGTTGAGAGCCTTGGAATCTTTAGAAAAATTCTGGCAAGGATGACACATCTAAGAAATTGTGCCTGGCTCGCCAACATGTCAATCAATTTTAATTGATAAAAGTGATAAGAAGAAAAAAAAAACACAGTATTGTTGGTTCATAAGGAACACAGTTTTTGGCATACTCCTTCCATGAAGGCTGGGCACTTTAGCTTAGCTTATAAGAATAATCCACAAGACTATGTGAATGTTGTGTAACTCAACTCACAGGTTGTAGCAGAAATAAATTGCTGTATAAGCAGGATATGCCCATTTTCTATTTATTGGACATATATTATTTTTAAGAGTGAATATAATAGAAAAATGAGCCTTTGGAATCAATTTAAAAAGTACATATTATCAATTTTTCTCATTCAAGAGAAGATCATTGTAAATTGTTTTTTTTAAATTGATGATGTTATGTTTTGGTTTTATTTGCTTC
This sequence comes from Talpa europaea, assembly GCF_964194135.1. NCBI lineage: Eukaryota > Metazoa > Chordata > Mammalia > Eulipotyphla > Talpidae > Talpa > Talpa europaea. The sequence continues at coordinate 84,925,959 of NC_140070.1, forward strand.
AAATTTTACTGACGTCAAATTTTCAAAACTAATTTTGACTGTGCAATGAATGGATTGTGATATATGAGTTTTGTAAAGAAAATACTTACCTCCAAATCTAGGTCTCGTCGTAAATTCATGGCCCTCTCTCTGGAGTAGGTGCTCATATTTCAGGGGCTGCCCTTTCATACTATAGTGTTTCCTCTTTCTAGCTTCCTATTTGCTGTCTCTCCAAAGGGGGGGAAATGCTTTCGAGATACATATACATCTGGATATTTTGATTTAGGTTAGCTTTCTATGTTCAACATGGTATCCACTGAAATATGTATATAAAAACTCATCTTATCAGTTTTATGTATATAAAAGCTCATCTTATCAATTCATATAACATATAACTAAAGATCTGCCTTCATTTAACTTTTATTATATAAGGGTAAGCCAGATAAATTAAATTTTGGAGCACCTTAAATGATTTTGAATTTAGATAAAACACACTGATGTTTTTCAGGATATGGATTTTAGACAAGGAAAACTTGGTTACTACCATCCGGGTGGACACTACCAAAATTTAGATCCTTGGACCCCAACCCATATCAACTAAATCAGAACCCCAGAAAATATGGTCTAGGAATCTGCATTAAACATGCTACCTATGTGATTCTTGGAGTCGCTGAAATAAAACTACTTCTGCACTAAGCCAGTATGAAATCAAAATTTTTGCAAAATTGTAAACCGATGAAAATAGAGTGTTACAAAGACAAAATGCATAGAAAGAATGGGTGCAGACTGAGATGAGAGGTAGAATCCTGACAGTAGTTTCTAGAATTTGAAAGATGGCAATGAAATGAAGAAGAATCCAAAGGAAAAATGGAAGGACTTGACAACTGACTGACCTGATGTGACGTAGGTGAAGCAAATTTTACATAAACTTCCCTGGGACGAAGGCAAAGTGGCAGGTGGCCTCTGCCAGTCCTGATGTGGCAGTGAAGGCTGTTACTCCCTGGGTCTGGGAACTTGGCAAGCTGCTGACTCATCTCCCGAACTCACGTTGGTCCCAGATATATATTTCCTGGAGATAATCCAAGTGTGGAAGCAGAATGTCTATAAAAGCACAGCTCTTCTCTGTGGCCCATGCAGTAGGTGCTGGTTGGAGTTTTTCTCAGCTCTTCCTTTTAGCAAAACATTCCTGTCATCATCTCTGCCAGCAGCAGCAGTGATAACACAGACCGTGGAGGGGGGAGGGCGGGGTTGCCAGGTGAGATCTGGTTACTCTAGTTTCTGATATGCTTTTGCATTAATAAATGTCTTCTCCCCAAAACAGATGTAAAATTTAACATGAGACTTGTGGATGTGATTTCTTACCTCAGAAAAGTGAATTTGAGGGTGTGAACTTCATATACTGAAGCAGCTGGTAGAAGAAATATGTCCAGGATTAGAGGCACCTGACATCACCCAGTATGGTCTTTCAATAGGTCAGTTTCTATTTGAAACACTCAGAGATTTACGTATTTATTTTTGTCATTGATGGAAATGGGGACGTTGAAGGCAGACATCTGTTTTGGGTAGGAAACAATGAGTTTGATTTTAAATATGTTATGTCCTTATAGCCTGTGAATAATTAACACATAGAACTCTTTCTTTCAAGGATCTAGAATAAACTAGAAAACCTCTTTCAAGGAGCTACTGAAAAAGTAATAGCAGCTCATTTTTATTATATGCCTACTATGTTCAAGGCCACTTGCCAGATGTTTTGTAAACAGTATTTTCTTTGACAAGCTTCTGAATCACCTAATTATGCCCAGAGTTTCTGATTCAATATGTTTGGGATATGAGAATTTTCATTTATAACAATTTCTCAGGAGAACCATTTGGAAAACAGTAGACATTTAATAAAAGCTAGTTAATTATTATTTTAAGAAAAATAGGAATGTAACTTTGGGTAAAAACTCATGAAAATTTACGAGCTCATTTGGTAAATGTCACATCATGATGTACTTTTTCAGAAGCATACCTCTCCATGAGATTGGAAAGGATAAATCTTAATTAAGAATTTCAAGAACACTGAAAACAGAGCGTCTATGAAATTGCTGTTGGCAGTATTTGAAAGCACCCACACCTGTTCTTACCTGACAGCCCTGCTGATGCATAATGACATGTCCCATATTTACTTATTTTTGAGTTAATTTATATTGCATTTATTCCGCCCCCCCCAAATTACATGGTTTATACACCCTCTCAAAGAATTTTTAAAATCTAAGAACTGCCTCACACATATTCAAGTAGACATCTATAATTTTTCATCATAAATTTTTAAATTACCTAAATATTGATAATTTAAAATAAAATTTATATTGCTTTTCCAGATGTACCTGATGAATCTAAATAGCCACACGATGCATTTTAAAATATGAGTAAGCGCCCCTTTAAAAATCAGAAAATTGTATCATTCCTTGTTTTCTTTGAACATACATTTTCATTTTATTTCCTTCATAGAATTTTATCGCCCCATCACACTTCTTTGCGAGGATATACATATATGTTGAAATTAGCTATTTTAGTTTATATGACTTATAAATGCGGCAAAACATAACACGATTCTTGATAAATGCTTATTAAAATTATGAGTAAGTTTGTATTGGAAATGTATTTCTTAATGAAGTGATGGTACATTTCCCCCAATTATTTCATGCATATGCAAATGGATATTACTTATTGCTAGAAATAAACTAGATATGGCCTAAATTATATTCCTTTTTTACTTTTATAAATGAAAATATTGAAAAACTGGTCATACTTATTAAATACACGGAATTTGAAGAAAGGTGTTTCAGCATCATAACTTAATAGTTTAAGTTCCTTTATTTTCCAAAATTCACTTTATTATCTATCATAACCAATACTCCTAACAGTTTGTAACCTTACAATTTAATTAGGTTCTTCAATTTTGTTGAAAGCAAAAAAATAGTAAGTCACCTCATTCAGGAAAGGATATGCTATTTAAAGTCATCCACTATCTCAACAATGATATTTGTAATAGTCTCTTAGTATGCAGGAAGAGTTATACTGGGCAAAATATGTAATAAGAATGAGGAGATGCAGGCACATTTTCAGGTGGATCAATTTTAGGAAAAAGGTCAAAAGCAGTCAAGATCCAGAAATGGTTTATGGAGAAACATGTTCCTTCCACAGCTTGTGTGGACCTTGAGTGGCACATTATACATTCCTGAAGCATGGGCACCCTACTGTGAAAACCCCTGCTTTAAAAAAGAATAAAAAGACACACACACACACACACACACGTTAATAAAATGAAGAATGAAATAGAAAACACAAGGTGAGAGATGTAAAGATGCTTACACAAGGGGGTTCATATATAATGAAGCATTATATTTAGCTAAGAACTTTGTGATTATATTCCATATATGTATCATTTTAAATCACACTGAACTTATACAACTAAAACATGCAGTGTTATGAATCAATATTACCTCAAAAACATAGTTTTTAAAAAAAGAATAAGAGCTAAGATCTTCCAGCTTAACACACACACACACACACACACACACACATCATCACTTGTGTCTTCTGCCTGTCCTGTTTTCCAGAGAACACTTACCTTCCCGGATGAAACAAAGGCAATGTATTTTTGTGCTCCCTCTGCTTCTCAATATTAGAAACTTTATTTTGTTACTAGGAAAGTGAGAGTCTGGAGGGAAGGAAAGGCTGGATATTGAGTGGTCCTGAGGGGACAGAGGGGATTTTGGAAGAGGACATATTAGGAAAGGAATTAAAAAGTAATTGAACTGGTTGAGGAAAAGCAAATACATCTACCTCATTCTGATTCATTGGAGTTTAATAAGTAGAATGACAAAAACTCATTTTAGTTGACTCACAAACACTCAGCTGGTTGCTTTATAAACCTGCCTTCCCAGGAGTGTCTATATTTGATTAGTTTACTAGAATAAGAACTTGAAAGCTAAAGCTGATATGAATAGGATATATACCCAAAGGAGGACATCATTAACAAGCAAATTAAAAGAAATTATCTAGAGTTAATAACAAGATATCAATTAAAATGGTAACTACCATTTAATGCTTTTTTTCTATTTTTGTTTTTTCATAACTACCATTTTATACATATTAAACGAGGAAAAAAACCTCTTAGTACCCAATGCTGTTAAGGACATGAAATGGAAACATTTATACTTTGCTATAAATATCTTTAAAACGAATTTGGAAATCAATTTCAAGAGCTTTGAAGACAATTTATATGCTTTGATTCAATAATTCAACTCTAAGAATAGTATAATTTTTATTGTAAAGGAAAAATTAAATGCATAAAAATATTTATTGCTGATATTTATAATAGTCCAAAGTTTGAAAATAAATGTTCAATAATAAAGTAGGAAATTCTGGTCTTAAATTAATAATATGGAGTGATTAAAAATACCACTGTGATGTCTATGAAACAACGTGCAAGATGCTTAAGAAAAGACAAAATAGAGGGCTCTCTGGTGGTGCAGGGTTAAAGTCTCAGCGCTATCAAACTATCAAGCTATCATCAGCCACTGGAGCATGAGTTTGATCCGGCCAGGGAGCTAACATGGCGCTGTAGACTTCTCCTGTCTTGCCCCGCTGCTCCCCTTTCAGTGTATTTTAGTCAATCCACCTGTTTTGCTACCCACTCTGTCTCTGGTGAATCCTTTCACTGCCTGTACCTCTGGCCTACACCCCAGTTCTTATATGCATAAATAAAAATAAATCTTAAAAAAAAGAAAAGACAAAATAGTTTCTGTTCTATAATTTTAAGTGCGAAGAAATCAATGTAGGTATATATATAGGATTAGACTACACTTGGAAAAGGGAAAGGATAATTGAGAATCTCTGTATAGTTTTTCCACGTAAATATCCACTACCACACTTGTGTAATGCATGCTTTATAAATGATCTAAATCAAACTCCTTGCCATTTAGGATATTTTCCAAATAGGGATCCATGCACAGTCTCCAACTTAATCGTTCTATTCTCCTTGTCATTCAGAAGCATGCCCAGCTGCTAATATGGACTATTCCGCACCCACCCCCCCAGCATCCTTAAGCTTTATTATGAACCAGCGTACACTGAAGCCCAGCCTACCCTTTCAAAATTTTAGGTAAAATTTTTAAATTGTGGACTTTTTTTTTTCCAGAACAATAAAAAAGAAACCAAAAAATTCTGTTAGGTTGCATAATGAAAATCCAAGGAATGCAGTAAAGTGAAGGAAAGTCAGTCGATCTAATTTTGATCATGAAGAGCCAGAGAGTTGGCCCCACATGAGAGGAGACAGCTCCTGCCTTGCCTTGAGCATGAGCTCAGTGATGAGATCTCACTTTCCTCTCTGTGAAATGAGGAAATTGGATCTGATTTGGAACTCATCTTTATAAACATTTATTTTGTTTCGCTATTTTTTCATTTAGTTGATATATATAAATCTTAAAATTTAATTTTAAAAGTATTTATTTATTAGTAATGCTTTAATATGTTCCACTGACTTATAACAATGGATATGATTCAGAAATATAGGAAGCCATCTCTTCAGATATGGGTTACCACACCACACACATCACCAAGACACCCATCGTACTCCATGTTAAGTACTAAATAGGAATATTTTACACAAAAATCAGAATTTTTCTTCAGAAAAATCAGAAAATCTGGCAACCCTGGGCTCAAGTTTTCTTTACACAGAAAAAATGCTGGAGTTGACCGGCCACTAGTAGAGCAGGTGCCTGGAGTTGGCAGTGTCCACACCCTGTCTCACCTGCAGTAGCAATTGAATTGCAATCCCTAGGGCCCTCTGCACTTTCATATTAGGTTCAGAATGTGCTGGAAAATGTTTAATAAGTGGTTTTCCAGAGCAAAAATAAGCACTATTTTAATGTTTACTGATCTCCATGATGTAAATACGTATCCTCACCGTGACTAATTATAAGCCACGGACATGACAAAGATGTGACGACCCCAGTTCTGTAATAAGTGAGCAGTGTAATGCAGCATGACATAATACAATATGATACAATAAACAACATACAATACAATATAACATATAATATCACAATGTAATATAACTAATATAATATGGGATAATTTAACATAGTACTGTATACTGTAGTATTTCTATGATATAGATATAAGAAATAAGTAACCTCAGAATTATAGATACTAGTAAAATAATAAAATAATTAGGAAGTTATGAGTTTTAGGTCTTTATTTACTTGTTTTAAGGATGATTAATTTCAGTGTATGTTTGCATAATTAATTTTTTAAAGATTTTTATTTATTTATTCATACAAGAACTGGGGTACAGGTCGGAGATGCGGAGGGTGAGAGGATTCACCAGAGACAAAGAGTGGGGAGCAGAACAGGTGGATTGACTAAAATACACTCCTGAGGGGAGCTGTGGGCAAGACAGGAGAGGTCTGCTGAGCCATGGGGGTCACCTCCCTGGCTGGGGATAGAACTCGTGCTGCATTGGCTGCAGATTGCATCACAGTGCTGACGCTTAACCCCTTGGGCCACCAGGGAGGCCCCTGCATAACTTATTTTTTAATAAAGTTTATTTTTAACAGCCAGATCATTGGTTTCCTGGAAATTTAACAATTGGTCAACTTGGTTCTTTTTTTAAAGAAGATTTATTTTTATTTATTTATGCATACAAGAACTGGGGTGTAGGCCAGAGGTGCGGGGTGAGAGGTTCATCAGAGACAGAGAGAGGAGCAGAATAGTCAGAATTACTGAAATACACCGCTGAGGGGAGCAGTGGGCAAGATAGGAGAGGTCTGCTGTGCCATGTGGGTTAGCTCCCTGGCACAGCAGTCTGGTAATAGCGCTGAGACTTAACCCCTAGGCCACCGGGGAGGCCCTTTGCTGATTATTCTTAAGGCCAGAGACAGTGTGTTATTTTCCAAACTCCCTTAACCACCAACCCACCACTTGGCATATAAAGCACACCCAATATAATTACTGAAAGAATGAATAAATATTCAGTGAGTCTTTGTATCTAATCCTTTTTGCATCCTAAGGAGACAAATTTCTTTTCTAGGCAAAACAGGGACATTTTCTCACTTGCAATAACATTACTCTATTCACCAACTCCATATCCTCCTCATTTTATTAGTAAGAAATAAAGGGATTCTTTAGATGAAAGAATAAAATAATATTCTGATAATAAAGGAACTTTGGGGTAAAAAGTAAGATTGAGTGAAAAGCAGTTAAAAGTAGATCGTTTAAAGGCCTGACTGTATGAAAACTGGCTCAAAATAATGCACACAAAGTGAGGTAATGTATATAAATTTACATAATTTTTTTTAAATCATGCCTTTCTTCCATCTTCTTTCTTTTAGTTCCCTTGCATTATGCAAGAATGAATTACTAATTCATTCATTCATTTTGTATTTAGTTAGTGATAGATTGGGTGGGGTAAAAAACTTCACAGTTATTTATTAACATACCAAGGTCTGAAGAATTCTGTACTCCTGATGCCAGAAACAATTCCACTCAGTAATTTCTGCATTTTTATTAAAATGCCTTATAATCTACATGAGAGTGCCAAGTGACAGCTCAGAAATTGGCAGGCTGGATTTTTCTGTTCACAGGGAAAGTGCTTGGCTTTCATTTTAAGTGGCTACTTCTGAACCAGGGCTGATGGTTCACTCAATCCCTAGTGCCCTAGAGGATTTTTCTTTGAAGAACAAAAGAAGCAGATATAAATTTTAATGAATCATATTCTAGTTTATCCCTGAAAAGCACACCTCATTTAGGATATAGAGAGGTGAAAATAAACAAGCTTCACCCCATGTAGCAGAAACCCCAGAGTTCTCTCTTAGTGATAGCTAAAACTGAGACATGTGTTTAATTACTATATAGGTTTGGCTTTTTCATAAAGAAAACTTCTGCTTTCTACTTGAACATCTCCAAAATGGCAACTTTGTTTTCCATAAGCTGATTTACCCCAATACAAATGCATATGATGTCAAGGTATGACTCTTTAATTTCAGTTTCAAATCATGTAGACAATCCTTAATAAATTTTGAGTATCATTTCAAGATGCTTAGAAGCAAAAAAAAAAAAAAAAACTGAGACATGTAGCATAAGAAAAAATTTCCCACCCCATCACAAAGAACCCATCTTCTCCTACAATCCCTTTTTTAAAAAATACATACGGTAGATTTTTCTGAAGCAACTCTGCCACTGAGGTGGCCAGTGTGATGGATAGGTACCTGTGACGATTTCCCTTTTCTTATATATATCCACCAAACAGACTGGACAGATACCCTCCTGCCGAGAGGGAGGTGATATTTCAAGCACTCTTTACCTGTTTTAAGTTTTGATAAAGTATACTACATGGATGTTATAGCGACCTGAAAAAATTTTGGTATGTATCTGGTAGTATAACTCCACATTCCCCAAATATTACCTTGAACAAGACTCAGAAAGTACACAAACTGGACTAGACTTCATATTGTCTCAGATCTGGGGGTAGAAGCAGAAGCATGGAAGGAAAATGTGGGAGATGGTCCATTTTTTCTCTCTCTCTTAGAAATATTTAATTGATGCAAACATTGTTTTAACATTAAATGTTAGGAACAGCAGTTAAGGAGATGGTTTTGATCCCAGGCATGCAATAAATAAATCTTTGGAGAGCACAGATTACGCAGGGTATTTCTATTAAATCCCTCCTATTAGAAGGAAATCACACAAATATGCTAACACACACCCCCACACCCCCTCCCCCAAATTCTCCCCAGCCAAGTCTGGGTTTTGAGCAGAGTGGGAATCAGGAATCTAGTAACTTCTTTCTCCCCAATTTTGTTTTTAGTCATTAAACCTGAGGCTTCAGGTTTATTAAATTTTTATGTTTTATTTTTATGTTTTATGAGGATTTATTAAATTTTTATGTTTTATTTACTAATCTTATTGTAAGTGGTTCATAAATATTTAACATGTAAGAGCAGTCTGAATTCAACATCTGTCACCACTTGCTAGCAAAAGTTGACTGGGTGATCTTCACCTTCACTCTTTACTTTCTCCTGCTTGGACTCTTAGAAAATCTTGTATCTCGGGAAAAGAAAAGACTTTCCCATAGGCAGTAGATTATTTCTTTGTTATGACTGAGTAGCAGGGGAAACACCATTCTGATTTACCCTGGACTGAGAGGATTCCTAGAACTTTTAGTGCTAAAACCATGAAATCCCTGGCAAATTGGGCTGAAATGGTCACTCTAAGCACTAGCTGTGCTCCCTCACCAGCATGTTCAAATATGTTTATTATTGATAATAATGTTAATGTATTGACAATCGAGATGATATTGCAAGGTAGGAAACAAATCTTGAAAGACAACACACAGCCTTTATGACTTCATTAATGCATGAACTATCTCATATATTCATATTTCATATGTTCATAATTCAGCTATCTCATCAATATGTGAAAATATAAACTCTGGCATTAGAAGTTGGTACTTAAACTAATTTTTACTCCCCAAAATATGAAGAAACATTAAACAAATGTTATTATTAAGATCAGGAGCAAGATAAGGATGTCTTCTCTCACTGCTCTTCAATATAATATTGGAGGTCCTAGCCAGAGAAAGACAAGAGGAAGACATATAAGGAATCCAGATAGGGAAAGAAGAAGTAAAACTATCACTATTTGCAGATGATATGATAATATACATAGAGAACCCTAAAACCTCCACAGAAAAACTACTCAAAATAATCAACCCGTTCAGTAAAGTAGCAGGATACAAAATCAACACGCAAAAATCAGTAGCCTTCCTATACACAATTAATCTGAAGAAGAAATCAAGAAAACCATCTCTTTTATAATTGAAACAAAAAAAATCAAATACTTGGAAATAAACCTAACAAAGAGGTGAAAGACCTATACAAAGAAAATTATAAAACACCATTAAAAGAAATTGAAGAAAACACAAAGAAATGAAAAGACATCCCCTACTCATGGATTGGAAGAACTAACACTATTAAAATGGCCATCCTCCCAAAAGCAATATACGGATTCAATGCTATTTCAATAAAAATCTCAATGACATTCTTCAAAGAAATAGAACAAATACTGATGAAATTCATATGGAACCACAAAAAAAAAAAAAAAAAACCACAAATAGCCAAAGCCCTACTGATGAAAATGAAGGAGAAAGGAGGTATCACACATCCAAACTTCAAGCTATACTACAAAACCATACTAATTAAAACAGTTTGGTATTGGAACAAAAACAGATACACAGACCAATGGAACCAAATAAAGAGTCCAGAAATAAAGCCACACTTACATGGACAACTGATCTTTGACAAAGGAACAAAGAATATGCAATGGAACATGGACAGTTTGTTCAATAAATAGTGCTGGGAAAACTGGACCTCCACATGCAAAAAAAATGAAACTAGACCACTACCTCTCACTGTGCACAAAAATCAACCCAAAATGGATAAAAGAACTGGACATAAGACCTGAAACCATAAAATATATAGAAGAAAATACAGGTAAAACACTACAAGACATACATCTCAGAAACATCTTTAATGACTCATCACCCAAAGCAGGGATACTGAAGGCAAAGATAAACACCTGTGATTACATCAAACTGAAAAGCTTCTGTACAGCCAGAGACATTAACCAAAACAGAGACACATCCCACTGATTGGGAAAAAATCTTTGCACTCCAGTCAACTGATAAGGGACTGATCACATAGATATACAAAGAACTCACATGACTCAACAAAAACAAAATAAACAATCCAGTCAAGAAATGGGCAAAATAACTTAAAAGACATTTCTCCAAAGAGGAAATGCAAATGGCCAACAGGCATATGAAAAAATATTCAATCCTACCTTATAATCAGTGAAACGCAAATCAAAACCACACTGAGATACCACCTTACACCAGTAAGAATGGCACATATCAAAAAAAACAAGCAACAACAAATGTTGGTGAGGATGTGGTGAAAAAGGAACTCTCCTGCATTGCTGGTAGGAATGCAAACTGGTCCAACCACTATGGAAAGCTGTTTGGAGGTTCCTCAGTCTACTAAAAATGGAGCTACCTTATGACCCAGCAATTCCACTAGGAGGGATCTACCCGAAAGACACAAAAACATTGATTCAAAAGAACACCTGCACACCTATGCTTATTGCAGCACTATTTACCATAGGTAAAATACGGAAACAACCCAAATGCCCAAAAATTGATGACTGGATCAAGAAGATGTGGCATATATACACAATGGAATATTATTCAGTGATCAAAAATGATAAACTCATGGGCCTCCCTGGTGGCGCAGCGGTTGAGCGCTGGGTTGTGAAGCTGCCCGCAGCCTCCGCGGAGCCGGTTCGATCCCCGGCTGCTCCCCGGCCACCGGAGAAGGGTCCCACATGGGGCGCAGACCCCTCCTGCCGCCCGCTGCTCCCCTCAGCAGTGTACTTCGGTCCTTCTGCCTGCTCTGCTCCCCGCTCTGGCTCTGGTGAATTCTCTCACCCTCCCGCACTTCTGACTGTACCCAGTGCTTGTATAAATAAATAAATAAATCTTGGGGGAAAAAAAGATAAATTCATGCCATTTGCAGCAACGTGGATGGAGCTGGAAGGAATTATGCTCAGTGAAATAAGTCAGAAGGAAAAAGAAAAATATCGGATGGTTTCACTTATAACAGGAATATAGGGGAACCAAATAAGACATCAGTGTAAAAAACAATAACAGTACAAAAAATAATAACAGTACAACAAAGCAAAAACAGACATTTATAAATCAGAGACATACTGCAGGGGAGGAGGAGGGAGAGTCATCAGAGGGAGGGAAGGAGGAGCAAAGGGACTGAGGTGATGGTGCACGAGTGCCTTGGGGAAGGAAGTTCTATGGACTCAACCTGAGGAGATGGAGGGAAGCAAATATTGTTTAAAAATAAAAATAAATTAAAAAAATAAACCAAATGTTATTATTAGTAATAATAATAAAGTATTTCATTAAAGAAATACTTCCCCTGAAAGAAAATCCCCATTAAACCTTTCAATTATTTTCTCCGAAAATAAGTATCCAAATGCCAAGATTCTGCTATTTCTGATGCCAACCAAAGGTGATTAAATGAGTGAACATTATCTCTACAATCACAAAGAAAGTAATGTTTTTAGGTTCCCAGTAGGTCGGAGGCAGCTGGTGAAAGAAATGGGCAATTGCATAGACCATACAATGGGCCCCTTACCAGGTTTGTTTCAATGAAGAGGAACACTTCCGGTGGGGCTTCAAGATTTCAGCATCAGCAAAAATATTTGGTGTCAATGCAACCCAGATGCAGGTGGAGAAGACCAACTGGGAAGTCAGGACCATCTCTTCCAAAAGAAATGTTGATGAGTGCACTCAATATTGCTATCGATATTGTTTCTTCCTGGGTCTTACTGAAAATAGAATGCCAGGTAATATGTGTCAAGGAAAGAAGAGAGAGATTGCTTTCAATGCTGTGTCTTTGTTTGAGCAGAAAAATAGATTCCCATCACTTACAGGCAAACATCTGTCTGGATCATCAGCAAACTAAGGCAAATAAAGAAGCTTTTTCCATTTTCAACCTCTGCATCCTTTAGGCCACATTTCCAGGGAAGGCTCTTAATGCAAAGCTTGATCCCCTACTCAATAAACTCTCAGCTGCAGTCCTGGCAGACAAAGAAGTGAGGTTAGGCATTATATCCCCTTAATCCAACACAACATCACTTGAATATATTTAATGATTCAACAAAATAATATGCTTAAAGAAAGCAGAGATGATTAATTTAACTTTAATTTCACATTTCAAAACCTTTTCCTTTATCTTGTGGTTTCTTTTTAATCCAGAAAGGAATCTTTCCCTTCCCAAAGGCATTCAGATTGCCTTAGTTCAAACCAAAAATTTAATTATCATTTGTGTCAAATAATATTTTAAAATGATGGTATATTCCACTGAAGTCAAAGTGGTTTAATTTAAGATATAATGTGTCAGATCATATAACCTTTCTCTTCAAAATGACAAAATATCTCGCGTTTCCTTAGCTTGAAAAGTCTGTAGGATGGCTAGGAAAGCTCTAGTCATGTGCAACCCCCTCCTTCTTATGTTTTCAATTTTTACTATTCCCCATCCCTGCCTTCTGCCAGCTATTTCACAAGCTCTGGTTTCTTTTCCATTCCATTTATACCAAACATGCTCCGACCTCAGGGCCTTTGCATTGGTTGGCACCTTGCCTAACACATTCCTCACTGAGATATCATATGACTAACTTCTTGAACAAATTTAAATCTTTGCTCAAATGTCAATTACTCAATGAAGCATACCCTGGTTACTGATAAAATGCAATATGCTCTCTTTCTTCCAACACCCTGAGTTGCCAATGTACTTTATACCCCACTTAGTAATTTCTCTCTTTTTATGTTTATTATTTATAGTCATATTCATATAATCCTGCTAGAACATTAGCTTTACATGGCATTAATCTTTCATTCCCTTGGGTATCCACTTGGGGCATATAAGAAGTGTTTAACAAAAAGTTGTTAATAATTATTAATACATTAAAAGCTATAGTAAAAAAGCTGACCTCAAACCTCCTTTAAAAAAAAAATTTACAGGGCCTCCCTGGTGGTGCAGCGGGTTGAGCGCTGCGCTGTGAAGCTGTCCGCAGCCTCTGCCTCAAGGGTTCGATTCCCGGCCAGCAAGGGAGATTCCCACATGGAGCAGGAGCCTTCTCCTGCCTCGCCCGCTGCTCCCCTCTGCAGTGTCTTCGGTACTTCAGCCTGTTCTGCTCCCTGCTCTGTCTCTGGTGAATCCTCTCAACCTCCCGTGCCTCTGGCCTATACCCCAGCTCTTGTACAAAAATAAATAAATCTTTAAAAAAAATCAAGATGTTATATAAATAAAAATAAAAAATAAATCTATAATACTTACTAATATTTCTCCAAAAAGGGACTTCTCCAGAGCACCCAATTTGGAAAATTCTGATTTACAGTTAAATCTGTACTTTGCACATGTTCTTCATCAAAATTCTACATCCTATCATTGAGACTACTTTCAGTGATGGCTAAACTTTAATTCACTTGAGACAGTGGTAGCTGATAAATAATCAAGACAGAAAGAAGGAATTTCTTGAAGCAATACTTTGACTTGAAGGAATAAAATACCAAAATGGAAGCTGTCCTCTCTTCAGGCCAATGGTGAAACTATATGTGGCCAAATGCTTTTCACAAATACCTGGCAGGTCAGATGCCTCCTCACCATCACCTCAGATATGGCAGGGTGCCCTGGGTGCCTTCCTCTGCATTATAAAAGTCAATCAATGATGCAAATCCATCTGACCCTTTTATTGAATAATATGTGTTGGACAAACTACCCATATCAATATCAACTATAAGAAAGGAGTTGAAGCAGATTATTTCATCAGTTATGAACTTAAGTAGAAAATGGTCTGCATGAAAACAAAAATCATTGGCTTTTCAGCCATCGGGGTTTCAGTTCAATTAAAATAAGGCTTCTGTCTCTGTTGATGCTTACTTGGCTCCTTAACCTTACCCTTTTAGTGCTTTCTTTACAAACCCAGTAAGCTGCTTAAGAAAAAAAAAGCAGAAAACCTCATCTGTCAAAATTAGAAAGTGTAAACTATCAGGAAACAAAATAAATCATGGGGCCTCTGGAGAATTTGTAAGAGTTTCAGTCCCCCTCGCATAAACTGCCTCCTGCTCATGTTTCTTCTGCTCTGATGTTGTCAGCCAATTTCTATTCCTTTGGCAGGAAGCCAAAGAAAAAATTTGAATAGCTTGGTTGTGTACCCGGTATTCAGTTTGGTACATGTAGCTACTATTTTGCCTACAAAGAGAAATCAAAAGGAAAGTGAAGTTCTTAATATAGTGCGGATCAGGACCATTTAACAAAAAAATTCCAAATCTCCAGAAATTTCTCATGTCTGTATGATGGCCAGCAGGTAAAAAATACCTTGAGTGGGTAATTACAGCGCATAATATATGAATATGAAAAGAACTTTAGAGATCATTTAGATTGTCCATTTCTTGTTTTTATAGGTGAGTAATTCATTATTCTATAGATGAGTAATTCATTATTTGCATTTATATATGCAATTTTTAAAATTTCCTTGTCTTATTTCTTTTACTTTGGGATTCTGGAAATATCAATACTATTATGACAACATGGCCATGCCAAGAATAGCCAATATGGGGCATTTGCTATTCCTCAAAAAACCTTGTTCTTGCTCAGAAATGGTGTTTTCTCTTCTGTTTCCCAGAATCTCCACAGCCCCGGTGAAGTATCTTTCCTTTCTACCACTTTCTTTCTACCACTCCCACTTCATTACTGAGATACAGAATCAGCCGCCAGAGGAGCAGGGATTCTGAAGAATGTTGCTCAGCTTTACAGGGATGTGTGTGGTGTTCAAGCAGCTCTCTTCACCCTAGTGTAATAGTACAATATTCCACTAGATGACAGCATAGGCTCCGTACTCCCATACAGACCATGCTAAGTATTCGAAAACCACAAACTAAATGATTTATTCTTACCCACACAGGCAGAATTAAATGGAAAGATGAATGATACAATGTCTGATTCAGGCAAAAACAAAATCTCTTTTATTAAGGAAATTAAATTATTCATCTTGAATGAAGATTTACTAATATTTGTTGGTTTCTCTGACTGAACCATCAGCACATTTAAGGTTTCTCCTCTTACTTAGATATAAGAATAATATTTCATTTTATATCTAGAAATGCTAGGAGATAGAACACTGTGGAAAAAAAGAAACTTTTTATCGAGATAAAGTGCCTGTCATGAAAGGACACTAGGTAAGGAACTGGGAAATTTGGCTCTGGGACTGGATGTCACATTTACTATACAATTTTTAGAAAGTGGCTTACCTTCCCCACACTTCCACTTCCTCTTCTGTATTCAAAAGGCAAATCCATCACTATGGCATTATACAGAGTAGTTTCATTAGCCTGAAAATCATTGTGCTCTCCTTCCTTACCCCTTTCTCCTCAGCCCCTGCCAACCACTGATCTTTTTTTTCTTCTGTTTTCAGAGTTGTGTCTTTTCTAGAAAAGACAGTATATAGCTCATACAGTATGTACAGTATATAGAATTATACAGTATGTAGCTTCTTCAAATCATCTTTCACTTAGTAATATACATCACCCACCATAATTTTTCGTGGCTTGATACTTTCTTTTTATTAACTTCCATTATATATTCCATTGTTTGGAGGTGCCACAGTTTACTTATTGGTTCATCTTCTATGAAGGACATCATGGTTGCTTCCAGCTTGGCAATTGTGAATAGCTGCTCTATACACTTGTGCAGATTTTTGCATGTACATAAGTATTCAGCTTTTTTTTTTTTTGTAAATAAAAGGAGGGCAATTGCTGGATCATATAGGAAAAATATGCTTAATTTCAAAAGAAACCACCAAACTGTCTTCAAAAGTGGTTGTAGCAATGAATGAAGAGTTTCTGTTGCTCCAAGTCCTTGCCTTTAGGTATGGTCAGTGTTCCAGATTTTGGTCATTCTAAAATATGGCAATGGCATCTTATTGTTTGAATATGCATTACCCTGATGACTTAGGATATTGAACATCTTTTATATACTTATTTATCACCTATATAGTTTCTTTGGTGAGATATTTGTTAAGGATTTGGCCTATTTTTAAATTTGACCTGTTTGTTTTAGGATTTTAGAGTTTAAAGAGTTCCTGTGTATTTTGGAAAACAGTTCTTTTTCAGATGTCTTTTGAAAATACCTGTCTGACTTGTCTTGTTCTTTTGACACTGTGTTTTGTAAAGCAGAAATTTTAAACTTTAATGAAGTCTATTTTATCAATTTTCTTTTCATGGATAATGCTTTTGGTATTGAGTCTAAAAGGGCATCACCATAACTAGGGGCATCTAGGTTTTTTCCTATGTTATCTTCTAGGAGGTCTATAGTATTGCATTTTACATTTAGGTCTGTGATCTCATCAGTTAATTTTTGTGATGGGTGCAAGGTCTGTGTCTAGGTTTATTTTCTTTTTTGCATGTGGATGTCCAGTTGTTCCAGAACAATTTGTTGAAAAGATGATCTGTGTTTCACTGTTTATTATTTCTTAATTAAAAACATTTAAAAATTAGTCTTAGCAGACCTAAAAAAGCACATATCTGTAAAATCCATCTTTGGTAGAAAGACTTCAAAAAACAGCATTACCCTAAATATGTCTTTTCTGGCAAGAAATAATTTGACAGATTTAAAATATCAAGTTGCTACAAAGCATGAGAAACGGGACACTTTGGATCAGACAAAATTTGGAGCAATTTGCATCTTAATTCACTTTTTTCATTCAAAGAAAACTCAACTGAGCCTATTAACACAGATAAGCAAAAATATTTGTTGACTGAATGACTGAGTTATTCCAAATAGACCTTTCATGAATCATTAAGTTTGTTTCCCAGAAGAAAGTTGAGTTTGAGAGGAAACGTGGAGAAGCAACTGTGACTTGTGCAGTGCCACATAAATCTAAACAATGTTTAGACATTTGCTTAAAATTTCTTTCTTTTTATATGATACATTCAAAAAGTTTTTGTCCTATTTTCCCTTTTTTAAAAATTTGTGTTAAAGCATACCAGCTTAAAAATATAGACAAAAATAGAATTTTTTAAATATCATTTTAAAAGCCATAATATCATTTTTAAAGCCATAATTGGTTCTGGGAAAGATCATCAAAATAGCAAAAATCTTAATTAAAAAAATGGGTAAGGACCTAGATATCTGCAAGGTTTTAAGAATCATTTCATTAATTACTTGCTAGATATAAGGAAAAACAGAGAACTTTATACTGGAGAAATGTGGCTGCTGGCCCTTAACCCCAAGATCACATGGGGCCTCAGAAGCAGTGAGAGAAACAGACTTTGTGATTGCTGGTGTGACACAATATGAAGTCCATAGCATCATCTGTGAAGTGTTCTTGCCAAAAATGCTTCATTAAGTCTTCAGATGTAATTTCCATTAAGAATAGAAAAATAGAGGGAACAAAAAAACAAGTCAAGCAAAGCCAATTAGACAAATTCAGAATGAGGAACATTCCACAAGACAATTGAAAAATTGGCCCCGTTCATCCAACTAGTTATACCCATTAGAAAAAAGAAAAAAGCAAGAAACTGTTGAGATTAACAAAAGTAAGTGAAGGGGGGAAAAATGAAGCCATTTTGCACTAAAAGAGTCTTGATGAATATAGAAACAAATGCAATACAATGCATTTGGGAATATCTGGAAAATCTGGGAGTAGTTGGAGAAATTTAAATCAGGATTAGTTATTTGATGGCACTGAGAATAAATATTCATTTTATCTAATGTCAAAATGGTATTATGATTGGAATGAAAATGTCCTACTTGTGAAAGATGTAATCTAAAGGGGGTAGCTGTGAAATATGTTGTTTATAATATTCATTAAAATATTTAAAAGTTTCTCTTTAAAACAGGTACACCTAGGCCTCCCCTGGTGGTGCAGGTGGTTGGGAGCAGCGCTGTGAAGCTGTCCACAGCCTCTGCAGTGCCAGTTCAATGCCGGCCGGCCGGTGAGGGTACCACATGGCGCGGCAAACCTCTCCTGTCTGCCCACTGCTCCCCTCAGCAGTGTACTTTGTCAGTCTGCCTGTTCTGTTCCCTGCTCTGTTTCTGGTGAATCCTCTCACACATCTGGTCTGTACCCCAGTTCTTGTATAAATAAATAAATAAATCTTAAAAAAAAAAAAAAAACAACAGGTACACCTATTTTTTTTTTCCTTATAGAAGTTATATCACATTTAGACACATACATCACTATTTTCTCATCTCTGTTCCTACTTGCAAATGGCTTGAGCTAATTGTAAAAGTTGTTTTATCTATAAAGTTAGACTGGCATTGTCACAAACCCAGCAACATGATGATACAGATTTAAATTTTGTGTATACAAACACATTCCCTAACAGAAGAACTTAGTCGATTTAGTTCATCAGAACTAAAAATAACTTACACAAATAGTTAAAAGTTACTATTTAATGATGCCTCCTATCTAGTACAGTGTCAAGGGCTTGACACTCATCCTCTCATTTGATTTTGTAACAACCTTGTAAGTGCAGAATATTAATGTTATTTCAAAAGAAGGGAATCAAGTTTCAGAGAATTTATTGACCAGTATTAGAGGTAAAGTCAGATTTAAACCAAAGTCTGCCTTTCAAAAGTCTATGCTCTTAATCAACTTTGTATTCATTCTCACCCATGTAGATTTTCAAATTCTAGTGATTTTGTGCCCATAGTGAACCTTGATGACATCAAGCATATCTTTCATTGCTACAGATAACTTTATGACATTGCGAAACTTGATATGGAATATCTCCATTATTTATTTCAAAAAAGTTCTTTTTTTAAAGATTTATTTATTTATGCATACAAGAACTGGAGTACAGGCCAGAGGTGCAGGGGGTGAGAGGATGCACTAGAGATAGAGTGGGGCGCAGAACAGGAGAATTGAATGAAACACACTGCTGAGGGGAGCAGCAGGCGAGGCAGGAGAGGACTACTGCGCCATGTGGGTAGCTCCCTGGCTGGGGATTGAACTTGGGCTTCAGTGACTGTGGATAGCTTCATAGGTTGCGTCTTAACCCCTTGCGCCACCAGGGAGGCCCCCCAAAAATTCTTTTGACTTTCAAAGAAAATCTATTTGTTTTTCCAGGTGAACTGGAATTACTAGTGAACTACTATCTACAAATTATTGTTTGAAATTGCATAAAATTTATACATTGATTTGGGAAAATTAACACCTTTCTACAACAAGTCTTCCTACTTTGATAAAATGATGATTTTCATACATGAAACTTTGTAACTCCTAGTTTTATATTTTTGCAAAACACATACAAATCAGGCATGATAGTCATCAAATTACTCACATAAATTAATATGACTGCAAATATATACATATATTTAATTTCTTTTGGGTAGTGTGAAGTTTGGCAAATGAGTTGTGTCAAATTTTGTGGTGTAAACTGGTATATGATTTTTCCAGGGGGCTTATGGCAAATTCATAAAAAAATACTTAAGAGAAGACATACATGGAAAAATTAGCTTCAATTCTAGGACCTTATAATTACAGGAATTTATGAAAAATTACGCAAGCAAGTGAAAAAAAACATGTTTTTCAAACTAGAAAAACACTAGCATTCAATTAAAATTATTTATGAAAAATTGTGAAGCAGTACCATAATTGTATTTTATTTTATTATTTTTTTTTTTTTTTAATGGGAAGGAACTTTAATAAAACTAGGAAACAATACAGGTAAGGCAAAGAGTCTATTTTTTAAATGAAGCACCCAAAGTTACCCGTCCCCTCGTGGGTAAAACTCCATCCATATGGGATCGGCCCAGAACAAGGCCCCAAAGCCTGCTACAAGTCTAAAGCATCTTCCAGTGGTATATATATGTATTTGTATATACATGATTTATATAAATATTTTATATATACATATAAAATACAATTATGATTATTAGTCATAATTGTATTTTATATGTATATATAAAATATTTATATAAATCATGTATATACAAATACATATAAACTATGTATATAAATACACATACATATATCTGCATACATGGGTAAATATGTGAGAAAACTAAATACAAATGTTAAATTAAGTACTATCAGCAATAAGTAAAATACACAAATTTGGCTTCCTTGTGTTTTTCTACATTTTCATTTTTTTCCCTAATCACCCTGTAATTTTTTTGTTTTGGAAAGAAGACACGATAATAGTAATATTACGAAAAGGCATTTTAGAAATGACTTGTTGATTAGTCTTTAATGCCCAGTAGATTGATACCACTCTACAGGGAACCTTTTGTGGCATTGAGGGAGTTTCAATGTGATCTTCGTGAAAAGATTGGAAGATGGGAAGATATAAATATCTTTTCCTCCAAACCACATTTCTCAAAGAAAATTAATATGAGATGAATAATTGTCTTTGACAATTTTGCTCTTATGACTTAAGAGTTCTTCACGGAAATTTATATTTTAAAGCTTCTCAACATCTTCTTATATGAATTGGGTGAGAATGTAGTGCTTTATTTTGTCATTATTCTATCCAAGAAAAGCTACAGAACATGTCATTTTAGAACCAAGAGTTTCTCATGAGTTGTCAAAATATCTGAAAATTTTTTTCAGGTGCTTTTCCTACCTGAAATGGAACAGAAAGCAATCTGGAACCGAATAATTAAAGATGCATTGTGTTCAACTCCTTAGAACGCTGGATACAAAGCTGTATATTTGTAGAACAAAGATTTGAACTTATACTATTATAGAGTCTGATTGTTTGAACATGATGCTCCTCATACTTACTAAGTTGCAGAATGGAATCATATAGACTATGGGCAGAAATGTACCTAATAAAATTCAGTTCTTTACAGATGAGAATTCTTTAAAACAAGAGTCATAACATGGATTTGACATATCACTTAGTAATTGAGAGCTGGAATTGAGATTCAAAGCTTCTGAAGTTTTGTTACATTTTTATTAGTGTTATTTTGTATTGCTATGAGTTATAGAAATAATCGATTTAAAATTTTGTATTTTTAAAACTAAACATTCATTCTGGCCTTTATGTTGGAAAATCAACAGAATCAGGGAAAATTTTCTGACATTTAAGAAGCATAAAGTTATTAGGATTTTAAGGGCAGTCTATATTTTTTCCTAATACCTGGTTCTTTTTAAAGATGACACTTCTTCGGAAATATGTAGAAAAATGAAGTATGTCATATCTGCTGACAGCCATACCTCATTGTCCTGTTCTCTGAGGTTGTAAATAAGGACAATCTGATTCTGGTAGTCTTTCAACAGTATTATGTTTACACAATTATCACTGGGAATGTTACCAGTGTGTCAGTTCATGCATTTTTTAAAGTTTAATATGAATGACACACGAAAATTTCTCTTTGCCTATTACAATAAAAATGGAGAACAACTTTTTCCTTACAATAGTCTCTCTTTTTAAAGGTGAAAAAACTGTAGTTACCTTTATATATAAAATAGCCCATTTTTAAAAAAATATACTTTTACTGTTTAGATTATTCTCATTAGAACTGAATATTTCACAAACCCTATCTTTCTTATTTTATCCACAGGCTTCCTTTTTGAATTACCAAGTGGCCACTTTGAGAAAATGTTTCAGATCAGTAGAGACTCAGAAGAAAAGCCTTCAGCTGTGTCTGTACAGAACTGGTGACTAGGATATAGAGTAAAAACATGTGTTGGTGAGACACACACTTGGGTGGCCTTGTCTTGAAAACTGGGAGCTGTGAATCCAAGTCTGGTAAGTATTTCCTTAAATGGTTATATACTTAGTCATTTCTGAATGGGTAGGATGTGCTTTTGCTCATTAAGGCAAGGATTCAAAAATGCAAAACACATTTTATACTCAGAATTAGGCATAACTTGCCATTTAAGGCATTGAGATCATGTGGACTTAGGTTTTATCTCCTAGGTTTTCACAGGATCTCACTTTTTCACTTACTTCTCAGTGTTATAAAACTCAAAATGATTCATTTTTAGTCTGGTACTCTGACTTGCCTTATTTAGGTTAATCATTGCCTATTCATGTATTCCCTCTTTTCTCTTTATTTGATTTGCATTTGAAAAAAATTTATTATTTTTACTATTTACATTAAATCTAGATTTTCAACAAACTGGCTATTCATTCTACTGTGGTGTCTATTATAAAGTTTCATTCCACCTTAATTTTGGCAGCCTTACTTGCAGTCTCAAAAAGAGCAGAAAAAATCTTTTGATTATTTTAAAATTTGTGCCTCTGAAATATGAAAAGATATTCTCAGTTAACTAGAAAATGATTGCTTACTTTGAAATATCTAACATAGCTCTTAGATCTCTCCAAATAGGCAAATAAGCTGACTAGTTTCTTTAATTTCCCTCTGTCATCTGGAATCTTAAAAAAAGGGTTATTTTAGCATCACATGTGTAACAATAGAGTTAGGATTCTATGTGTGACTGAGCTAAGATGATAGTGCTCCAACTTATAAGGCACTAAATATGTGTTAACTGAATTATTCTGATGCCATATTAGAATTTATAGAGAAAATTTATGAGTCTCCTGGAAATCTTGAGTGGTTTTAAGGTGGTACAATAAAAAATTCCCAAAAGAATTTTGGGATGATTTTGATGAAAATATAAAAGAGAATGGTAATGTATAAAAAGCAGCAGAAATGGGATTTTCACTTTATGTCTTTTTACTTTACCCATTAATGTCTTAAATGAAGGGAATATAAAAATATACTTAAAATATACTTAATATTTCTAAGTGTCTTTAAATCAAAAGGGAAAATCTTTTCCCTTATATTTCTTGAGGAAGCATATGATGCTACCATCCACACTAGTTCCACCATCCTTCATTCAGTTTCCTTTACCTCTTTTCTCGTGGCAGCGATCACCCAAAGTGAATACAATGGAAGCAAACAAGACACAGGTGACTCAGTTTGTTCTCACAGGACTCACAGATCGTCCTGGGCTGCAGGTCCCTCTGTTCCTGGTGTTCTTGGCCATCTACCTCATCACCATGGTGGGCAACCTTGGACTGATTCTTCTCATCTGGAAGGACCCCCAACTTCACACCCCCATGTACTTCTTCCTTGGAGGTTTAGCCTTTGCAGATGCTTGGTCTTCATCCTCTGTGACTCCCAAAATGCTTGTGATTCTTTTATCTAAGAATCACATAATATCGTTGGTTGAATGCTTTACCCAATTTTATGTTTTTGCTTCCAGTGCCAGCACAGAATGCTTTCTCTTGGTAGTCATGGCCTATGATCGCTATGTAGCCATATGTAACCCCTTGCTTTATCCAATCGTGATGTCCAACAGAGTCTGCACTCATTTGATAAGTATATCATATGTAATTGGGTTTCTGCATCCCATAATTCATGTCGGATTACTATTAAGATTAACTTTTTGCAGGTCCAACATAATACATCATTTTTACTGTGAAATTTTGCCACTATATACAATTTCTTGTACTGACCCATCTATTAACTCATCAGTGCTTTTCATTTTCTCAGCTTTAATACAAGCTTTCACTTTTATGACCATCATAGTTTCCTATACTCGTGTCCTCTTTGCCATCCTGAAAAAGAAGTCTGAAAAGGGCAGGAGCAAAGCCTTCTCCACATGCAGTGCCCATCTGCTCTCTGTTTCCTTATTCTATGGCACCCTCTTCTTCATGTATGTGCGCCCTGGCTCTGGACCAGATCAATATCAAGATAAAATGTATTCACTGTTCTACACGATAATAATTCCCCTGTTAAACCCCTTCATTTACAGCCTAAGAAACAAGGAAGTTTTAGGGGCACTGAGAAAAGTGATAAAGAAATAAATATTTTAGGATACCTTTTATAATTCTATTCATCCTACTTCTGTTTAAATAAAACTTAATATCTGACCTGAGTTTTGTACATAGTAGAAACTTAATAAATAGTTGTTACATGAATGAGTAATAAGGCTTAGACTATATAAGTTTATCTCTGTCATATGTGATTGTGATCCTCAATCACTCCACTTACCTTGTTATTTTTTTTTTGCTGTAGATGTTTACATGTGTCCTCGAGGATGAAAGTGATCTGAAATCCCCAAATTACTAAATGTCTATAACAAAGAACCTCTTTTGTTTACCAATGAAAATTTTTTAGAAACTCTTTTGAACTGATTTTCTTGTCAAGGAAGACTCAGCTATGTAAAAAAAAAAAGTACTTATGCACTTCTAAACAAATCTAGAGGAAATAATTTTTTTTAAACCTTCCCTCAAGTAGATTTTTATAATGACACAATCAACATGTACCCCAAAGTAATATTGTTAGACTAAAAATAGAACATATGTTCCTCTTCAGGCTTAAAAAATGAACATACTCTGAGGATTTAAAATGAATTTTGAAAATTAAACTTGTAATGTATTCATTAAAATGTATAAAAATCATCATTAAATACCTAAAATATTTTCTTACAATATAATTATAAAAGTTTGTGTTTTTAGAAACATCCACTTTTTAATTTACTCAGTAATTAAATTGAGTGAACAATTTGTTGTGGACACACATATACCAATTTAATACATTTTTTCTGGAGTTGACAATGTGAAATAGAAGATTAGTTAAGCAACATATTAATAGCTTAAGTTTATTTTTTCCTTAAAAATTTATAGCTGGGCCTTTTGTGTCTTTGGCCTCTTGAGTATTAATTACAGGTTGTGAATATTCTAGTGGAAAGTAAAGGACAGGAATATCTCCATATACAAGTCACATTCCCTTTACCCCTAATTTACTACTTTTATTTGAGGATATTAACACTTTTTTGAGCCATACGACCCAAAAACCCATGGTGGGCAGACGTTCAGCACAATGGATTGGGGCTTAATTTCCTTTTACCTTGGATCCTCTCTTTGCATTTGAGCTCTGCCTTCTGCTTTGTGGGCTCATTTTAAGCAGGTAGATCTCTATGGTACAGAATCTCTGTAAAAGTTCTTGTCTCCATCTTTCTACAGCCATGGTCATTGGCAAAGTTTTCTCATTTTTCTTTTTTTTTTATTTCTTTTTTTATTTTTTTCTCTATTTTTAATTTTTTTTATTTTTTACATCATTGTTCTTTTGTAAACAATATTTGTTTCCCCCACCCCCTCAGGTGTAGTCCCCATAGAGTTTCCTTCACCAATGCACCCGGGCACCATCACCTCAGTCCCCGGTGCTCCTCCCTCCCTCCCTCCCTCCCTCTCCCTCCTCCTCCCCTGCAGTATGTCTCTGATTTATAATGGTCCGTGTTTGCTTTGTTGTATTTCGTACTGTTATTATTTTTTTACACTGATGTCATATTGGGTTCCCCCATATTCCTGCTATAAGTGAAACCATCCGATATTTTTCTTTTTCCTTCTGGCTTATTTCACTGAGCATAATTCCTTCTAGTTCTATCCACATTGCTGCAAATGGCATGAGTTTATCATTTTTGATTAATGAATAACATTCCATCCTGTATATATGCCACATCTTCTTGATGCAGTCATCTATTTTTGGGTATTTGGGTTGTTTTCAGGTTTTACCCATGGTAAATAGTGCTGCAATAAGCATAGGTGTACAGGTGTTCTTTTGACAATGTTTTTATGTCCTTTGGGTAGATCCCTAGGAGTGGAATTGCTGGGTCGTAAGGTAGCTCCATTTTTAGTAGACTGAGGAACCTCCAGACAGCTTTCCATAGTGGTTGGACCAGTTTGCACTCCCACCAGCAATGCAGGAGAGTTCCTTTTTCACCACATCCTCACCAACATTTGTTGTTGCTTGTTTTTTTGATATGTGCCATTCTTACTGGTGTAAGGTGGTATCTCAATGTGGTTTTAATTTGCATTTCCCTGATGATAAGGGATGTTGAATATTTTTCATATGCCTGTTGGCCATTTGCATTTCCTCTTTGGAGAAATGTCTTTTAAGTTCTTCTGCCCATTTCTTGACTGGATTGTTTATTTTGTTTTTGTTGAGCCGTGTGAGTTCTTTGTATATCTTTGTGATCAGTCCCTTATAAGTTGACTGGAGTGCAAAGATTTTTTCCCAATCAGTGGGGTGTCTCTCTGTTTTGGTTAATGTCTCTTTCGCTGTGCAGAAGCTTTTCAATTTGATGTAATCCCAGCTGTTTATGTTTTCCTTGACTTTCTTTGCTTTGGGTAATGAGTCGTTAAAGATGTTATTGCGATGTATGTCTTGTAGTTTTTTAGTCATTTTCATTTCTTCAGTGACATACAAAGAAAACATACAAAGAAAAAAACCCTAATACTTTGGGGTGTAACCCACAGAGCAAACTATTACATCTCTATGCCTCTCTGCTATAATTCACACAGATTAGGACTGCCATCCTCATTGACACCCCAAGAAAAACAATCACAGAAGGTTCTATAGCCAATGGGGATGAGACTTTTGCAAGAATTAAGATTTTAATTACTTATTTAAAGCTTTTCTAAATTTCCTTGTGACTATCCCTTATAAATTTTGCTTTTAATCATTCTCAGTCTATAATAACGTACATCCACATAAACTTTCTTTCCCTCTCCTTTATTCTTCCTTCTCCAACTCTTCCTTTTAATTTTTAAATAAAGTATTAACTTTCTGTATTTTAGGATAATTAGCCATTCACAGAGACATTACTCTATTCTTAGGTTAGTCAAGTTGGTCCCCCCCCCCCACAATATGGTTAGTGTCCTCAAAGCACAGTGGTATTTGTGGAGGCAGTGACTGTGGATACACCTATGGCCACAGTTGACAATGGGGGATGTGACCTGCTCTGGCATCTGGCTCTGCCTTCCAGAGTCAGCTGAGTCCCAGACCTTGAGCCCTGTGAACAGGCCTAGCCCTCCTTGCCAGGAGACACAAGTTTGGTAGATCAGGACCCATAAGCAGCAGGGAAGCAGGGTGGGAAGTGAAGAGAACTGAAGCACTTAACATAGCTTGCTGTGGAGAGAGAGGAAAGGAGGCATAGAAGACCAATCTTAACTCTACAACAAAACTGAAATCAAATATTTAACTTCCACATGCCTCAAAACCACCTACCTTAAATCAAAGGTAAAAAAGATGAGAAACAAAACTAAACCTTCAATGCTCCAATCACACACATAGAAAAAAATAAATAAGGCAACACACACACCTAGGAAGCAAGGAACATCTGAACCCAAGATGGATAAGTGAAAATAGAGAAGTTCTGGCACATATATAAAGGATACTGAAAAAACAAACCTATTAGACAAAGATTTTAAAACAATATTGAAAATGCTATATGGTAAAATCTTTCAACCAAAGACAAATAGGCAAGGGCATGACACTAGAAAGCAGATCCACGAACAAAAAGTCTTTGATACTGAAAATATTAAAGGATGATGAAAAACAGACTCTGAATGAAATGAAGCACTTTAAATTAGAATTTATAAAGAATTAAAACTTGCAGAAGAGAGGATTTCAGAAATAGAAGCCTCATGTACAAGTTATGCAATTAGAAAAAGAGAGAGAAACAATACACAAAAATGAGAAAATCTGGGCCTCCCTGGTGGTGCAGCGGTTGAGCGCTGGGTTGCGAAGCTGCCCGCAGCCTCTGCAGCGCCAATTCGATCCCCTGCCACAGGCGAGGGTCCCACATGGCACGCAGACCTCTCCTGGCGCCCGCTGGTCCCCTCAGCAGTGTATTTTGTCAGTCTGCCTGCTCTGCTCTCCCCTCTGGCTCTGGTGAATTCTCTCACCCTCCCATGCTTCTGACTGTACCCAGTGCTTGTATAAATAAATCTTTAAAAAAAATTGAGGAAATCTATAAGAAACATCAATTAGAAGAGAGACATAAGGATAATGGGTATTCAGAAGGTGAAGAGAGAAAGTAGGGAGCAGAGACCATAGCCAAAGAAAGTACAGCAGAAAATTTCCCAAACCTAAGGAATAAAATAAAGACATATCCAGGAAAAAGAACATCCAAATTTTTATTTATTTTATTTTATTTTTTTGTATGTAAACTTTTTATTTTAACATCCAAATTTTTAAATGCAAAATGACCTAAACCAAGATACACCATTATTAAATGTTCAAAAAGCAAAGATAAAGAAACATTTTTGTAGGAATCCAGGAAAAAGGTAATTTACAATGCCATCCAAATTATCCTTTCTTCAGAGTTCATCCCAGCCATCCTCCAGACAAGAAAAGAATAGAGTGAGATGTTCACAATCCTAAAAAAACAAGGCTTGGCAGCCAAATCCTGCAAAATTATCATTCCAATATGAAGGCAAAATAAAGGCTTTCCCAGACTAACAGGAGCTAATGAATTTTATCACCACTATGAGACCTGCCCTCCAAGAAAAACTGAAATTTCTTCAGTAAAAAAATGAAACACAAAACCCTGAGCAAAGCAACAACAGGAATACAAAATCAGAAGCATGAACAAGAATATTATGAACAATACACTAAAGAAGAGGAAGAAAAGGTCAGAACCTGTATAAGTGTTGAAGAATTGACACTAGTTCATAAAGGACTTTTTTAAACTTAGAAATTTAGGTATAATTCTATATTTCATAACTTTGTATTCCACATGTATCAATAAATTACAACATCAGTATTTGTCTTTCTCCTTCTGATATTTAGCTTAGTGTAATCTCTTCCAATTCCATCCATGTTGTTGCAAATGACAATAGTTTATCTTTTTTGATAGCTGAGTAATACAGTATTCCATTATGTATACACACCACATCTTCCTGATCCACTCATCCATATTTTGCACATAGTTATTTCCAAAGTTTGGTTAGTGTAAATAGTGCTGCAGTGAACACAGGAGGGCATGTTTCCCTTCAGAATTGTGTTTTTGCATTCTTTGAATAGATATCCAGACACTATTTGTAATATTATTTGTTTTCTTTTTATTGAATTGTATGAGTTCTCTCTAGAACTAGGACTGATCTTGAACATCAGTCTCTTGAAGGTTAATCAAAGACAGTTAGGCAAGTACATATTCGAAAGGAGATCCTGGAACAAAAAGAGTTCTTCACCAAAGAGACTGAAAATATTAAAGAAACATGGAAAAGAAGGTTTATAATTTAAACATATTTTATACCTCTCAGTGGTTTTACATTATTGCCAAATATGAAAGGTCAGCTATATTTCTTGACAAGTTTCATCACACATGTAGATATAGCTAAATGATGGCATGTATGTGTACATTTATATATATTTAATTTATTTTTGGTAGTTTAAAGTTTGAAAAAAATTGTTTTAAAATTTGTATTGTAAAATATAAATTGAAATAATTTTCCAAGAGGACTATTGAATAGTTGTGGGCAAAAAAAAAATCCTTAGCAGTGTATTCCTACTAGGGAATATTAGCTTCAAATTTAGGACTTTGTAACTACAGATATTCATGAAAAGATATGTAACCAAGGGAAAGAAACCCACATGTTCTTCAAACAAATGATACCAAAATGCACAATATTAAATTTAAAAGTTCATGAATAATTCTGTATACCAGTGACATAATTTTATCTTAAAATATATGTGTTAACAACAAGACAATAGATCCTAATGTCTCAGCATAGTCAGTTAAACTATGTGCACATCACCAGAAACATAATTATAGATTTGACTGTCCCAGCACAGGAAAATCTTAAACCAGAGACTCAGGAATTGCCTACTCAGCACCACATGGGCAAAAATAACCCTTACAGAGTAACCTTGAAATAACCAATCAAATTTTTGCTTAGTAGAACTTCCTTATTCCCTTCTTTCTGTCTATAAAAGTGTTTCATTTGCACAAGTCCTCCAATCTCAATTTCCTTTCTGTCTGCTGTATTGGTTGCTACCTTATTTAAACCTCTTTTTGGTCAAAAAATCTTTTAGAGTATTTAATATGCCTCAGTTTATCTTGTAACAATATACATTATATATGTATATATAGCTACATGTATGTGTAAAAAGTTAACTATATCAGTGTTTACTAAGATTACAATTCATTTTTCCTTATGCTCTCTACATTTTAATATTTTTCTATAATTAGTCCCTTATTCTCAGAAATTAAAAAAAAAACAAAGCTTTAAGAGTAATAGTTACCATACGTATGTTAGAAAAGATTTGCTGATTAGTCAATAATGCCCAGTAGACATATCACCTACAGGGAATCTTTGGGTGGCATTGAGGGAGTTTCAATATTATCTTCACAAACAGGTTGGAGGATGGGAGGATATAAGTATCTTTCCCTCCAAACTGCTTTTGCAAATAAAAATAGTATGAGACAAATAATTGTCTTTGACATTTTTATCCTTCTATCTTAAGACATCTTCATGAAAATTTATATTTTATGACACCTCTGCATCTTGTATGAATTGGGTGAGAATTCAGTGCTCTATTTTAATTATTCTTTGCATGAAAAGAGACAGAACATATCCTTTGAGTTTCGTATAGGTTGTCAAATACTTAAAAAAATTTTCAGGTTATTTATCTACCAGATGAACAGAAGCAATCTCAAAGTGAATAGCTAAATAAGTTCAATACCTCTGAACCCTTATGGATACAAAGTTAAAATCTGTAGAATGAAATGAACTGATGCTATTATAGAACTCTGTGTTTGAGGACTATGCTATGCTACCTAATGGAAAGCAAAGGGGAGTCACAGTCTATTCATAGCCTGTAGGCTGGAATATTGCTTGTAAAACACAATGTGTTACACTGGAAACCTTAAAATATGAATTCTAAGTGACTTTGGCTGTCACTTAGTAATTTAGAGGTAGACCTACGACTCAAATCTTCTGAAATTTTGTTATATTTTTGTTAGCATTTTCTTTGCCAGAATAAAAGGTTACTGATTTAATCTGTTTAATATTTTGTGTCATTAAAACTAAGAATCTTTCTGGCTTTACTTAACTCTGAAAACTCAGAATCAGGAAGATTTTTCAACAGTTAAGAAATCTACAGCTATGTTGATTTTAAGGGCATTGTATGACTTCTGCTTCAACCTAGTTCTTATTTAGATAGTGCTTGAATGAACTTGCAGGAAAAAAAGAGTCAACCCATCTGCAGAGAGCCACACCTCATTATTGAATTTTAGGGAGAGGGTAAAATGTTAGTGATTTGACAGCTGTGTGCTTACTCAGGCATTACTGCCAATGTCACCAGCCTCTTTGCTCATGCTTTTTAATGCCTAATATAAATCTCAAACAAATTTTCTTTTCACATTTCTATGAAAAAAGAGTACTGTTTTCCTCAAACTAGCCTGCATTTAAGGGGAAAAACTCTAGGTGCCTTTCTATATTCAATACTCCAATTCTTCAATATATTTTTAGAGTTCAAAGATTATTCTCATAAGGACCGGTTTCTCACAAACCCTATTGTCCATGAATTTTCCATCATCTGCCTTTTTTATTACCAAGTGGGTAATTATGAACTTGGAGAGTGTGGTCTTCAGCTAGGTCTGTACAAAATCAGTAGCTAGGTTGTAGGAGTAAAGAAAAATCCTTACAATCATTTTGGAATTTTGCCTCTGAAATATTAAAAGACATTCCCAGTTAACTGTATGATAATTACCTACATTTGGCATGCCTAACATGGCTCTTAGATTTATCCCCAATATGCAGTAAACTGGATAGTTTGTTTCTTCTGTAATTTTAAAAAAAGGGGATTATTTTAGTATCATGGTGTCATGGCAGAATTTGGATTCTATGTGTGACTGACATAAGAATGACATTGCTTCAATTTAGGAAGTACTAAATAAATATTTGTGATTGAATGAATGTATTTCCATATGAGAGTTTATTGAGAAAATAAAAAAGAAATTATAAGAACTTTGCAGTAGATTGCAGAAAATTTTTTTTTGAAAAAAATATTGTTATTTATTAAACCCTTTAATTAGTGATAACAATAACTTTAAGTTGCACAATAAAAATGTTTTAACAGGGATTCACATTCACTATTTGATTAGATATTTATATTATTAATATTGATAATAGCTATCTTTGTTCAAATATTTACTGCTGTGGCCAGATCTGAACCCATAATTATGGCATAACCTCTTCCTTAGAAGGCAGTGTACCACTTTCTTCAGGGTCATGATGCTGGGTACCTACTGCTTCACAAAATGTTTCTGTTCCTCCTGAGGAAGTTAATGATATCAATGCCTGAAGAGCATCCGTGTCCAATTTTGATTAATAACACCAGAGAGAGTAACTGCACCAGAAATATCATAGTTTTGAGATTGACTGTCTGTAGACTCCCTTGCACCCAACCCAACATGAGAATGAAGAAATTCTCCCCACAAAAGCACCAGGGATAGAAAAGAATAGTAACATCAAAAGACAAATAAGTCTACTTTCAGATGTGAAAGTCCCATGGAAAAGCCTCTCTTTATTCAACTATTAATTTATTAATAGAGAAATTTGGGTAAACAGGAACATGTTGATTAATTGCACTCATATTTTTCTTCCTAATTGATATTTCTTTTCTCAAACTTTTAAGGCATGTCACCTAAGAAACATAAGTTTTGTTTCTTAAACTTCTTTAAACATTTCCTTTCCAGTATAAACCTCAACTAATTTTACAGCTGCTTTAAAAGAACTTGGGGCAAGCAAACAAAATCCACTAACTTTCCACTTGCTCCTAATGGCTTATAATATAGTGTAATGGTATTGTATCCATGTTCTTTCGTTTTCTCTTTTTTTTTTTTATAAATTTTATTGTTATATTCCCCATACAATTGCAGCCCCCCCCATTCTGACCCCAATCCCTCCCCTCCCGCCCCCGCCCCCCTAAAAGTGTCTCTGGTTCATAGTTTTTTGTTGATTTTGATTTTCACTTTCTTATAGTTATTCATTTTCCTGGTCCCTTATTTAAGTTTTCTAGATTCCTGCTATGAGTGAGACCATCCGGTATTTTTCTTTTTCTTTTTGGCTTATTTCGCTGAGCATGATCCCTTCCAGCACCATCCATGTTGCTGCAAATTGCATGTGTTTATCTTTTTTGAATGCTGAGTAATATTCCATGGTATATATGTACCACATCTTCTTGATCCAGTCATCTATTTTTGGGCATTTGGGTTGTTTCCAAAGCTTAGCTATTGTAAACAGTGCTGCTATAAACATAGGTGTGCAGGTGTTCTTTGGAATTGATGTTTCAGATTGCAGAAAATTTAATGAAGTCACTATTATGAATTTTGGGTGGCTTGGCAACAATGTAGTCAAGTAACAATGGTAATGGAGAGAACTGCAGTAATAGGATCTCACTTAATGTCTTATTATTCAACTGATTAATGTCTAAGAGTAAGGAATATACATATATTTAATACCAACGAGGGAGGTAATTTTTGTTCAATAGAATATTACAGTATTCCTGAGAAAGTGTCTAGCTTTAAAAAGTTTTAAAATAAAATGTATTATGTATTTCTAGTCTTAAATCTGTAACATTTTATATTAATTCATTCAATTTTAATGTATTTATGAAAGACAAGTAATTGGACCAAGTCAATTGATGTCTGCAACCCTCTCATTAATCCTTCAAGTAATTACTTATTTTTAGATTAAATCCTTTTTTTAAGAGTTATTTATTTATGCATACAAGAACTGGGGTATAGGCCAGAGTTGTGGGGGGTGAGAGAACTCACCAGAGACAGAGCGGAGAACAGAACAGGCAGATCGACCAAAACACACTGCTGAGGGGAGCAGCAGGCGAGGCAGGAAAGATCTACTGTGCCATGTGGGTAGCTCCCTGGCTGGAAATCGAACTCGTGCTGCAGTGGCTGCAGACAGCTTCATAGGCTGTGTCTTAACCCTGTGCACCACCAGGGAGGCCCCAGATTAAATCCTTTTAAAAGAAGCTTTAATTTTTAAAATTATTTATAATATACTCATTTTTTGGTGTATTTTTTTTAAAGGAACACTGTACTACCATATTTCTTGAGGAAAGGTCTCTGTAATAGAGAAATATTTCATTGCAACCCTATACCAGCTCTATGATCCTTATTTCATTTTTCTTTACCTCTTCTCTCATGGCAGTGATCACCCCAAGTGAATACAATGGAAGCAAACAAGACACAGGTGACTCAGTTTGTTCTCACAGGACTCACAGATCGTCCTGGGCTGCAGGTCCCTCTGTTCCTGGTGTTCTTGGCCATCTACCTCATCACCATGGTGGGCAACCTTGGACTGATTCTTCTCATCTGGAAGGACCCCCAACTTCACACCCCCATGTACTTCTTCCTTGGAGGTTTAGCCTTTGCAGATGCTTGTACTTCATCCTCTGTGACCCCCAGAATGCTTGTCAACCTCTTAGACAAGAGTCGAATGATATCCCTCTTTGAGTGCATGGCCCAATATTACTTTTTTGGTTCCACTGCCACCACAGAATGTTTTCTCTTGGTAGTCATGGCCTATGACCGTTATGTAGCCATATGTAACCCCTTGCTTTATCCAGTGGTGATGTCCAACAGACTCTGCATCTGGTTGATAAGTATATCATATGTAATAGGTTTTCTGCATCTCACAATTCACATAGGATTACTATTTAGATTAACCTTCTGCAGGTCTAACATAATACATCATTTCTACTGTGAAATCTTGCCACTATATACAATTTCTTGCACCGATCCATCTATTAATGCATTGGTGGTTTTTATTTTCTCAACATTTATACAAGCTTTTACTTTTATGACCATCATAGTTTCCTATACTCGTGTCCTCTTTGCCATCCTGAAAAAGAAGTCTGAAAAGGGCAGGAGCAAAGCCTTCTCCACATGCAGTGCCCATCTGCTATCTGTTCTCTTATTCTATGGTACTCTTTTCTTCATGTATGTGCTTCCTGGGTCTGGACCAGATCAATATCAAGATAAAATGTATTCACTGTTCTATACAATTATAATTCCCCTGTTAAATCCTTTTATTTACAGTCTGCGAAACAAGGAAGTTTTAGGGGCACTGAGAAAAGTGATAAAGAAATAAATATTTTTTTGGAAAACTCCCATTTTCTTTTCTATTTAAATAAAACACAATATCTGATTTGGGTTTTTTTCACATAGTGGGGTCATAAATTGCTATTTAAATGAATGAATAAAAAAACTCAGACTAGATATTGTCTTAAGTTATTGAAATCATCAAAATAATTAATTAAGAAAAGACTACACTTAGTATTTTTCTGTTGTGGTTGTTATTTTAAATTCATCCTCAAGGGTGAACGTGAAGTGAAATTCTCAAATTTCTAAATTTTTGAAAAATGAATAAATTGTATTTTTACTTATATACACCTCAAATATTTTTACGGTTAAATTTTAGATCACTTATTAATTTCAAATTTTTATTTCTTGAAATAATATTTCATTATAACTTT
Source organism: Talpa europaea (assembly GCF_964194135.1). Taxonomy (NCBI): domain Eukaryota; kingdom Metazoa; phylum Chordata; class Mammalia; order Eulipotyphla; family Talpidae; genus Talpa; species Talpa europaea. Next base: position 84,961,868 of record NC_140070.1, read on the forward strand.
ACACAAGTTTCAGGTGTGCATCTTTGAGAATCTATGTGTATATCCTACACTAATTTCACCACTAAAAGTCCAATTCTCTTCTTTATCATAGCTTTGTTCCTTCTTCCCAATTTATCCACCCTATCCCGTTCATTCTGGTAATCATGAATAGGTCTTATAATCCAACAGTTTTTGTTTTATTTAGTGCATCTGTTTATTTTCTCTATATAACAGATGAGTGAAGTCATATGGTGTTTGTCTTTCTCTGTGTGGCTTATTTCAATCCTGTCATTTGCAGCAACACAGATGGACCTAGGGAATTATGCTTAATTATACTCTTTTCAAGAGAAGAGAGACTCAAACCAAGCAAATCCTCTGTATAAAGGTTTATATTTGTTTTATTTTAGTTCTTTCATTTTGTTTAGTTTCTTTATATACCACAGATGAGTGAAATCATATGATGTTTGTCTTTTTCCATCAGATTGATTTCATTAAGTGTAATAACCTCTGGGGTTATCCATGTTGTTACAAGTAGTAGGATTTTATTTTATTTACTCTAGAGTTGAGAAGTATTCCATTTCTTTTATTTTATATATTTTTACATCATTTTTCATTTTTGTATAATGTATGCATTTTCATCTTAATTATAGTCCCTGTAAAATTCCCACCACCCTAATTTTGATCCTACTCCCTTCTACCCCTCTGTAGAGTGTCTCTGGTTTATAGTTGCCTGTTGAGTTTAATTTTCACTTTATTATAATTAGTCTTTTTCCTGATCCCTTATTTGGATCTTGTAAATTCCTGCTATGAGTGAGACCATCCGGTATTTTTCTTTTTCTTCTGGCTTATTTTGCTGAGCATAATCCCTTCCAGCTCCATCCATGTTGCTGCAAATGGCATGAGTTTCTCTTTTTTAAGTTCAAGTTTTATTGATTTTTATGATATATTTTCTTTTATTGAGGTAACAAATAGCAACTGGTGTCACTTATATAATGGAATGTAGGGAAACAAAACAGTCAGATAAAAATCAAACCAAAAACAAACCCTAGAGATCTGACTACAGATTTGAAGTAACCAGAGTGGGGAGGAGGGAGAGAGAGCAAAGTGGAGAGGGGGTCCAATTGTCTATGGTCAAGGATTTTGGTGTGTTGGTGTTGGATGTGCTGTATTATATACATCACCATATGCAGTGTTGTATTACATTCTTAAGAGTTGACTTTCTAATTTATCTCCTCTCTTTGGTATGTCTTTCACCAAAGATATTCCAGGTTTGGTGAATATAACTCTGCTTGTGTTTTATGCCAATGACTAGAGTGTCTTAAACTTGCTACTCTGTTAGGAGGAGGAGAAAAGATGGCAGATAAAATGGTAGGGAAAGAATTATACATATAAGTTTTAGTTTACCCTCATAAAAGAATGGGGTTTATAATTGCGAGGTAGATAAAATAGATATAAGGTGATATATCTTCAATTGCTGTTGTAACAAATTACCACAAATTTAGTGGCTCAAAACATAAATATATCACATTACAGATCTGTAGTTCAGAAATGAGACATAAATTGTACAGAACTAGTGTCAATGTGTCAGCAGGGCTGAATTCCCTAAATTCTTTTCCATCAAATCTGGAAAGAAATTGCTTCCTTTTCTTTTCCATCTTTTATAGGCTACCCACATTCTTTAGTTCATGGGCCCCTTCTTCCATCTTCAAAGCCAGCACTGTGGCATCTCTCTGTGCCTATCTTTTATAGTCACCTCTTTCTTTGCCTTTGACTCTTCTTTCTCCCTCTTCCATTTTCAGAACCCTCATGGTTACATTGGTATCACCCTGACCTAATTGAGGATAATCTCCTTATTTTAAGATCAGATAAAGACTAGCAACTATAATTCAATCTGCAGTATTAATTCCCCATTTCCATGTAACCTAACATATACACAGGTTCACACTCAGGGGGTGAGGGGGGCATTATGTTGCCTATAACAGGTAGTTTTACAAAATAGGGACTTTTGCCTGGATTTCAATTTAGTGCACTAGAAAGGATTCATTTCTAGCTCTGTTCCCTTTTTATGGCTACATCAATATACACTTCATCTTGCATAGTGTGTGGACCAGAGTCTTGAAGTTTAGTTTTAGAAGTTACTTCTCTCACTATATTTTCATGGCATGGGTCCAGAAATTCCTGGAGTCTGAGCATATACAGGAGACCTACTCTGCTAAGAATGAGGTAAACGCAGAGGATGGGCAAGAGCACGACGATGGAAAGTATAATAATGATTCAAAAGCAGTACTAGATCATCTCTGCTGAAAGAGGCCGAGAGGACACCCAGACTCTGTTACATTCAAGAAAGACCAGAACATGACTTCCAATAAGAATATACTTTGACCTCAAAATCTGGTAAAACGACCCATTCAAGCATATTAACAGGATATTGGAATAGAATAGTTTTTCAATTAGGAGCATGTGCTTTATATTTGTTGATGAAGGAGAACTACACTTCCATTATATCGATCCACTAAGATATGGAGAATTATTTGCAAGTTCAGTTAGTGTTACTGTAAACAATATTCATATAAATTGTAAAAAAAATACCCCCTCAACTTGCACAGTTAATTAGTGGGTCTATTTCTCAATATAGAGATTTGGACAACTAGGTTTAAGGATTTTTGCAGGTTTTTTTTTTTTTTTTTTTTTACAAAAAGAAATCATTTATAAATTGTAAGTGCAGAGTGTTTGTGTTTGGGATGGTGGTGAAATGGTATACAATTTATAAAAATCAGTGTAGTGGCAGTGTGGAAAATATATTGGATCACTGTATTAGGTTATTAAATAAACTTAGGCAAAGATGAATATATATTGGACTTCAGGGCTAAGTGTAGAACTAGAGATTTGGATTTAAGGTATCTTTAGCAGATAAAAACCATGAAATTAAGGGAGGAGTTTAGAGTCCTTGATGTGTCTCTGGATTATGGTTTGCATAAAAGCTTGTTATTAACTAAGCCAGGGTCCACTAGAAAAATAGCAGATTTATAGGAGCAATGGGTCCAATTGGACATGTTGGTTCTAAGGTAAATTTTGGTGTTTCCAAATGTGTAAGTTAAGTAGGTAGTTGGGTAGTGCATCATTAAGAGAAATAAGAGGGGCCTACTCTGGTGGCGCAGCGGTTGAGCGCTGGGCTGCGAAGCTGCCCTCAGGCTCTGCAGCGCTGGTTAGATCCCTGGCCACGGGCCAGGGTCCCACATGGCACGCAGACCTCTCCTGCTGCCCGCTGCTCCCCCCAGCAGTGTACTTCGTCAGTCTGGCTGTTCTGTTCCCCACTGTGGCTCTGGTGAATTCTCTCACCCTCCCCCGCTTCTGACTGTACCCAGTGCTTGTATAAATAAATAAATAAAACTTAAAAAAAAAAAAAGAGAAATAAGAGGAAAGAAAATAAGTTTATTCTAAACTCCATCCAGTGATAATTTGTAAACTCACACCTGCAATGAACGCTGAGGACACAATATGTCATTTTAATTATTATAACTAGCTGTGTAGGGATGATTAGATAATTAGCTCACAATGCCCAGTAGAAAAACTGTGACTTTATCCTACTGGGGAACCTTTGAAAGCATTAAGGGAATTTCAAATTTTTTTAAAGAATGGGGCTACAAATAAGAAGGAAAAAAAGCCATCTCCCTCTGTTTGGCATTCCCAAAGAAAACCAATGTACAAGTAATACTACTTCATTTCTGTACTTTTTACTTTATTTCAAGAAAACGAGCACATTTCCAGTTACCCAGAGTATTACAGAAACCGGATGAGAATCCAGAGGTTTTATAATTTTTATTATGGTACTTTGTAATTTATTTGCATGGTAAAATATCTAAGTAAGAAATTGAAATCCTAGATAGGATTTTTTTCTTTCTAAACTCAGCAACCAAAATCTGGACAGACAGAAGGAAATGTCTGTCTTAACATGTATTTTTCAAAGTTTTAAAATAATTAACTGAGTAAGAGAATGAAATCTAGAAAAATTGAATAGTGATAAGAATTATTAAACATTCATAGTTTATATTATGATGTGAAGTTTTTATAATTAAAACAGAATTTCTGAAGTTCAAATCTAACTTATTTCTAATTGTTTAGAATGCGAGATTTTTAATTTAAATTTATGGCCGAGTACATTCTTTAATAGTGGCAAAAACATAAGAGTAATGGCTAAAGTTACTCAAGATAACTTTAAAAGACTCCTAATATTATCTACCATATAACCCTTGAGAAAATTTCAGAAAGCTTACTTATTATTGGCTAAATATATACTATAGGAAATAAAACTATGAAGGGATAGTAATAACTGGTTATTTGAGGTTATAAAGAAAGTTGGAACAGGGCAAAAAATCTCTTAAGATTCTCAGTTTTCAGTTAATGTTTTCGCCTGTTTCCATGTACTAGAGCTCCCTATGGGTATAAATTTCAAAATAAAAATTCTAAAACTCTTCTACAATTATTTTTAGTGAAGCTAGAATATTTAGGTCATGGACCTCCTTTAAGTTAAACATTGATTCTTAGAAAACAAGCCTTTATTCATATTTTTAAAGTAGACAAACCCAAATTTTCTAATATGTTCTCATAATACATTTTTTTGTTCTATAAGTATGAAGAACTCCTTTTTGGAGTTCATTCAGAGACTATAAATGATGAAAAAAATCAATGTCTTCATGCAAACACTGAATGTTTTATTTACAACAGTGATAAAGCAAAATATGAAGATAAATGTAATAAGGAAATATTGCACTTATATAAAACTTCTAAAAAATTATTACTCTATTTGAATTCACACCTTAAACAATTATAGGTATTTCTGGGATTTAAGAAAAGATCACATGTACTCTATATAATAAAATGTTTGCTCCCAATGATGACATCCAATATAATACATTAATTTCCCTGAAGGCTATTTCTGCACTGAACTGACAATTATGCACAAAACTTTAGAGATGATTATATCCTAATTTTATGTTGGAATTTACAGTGTCAAAACATCTAAAAAGGGCGATAGGATTTCATTGTTCTCTGTGTTTTCTCATTATTTACATGATGGAATGATTCTTTTATTTCTATCTTTAAATCAACTGCATAATTTTAAGTGAAAGGGACCATAACATATGTGCTGATATTCTTTTCAACTCTGATTTTGACTTATCCCTCTTCCCCGCTCCACTACTTATTTCATTTCTACCATTATTCCCATTCCATAAAATAGTGTTATAAACTTAGTCTCTATCATCCACATTTTTCTGTTAAAGAAAGATTTAAAACTTCATTGCTTGTTTTACAATAATGAGATATTATTTATACTTCTCTATCTTACTCTTCTCTGATAAATATAAGTTGTGAAGATTCCCAATTCAAGTGAAAGAGCTTGTTTTTTGTGACTGAATTATATTTATAATACAAATATACTGTGATTTATTTAACTATCTCAGTGTTTATGCATCTGGTCTTGGTCACCTTGACAATAATGTATTGGACATTCTTGCGATATTTATCTTTTTGTAGCATGCTTTTATTTCTATGGTAGATAGGAAAGAGAATAGCAGATAAAAGGGTATGTGTATATTTATTAATTAAACGAGATCATACAAATTGCTATTCAAAGGGTTGCTGCAATTCATATTTCCACAAGTGACATGAGAGTGTGTCACACCTCAGTCACAGAGTATTTTTATTCATTTTCATTTCCGCCAGTCTAATATATGAGAAAGAAGCATTCTCCTCTCTCTCTCTCTCTCTCTCTCTCTCTCTCTCTCTCTCTCTCTCCCTCTCTCTCGTATCTGTAACTGAAGTAATTTGGGTATCATTTTTTTTATTGCTCAGTTTTACTTGTTCATCAGTAAACATGCTTGTTTATATTCTTTATTAATTCTTCTTACAGACTGTTTTACTTACTGTTTCTTATTTTTTGTGACATAACAAAATTTATTTTGTCTTACCTATTTTCATTATTTAAAAACTATATAGACATGGTAATCTGTATTTCCGAACTATTATACACTCTTAACTCTGTTACACACTCTTTTGCTATGCATTAAAATTATACAGCTTATACTTTCTTCCCTTGGATAAATATTTCTCTAACCCTAATGTTACATTTTCTCCTAAATTTTTTAGAGGCTGTCCATGGTATGAGGCAGCAGACTAACCTTATTTAATTCCAGATAGCCACATTTCAGCACAATTCATGAAATTAATCAGCCTTTTCCTATTGAATTACCATATTTGTCTTATACCACATTCCCATATATATTGAAATCTATTTCTAAGCTCTCTCATCTTTTGTCCTTTTGTCAATTTTTATGCCACTATCTTTATGTTTGATTTGAGAAAGGAGCATTCTTTACCTTTCAATATCTGCTAAGGTACTCAACTTTTTGTTATTTAGACTTTTATTGGATAAATTAGGAAATTATTTTATATATAAGAAGATGAAGATGAGCATATACAGTTCAAAAAAATCCTATTAGATTGAAAAGGTTTTGCATTAAATTTGTTATTTTAAAACTCCATTTACGAAAAATTTTGAATGTTTATAAGAGTAGACAAAGGCAATGTTAAGAGCCGCTAACTGAAAAGCATCCTTCAGAAATATGCTAGTCATACAAAAAAAAATCCAGTGTTTTGATTTTCTGGTGACTGTTTCCCTTCTTATTCTTTCATTGACCAGGCTGGTATGGCAGAAGAAAATAAGACACAAGTAACTGAATTTGTTCTCACAGGACTTACAGATAGTCCAGAGCTCCATGTGCCCCTGTTCCTGGTGTTCCTGGTCATTTACCTCATCACCATGGTGGGCAACCTTGTACTGATTTATCTCATCTGGAAGGACCCCCATCTTCACACCCCCATGTACTTATTCCTTGGCAGTTTAGCCCTTGCAGATGCTTGTTCGTCCTCCTCTGTGACTCCCAAGATGCTTATGAATTTTCTATCTAAGAATCATATGATATCTCTCTATGACTGTATGGCCCAGTTTTATTTTTTTGGATCCAGTGCAACCACAGAATGTTTCCTCTTGGTGGTGATGGCCTATGATCGCTACGTAGCCATATGTAATCCTTTGCTTTATCCAGTGGTAATGTCCCATAAACTTTGTACTCAGTTTATAGGTGTCTCATATTTCATTGGTTTTTTACATTCAGCGATTCATGTGGGTATGTTATTTAGATTAACTTTCTGCAAGTCCAATGTAATACATTACTTCTATTGTGAAATTTTACAACTGTTCAAAATTTCTTGCACAGATCCTACACTTAATACACTTTTGGTTTTTATCTTTTCGGCTTTTATTCAAGTCTTAACATTTATGACCATCATGATCTCTTACACCTGTGTTCTCTTTGCCATCCTGAAAAAGAAGTCTGAAAAGGGCAGAAGCAAAGCCTTCTCCACTTGCAGTGCCCATCTGCTCTCTGTTTCCTTATTCTACGGCACTCTCTTCTTCATGTATGTGCGTCCTGGTTCAGGTCCTGCTAAAGATCACGACAAAATGTATTCTTTATTTTACACAATAATAATACCTTTGCTAAATCCTTTTATTTACAGCCTGAGGAACAAAGAGGTTATAGGTGCCTTGAGAAGAATAATGAAGAAATAAATAGTTGCCATATAGTTCCCAAACTGTTTCTTCTTTACTTTCTGCTGATAAAGAAAACCCCAAATCCCATGGATTAGTCATAGCTTTGACATTTTTCCCAGAAGGCTCATGGTCAGAGTGGTCCCTGAGATCTTGGCAAAGAATCCAGCTTCCTGTTAGGGTTATCTGGATATGGGTCTGGTGTAAATTTGGTAACATCATCCAAATTTGGTAACATCATCTAAGTCATTTGGAAACACTGTGCAGAGCATTTTGCTTTTGCAAATTCATTATTTTTCCAGGAACTTCCAAAATTCTAGGTAGTAATTGATAATTTTACTGAGAAATAGCTATAACTGAGGCTAGACATTCATTTAGGACTAGACATTCATTTTATGAATGAGTACAACCTACCACTGTGGAGTTACAAGTCAATAAGGCATTGTAGAGCTCTGTGATACCAGTAACTTTGGCAGATTGATGAAAATAAAATTCTGCTTCTTGTCAGAATATATTCCTGAGAAGAAATGTATTCTTTAATGACAAAAAATAGTCATAAAAAGTGAAATGTCCTAAAAAATGGTCAGTCTTTAGAAAAAAAATGGAAGCTGGCATGAATTAAAGAAGGAACATCAAAATTAGCAGCTCATATTTCTAACTGCGCATACTATTTTTATCAAGGATAGTGCATGTAGATTGAAATTCAATAATTTATACATTTAGGAATATTTGAGTGTAATAAAAAGCAATTTCAGAGTTCATCCTTTTGCTTGCTTTACTATGCCTATCAATGTTAGTAGGAGCTGTGTGGGCAGAGGCAGAGAGCCTGGATCAGAGACAAAAACCTGTTTTAGTATATAAAGATATGGGTGAAATTTTGTGGCAATGAATTCACTACCACTAATTAATTTCCCATTCATGGATGTGATCATTTAACATATATTCAAATATTTTAATATTTTATTTTATGTAATTCTTACATCATTTTTCATTTTTGCACAATGTATGCATTTTCATTTAGGTTATATTCCTCATACAATTGCACCTCCCTTTATTTTAACCCTAATTCCTCCTCTCCCCACCCCCCATAGTGTGTCTCTGGTTTATAGTTGCTTGTTGATTTTGATTTTTACTTTGTATTAATTAGTCTTTTTCCTGGTCCCTTATTTAGGTTTTCTAAATTCCTGCTATGAGTGAGACCATGGATGGAGCTAGAAGGGATCATGCTCAGCGAAATAAGTCAGAAAGAAAAAGAAAAATACCAGATGGTCTCACTCTTATTCAAATTTATTTTAGAATTATTGTATATAGATGGATGACTAAATTCCTTTCTTAAAAACAATGTGTAGAGCTCTCTCCTCCCACCCCCAGCATATTCACATACGAAAACTATTATACAGAATGAGAACTAAAGTTAAGTTGTTGAAGAATGAAAACATACCTGTTTTCCAGTATTTTAAAAAATACTTTGGTCAAGTGAATAGGTCCAACAGATATGCTAAAAGTATTATCTGCAAATTTAGGCATATAATAAATCTATTTTATAATAAATTTACTTATCATGTAAAGATATTAGAAAAAGTCAACGTGTTTGTTTGAAAGATTAATTCCAATTGGCCAACAATAATAAATTTTCTTTAAAAATATCCTACATGACCAAATTTATTTGTATCTTATTTATTTGCTTTTGAAAACTATCCTATACATGTAAGTGATTTTCAATCATTTCAGAGTCTTTGCAAATCATTTTGCAAATACTGTGAACTAAATCTGTTTTGTTAATATTTTAATTTTTTTTGAGTTAAACCCTTTATCGATAATTCACAACTGGTCTTTTTAAAGTAATCCCTTAGGTAGTTCTTGTTATTTATGTAAATGCAAATTCATTTATTTTTTTTTAATTTTATATATTTTTTACATCATTTTTCATTTTTTGCACAATGTATGCATGTTCATCTTGGTTATAGTCCCCATAAAATTCCCACCCCCCCTTGTTTTGTTCCTACTCCCTCTCTGCCCCCCATAGTGTCTCTGGTTTATAGTTGCTTGTTGATTTTGATTTTTACTTTATTATAATTAGTCTTAATACATGTGGTACAACATAGTTTATTTGGAGTATATTCAAAGATGTGTTATGATTTTTACTACCTTTATAGTTGCACAGGGATTATAAAATTATATAGGATTATTTTCAGTAAATCCAGGCTATTATCTATCACATTGAAAAAAAAGTCTTAAGAATTGAACTCTAGGGCCTCCCTGGTGGCGCAGGCGGTGGAGTGCAGCGCTGTGAAGCTGTCCACAGCCTCGGCAGTGCCGGTTCGATCCGTGCTGGCCGCGGAGCAATCCACATGGCCAGCAGACCTCTCCTGTCCCAGCCGCTGCTCCCCTCAGCAGTGTATTACCTCAGCGTGCCTGTGCTGTTCCCCACTCTGTCTCTGGTGAATCCTCTCAACCTCCCGCGCAATCTGGCCTGAAACCGGGTTCTTGTATAAATAAAATAAATCTTTTAAAAAAAAAGTAAATTAAAATAAAAAAAAAAGAATTGAACTGTAGTCTTTTTCTGAAGTTTGAGGGTGTCTGGAGGAATTAACATTTAGACAATCTTGCGAAGTCAACACAAGATATATAATAACTTAGGATAAATTAGATTCTTGTTGGAATTAGTATAAACTGACTGTCAATCCAAAATGTTATAAAGCATGTTGTATGTCAAGGGTTTTTATTGTATAGACTATATTTTATGGGAAACAGCTGCACTTAAAAAAAGGTCTTGAAGTGAACTTCTGTCTGGGTGCTATGTGATAAGCAAGTTACTTAACCTGTGATATCCTAGACCCTATAACTTCTCTGTGCTCAGTGATCAGTACTTACTTCAGTCTGAATTCAGTAACTGAGACTCTGGAGGCTGCACCTGGGTATCCAAGGCCTCTGTAATGCTGCTGCTATGCCAGCTGCTGCTTTACCTGTTTAGTATTCTTGCTTAAAATTTACCGAACTCAGATAATTAACTTGGGTAAATAGACACAGGATAAGCCTACTGCACTTTCTGATTGATTGTCTTTATACACTTGAAATCTACTATAATGACCTTATAAAATAGCCCTCATGCAGAAGGATGGGTAGGGAGGATCTTTTGAGACTTTGGTGGTTTCACAGGTGCATGTTAATCTTTGGTTTCAGATAGTGAATTTTTTAAGGCAAATTATGGCGGGCAAATTTTATCAATGGAATTTAAATTATATAGCTTTAAACATCTGGAATTTAGCAAAATGGGTTAATGAACAAAGGGAGATGGAAAGTGACTAGAAACATCGCTTGTTACTAATAACAGAGAAAACATTAATAAGCAAAAAAAATATGGATATTCTATCAGGGGAACACAAAGAAATAAACTCACTTAGAAGAAATGTGGAAAATTTATAAACTAGAAGATGAGTCAAGATATTTTGTGCAGGGCCTCCCCGGGGGCGCAGTGATTGAGCGCTGGGTTGCAAAGCTGCCCGCGGCCTCTGCGGCGCCAGTTCGATCCCCAGCCGCTCCCGGGCCACCAGAGGAGGGTCCCACATGGCGCGCAGACCTCTCCTGCAGCCCGCTGCTGCCCTCAGCAGTGTACTTCGGTCCTTCTGCCTGCTCTGCTCCCCGTTCTGGCTCTGGTGAATTCTCTCACCCTCCCACGCTTCTGACTGTACCCAGTGCTTGTATAAACAAACAAACAAACAAACAAACAAACAAATAAATAAATAAAACATGCCTCTATTAAAAAAAAAACATATTTTGTGCAGACCTTTCTGATAATACCTAATCAACACCATACTCACTATCTAAGAGGTAGGAAGGCAAGGCCAGGTAACCATATAAATGAGAGGATACTGTTAAATAATAGTGAAAAAAATAGACACACTAAAACTATAACACACACTAGGATCCGTAATATCCTTTCCCACATCATTCACAATTACTTGAAACTTTTATAGATGTTGAGAACAAGCATTCAACTGATGTGTAATTTTTCCAAAGATAAATTTACATTTTCCTATGGTCACTCCATTTCCCTCGGTATTACATGAATTAGGGAGTTTAAGAAAATTTTCCCAAAGAATCTTTTTAATTTAGTTCCTTAAGTGAACCAATGAATCCTTTATTTCAGCATCAACATAGAAATCATCATACCAAGCTTCTTTTCTGATCATAGAGGTATAGAACTAGAAATCAGTCAAAAGAGGAAATTGTGGAAACCATAAATAAGTGGTAACTAAACAACAATATAATAACTATTGGGCCAGTGAAGAGATCATATGAGAATTCAAAAAATATCTGAAGAGAAATGAAAATAAATTCATGACTTCTCAAAATTTAAGGGATGCTACAAAAAAGGTTTTAAGAAGTAAGTTTATTAGCAATACTTGCCTACCATAAAAAAAAAATCCCAAGTAAAAATGAAATTTACAACTGAAGAAAAATGAAAGCAAAAAATCATTAGAAAAAAACAATAAATATTAGAGGAGAAATAAATAAAACAGGTATCAAAAACTTAATTCCAAAGATCAAGGAAACCAAGAGATAATTCTTTAAAATGATAAGCAAAATAGACAATAAATAAATAAATAAATAAATAAATAAATAAATAAATAAATAAATAAGACCTCCCTGGTGGCACAGGGGTTAAAGTCAGTGCTATCAGGCTATCACCAGCCATTGCAGCATGAGTTCCATCCCTGGCCAGGGAGCTAACCCACATGGTGCCACAGACCTCTCCTGTCTCTCCCACTGCTCCTCTTAGCAGTGTATTTCAGTAAATCCACCTGTTCTGTTACCCACTTTGTCTCTGGTGAATCCTTTCACTTCCCATACCGCTGGCTTACACCCCAGTTCTTGTATGCATACATAAAAATAAATCTTTAAAAAAAAATATTTGCCATACTCACAAAGAAGATAGTGGTGAACTAAATGTACTATAAACAAATAATGACTTGTAATGATGCACATATGAAACTTATATAATGCTATAATGCATTGTTACCTTAATAAAAAAAATTTAAGTAAATGATTCCAGGAATGTTGGAGCAAGTGCTTTTATGAGTTAGTTAATCTCTGAAGAGTCAAAGTTAGTTAAATATGGAAGATGGGTAATTGAATGAGAAGAGGGAAACACCAGGAAAAGATCATTTGTTTCTTGACCTGAGGAGATACCGGCAAAGGGAATTTTTCATTCAACATAAAACTTGCTGGGTACTTTTGGAGACCCAGCATGAAGGTGACTATGTTTGCTAAAACACAGCCTGTGTTCAAGATCACTGCAACACTGGCCTTGAGAGTGATCATCTTTGCTATTATAGAAAAAAAAAAAAAAGACAGAACTTAACAAGGTACCAAGAGAATGGTAATCATGTGAAATAATGAGAAACCACCCAAGGGAAATTTGCAAAAGTTTGGTGACAGGAAATTAGGTAACAGTTCACTAAACAACTTTCCAATTCTCAAGTGAGGAGCAATGAGCATTATTAGTAGACATTTCCATCAGTTTCTAGATCATCTCCTCTAAATGAGCTCTAGGCTGATAATGAGAAACTCTGAGATTCAAATTTCAGGCATTAATTAATTAAACCCTTATTATTTTCAACCCTTATTAATCTTGACTCAAGTCTGGTCTTTCTCAGCTAGCAATTCTGATTTCCTTCTTCCTTCCTGAGTTCCATCAATGCCAGGATCTCTGGCTGTTTAAACTCAATTATGGTATGACAGGATGGCCTTATCGACTGGCTCTCAAAATATACTTGGAATGACCAATTTTCAATCTCCAATATGTACATATTGTTGAACCTTTATTGACTTCAGAAACTTTCTCATTCCTTTGACAAACCAGTGGGCTTTAGAAGTTACTTAAGGAAACAAACAAACAAAAAAAAACAAAACAGTTACTTTTCAGTTCAAGCATCTTACTTTATTTTTTTATTAAGGCAACATTGGTTTACAATATGTATATTATTTAGAGGTATAGAGGTGATCCACACCACATCCATCACCAAAACACTCATGGTTCACCACCATAGTCTATTGTGCCCCCATTCCACTCTATTCTCCTCCCCCTCTCTCCTCCTCTCATAGCCTCAATTCTACAGTCATATTTCTAGGGTTTGTTATTGGCTTGATTTTATCTGACCCTATGTTTTGTTTTTCTGTATTCCGCATTAAGTGAAACTATCCAGTATTTATTTCTACTTTGATTTATTTCACTTAGCATAATCTCCTCCAGTTCCATCCATGTCATCATAATGGCAAGAGTTTATATCATGTTTTCTTTTTCTTTATAACTGAGAAGTATTTCTTTGTGTATATATACCACATATTCCTAACCTACTCATCTGTCTTTGGACAATTAGGTTGTTTACAAAGTTTGGCTAGTGCAAATAGTGTTGAAGTAAACACAGGAGTGCACATACCCTTTGAATTTGTGTTTTTGTATTGTTCAGGTAGATACCTGGGAATAGAATTGCTGGAAATTTTGGTAGATATTTTTAATATTTTGATAAATCTCCATATTGTTTTCCATAGAGATCAGGCCAATATATAGAATATGAGGATTCCTATCTCTCTACATCTTTGCCAACAGTTGTTCTTTCTGGTTTTTTGATATGAGCCATTGCCACAGGTGTGAGGTGATATCTCATTGTCATTATGATCTGCATTTCCCAGAAGATGATGAGCATGTTTCCGTTGGCCATCATTATGTCTTCTTTGGAGAAGTGCCTTTATAACTCCTCTATCCATTTTTTGATTGGGTCATTTGTTTATTTTCTGTTGAGTTCTTTGCAGATCTTGGCTATCAGCTCCTTCTTGGATGTATGGTGTGCAAACAAATTCTCCCATTCAGTAGAGCGTCCTTCTGTTTTAGTGATAGTGTTTTAATTTAGTGTTTAAAAAGTTTCTTTCACTCTGCAGAAGATTTTTAGTTGATATAGTCCCAATTGTTTATATTCTCTTTTGTTTTTCTTGCTGTTGGAAATAAATCACAAAGATATCACTGAAGCCTATATCATGGAGTATTTTGCCCATGTTTTCTTCCATGTATTTTATGGCTTCAGGTCTTATATCCAGGTCACATCCATTTTGAGTTGATTTTTGTGTGTGGTATGAGACAGTAGTCTAGTTTCATTACTTTGCATTTGGCTTATGCTTTGGGAAGGGAGAAAGTGGACAAGGAAAAAGAAGGACAGTATATATAAAGGTCTAACTGTTGTAGAAGAAAGTAGGATGAAATAATCAAGAAAAAAAGAAGCATATGGATGGAGATAAGGTCAGCCATATTAACCCCTTTCCCCCCTGTTTTTCTTTCCAACAAGGTGCGAGCTAAAGGGGTAAAGGTCTTTTATCTAAAGGAAAGAGAAAGCCTTCAAATGGTTGTTGACAAAAAAAATTTACACAAGGGGCCTCCCTGGTGGCGCAGGCAGTTGAGCACCACACTGTGAAGCTGTCCATAGCCTGCAGTCGGATTTGATCCCTGCCAGCCGGTGAGAATCCCACATGGCGCAGCAGACCTCTCCTGCCGCCTTCTGCGCCCCTCAGCAGTGTATTTCATCAGTCTGCCTGTTCTGTTCCCCGCTCTGTCTCTGGTGAATCCTCTCACCCTCCCGCACATCCGGCCTGTACCCCGGTACTTGTATAAATAAATCTTTTTTTTTTTTAAAAAAAGAAAATTTACACAAAATTTGGTGTTCGGAAAGAACTCCATCCATTAAAAAAGCTGACATTAATTTCTGTTAAACAATCCTAAAATAGTCACTGACTGCTCATACAAAGTAAGATTAGTTTTTTCTGGAATGATTATTTCTTAGACCTTCTCAGATTACATATGTGGTAGGTGTTTCATTTAAGTGAGATAATTTTTCATTTTTTATTTATATTATAGTGTAGCTTAATTCATTGAGTGTCAGTTGAGTTCTTAAAATGTGCCTAGTAGCTACTCAGTTAATATGTTTCATGCATATATGATACATATTTATCATTTGTAATTATTTTATGTAACATTAGAAACCATCAATTTAAAGGAGATAATTACAAATGGTAAGAGTACATTCATCTAAGGTGAGTTGTTTTCACATTTTAGTATGCACATACTTAGAATTATTTGATTTGTCAAATTTTTGATAGGGTCAGAAGTTATATATTGTAACAAACATCTAAGTGATTATGATTTTCATGAGAAAATCAAGCTTTGAGAAATACTGTACTGAAAATTATTTAAGTAATGCTGAGGATAGCTTTTTTTAAAAGATTTATTTTTATTTTTATACAAGAGTTGGGGTACAGGCCAGAGGCATCGGGCAGTGAGAGGATTCACCACAGACAGAGCGGGAAACAGAACAGGCAGACGGACTGAAATACACTGCTGAGGGGAGCAGCGGGCACGAAAGGAGAGGTCTGCCATGCCATGTGGGATTCTCCCTGGCCAGCCGGGAATCAAACAGGTGCTACAGAGGCTGAGGACAGCTTCACAGCGCTGCGCTCAACCCACAGCGCCATCAGGGAGGCCCCAAGGATAACTTTAATAATGAAATTTTCTTCCTTAAATTATATTTAAATAATATTAATGCCATTTAAATTGATCCATTCATCAGTCTTCAGAATATAGGAAAGTAACTTGTGTGTATTCCATTTGTAGAAAAGACAGTATGCTGGAGTAGTATGAATAACAGATTTAATTTATAAAATCTCTTATTTTTCTGAGGTTCAGAAGATGGTGGGCATAAAAGTCTAAGATTTTGTAGAATACACTAGTCACAGCTAAGTCTTTATACACATAGATATAAGAAATAAAAGCAGCATTTGATATCAATTCGCTTGGGCAATTGCTTATTTTCTTTATGAGATATTAATTAAATGATAAATGTGAATGATAAAAAATCATCTTTCTTAGAGTGAGACTTATAGAATACTGTGAGAAAGGGTCAAATTAGCAGGGCAATCATTCAGAGTCACTGGAGATGACTGAAGGACTTAGAATAAATTAGGAAGCATTTATTTTTTTAAAAAATGTGGGACCTCCCTTGTGGCCTAGGGGTTGTCTCACCATTATCACTGCAACAGCCTGAGTTCAATACCCAGCCAGGGAGCTAACCCACATGATGTAGCACACCTCTCCTGCCTTGCCCACTGCTTCCCTTAGTGTATTTCAGTACATCTGCCTGTTCTGTTCTCTGCTCTGCCTCTGGTGAATCCTCTCATTCCCCCACCTCTGGCCTACATCCCAGTTCTTGTACACACACTAAAAAGAAGTATATATGAAATACATAACACTTATTATGCATCATTGTACATTAAAAAAGATCGTTGTAGCATTGGGATGTCATATCATTTGAGCTAGATATTGCATCCTATACTAGTCTCATGTGCAGAAGAACTATATCAGTAGGCTCAACAGCTGAATGGCAACTCCAATTTACCCTAGACCCCTGAAGTGAAAGAGCTTTTCTGAGTGTGTCTGGTAGTCAGGGTGTATTGTACTGAAAGCTTCAATCTCCCCCAGCAACATGCTCTAGAAGATTACATAGGGGCAGTGGTGGCAGCCAAATGGCAGCACCAGCTCTTTACTTCCCCTATTACTCCCTCCAGGGATGATATGAGAGAAAACTGGTGAAGAGTGACTTCTCTATCCTACCCTACTCCAAATTTAGTTCCACAGCACAGAGATTCTGCAAATAGGAGATGGGCACAATATTTCAAATTTGATGAAAAACATTAGTATACATAGAGGGATGATCAAACTCCAAGTAGGATAAAAACAAAGATCTATCCCTAGACACATCATAGCCAAAATATTCAGTCATAAATTAAATAATATTGAAAGTAGTGAGAGAAAATTACCTGATTATGTACAAAAGAATCACAATCAGATTAACAGCTGACTTCTCCTCAGAAGCAGTGGAGGCCAGACTGCAGTAGGATGATATATTCCAAGTGCTGAAAGAAAAAGATACATAATTCTCAACCAAGGATCCTATAAACAACAAAACAATCTTGTAAAAATCCACAGTTATATAGTGCAGTCAACAACAGATCACACATATGGTGATAGTTTCACCAGGCAATACCATATTGCCTAGGTGTGTAAAAGGCTATACCATTTATGATGCTTATATGACAAGATCACTTCATGATTTATTTCTCAGAATGTATATCTTTAGTTAAATGACACATGACTGTAAAGTTAAAAAAAATCCATAATAAAAAAATCTGAGAGAATTCACGGTTAATAGACCTGTCTTAATAAAGGAAATTATTTAAGCTGAAAAGAAATAAACCACACAGTAACTGAAAACCACACAATGTAACAAAGAAACAGTAAACATAATTATTTTTCTAATTATAAAAGAGTATAATTACATTTTCCTTTTCCTTTCTTCTGTGAGCTGATTTACAAAGCAATTGTATAAAATGGTATGTATAAAATTGAATTCTTGGGATATAACAGAGAAATGCAATGCATTTGAAATAAGAACACAAATGAAGCCTGTAAAGATAAAGCTGAACAGTTTTATTAAATTTTGCTAACTGTACTTCAGATATTAAGTCCTAGGGCAAGTTAGGGTTAAGCAGGTAACATCAGGGACAGTACAGGCAGGGAACTTCGGGAGAGTTAAAGAGTCTTCTGAGATGAGAACAGTAAATTCTAAGAAGTGCTAATCAAAACATACTCCAGAGATGAGGTCCGGAAGTCCAGGAGGACTAAATAAACAAGGGCAGTAAAACTTGAGAGAATAAGACTTTGGACAGGGGAGGTATAAGGAGAAACTCTAAGATAAGAACTGGGAAAATGGGCACATCTGCCTGGGGGAGTATAGTCATTGGGTGAGAGAGCCAATCACAAAGTAGGATGATGAGATTTTATTCATAGAATAGAGAAAAAATATTTAAATATCCTGTAGACACAGGTCCATGGCAGCATCTTTTGCTGTTCCTTGGCATCGCTACCTTGGTCTTTATGCGTTTGTTCTTTTTCCTCTAAATAAACTTCTCTATTGTTCTCTAAATAAAATTTGCTTCTCTCAGGTTATTTATCTGAGAGTCCATCTGCAAATTCCTTTCTACAATTTTGTGGGAGAAGAACCCGTGGTGGTTCATGGGCTAAATTCCTGGCTTTTCACAGTGAGACCAGGGTGAAAAGCAGCATCAGCAGCTGTACTCATGGTAACAGTGCACACTGGCTTCAATATTACATTTTTACAAATTGAATGTTTGTGGCAACTTTGCACTGAGTAAATCTATTGGTGACGTTTTCTAACAGCAATTGCTCTAACAGCTTATGTCTCTATATAATATTTAATTAAGGTACATAAATTCCCCCAGTAAATTTTTTATTGAAGTAATATTTAAAATATTGTAAATTTTTATATAATATACTTTATAGGCTACATTATAGTATACACATAACCTTATGTGCACTGGAAACAAAAAAAATACATGTGACTTGACTTACTGTAATATTTGCTTTATTACAGTGTAGAAACAAATCTGTAGTATATCTGAGGTATGCCATGTTAGAATAAGGAAATTATAGCATCTGTTACTGAAGATAACCAGAGATGGTAATTAAGGTCAATAAAACAAATTCTATAAATGATCCCCTTTTTATATTTCAATTAATTTAAGCATCTTGCCTCCTCTCTCTGTTTTCATGATAAGAGGCTAGCAGAGAGGAAGCAAGCTACAGAGAGCGAGCGAGCGAGCGAGAGAGAGGGAGGGAGAGAGAGAGAGAGAGAGAGAGAGAGAGAGGAAGGGTGAGGGAGAGAAGGAAAAAAGAGAGACTGCATTATTGCTAATCAAGGGAAAATAATGGATATTTTCCTCCCCTTCCTTTTCTATTTCCATGGTCTTCTTAAATGCATCTAAATTCCAATAAGCAAAAATTATTTAGAATTCCAGGACCAATGGAGAGTAGACTTATAAGGAGTTAGGATCATCTAGTAAAACATCTTTAGTTACAAGTGAGGAGTATTAATGTTTCACCACACAGAATAAACAGACATTTCCTATCACTCTAATGTTCATTTCAATAAGACAGGATTCTTCTTTCTTTATTCAACAAGTTGTCACCTGGGAAGAGACACCATCAATTATGATAGACTGTGCTGTAGTCACGAGGTTAAGGATTTGGGTTGTGAAAAATGGTGAGACAAGTCAAGCGCAGCAAAAGACTGACATTGAAACAAAGACTTGAGTACTTGTTGAGAAAAAAAGTATTTTGAAGAGAGAAAGGCTGCTCTGAGGGTGGGGAGAATGAAGCTTCTAGTTGAATTGGATAAAAAGCATCTATGCCTAAGATAAAATATAATGCAATATATAATAGTTACTGCTCAGACAAAGGAAGCACAAAGTTTTTAGTGTTGGACCTTTCTGGTGGTGCAGGGGTTAAAGTCTCAGCACTATCAAGTTATCACCAGCCACTGCAGCATGAGTTTGATCCCCAGCCAGGGAGCTACCCACATGGTGCAGCAGACCTGTGCTGTCTCACCCGCTGCTCCCCTCAGCAGTGCATTTCAGTAGATCTTCTGTTCTGCTCCCCATTCTGTCTCTGGTGAATCCTCTCACCACCTGCACCTCTGACCACCCCAGTTTTTGTATGCATAAATAAATATAAATAAATCTTTAAAAAAAGTCTTTAGTATTAAATTTGCACAAATCACAGAGCTATTGACCAACAGCATAATTTTCCTTTTTACTCAGTGAATCTCACTCACAGTTACTAGCTATCCTCAGGTAAATTCTGAATTATTTATTCCTCACCAACATCATATACAGAAATTACAAATGAAATTCTTAATTTTAACTTCAACTCCTGGTTGGATTTGATTGTCAAAGAAATATCAGGATCAACTGCCTGAAAAATGAACTAAGTACACTGGACAAGAATTTTGTATAGAGGATTACTGAATATGTTTCAGGATGAGGGAAGGTTTAAGGATTTCAGTATCTCTTCTAAGAGCCATTGTAGATTACTTAAGGGTTTTAAGCAAAGATGCATCTATGGGTGTGAAAAGGAGGTGACCTCAAAGTATGACATTTTAAAAAGATGACATTGACTAAAATGTAGAGACTGTTAAGAGAAAATGTTAGAAAATATACATAAATTAATAATATATAGTTATGTCAGTAGAAGAACTGTTAAGAACTATTAATGGGTAGAACAACTATTAAGACACTTTTCCAAAGAAGATATATAGATGGCCAACAGACACATTTAAAAAATCAGAAAATGATTTTGCGTCAGGAAAATGCAAATCAAAACTACAAGATATCATCTCTCTCCTGTGAGAATGGTTTATATCAAAAAGACTAGAAAAAAAAAACAAGTGTTGGCAAAGGGGTTAGAAAAGACCTTAAATTTGGATTTGAGCATGTTGAATTTGATGATTCTTAAAACTTTTGAAGACTCAAAAAAGTGGTTGGAATATGAAAATATCAAGAGAAATAAAAGAATATAAAACTGCTCAGGGGCAGGCTGTCAAGTTGCCTTACAGTGAATGCTAACAACACAAAGTGTGGTTCTAATTGTTACACCAGGGTATGTCTGGGGAAGGACTCACTGATTAGTTCACAATGCCCAGTAGAACAACGTTGCCTTCATCCTATAGGGAATCCACTGGTAACTTTCACTGAGGGAATTCCAAGGTTCTTTTTTGTAGCATTTTCAGGAATGCATACAATTAAAAAAATCACAAATATGTAGATATATGTGCATATATATATATATATATATATATATATACACACACACACACTTGAAGTTCCCAATGAGAACCTTTGCACAAGTGATCACTGCTTTATTCTACAGCTTCCACTGTTTTTGTTTTAGGTTTTAAATGGAAATGCAGGCATGGACATGGAGACAGACCTAGCCTTATTAGTTTGGCAATTTATGTTGATGACTCTGGCCCTAATGCAGAATATGGCACAGGGAAAAATAAGTCTGTTATATTTTTTGGGGGGGAAACAACTGATCTTTCTTTAAGAAAATACCACTTTTTCAATCTCCTCAGGACTTGCTGGTGAGGACACTGACCTAATTTAATTATTTATAATTTTTTGATTTGCCTATCTGATGATGAAATACACAGCTAAGATATGAAAGTTCTGGTAATCTTAAAATATTTTCTCTTTCTTTTCAGGATTGAAAATTCTAAATCACTATCATAGGTAGTAATTGTTTTACTGTTTAGAAGACAAGTATATTAAGATTTCTTAGTAAACTTAGAATAATAGAAAAATAAGACAAGAAGGAAAAATCAGAGGCTATCTCATGCTATAAAATTTTTAGTATGGACAACTAAACTCTTTGCTCAAACATCCTTAATACAGTCATGGAATCATGAGAAGATGGGTGAAGATCATCAAGGATAACTTTCTTAGTCTCCTTAATTCCAAATAGATAGGGATATATGTGTTTTATCCATATCTATTATCCGTATGGATACAGACATCTGTGTGTTTAAATCTTATGAAAAAAGATTTCAAATATCTAATAGCTCTTTGCTTAATTATAAATGTCATAATATCAATTATGAGTTCATGGTGCAAGAAATTGGGCAGGCTCATTTAGAGCAAAACCTCCACTTTGGGCACTAAATGATTGTTCTGGGTGTTCAATTTTCAGCAGAGACATATGTCAGTGTTCTTGCTGGTTGTGTTAATGAATAAGAGAAATAATGTTTTTGGACCTATTGTAAAGTTAAGTAAACCCAATATGGATAAATAGGGAAAATTTTAATGTATTTTAATCAACAACAATTTATGTGTTAAAATTGTGTTACTAATTTTAGTTTGAGAAACAATTGAATGTACATCCCAAATCACAAGTGAGTTTTCTCCTCAAGGTATTCTAAGTGTGTCTGCATGCCACTCTAAATAGCTTGGAATTGTTTATGGGTAGAACAACTATGTTACTTAAATTGATATGTCTTAGAACAAAACCAAAGTATTTGAAGATCATATCAAATATTCCATCTGTAATAGTTATGAAAATTATAAGATATTTAGCATATAACAACAAAGGAAAGTAGATGTAAAGAAAACTAGAGAGATAATTTACTGTACTTGTTTTTTATACTTTGTTTAAAAAATATTTTTCAACTATTCAAAAAATAGAAATAAAAAAGGAAAAAGTGAGAATAAAGATGACTCTCAGTAGCTGAAATCATGTATCACTGAAAATATTCAAAAATATGTTATATAATCTAAAATAATCTGATTTTAAGATACATTGTTATAAAACACTTACATGGCTAATTCCTATTTTTTTTTCATTAAAATGCAATACTACTAAATGCAATACTAGAACATTGTTCCTGTTTCTTTTTGTTCTCTTCCCCTCTTATTAACAAGTTATGACTATCATTCAATATGTCATTGTACACATATAAATATGTGCAGTTGTATAAACAGAGTAATAATGTATCATTTTTATCACAAAAACTTTCAGGAGGAGTGGTTTTTCCCTCTTCCCTCTCCTTTATTCTTTCCTTGCACCTACACCAAGACAATAAACATCAACAACCTGATGTCATTTCATACAATCTTTGTTCATATTGTTACAAGCTAATATATGTGTGTTCATAGATGTATATGTAGCAAGAATCATAAGACCTTATAGTCTGTTTAATGTGATTGTATTACGTATGTTCCCATTTCTCTATCAGTGTGGTGTTGCCAATGCAACATCTTTTCATCTTATTTTACTTAGTTTCCTAACACATGTGGAAATTTCCTTGAGTTAATGAGTAGAACAATAGCTTATTTTTAAACAATTGCCATAATACTGACTAGTAAGAATAAACCAGGATTTGTAAAACCACTGCTTCATCTGATTGGTTTTCATAATATTTCCAGTCTTCTGCCACCATGAACAATGCTGCAGTGAACTTCCCTCCATATGAACTGATACATTATTACTATGGATTGAATTGTAGGTCTGCATCACTTGGTTGAAGAGTAAGTATATTTTTATTTTTAAAAGATGTTGTCAAATTGCACTTAAAAGACTTAATAATTTCATTGTGATTAGAAAGTGAGAGTGACCCTTTCCAAATTTCCAGAAGCAATAATTTTGCTAGTCTCAGTAGTCTTATTTTTATATTTGCACATCCTGAATACTGAGGAAGATAAGCATCTTTTCCTAAATTAAATATGATGATACAATTTTCAGTAACTTGCTTATTCAGTTGCATTTTCATTGTTCTATTTTTGTAAAATTTCTTTGTATGTGATTGGTACTCATTTTACTTTCAGTATTAGTTATACATATGTCTTCTAAAATTCAAATCATCCTTCACTTTATTGTAGGTTTGACACATACACCATTTTCACGCAACTAAAAATTATATCTTTATAATTTGGGGGTTTTTAAATCTTAGTCAAAGATTTTTTATAACATTTAAATTGTATTTATTTCATGATTATTTTTAAGTCCATAGAACAGACTTACTTTCTGTTCACACTTTTTGCTTTAATTTGAATTTAAAGTTTATGCTGTTACATCAAAAAGTGATTAGCAAAAGTTTTTTCCAAATCAGCGGGGTGTCTGTTTTGGTTAATGTCTCTTTTGCTGTACAGAAGCTTTTCAGTTTGATGTAATCCCAGGTGTTTATCTTTTCCTTGACTTTCTTTGCTTTGGGTGACAAGTCTTTAAAGAGGTTACCGAAATGTATGTCTTCTAGTATATTTTATGGTTTCAGGTCTTATGTCCAGTTATTTTATCCATTGTGAATTGATTTTTGTGCATGGTGAGAGATAGTGGTCTAGTTTCATTTTTTTGCATGTGGTGATCCACGGTTGTTGCTGATAAAAGGAATTATGCTCAGTGAAATAAGCCAGAAGGAAAAAGAAAAATATCGGATGGTTTCACTTATAGCAGGAATATAGGGGAACCCAATAAGACATCAGTGTAAAAAAATAATAACAGTACAAAACACAACAAAGCAAAACCAGACAATTATAAATCAGAGACATCCTGCAGGGGAGGAGGAGGGAGAGGGATCAGAGGGAGGGAGGGAGGAGCACAGGAGACTGAGGTGATGGTGCCAGGGTGCATTGGTGAAGGAAACTCTATGGGGGACTACACCTGAGGGGGAGGGGGGAAGCAAATACTGTTTAAAAATGAACGGTGATGTAAAAAAACGTTAAAAAATTTTTCAAATGATGAGCATTCTAATCTTAATTAAGATTCTAAATGAATTTAATTTCAATTCTAATGACATATTTATAATATTAATTCACCTTACTAAGAACAATTTTAACTGTCTGTTTCTCCAGAAAATATATAATACCATTTGGTAATTTTCTTTACATAGGTCATATATTTGGCTGCTAGAGGGGGAAGAAGAGTAGAAGGGAATAAAGAGCCCAGAGGCATAAAGGACTGTGAGTGCTTTGAGTGGTGGTGGTGTTGTAACAGATATCTTTCGGGGTGTGAACTTACTCCCCTAAATCAAGGACAGTGGTATAAACCAATGTTACCACAATAAA
Source organism: Talpa europaea (assembly GCF_964194135.1). Classification (NCBI taxonomy): domain Eukaryota; kingdom Metazoa; phylum Chordata; class Mammalia; order Eulipotyphla; family Talpidae; genus Talpa; species Talpa europaea. The sequence continues at coordinate 84,986,973 of NC_140070.1, forward strand.
GAAAAAAAAAGGAAAAAAATATTATTTCAATGTACTTTAAGGTTTTATCGCATTATAACTGAAATATTTCTCTTACTTCCTTCTGGTAATCATTGTTCAGAAAAAAACCTAGTCGTTATTTATGTATTCATTCAGCATGCAGTGCTTATTGAAACCATGATATTTAATTATAATAATATAACATCAGCATAAGATATTAATTGATCTATATTTTTGTATTTTATTATTCCTTTATTATTTATTTTTGTATTTTAAATACATTAGAATTTTCAAGAAAATACTGCATAATAATGGTAAGTGAACATTTCAATCTTTTAATTTGGAGATGCTGTATTATATAAAATGTACATTGTTAGTTTTGATCACTAATATTTAGCATATTAAATAGCTGAATTATGTTATTTTAAAATATTCTTAAGTTAGAAAGTAATTATTAAACTGCAGCCAATTTTTCCAAGTGAAATATATACCCACATCTCTTGTTCATGGAATGAAATCTTTACATATTCTCTTTATATATTTTTCTAATTTTTAGGACCTGTTTCCCAAGTTCTTGTTGTTTATAAAGAACACTTGCTCCAGGATCAAAATGCATATCTTCTGAACAAAAGAGATACATAAGCAGGGAAGATGGATTTTTTAAAAATAAAATGTGATTATTTTCATGGTCTTTTGTGAGAGTATTATTTACTTTTTCATTGCAGTGATCACCGCAAGTGAATATGATGGACAAAAACAAGACACAGGTGACTCAGTTTGTTCTCACAGGACTCACAGATAGTCCTGGACTGCAGGTTCCTCTGTTCCTGGTGTTCTTGGGCATCTACCTCATCACCATGGTGGGCAACCTTGGACTGATTTTTCTCATCTGGAAGGACCCCCAACTTCACACCCCCATGTACTTCTTCCTTGGAAGTTTAGCCTTTGCAGATGCTTGTTCTTCATCATCTGTGCTCCAAAAATGCTAGTTAATTTTTTATCAAAGAATCACATAATATCACTTGCAGAGTGCATCACCCAATTTTATTTTTTTGCCTCCAGTGCAAACACAGAATGCTTCCTTTTGGTAGTGATGGCCTATGACCGCTATGTGGCCATATGTAACCCCCTGCTTTATCCAGCAGTAATGTCTAATATCGTCAGTATTCAATTATTAGGTGTTTCATATATCATTGGGTTTCTTCATCCCATGATGCATGTGGGTTTGTTATTTAGATTAACTTTCTGCAAGTCCAATGTAATACATTATTTCTATTGTGAAGTTTTACAACTGTTTAAGATTTCCTGTACTGACCCTACAATTAACATGCTCCTGATTTTTATATTTTCAGTCTTTATCCAGTCTTTCACCTTTGTGACTATCATCATTTCTTATTCTTATGTCCTCTTTGCCATCTTGAAAAAGAAGTCTGAAAAGGGCAGAAGCAAAGCTTTCTCCACTTGCAGTGCCCATCTACTGTCTGTCTCTTTGTTCTATGGTACTCTCTTCATCATGTATGTGCGTCCTGGGTCTGGACCAGCTGAAAATCAGGATAAAATGTATTCTCTATTTTACACAATCATAATCCCCCTACTAAATCCTTTTATTTATAGTCTGAGGAACAAAGAAGTTATAGGTGCCTTGAGAAGAATAATAAGTAAGTAAAGATTTCTTAAGGCAAATTTTAAACTTGTTCTTTTCAAACACTGCAAAACACAAGGGGCCTGGAGTTAAGCAAGTAGCTTAATTTTAAGGGTGCTAGCATCTAGGGCAGTTTCTGAGTGCTGTGTAATAAACTCAGTGAAATGGTTATTTTGTTTCAGTGGAAGGAAATTCTTCATATGACATAAAATTTTATTCTCTATGAAAAACAGAACATTCTTTTAAAAATTGAATATTTTGATTTGCAATTTTTGACTCTGTAATCTCCTCTAAAATAAATACAGTAGTTTGTAACTTTACTGTGACAGACATGTGCATGTTAATTTGAGGTTGCTGTGACTGAGCCAAGCATATGAGAGACTTGTTGCTTCACACCAGTTCATAGATGCAGATGAAGTCATTTCTTGAAAGAAACTATACCTGAAGAAAAATCTTTCTTTGTAGTGAAGAAAAATCTTTCTTTGTAGTGAAGAAAATGTTTTAAAAGCATAGGCTATAAGTGATTAGTGGATTTTAATGAGAATAATAAAAATACACTATAGAAATATGATTAAAATATATCAAAATACATAGTATATTCTATCAGGGAAATTATAGGCAATATTGATATTCAAGAATTTGTGGATTTTGCAAGATTCCAGATATATTTCCTCAGATATTAGGAGTCTACTGCATTTATCTTCATGTGTTTAACAAAGCAGAAACTCATAAAATTGCATAGCTACCATTCTTCTTAAATTGATAATAGCAATAATAATGTTTATTGTTATTATTTAGTAAAAGTAAAAGTAAAAGTAATTTACTTCTGCAATTGCATGCTGCAACATTTCTTAATTTGGGAAGTGCCACTGGAATGTTTCTCAATTCTTAAATGTTGCAAAAATCTTAAATATGATTATTTTCCTTCATTGACTGCTTTGTAAAGAATGTGTTATGAATGTTATCCCTAAATTTAAAGGAATGCTAAAGTGGTAAATGTATAATTTGTTTTAATCTGCAATATCTTTGGATATTCATTGCTGCAAAATCTCCAGGTGATGGCCTCATACTGCTGAGCAATAAGTAAGAATTAAGAAGAAGAATCATGTATACAGAAGACTATCTATGGACCTAATGGATATGCAAAATGGACAGTAAGAGGGGGAGGACATGAAGGAAGGAGTGGTATATGGTAGAGGGATATGGGTGCACTGGTGTTGGGAATGAGGGTGATGATATGCATCTGAAGAGGTGTGAATCTATTATTCTGAATCATATACAGCTATAAATCATGTACCTCAAAAAAAAAGGAAACACAATAAACAAATGGTGGTGGAACAACTGGATATCTGAGTGTAAAACAGAAAGTGAACTTGATCCAGATAATATAAAATTATTCAAAATTGGTCACAGATCTACATATTCAGCCAAGTAACATAACACCAAAGGTACAACACATAAAAGAAAAAAAAGATAAATTAACATCGCCAAAATAAAAGAATTGCTATTCACAAAACATGGCTAAAACGAAAAGACAAACCATGGAATTTCATAAAACATGTATAAATCATATATTTAATGAAGGATCAAAACCAGGATATAAGAACTATCAGCTCATCAATTCAGGTCATGAAAGTGCAAATCAAAACCACAATAGAAACCATCTCAAACTTATGACAATGGCCCATATCAAAAAGACCAGAAACAAGTGCTGGCAAGGATATGGAGAAAAAAGAACCCTGTACACTTTTGGTGGGAATGTAGACTGCTCCAGCCCCTTGGAAAACAATATGGAGTGTTTTCAAATAATTAAAAATAGATCTACCATAGGATCCACCGATTCCACTCCTAGGTATCAAACTAAAGAATGCAATAGTGTTAATTTGAAGAGATAGATTCTCTCATATGTTCACTGCAGCACTATCTATAATAACCAAACTATGGAAACAACCTAAGTGGCCAAAGGCTGAAGAGTGAATTAAGAAGAAGTGGTATATATACACAATAGAATACTACTCAGTTATAAAAAAATGATAAATTCTTGCCATTTGCAACAACATGTATAGAACTGGGGAACATAATACTAAGTGAAATAAGTAAGAAGGAGAAAGACAGATACTGAATGGTGTCAATTATATGTGGAATATAGAGAAACAACACAAACAGAACCAAACCAGTAATAAACCCTGAAGTCTGACTACAGAATTGAGGCTAACAGAGAGGGAGATTGGAGAGCAGGATGTGGAAGGGGCCCACTGGACTATGGTGGAGAACTATGGTTGCCTTGGTGGGGGGTTGTGTTGTGCTAACATACATACATCTGAAGAGGTGTGATCCTAAATCATATATAGTGTTGTAAATCAAAGTTACCTCCATTTAAAAAAATCAAAATTTAGCAAACAAATAATCCTATTTAAAAAATGTGCAAAATATTTGAACAAGTGTTTCACTTTAAATCATCAGGGAAATGCAAATTAAAATCACAATGAGATAACAGAACCCACCTAATAACTGAACTTGAAAAGACAATCCATACTTGAAGCAGTAATATAGGCCTATTATACTTACTGAAAGGCAACAAAATGAATTGAAAGATAATTACACAAAATCTAAGGGAGCAGTAAATTTAAGTAAAATTTTGGTTATACTAAAAGCTACCTCTGCACATCATATTGCCTACTCAATCTTTTTAGCAAATCATCTTTTATTTATTTTTTTCCCTCTATTTAAAAATCTTTCAAAACAAACTTCAAGGGAGGAAGTAAAATTGAATAATGAGTCTATGAAAAATATGTGCTCTGTTTCTTCCTACATAGCCATGATTCAAGTGGGGTTAAGCTTTTTTTGTATTTATATATCAGATCAAAATGATACAATAAGTAATTTTTATGTTTTAACGTAACCTTTTTTTATTTTATAAATTTTATTTTTATATTCCCCATAAATTGCAACCCCCTTATTTTGATCCCAATCCCTTCCCTCCCAGCCCTCCACCCCCCATAGAGTGTCTGTGGTTCATAGATGTTTGTTGATTTTGATTTTTACTTTCTTATAGTTATTCATTTTCCTGGTCCCTTATTTAAGTTTTCTAGATTCCTGCTATGAGTGAGACCATCTGGTATTTTTCTTTTCCTTTCTGGCTTATTTTGCTGAGCATGACTCCCTTCCAGCATCATCCATGTTGCTGCAAATTGCATGTGTTTATCTTTTTTGAATGCTGAGTAACATTCCATGGTGTATATATACCACATCTTCTTGATCCAGTCATCTATTTTTGGGCATTTGGGTTGTTTCCAAAGCTTAGCTATTGTAAACAGTGCTGCTATAAACATAGGGGTCAGGTGCTCTTTGACACTGATGTTTCTGTGTCCTTTGGGTAAATACCTAGGAGTGAAATTGCTGGATTATATGGAAGCTCTATGTTTGGTAGGTCCAGAAATCTCCACACAGCTCTCCATAGTGTTGGACCAGTTTGCACTCCCACAAAAGTGCAGAGAGTTCCTTTTTCTCCACAACCTCGCCAACATTTGTTGTTGCTAGTTTTTTTAATATGTGCCATTCTCACTGGTGTAAGATGGTATCTCATAGTAGTTTTGATTTGCATTTCCCTGATTACAAGTGATGTTGAACATTTTTTCATATGTCTGTTGGCCATTTTCATTTCTTCTTCAGAGAAGTTTCTTTTTAGCTCTTCTGCCCATTTTTTGACTGGATTATTTTCTTTGTTGTTGTTGAGTCTCATCAGCTCTTTGCAGATTTTTGTGATCAGTCCTTTATCATTAGGGTTGTGTGCAAAACTGTTCTCCCAGTCAGTGGGGTTTCTCTTTGTTTTGGTTATTGTCTCTTTTGCTATGCAGAAGCTCTTCAATTTGATGTATTCCCAGCTGTTGATCTTTGCCTTCACTATCACTGCTTTGGGTGATGTGTCTGCAAAGATGTCTTTGATGTGCATATCACGTCGTGTTTTGCCTATATTTCCTTCTATGTGTTTTATGGTTTCAGGTCTTATGTCTAGCTCTTCAATCCATTTTGAGGTGGTTTTTGTGTATGGTGTGAGGTAGTAGTCAAGCTTCATTCTTTTGCATGTAGTGACCCAGTTTTCCCAGCACCATCTATTGAACCAACTTTCTTTGCTCCAATGCATATCCTTTGCTCCTTTGTCAAAGATTAGTTGACCATAAATCTGTGGGTTTATTTCTGGATTTTCTATTCGATTCCATTAGTCTATGTGTCTGTTCTTGTTCCAATACCATGCAGTTTTGATGATTATGGCTTTGTAGTATAGTTTGAAGTCTGGGACTGTGATGCCTCCATTCCCTTCTTTTTTTTTCAAGAGAGTTTTGGCTATTCGGGGTTTTTGGTGATTCCATAGGAATTTCATCAGCAATTGTTCTATTTCTTTGAAGAATGACATTGAAATTTTTATTGGAATAGTATTGAATCTGTATATTGCTTTTGGCAGGATGGACATTTTAATAATGTTTATTCTTCCAGTCCATGAGCAGGGGATGACTTTCCATTTCTTTGTGTCTTCTTCTATTTCTTTAAACAGTGTGTTATAGTTTTCTTTGTATAGGTCCTTTACTGCTTTTGTTGGATTTATTCCCAAGTATTTGATTTTTTTTTGTTTCGATGATAAAAGGGATTTTTCTTTATTTCTTCTTCTTCAGATTTATTGTTTGTGTATAGGAAGGCTACTGATTTTTGCATGTTGATTTTGTATCCTGCCACTTTACTGAACTGATTGATGAGTTTTATTAGTTTTTCTGTGGAGTTTTTGGGGTTCTCTGTGTATATTATCATATCATCTGCAAATAGTGATAGTTTGACTTCTTCTTTTCCTATTTGGATTCCTTGTATGTCTTTCTCTTGTCTTATTGCTCTGGTTAGGACTTCCAGTATTATATTGAAAAGCAGTGGTGAGAGTGGACATCCTTGTCTTGTTCCAGATCTTAATGGGAATGCTTTCAGCTTTTCGCCATTGAGAATGATACTGGCTGTTGGCTTGTTATATATTGCCTTTATGATGTTGAGGTATGTTCCTTGTATCCCAAGAATTTCAAGGGCTTTTATCAAGAATGGGTGTTGCACTTTGTCGAAAGCTTTCTCAGATCTATTGATATTATCATATGGTTTTTTATATTTCTTTTTGTTGATGTGTTGGATAACGATTGATTTTCGGATGTTGAACCATCCTTGTGTCTCTGGAATGAATCCTACTTGGTTGTGGTGAATTATCTTATGGATACATTGTTGGATTCTGATAGCTAAAATTTTATTGAGGATTTTTGCATCAGTGTTCATTAGGGAGATTGGCCTGTAGTTTTCTTTTTTTGTGTTGTCCTTGTTTGGTTTTGGTATTAGTGTAATGTTGGCTTCATAGAATGTTTTTGGTATTATCCTTTCCTTCTCAATTTTTTGGAAGAGTTTGTGAAGGATAGGCACTACTTCATCTCTGAATATTTGGTAGAATTCATTTGTAAATCCATCAGGTCCTGGGCTTTTGTTTTTGGGGAGGTTTTTGATTACCATTTCAATTTCGCTGCTTGTAATTGGTCTGTTTAGGTGTTCTATTTCTTCTTTATCTAGCTTTGGGTGATTGTAGAGTTGTAGGAATTTGTCCATCTCTCTAGATTGTTGAACTTGTTTCCATATAATGTTCATAGTAGTTACTGATTATCCTTTTGATTTCTGCTGTGTCCATTGTGATTTCTCCTCTTTCATTAATGATCCTGTTTATTTGTGCTTTCTCCCTTTTTTCCTTTGTGAGCCTGGCTAGGGGTTTGTCTATTTTATTGATTTTTTCGAAGAACCAGCTCTTGGTTTCATTGATCTTTTGGATTGTTTTTTCTGTTTCGATTTCATTTATTTCTGCTTTGGTTTTTATTATTTCTTTTCTTCTACTGGCTTTGGGATTTTTTTTGTTGTTCTTTTGCTAGATCTTTGAGCTTCGAGATTAGGTTGGTTCTTTGAGTTCTTTCTTGTTTCTTGATGTGAGCCTCTATTGCTATATATTTTCCTCTTATTACTGCTTTTGCTGCATCCCATACATTTAGGAAATTGGTGTCCTCCTTGTCATTCAATTCAAAGAATTTTTTAATTTCTTTGTTAGTCCATTGGTCTTCCAGAAGTGTGGTTTTCAATCTCCATGAGGTACGAGAGTTTCTTGCCTTCTTTTTATGGTTTATTTCTAGTTTGATGCCTTCATGGTCAGAAAAGATGGTTGGTATGATTTCAATCTTGGTGTATCTGTTGATGTTTGTCTTGGGTCCCAGTATGTGATCGATCCTGGAGAATGATCCGTGTGCGCTTGAGAAAAATGTGTACTCAGATTTTTTTTTTGGGTTTAGTGTTCTATAGATGTCTGTTAAGCCCAAGCTCTCTAGATCCTTATTTAGAGCTTTAGTGTCTTTACTTATTTTTTGTCTCATTGATCTATCCATTGTTGATAGTGGTGTGTTGAAGTCTCCCACTACGTATGTGTTTTCTCTGATGTCTGTTTTCAAAGATGACAGTAGTTGTCTGATATACTTTGGTGCTCCTTCATTGGTGAGTATATGTTAATGAGTCTTATTTCTTCTTGAAGTACTGTCCCCTTGATGATAATGTAGTAACCATTGGGGTCTCTTTTTATCTTTTTGAGTTTGAAATCGGTTTTATCTGATATAAGTATAGCTGTTCCTGCTTTCATTTTTGGTCCATTTGCTTTTAGGATTGTTTTCCATCCTTTAACTTTGAGTCTATTTTTATCTTTTGTAGCTAAATGTGTTTCCTGGAGACAGCAAAAGGTAGGGTTTTATTTCTTAATCCAGCCTGCGACTCTGTGTCTTTTTATTGAAGAGTTTAGTCCATTTACATTTAGAGTTAATATTGATTTGTTAGCATCTGTATTTGACATTGTGTTTGTCTTTCCTTTGATTTTATTTATTTATTCTTTTAATAACTTTTTTTTTGGCCTTCTTTCATTGTTATTCGTCCCTCTGAGGTTCTGGCTTTAGGATTCCTTGTAGTATTTTTTGGAGTGGGGGTTTAGTCGTAATGAAATTCCAGAGTTTTTGTTTTGTCTGGGAAGTTCCTTATTCTTTCTTCATAGAGGAAGGAGCTTTGCGGGATAGAGTATTCTTGGTTGGCATCTGTTTTATTGGAGTCTGTTGACTATGTCCCTCCGCTCTCTCCTTGCCCGTAGTGTTTCTTCGGAGAAGTCTGATGTCAGTCTGATTGGTTTTCCTTTGAATGTTATGTGTTTCTTCCCTCTTGTCAGCTTCATTATTTTTTCCTTGTCTTGGATTCTTGGGAACTTTACTATTATGTGTCTTGCTATATTTTTCCTTTCGTCATGAAAGTTTGGTGTTCTTCTTGCTTCTTGTATATCAATTTTCAGCTCCTTCTTCATGTTTGGGAAGTTCTCTTCAATTATTTCCTAGATATTTTCTCTGTTCCTACATCTCTCTACTCTTCTTCTGGGATTCCTATAACTCTTATATTTCCTTTCCTCATGGAGTCAGATAGATCCTGAAGTCTTTCTTTGTTTGGTCTATTTCCTTTGTACTTCTCTTTCCTTTTCTGTTTTAGTTCTTTTTATTTCTGTGTCTTCAAGAGTATTTATTCGTTCTTCCATTTCATCTATTCTGCTTTCATTGCTTTTCCCAGATTTCTTTAGCACCTCCATTAATTCTTTGATCTCCTGCATTTCTTTTACTTCCCTCTTTAGGGACTCAATTTCATTCTTCTGTTCATTTATTATTTTTCCCTTATAATTTTTTTCCTTTATTACTTCTGTTAGTTTTTTAATCATGGCAATTTTAAATTCTCTTTCTGGACGGCTCAGAAGTTCTTCCAAGTTACTGTCGTTGCAATCTGGTAGGTGGTTTTTTTCTTGTGGTGTGCTTTTTTCCTGAGGAGTTGCTGGGTTGCATGTGGTTTTAATATTCCCTACTGCCTGTTTTCTAATTTGCTGTATTCCTTGGGACACTGTGTTGCTGGTACTGGCCGGCATCTTGGGCAAACTTCCCAGCTCACTTCTGGCTCCTCTGGGAGCTTTCTGCCGGTTTCAAGCAGTCTTTATTGAGAAAGGTCCCTCTTCTACAATGCCAATGTGGGGATACGCTCCCCTGTGCACCCAGTCTGCCCTGGGGGTGGGTGCCACTCCCCTGTGGGCTTGGACTGCAGGCCAGAAGGGGCCTGGTGTGGGTGAACTTCCCAGCTCACCTCTGGATCCTCCGGGATCCTTCTGCCCATTTCAAGCAGTCTTTACTGAAGAAAGTTCCCTGTTCTAAAATGCTGATGCAGGGACGCGCTCCCCTGCATGCCCGGTCTGCCCCAGCAGTGGGTGCTGCTACCCTCTGGGCTCAGACTGCAGGCCAGAAGGGGCCTGGTGTGGGCTAGCCTCCCAGCTCACCTCTGGCTCCTCCGGGAGCCTTCTGCTGGTTTCAAGCAGTCTCTACTGAAGAAAGGTCTGTGTTCAAAAATGGCGATGTGGGGAACATGCTCCCCTGCGCACCTGGTCTGCCCCAGCGGTGCTTGCCGCTCTCTAAAATTTATTTTTTTGAATGAATGTTCATTGTGATGTTAATGCATTACAGGCAAATCTAAACCACTACTACCTTTTTCAAAATTGCTCAGTAGTTTTCTTTCAAGTGGAGGCAAAGAACAAATTCCTTGATCTAGCTTCCAGTGCCCCGTGTGATCCCACCCTTGCTGGCCTCCCCGACTTCATCCATATCCTCCCTACTCTAAGTATCAGCTAAATTTACTATACTGGATTTCTCCAATGATCTAGGCTCTCTGATAACCTACAGCATCCAAAGATAGAAGGCTGTGAAGATGGTTAAGGGTCCACAGGGCATCACATGCCTAGATATGAAGATGTTGGTCCTAACCCAGACCTACAGAAACAAAATCTGCAAGAGATTCATAGGCAAAAAGTTTTGAAAGTACTGATCTAGGCCACCACCCACTGTAGTGCTTTGTTTTGTTTTCCCTTTGTTTCTGTCCATGACATTTGTCTAGCAAGATTTCTCAACATATTTCAGTTTAAAGGGGCAAGTTAGTATAGGTCTTCAGCTTGCATGAGGAGGATAACTTTATCAGGCTTGGCTCTAAGGAAGTCTAGAACTTGGATGTCATTAAAATAATGTATGGTCAGCTCAGACAAGACCATGCTAATTTCAATACTCAAAATAATATACATAACTGAAGTTGTCTGTAAATATGTCAGAAGTGTCATCTCTACTAGTAAAAAGTAACTTCAAGTGCAGTTTCAATTGTTAAAACTAGAACTGTATATAATGACTTGATGTATATGATTTCATTTACTATATTGCCCTAGCGGACAACCTGAATTTCTCATACAATGACCAGTAGAAAAGTTTAGCTTTATCCTAAAGGGAGTACTTGGGTGCTATCAGGGGAATGTTAGTTTTTCACTCCTTCCTGTTTTGGCAAAAGCACACATTTCTGCAATTGGTTAATGCTTTACTCAAATATAAGCATTTACTCATATAAGCAACATTTTCCTGATCTTGGGAAATGAAGCCTCCGTGAATCAGTACTCAAAGAATTACCTATGCTCTTGTCATTCCAGTGCGACTGCATTTTTACCACTTAAGCCTAAAATATTGAAAGAATAGCTACCATTTCTCATAAGATATGGGTAAGAGAGCAATGATTTATACAGTATTCATTATTCTTTACATAGAAAAATTTGAATACTTTAAATTTATAAGCATTTTAGATTAGGTTTATAATTTGTCTAATTTTTCATGTGGAAACAGAAAAAATAGTGAATTAATTGTATATTTTATTTTCATGAGTAGACTCTAGATATGCAAAATACCTGTAAGGCTGAATTGTTCCTTCCCTTAAAATGATATTTGATTATTCTATTAATCTAACTATGATTTTATAAGATAAATTTTGATGAAGTAGAAAGTTAATTAATCTAAAAGGGTGCTGAAAGTTTCAGGTAACAGTATTGTTATGTAAGAATCATTCTGATGATTCTGATAAAAAAATTTTTTTTAATTAGCCTTTGATTCAGACTTTTAAAGTAAATCAATGAAATATTAATTCTCCTATTTCTTCACAGACTTATGATAATTATTTTATCAAGCATTTTATAAAAAGTACTTGCATTACCTAGATGGAGATATATATTACTAAGTATTTTATCTATAGTTGTGTATATGTTTTATTAATATATATACCTAGCTTATATGTATAACTATATATAAACATATTTGAAGGAATATATAGAAAATGTGCCTTCATTATGATTTCCAGCTTTTATGAATTAAAAGAACAAACACACATGCTGAATTAAATATTTTCAATTATGTAGTGATTGGGATTACAGAGAGAGAAGGTCATTCCATATAAAAATAGTTAACTGTTATTACTGACTTTCATTATTTATATTGCCTGTATTCAGGGTTAAGTCACTGGCTCAATTTCATTTTGCTAAAAAATCAAACAAAAACCCTATCAACAGTATAAAGGTGCAGAAAGTCCTCTCAAGTAAAACCAGCAGGATTTCTAGAGAAAGTCAATTCTTTAGTAACATAGAGAAAGTGACTTTTAAAAATGAAAAGAACTTTAGGCAGTACCAATATATTTATGATGAAGACATAATTTGTAAAATAAAAATTAAAATTGAAGATTCACTTTCAGAGAAAAATTTCATAGGAAAATAAACTGAATTTTAAAATAAACAAAGTCTCGGGACCGTCAGCTTTTAACAAACACCAGACTTAAAACATATCTGTACTACCAAGGCTGTGAGCTGTTCCTTGATTTCCTCTTCAGCCTTTGTTGAATGCTTGCTGTCTTTGTCTCCTGCAGCTTGTCTTTCCTACACTTACCAGTCTATGTGTCTGTTATATGCCTTCTGTTACCCACACTCCAGCTGTTTTCCTTTCAACAACACACATTTCCTTCCCATTTCTGTAAACTCTCACCTCTCAAATCCTTCTTATATTCTCTGTTTCCTCTGTCTTGGAAACTTTTAGTAAACTGTTCTAAAGGGGAGAAAAACCTACACATGTCTAAGAATTTTTTTTAAAGGCTAAATGATCTCCACATTTCTGGAAATACCCTCTGCTCTCTACTTATTTGTTTCCTGTGTACTGCTCATTATTTGGGGGCCTCATTTTCAGCTTCTATTACATAATGGAAACTGCCCTCACTACAGTCACTAAAAATCTCCACACAAATGAAAAATTATCACTGTTTGTCCTACAATAGCATTTATTTTGGCATCTGACATATATTTTGAATATCAGCCTGTGTGCTTTCCCTGACTTTCAATTCATGCTACACAGTTCTCCAGGTTCACACCTACTTCTTTTTTCTTTTCTTTCTTTTCTTTTTTTAAAGATTTATTTATTTATGCAAGAATTGGGGTACAGTCAGAGGTGCGGGAGGGTGAGAGAATTCACCAGACACAGAGTAGGGAGCAGAACAGGCAGATGGACCGAAGACACTGCTGAGGGGAGCAGCAGGTGAGACAGGAGAGATCTGCCACACCAATTGGGTTTCTCCCTGGCCAGCTGGGAATCTCACCCGTACTGTAGAGGCTGTGGACAGCCTCACAGTGAGGCACTCAACCCGCTGCGTGACCAGGGAGGCCCACACACCTACTTCTTGATCACTGTTGAGTCCTTTCTCGTTTATTCCCTAGTTTTTCTTTGGTGTAATCTGGACTTCTTGTTTGAGAAAAGATACGGATTAATTGAAAGGAAACTGTTTTGAACATAAAATAAAAATAGTGCAGGAATCAGCTCAAGAAAAATAATGAACAATAACAGAAGAAAATAGAGCATCCAATCAACAGCCAACATCAAGTCTCCACACCAGCTCCATGAAAGCTGGTGAATTTGGACTCCATCCGGCTCACACTGACAATAACACTGTTGTCAGGACACATTGCTGGATACAGGCACACAAATGCAAGACACATTTGCTGTCCTTAATATCGCTGCCTTTGAAACTAATATTTTCTTTTGTCCCTGTACCTTTTCTTCCTCTTCCCATACTCCAGATGTAGGTAAGGTGCATTTTATTTGCCAAATCCAGGCAAGCCCTCTCACTCTAGGATCACAGGAGGATAAGAAAGTGATTTTCTAGCTCTTTGAGCTTCTTGACTAGGTGGTTACATCTACAGGCCATAAAGACTATGGTGGTAGAAAAGATATCCTCAGATGTTGGCCATCTAATACAGGCTGTGCATCCACTTTGTAATCTCTTTAATATAACTTTCACAAGTATATCTTCATGCCCTCCCTCTCTTTACTTTCCAAACAATTTCCAGTGGGTAGTTTGCCTTCAATTTCCCACAACTGGGCCTCCCTGGTGGCACATGGGTTAAAGACAGCACTGTCAAGTTATTGCCAGCCACTGTAGCACAAGTTTGATCTCTGGCCAGCAAGGGAGCAACACACATGGCGCAGCAGACCTCTCCTGCTTTGCCTGCTGCTCCCCTCAGCAGTGTATCTCAGTATATCTGCCTATTCTGCTCCCCACTGTCTCTGGTAAATCCTCTCACACACCCACACCTCTGGCCTACACCCTAGTTCTCGTATGCAAAAATAAATAAATCTTTTAAAAAAGAACTTCCCCCAACTATTTAGATGTTATTTCTATTAGATCTAGTAGATTCATACTTATAATCTCATCTTGCATAGTACAAAGGACATTCTCTCCACAAATTGACTTCACTAAGAGTCAATTTGTTGGATAAGCATTTATCTAGTCATGAAGTGACACCTCTCTCCTTCACAAATATGCCCTCCACAAAATATGTCACAAGACAGAATTATTCTACAAGTTAAATTCTTCTACATCTATCTGTTTATCCTTATTACTACCATGTCATAGCCCAATAGACTAGGCAATTCACATGCATTTGAGAAACATGGGAAGCATTTTGTTAAAACTTAGATTCCTAGAACCCATTCTGATGCAAAAATTAATTTCTACAGTAATACTGCACAGTCTATATTTTGAAAAAGTATATTTAAAAGAAAAAAAGCTCCAGAGACAATTTGATATATATTATGGGTTGGCAACATTGGACAATAATTACACTTCCTAAATAATACTCCTTTCTGCAGTCTCCTCTCCATTTACCTAGTTTCAGCACTACCAAAATATAATTTCAGTAAACTTCCAAAAATTTTCTTCCAAAAATTTATATACCTATTACCTGAGGAAAAACTTCCAGATGCTTCAGATCCATTCATATATTTTATTATCCAGATCCTTTAATATCCATTCTTGTGACTCAGAATCAATGTCCTACACAGAATTTCTCTACACAAATTTTAACTCATTTAGAATTTTCCCCCTTTAAGAAAATTGATTATACCGTAAATTGTTGATTTCAAATTATCACAACAATTTCACTCTATTCAACCCTTCCGCAATTAGTCAACCCATTATTATAATATTCCACAAAATTCAAATGGCATTATGATAGCAGTAGGATTAGATTCAAATCCACTATTCCAGTTTGAATGTATAAACCAACTGTGAATGATCTTTTTATATTTATTGCATTTAATTACAGGGAATATCCAGTGAGACATGGAAAAGGAAAATGCATCCTTGCTGACAGAGTTTGTTCTCACAGGACTTACATATCAACAGGAATGGGAAATCCCCCTGTTCCTGATGTTCTTGGTGATATACCTCATCACCATCGTGGGGAACCTTGGTCTTATTGCTCTCATCTGGAATGACTCTCAACTTCACATCCCCATGTACTTTTTCCTTGGGAGTTTAGCTTTTGTGGATGCTTCAATATCATCCACAGTGACACCCAAGATGCTGCTACAGTTTTTCACCAAAAGTAAGAACATATCTTTTTCTGAATGCATGATACAATTTTTTTCCTTTGCTATTGGAGTTACCACGGAATGTTTTCTCTTGGCAGCTATGGCATATGATCGCTATGTAGCCATATACAACCCTTTACGTTATCCAGTGATTATGACCAACAGACTATGCACCCAGCTACTAATCTCCTCATTTGTAGGTGGCATCATTCATGCTTTTATACATACAGGTTTTTTACTTAGATTAACCTTTTGCAATTACAACATAATACATCACTTTTACTGTGATATTGAACCTCTGTTTAAGATTTCCTGTACTGACCCTTCTCTTAACATCCTAATAGTTTATATTTTCTCTGGATCAATTCAGGTATTCACCATTACAATTGTTCTTGTCTCTTATACACTGGTTCTCTTCACAATCTTAAAAAAGAAGTCTCTAGAAGGCATAAAGAAGGCCTTCTCCACCTGTGGAGCCCACCTTTTATCTGTGTCTTTATACTATGGCCCTCTTCTCTTCATGTATGTGCGCCCTGGATCTGTACAGTCAGATGATCAAGATATGATGGACTCACTATTTTACACTATCATAATTCCTTTCTTAAATCCAATTATCTATAGCCTGAGAAATAAGAAAGTCATAGATTCACTGACAAAATTGATAAAGAGAAATGTTTAGACCTCATACTAATAGCTGTTCTCCAGTAAAGCAGTCACAAAATTGTGCATATTAGGTATTGTTTGTTATTTGCTGATTACAGTTCAAAGCTTATTGCAATAATAATTTTAATATTACCTTAATGACTTAATGTGTGAATATCTAATAAACTCCTTAAAGCTTTGTGTAGGTTATTCAAAAACAAACAAGGAATTTTAATCAAGTGCTCATAATATACTAAAATAACTAAAAGAAAAATGGAAGATGTTATATGCTTGTGTGTTTTAACATTATAAATACACTAATTAAGTGATAAAATAGCCTATGCCTCTGAAGCACTTGATTATGATGTCATTGGTAATATAAGTGAGCAGCTTGGAGACTCGTATCACATTGAAATGCACAGTGTTGGCAGGTTTGTGCTTGAGTAACTTGGGCCAATCGCAGGAATACTGTTAGCTTCAAAATGTCTTTTATTCCATTTTATGGAGACCTGGTGAATTTTACCTCTGTGTTGAAATCAAAACTTGTGTTACAAAACAGGGACATAATGCAGAAAACATGCAGAGAGTGAAGGCAGGGCAGACTAAACAGGGTGCCCCTCCTCAGACTACATCCATAAATAGCAGGATATAGGGAGGGGGGCCTGACTGTCTTTGTTACCTTCTCAGGAAATTTCTGGCTCTGTGTATTCTGTTATTGGGTCATCTGAGGAGATTTATTAAGTCAGAAACCTAAGTGATTACATTGAAGGATTAACTGAGGATGGCTTAGAGGAGAAGTGAGATGAGTAGACTAGGAAGGAAATGGTCTCAATCTTCAGAATGAAAACAAAGATGCAATAGATATAAATCTTTGGTATGTAAAGGTTACTGGAAGCCCCTTGAGGGGCTTTAGATGCCTCTTACCAAACTTCAAATAATATTAAGATGGTATGCAGGCATGCTGTTCAGGTGCTGTCTGGAAAGGCATTAAAATGAGCAAGAATCTAATTGTTTTGTGCTTAAAAGTCACTGGTGGGTAGTTTTCCTCACATTCCATACTATTAAAATATAATAAGGTCCTATTTTTAGGCCCATCTCTATCATTTGTCTCTCAACATTCAAATTGCACACACATTCTTACTAAAACCATTGATACCCTTATCCTCAAATACTTGCCTCTGTGTTCTGAGAAGTTTTAGTTACTCATCCCTTTGAGCTCACTGATGTTCACTTTCTTTCTGAACATAGCTGCCTGATTATTCTTTGCAAATATAACTCTGATGAAATCATATTGCTCTCAATTATTTTGAATGGTCACTGCTCCAGCTTATACATGAATAAAGTAAATATCTTGAATAGTATAGCCACATTGGCTTGGTATTATTTCTTTATTTGCATGTCAAAATCCATATACCTATGCATGTATGTATATACCCATGCATATATACAGGTATGTATACTTCACCCTGCATTTGTCACTCCACTAGCTGAGGTGCCTTCAAATAAAATATGGCTTTATCTAAAAAGTTTCATTCTTCACAAAATTCTATTGGACTCTGGGTTAAACCACAAAAGAGTTATTGAACACTTTGTAGACAAACCTCGTTCTTTCCAAGTTCATCCTGGAGTTCAAGTAGGTCTCCCTACAGAGACTCATCCCTACTCTACTGCCCCACTATCATTTAAAATTAAAATGGTTTATTTCCTCCAGGTCTGTTCCAAGTGTTACTACTTCCATGATGCCTTTATAGATCTTTTAAAGAGATATGAAATCCATTTCAGCTTGGAAGAGGTTATTTACTCTTCTTATTTTTGGCCTACAAACCCTTTTAATTATAATTTAGAAATCTTTATACATTTTGTAACAGGTAGTAGAATGGTTACACTCCTGTTATTAATAAATACTCATGAAATTAAAATAATCTGATACACCAATAGATAAAATTCAGTAAGAGGGCATGACTCTTTCATGTTTGTAGTAACCCAGTTGTTTACTGGGTCTGGGATGGCTGCTCATGCCACCTTATCTTTCAAGTTTCTCTCATGACAATCTCTCCTGACACAAAAGTGATTATTCTTGTTTTTATTACTAGGATAGCTCCTGAAATAGAGTATGAAATAATATCTGAGGGAAGTCTCATAATAAGAAATTTGGTGAAAGATACAAAATATAGATGAATTTAAAACAAATACCATTGGCTTTACTTATTCTACCAAATCAATACCAACAACCTCTGAAAACATCCTCAAAGACATCCAGACATAATGTTAAACTAGTATCTGGACATTCTGTGGGCCAGGGAAGATGATATATAAAATTAACCATCACATGGTGCATGGTGCATAGGTGAAGGAAACTCTATGGGGATTACAATTGAAGGGGTGGGGGAAAGCAATATTGTTTAAAAATGAACAATGATGTAAAAAACAATATTAAAAAAATTTGCAGACAACTATAAAACAGAAACATTCTGCAAGAGAGAGGGAAGTAGAGGAATCAAAACAGGGTACAGAAGAGCACAAGGAACTAAGATGGTGGTGCATGGGTGAACTGGTGGTGGGAATTTTATGGAGACTACACTTAGGAGGAAAAAGCAAACACTGTACAAAAATGAACAATGATGTAAAATATATATAAATTAGAAAAAAAAATCAAATGCCAAAAAAAAAACCAAACCCATCACAGAAAATCTACAGCAGAGAAAAAAAGCTACACATACAAAGAAACTAGACAAGGATGCAGTGCTCATTGGGGCTATAATCCCTCCACTTTGGCATCCCCCCATAAGGATGTTAGGCTTTGAAGGAAATTGGAAGCCCAACCATAGACCTGAAGCCCTTAAGAAGGGAGCAATGATGAAGACAGTGCATTCTAAAAGATGCAGTCTGATCACAGGGAAAGGGACACATTGGTAATGTCTGTCCAGTTCCCCCACTATAAAAGGACAGCAAGAGCAAGAACAGGTCTACTTTGCACTTCCAACCTTCCATACTTGGCCCTGATCTAGAAAGAGAAACCTAAAACTAAAACCATAGCTCCACCTACCAGGCAAAAAGAAAAGCACCCATGAAATAACCAAATGTACAAGGAGAGCACATTTCTAACCACATCAAATATCCTAGTAGTACGGAATCTCATAAAAGAATAATAAACTAGGGGCCTCCCCGGTGGCGCAGCGGTTGGCGCTGGGTTGCAAAGCTGCCCGCAGCCTCTGCAGCACCGGTTCGATCCCCGGCTGCTCCCCGGCCACCGGAGGGTCCCACATGGTGTGCAGACCTCTCCTGCCACCCGCTGCTTCCCTCAGCAGTGTACTTCGGTCCTTCTGCCTGCTCTGCTCCCCGCTCCGGTGAGCGCTTCTGACTGTACTCAGTGCTTGTATAAATAAATAAACAAATAATAAAAAAAAGAATAATAAACTACCTAAAATCAAACTTAAACACAGATGTAATAATAAAAACTGGTGCCCAGAGAACTGGACAACCACATGGAAAAGAATGAAACAGACCACCCCTGACAGTGTCTAACAGTATACACAAAAATTAGCTCAATATGAACTAAGGACTGAAATGTAAGACTTGAAATAATAAAATACATAGAAGAAAACATAAGTAACAAGCTCCTCAACTAATAGCCTTAGTAATATTTTTGTGGATGTCTCCAGAAGCAAGACTAGCAAGCAAAAACTAACAAGTGAGAATACATCAAACTTAAATTAACTATGCAAGAGAAAGAACCATTGTTAAAAGGAAAAGGCGACCAATAAAATGAAAACATATTTGTCTATATCAGAGTTGATATTTAATATATATGTATAAAGAACTCATGAACTCCAACAACAAAAAGATAAGCAGCCTGATTAAAAGTGAGTAGAGGATCTGAATAGACACTTTTCCAAAGAAGTCATAGAAATGGTAGCCTAACGCACAGAACAATTTTCAAAATGTCTTATCAGGAAAATGCAAATCAAGGTAAAAATAAGGTATCATATCACACCATAAGAATGGCTATTATCATAAAGACAAGAAACAACTAACTATGTGAGGGAGGATGTGGAGAGAAGGGAACTCTCATTACCACTGGTGGTAACCTAAGTTGGTGCAGCCATTATGAGAATCAATATGGACACTCTTCAAAAGATAAGAATACAAATGCCCTTTCCTAACTCTGGGAATTTACCTAAGAATATGAAAACTACAAACGGAGAGATACATGCACACTCAAGCCATTACATCATTACTTGCAATAGCCTAGCACTGGAAACCTAATTCCCGTGGACAGGTGATGGGATAATGAAGTGGTGTTTATATACAATGGGGTGCTACTCAGCTACAATAATCCATGCAGTTCCCACTTGCAGCTATATGGGTGGACCTAGAATGTATTATGCTCAGTGATAAATGTCAGATGGAAAAAAAGCAAAGAATGTATGCCTTCTCTCATATATGATACACATATAGAGAAACAAAATGAATGATGTAAATAAAGGGAAGGAACTTGTAGACTCTAAGAACACAATAGTCATGGCAGAAGGGAAGGGGGAAGAAGGATGGGGAAATGGAAACAAATGGTTTACTGTATTTTGATGAATGGAAAATGAATTCTGGTGGTAAACATAAGGCAGCAGATGCAGAATTTTATTTTATTTTATTAGATTTTTTTAAAGATTTATTTATTGGGTCTCCCCGGTGGCACAGCAGTTGAGCGCTGGGTTGCGAAGCTGCCTGCAGCCTCTTCAGCGCTGGTTTGATCCCCGGCTGCTCCCTGGCCACTGGAGGAGGGTCCTGCATGGCGCGCAGACCTCTCCTGCCACCCACTGCTCCCCTCAGCAGTGTACTTTGGTCCTTCTGCCTGCTCTGCTCCCCTCCCGTGCTTCTGACTGTACCCAGTGCTTGTATAAGGGTGAGAGAATTCACCAGAGTCAGAGCGGAGAGCAGAGCAGGCAGACTGACGAAGTACACTGCTGAGGGGAGCAGTGGGCACAGCAGGAGAGGTCTGCCCGCCATGTGGGACACTCACCCAGTGGCCAGGAATCAAACCAGCACTGCAAAGGCTGTAGGCAGCTTCACAGCCCAGTGATCAACCGCTGTGCCACCAGGGAGGCCCCAGAATTTGATTTTAAAGGCTGTACTATAATATATGATCGCATTAACCAAATTTCAGTAAAAGAAAGAACTCTCTGGTTTGGTATTCTGAAATAGTCTACAGATTTTTCCACAGGACAGGAATACAGAGAGATTTTGTAAGGGATCTTCCTCAACTCCATTGAGGACTTCAAGTCCAGTGTTCCATTGTCAGTCAGGATCAGTCACAATTTCAGCATAATAATCCCCTTACTTGTCAGGAAAATCAAAGAAATATGGAACCCAAAGAGACCTAGTAGCGGTCTTAACTTCCCAGTCCCACAGTCCAGCAGAATGATCCCTCCCTCTGAAACAGAAAGAAAGTATCGGATGGTTTCATTTACAGGAGGAATGTAGAGGAACCAAACAAGGGATCAGGAAAAAAATAACTATAATAAAGCAAAAGTCAAAATCAACAGGCAACCAGAGACCAGAGACATTCTGTAATGGAGGAGGAAGGTGAGGGATCAGGACAGAGGTAGGACGAGAACAAGGGACTATAATGATGATGCACAGGTGAATTGGTGGTGGAAATTTCATGGGAAATGATACATTGTACAAAAATGAAGGATGGTGTAATAAAAATATTATATGAAGGAATGTCATAATATGAAGGAAGCACAGGAACACAGACAGAAACTCCTCCACAGCCTCTTCTGAGAATAAACTAATCAACAAAGCAAAAATATTTGTATTCAAAGATATGGAGCAAAATTAGGAGATAATTTCACCTGATACACCTTGCTTCTACCTTTGCATAACAGCCATATATATCTTTTCTGTTGCTTCTAAATCAGTCTAAACTAGCCAATGATAATCCAGGGTGGCCAACACTGAGGGCCCTGTGGATGACAAGAGTCCAGAGGCATACATTGTCAGAAATGAAGATTCTAAGGTGACTCTCAGATCTCCTGAAATAGAATCTATATTTTAACAGGCTCCGCAGGAGATAGATAAGTACTAAAGTTTGGGAAGCACTGGTCTAGGACACCTCTCACTGTGCACATTTGGTTTTTTGTTTGCTTCCCCAAACTACTTTACTGCCCATCCAATCCTTTGAAATCTATTAGTATTTATCATTGGATTTCAGCTTCAAGGGGTATGGGGGTGTTAGCACATGTGTGGAATGTAATAACCTTCTCTGATACAACTAAGTGACTAAGGTAAGTCACTTTAATATTAACTCCTCCCTCCTTTCATGCATTTGACATTAAATTCATTGAGTGTTGCCCCGCTGCTCTATCCCTATTTAGTATGTATCCACAATCCAGTTTGTATGTTGATAACTTTTTGTGGGATAGATCCCTATGAGAATATAGAACTCTGTCCTCTTTAAAATAATGTATGGTTAGCTCAGAAAAGACCACACTGATAAGCACACTCAGAGTAATATACACAACTGAAGTTTTCTAAAAACATGTCAGAAATATCATCTGTATTGGAAAATACTGTATAAAATGCAGTTTCACTGAGATAACGAAAACAGTCTGGACTGACCTGATATTTATGGACTGTAATACCCTGTGGGGCAACTTGGACTTCTTACACATGTTCAAATCCACAATGCCCAGAACAACTTAGCTTTGTCCTTAAGGGAATTCTTGGACACTAATGTGGAAATTTTACGTCTTTACCCCATCTTCTGGCAAAGGCATACATTTATACAATTGGTTGACTCTGGTGTTCAAAACAAACATATATGTGACATTTTTCTGAGTTTGACAAAAAGAAGTCTCTATAATGAAGCAGCATGCAAATAACTGTGACCTATATTTTCGTTCCAGTGCTACTGTATTTTTATTCACTCTAGAAAACTAACACTTTGAAAGGATCTTCTCAATTTTGCACAAGCATGGGTAAGTTAGAAATAATTTTGCTAATATTCATCATCCATTACAGAAAAAGTTAAACTACTACATTAATTCAAAATAATTTAGGTTGGATTCAAGATGCAAAAGTTGCCAGAGGAAAAAAATTACTTAGATTAATTAGATTACTTAGATTATTTATTTAATCAATGTATTTTATTTTTGTGTTGTCAGGATTAGCAAACACCTGAAAGACTAAACCATTCCCCTTCAAACATTTATTCACCTGTTATCATAATGATAATGATTTAATAAGGCAGTTATTGGTAAATGGTAACTTTAAACAAGTTTCATTTGAACTGGTTTAAAGATTCAAGTGATAATGTTTCCTATGTAAGAAATCTTCATAGTTATTCTCATAAAGAGTTACATTCTCTTTAACAATCACCTTCTCTGAATAAAACTAGTGACTAAGGTAAGTAACTTTAAGATTAACTCCTCTCTCCCTTCATGCATTCTCACATTTAATTCATTTCGCATTGCTCTATCTTTTACATAGAGAGTACCCACACTCTATGTGACTTAGGTAATTTTTAATTATTTTATTACCTGGAAGGCAAAGAAGAAACCTGATGCAAAATAAACATATTTAACAGCAGTAATTATAGATCCTGCTATTTATATCACTAGCTTAGGTTCCAGTCTTTGGCATAATGTATTCTGCTAATAAAACAGGTGATCTTAAGTAAAACCAAAGATATCTAGAGAAAATTCTAATAACTGTTAACAACAAAAAGTTAAGTAATTTAAATATGGCAAAAACTTTCAAGCAGTGAACACTTAAGTATACATGAATATACAATGTAAAATTAAAATGAAAGTCTCCATTTACACAAACACCACAGGAAAATAAAGTTGGGATTACAGATAACAGAATTAAAGGATTCCCTGAGCTGACAACTTTTAATGAGAACCAGTTAAGACAAATATTTACTGCTTCATCTGAACCATTCTCCTCTTTCATCTGCAGTCTTTCTCTTACATATCACACTACTTCATTGCCTTCTCTTTCCACATTGCCTTGTCTCCATTATTTTCTGCTTCCTGTGTTAGCTCCCTCTGGTTTTTATTTCACCTACGTAATTACTTATTCAAGTCCCTCCGCCCTTCTTCTCTCAATGTCCTCCTCTGGCTTTTGAAAACTTTCATGACAGTATTCTGCAGGACAAAAATTCACATCTGTCTATGGGCATAGATAAAAGCCAAATGAAATAAATGTCCTCCACAGTTGTCAGAGCAGTTTCATTTTCCTCACTTGTACAACTTAATTCCCATTCACTATTATCCTCTGACCTCAACTCCACAACAAACCCCAAAGTGCTTTTTAAAAAGCCACTCTATAAACAAGGCTGTTTAAAAACAAAATGAAAAACATAAAAAGCCACAATGAATCTCTCAGTTTCCATACTAATTGATCTGCTTTGTTTGTTTGTTCGTTTTCTATCCAAGCAGAGCATTCATTTTGGATTTTTGCACTGTATTTCAATTTGTCCTTCTCTAGTGTTTTAGTGTTCTCAGCATTAATTATATAATTCACACCTTCTCTCAGTTCATGCTGCTTAATATACTTTTCTGGTCTCTCACTCAGCCCTTTTGGGTGAACCAAGTCTCCTGGATGCAAGAGGAAGTGAGAAAACTGAGTAGAAACTGGCTCTAAAAGAGAAATGAAAGGGAGGTTGGAGAATCCATTGAAAAGTGTGCAGGGACATAGGAAACAAAGGAGCCCATCAATAGCCAATGTCATGTCCCAACACTAGCTCAATGAGAGTTGTCACTCTCCCTGAATTTGGACTACCATAAACTCACACCGACAATACCACTGTTGTGGATACGGGACACAATTGCTGGCCTTCATAGAATTGCCTTTGAATCTAATATTCTTTTTTGTACCTGCTCCTTTTTCTTCCTCTCCCATATTCCAGATAGAGGTTCGGTGATTTGATTTGTCAAATCCAGGCATCCCTCTCACTCTAGGATAAAGGGGAATGGGAAAGTGAGTTTCTAGCTCTTTGGGCTTCTTGACTGAGTGGTTACCTCTGCAAGCCACAAAGATTAGGTGGTAGAAAAGGGGATCAGAGTTGGCCATCTAATACATGCTGTGCATTCTCTTTGTAATCTCTTTTCGATACCTTCAAGTATTTTTCTCTACCCTCCCTCTTGTTCTGAACACAAGCCAATGGACAGTCCTTTTTCAGTCTCCTCCATGAGTCCAGATATTATTTCTATTAAGATCTAGTAGACTCATGCTACTAAT
Organism: Talpa europaea; assembly: GCF_964194135.1. Lineage (NCBI taxonomy): Eukaryota > Metazoa > Chordata > Mammalia > Eulipotyphla > Talpidae > Talpa > Talpa europaea. The sequence goes on from NC_140070.1 coordinate 85,012,311, forward strand.
CTCATCTTGCTTGGATGTTCAGAGCCACTCTCCACAATAGCACTGCCGCTGAATTCTTGATTCAACTTTGATGACCATCAGCTCAATCACCAGGTGAGTTCTCTCTGCTTCACTGACATGCCCTGCAGCTATTGTCACCAAGTCTTCATGCCTGTACTGACTAAAATCCTTTGCTTCTATTTGTCTTCCTTGTCACTCCCAAGGTCCTATCACCCTAGGGCTAGGAATGTTATCTCAACTTGAGCACTTCACATTTTATTCATGTGGAGAGGATTGGTTTTTAAATGTTGATTCTTATATCCTTCTGACAAACTGAACTAATTTCTACATTAAAACTTCACAATGGTACTGCAAAATACAAGACGCTGTAACACAATTCTGATATGTAGGCTGCTCTGAAAACCACTAGACACCAATTACATTGTCCTGAACAGTGGTATGACTGTAATTTCCTATCCATGATGCGTATGTTTACTAACATTAACCTCAAAAATTAACTATTAACCTCCAACATTAACCTGAAAAATACATTGTATTGGGCCTCCCGGCTTTAGCAGGTTGAGCAATGTGCTCGGTTCCCAGCTGGCCAGGGAGACACCCTCTCCTGTCTCCCCTGCTGCACCCTTCAGCAGTGTTTACAGTCTGCCTGTTCCGCTCCCCGCTCTGTCTCTGCTGAATTCTCTCACCCTCCTGCACCTCTGGCCTGTATCACAGTTCTTGCATAAATAAATTAATATTAAAAAAATAAAAATAATATAAAAAATGGCTCTGAATTATTTCAGTGTATGTTTCTTACCTGACAAAAGAAGATCAAAATCCTTCACATGACATTCAATTTTATTATCATCCAGATTTTGAAAGTTTATTTGACTGCTTCAGATTCCATGTTTTGGACTCAAAATTTCCCTAAAATTCTCACATCCCTCACTATTTTTGAGCATGGTCCAATAGTTCCTTTTAATAACGTATTAGTTCCTGTATATTTTTGAGCTGAACATATTGTACTTATATTAATTGCTTGAAATCCCCAAAGTAGCTACCTCCTATATAGTAATATTATTTGAAACTGAAAGGGCATTCTGATAGGAATATCATTTATTTTAAATTAATTGCCTCTGCCAATTTATAATTTACAAATCCACTATGAATGCCTTTTGATATTTACTGCATTTCATTTCAGGGAACATCCAATGAGACATGGAAAAGGAAAATGCATCCTTGGTGACAGAGTTTGTTCTCACAGGACTTACATATCAACAGGAGTGGGGAATCCCCTTGTTCCTGGTGTTCTTGGTGATATACCTCTTTACCATGGTGGGGAACCTTGGTCTTATTGCTCTCATCTGGAATGACTCTCAACTTCACATCCCCATGTACTTGTTCCTTGGAAGCTTAGCCTTTGTGGATGCTTTAATATCCTCCACAGTGACACCCAACATGTTGGTCAAATTCTTTGCCAGGAGTAATGTAATGAATCTTTCGGAATGCGTGATGCAATTTTTTCCTTTTGCTATTGGGGTTACCGCAGAATGTTTTCTCTTGGCTGCTATGGCATATGATCGCTATGTAGCCATATGCAACCCTTTACTTTACCCAGTGATGATGACCAACAGACTATGCACCCAGCTAATAGTCTCCTCATTTGTTTGTGGCATCATTCATTCCACGATTCATACAGGTTTAGTATTCAGATTAACCTTCTGCAATGACAACATATTACATCACTTTTTCTGTGATATTGAACCTTTGTTTAAGATTTCCTGTACTGATCCTTTCATTAACATTCTAATGGTTTATATTTTCGCTGCATCAATTCAGATATTCACTATTACAACTGTTCTTGTCTCTTATACAATGGTTCTCTTTACAATCTTAAAAAAGAAGTCTCTAGAGGGCATAAAGAAGGCCTTCTCCACCTGCGGAGCCCACCTTTTATCAGTGTCTTTATACTATGGCCCTCTTATCTTCATATACGTGCGCCCTTCTTCAGTACAGTCAGAAGATCAAGATATGACGGACTCGCTATTTTACACTGTCATAATTCCTTTCTTAAATCCAATTATCTACAGCCTGAGAAATAAGAAAGTCATAGATTCACTAACAAAATTGATAAAGAGAAATGTTTAGACCTCATACTAATAGCTGTTCTCCAGTAAAGCAGTTATAAAATTGTGAATATTAGGTGATGTTTCTTAAGTGCTGATTAGAGTTCAAAGCTTATTGCAATGATAATTTTCCTATTACTTTAATGACCTAAAGTTGAATACGTAATGAATTCCTTAAAGTTTGTTAGGTAATTCAAAAGCATACAGTCAATTTTAACCAAGTGCTCATAACATGCTAAAATAACTAAAGGAAGAAACAAATGGAACATTTGACATGCTTGTGGTGTTCTTCAACGTGACTTTATAAATATATTAATCAAGTGCTAAAATAGGCTGTGTCTCTGTGATGCACCTGAATATGGTGATATAAGTGAGCAGCCTGGAGACTGGTATTGTTAGGGGGAAGTGATGTCCTGAGTTAATCCCATACAGGCTTTGTGGACTCCACCCCCACTCCAGACTAAAGCCATCAAGACTCTGGGAAAGACAAATCCCATCACCACCAAGGGAGGGTGGCTGGGACCTGAGGGTGGAGTTGGGCAGCCAGGTTGGATATAAAAAACCAAACACGTGGGCCTTGGGCTCTCTCTGGCTCGCGATCGATCGCCTCCTGGCTTCACCGCTCCTGGCTGGCGGCCAGCTCTGAGAGCGCAATTTTGGGATTCCTGATCGGCGGATCGGGTAGGACTCATTTAAAACTTTGTCTCCCACTTTTCTCCCAGAGATGTACATTTCCTCATTTCTCCTTCCCTTGTAAATAAACCTTTTATTAACCTTTCACGTGTGCCTGCAGTAGAGCATTGATAAGTCCTTTTAAGCGCGCGGGTGAGGACCCACAGTCAGGCACCCCGTTTTGTATCGGGGTTGCTCTACAACAGTATCATATTGAAATGCAGTGTTGGCAGGTTTGTGCTTGAGTAATTCAGGCCAAATTGCAGAAATACTGCTAGCATCAAAATGTCTTTAATTCCATTTTATGGAGACTTGGTGAAATTTACCTCTGTGGTGAAATCAAAACTTGTGTCTCTGAGAAATGAAACAAAACAGGGACATAGTGCAGAAAACATGCAGAGAGTGAAGGCAGGGCCAAACTCAAGAAGGTGCCCCTCCTCAGATTACATCCATGAATAGCAGGATATAGGGAGGGGCCTCACTTTCTTTGTTATCTTCTCAGGAAATTTCTATCTCTGTGTATTACGTTCTGGGGTAATCTTACTAAATCAGAAACCTAAGTGATTGCATTGAAGGATTAAATGAGGATGGCTTAGATGAGAAGAGAGATGAGGCAGATTAGGAAGGAAATGGTCTCAATCTTCAGAATGAAAACAAAGATCTAGTAGATATAAATCTTTGGTATGTAAAGGTTACTGGAATGTGTATTGACCTTGAGGGGCTTTAGATGCCTCTTACCAAACTTCAAATAATATTAAAATGGTATGTAGGCATGCTGTTCAGGTACTATCTGGAAAGGCATTAAAATGAGCAAGAATTTGATTGCTTTGTGCTTAACTCATTGCTGGGTAATTTTCCTCACATTCCATATTATTAAAATATAGTAAGTGTTCTTTTTTTAAAGATTTATTTATTTATACCTACAAGAACTGGAGTAGGCCAGAGTTTTTTGGCGGTTTGAGAATTCACCAGAGACAGAGTGGGGAACAGAACAGGCAGATCGTCTGAAACACACTGCTGAGGGGAGCAGTGGGCGAGTCAGGAGAGGTCTGCTGTCCCATATGGGTCACCTCCCTTCCCAGGGAGGCTGTAGTGGTTGTGGTGAGCTTCAGAGGTTGGATCTTAACCCCTTGTGCCATGAGGGAGGCCCCCAATAAGTGTCCTATTTTTAGGCCCTTCTCTAGTATTTCTATCTCAACATTAAAATTGCACACACATTCTTACCAATACCATTGCTACCCTTATCCTCAAATCCTTGCCTCTGTGTTCTGAGAAGTTTTAGTTACTCATCCCTTTGAGCTCACTGATGTTCACTTTCTGAACATAGCTGCCTGATCATTCTTTGCAAAATATCTCTGATTAAATCGTATCCCTCTCAATAATTTTGAATGGTCACTGCTGCCAGATTATACATGAATAAATATCACCCCACATAGCTGAGATGCCTTCAAATAAAATCTGGCTTTAACTATAAAGTTTAATTCTGCACAGTTTTCTATTGGACTCTGGGTTAAACCACAAGAGAGTTATTGAACACTTTGTAGAAAAACCTCATTGTTTTAGTTTATCCTGGCATTCAAGTAGGTCTCCTCACAGAGAATCCCCCCTACCCTACCGCCTCATTATCATTAAAATTGAAATGGTTTATTTCTTCCAGGTCTGTTCCAAATGTTACTACTTCCATGACGTACTTACTGATCCTTTCAAAGAGATAGGAACCCCATTTCAAGCTTGTAAGAGGTTATTTACTCTTCTCATATTTGGCCTACAAACCGTTTTAGTTATAATTAGAAATCTTTATACATTTTGTAACAGGTAGTAGAATGGCTACACTCCTGTTTATTAATAAATATTCATAAAATATTTGTGAAATTAAAATGATCTTACAAGCCTATAGAGAAAATTCAAAACAGGGCATTACCCTTTTATATTTGTAGTAACCCAACCGTTTACTGGGTTTGGGATGGCTGCTGCATGCTTCCTTATCTCTCAAGTTTCTCTCATGACATTCTCTCCTGAGCAAAATATTCTTGTTCTTATTACTAGCATAGCTCCTGGAATACAGTATGACATAATATCTGAGGGAAGTCTCATAATTAGAAATTTGGTGAAAGATACAAAATATAGACGAATTTAAAACAAATACCATTGGCTTTACTTATTCTACCAAATCAATACCAACAACCTCTGGAAACACCCTCAAACACAGCCAGACATACATGGCATTCCTGTTTGCCAGAATACGTCTGACCAATTCCAATATGGGATAGACAGGAAGGAAGGGGGAGCCAGGTGAAAGAAAATTAGGGCTATTAATTTTTAACATACCTAGGAATGGTATTGAATTTGAAATCACAGAAGGGACTTGTTTTGTTTTGGGATTTAGTTGTTGGTTGTTTTCTGAATCGAGACATTATATTTTTAAATAAGAATATTGTTTAAATATTATACCATTTGAAGCAATTTTCATATATTGTATTACCATTAATGCCTTTTTAAGTTATTATTGACCTCTGTTTGACTTCAAACCAGAGTAAAATGATAAGATATATATATTGTCTACACTTGTCTTTATTAAGAGTTCTATGAGATGTTTACTAATAAAAATTTCTAATATAAAAAAAAACTACATCCAGACATAATTTTAAACTAGTATCTGGACATTTTGTGTGCCAGGGAAGATAACATAAAATTAACCAAATCCATAGTAGAAGAAAAAAGCTATACAGACCAACAAACCAGAAAATGATGCAGTGCTTCTTGGGACTGTAATCCCTCCTCTATGTCCTCCCCCCATAAGGATGTCGGGACTTTAAAGGATATTGGAGGTCCAACCATAGACCTGAAGTCTTAAAGAAGGGAGCACACAGAAGTGCACATAGAAAGATGCAGTCTGATCACAAGAAAGGGAACACCGTGGTAATGTCTGTTTAGTTTTCCCCCATGATACCATGACAGCAATAGCAACAACAGGTCTATTTTGCACTTTCCACATTCCATACTTGGCCCTGATCTAGAAAGAAAAACCTAAAACTAAAACCATAGCTCCACCTCCCAAGCAAAAAGAAAAGCACCCATGAAGTAAACAAATGTACAAGGAGAGCACATTTTGTAACCAGATCAAATATCCTAGCAATATGGAATCCATTAAAAGAATAATAAACTACCTAAAATCAAACTTAAACACAGATGTAATAATAAAAACTGGTGCCCAGAGAACTGGACAACCACATGGAAAAGAATGAAACAGACCACCCATGACAGTGTCTAACAGTATACACAAAAATTAGCTCAATATGAACTAAAGACTGAAATGCAAGACTTGAAATAATAAAATATATAGAAGAAAACATGTGTAACAACTCCTCAACTAATAGCCTTAGTAATATTTTTGTGGATGTCTCCAGAAGCAAGACTAAGAAGCAAAAATTAACAAGTGAGAATACATCAAACTTAAATTAACTATGCAAGAGAAAAGAACCATTGTTAAAAGGAAAAGGCGACCCATAAAATGAGAACATATTTGTCTATATCAGAGTTGATATTTAATATATATGTATAAAGAACTCATGAACTCCAACAACAAAAAGATAAGCAGCTTGATTAAAAGTGAGTAGAGGATCTGAATAGACACTTTTCCAAAGAAGTCATAGAAATGGTAGCCTAACGCACAGAACAATTTTCAAAATGTCTTATCAGGAAAATGCAAATCAAGGTAAAAATAAGGTATCATATCACACCATAAGAATGGCTATTATCATAAAGACAAGAAACAACTATGTGAGGAGGTGGAGAGAAGGGAACTCTCATTACCACTGGTGGTAACGTAAGCTGGTGCAGCCATTATGAGAATCAATAGGGACACTCTTCAAAAGATAAGAATACAAATGCCCTTTCCTAACTCTGGGAATTTACCTAAGAATATGAAAACTACAAATGGAGAAATATATGCACACTCAAGCCATTACATCATTACTTGCAATAGCCTAGCACTGGAAACCTAATTCCCATGGACAAGTGATGGGGTAATGAAGTGGTGTTTATACACAATGGGGTGCTACTCAGCTACAAAAATCCATGCAGTTTCCACTTGCAACTATATGGGTGGACCTAGAAGATATTATGCTCAGTGATAAAAGTCAGATGGGAGAAAAGCAAAGAATTTATGACTTCTCTCATATATGATAAACACATAGAGAAACAAAATGAATGATGTAAATAAAGGAAAGGAACATGCAGAGTGTAAGAACACAGTAGTCATGGCAGAAGAGAAGAGGGAAGAAGGATGGAGAAATGGAAACAAATGGTTTACTGTATTTTGATGAATGGAAAATGAATTCTGGTGGTAAACATAAGGCAGCAGATGCAGAATTTGATTTTAAAGGCTGTACTACAATATATGATCTTATTAACCAAAATTCAGTAAAAGAAAGAACTCTCTGGGTTGGTATTTTGAAATAGTCCACAGACCTTTCCACTGGACAGGACTACAGAGAGATTCTGTAAAGGATCTTCCTCAACTCCATTGAGGACTTCGACTCTAATATCCATTGTTAGTCAGGATCAGTCACCCATCCATCATAGTAATCCCCTTGCTTGTCTCGAAATTCAAAGAAATATGGAACCCAAAGAGACCTAGTAGTGGTCTTAACTTCCCACTCCCACAGTCCAGTAGAACGATCCCACCCTGTGAAAGAGAAAGAAAAATATCGGATGGTTTCATTTATAGGAGGAATGTAGAGGAACCAAACAAGGGATCAGGAAAATAATAACTATAATAAAGTGAAAATCAAAATCAACAGGCAACCAGGGACATTCTGTAATGGTGGAGGAGGGCGAGGGATCAGGACAGAGGTGGGACGAGAACAAGGGACTATAATGATGATGCACAGGTGAATTGGTGGTGGAAATTTCATGGGAAATGATATATTGTACAAAAATGAAGGATGGTGTAATAAAAATATTATATGAAGGAATGTCATAATATGAAGGAAGCACAGGAACACAGACAGAAACTCCTCCACAGCCTCTTCTGAGAATAAACTAATCAACAAAGAAAAAATATTTGTATTCAAAGATATGGAGCAAAATTAGGAGATAATTTCACCTGATACACCTTGCTTCTACCTTTGCATAACAGCCATATATATCTTTTCTGTTGCTTCTAAATCAGTCTAAACTAGCCAATGATAATCCAGGGTGGCCAACATTGAGGGCCCTGTGCATGACAAGAGTCCAAAGGCATACATTGTTACAAATGAAGATTCTAAGGTGACACTCAGATCTCCTGAAACAGAATCTATATTTTAACAAGGTCTCCAGGAGATAGAAAAGTACTAAAGTTTGGGAAGCACTGGTCTAGGACACCTCTCACTGTGCTCATTTGGTTTTTTGGGTTTTTTTTTTTTTTTGCTCCCCCAAACTACTTTACTGTCCTCCAATCTTTGAAATCTATTAGCATTTCTCATTGGATTTCAGCTTCAAGGGGTATAGGGGTATTAGCATATGTGTGGAATGTAATAACCTTCTCTGATACAACTAAGTGACTAAGGTAAGTCACTTTAATATGAACTCCTGCCTCCTTTCATGCATTCTGACATTAAATTCATTGATTGTTGCCCCACTGCTCTATCCCAATTTAGTAAGTATCCACAATCCAGTTTGTATGTTGATGATAACTTTGGTGGGGTAGGCTCCTATGAGAATATAGAACTCTGTCCTCTTTAAAATACTGTATGGTTAGTTCAGAAAAGACCACACTGATCAGAGCACTCAGAGTAATATACACAAGTGAAGTTTTCAAAAAACATGTCAGAAATATCTGTATTAGAAAATACTCTATAACTGAGATAACGAAAACAGTCTGGACTGACCTGATGTTTACGGACTGTAATACCCTGTGGGACAACTTGGACTTCTTACACATGTTCAAATCCACAATGCCCAGAACAACTTAGCTTTGTCCTTAAGGGAATTCTTGGGCACTAATGTGGAAATTTTACGTCTTTACTCCTTCACCTTCTGGCAAAAGCATACATTTATACAATTGGTTGACTCTGGTGTTCAAAACAAACTTATATGTGACATTTTTCTGAGCTTGACAAAAAAGAAGTCTCCATAATGAAGCAGCAAGCAAGGAATTGTGATGTATGTTTTCATTCCAGGGCTACTGTATTTTTATTCACTCTAGAAAACTAACACTTTGATAGGATCTTCTCAATTTTGCACAAGCATGGGTAAGTTAGAAATAATTTTTCTAATATTCATCATCCATTACAGAAAAAGTTAAACTACTATATTAATTCAAAATTATTTAGGTTGGATTCAAGATGCAAAAGTAGCCAGAGGAAAAAAATTACTTAGTTAAATTAAATTACTTAGATTAATTACTAAACCAATGTATTTTATTTTTGTGCTGTCAGGATGAGCAAAACACCTGAAACACTAAACCATTCTCCTTCAAAATTTTATTCACCTGTTATCATAATGATAATGACTTAATAAGGCAGTTATTGGTAAATAGTAACTTTAAACAATTTTCATTTGAACTGGGTAAAATATTCAAGTGATAATGTTTCCTATGTAAGAAATCTTTGTGGTTTTTCTCATAAAAAGTTACATTCATTTAACAATCACATTCTCTGAATAAAACTAGTGACTAATTAAGTCACTTAAGATTAACTCCTCTCTCCCTTCATCCATTCTCACATTAAATACATTCCCACTACTCTATCTCTTACATAGAGAGTACCCACACTCTGTGTGACTTAGGTAATTTTTAATTATTAGGTTATCTGGAAGGCAAAGAAGAAACCCGATGCAAAATAAACATATTGAACAGCTGTAAATACAGATCCTGCTATTTATATCACTAGCTTAGGTTCCAGTCTTTGGCATAATGTATTCTGCTAATAAAACAGGTGATCTTAAGTAAAACCAAAGAATATCTAGAGAAAATTCTAATAACTGTTCTTAACAAAAGATTAAGTAATTTAAATATGGCAAAAACTTTCAAGCAGTGAAAAATTCATGTATACTTAAGTTTCATGTATACTTAAGTATAAATGAATATACAATGTTAAATTAAAATGAAAGTCTCTGGTTACACAAACACCACAGGACAATAAATTTGGAATTATAGATGACAGAAATAAAGGATTCCCTGAGCTGACAACTTTTAATGAGAACCAGTTAAGACAACTATTTACTGCTCACATCTGAACCATTCTCCTATTTCATCTGCAGTCTTTCTCTTACATATCACACTACTTCATTGCCTTGTCTTTCCACATTGCCTTGTCTCCATTATTTTCTGCTTCCTGTGTTAGCTCCCTCTGGTTTTCATTTCACCTACGTAATTACTTATTCAAGTCCCCCCGCCCTTCTTCTCTCAATGTCCTCCTCTGGCTTTGAAAACTTTCATGACAGTATTCTGCAGGACAAAAATTCACATCTGTCTATGGGCATAGATAAAAGCCAAATGAAATAAATGTCCTCCACAGTTGTCAGAGCAGTTTCATTTTCCTCAGTGTTGTACCACTTGCTTCCCATTCACTATTATCCTCTGACCTCAACTCCACAACAAACCCCAAAGTGCTCTTTAAAAAGCCACTCTATAAACAAGGCTGTTTAAAAACAAAAATGAAAAACATAAAAAGCCACAATGAATCTCTCAGTTTCCATACTAATTGATCTGCTGTTTGGTAGGTTTTTTTCTATCCAAGCAGAGCATTCATTTTGGATTTTTGCACTGAATTTCAATTTGTCCTTCTCTAGTGTTTTAGTGTTCACAACATTAATTATATAATTCAGAACTTCTCTCAGTTCATGTTGCTTAATATCCTTTCCTGGTCTCTCACTCCGCCTTTTGGGTGAACCAAGGTTCCAGGATGCAAGAGGAAGTGAGAAAACTGAGTAGAAACTGGCTCTAAAAGAGAAATGAAAGGGAGGTTGGAGAATCCATTGAAAAGTATGCAGGGACATAGGAAACAAAGGAGCCCATCAATAGCCAATGTCATGTCCCAACACTAGCTCAATGAGAGTTGTCACTCTCCCTGAATTTGGACCACCAGAAACTCACACCGACAATGCCACTGTTGTGGAATTGGGACACAACTGCTGGCCTTCATAGGATTGCCTTTGAATCTAATACTCTTTTTTGAACCTGCACCTTTTTCTTCCTCTTCCCATATTCCAGATACAGGTTTGGTGATTCGATTTGCCAAATCCAGGCATCCCTCTCACTCTAGGACAAAGGGGAATGGGAAAGTGAGTTTCTAGCTCTTTGGGCTTCTTGACTGGGTGGTTACCTCTGCAGCCACAAAGATTAGGTGGTAGAAAAGGGGATCAGAGTTGGCCATCTAATACATGCTGTGCATTCTCTTTGTAATCTCTTTTCGATACCTTCAAGTTTTTTCTATTCCCTCCCTCTCGTTCTGCACACAAGCCAATGGACAGTCAGTCCTTTTTCAATCTCCCCCATGACTCCAGATATTATTTCTATTAAGATCTAGTAGACTCATGCTACTAATCTCATCCTGCTTGGATGTTCAGAGCCACTCTCCACAATAGCACTGCCGCAGAATTCTTGATTCAACTTTGATGACCATCACCTCAATCACCAGGTGAGTTCTCTCTCTTCACTGACATGCCCTGCAGCTAATGTCACCGAGTCTTCATGCCTGTACTGTCTAAAATCCTTTGCTTCTTCCTTGTCACTCCCAAGGTCCTATCACCCAAGGGCTAGGAATGTTATCTCAACTTGAGCACTTCACATTTTATTCATGTGGAGAGGATTGGTTTTTAAATGTTGATTCTTATATCCTTCTGACAAAGTGAACTAATTTCTACATTAAAACTTCACAATGGTACTGCAAAATACAAGACGCTGTAACACAATTCTGATATGTAGGCTGCTCTGAAAACCACTAGACACCAATTACATTGTCCTGAACAGTGCAATGACTGTAATTTCCTATCCATGATGCGTATGTTTATTAACATTAACCTCAAAAATTAACTATTAACCTCCAACATTAACCTGAAAAATACATTGTATTGGGCCTCCCGGCTTTAGCAGGTTGAGCAATGTGCTCGGTTCCCAGCTGGCCAGGGAGACACCCTCTCCTGTCTCCTCTGCAGCAACCCTAGCAGTGTTTTCAGTCTGCCTGTTCCGCTCTCCTCTTGTCTCTGCTGAATTCTCTCTCCCTCCTGCACCTCTGGCCTGTACCATAGTTCTTGCATAAATAAATTAATATTAAAAAATAAAAATAAAAATAAAAAATGGCTCTGAATTATTTCAGTGTATGTGTCTTACCTGACAAAAGAAGATCAAAATCCTTCACATGACGTTCAATTTTATTATCATCCAGATTTTGAAAGTTTATTTAACTGCCTCAGATTCCATGTTTTGGTCTCAAAATTTCCCTAAAATTCTCACATCCCTCCCAATTTTTGAGCATGGTCCAATAGTTCCTTTTTGTAACGTATTAGTTCCTGTATATTTTTGAGCTGAACATATTGTACTTATATTGATTGCTTGAAATCCCCAAAGTAGCTCCTCCAATATAGTAATATTATTTGAAACTGAAAGGGCATTCTGATAGGAATATCATTTATTTTAAATTGATTGCCTCTGCCAATTTATAATTTACAAATTCACTATGAATGCCTTTTGATATTTATTGCATTTCATTTCAGGGAACATCCAATGAGACATGGAAAAGGAAAATGCATCCTTGCTGACAGAGTTTGTTCTCACAGGACTTTCATATCAACAGGAGTGGGGAATCCCCTTGTTCCTGGTGTTCTTGGTGATATACCTCTTCACCATCGTGGGGAACCTTGGTCTTATTGCTCTCATCTGGAATGACTCTCAACTTCACATCCCCATGTACTTGTTCCTTGGAAGCTTAGCCTTTGTGGATGCTTTAATATCCTCCTCAGTGACACCCAACATGTTGGTCAAATTCTTTGCCAGGAATAATGTAATGCATCTTTCGGAATGCGTGATGCAATTTTTTCCTTTTGCTATTGGGGTTACCGCAGAATGTTTTCTCTTGGCTGCTATGGCATATGATCGCTATGTAGCCATATGCAACCCTTTACTTTACCCAGTGATGATGACCAACAGACTATGCACCCAGCTAATAGTCTCCTCATTTGTTTGTGGCATCATTCATTCCACGATTCATACAGGTTTAGTATTCAGATTAACCTTCTGCAATGACAACATATTACATCACTTTTTCTGTGATATTGAACCTTTGTTTAAGATTTCCTGTACTGATCCTTTCATTAACGTTCTAATGGTTTATATTTTCGCTGCTACAATTCAGATATTCACTATTACAACTGTTCTTATCTCTTATACAATGGTTCTCTTTACAATCTTAAAAAAGAAGTCTCTAGAGGGCATAAAGAAGGCCTTCTCCACCTGTGGAGCCCACCTTTTATCCGTGTCTTTATACTATGGCCCGCTTATCTTCATGTACGTGCGCCCTACTTCCGTACAGTCAGAAGATCAAGATATGACGGACTCGCTATTTTACACTGTCATAATTCCTTTCTTAAATCCAATTATCTACAGCCTGAGAAATAAGAAAGTCATAGATTCACTAACAAAATTAATAAAGAGAAATGTTTAGACCTCATACTGATAGCTGTTCTCCAGTAAAGCAGTTACAAAATTGTGCATATTAGGTGATGTTTCTTATGTGCTATTAGAGTTCAAAGCTTATTGCAATGATAATTTTCCTATTATTTTAATGAACTAAAGTTGAATACGTAATGAATTCCTTAAAGTTTTTTAGGTTATTCATAAGCATTCAAGTAATTTTAACCAAGTGCTCATAACATACTAAAATAACTAAAGGAAGAAACAAATGGAACATTTTACATGCTTGTGGTGTTCTTCAAAATGACTTTATAAATACATTAATTAAGTGCTAAAATAGGCTGTGTCTCTGTGATGCACCTGAATATGAACATTGGTGATATATGTGTAGCCTGGAGACTGGTATCATATTGAAATGCAGTGATGGCAGGTTTGTGCTTGAGTAATTCGGGCCCAATTGCAGACATACTGCTAGCATCAAAATGTCTTTAATTCCATTTATGGAGACTTGGTGAATTTTACCTCTGTGGTGAAATCAAAACTTGTGTCTCTGAGAAATGAAACAAAACAGGGACATAGTGCAGAAAACATGCAGAGAGTGAAGGCAGGGCCAAACTCAAGAAGGTGCCCCTCCTCAGATTACATCCATGAATAGCAGGATATAGGGAGGGGCCTCACTTTCTTTGTTATCTTCTCAGGAAATTTCTATCTCTGTGTATTACGTTCTGGGGTAATCTTACTAAATCAGAAACCTAAGTGATTGCATTGAAGGATTAAATGAGGATGGCTTAGATCAGAAAAGAGATGAGGCAGATTAGGAAGGAAATGGTCTCAATCTTCAGAATGAAAACAAAGATCTAGTAGATATAAATCTTTGGTATGTAAAGGTTACTGGAATGTGTATTGACCTTGAGGGGCTTTAGATGCCTCTTACCAAACTTCCAATAATATTAAGAGGGTATGCATGCATGCTGTTCAGGTGCTTTCCGGAAAGGCATTAAAATGAGCAAGAATTTGATTGCTTTGTGCTTAAAACTCATTGCTGGGTAATTTTCCTCACATTCCATATTATTAAAATATAATAAGTGTTATTTTTTAAAGATTTATTTATTTATACATACAAGAACTGAGCTACAGGCCAGAGTTTTTTTGGGGGGTGAGATGATTGCCCAGAGACAGTGGGGAACAGAACAGGCAGATGGTCTGAAACACACTGCTGAGAGGAGCAGTGGGCGAGTCAGGAGAGGTCTGCTGTGCCATATGGGTCATCTCCCTGACCAGGGATCAAACTTGTGCTGTAGTGCCTGTGGTGAGCTTCACAGGTTGCATCTTAACCCCTTGTGCCACGAGGGAGGCCCCCAATAAGTGTCCTATTTTTAGGCCCTTCTCTACCATTCCTCTCTCAACATTAAAATTGCACACACATTCTTACCAATACCATTGCTACCCTTATCCTCAAATCCTTGCTCTGTGTTCTGAGAAGTTTTAGTTACTCATCCCTTTTAGCTCACTGATGTTCACTTTCTTTCTGAACATAGCTGCCTGATCATTCTTTGCAAAATATCTATGTAAATGGTATCCCTCTCAATTATTTTGAATGGTCACTGCTGCCAGATTATACATGAATAAATATCACCCCACATAGCTGAGATGCCTTCAAATAAAATCTGGCTTTAACTATAAAGTTTAATTCTGCACAGTTTTCTATTGGACTCTGGGTTAAACCACAAGAGAGTTATTGAACACTTTGTAGAAAAACCTCATTGTTTTAGTTTATCCTGGCATTCAAGTAGTTCTCCTCACAGAGAATCCCCCCTACCCTATCGCCTCATTATCATTAAAATTGAAATGGTTTATTTCTTCCAGGTCTGTTCCTAATGTTACTACTTCCATGACGTACTTACTGATCCTTTCAAAGAGATAGGAACCCCATTTCAAGCTTGTAAGAGGTTATTTACTCTTCTCATATTTGGCCTACAAACCGTTTTAGTTATAATTAGAAATCTTTATACATTTTGTAACAGGTAGTAGAATGGCTACACTCCTGCTTATTAATAAATATTTATAAAATATTTGTGAAATTAAAATGATCTTACACACCTACAGAGAAAATTCCAAATAGGGTATTACTTTTTATATTTGTAGTAACCCAATGGTTTACTGGGTCTGGGATGGCTGCTGCATGCCACCTTATCCCTCAAGTTTCTGTCATGACAATCTCTCCTGTCACAAGAGCAAAATAATCTCTTTTTTAATAATTTTTTTTATTATTTAAATTTTATTTTTATATTCCCCTTACAATTTTAACCCCCTTATTTTGAACCCAAGCCCTCCTTTCCCCGCCTCCCATCCCCCATAGAGTGTCTCTGATTCATATTTGTTTGATGATTTTGATATTTTCTTTCGTATAGTTATTCTTTTTCCTGGTGCCTTATTTAAGTTTTCTAGATTCCTGCTATGAGTGAGACCATCCAGTATTTTTCTTTTTCTTTCTGGCTTATTTTGCTGAGCATGTTCCCTTCTTTCTCCATCCATGTTGCTGCAAATTGCATGTGTTTATGTTTTTTGAACGCTGAGTAATATTCCATGGTGTACATGTACCACATCTTCTTGATCCAGTCATCTATTTTTGGCCATTTGGGTTGTTTCCAAAGCTTAGCTATTGTAAATAGTGCTACTATAAACATAGGGATGCAGGTGCTCTTTGGAATTGAAGTTTCTGTGTCCTTTGGGTAAATACCTAGGAGAGGAATTGGTGGATCATATATATGGAAGCTCTATGTTCAGTAGGTTAAGAAATCCTCACACAGCTCACCATATTGGTTGGACCAGTTTGCATTCCCACCAGCAGTGCAGGAGAGTTCATTTTTCTCCACAACCTCGCCAACATTTGTTGTTGCTAGTTTTTTTAATATGTGCCATTCTCACTGGTGTAAGATGGTATCTCATGGTAGTTTTGATTTGCATTTCGTTGATTAAAGTGATGTTGAACATTTTTTCATATGCCTGTTGGCCATCTGCATTTCCTCTTCAGAGAGGTTTATTTTTAGCTCTTCTGCCCATTTTTTGACTGGATTATTTTCTTTGTTTTTGTTGAGTCTCATCAGCTCTCTGTAGATTTTTGTGATCAGTGTTGTGTGCAAAAATGTTCTCCCAGTCGGTGGGGTTTCTCTTTGTTTTGGTTATTGTCTCTTTTGCTATGCAGAAGCTCTTTAATTTGATGTAGTCCCAGCTGTTTATCTTTGCCTTCCCTATCACTGCTTTGGGTGATGTGTCTGTAAAGATGTCTTTGATGTGCATATCACATAGTGTTTCGCCTATATTTCCTTCTATGTATTTTACGGTTTCAGTCTTATGTCTAGTTCTTTAATCCATTTTTTTTATTTTAATTTTTTTATTTTTATATTCCCCAAACAATTGCAACCCCTTTATTTTGACCCCAATCCCTCTCTCCCGCCCCCCTCCCCTCATAAAGTGTCTCTGGTTCATAGTTGTTTGTTGATTATGATTTTCACTTTCTTATAGATATTCATTTTCCTGGTCCCTTATTTAAGTCTTAAATCCATTTTGTGTTGGTTTTTGTGCATAGTGTGCAGGAGTAGGCAAGCTTCATTCTTTTGCATGTAGTGACCCAGTTTTCCCAGCACCATCTATTGAACCAACTTTCTTAGCTCCAATGCATATTCTTTGCTCTTTTATCAAAGATTAGTTGACCATAAATCTGTGGGTTTATTTCTGGATTTTCTATTCGATTCCATTGGTCTGTATGTCTGTTCTTGTTCCAATACCATGCAGTTTTCATGATTATGGTTTTGTAGTATAGTTTGAAGTCTGGGAGTGTGATGCCTCAATTCCCTTCTTTTTTTTCAGGAGAGCCTTGGCTATTCGGGGTTTTGGTGATTCCATATGAATTTCATCAATAATTGTTCTATTTCTTTGAAGAATGACATTGAGATTTTGATTGGAATAGCATTGAATCTGTATATTGCTTTTGGCAGGATGGCCATTTTAATAATGTTTATTCTTCCAATCCATGAGCAGGGGATGTCTCTCCATTTCTTTGTGTCTTCTTCTATTTCTTTTAATAGTGTTTTATAGTTTTCTTTGTATAGGTCCTTTACCTCTTTTATTAGATTTATTCCCAAGTATTTGATTTTTTTTGTTTTGATAATAAAAGGGATGGTTTTTTTGATTTCTTCTTCTTCCGATTTATTGTTTGTGTATAGGAAGGCTACTGACTTTTGCGTGTTGATTTGTATGATGCCACTTTATTGAACTGATTTGTTAGTTGAATTAGTTTTTCTGTGGAATTTTTGGGGTTCTCTGTGTATATTATCATATCATCTGCAAAAAGTGATAGTCTGACTTCTTTTCATTTTTGGATTCCTTGTATGTCTCTCTCTTGTCTTATAGCTCTGGCTAGGACTTCCAGTACTATATCGAAAAGCAGTGGTGAGAGTGGACATCCTTGTCTTGTTCCAGATCTTAATGGAAATGCTTTCAGCTTTTCACCATTGAGAATGATACTGGCTATTGGCTTGTCATATATGGCCTTTATGATGTTGAGGTATGTTCCTTGTATCCCAAGAATTTCAAGGGCTTTTATCATGAATGTGTGTTGCATTTTGTCAAAAGCTTTCTTGGCATCTATTGATATTATCTTATGGTTTTTATATTTCCTTTTGTTGATGTGATGGAGAACGATGATTGATTTTCAGATGTTGAACCATCCTTGTGTCCCTGGAATGAAAACTACTTGGTCGTGGTGAATTATCTTATGGATACATTGTTGGATTCTGATAGCTAAATTTTTATTGAGGTTTTTTGCATCAGTGTTCATTAGGGAGATTGGCCTGTAGTTTTCTGTTTTTGTGTTGTCCTTGTTTGGTTTTGGTATTAGTGTAATGTTGGCTTCATAGAGCGTGTTTGGTACTATCCCTTCCTTCTCAATATTTTGGAAGAGTTTGTGAAGGACAGGCACTAATTCCTTTCTGAACAATTGGTAGAATTCATTTGTAAATCCATCAGGTCCCAGGCTTTTGTTTTTGGGGAGGTTTCTGATTACCATTTCAATTTCACTGCTTGGAATTGGTCTGTCAGTTGTTCTATTTCTTCTTTATCTAGCTTTGGGTGATTGTAGAGTTGTAGGAATTTGTCCATCCCCTCCAGATTGTTGAACTTTTTTCCATATAACTGTTCATAGTAGTTTCTGATTATTCTTTTGATTTCTGCTGCATCTGCTGTGATTTCCCCTCTTTCATTTATGATCCACTTTAATTGTGCTTTCTTTGTGAGCCTGGCTTTTTTTTTTTTTTTTTTCCTTTGTGAGCCTGGCTAGGGATTTGTCTATTTTATTTATTTTTTCGAAGAACCAGCTCTTGGTTTCATTGATCTTTTGGATTGTTTTTTCAGTTTCAATTTCATTTATTTCTGCTTTGGTTTTTATTATTTCTTTTCTTCTACTGGTTTTGGTTTTTTTGTTGTTGTTGTTGTTCTTTTTCTAGATTTTTGAGCTTCGAGATTAGGTTGTTTCTTTGAGTTCTTTCTTGTTTCTTGATGTGAGCCTCTATTGCTATATATTTTCCTCTTATTACTGCTTTTGCTGCATCCCATTCATTTAGAAAATTGGTGTCCTTCTTATCATTCAATTCAAAGAATTTTTTAATTTCTTCTTTGCTCTCCTCATTAGTCCTGTGGTCTTCCAGTAGTGTGGTTTTCTATCTCCATGAGGTAGGAGAGTTCCTTGTCTTCTTTTTATGGTTTATTTCTAGTCTGATGCCTTCATGGTCAGAAAAGATCATTGGTATGATTTCAATCTTGGCTTATCTGTTGATGTTTGTCTAGGATCCCAGTATGTGATCGATCCTTGAGAATGATCTGTGTGCACATGAGAAAAATGAGTACTCAGATTTTTTTGGTTTTAGTGTTCTATAAATGTCTGTTAAGCCCAAGCTCTCTAGATCCTTATTTAGAGCTTTAGTGTCTTTACTTTTTTTTTTTTTAATATTTATTTATTTATTTACACAAGCATTGGGTATAGTGAGAAGCACGGGAGGGTGAGAGAATTCACCAGGGCCAGAGCGGGTTGCAGAGCAGGCAGAAGGACCTAAGTACACTGCTGAGGGGAGCAGTGGGCTGCAGGAGAGGTTTGCATGCCATGTGGGACCCTCCTCCCGTGGCCGCGGAGCAGCCGGGATTCTAACCAGCGCTGCAGAGCATGCAAGCAGCTTGGCAACCCAGCCCTCAAGTGCTGCACGACCGGGGAGGCCCTCTTTACTTATTTTTTGTCTGGTTGATCTATCCATTGTTAATAGTGGTGTGTTGAAGTCTCCCACTATGTATGTGTTTTCTCTGATGTCTGTTTTCAAAGATGATAATAGTTGTCTTATATCAAAGATGATAATAGTTGTCTTATATTAATAGTTGTTCAAAGATGATAATAGTTGTCCTTCGTTTGGTGAATATATGTTAATGAGTGTTATTTCTTGTTGAAGTATTGTCCCCTTGATCATAATATAGTGACTGTTGGGGTCTCTTTTTACCTTTTTGAGTTTGAAATCTGTTTTATCTAATAAAAGTATAGCTGTTCCTGCTTTCTTTTTTGGTCCATTTGCTTGTAGGATTTTTTTCCATCCTTTAACTTTGAGTGTATTTTTATCTTTTGTAGCTAAATATGTTTCCCGGAGACAGAAAAAAGTTGGGTTTTGTTTCTTAATCCAGCCAGCGACTCTGTGTCTCTTTATTGAAGAGTTTAGTCCATACATTTAGAGTTAATATTGATATGTTAGCATATGTATTAGCCATTGTGTTTGTCTTTCCTTTGACTTTATTTATTGATTCTTTTAATAACTTTTTATCTTTTTTTATTTATGTATTTTTTTTTTGTTATGCTTGGCTGTTTCAGAAAGTGTACCAGCAGATACTAAAAGTACTAAGAATCATATAGGATTTTATGTGTGGTGCTTGAATGAGAACTATATTTATGAGTGTATCATTCCTTTCTGCACCTGTTTTAAACCTTCAAGGAGCTCAAAATCCTACTCAATAATTTAAATGCTTCAGTACAGTCACCTTCATCACCCTCAGAAGCACTTGCAAAAACTTTGAGAGGTTCAAATAGTTATATAAAAAGCTCTGAAATGCTCAGGGATGATCCCATCCAAGAACTATTGAGTTGAAAAAAATTTGAAGAAAACATTTTACCAGAATGTTGAAAAAATTCTCTACTGAGTTTCAATTTTATCCATAATTATTCAGATACATGTGGTTATATATTTTAAAATTTGGAGAGAAAAGAGGCACTAAATAACTATTAACTTTTGAGCAAATACTGTATAGCATATATTTTATCTTTCTTTTTTTTTAAATAAATTTTATTGTTATATTCCCCATACAATTGCAGCCCCCCCATTCTAACCCCAATTCCTCCCCTCCCGCCCCCGCCCCCCTAAAAGTGTCTCTGGTTCATAGTTTTTTGTTGATTTTGATTTTCACTTTCTTATATTCATTTTCCTGGTCCCTTATTTAAGTTTTCTAGATTCCTGCTATGAGTGAGACCATCCGGTATTTTTCTTTTTCTTTTTGGCTTATTTCGCTGAGCATGATCCCTTCCAGCGCCATCCATGTTGCTGCAAATTGCATGTGTTTACCTTTTTTGAATGCTGAGTAATATTCCATGGTATATATGTACCACATCTTCTTGATCCAGTCATCTATTTTTGGGCATTTGGGTTGTTTCCAAAGCTTAGCTATTGTAAACAGTGCTGCTATAAACATAGGGGTGCAGGTGTTCTTTGGAATTGATGTTTCTGTGTCCTTTGGGTAAATACCTAGGAGTGGAATTGCTGGATCATATGGAAGCTCTATGTTTAGTAGGTCCAGAAATCTCCGCACAGCTTTCCACAGTGGTTGGACCAGTTTGCACTCCCACCGACAGTGCAGAAGAGTTCCTTTTTCTCCACACCCTCGCCAACATTTGTTGTTGCTAGTTTTTTTAATATGTGCCATTCTCACTGGTGTAAGATGGTATCTCATGGTAGTTTTGATTTGCATTTCCCTGATGACAAGTGATGTTGAACATTTTTTCATATGCCTGTTGGCCATTTGCATTTCCTCTTCAGAGAAGTTTCTTTTTAGCTCTTCTGCCCATTTTTTGACTGGATTATTTTCTTTGTTGTGGTTGAGTCTCATCAGCTCTTTGCAGATTTTTGTGATCAGTCCTTTATCATTAGTGTTGGGTGCAAAAATGTTCTCCCAGTCGGTGGGGTTTCTCTTTGTTTTTGTTATTGTCTCTTTTGCTGTGCAAAAGCTCTTTAATTTGATGTAGTCCCAGCTGTTTATCTTTGCCTTCACTATCACTGCTTTGGGTGATGTGTCTGTAAAGATGTCTTTGATGTGCAAATCACGTAGTGTTTTGCCTATATTTCCTTCTATATATTTTATGGTTTCAGGTCTTATGTCCAGTTCTTTCATCCATTTTGAGTTGATTTTTGTGTATGGTGTGAGGTAGTGGTCAAGCTTCATTCTTTTGCATGTAGCGACCCAGTTTTCCCAGCACCATTTATTGAACAAACTTTCTTTGCTCCAATGCATATTCTTTGCTCCTTTGTCAAAGATTAGTTGACCATAAATCTGTGGGTTTATTTCTGGATTTTCTATTCGATTCCATTGGTCTGTATGTCTGTTCTTGTTCCAATACCATGCAGTTTTCATGATTATGGCTTTGTAGTATAGTTTGAAGTTGGGAGTGTGATGCCTCCATTCCCTTCTTTTTTTTTTCAGGAGAGCTTTGGCTATTCGGGGTTTTTTGTGATTCCATATGAATTTCATCAATAATTGTTCTATTTCTTTGAAGAATGACATTGAAATTTTGATTGGAATAGCATTGAATCTGTATATTGCTTTTGGAAGGATGGCCATTTTAATAATGTTTATTCTTCCAATCCATGAGCAGGGGATGTCTCTCCATTTCTTTGTGTCTTCTTCTATTTCTTTTAATAGTGTTTTATAGTTTTCTTTGTATAGGTCCTTTACCTCTTTTGTTAGATTTATTCCCAAATATTTGATTTTTTTTGTTTCAATAACAAAAGGGATGGTTTTTTTGATTTCTTCTTCTTCAGATTTATTGTTTGTGTATAGGAAGGCTACTGACTTTTGCGTGTTGATTTTGTATCCTGCCACTTTACTGAACTGATTGATGAGTTGAATTAGCTTTTCTATGGAGTTTTTGTGGTTCTCTATGTATAATATCATATCGTCTGCAAATAGTGATAGTTTGACTTCTTCTTTTCCTATTTGGATTCCTTGGATGTCTTTCTCTTGTCTTATTGCCCTGGCTAGGACTTCCAGTATTATATTGAAAAGCAGTGGTGAGAGTGGACATCTTTGTCTTGTTCCTGATCTTAATGGAATTGCTTTCAGCTTTTCACCATTGAGAATGATACTGGCTGTTGGCTTGTCATAGATGGCCTTTATGATGTTGAGGTATGTTCCTTGTATCCCAAGAATTTCAAGGGCTTTTATCATGAATGGGTGTTGCACTTTGTCGAAGGCTTTCTCAGCATCTATTGATATTATCATATGGTTTTTATATTTCTTTTTGTTGATGTGTTGGATAACGTTGATTGATTTTCGGATGTTAAACCATCCTTGTGTCCCTGGAATGAATCCTACTTGGTCGTGGTGAATTATCTTATGGATACATTGTTGGATTCTGATAGCTAAAATTTTATTGAGGATTTTTGCATCAGTGTTCATTAAGGATATTGGCCTGTAGTTTTCCTTTTTTGTGTTGTCCTTGTTCGGTTTTGGTATTAGTGTAATGTTGGCTTCATAAAACGTGTTTGGTATTGTCCCTTCCTTCTCAATTTTTTGGAATAGTTTGTGAAGGATGGGCACTAATTCGTCTCTGAATATTTGGTAGAATTCATTTGTAAATCCATCAGGTCCTGGGCTTTTGTTTTTGGGGAGGTTTTTGATTACCATTTCAGTTTCGCTAATTGTAATTGGTCTGTTTAGGTGTTCTATTTCTTCTTTATCTAGCTTTGGGTGATTGTAGAGTTGTAGGAATTTGTCCATCTCCTCTAGATTGTTAAACTTGTTTCCATATAACTGTTCATAGTAGTTACTGATTATTCTTTTGATTTCTGCTGTGTCTGTTGTGATTTCTCCTCTTTCATTGATGATCCTGTTTATTTGTGCTTTCTCCCTTTTTTCCTTTGTGAGCCTGGCTAGGGGTTTGTCTATTTTATTGATTTTTCAAAGAACCAGCTCTTGGTTTCATTGATCTTTTGGATTGTTTTTTTAGTTTCAATTTCATTTATTTCTGCTTTGGTTTTTATTATTTCTTTTCTTCTACTGGTTTTGGGGTTTTTTTGTTGTTCTTTTTCTAGATCTTTGAGCTTCGAGATTAGGTTGTTTCTTTGCGTTCTTTCTTGTTTCTTGATGTGAGCTTCTATTGCTATATATTTTCCTCTTATTACTGCTTTTGCTGCATCCCATACATTTAGGATATTGGTGTCCTCCTTGTCGTTCAATTCAAAAAATTTTTTAATTTCTTCTTTGATCTCCTCATTAGTCCAGTGGTCTTCCAGTAGTGTGGTTTTTAATCTCCATGAGGTAGGAAAGTTCCATGCCTTCTTTTTATGGTTTATTTCTAGTTTGATGCCTTCATGGTCAGAAAAGATGGTTGATATGATTTCAATCTTGGTGTATCTGTTGATGTTTGTCTTGTGCCCCAGTATGTGATCGATCCTGGAGAATGATCCGTGTGCGCTTGAGAAAAATGTGTACTCCATTTTTTTGGGGTTTCGTGTTCTATAGATGTCTGTTAAGCCCAATTGCTCTAGGTCCTTATTTAAAGCTTTGGTTTCTTTACTTATTTTTTGTCTTGTTGATCTATCCATTGTTGATAGTGGTGTGTTGAAGTCTCCCACTACGTATGTGTTTTCTCTGATGTCTGTTTTCAGAGAGGACAACAGTTGTCTGATATATTTTGGTGCTCCTTCGTTTGGTGAGTATATGTTAATGAGTGTTATTTCTTCTTGAAGTATTGTCCCCTTGATCATAATGTAGTGACCATTGGGGTCTCTTTTTATCTTTTTGAGTTTGAAATCTGTTTTATCTGATATAAGTATAGCTGTTCCTGCTTTCTTTTTTGGTCCATTTGCTTGTAGGATTGTTTTCCATCCTTTAACTTTGAGCCTATTTTTATCTTTTGTCGCTAAATGTATTTCCTGGAGACAGCAAAAGGTTGGGTTTTGTTTCTTAATCCAGGCTGCAACTCTGTGTCTTTTTTTTGAAGAGTTTAGTCCATTTACATTTAGAGTTAATATTGATATGTTAACATCTGTATTTGCCATTGTGTTTGTCTTTCCTTTGATTTTATTTATTTATTCTTTTAATAACTTTTTTTTTTGGCCTTCTTTCATTGTTATTCGTCCCTCTGAGGTTCTGGCTTTAGGACTCCTTGTAGTATTTTTTGGAGTGGGGGTTTAGTTGCAATGAAATTCCGGAGTTTCTGTTTGTCTGGGAAGGTCCATATTCTTTCTTCAAAGAGGAAGGAGAGCTTTGCGGGATAGAGTATTCTTGGTTGGCATCTGTTTTCTTGGAGTCTGTTGACTATGTCCCTCCACTCTCTCCTTGCCCGTAGTGTTTCTTTGGAGAAGTCTGATGTCAGCCTGATTGGTTTTCCTTTGAATGTTATCTGTTTCTTCCCTCTTGCCAGCTTCATTATTTTTTCCTTGTCCTGGATTCTTGGGAGCTTTACTATTATGTGTCTTGCGGTATTTCTCCTTTCGTCGTGGAAGTTTGGTGTTCTTCTTGCTTCTTGTATATCAATTTTCAGCTCCTTCTTCACATTTGGGAAGTTCTCTTCAATTATCTCTTTGAATATTTTCTCTGTTCCTACATCTCTCTCCTCTCCTTCTGGTATTCCTATAACTCTTATATTTCCTTTCCTCATGGAGTCAGATAGTTCCCGAAGTCTTTCCTCGTTCTTTTTCCTTCGTACTTCTCTTTCCTTTTCTGTTTTGGTTCTTTTTATTTCTGTGTCTTCAAGATTACTTATTCGTTCTTCCATTTCATCTATTCTGCTTTCATTGCTTTTACCAGAATTCTTTAGTTCTTCCATTAATTCTTTGATCTCCTGCATTTCTTTTACTTCCCTCTTTAGGGACTCAATTTCTTTCTTCTGACCATTGTTTTCCCTCTCTAGGGACTCAATTGCATTCTTCTGATCGTTGATTATTTTTCCCTTATCATTGTTTTCCTTTATGACTTCTGTCAGTTTTTTAATCACGGCAATTTTAAATTCTCTTTCTGGAAGGCTCAGAAATTCTTCCAAGTTATTGTCGTTGCAATCTGGGGGCTGGTTTTCTTTTTGTGGTGTGCTTTTTCTCTGGAGAGTTGCTAGGTTGCGTGTGGTTCTTCTCCTCCCTACTGTCTGTTTTCTAATTTGCCGTATGCGTTGGGACACTGTGTTGTTGGGACTGGCTGGCATCTTGGGTGGGCTTCTCTGCTCCCCTCTGGTTCCTCCAGGAGTCATCTGTCAGTTTCAAGCAGTCTTTACTGGAGAAAGGCCCCTGTTCTAAAATGCCGATGTGGGGACACACTCCCCTGTGCGCCTGGTCTGCCCCGGCGGTGGGTTCCTGCTCCCCCTCTGGGCTTGGACTGCAGGCCAGAGGGGGTCTGGCGTGGGCGAACTTCCCCCGCTCACCTCTGGCTCCTGAGGAAGCCTTCTGCAGGTAGTCTTTACTGAAGAAATGTCCCTGTTCTAAAATGGTGATGTGGGACACACTCCCTGTGCGTCTGGTCTCAGGCACACTCTTCTGCGCGCCTGGTCTGCCCCGGCTGTGGTTGCTCGCTCTCCCTGTGGGCTCAGACTACTTGTTTGGAAGGGGGCCCGATGTGGGCTAACTCCCCAGCTGGCCACTAGCTCCTTCAGGAGCCTCTGCTGGCTTCAAGTCGCTAGGTGGCGCCAGAGATCTCTCCTAGAGCCCTTGGGGAGCTGATTTTCCACCCCGTGGGACAGGGAGAAGAGCGGAGATGGTAGGGTACACCTCAACGGCTTTGGGGTGCTGTGTCTGCCTTGTGCCCCACCGTCGTGGGGAACCCACGCCCCTAATTTCGTGCCCCGGGTCTCAGTTCCAAAGCCCTCAGTTCCAGGACGCGGGCTGTAGCCCAGATCAGTGGCGCGGGAATGGCACCTTTTGAATCCCTTTTCCCTGCCTGGGCACCTGGTTCCTGCTCACTCAGGGAGGGCCTCCACGGTCTCCCCGCAAGCCTAGGTCGCAGGCGCGGGGACCTGGGCAGCTGCGATCGATCTGGATCAGCGCGCTGCTTTCTGCGCAAGCTTACCGGCGGCTGGGGCTGTGTGCTGGTGCTGGTCTCCTCCTGGGGGGCGGGGCTCTCTTTAATGGCGCCTGGAGCTCACCTCCGCGGCGGATCCTGCAGGGTTCTCCACAGCTCCCGTTCACGGGGTGTGGTGGCTGAAATAGTTCCTTTCCACTCACAGTCCCACTTGCTGCGTCCGTTTTTCTTGTTGGCCGTTTTGGTTTGTTGTTTCCCTCCTCTCTGCCGGTTGGAGAGTGCCGACTTTGTGGGCGGGGAGGGGAGCAGGGTTCTGCGCTTCCCTCCCTTCTGGTCCTCTTTTATGGCAACTTTCTTCTTCGGGCAGTTTGCTGGAGTCACCGGTTTATCTTCCGTGTCCCAGTTCTCACTGGGACCTGCCACATTTCCTCCCTATTAACTTTTTTAATGGGAGATCTTACTCGCAGCATCTCCTCGCCGCCATGTTGCTTATCTTTTTTTTTTAAATAATAGATTTTATTTTTATATTCCCCATACAATTGCAATGCCCGCATTCTGACCCCGATCCCTCCCCTCCCGCACCGCACCTCCCAAAAAGTGTCTCTGGTTCATAGTTTTTTGTTGATTTTGATTTTCACTTTCTTATAGTTATTAATTTTCCTGGACCCTTATTAAAATTTTCTAGATTCCTGCTACTAGTGAGACCATCGGTATTTTTCTTTTTCTTTCTGGCTTATTTCGCTGAGCATGATCCCTTCCAGCGCCATGCATGTTGCTGCAAATTGCATGTGTTTATCTTTTTTGAATGCTGAGTAATATTCCATGGTATATATGTACCACATCTTCTTGATCCAGTCATCTATTTTTGGGCATTTAGGCTGTTTCCAAAGCTTAGCTATTGTAAACAGTGCTGCTATAAACATAGGGGTGCAGGTGCTCTTTGGAATTGATGTTTCTGTGTCC
This sequence comes from Talpa europaea, assembly GCF_964194135.1. Lineage (NCBI taxonomy): Eukaryota > Metazoa > Chordata > Mammalia > Eulipotyphla > Talpidae > Talpa > Talpa europaea. The sequence continues at coordinate 85,039,974 of NC_140070.1, forward strand.
TTTGGGTAAATACCTAGGAGTGGAATTGCTGGATCATATGGAAGCTCTATGTTTAGTAGGTCCAGAAATCTCCACACAGCTTTCCACAGTGGTTGGACCAGTTTGCACTCCCACCAACAATGCAGAAGAGTTCCTTTTTCTCCACACCCTCGCCAACATTTGTTGTTGCTAGTTTTTTTAATATGTGCCATTCTCACTGGTGTAAGATGGTATCTCATTGTAGTTTTGATTTGCATTTCCCTGATTACAAGTGATGTTGAACATTTTTTCATATACCTGTTGGCCATTTGCATTTCCTCTTCAGAGAAGTTTCTTTTTAGCTCTTCTGCCCATTTTTTTTCACTGTATTATTTTCTTTGTTGTTGTTGAGTCTCATCAGCTCTTTGCAGATTTTTGTGATCAGTCCTTTATCATCAGTGTTGTGTGCAAAAATGTTCTCCGAGTTGGTGGGGTTTCTCTTTGTTTTTGTTATTGTCTCTTTTGCTGTGCAGAAGCTCTTTAATTTGATGTAGTCCCAGCTGTTGATCTTTGCCTTCACTATCACGGCTTTGGCTGATGTGTCTGCAAAGATGTCTTTGATGTGAATATCACGTAGTGTTTCGCCTATATTTCCTTCTATGTATTTTATGGTATCAGGTCTTATGTCTAGTTCTTTAATCCATTTTGAGTTCATTTTTGTGTATGGTGTGAGGTAGTGGACAAGCTTCATTCTTTGCATGTAGCGACCCAGTTTTCCCAGCACCATGTATTGAACCAACTTTCTTTGCTCCAATGCATATTCTTTGCTCTTTTGTCAAAGATTAGTTGATCATAAATCTGTGGGTTTATTTATGGATTTTCTATTCGATTCCATTGGTCTGTATGTCTGTTCTTGTTCCAATACCATGCAATTTTGATGATTATGGCTTTGTAGTATAGTTTGAAGTCTGGCAGTGTGATGCCTCCATTCCCTTCTTTTTTTTTCAGGAGAGCTTTGGCTATTCGGGGTTTTTGGTGACTCCATATGAATTTCATCAATAATTGTTCTATTTCTTTGAAGAATGTCATTGAGATTTTGATTGGAATAGCTTTGAATCTGTATATTGCTTTTGGTAGGATGGCCATTTTAATAATGTTTATTCTTCCAATCCATGAGCAGGGGATGTCTTTCCATTTCTTTGTGTCTTCTTCTATTTCTTTTAACAGTGTTTTATAGTTTTATTGTATAGGTCCTTTACCTCTTTTGTAAGATTTATTCCCAAGTATTTGATTTTTTTTTGTTTCAATAATAAAAGGGATTTTTTTTTGATTTCTTCTTCTTCAGATTTATTGTTTGTGTATAGGAAGGCTACTGACTTTTGCGTGTTGATTTTGTATCCTGCCACATTACTGAACTGATTGATGAGTTGAATTAGTTTCTCTGTGGAGTTTTTGGGGTTCTCTATGTATATTATCATATCATCTGCAAATAGTGATAGTTTGACTTCTTCTTTTCCTATTTGGATTCCTTGTATGACTTTCTCTTGTCTTATTGCTCTGGCTAGGACTTCCAGTATTATATTGAAAAGCAGTGGTGAGAGTGGACATCCTTGTCTTGTTCCTGATCTTAATGGAATTGCTTTCAGCTTTTCACCATTGAGAATGATATTGGCTGTTGGCTTGTCATATATGGCTTGTCATATATGGCCTTTATGATGTTCCTTGTATCCCAAGAATTTCTAGGGCTTTTATCATGAATAGATGTTGCACTTTGTCGAAAGCTTTCTCAGCATCTATTGATATTATCATATGGTTTTTATATTTCTTTTTGTTGATGTGTTGGATAACGTTGATTGATTTTTGGATGTTAAACCATGCTTGTGTCCCTGGAATGAATCCTACTTGGTCGTGGTGAATTATCTTATGGATACATTGTTGGATTCTGCTAGCTAAAATTTTATTGAGGAAATTTGCATCAGTGTTCATTAGGGAGATTGGCCTGTAGTCTTCCTTTTTTGTGTTGTCCTTATTCGGTTTTGGTATTAGTGTAATGTTGGCTTCATAGAACATGTTTGGTATTGTCCCTTCCTTCTCAATTTTTTGGAAGATTTTGTGAAGGATAGGCACTAATTCATCACAGAATCCATTTGTAAATCCATCAGGTCCTGGGCTTTTGTTTTTGGGGAGGTTTTTGATTACCATTTCAATTTCGCTGCTTGTAATTGGTCTGTTTAGGTGTTCTATTTCTTCTTTATCTATCTTTCAGTGACTGTAGAGCTGTAGAAATTTGTCCATCTCCTCTAGATTGTTGAACTTGTTTCCATATAACTGTTCATAGTAGTGTCTGATTATTCTTTTGATTTCTGCTGTGTCCGTTGTGATTTCTCCTCTTTCATTTATGAGCCTGTTTATTTGTGCTTTCTCCCTTTTTTCCTTTGTGAGCCTGGCTAGGGGTTTGTCTATTTTATTTATTTTTTCAAAGAACCAGCTCTTGGTTTCATTGATCTTTTGTATTTTTTTTTTTTAGTTTCAATTTCATTTATTTATGCTTTGTTTTTTATTATTTCTTTTCTTCTACTGGTTTTGGTGTTTTTTTGTTGTTGTTTTTCTAGATTTTTGAGCTTTGAGATTAGGTTGTTTCTTTGAGTTCTTTCTTGTTTCTTGATATGAGCCTCTATTGCTCTATATTTTCCTCTTATTACTGCTTTTGCTGCATCCCATACATTTAGGATATTGGTGTCCTCCTTGTCATTCAATTCAAAGAATTTTTTTATTTCCTCTTTGATCTCCTCATTAGTCCAGTGGTCTTCCATTAGTGTGGTTTTTAGTCTCCATGAGGTAGGAAAGTTCCTTGACTTCTTTTTATGGTTTATTTCTAGTTTGATGCCTTCATGGTCAGAAAAGATGGTTGGTATGATTTCAATCTTGGTGTATCTGTTGATGTTTGTCTTGTGCCCCAGTATGTGATCGATCCTGGAGAATGATCCGTGTGTGCTTGAGAAAAATGTGTACTCTGTTTTTTTGGGGTTTAGTGTTCTATAGATGTCTGTTAAGCCCAAATGCTTTAGGTCCTTATTTAGAGCTTTAGTGTCTTTACTTATTTTTTGTCTTGTTGATCTATCCATTGTTGATAGTGGTATGTTGAAGTCTCCCACTACGTATGTGTTTTCTCTGATGTCTGTTTTCAGAGATGCCAATAGTTGTCTGATATATTTTGGTGCTCCTTCATTTGGTGAGTACATGTTAATAAGTGTTATTTCTTCTTGAAGTATTGTCCCCTTGATCATAATGTAGTGACCATTGGGGTCTCTTTTCATTTTTTTGAGTTTGAAATCTGTTTTATCTAATAAAAGTATAGCTGTTCCTGCTTTCTTTTTTGGTCCATTTGCTTGTAGGATTGTTTTCCATCCTTTAACTTTGAGTCTATTTTTATCTTTTGTAGCTATATGTGTTTCCTTGAGACAGCAAAAGATTGCGTTTTGTTTCTTAATCCAGGCTACAACTCTTTGTCTTTTTATTGAAGAGTTTAGTCCATTTACATTTAGAGTTAATATTGATATGTTAGCATCTGTATTTGACATTGTGTTTGTCTTTCCTTTGATTTTATTTATTTATTCTTTTAATAACTTTTTTTTTTTTTTGGCCTTTTTTCGTTGTAATTCGTCCCTCTGAGGTTCTGGCTTTAGGATTCCTTGTAGTATTTTTTGGAGTGGAGGTTTAGTCGTAATGAAATTCCAGAGTTTCTGTTTGTCTGGGTAGGTCCTTATTCTTTTTTCATAGAGGAAGGAGAGCTTTGCAGGATAGAGTATTCTTGGTTGGCATCTGTTTTCTTGGAGTCTGTTGACTATGTCCCTCCACTCTCTACTTGCCTGTAGTGTTTCTTCGGAGAAGTCTGATGTCAGCCTGATTGGTTTTCCTTTGAATGTTATCTGTTTCTTCCCTCTTGTCAGCTTCATTATTTTTTCCTTGTCCTGGATTCTTGGGAGCTTTACTATTATGTGTCTTGCTGTATTTTTCCTTTCGTCGTGGATGTTTTTTGTTCTTCTTGCTTCTTGTATATCAATTTTCAGCTCCTTCTTCATGTTTGGAAAGTTCTCTTCAATTATATCCTTGAATATTGTCTCTGTTCCTACATCTCTCTCCTCTCCGTCTAGTATTCCTAGAACTCTTATATTTCCTTTCCTCATGGAGTCAGAAAGTTCCCGAAGCCTTTCTTCGTTCTTTTTCCTTAGTACTTGTCTTTCCTTTTCTTTTTTTGTTCTTTTTATTTCTGTCTTCAAGAGTACTTATTCGTTCTTCCATTTCATCTATTCTGCTTTCATTGCTTTTCTCAGAGTTCTTTAGTTTCTTCATTAATTCTTTGATCTCCTGCTTTTCTTTTGCTTCCCTCTTTAAGGACTCAATTTCATTCTTCTGACCATTGTTTTCCCTCTTTAGGAACTCAATTTCCTTCTTCTGATCATTGTTTTCCTTTATGAGTTCTGTCATTTTTTTAATCACGGCAATTTTAAATTCGCTTTCTTGAAGGCTCAGAAGTTCTTCCAATTTACTGTCGTTGCAATCTGGGGGGTGATTTTCTTTTTGTGGTGTGCTTTTTTCCTGAGGGGTTGTTAGGTTGCGTGTGTTTCTTCTACTCCCTACTGTCTGTTTTCTAATTTGTCGTATGCATTGGGACACTGTGTTTCTGGGACTGGCCAGCATCTTGGGCGAGCTTCTCCGCTCCCCTCTGGCTCCTCCAGGAGCCATCTGTCAGTTTCAATCAGTCTTTACTATAGAAAGGTCGCTGTTCTAAAATGCCGATGTGGGTACACACTCCCCTGTGCGCCTGGTCTGCCCCGGTGGTGGGTTCCCGCTCCCCCTCTGGGTTTGGACTGCAGGCCTGAAGGGGCCTGGCATGGGCAAGCTTCCCCACTCACCTCTGGCTCCTGAGCGAGCCTTCTGCAGGCAGTCTTTACTGAAGAAATGTCCCTGTTCTAAAATGGCGATGCGGGAAGCACTCCCTACGCGTCTGGTCTCAGGCACACTCTTCTGCGTGCCCAGTCTGCCCCCGCTGTGGGTGCCCGCTCCCCCTGTGGGCAGACTGCTGGTCTGAAGGGGCCTGGGTTGGGCTAACTTCCCAGCTGGCCACGGACTCCTCCAGGAGCCTTCTGCAGGTCAAGCAGTCTTTTCCGAAGAAAGGTGTTAGTGACTTTTTTTTCTGGTCGCTAGGTGGCGCCAGAGATCTCTCCTAGAGCCCTTGGGGAGCTGTGTTTTTCACCCCGTGGGAGAGGGAACAGAGTGGGAATGGTAGGGAAAACCTTAACAGCTTTGGGGTGCTGTGTCTGCCTTGTGCCCCACCAACGTGGAGGGCCCATGTCCCGAATTTCATGCCCCGGGTCTCAGTTCCAAAGCCCTCAGGTCCAGGACGTGGGCTGTAGCCCAGATCAGTGGCCCCAGGAATGGTGCCTTTTGCACCCCGCTCCCGTGTCCAGGCGCCTGGTTTCTGATTACTCAGTGAGGGACTTCTACCTCAGTGAGGACCCAAGTGCGTCTCCCCGCAAGCCTAGGTCGCAGGCGCAGGGACCTGGGCAGCCGCAATCCCGATCCACGTTTGCTTTTTAAGTGCACAGCTTTTCCACACCAAGCTTACCGGCGGGCCCGGGGCTGTGTGCAGGTCTCCAGAGTCTCTGCTGTTCTCTAATGGAGCCTGGAGCCGTTCGCTCACTGCTGAGGCGAATCCTGCAGGGTTATCCACACAGCTCCCGTTCACGGGGTATGGTGGCTGCAATAGTTCCTTTCCACTCATAGTCCCGCTTGATGCGTGGTTTGTTCTTGTTGGTCGTTTTAGTTTGTTTTTTCCTCCTTTTTGTTGGTCGGAGAGTGCCGACTCTGTGGGTGGGGGAGGGGAGCAGGGTTCTGCGCTTTCCTCCCTTCTAGTCCTCTTTTATGGCCACTTTCTTCTTCAGGTAGTTTGCTGGAGTCGTCCATTTATCTTCCGTGTCGCAGTTCTCACTGGGAGCTGCTGCTTTTCCTCCCTATTAACTTTTTTTTAATGGGAGATCTTACTCGCAGCGTCTCCTCGCTGCCATGTTGCTCCGCCTCTCCCCTCTTTTAATAACTTTTTTTGGCCCTCTTTCATTGTTATTCGTCCCTCTGAAGTTCTGGCTTTAGGACTCCTTGTAGTATTTTTTGCAGCAGGGGTTTAGTTGTAATGAAATTCCAGAGTTTATGTTTGTCTGGGAAGGTCCTTATTCTTTCTTCATAGAGGAAGGAGAGCTTTGTGGGATAGAGTATTCTTCGTTGGCATCTGTTTTCTTGGAGACTGTTGACTATATCCCTCCACTCTCTCCCTGCCCACAGTGTTTCTTTGGAGAAGTCTGATGTCAGTCTGATTGGTTTTCCTTTGAATGTTATGTGTTTCTTCCCTCTTCAGCTTCATTATTATTTCCTTGTCTTGGATTCGTGGGAGAAAAGCAAAATATTCTTATTCTTATTACTAACATAGCTCCTGGACTACAGTATGACACAATATCTGAGGGAAGTCTCGTAATTAGAAATTTGGTGAAAGATACAAAATATAGACGAATTTGAAAAAAATAACACTGGCTTTACTTATTCTACCAAATCAATACCAACAACCTCTGGAAACACCATCAAACACAGCCAGACATACATGGCATTCCTGTTTGCCAGAATACGTCTGACCAATTCCAATATGTGATAGGCAGGAAGTAAGGGGGAGCCAGGTGAAAGAAAATTAGGGCTATTATCTTTTTAACGTACCTAGGAATAGTATTGAATTTCAAATCACAGAAGGGACATGTTTTGTATTGGGATTTAGCTGTTGTTTGTTTTCTAAATCAAGCCATATTATATCTTTAAATAAGGATATTATTTAAATATTATACCATTTGAAGCAATTTTCAGCATATTGTAATACATCTAATGCCTTTGTAAGCATATTATTGACCTCTGTTTGATTTCTAATTAGAGTAAAATGATAGGACACATATATTGTCTACACTTGTCTTTATTAAAAGTTCTATGAAATATTTACTAATAAAAGTTTCTAACCCCCCAAAAAAAATCTACATCCAGACATAATTTTACACTAGTATCTGGACATTCTGTGGGCCAGGGAAGATAAAATTAACCAAATCCATAGCAGAGGAGAAAAGCTATACAGACCAACAAACCAGAAAATGATGCAGTGCTGCTTGGGACTATAATCCCTCCTCTCTGTCCTCCCGCCATTACGATGTCGGGACTTTAAAGGAAATTGGAGGCCCAACCATAGACCTGAAGTCTTAAAGAAGGGAGCACACAGAAGTGCACACAGAAAAATGCAGTCTGATCACAAGAAAAGGAACACCATGGTAATGTCTGTTCAGTTTTCCCCCACGATACCAAGACAGCAATAGCAACAACAGGTCTACTTTGCACTTCCCGCCTTCCATACTTGGCCCTGATCTAGAAAGAAAAACCTAAAACTAAAACCATAGCTCCACCTCCCAAGCAGAAAGAAAAGCACCCATGAAGTAACCAAATGTACAAGGAGAGCACATTTTGTAACCAGATCAAATATCCTAGCAATATGGAATCCATTAAAAGAATAATAAACTACCTAAAATCAAACTTAAACACAGATGTAATAATAAAATCTGGTGCCCAGAGAACTGGACAGCCACATGGAAAAGAATGAAACAGACCACCCCTGACAGTGTCTAACAGTATACACAAAAATTAGCTCAATATGAAATAAGGACTGAAATGTAAGACTTGAAATAATAAAATACATAGAAGAAAGCATAAGGAACAAACTCCTCAACTAATAGCCTTAGTAATATTTTTATGGATGTCTCTAGAAGCAAGACTAAAAGCAAAAATTAACAAGTCAGACTACATTAAACTTAAATAATTATGCGAGAAAGAACCATTGATAAAAGGAAAAGGCGATCCATAAAATGAGAACATATTTGTCTATATCAGAGTTGATAATTAATATATATATATAAAGAACTCATGAACTCCAACAACAAAAAGATAAGCAGCCTGATTTAAAGTGAATAGAGGATCCGAACAGACACTTTTCCAAAGAAGTCATAGAAATGGTAGCCTAATGCACAGAACAGTTTTCAACATGCCTTATCAGGAAAATGCAAATCAAGGTAAAAATAAGGTATCATATCACACCACAGGAATGGCTATTATCATGAAAACAAGAAAAAACTACCTATGTGAGGATGTGGAGAGAAGGGAACTCTCATTACCACTGGTGGTAACGTAAGCTGGTGCAGGCATTATGAGAATCAATATGGACACTCTTCAAAAGATAAGAATACAAATGCCCTTTCCTAACTCTGGGAATTTACCTAAGAATATGAAAACTACATATGGAGAGACATATGCACACTCAAGCCATTACATCATTACTTGCAATAGCCTAGCAATGGAAACCTAATTCCCATGGACAGGTGATGGGGTAATGAAATGGTGTTTATACACAATGGGGTGCTACTCAGCTACAATAATCCATTCAGTTTCCACTTGCAACTATATGGGTGGACCTAGAAGGTATTATGCTCAGTGATAAAAGTCAGATGGGAGAAAAGCAAAGAATTTATGACTTCTGTCATATATGATAAACAAATAGAGAAACAAAATGAATGATGTAAATAAAGGAAAGGAACATGCAGAGTGTAAGAACACAGTAGTCATGGCAGAAGAGAAGAGGGAAGAAGGATGGGGAAATGGAAACAAATGGTTTACTGTATTTTGATCAATGGAAAATGAATTCTGGTGGTAAACATAAGGCAGCAGAGCAGAATTTGATTTTAAAGGCTGTACTACAATATATGATCTTACTAACCAAAATTCAGTAAAAGAAAGAACTCTCTGTGTTGGTATTTTGAAATAGTCCACAGACCTTTCATGGGACAGGACTACAGAGAGATTCTGTAAGGAATCTCCCTGAACTCCATTGTGGACTTCCAGTCCATGTTCCATTGTTAGTCAGGATTAGTCACTCATCCATCATAGTAATCCCCTTACTTGTCTGGAAACTCAAAGAAATATGGAACCCAAAGAGACCTAGTAGTGGTCTTAACGTCCCATTCCCACAGTCCAGCAGAACGATCCCTTCCTATGAAACAGAAAGAAAAATATAAGATGGTTTCATTTATAGGAGGAATGTAGAGGAACCAAACAAGGGATCAGGAAAAAAAAATTATAATAAGGTAAAAATCAAATTCAACAGGCAACTAGAATCCAGAGACATTCTGTAATGGAGGAGGAGGGGGAGGGATCAGGACAGGGGTGGGACGAGAACAAGGGACTATGATGATGATAAACAGGTGAATTGGTGGTGGAAACTTCATGGGAAATGATACATTGTAAAAAAATGAAGGATGATGTAATATATATATATCTGAAGGAATGTCATATATATGAAGGAAGCACTGGAACACAGACAGAAACCCCTCCACTTATCTTCTGAGAATAAACTAATCAACAAGAAAAAATATTTGTATTCAAAGATATGGAGTAAAATTAGGAGATAATTTCACCTGATACACCTTGCTTCTACCTTTGCATAACAGCCATATATATCTTTTCTGTTGCTTCTTAATCAATCTAAACTACCCAGTGATAATCCAGGGTGGCCAACATTGAGGGCCCTGTGCATGACAAGAGTCCAGAGGCATACATTGTTAGAAATGAAGATTCTAAGGTGACTCTCAGAGCTCCTGAAATAGAATCTACATTTGAACAAGGTCTCCAGGAGATAGAAAAGTACTAAAGTTTGGGAAGCACTGATCTAGGACACCTCTCACTGTGCTCATTTGGTTTTTCGGTTTTTTGGTTTTTTTGTTTTTGCTTCCCCAAACTACTTTACTGCCCATCCAATCCTTTGAAATCTATTAGTATTTCTCATTGTATTTCAGCCTCAAGGGATATGGGGGATTAGCACATGTGTGGATGTAATCACCTTCTCTGATACAACTAAGTGACCAAGGTAAGTCACTTTAATATTAACTCCTCCCTCCTTTCATGCATTCTGACATTAAATTCATTGAGTGTTGCCCTGCTGCTCTATCCCTAATTTACTAAGTATCCACAATCCGTTTGCATGTTGACGATAACTTTTGAGGCGTAGGCTCCTATGAAAATATAGAACCCTGTCCTCTTTAAAATAATGTATGGTTAGCTCAGAAAAGACCATACTGGTCAGAGCACACACAGTAACATACACAACTGATTTTTCTATAAACATGTCAAAAATATCGTCTGTATTGGGAAATACTGTATAAAATGCAGTTCACTGAAAACAGTCTGGACTGACCTGATGTTTATGGACTGTAATACCCTGTGGGGCAACTTGGACTTCTTACAGATGTTCAAATCCACAATGCCCAGAACAACTTAGCTTTGTCCTTAAGGGAATTCTTGGGCACTAATGTGGAAATTTTACGTCTTTACTCCTTCATCTGCTGGCAAAGGCATACATTTATACAATTGGTTGACTCTGGTGTTCAAAACAAACATATATTTGATGTTTTTCTGAGCTTGAAAAAAAGAAGTCTCCATAATGAAGCAGCATGCAAGGAACTGTGACCTATGTTTTCATTCCAGTGCTACTGTATTTTTATTCACTCTAGAAAACTAACACTTTGAAAGGATCTTCTCAATTTTGCACAAGCATGGGTAAGTTAGAAATAATTTTTCTAATATTTCTCATCCATTACAGAAAAAGTTAAACTACTATATTAATTCAAAATAATTTAGGTTGGGTTCAAGATGCAAAAGTAGCCAGAAGAAAAATATCACTTAGATTAATTAGATTATTTAATTACTTAATCAATGTATTTTATTTTTGTGCTGTCAGGATAAACAAAACACCAATGACTAAACCATCCCCCTTCAATGTTTGATTCACCTGTTATCATAATGATAATGACTTTATAAGGCAGTTATTGGTAAATAGTAACTTGAAACAATTTTCATTTGAACTGAGTTAAAGATTCAAGTGATGTTTCCTATGTAAGAAATATTTGTGGTTATTCTCGTAAAGAGTTACATTCTCTTTAACAATCACCTTCTCTGAGTAAAACTAGTGACTAAGGTAAGTCACTTTAAGATTAACTCCTCTCTCCCTTCATCCATTCTCATATTATATGCATTTCCCTCTGCTCTATGTCTTACTTAGAGAGTACCCACACTCTATGTGACTTAGGTAATTTTTAATTATTAGGTTATCTGGAAGGCAAAGAAGAAACTCGATGCAAAACAAATATATTTAACAGCTGTAATTACAGATCCTGCTATTTATATCACCAGCTTTAGGTTCCAGTCTTTGGCATAATGTATTCTGCTAATAAAACAGGTGATCTTAAGTAAAACCAAAGAATATCTAGAGAAAATTCTAATAACTGTTAGTAACAATAATTTAAATATGGCAAAAACTTTGAAGCAGTGAACACTTAAGTATACATGAATATACAATGTAAAATTAAAATGAAAGTCTCTGTTTAAACAAACACCACAGGAAAATAAAGTTGGAATTACAGATAACAGAAATAAAGGATTCCCTGAGCTGACAACTTTTAATGAGAACCAGTTAAGTATTTACTGCTTCATCTGAACCATTCCCCTCTTTCATCTGCAGTCTTTCTCTTATATATCACACTACTTCATTGCCTTCTCTTTCCACATTGCCTTGTCTCCATTATTTTCTGCTTCCTGTGTTAGCTCCCTCTGGTTTTCATTTCAACTACGTAATTACTTATTCAAGTCCCTCCGCCCTTCTTCTCTCAATGTCCTCCTCTGGCTTTTGAAAACTTTCATGACAGTATTCTGCAGGACAAAAATTCACATCTGTCTATGGGCATAGATAAAAGCCAAATGAAATAAATGTCCTCCACAGTTGTCAGAGCAGTTTCATTTTCCTCAGTGTTGTACCACTTGCTTCCCATTCACTTATTATCCTCTGACCTCAACTCCACGCAAACCCCAAAGTGCTCTTTAAAAATCCACTACATAAACAAGGCTGTTTAAACACAAAAATGAAAAACATAAAAAGCCACTATGAGTCTCTCAGTTTCCATACTAAATGATCTGCTTTGTTTGTTTGTTTTCTGTCCAAGCAGAGCATTCATACTGGATTTTTGCACTGTATTTCAATTTGCCCTTTTTTAGTGTTTTAGTGTTCACAACATTAATTATATAATTCACACCTGCTTCTCAGTTCATGCTGCTTAATATCCTTTCTGGTCTCTCACGAAGCCCTTTGGGGTGAACCAAGGTTCCTGGATGCAAGAGGATGGGAGATAACTGAGTAGAAACTGGCTCTAAAAGAGAAATGAAGGGAGGTTGGAGAATCCACTGAAAAGTGCGCAGGGACATAGGAAACAAAGGCCCATCAATAGTCAATGTCATGTCCCAACACTAGCTCAATGAGAGTTGTCACTCTCCCTGAATTTGGACCACCAGAAACTCACACCGACAATGCCACTGTTGTGGATATGGGACACAACTGCTGGCCTTCATAGGATTGCCTTTGAATCTAATACTCTCTTTTGTACCTGCACCTCTTTCTTCCTCTCCCCATATTCCAGATGCAGGTTCAGTGATTCGACTTGCCAAATCCAGGCATCCCTCTCACTCTAGGACAAAGGGGAATGGGAAAGTGAGTTTCTAGCTCTTTGGCTTTTTTGACTGTGTGGTTACCTCTGCAAGCCACAAATATTAGGTGGTAGAAAAGGGGATCAGAGTTGGCCATGTAATACATGCTGTGCATTCTCTTTGTAATCTCTTTCCTATACCTTCAAGTTTTTTTCTATTCCCTCCCTCTCGTTCTGCACACATTCCAATGGACAGTTCTTTTTCAGTCTCCCCCATGACTCCAGATATTATTTCTATTAAGATCTAGTAGACTCATGCCACTAATCTCATTTTGCCTGGATGTTCAGAGGACACTCTCCACAATAGCACTGCCGCTGAATTCTAGATTCAATTTTTGATGACCCTCAGCTCAATCAGGTGAGTCCTTCTGCTTCACTGACATGCCCTGCATGTCTAAAGTCACCGAGTCCTCATGCCTCTACTGTCTAAAACCCTTTGCCTCTATTTGTCTTCCTCGTCACTCCCAAGGGCTAGGAATGTTATCTCAACTTGAGCACTTCACATTTTATTTTTTTTAATATTTTATTTTATCTAATTCTTACATCATTTTTCATCTTTGCACAATGTATGCATTATCATTTTGGTTATATTCCCCATACAATTGCACCACCCCGTTATTTCCACCCTAGTCCTTTCTCTCCCCTTCCCTCCCCCGCCCCATAGTGTGTCTCTGGTTTATAGTTGCTTGTTGATTTTGATTTTTACTTTGTATCAATTGGTCTTTTTCCTGGTCCCCTATTTAGGTGTTCTAAATTCCTGCTATGAGTGAGGCCATCTGGTATTTTTCTTTTTATTTCTGACTTATTTCGCTGAGCATGATCCCTTCCAGCTCCATCCATGTTGCTGCAAAAGGCATGAGTTTATCTTTTTTTAATTGCTGAGTAATATTCCATTGTGTATATGTACCACATCTTCTTGATCCAGTCATCTATTTTTGGGCATTTGGGTTGTTTCCATAGCTTAGCTTTTGTAAATAGTGCTGCTATAAACAAAGGGATGCAGGTGCCCTTTAGAACTAAAGTTTCTGTGTCATTTGAGTAAATAGCTTGGAGTGGAATTGCTGGATCATATGGAAGCTCTAGCTTTAGTAGGTCATGAAATCTCCACACAGCTCTCCATAGTGGTTGGACCAGTTTGCACTCCCACCAAAGGTGCAGAAGAGTTCCTTTTTCTCCACAACCTCACCAACATATGTTGTTGCTAGTTTTTTTAATATGTGCCATTCTCACTGGTGTAAGATGGTATCTCATGGTAGTTTTGATTTGCATTTCCCCGATTTCAAGTGATGTTGAACATTTTTTCATATGTCTGTTGGCCATTTGCATTTCCTCTTTGTGGAAGTTTCTTTTTAGTTCTTCTGCCCATTTTTTGACTGCATTATTTTCTTTATTTTTGTTGAATCTCATCAGCTCTTTGTAGAATTTAGTGATGGGTCCTTTATCATTAGTGTTGGAGCACTTCACATTTTTAATAATGTGGAGGGTATTGGTTTTTAAATGTTGATTCTTATATCCTTCTGACAAACTGAGTAAATTTCTACATTAAAACTTCAAAATGGGGCCTCCCCTGGTGGTGCAGCAGTTGAGCGCTAGGTTGCAAATCTGCCTGCAGTCTCTGCACACGTTCCATCACGGGCTGCCAGCCAGTGTCCCACATGGTGCACAGACCTCTCCTGCCAAGTCCGCTGTCCCCTCAGCAGTGTATTTCATCAGTTTGTCTGTTCTGTTCCCCGCTCTGGCTCTGGCTCTGGCTCATTCTCTCACCTTCCCGCCCTTCTGACTGTACCCAGTGCTTGCATAAATAAATAAATAAATAAATCTTTAAAAAAAAAAAAAAACAAAAAAAAAAACTTTACAATGGTACTACACAAAACAAGACGATGATATGTAGGTTGCTTTGAAAACCACTACACACCAATTACATTGTCCTGAACAGTGCTTTGACTGTAGCTTCCTATACATGATGTCTATATTTACTAACATTAACCTAAAAAATTAACTATTAACCTCAAACATTAACCTGAAAAATACACTGTATTGGGCCTCCTGGCTTGCAGCCGGTAGAGCACAGAGCTCTGAAGATGTCCGCACCTCTGCAGCTGGGTTCAATTCCCAGTGGCCTGGGAGACACACTCTCCTGTCTCACCTGCTGCACCCTTCAGCAGTGTTTAAAGTCTGCCTGCTCCACTCCCTGATCTGTCTCTGATGAATTCTCTCACTCTCCCCCACCTCTGGCCTGTACCACACTTCTTGCATAAACAAATAAATCTTAAAAAAATAAAATAAAAATAAAATAAAAAAATTGCTCTGCAGTATTTCAGTGTATGAGTCCTACCTGAAAAAAGAAGTTCAATATACTTCACATGACATTCAATTTTCTTATCATCCAGATTTTGAAAGTTTATTCAATTACCTCAGATTCCATATTTTGCTCTCAAAATTTCCCTAAAATTCTCACATCCCTCCCAATTTTTGAGCATGGTCCAGTAGTTCCTTTTTATAACATATTAGTTCCTGTATATTTTTGAGCTGAACATATTGTACTTATATTAATTGCTTGAAATCCCCAAAGTAGCTACCTCCTATGTAGTAATATTATTTGAAACTGAAAGGGCATTCTGATAGGAATATAATTTATTTTAAATTGATTGCCTCTGCCAATTTATAATTTACAAATCCACTATGAATGCCTTTTGATATTTATTGCATTTCATTTCAGGGAACATCCAATGAGACATGGAAAAGGAAAATGCATCCTTGGTGACAGAGTTTGTTCTCACAGGACTTACATATCAACAGGAGTGGGGAATCCCCTTGTTCCTGGTGTTCTTGGTGATATACCTCTTTACCATGGTGGGGAACCTTGGTCTTATTTCTCTCATCTGGAATGACTCTCAACTTCACATCCCCATGTACTTGTTCCTTGGAAGCCTAGCCTCTGTGGATGCTTTAATATCCTCCTCAGTGACACCCAACATGTTGGTCAAATTCTTTGCCAGGAGAAATGTAATGAATCTTTCGGAATGCGTGATGCAATTTTTTTTTTTTGCTATTGGGGTTTCCACAGAATGTTTTCTCTTGGCAGCTATGGCATTTGATCGCTATGTAGCCATATGCAACCCTTTACGTTACCCAGTGATGATGACCAACAGATTATGCACCCAGCTAATAGTCTCCTCATTTGTATGTGGCATCATTCATTCCATGATTCATACAGGTTTCATATTCAGATTAACCTTCTGCAATGACAACATATTACATCACATTTTCTGTGATATTAAACCTTTGTTTAAGATTTCCTGTACTGACCCTTCCATTAATATTCTAATAGTTTATATTTTCTCTGGGTTAGTTCAGGTAGTCACTATTACAACTGTTCTTATCTCTTATACACTGGTTCTCTTTACAATCTTAAAAAGGAAGTCTCTAGAGGGTATAAAGAAGGCATTCTCTACCTGCGGAGCCCACCTTTTATCCGTGTCTTTATACTATGGCCCTCTTCTCTTCATGTATGTGCGCCCTAGATCTGCACAGTCAGAAGATCAAGATATGAAAGACTCACTATTTTACATTGTCATAATTCCTTTCTTAAATCCAATTATCTACAGCCTGAGAAATAAGAAAGTCATAGATTCACTGACAAAATTGATAAAGAGAAATGTTTAGAACTCATACTAATAGCTGTTCTCCAGGAAAGCAGTCACAAAATTGTGCATATTAGGTGTTGTTTGTTATGTGCTGATTAGAGTTCAAACCTTATTGCTATAATAATTTTCCTATTACTTTATTGACTTAATGTGTGAATATGTAATGAACTCCTTACAGTTTGTTAGGTTATTCAAAAACATACAAGTAATTTTAATCAAGTGCTCATAACATTCTAAATTAACTAAAGGAAGAAACAAATGGAACATTTTACATGCTTGTAGTGTTCTTCAAAGTGACTTTATAAATACATTAATTAATTGCTAAAATAGGCTGTGACTCTGTGATGCACCTGAATATGAACATTGGCAATATAAGTGAGCAGCCTGGAGACTCGTATCATATTGAAATGCACAGTGTTGGACCATTTGTGCTTGAGTAATTCAGGCCAAATTTCAGGAATACTGCTAGCATCAAAATGTCTTTAATTCCATTTTATGGAGACTTGGTGAATTTTACCTCTGCGGTGAAAACAAAACTTGTGTCTCTGAGAAATAAAACAAAACAGTGACATGATGAAGAAAATTTTAAGAGAGTGAAGGCAGGGCCAAACTAAAGATACACCCCTCCTCAGACTACATCCATGAATAGCAGGATATAGGGAGGAGCCTCAATTTCTTTGTTATCTTCTCATGAAATTTCTATCTTTGTGTATTATGTTCTGGGGTCATCTTACTAAGTCAGAAACCTAAGTGATTGCATTGAAGGATTAAATGAGGATGGCTTAGAGGAGAGAGATGAGGCAGATTAGGAAGGAAATGGTCTCAATCTTCAGAATGAAAACAAAGATCTAGTAGATAGAAAACTTTGGTATGTAAAGGTTACTGGAATGTGTATTGACCTTGAGGGGCTTTAGATGCCTCTTACCAAACTTCCAATAATATTAAGAGGGTATGCAGGCATGCTGTTCAGGGGCTGTCTGGAAAGGCATTAAAATGTGCAAGAATTTGATTGCTTTGTGCTTAAAACTCATTGCTGGGTAGTTTTCCTCACATTCCATATTATTGAAATATAATAAGTGTCCTTTTTTTTAAAGATTTATTTATTTATACATACAAGAACTGGGGCACAGGCCAGAGTTTTTGGGGGGTGAGAGGATTGCCCAGAGACATTGGAGAACACAACAGGCAGATCGTCTGAAAAACACTGCTGAGGGGAGCAGTGGGCAAATCAGGAGAGGTCTCCTATGCAGAATATATGGTGACCATATGAGTCACCTCCCTGACCAGGGATCGAACTTGTGCTGTAGTGCCTGTGGTGAGCTTCACAGGTTGCATCTTAACCCCTTGTGCCACAAGGGAGGTCCCCAATAAGTGTCCTATTGTAGCCCCTTCTCTACCATTCCTCTCTCAACATTAAAATTGCACACACATTCTTACTAATACCATTGCTACCCTTATCCTCAAATCCTTGCTCTGTGTTCTGAGAAGTTTTAGTTACTCATCCCTTTTAGCTCATCGATGCTCACTTTCTTTCTGAACATAGCTGCCTGATCATTCTTTGCAAAATATCTTTGATTAAATCGTATCCCTCTCAATAATTTTGAATGGTCACTGTGCCAGATTATACATGAATAAATATCACCCCACATGCTGAGATGCCTTCAAATAAAATCTGGCTTTAATTTTTTTAATTTAATACTTCACAGTTTTCTATTGGACTCTGGGTTAAACCACAAGAGAGTTTTTGAACACTTTGTAGAAAAACCTCATTGTTTTAGTTCATCCTGGCATTCAAGTAGGTCTCCCCAGAGAGAATCCCCCCTACCCTACTGCCTCATCATTAAAATTGAAATGGTTTATTTCTTCCAGGTCTGTTCCAAATGTTACTACTTCCATGACGTATTTACTGATCCTTTCAAAGAGATAGGAACCCCATTTCAAGCTTTTAAGAGGTTATTTACTCTTCTTATTTTTGGCCTACAAACCATTTTAGATATAATTTAGAAATCTTTATATATTTTGTAACAGGTATAGAATGGCTACACTCCTGCTTATTAATAAATATTTATAAAATATTGTGAAATTAAAATGATCTTACACGCCTATAGAGAAAAATTCAAAGTAGGGTATTACTTGTAGTAACCCAATGGCTTACAGGGTCTGGGCTGGCTGCTGCATGCCACCTTATCCCTCAAGTTTCTCTCATGACAATCTCTCCTGTCACAAAAGCAAAATATTCTTGTTCTTATTACTAGCATAGCTCCTGGAATACAGTATGACATAATATCTGAGGGAAGTCTTATAATTAGAAATTTGGTGAAAGATACAAAATATTGATGAATTTAAAACAAATATCAATAGCTTTACTTATTCTACCAAATCAATACCAACAACTACTGGAAACACAGTCAAACACAGCCAGATATACATGGCATTCCTGTTTGCTAGAATATGTCTGTCCAATTCCAATATGGGATAGGCAGGAAGGAAGGGGGAGCCAGGTAAAATAAAATTATGGCTATTATCTTTTTAACGTACCTAGGAATAGTATTGAATTTGAAATCACAGAAGGGATTTGTTTTGTTTTGGGATTTAGCTGATGGTTGTTTTCTGAATCGAGCCTTATTATATCTTTAAATAAGAATATTATTTAAATATTATACTATTGAAGCAATTTTCAGCATATTGTAATACATATAATGCCTTTTTAAGCATATTATTGACCTCTGTTTGACTTCTAATTAAAGTAAAATGATAGGACATATATATTGTCTACACTTGTCTTTATTAAGAGTTCTATGAGATGTTTACTAATAAAAGTTTCTAACCCTCCAAAAAATCTACATCCAGACATAATTTTAAACTAGTATCAGGACATTCTGTGGGCCAGGGAAGATAAAATTAACCAAATCCATAGCAGAGGAGAAAAGCTATACAGACCAACAAACCAGAAAATGATGCAGTGCTTCTTGGGACTATAATCCCTACTCTCTGTCCTCCCGCCATAAGGATGTTAGGACTTTAAAGGAAATTGGAGGCCCAACCATAGACCTGAAGTCTTAAAGAAGGGAGCACACAGAAGTGCACACAGAAAAATGCAGTCTGATCACAAGAAAAGGAACACCATGGTAATGTCTGTTCAGTTTTCCCCCACGATACCAAGACAGCAATAGCAACAACAGGTCTACTTCGCATTCCCGCCTTCCAAACTTGGCCTTGATCTAGAACGAAAAACCTAAAACTAAAACCATAGCTCCACCTCCCAGGCAAAAAAGAAAAGCACCCATGAAGTAACCAAATGTACAAGGAGAGCACATTTTGTAACCAGATCAAATATCCTAGCAATATGGAATCCATTAAAAGAATAATAAACTACCTAAAATCAAACTTAAACACAGATGTAATAATAAAAACTGGTACCCAGAGAATTGGACAACCACGTGGAAAAGAATGAAACAGACCACCCCTGACAGTGTCTAACAGTATACACAAAAATTAGCTCAATATGAACTAAGGGCTGAAATGTAAGACTTAAAATAATAAAATACATAGATGAAAACATAAGTAACAAGTTCCTCATCTAATAGCCTTAGTAATATTTTTGTAGATGTCTCTAGAAGCAAGACTAACAAGCAAAAATTAACAAGTGAGACTACATTAAACTTAAAAAATTATGCGAGAAAGAACCATTGATAAAAGGAAAAGGCGACCCATAAAATGAAAACATATTTCTCTATATCAGAGTTGATATTTAATATATATGTATAAAGAGCTCATGAATTCCAACAACAAAAAGATAAGCAGCCTTATTAAAAGTGAGTAGAGGATCTGAATAGACACTTTCCAAAGAAGACTTAGAAATGGTAGCCTAACGCACAGAAAAATTTTCAACATGTCTTATCAGGAAAATGAAAATCAAGGAAAAATAAGGTATCATATCACAGCATAAGAATGGCTATTATCATAAAGACAAAAAACAACTAACTATGTGAGGGAGGATGTGGAGAGAAGGGAACTCTCATTACCACTGGTGGTAAGGTAAGTTGGTGCAGCCATTGTGAAAATCAATATGGACACCCTCAAAAGATAAGAATACAAATGCCCTTTCCTAACTCTGGGAATTTACCTAAGAATATAAAAATTACAACTGGAGAGATATATGCACACTCAAGCCATTACATCATTACTTGCAATAGCCTAGCACTGGAAACCTAATTTCCATGGACAGGTGATGGGGTAATGAAGTGGTGTTTATACACAATGGGGTGCTACTCAGCTACAATAATCCATGCAGTTTCCACTTGCAACTATATGGGTGGACCTAGAAGGTATTATGCTCAGTGATAAAAGTCAGATGGAAGAAAAGCAAAGAATGTATGACTTCTCTCATATATGATAAACACATAGAGAATCAATATGAATGATGTAAATAAAGGAAAGGAACGTGTAGACTGTAAGAAACAGCAGTCATGGCAGAACAGAAGAGGGAAGAAGGATGGGGAAATGGAAACAAATGGTTTACTGTATTTTGATCAATGGAAACTTGAATTCTGGTGGTAAACATAAGGCAGCAGATGCAGAATTTGATTTTAAAGGCTGTACTACAATATATGATCTTATTAACCAAAATTCAGTAAAAGAAAGAACTCTCTGGGTTGGTATTTTGAAATAGTCCACAGACGTTTCCATGGGACAGGACTACAGAGAGATTCTGTAAGAGAGCTTCCTGAACTCCATTGTGGACTTCGAGTCTATTATCCATGTTAGTCAGGATCAGTCACCCATCCATCATAGTAATCCCCTTGCTTGTCTCGATATTCAAAGAAATATGGAACCCAAAGAGACCTAGTAGTGGTCTTAACGTCCCACTCCCACAGTCCAGCAGAACGATCCCTCCCTCTGAAACAGAAAGAAAAATATAAGATGGTTTCATTTATAGGAGTAATGTAGAGGAACCAAACAAGGGATCAGGAAAAAAAATAACTATAATAAGGTAAAAATCAAAATCAACAGGCAACTAGAATCCAGAGACATTCTGTATGGAGGAGGAGGGGGAGGGATCAGGACAGAGGTGGGACGAGAACAAGGGACTATGATGATGATGCACAGGTGAATTGGTGGTGGAAATTTCATGGGAAATGATACATTGTACAAAAATGAAGGATGACGTAATATATATATATTATATGAAGGAATGTCATATATATGAAGGAAGCACTGGAACACAGACAGAATCTCCTCATAGCTCTTCTGAGAATAAAGTAATCAACAAAGAAAAAATATTTGTATTCAAAGACATGGAGTAAAATTAGGAGATAATTTCACCTGATACACCTTGCTTCTACCTTTGCGTAACAGCCATATATATCTTTTCTGTTGCTTCTAAATCAATCAAAATTAGGCGATGATAATCCAGGGTGGCCAACATTGAGGGCCCTGTGCATGACAAGAGTCCAGAGGCATACATTGTCAGAAATGAAGATTCTAAGGTGACTCACAGATCTCCTGAAATAGAATCTACATTTGAACAAGGTCTCCAGGAGATAGAAAAGTACTAAAGTTTGGGAAGCACTGATCTAGGACACCTCTCACTGTGCTCATTTGGTTTTTCGGTTTTTTGGTTTTTTTGTTTTTGCTTCCCCAAACTACTTTACTGCCCATCCAATCCTTTGAAATCTATTAGTATTTCTCATTGTATTTCAGCTTCAAGGGATATGGGGGATTAGCACATGTGTGGATGTAATCACCTTCTCTGATACAACTAAGTGACTAAGGTAAGTCACTTTAATATTAACTCCTCCCTCCTTTCATGCATTCTGACATTAAATTCATTGAGTGTTGCCCTGCTGCTCTATCCCTTATTTAGTAAGTATACACAATCTTTTGCATGTTGACGATAACTTTTGTGGCATAGGCTCCATGAGTATATAGAACTCTGTCATCTTTAAAATATTGTATGGTTAGCTCAGAAAAGACCATACGATTCAGAGCACTCACAGTAACAAACACAACTGAAGTTTTCTATAAACATGTCAAAAATATCATCTGTATTGGAAAATACTGTATAAAACTCAGTTCACTGAAAACAGTCTGGACTGACCTGATGTTTATGGACTGTAATACCCTGTGGGGCAACTTGGACTTCTTACACATGTTCAAATCCACAATGCCCAGAACAACTTAGCTTTGTCCTTAAGGGAATTCTTGGGCACTAACGTGGAAATTTTACGTCTTTACTCCTTCATCTGCTGGCAAAGGCATACATTTATACAATTGGTTGACTCTGGTGTTCAAAAAATATATATATTTAACGTTTTTCTGAGCTTGAAAAAAAGAAGTCTCCATAACGAAGCAGCATGCAAGGAACTGTGACCTATGTTTTCATTCCAGTGCTACTGTATTTTTATTCACTCTAGAAAACTAACACTTTGAAAAGATCTTCTCAATTTTGCACAAGCATGGGTAAGTTAGAAATATTTTTTCTAATATTCATCATCCATTACAGAAAAAGTTAAACTACTATATTAATACAAAATAATTTAGGTTGGGTTCAAGATGCAAAAGTAACCAGAAGAAAAATTTTACTTAGATTAATTAGATTATTTAATTACTTAATCAATGTATTTTATATTTGTGCAGTCAGGATAAGCAAAACACCAGACTAAACCATTCCCCTTCAATGTTTTATTCACCTGTGATCATAATGATAATGACTTTACAAGGCAGTTATTGGTAAATAGTAACTTTAAACAATTTTCATTTGAACTGGGTTAAAGATTCAAGTGACAATGTTTCCTATGTAAGAAATCTTTGTTGTTATTCTGATAAAGAGTTACATTCTCTTTAACAATCACCCTCTCTGAATAAAACCAGTGACTAAGGTAAGTCACTTTAAGATTAACTCCTCTCTCCCTTCATCCATTCTCACATTAAATTCATTTCCCACTGCTTTATCTCTTACATAGAGAGTACCCACACTCTATGTGACTTAGGTAATTTTTAATTATTAGGTTATCTGGAAGGCAAAGAAGAAACTTGATGCAAAACAAACATATTTAACAGCTGTAATTACAGATCCTGCTATTTATATCACTAGCTTATGTTCCAGTCTTTGGCATAATGTATTCTGCTAATAAAACAGGTGATCTTAAGTAAAACCAAAGAATATCTAGAGAAAATTCTAATAAATGTTAAAAACTAAAAGTTAAGTAATTTAAATACGGCAAAAACTTTCAAGCAGTGAACACTTAAGTATACATGAATATACAGCATAAAATTAAAATCAAAGTCTCTGTTTACAGAAACACCAAAGGAAAAATTAAGTTGGAATTATAGATGACAGAAATAAAGGATTCCCAGAGCTGACAACTTTTAATGAGAACCAGTTAAGACAACTATTTACTGCTCACATCTGAACCATTCTCTTATTTCATCTGCAGTCTTTCTCTTATATATCACACTACTTCATTGCCGTGTCTTTCCACATTTCCTTGTCTCCAATATTTTCTGCTTACTGTTTCAGCTCCCTCTGGTTTTCATTTCACCTACATAATTACTTATTCAAGTCTCTCCACCCTTCTTCTCTCATTGTCCTCCTCTTGCTTTTGAAAACTTTCATGACAGTATTCTGCAGGACAAAAATTCACATCTGTCTATGGGCATAGATAAAAGCCAAATGAAATAAATGTCCTGCACAGTTGTCAGAGCAGTTTCATTTTCCTCACTGTTGTACCACTTACTTCCCATTCACTTATTATCCTCCACAACAAACCCCAAAGTGCTCTTTAAAAACAAACATGAAAAACATAAAAAGCTACTATGAATCTCTCAGTTTCCAAACTAAATAATCTGCTTTGTATGGTTGTTTGTTTTGTTTTCTATCCAAGCAGAGCATTCATTTTGGATTTTTGCACTGTATTTCAATTTGTCTTTCTCTGGTGTTTTAGTGTTCTCAGCATTTATTATATAATTCACACCTTCTCTCAGTTCATGTTGCTTAATATCCTTTCCTGGTCTCACACTCAGCCCTTTTGGGTGAACCAAGGCTCCTGGATGCAAAGGAAGTGAGATAACTGAGTAGAAACTGGCTCTAAAAGAGAAATGAAGGGAGGTTGGAGAATCCACTGAAAAGTGTGCAGGGACAAAGGAAACAAAGGAGCCCATCAATAGCCAATGTCATGTCCCAGCACTAGCTCAATGAGAGTTGTTGTCACTCTCCCTGAATTTGAACCACCAGAAACTCACACCGACAATGTCACTGTTGTGGATACGGGACTCAACTGCTGGCCTTCATAGAATTGCCTTTGAATCTAATACTCTCTTTTGTACCTGCACCTCTTTATTCCTCTCCCCATATTCCAGATGTAGGTTCAGTGATTCGACTTGCCAAATCCAGGCATCCCTCTCACTCCAGGACAAAGGGGAATGGGAAAGTGAGTTTCTAGCTCTTTTGGCTTCTTGACTGGGTGGTTACCTCTGCAAGCCACAAAGATTAGGTGGTAGAAAAGGGGATCAGATATTGGCCATCTAATAAATGCTGTGCATTCCCTTTGTAATCTCTATTGTATACCTTCAAGTTTTTTTCTATTCCCTCCCACTCGTTAAGCACACATTTCAACGGACATCCTATTTCAGTCTCCCCCATGACTCCTGATATTATTTCCGTTAAGATCTAGTAGACTCATGCTACTAATCTCATTTTGCCTGGATGTTCAGAGGACACTCTCCTAATAGCACTGCCACTGAATTCTTGATTCAATTTTTGATGACCCTCAGCTCAATCAGGTGAGTCCTCTCTGCTTCATTGACATGCCCTGCATGTCTAATGTCACCGAGTCCTCATACCTCTACTGTCTAAAACCCTTTGCCACTACTTGTCTTCCTTGTCACTCCCAAGGTCCTATCACCCAAAGGCTAGGAATGTTATCTCAACTTGAGCATTTCACATTTTATGTTTTTTAATATTTTATTTTATATAATTCTTACATCATTTTTCATTTTTGCACAATGTATGCATTATCATTTTGGTTATATTCCCCATACAATTGCACCACCCCCTTATTTCGACTCTAGTCTTCCTCTCCCTTTCCCTCCCCCGCCCCATAGTGTGTCTCTGGTTTATAGTTGCTTGTTGATTTTCATTTTTACTTTGTATTAATTAGTCTTTTTCCTGGTCCCTATTTTAGGTGTTCTAAATTCCTGCTATGAATAAGACCATCTGATATTTTTCTTTTTATTTCTGACTTATTTCGCTGAGCATGATCCCTTCCAGCTCCATCCATGTTGCTCCAAACTGCATGTGTTTATCTTTTTGATTGCTGAGTAATATTCCATTGTGTATATGTACCACATCTTCTTGATCCAGTCATCTATTTTTGGCCATTTGGGTTGTTTCCATAGCTTAGCTATTGTAAATAGTGCTGCTATAAACATAGGGATGCAGGTGCCCTTTAGAATTAATGTTTCTGTGCCATTTGGGTAAATAGCTTGGAGTGGAAATGCTGGATCATATGGAAGCTCTAGCTTTAGTAGGTCATGAAATCTCCACTCAGCTCTCCATAGTAGTTGGACCAGTTTGCGCCCCCACCAAAGGTGCAGGAGAGTTCCTTTTTCTCCACAACCTCGCCAACATTTGTTGTTGTTAGTTTTTCATGTGCCATTCTCACTGGTGTAAGATGGTATCTCATTGTAGTTTTGATTTGCATTTCCCTGATTACAAGTGATGTTGAACATTTTTTCATATGACTGTTGGCCATTTGCATTTTCTCTCTGTGGAAATTTCTTTTTAGTTCTTCTGCCCATTTTTTGACTGCATCATTTTCTTTATTTTTGTTGAATCTCATCAGCACTTTGTAGATTTTTGTGATGGGTCCTTTATCATTAGTGTTGGAGCACTTCACATTTTAATCATGTGGAGGGTATTGGTTTTTAAGTGTTGATTCTTATATCCTTCTGACAAACTGAATTAATTTCTACCTTAAAACTTCAAAATGGGGGCCTCCCCTGATGGCACAGAGGTTGAGTGCTGGGTTGCAAATCTGCCTGCAGTCTCTGCATGCCATTCCATCCTGGGCTGCCAGCGAGTGTCCCACATGGTGCGCCGACCTCCCCTGCCAAGTCCAATGCTCCCCTCAGCAGTGTATTTCCTCAGTTTGTCTGTTCTGTTCCCTGCTCTGGCTCTGGCTCATTCTCTCACTCTCCCGCGCTTCTGACTGTACCCAGTGCTTGCACAAATAAATAAATAAATCTTTAAAAAACAAAAAAACAAAAAACAAAAAAAAACTTCACAATGGTACTGCTCAAAACAAGACACTGACATGTAATCTGCTTTGAAATCCACTACACACCAATTACATTGTCCTGAACAGTGCTTTGACTGTAGTTTCCTATCCATGATGTCTATATTTAGTAACATTAACCTCAAAAATTAACTATTAACCTCAAACATTGACCTGGAAAATACACTCTATTGGGCCTCCTTGTAGCAGGTTGAGCGAAGTGCTATAAAGCTGTCTGCACCTCTGCAGCCAGGTTCATTTCCCAGCTGGTCAGGGAGACACCCTCTCCTGTCTCACCTGCTGCACCACTCAGCAGTGTTTTCAGTGTGCCTGCTCCACTCCCTGCTCTGTCTCTGATGAATTATCTCACTCTCCCCGGCCTCTGGCCTGTACCACACTTCTTGCGTAAACAAATAAATCTTAAAAATAAAATAAATAAAATTTAAAAATGGCTTTGCAGTATTTCAGTGTATGTGTCTTACCTGACAAAAGAAGCTCAAAATCCTTCACATGACATTCAATTTTATTATCATCCAGATTTTTAAAGTTTATTCAACTGCCTCAGATTCCATATTTTGGTCTCAAAATTTCCCTAAAATTCTCACATCCCTCCTAATTTTTGAGCATGGTCCAGTAGTTCCTTTTTATAACGTATTAGTTCCTGTATATTTTTAAGCTGAACATATTGTACTTATACTGATTGTTGAAATCCCCAAAGTAGCTACCTCCTATATAGTAATATTATTTCAAACTGAAAGGGCATTCTGATAGGGATATCATTTATTTTAAATTGATTGCCTCTGCCAATTTATAATTTACAAATCCACTATGAATGCCTTTTGATATTTATTGCATTTCATTTCAGGGAACATCCAATGAGACATGGAAAAGGAAAATGCATCCTTGCTGACAGAGTTTGTTCTCACAGGACTTACATATCAACAGGAGTGGGGAATCCCCTTGTTCCTGGTGTTCTTGGTGATATACCTCTTCACCATCGTGGGGAACCTTGGTCTTATTGCTCTCATCTGGAATGACTCTCAACTTCACATCCCCATGTACTTGTTCCTTGGAAGCCTAGCCTTTGTGGATGCTTTAATATCCTCCTCAGTGACACCCAACATGTTGGTCAAATTCTTTGCCAGGAGAAATGTAATGTCTCTTTCGGATTGCGTGATGCAATTTTTTCCTTTTGCTATTGGGATTACCGCAGAATGTTTTCTCTTGGCGGCTATGGCATATGATCGCTATGTAGCCATATGCAACCCTTTACGTTACCCAGTGATGATGACCAACAGATTATGCACCCAGCTAATAGTCTCCTCATTTCTAAGTGGCATCATTCATTCCACGATTCATACAGGTTTCATATTCAGATTAACCTTCTGCAATGACAACATATTACATCACTTTTTCTGTGATGTTAAACCTTTGTTTATGATTTCCTGTACTGACCCTTCCATTAATATTCTAATAGTTTATATTTTCTCTGGGTCCATTCAGGTATTCACTATTACAACTGTTCTTGTCTCTTATACACTGGTTCTCTTTACAATCTTAAAAAAGAAGTCTCTAGAGGGTATAAAGAAGGCCTTCTCCACCTGCGGAGCCCATCTTTTATCCGTGTCTTTATACTATGGCCCTCTTCTTTTCATGTATGTGCGCCCTACTTCTGTAAAGTCAGATGATCAAGATATGACGGACTCGCTATTTTACATTGTCATAATTCCTTTCTTAAATCCAATTATCTACAGCCTGAGAAATAAGAAAGTTATAGATTCAGTGACAAAATTGATAAAGAGAAATGTTTAGACCTCATACTAATAGCTGTTCTCCAGTAAAGCAATCACAAAATTGGGCATATTAGGTATTGTTTGTTATGTGCTGATTAGAGTTCAAACCTTATTGCTATAATTTTCCTTACTTTAATGACTTAATTTGTAAATGCGTAATGAACTCCTTACAGATTGTTAGGTTATTCTAAACATACAAGTAATTTTAATCAAGTGCTCATAACATACTAAAATAAGTAAAGAAAGAAACAAGTGGAACATTTTACATGCTTGTGGTGGTCTTCAAAGTGACTTTATAAATACATTAATTAAGTGCTAAAATAGGCTGTGTCTCTGTGATGCACCTGAATATGAACATTGGTAATATAAGTGAGCAGCCTGGAGACTGGTATCATATTGAAATTCACAATGTTGGCAGGATTGTTCTTGAGTAATTCAGGCCAAATTGCAGAAATAATGCTAGCATCAAAATGTCTTTAATTCCATTTTATGGAGACTTGGTGAAATTTACCTCTGTGGTAAAATCAAAACTTGTGTCTCTGAGAAATGAAACAAAACAGGGACATAGTGCAGAAAACATGCAGAGAGTGAAGGCAGGGCCAAACTCAAGAGGAGCCCCTCTTCAGATTACATCCATGAGTAGCAAGATATAGGGAGGCGCCTCACACTCTTTGTTATCTTCTCAGGAAATTTCTATCTCTGTGTATTATGTTCTGGGGTCATCATACTAAGTCAGAAACCTAAGTGATTGCATTGAAGGATTAAATGAGGATGGCTTAGAGAAGAGAGATGAGGCAGATTAGGAAGGAATTGGTCTCAATCTTCAGAATGAAAACAAAGATGCAGTAGATATAAATCTTTGGTATGTAAATGTTGCTGGAATGTGTATTGACCTTGAGGGGCTTTAGATGCCTCTTACCAAAGTTCAAATAATAGTAAGAGGGTATGCAGGCATGCTGTTCAGGGGCTGTCTGGAAAGGCATTAAAATGAGCAAGAATTTGATTGCTTTGTGCTTAAAACTCATTGCTGGGTAGTTTTCCTCACATTCCATATTATTAAAATATAATAAGTGTCCTTTCTTTTTAAGGATTCATTTATTTATACATACAAGAACTGGGGTACAGGCCAGAGTTTTGGGGGGTGAGAGGATTGCCCAGAGACAGAGTGGGGAACAGAACAGGCAGATCGTCTGAAACACTGCTGAGCGGAGCAGTGGCAGGTCAGGAGAGGTCTGCTGTGCCATATGGGTCACCTCCCTGACCAGGGATCGAACTTGTGCTGCAGTGGCTGTGGTAGCTTCACAGGTTGCATCTTAACTCCTTGTGCCAAGAGGGAGGTCCCCAATAAATGTCCTATTTTTAGGCCCCTTTCTACCATTCCACTCTCAACATTAAAATTGCACACACATTCTTACTAATACCATTGCTACCCTTATCCTCAAATCCTTGCCTCTGTGTTCTGAGAAGTTTTAGTTACTCATCCCTTTGAGCTCACTGATGTTCACTTTCTTTCTGAACATTGCTGCCTGATCATTCTTTGCAAAATAACTCTGATTAAATCATATCCCTCTCAATTATTTTGAATGGTTACTGCTGCCAGATTATACATGAATAAATATCACCCCACATAGCTGAGATGCCTTCAAATAAAATCTGGCTTTAACTATACAGTTTAATTCTTCACAATTTCTATTGAACTCTGGGTTAAACCACAAGAGAATTATTTAACACTTTGTAGAAAAACCTCATTGATTAGTTCATCCTGGCATTCAAGTAGGTCTCCCCACAGAGAATCGCCCCTGCCCTACTGCCTCATTATCATTAAAATTGAAATGGTATATTTCTTCCAGGTCTGTTCCAAATATTACTACTTCCATGATGTATTTAGTGATCCGTTCAAAGAGATAGGAACCCCATTTCAAGCTTGTAGGAGGTTATTTACTCTTCTTATTTTGGCCTACAAACCATTTAGTTATAATTTAGAAATCTTTATACATTTTGAAACAGGTAGTAGAATGGCTACACTCCTGCTTATTAATAAATATTTATAAAATTTTGTAAAATTAAAATGATCTTACACGCCTATAGAGAAAATTCAAAATAGGGTATTACTCCTTTATATTTGTAGTAACGCAACGGTTCACTGGGTCTGGGATGGCTGCTGCACGCCACCTTATCCCTCAAGTTTCTCTCATGACAATCTCTCCTGCCATAAAAGCAAAATATTCTTGTTCTTTTACTAGCATAGCTCCTGGAATACAGTATGACATAAGGAAAACCTATCAGGCTGACATCAGACTTCTCCAAAGAAACACTACGGGCAAGAAGAGAGTGGAGGAACATAGTCAACAGACTCCAAGAAAACAGATGCCAACCAAGAATACTCTATCCCGCAAAGCTATCCTTCCTCTATAGAAAGAATAAGGACCTTCCCAGACAAACAGAAACTCTGGAATTTCATTACGACTAAACCCCCACTCCAAAAAAAACTACAAGGAGTCCTAAACCCAGAACCTCAGAGGAACGAATAACAATGAAATAAGGCAAAAAAAAAAGTTATTAAAAGAATAAATAAATTAAATCAAAGGAAAGACAAACACAATGGCAAACACAGATGCTAACATATCAATATTAACTCTAAATTTAAATGGACTAAACTCTTCAATAAAAAGACACAGAGTCGCAAGCTGGATAAAGAAACAAAACCCAACCTTTTGCTGTCTCCAGCAAACACATTTACCTACAAAAGATAAAAATAGACTCAAAGTTAAAGGATGGAAAACAATCCTATAAGCAAATGGACCAAAAAAGAAAGCAGGAACAGCTATATTTAGATCAGATAAAACAGATTTCAAACTCAAAAAGATAAAAAGAGACCCCAAAAGTCACTACATTATGATCAAGGGGACAATACTTCAAGAAAAAATAACACTCATTAACATATATTCACCAAAAGAAGAAGCACCAAAATATATGAGACAACTATTGTCATCTCTGAAAACAGACATCAGAGAAAACACATACATAGTGGGAGATTTCAACACACCACTATCAAAAATGGATAGATCAACAAGACAAAAAATAAGTAAAGACACTAAAGCTCTAAATAAGGATCTAGAGCACTTGGGCTTAACAGACATCTATAGAACACTAAACTCAGAAAAAAAGGAGTACACATTTTTCTCAAGCGCACACGAATCATTCTCCAGGATGGATCACATACTGAGACACAAGACAAACATCAACAGATACACCAAGATTGAAATCATACCAACCATCTTTTCTGACCATGAAGGCATCAAACTAGAAATAAACCATAAAGAGAAGGCAAGGAACTCTCATATCTCATGGTGATCGAAACCACACTACTGGAAGACCTCTGGACTAATGAGGAGATCAAAAGAAGAAATTAAAAAGATTCTTTGAACTGAATGACAAGGAGGACACCAATTTCCTAAATGTATGGGCTGCAGCAAAAGCAGTAATAAGAGGAAAATATATAACAATAGAGGCTCACATCAAGAAACAAGAAAGAACTCAAAGAACCAACCTAATCTCGAAGCTCAAAGAACTAGAAAAAGAACAACAAAAGAAACCCCAAAACCAGTAGAAGAAAAGAAATAGTAAAAACCAAAGCCAAAATATGAAATTGAAACTAAAAAAACAATCCAAAAGATCAATGAAACCAAGAGCTGGCTCTTCGAAAAAATAAATAAAATAGATAAACCCCGAGCCAGACTCACAAAGGAAATAAAGGGAGAAAGCACAAATAAACTGGATCATAAATGAAAGAGGAGAAATCACAACGACACAGCAGAAATCAAAAGAATAATCAGAAACTACTATGAACAGTTATATGGAAACGAGTTCAACAATCTAGACTAGATGGACAAATTCCTACAACTCTACAATCACCCAAACCTAGATAAAGAAGAAATAGAACACCTAAACAGACCAATTACAAGCAGCGAAATTGAAATGGTAATCAAAAACCTCCCCAAAAACAAAAGCCCAGGACCTGATGGATTTACTAATGAATTCTACCAAACATTCAGAGACGAATTAGTGCCTATCCTTCACAAACTCTTCCAAAAAATTGAGAAGGAAGGAATAATACCAAACATGCTCTATAAAGCCAACATTACACTAATAAAAACTGAACATGGAAAACACAAAAAGAAAACTACAGGCCAATCTCCCTAATGAACACTGATGCAAAAATCCTCAATAAAATTTTAGCTAGCAGAATCCAACAATGTATCCATAAGATAATTCACCACCACCAAGTAGGATTCATTCCAGGGACACAAGGATGGTTCTACATCTGAAAATCAATCAATGTTATCCAACACATCAACAAAAAGAAATATAAAAACCATAAGATAATATCAATAGATGCCGAGAAAGCTTTTGACAAAGTGCAACACACATTCATGATAAAAGCACTTGAAATTCTTGGGATACAAGGAACATACCTCAAAATCATAAAGGCCATATATGACAAGCCAACAGCCAGTATCATTCTCAATGGTAAAAAGCTGAAAGCATTCCCATTAAGATCTGGAACAAGACAAGGATGTCCACTTTCACCACTGCTTTTCAATATAAGACTTGAAGTCCTAGCCAGGGAAATAAGACAAGAGAAAGTCATACAAGGAATCCAAATAGGAAAAGAAGTCGTCAAGCTATCACTATTTGCAGATGATATGAAAATATACACAGAGAAACCCAAAAACTCCACAGAAAAACTAATTCAACTCATCAATCAGTTCAGTAAAGTGGCAGGATACAAAATCAACACGCAAAAATCAGTAGCCTTCCTATACACAAACAATAAATCTGAAGAAGAAGAAATAAAAAAAAATCCCTTTTATTATTGAAACAAAAAAAATCAAATACTTGGGAATAAATCCAACAAAAGAGGTAAAGGACCTATACAAAGAAAACTATAAAACACTGTTTAAAGAAATAGAAGACACACAGAAGTGGAAAGTCATCCCCTGCTCATGGATTAGAAGAATAAACATTATTAAATGGCCATCCTACCAAAAGCAATATACAGATTCAATGCTATTTCAATAAAAATTTCAATGTCAATGTCATTCTTCAAAGAAATAGAACAATTATTGATGAAATTCCTATGGAATCACCAAAAACCCTGAATAGCCAAAGCTCTCCTGAAAAAAAAAAAAAAAAGGGAATGGAAGCATAACAATCCCAGACTTCAAACTATACTACAAAGTCATAATCATCAAAACTGCATGGTATTGGAACAAGAACAGACACACAGACCAATGGAATTGAATAAAAAATCCAGAAATAAACCCACAGATTCATGGTCAACTAATCTATGACAAAAGAGCAAAAATATGCATTGGAACAAAGAAAGTTGGTTCAATAAATGGTGCTGGGAACACTGGGTCGCTACATGCAAAGAATGAAGGTTGACTACTACCTCACACCATACACAAAAACCAACTCAAAATGGATTAAAGAACTAGACATAAGACCTGAAACCATAAAATACATAGAAGGAAATATAGGCGAAACACTATGTGATATGCACATCAAAGACATCTTTACAGACACTTCACCCAAAGCAGTGATAGGTGAAGGCAAAGATCAACAGCTGGGACTATATCAAATTAAAGAGCTTCTGCATAGCAAAAGAGACAATAACCAAAACAAAGAGAAACCCCACTGACTGGGAGAACATTTTTGCACACAACACTAATATAAAGGACTGATCATAAAAATCTACAAAGAGCTGACAAGACTCAACAAAAACAAAGAAAATTATCCAGTCAAAAAATGGGCAGAAGAGCTAAAAAGAAACTTCTCTGAAGAGGAAATGCAGATGGCCAACAGGAATATGAAAAAATGTTCAATATCATTTGCAATCTGGGAAATGCAAATCAAAACTACCATGAGATACCATCTTACACCAGTGAGAATGGCACATATTAAAAAATCTAGCAACAACAAATGTTGGCGAGGATGTGAAGAAAAAGGAACTCTCCTGCACTGTTGGTGGGAGTGCAAACTGGTCCAACCACTATGGAGAGCTGTGTGGAGATCTTGACCTACTAAACATAGAGCTTCCATATGATCCAGCAATTCCACTCCAAGCTATTTACCAAAGGACACAGAAACATCAATTCCAAAGAGCACCTGACCCCTATGTTTATAGCAGCACTATTTACAATAGCTAAGCTTTGGAAATAACCACAAAGCCCAAAAATAGATGACTGGATCAAGACGATGTAGTACAGGGCCTCCCTGGTGGCGCAGCTGTTGAGCGCTGGGTTGCGAAGCTGTCCGCATCCTCTGCAGCACCGGTTCGATCCCCAGCTGCTCCCTGGCCATGGGAGGATAGTCCCACATGGTGCGCAGACCTCTCCTGCCACCAATTGCTCCCCTCAGCAGTGTACTTCGGTCCTTCGGCCTGCTCTGCTCCCTGCTCTGGCTCTGGTGAATTCTCTCACCCTCCCGTGCTTCTGACTGTATCCAGTGCTTGTATAGATAGATAGATAGATAGATAGATAGATAGATAGATAGATAGATAGATAGATAGATAGATAGATCTTTAAAAAAAAAAAAGGATGTGGTACATATACACCATGGAATATTATTCAGCATTCAAAAAAGATAAACACATGCAATTTGCAGCAACATGGATGGAGCTGGAAGGGATCATGCTCAGCGAAATAAGCCAGAAAGAAAAAGAAAAATACCGGATAGTCTCAGTCATAGTAGGAATCTAGAAAACTTAAATAAGGGACTGGGAAAAAAATAACTATAAGAAAGAAAATATCAAAATCAACAAACAACTATGAACCAGAGACACTCTATGGGGGGTGTGGGGCAGGGAAGGGAGGGATGGGATCAAAATAAGGGGGTGCAATTGTATAGGGAATATAAAAATAAAATTTAAATAAAAAATAAAAAATAAATAAATCACAAAAAAAAAAAAGTTGCACCGATATCCCACAGGGAAAGGCTGGGCCTGTTGCTAGTGGTTTTGACAAGTGGGAAAAAAAAAAAAGGACATATCCAAAAGGACATAAAAAGATGCTTATAACAATTAGTCATCAGAGAAATGAAATTCACATAACAATGAACTAGTATATACATTAAACATAAGTAAATTTAAGGTATATAATTAAAACTGAACAGACTAACAATATTGGAAACAGAAATTCAAAGATAGGGAGAAAAATTTGTATTCAAAGATAGGGAGGAAAATTAGTTAGGAGATATTTTCACCGGATAATCCTTGCTTTTACCTTTGCATGACAGCCATACATATCTTTTTTGATACTTCTAAATCAATATAGACTAGCCAATGATAATCTAGGCTGGCCAACATTCAGGGCCCTGTGATGACAGGAGTCCACAGGCACATACTGTTAGAAATGAAAATCCTAAGGTGACTCTCAGATCTCCTGAAACAGAATCTACATTTTAACAAGGTCTCTAGGAGATAGATAGATACTAATGTTTGGTCTAGGCCACCTCACTCTGTGCTCATTTGTTTTTCTTTTGCTTCCCCAAGCCACCTTACTGCCCAGCCATCCTTTGAATCTATTAGTATTTCTCACTGGATTTCAGCTTAAAACGAAGGAGGGGGGAATTAGCATAGGTGTGGAATGTAATCACCTTCTCTGATATAATTGTGACTAAGGTAAGTCACTTTAATGTTAACTCCTCCCTCCTTTCATGAATTCTGACATTAAATTCATTGAGTGTTGCCCCACTGTTCTATCCCTTATTTAGTAAGTAGCCACACTCCAGTTTGTATGATGAGGATAACTTTTGTGGGGTGGCCTCCTACAAGAATGTAGAACTCTGTCCTCTTTAAAATAATGTACAGTAAGCCCAGACAAGACCATACGATTCAGAGCACTCAGAGTAACATACACAACTGAAGTTTTCTATAAACATGTCAGTAATATATTCTGTGTTGGAAAATACTGTATAAAATACAGTTTCACTGAGACAATGAAAACTGGACTGACTTGATGTTTATGGACTGTAATACCCTGTGGGGCAACTTGGACTTCTTACACATGTTCAAATCCACAATGCCCAGAACAACTTAGCTTTTTCCTTAAGGGAATTCTTGGACACTAATGTGGAAATTTTACGTCTTTACACCTTCGTCTTCTGGCAAAAGCATACATTTATACAATTGGTTGACTCTGGTCTTCAAAACAAACATATATGTGACATTTTTCTCAGCTTGATAAAAAGAAGTCTCCATAATGATGCAGCATGCAAAGAATTGTGACCTATGTTTTCATTCCAATGCTACTGTATTTTTATCCACTCTAGAAAACTAACACTTTGAAAGGATCTTCTCAATTTTGCACAAGCATGGGTAAGTTAGAAATAATTTTTCTAATATTCATCATCCCATTACAGAAAAAGTTAAACTACTGTATTAATTCAAAATAATTTAGGTTGGGTTCAAGATGCAAAAGTAGCCAGAAGAAAAAAATTACTTAGATTAATTAGATTACTTAGATTATTTATTTAATCAATGTATTTTATTTTTGTGCTGTCAGGATAAATAAAACACCAAAGACTAAACCATTCCCCTTCAATGTTTGATTCACCTGTTATCATAATGACTTTATAAGGCAGTTATTGGTAAATAGTAACTTTAAACAATTTTCATTTGAACTGGGTTAAAGATTCAAGGGATAATGTTTCCTATGTAAGAAATCTTTGTGGTTGTTCTCATAAAGAGTTACATTCTCTTTAACAATCACCTTCTCTGAATAAAACTAGTGACTAAGGTAAGACACTTTAAGATTATTTCCTCTCTCCTTTCATGCATTGTGACATTAAATTCATTTACCACTACTCTATCTCTTACATAGTGTGTACCCACACTCTATGTGACTTAGGTAATTTTTAATTATTAAGTTATCTGGAAGGCAAAGAAGAAACCCGATGCAAAACAAACTTATTTAACAGCAGTAATTACATATCCTGCTATTTAGATCACCAGCTTTAGGTTCCAGTCTTTGGTATGATGTATTCTGCTAATAAAACAGGTGATCTTAAGTAAAACCAAAAAATATCTAGGGAAAATTCTAATAACTGTTAATAACAAAAAGTAATTTAAATATGGCAAAAACTTTCAAGCAGTGAACACTTAAGTTTACATGAATATATAATGTAAAATTAAAATCAAAGTCTCTGTTTACACAAAACCACAGAAAATAAAGTTGGAATTATAGGTGACAGAAATAAAGGATTCCCAGAGCTGACAACTTTTAATGAGAACCAGTTAAGACAACTATTTACTGCTCACATCTGAACATTTCTCCTATTTCATCTGCAGTCTTTCTCTTACATATCACACTACTTCATTGCTTTGTCTTTCCACATTGCCTTGTCTCCATTATTTTCTGCTTCCTGTGTTAGCTCCCTCTGGTTTTCATTTCACCTACGTAATTACTTATTCAAGTCCCCCCGCCCTTCTTCTCTCAATGTCCTCCTCTGGCTTTTGAAAACTTTCATGAGAGTATTCTGCAGCACAAAAATTCACATCTGTCTATGGGCATAGATAAAAGCCAAATAAAATAAATGTCCTCCACAGTTGTCAGAGCAGTTTCATTTTCCTCAGTGTTGTACCACTTGCTTCCCATTCACTTATTATCCTCTGACCTCAACTCCACAACAAACCCCATAGTGCTCTTTAAAAGCCACTCTATAAACAAGCCTGTTTAAAAACAAAAATGAAAAATATAAAAAGACACTATGAGTCTCTCAGTTTCCATACTAAATGATCTGCTTTGCTTGTTTGTTTTCTATCCAAGCAGAGCATTCATTCTGGATTTTTGCACTGTATTTCAATTTTCCCTTCTTTAGTGTTTTAGTGTTCACAACATAATTATATAATTCACACCTGCTTCTCAGGTCATGCTGCTTAATATCCTTTTCTGGTCTCTCACTAAGCCCTTTTGGGTGAACCAAGGTTCCTGGATGCAAGAGGAAGTGAGATAACTGAGTAGAAACTGGCTCTAAAAGAGACATGAAAGGGAGGTTGGAGAATCCACTGAAAAGTGTGCAGGGACATAGGAAAAAAAGGAGCCCATCAATAGCCAATGTCATGTCCCAACACTAGCTCAATGAGAGTTGTTGTCACTATCCCTGAATTTGGACCCCCAGAAACTCATACCGACAATGTCACTATTGTGGATACGGAACACAACTGCTGGCCTTCATAGAATTGCCTTTGAATCTAATACTCTCTTTTGTACCTGCACCTCTTTATTCCTCTCCCCATATTCCAGATGTAGGTTTAGTGATTCGACTTGCCAAATCCAGGCATCCTTCTCACTCTAGGACAAAGGGGAATGGGAAAGTGAGTTTCTAGCTCTTTGGGCTTCTTGACTGGGTGGTTAACTCTGCAAGCCACAAAGATTAGGTGGTAGAAAAGGGGATCAGATGTTGGCCATCTAATACATGCTGTGCATTTTCTTTGTAATCTCTTTCCTATACCTTCAAGTTTTTTTCTATTCCCTCCTCTCTTTCTGCACACATTTCAATGGACATCCTATTTCAGTCTCCCCCATCACTCTTGATATTATTTCCGTTAAAATCTAGTAGACTCTTGCCACTAATGTCATTTTGCCTGGATGTTCAGAGGACACTCTCCACAATAGCACTGCCACTGAATTCTTGATTCAATTTTTGATGACCCTCAGCTCAATCAGGTGAGTCCTCTCTGCTTCACTGACATGCCCTGCATGTCTAAAGTCACAGAGTCCTCATATCTCTACTGTCTAAAACCCTTTGCCTCTATTTGTCTTCCTTGTCACTCCCAAGGTCCTATCACCCAAGGGCTAGGAATGTTATCTCAACTTGAGCACTTCACATTTTATTTTTTAATACTTTATTTTATATAATTCTTACATCATTTTTCATTTTTGCAATGTATGCATTATCATTTTGGTTATATTCCCCATACAATTGCACCCCCCCCCTTATTTCGACCCTAGTCCTTCCTCTCCCCTTCCTTCCCCCAACCAATAGTGTGTCTTTGGTTTATAGTTGCTTGTTGATTTTGATTTTTACTTTGTATTAATTAGTCTTTTTCCTGGTCCCTTATATAGGTGTTCTAAATTCCTGCTATGAGTGAGACCATCTGGTATTTTTCTTTTTATTTCTGACTTATTTCGCTGAGCATGATCCCTTCCAGCTCCATCCATGTTGCTGCAAACTGCATGTGTTTATCTTTTTTTAATTGCTGAGTAATATTCCATTGTGTATATGTACCACATCTTCTTGATCCAGTCATCTATTTTTGGCCATATGGGTTGTTTCCATAGCTTAGCTATTGTAAATAGTGCTGCT
Source organism: Talpa europaea (assembly GCF_964194135.1). Taxonomy (NCBI): domain Eukaryota; kingdom Metazoa; phylum Chordata; class Mammalia; order Eulipotyphla; family Talpidae; genus Talpa; species Talpa europaea. Next base: position 85,079,678 of record NC_140070.1, read on the forward strand.
ATAAACATAGGGATGCAGGTGCCCTTTGGAATTAATGTTTCTGTGCCATTTGGGTAAATAGCTTGGAGTGGAATTGCTGGATCATATGGAAGCTCTAGCTTTAGTAGGTCATGAAATCTCCACACAGCTCTCCATAGTGGTTGGACCAGTTTGCATTCCCACCAAAGGTGCAGGAGAGTTCCTTTTTCTCCACAACCTCACCAACATATGTTGTTGCTAGTTTTTTAAATATGTACCATTCTCACTGGTGTAAGATGGTATCTCATTGTAGTTTTGATTTGCATTTCCCTATTACTAGTGATGTTGAACATTTTTTCATATGACTGTTGGCCATTTGCATTTCTTCTTTGTGGAAGTTTCTTTTTAGTTCTTCTGCCCATTTTTTGACTGCATCATTTTCTTTATTTTTGTTGAATCTCATCAGCACTTTGTAGATTTTTGTGATCGGTCCTTTATCATTAGTGTTGGAATACTTCACATTTTAATCATGTGGAGGGTATTGGTTTTTAAGTGTTGATTCTTATATCCTTCTGACAAACTGAATTAATTTCTACCTTAAAACTTCAAAATGGGGGCCTCCCCTGATGGCACAGAGGTTGAGTGCTGGGTTGCAAATCTGCCTGCAGTCTCTGCATGCCATTCCATCCTGGGCTGCCAGCGAGTGTCCCACATGGTGCGCCGACCTCCCCTGCCAAGTCCAATGCTCCCCTCAGCAGTGTATTTCCTCAGTTTGTCTGTTCTGTTCCCTGCTCTGGCTCTGGCTCATTCTCTCACTCTCCCGCGCTTCTGACTGTACCCAGTGCTTGCACAAATAAATAAATAAATCTTTAAAAAACAAAAAAACAAAAAACAAAAAAAAACTTCACAATGGTACTGCTCAAAACAAGACACTGACATGTAATCTGCTTTGAAATCCACTACACACCAATTACATTGTCCTGAACAGTGCTTTGACTGTAGTTTCCTATCCATGATGTCTATATTTAGTAACATTAACCTCAAAAATTAACTATTAACCTCAAACATTGACCTGGAAAATACACTCTATTGGGCCTCCTTGTAGCAGGTTGAGCGAAGTGCTATAAAGCTGTCTGCACCTCTGCAGCCAGGTTCATTTCCCAGCTGGTCAGGGAGACACCCTCTCCTGTCTCACCTGCTGCACCACTCAGCAGTGTTTTCAGTGTGCCTGCTCCACTCCCTGCTCTGTCTCTGATGAATTATCTCACTCTCCCCGGCCTCTGGCCTGTACCACACTTCTTGCGTAAACAAATAAATCTTAAAAATAAAATAAATAAAATTTAAAAATGGCTTTGCAGTATTTCAGTGTATGTGTCTTACCTGACAAAAGAAGCTCAAAATCCTTCACATGACATTCAATTTTATTATCATCCAGATTTTTAAAGTTTATTCAACTGCCTCAGATTCCATATTTTGGTCTCAAAATTTCCCTAAAATTCTCACATCCCTCCTAATTTTTGAGCATGGTCCAGTAGTTCCTTTTTATAACGTATTAGTTCCTGTATATTTTTAAGCTGAACATATTGTACTTATACTGATTGTTGAAATCCCCAAAGTAGCTACCTCCTATATAGTAATATTATTTCAAACTGAAAGGGCATTCTGATAGGGATATCATTTATTTTAAATTGATTGCCTCTGCCAATTTATAATTTACAAATCCACTATGAATGCCTTTTGATATTTATTGCATTTCATTTCAGGGAACATCCAATGAGACATGGAAAAGGAAAATGCATCCTTGCTGACAGAGTTTGTTCTCACAGGACTTACATATCAACAGGAGTGGGGAATCCCCTTGTTCCTGGTGTTCTTGGTGATATACCTCTTCACCATCGTGGGGAACCTTGGTCTTATTGCTCTCATCTGGAATGACTCTCAACTTCACATCCCCATGTACTTGTTCCTTGGAAGCCTAGCCTTTGTGGATGCTTTAATATCCTCCTCAGTGACACCCAACATGTTGGTCAAATTCTTTGCCAGGAGAAATGTAATGCATCTTTCGGAATGCATGATGCAATTCTTTTCTTTTGCATTCAGTGCGACCACAGAATGTTTTCTCTTGGCAGCTATGGCATTTGATCGCTATGTAGCCATATGCAACCCTTTACGTTACCCAGTGATGATGACCAACAGATTATGCACCCAGCTAATAGTCTCCTCATTTCTAAGTGGCATCATTCATTCCATGATTCATACAGGTTTAGTATTCAGATTAACATTCTGCAATGACAACATAGTACATCAATTTTTCTGTGATATTGAACCTTTGTTTATGATTTCCTGTACTGACCCTTCCATTAATATTCTAATAGTTTATATTTTCTCTGGGTCCATTCAGGTATTCACTATTACAACTGTTCTTGTCTCTTATACACTGGTTCTCTTTACAATCTTAAAAAAGAAGTCTCTAGAGGGTATAAAGAAGGCCTTCTCAACCTGCGGAGCCCACCTTCTATCTGTGTCTTTATACTATGGCCCTCTTCTCTTTATGTATGTGCGCCCTACTTCTGTAAAGTCAGCAGATCAAGATATGACAGACTCACTATTTTACACTGTCATAATTCCTTTCTTAAATCCAATTATCTACAGCCTGAGAAATAAGAAAGTTATAGATTCAGTGACAAAATTGATAAAGAGAAACGTTTAGACATCATACTAATAGCTGTTCTCAAGTAAAGCAGTCACAAAATTGTGCGTATTAGGTGTTGTTTGTTATGTGCTGATTAGAGTTCAAACCTTATTGCTATGATAATTTTCCTATTACTTTAATGACTTAATTTGTAAATACGTAATGAACTCCTTAAAGCTTGTTAGGTTATTTAAAAACATACAAGTAATTTTAATCAAGTGCTCACAACATACTAAAATAACTAAAGGAAGAAACAAGTGGAACATTTTACATGCTTATGGTGTTCTTCAAAGTGACTTTATAAATACATTAATTAAGTGCTAAAATAGGCTGTGTCTCTGTGATGCACCTGAATATGAACATTGGGAATATAAGTGAGCAGCCTGGAGACTCGTATCATATTGAAATGCACAGTGTTGGCCCATTTGTGCTTGAGTTTCAGGCCCAATTGCAGAAGTACTGCTAGCATCAAAATGTCTTTAATTCCATTTTATGGAGACTTGGTGAAATTTACCTCTGTGGTGAAGTCAAAACTTGTGTCTCTGAGAAATGAAACAAAACAGGGACATAATGCAGAAAACATGCAGAGAGTGAAGGCAGGGCCAAAGTCAATTGGAGCCCCTCCTCAGAATACATCCATGAATAGCAGGATATATGGCAACTCTATAAGGATAGTAACAAAGGATAACTCTCTTTATTATCTTCTCAGGAAATTTCTATCTCTGTGTATTACGTTCTGGGGTCATCTTACTAAGTCAGAAACGTAAGTGATTGCGTTGAAGGATAAAATGAGGATGGCTTAGAGGAGAGAGATGAGGTAGATTAGGAAGGAAATGGTCTCAATCTTCAGAATGAAAACAAAGATGCAGTAGATATAAATCTTTGGTATGTAAAGGTTACTGGAATGTGTATTGACCTTGAGGGGCTTTAGATGCCTCTTACCAAAGTTCAAATAATATTAAGAGGGTATGCAGACATGCTGTTCAGTTGCTGTCTGGAAAGGCATTAAATGAGCAAGAATTTGATTGCTTTCTGCTTAAAACTCATTGCTGTGTAGTTTTCCTCATATTCCATATTATTAAAATATAAGTGTCCTTTTTTTTAAAGATTTATTTATTTATACATACAAGAACTGGGGTATAGGCCAGAGTTTTTGGGGGGTGAGAGGATTGCCCAGAGACAGAGTGGGGAACAGAACAGGCAGATCCTCTGAAACACACTGCTGAGGGGAGCAGTGGACGAGTCAGGAGAGGTCTGCTGTGCCATATGGGTCACCTCCCTGACCAGGGATTGAACTTGTGCTGTAGTGGCTGTGCTGAGATTCACAGGTTGCATCTTAACCCCTTGTGCCACGAGGGAAGCCCCCAATAAGTGTCCTCTTTTTAGGCCCTTCTCTACCATTCCTCTCTCAACATTAAAATTGCACACACATTCTTACTAATACCATTGCTACCCTTATCCTCAAATCCTTGCCTCTGTGTTCTGAGAAGTTTTAGTTACTCATCCCTTTGAGCTCACTGATGTTCACTTTCTTTCTGAACATTGCTGCCTGATCATTCTTTGCAAAATAACTCTGATTAAATCGTATCCCTCTCAATTATTTTGAATGGTCACTGCTGCCAGATATTACATGAATAAATATCACCCCACATAGCTGAGATGCCTTCAAAGAAAATCTAGCTTTAACTATAAAGTTTAATTCTTCACAATTTCTATTGAACTCTGGGTTAAACCACAAGAGAATTATTGAATACTCTGTTGAAAAACCTCATTGATTATTTCATCCTGGCATTCAAGTAGGTCTCCCCACAGAGACTCTTCCCTAACCTACTGCCTCATTATCATTAAAATTGAAACGGTTTATTTCTTCCAGGTCTGTTCCAAATGTTACTACTTCCATGATGTATTTACCAATCCTTTCAAAGAGATAGGAGCCCCATTTCAAGCTTGTAAGAGGTTATTTACTCTTCTTATTTTTGGCCTACAAACCGTTTTAGTTATAATTTAGAAATCTTTATACATTTTGTAACAGGTAGTAGAATGGCTACACTCCTGCTTATTAATAAATATTTATAAAATTTTGTAAAATTAAAATGATATTACATGCCTATAGAGAAAATTCCAAATAGGGTATTACTCTTTTATATTTGTAGTAACCCAATGGTTTACTGGGTCTGGGATGGTTGCTGCACACCACCTTATCCCTCACGTTTCTCTCATGACAATCTCTCCTGTCACAAAAACAAAATATTCTTGTTCTTATTACTAGCATAGCTCTTGGAATACAGTATGACATAATATCTGAGGGAAGTCTCATAATTAGAAGTTTGGTGAAAGATACAAAATATAGACGAATTTAAGACAAATAACACTGGCTTTACTTATTCTACCAAATCAATACCAACAACCTCTGGAAATACCGTCAAACACAGCCAGATATATATGGCATTCCTATTTGCCAGAATATGTCTGACCAATTACAATATGGTATAGGCAGGAAAAGGGGGAGCCAGGTGAAAGAAAAATAGGGCCATTATCTTTTTAACATACGTAGGAATAGTATTGAATTTGAATTCACAGAAGGGACTTGTTTTGTTTTGGGATTTAGCTGTTGGTTGTTTTCTGAATCGAGCCTTATTATATCTTGAAAAAAGATGCCTTTTTAAGTATAGTATTGACCTCTGTTTGACTTCTAATCAGAGTAAAATGATAGGACATATATATTGCCTACCTTTGTCTTTATCAAGAGTTCTAAAATGGAGTGTGTCCCGCATCGCCATTTTAGGACAGGGACATTTATTCAGTAAAGACTGCCTGAAACCAGCAGAAGGCTCTCAGAGGAGCCATAGGTGAGCTGGAAATTTCGCCCATGCCAGGCCCCTTCTGGTCTGCAGTTCAAGCCCAGTGGAGTAGCGGGAACCCACTGCCGGGGCAGACCAGGCACGCAGAGAGTGCGTCCAGCATTGCCATTTAGGAACAGGGATATTTCTTCTGTAAAGACTGCCTGAAACTAGCAGAGTGCTCCCGGAGGAGCCAGAGGTGAGCTGGAAAGTTCGCCCACACCAGGCCCCTTCTGGCCTGCAGTCCGAGCCCCGAGGGGGAGCGGGAACCCACCCCCAGGGCAGACCAGGTGCGTAGGGAAGCATGTCCCCACATCAGCATTTTAGAACAGGGGCCTTTCTTCAGTAAAGACTGCTTGAAACCGACAGATGGCTCCCAGAGGAGCCAGAGGGGAGCGGAGAAGTTCACCCAAGATGCCGGCCAGTCCCAACAACACAGTGTCCCAATGCATGAGGCCAATTAGAAAACAGTCAGTAGGGAGTAGAAGAACCACACGGAACTTAGCAACTCCTCAGGAAAAAAGCACACCACAAAAAGAAAACCACCCCCCAGGTTGCAATGACAGTAACTTGGAAGAACTTCTGAGCCTTACAGAAAGGGAATTTAAAATAGCCATGATTAAAAAACTGACAGAAGTCATAAAGGAGAACAATGATAAGGGGAAAATAATAAACAATCAGAAGAAAGAAATTGAGTCCCTAAAGAGGGAAGTAAAAGAAATGCAGGAGATCAAAGAAGTAATGGAGGCACTAAAGTACTCTGGGAAAAGCAATGAAAGCAGATTAGATGAAATGGAAGAATGAATAAGTACTCTTGAAGACACAGAAATAAAAAGAACCAAAACAGAAAAGGAAAGAGAAGTACAAAGGAAAAAGACAGAAGAAAGACTTTGGGAACTATCTGATTCCATGAGGAAAGGAAATATAAGAATTATAGGAATACCAGAAGGAGAGGAGAGAGATGTATGAACAGAGAAAATATTTAAGGAGATAATTGAAGAGAACTTCCCAAACGTGAAGAAGGAGCTGAAAATTGATATACAAGAAGCAAGAAGAACATCAAACATCTATGACGAAAGGAAAAATATAGCAAGACACATAATAGTAAACCTCCCAAGACTCCGGGAAAGGAAAAAATTATGAAGCTGACAAGACGGAAGAAACAGATAACATTCAAAGGAAAACCAATTAGGCTGACATCAGACTTCTCCAAAGAAACACTACGGGCAAGTAGAGAATATAGGGACATAGTCAACAGACTCCAAGAAAAAAGATGCCAGCCAAGAATACTCTATCCTGCAAAGCACTCCTTCCTCTATGAAGAAAGAATAAGGACCATCCCAGACAAACAGAAACTCTGGAATTTCATTACGACTAAACCCCCACTCCAAAAAATACTACAAGGAGTCCTAAACCCAGAACCTCAGAGTAACGAATAACAATGAAAGAAGGCCAAAAAAAAAAGGTATTAAAGAATAAATAAATAAAAATAAAGGAAAGACAAACACAATGGCAAATACAGATGCTAACATATCAATATTAACTCTAAATGTAAATGGACTAAACTCTTCAATAAAAAGACACAGAGTCGCAGGCTGGATGAAGAAACAAAACCCAACCTTTTGCTGTCTCCAGGAAACACATTTAGCCACAAAAGATAAAAACAGACTCAAAGTTAAAGGATGGAAAACAATCCTACAAGCAAATGGACCAAAAAAGAAAGCAGGAAAAGCTATACTTATATGAGATAAAACAGATTTCAAACTCAGAAAGATAAAAAGAGACCCCAACAGTCACTACATTATGATCAAGGGGACAATACTTCAAGAAGAAATAACACTCATTAACATATATTCACCAAAGGAAGGAGCACCAAAATATATCAGACAACTATTGTCATCTCTGAAAACAGACATCAGAGAAAACACATACGTAGTGGAAGGTTTCAACACACCACTATCAACTATGGATAGATCAACAAGACAAAAAATAAGTAAAGACGCTAAAGCTCTAAATAAGGATCTAGAGAGCTTTGGCTTAACAGACATCTATAGAACGCTTAACTCAAAAAAAAAAAAAAAAAAAAACGGAGTACACATTTTTCTCAAGCACACATGGATCATTCTCCAGGATCGATCACATACTGGGACCCAAGACAAACATCAACAGATACAACAAGATTGAAATCATATCAACCATCTTTTCTGACATTGAAGGCATCAAACTAGAAATAAACCATAAAGAGAAGGCAAGGAACTCTCCTACCTCATGGAGATGAAACCACACTACTGGAAAACCTCTGGACTAACGAGGAGATCAAAGAAGAAATTAAAAAATTCTTTGACTTGAATGACAACAATACCAATTTCCTAAATGTATGGGATACAGCAAAAGCAGTAATAAGAGGAAAATATATAGCAATAGAGGCTCACATCAAGAATCAAGAAAGAACTCAAAGAAACAACCTAATCTCGAAGTTCAAAGATCTAGAAAAACAACAACAACAACAAAAAAAAACCCAAAACCAGTAGAAGAAAAGAAATAATAAAAACCAAAGCAGAAATAAATGAAATTGAAACTAAAAAAATAATCCAAAAGATCAGTGAAACCAAGAACTGGTTCTTCGAAAAAATAAATAAAATAGACAAACCCCTAGCCAGGCTCACAAAGGAAAAAAGGGAGAGGCACAAATAAACTGGATCATAAATGAAAGAGGAGAAATCACAACGGACACAGCAGAAATCAAAAGAATAATCAGACACTACTATGAACAGTTATATGGAAACAAGTTCAACAATCTAGAGGAGATGGACAAATTCCTACAACTCTACAATCACCCAAAGCTAGATAAAGAAGAAATAGAACACCTAAACAGACCAATTACAAGCAGCCAAATTGAAATGGTAATCAAAGACCTCCCCAAAAACAAAAGCCCAGGACCTGATGGATTTACAAATGAATTCTACCAAACCTTCAGAGACGCATTCGTGCACTGCTGGTGGGAGTGCAAACTGGTCCAACCGTTATGGAGAGCTGTGTGGAGAATTTTTGACCTACTGAACATAGAGCTTCCATGTGATCCAGCAATTCCACTCCTAGGTATTTACCCAAAGGACACAGAAACATCAATTCCGAAGAGCACCTGCACCCCTATGTTTATAGCAGCACTGTTTACAATAGCTAAGCTTTGGAAACAACCCAAATGCCCAAAAATAGAAGACTGGGTCAAGAAGATGTGGTACATATACACCATGGAATATTACTCAGCATTCAAAAAAGATAAACACATGCAATTTGCAGCAACATGGATGGAGCTGGAAGCAATCATGCTCAGCGAAATAAGCCAGAAAGAAAAAGAAAAATACCGGATGGTCTCACTCATAGCAGGAATCTAGAAAACTTAAATAAGGGACCAGGAAAATGAATAACTATAAGAAAATGAAAATCAAAATCAACAAAATACTACGAACCAGAGACACTCTATGGAGGCTGGGTGGCAGGGAGGGGAGGGATAGGGGTCAAAATAAGGGGGTTGCAATTGTATGGGGAATATAAAAATAAAATTTATTTAAAAAAAAAAGAGTTCTATGAGATGTTTACTAATAAAGGTTTCTAACCTAAAAAAAAAAAATCTACATCCAGACATCAATTTAAACTAGAATCTGGACATTCTGTGGGCCAGGGAAGATAAAATTAACCAAATCCATAGCAGAGGATAAAAGCTATACAGACCAGGGCCTCCCTGGTGGCGCAGCGGTTGAGAGCTCGGTTCCGAAGCTGCCCGCAGACTCTGCAGCACTGGTTCGATCCCGGCTGCTCCCTGGCCACCTGAGGAGGGTCCCACATGGCGCGCAGACCTCTCCTGCCGCCCACTGCTCCCCTCAGCAGTGTACTTTGATCCTTCTGCCTGCTCTGCTACCCGCTCTGTCCTGATGAATTCTCTCACCCTCCCGTGCTTCTGACTGTACCCAGTGCTTGTATAAATAAACAAATAAATCATTAAAAAAAAATTTTAAAAAAATTAAAAAAAATAAAAAGCTATACAGACCAACAAACCAGAAAATGATGCAGTGCTGCTTGGGACTATAATCCCTCCTCTCCGTCCTCCCCCCATAAGGATGTCAGGACTTTAAAGGAAATTGGAGGTCCAACCATAGACCTGAAGTCTTAAAGAAGGGAGCACACAGAAGTGCACACAGAAAGATGCAGTCTGATCACAAGAAAAGGAACACCATGGTAATGTCTGTTCAGTTTTCCCCCACGATACCATGACAGGTCTACTTTGCACTTCCCGCCTTCCATACTTGGCCCTGATCTAGAAAGAGAAACCTAAAACTAAAAACACAGCTCCACCTCCCAGGCAAAAGGAAAAGCACCCGTGAAGTAACCAAATGTACTAGGAGAGCACATTTTGTAACCAGATCAAATATCCTAGCAATATGGAATCTCATAAAAGAATAATAAACTACCTAAAATCAAACTTAAACACAGATGTAATAATAAAAACTGGTGCCCAGAAAACTGGACAACCACATGGAAAAGAATGAAACAGACCACCCCTGACAGTGTCTAACAGTATACACAAAAATTAGTTCAATATGAACTAAGGACTGAAATGTAAGACTTGAAATAATAAAATACATAGAAGAAAACAAAAGTAACAAGCTCCTCAACTAATAGCCTTAGTAATATTTTTGTGAATGTCTCTAGAAGCAAGACTAACAAACAAAAATTAACAAGTGAGACTACATCAAACTTAAATAACTACGCAAGAAAGAACCATTATTAAAAGGGAAATGTGACCTATAAAATGAGAACATATTTGTCTATATCAGAGTTGATATTTTATATGTATAAAGAACTCATGAACTCCAACAACAAAAAGATAAGCAGCCTGAATAAAAGTGAGTAGAGGATCTGAATAGACACTTTGCCAAAGAAGACATAGAAATAGTAGCCAAACGCACAGAACACTTTTCAACATGTCTTATCAGGAAAATGCAAATCAAGGTAACAATAAGGTATCATGTCACACTGAAGAATGGCTATTATCTTGCAATAAAGTAAAAATCAACATCAACAAGCAACTATAGACCGAGACACTTTATAGTGGGGTTGGGGGGAGAGAAGAGTGATTAGGGTCAGAAAAAGGGGGTGGGAATTGTATGGGGAATATAACCAAAATGAAAATGCATACATTATGCAAAAATGAAAAATGATGTAAGAATTATATAAAATAATTTATTAAAAAAGCAAAAATAAAAAGAATGGCTATTATCATAAAGACAAGAAACAACTAACTATGGTGAGGATGTGGAGAGAAGGGAACTCTCATTACTACTGGTGGTAACATAAGATGGTGCAGCCATTGTGAAAAACAATATGGACACTCCTCAAAAGATAAGAATACAGAGAACAGGGGCCGCCATCACCATGGCCACCGCTGCAAATAGGCCCAACGCAGGCGGGTCGCGGGACATTCTGTGGCGCATTTTGGGCTGGATGATAATTTCAAGTATTCACTGCTCAGTACTGCTTCTACCTTTCTGTAACACAGTATTTATAATCTTCAGCAGCATTGATTTATTTCATCCTATACAGTGGCTGTCAGATTCTTTCAATGACTTATGTAGTTCCTATGTAATCTTTTACCACCTGCTGCTGTCAGTGGCAACAATAATAATAAATATTTTCAGTGTGGAATTCTATGCAGTTTTTCCTTCTATTCCCTGCTCCAGACTGGCGCTGATAGAGAAGATTATTCATCCTCAGCAGCTCATGCACTCATTTATTCATGCTGCAATGGGAATGATGATGGCTTGGTGTGCTGCAGTGATAACCAAGGGCTGATACAGTTTTCTCGTGGTCCTTGCACTGGTACTGAGAGTTTAGATAACCCTGCTGCACCAACCTGCTTAAATGAATATCACCTTTTCTTCTTATTGGCTGGAGAATTTATGGGCTATAGCTATAGTCTGCTGTATTTTATTAAAAACATGAACTATCTTCCATTTCCCATCACACAGCAGTACAAGTTCTTATGCTTTAGGAGATCTCTGCTCTTACTAATTAAACGGAGTTGTGTGGAATCACTGTTCCTGATTAGAAATTTCTGCATTGTGTATTATTTCCTTGGCCATATTCCCAAAGCTTGGATTAGCACTGCTATGGACCTTCAGATAGATGAGCAGTTCCATAGGCCACTTGACACTGTGAGTGGCCTCTTGAATCTCTCTTTACTCCACTATGTCTGGCCGTGCAGTGTCTTTCTCCTGATGACGTGGTACATCTCATGGATACTCTTCAAAATCTTTGCCACGGAGGCTCATCTATTCCCTGTTTAACCACCATTTGCAGAAAAGTCAAATGAATGACTCCCTAAAGTTTTAAACAGCAATCCTCCCCTCATCATAAAGTATTTGGCCTGGCAGGACCTGATGTTGCTTTCTCAATATTCTCCTTCAAGAAGACAGGAAGTTTTTAGGCTTAGCCCACCAGGTGGACATCCCCACAACTGGACTGCCATTTCAAGGCAATATTTGAATCTTTTAAATGATATGACTCAGAAACTGGTTCTCTATCAAGAAACTGCTGCTACAAATGGGAGAGTAGTATCTTCATCATGTCCAGTAGAACCAAAGAAATTAAATTCTCCAAAAGAAACTACTTTCAGACTCCAAAATCTAGCCAGATGCCTCGGTCTTCAGTGCCATTATTAGTTAAAACATTGCTGTTTCCCTCAAAATTATCTATATCTGACGTTGCAAGTCCCATGGGAACTTCTTTTGGCTCTAGTGTAGTGAACTGGATGGCTGGAATTTTTGATGTAAACACCTGCTATGGGTTTCCTCAAAGTCCTCATCTAGTAAGAAGAGGGTCAAGATTATGGACTTCTGCCTCTGATCAGCAAGTGACTGAATTTTCTAATCCTCTATCTACTACTATTAGTGCTGAGGGTAAAACAGTAAAACAGCCAAGTGTGATTTATTCATGGATTCAGAATAAACATGAACAGATTAAGAATTTCTTGTCAAAACGTGTGCTAATAATGTATTTTTTTCAGTAAGTACCCAGAGGCATCCATTCAGGCTGTTTTTTCAGATGCCCAAATATTTGGGCATTAGAAGGTCTTTCTCACTTAGTAGCAGCATCATTCACAGAAGATAGATTTGGAGTTGTCCAGACTACATTACTAGCCATTCTTAACACTTTGTTGATGCTGCAAAAGGCAGTTGACAAGTACTTTAAACTTCCTCATGCTTCCAGTAAACTACCTCGGATTTCAGGAAGCCTTGTTGATACTTATAAAACATTAAGATTTGCATTTAGAACATCATTAAAAACTGCCATTTATCAAATAACTACTACATTTGGTGAACTTCTAAATGCTGTGCAAGTATCTGCAGAACATCAGAAAAGACTTCAACAGTTCTTGGAGTTCAAAGAATAGTTAAGTAATATAAAATGTGTTCATTACACTGCTGATTACAGATGGGACAGTAAATGTTCAGCATTCTTGGATCAGAAGAAAATGGACTAATTAAATGCTTCCTTTGTCGTGGTGGTTGCTTTGAAAACTATACTTTAATGGGAGACATCATGGAAAGAAATTCTCAATAGAATAACTGAAAACTGCCTTTTCTGTACTGGTTGCTTTTTGTGTGTGTGGTATAATAAAATCTCTATTCAGTTTTACAGAATATCTATGACAGTAGAAATGTCTGTAACTTATAAAGCTTAATGATAATAACTAGAAATTTTTTAGAGTTTATTTTTGAAAGTAGTAGAGCTAGTTCAGAAGGAAAAATCAGTTTATTCGATCCAGTCTTCCTCCCTAATTGTTCTGAGAGTTCAGTTCTCTGTAAACTAAATACATAAACTTCTTAAGAGTAGTTTTTGTTTACTGAAGGATAAAAATGGTAACAGTGGAGAAAATGTCACAGAAAAATATTGTCTAGAGGACATATTTTGTTAATCTATTAGGTTGTGTTTTATTTCCAGGGACAGATTAAATTTGCATGATTGTCCCAAAAAAAGGTCTCAATTTACAGATGCTAACTCTATAAAAGAATGTAGGAAAATATAGATCTTAAGTTACAAGATTAAACATTCACATTTGGTTTTCGAAAGACAGTTGACTAACATCTATGAATTTATTTTGTATCATGCTAGTAAACAATAAGTATACGGGTTTTTTCCCAAGTAGATTTGCTTTCTTTTTCTGAAACAAAATATTAAGTGATTGCAGAGTTTTTTAAGACAGAAAAGTTTTGCAAGAAAAAACAGGAAACTTCCCTCTTTTGTCCCCACCCTTCATCTTCATTTGATCAAATTATTTTGTGAAACTTGTTTGGCCTTACAAAGGGAGGTGCTAACTGGATAATTAAAATATATTAAGAAAATCTTTACAGCCAGAAACAACTTACTCATCAAATAGCAAGTGAAACTAAAACATCAGAGGGATTACTGTACCTGGGAGTATATTGTATTTCCTGAAAGTGAATGAGGTAATTTGATAATTTATTAGATCAACTTCTTTAGACATGAAAGGTTAGAAATTCTACTGGTAGATATTATTCACTGGACTAGCTCTGGACTCATCTGCTCCCTTATAATTCTTCTATTATCTTTTCTCTCTAGTGCTTCTCAATTTTTTCTTTAAAGTCAGTACCGTATTGTCTATAAGTCTTTAATGTGGTATGTATATCTACCATTTGTCTGATTACTTGATGTATTTTACCTTTATTCCTTTTATTTGTTGTTCCTTCACCCACACAAGCCAAATTATAAATAAATCCTCCTGGCCTTTTAAGCATCTTTATGAGACAGTTTCCCAAAAGTCAGGGTTTTTGAGTATTCAGGCTGATGTCATTTTTTTTCTCTTCACATCTGAAGTGGAATTGAGCTCTTACTAAAAGAATAAATAAATAAAACAGAAAAATCAAACAAAATGGCAAATGCAGATGCTAACATATCAATATTAACCCTAAATGTAAACAGACTAAACTCTTCAATAAAAAGACTCAGAGTCACAGGCTGGATTAAGAAATAAAACCCAACCTTTTGCTGTCTCCAGGAAGATCACTTAACTACAAAAGAAAAAAACAGACTGAAAGAAAAAGGATGTAAAACAATCCTACAAGCAAATGTACCAAAGAAGAAGGCCGAAACAGCGATGCTTATATCAGATAAAACAGATTTCAAACTCAAAAGGTAAAAAGAGACCCAGATGGTCACTACATTATGATCAAGGGGACAATACTTCAAGAAGAAATAACACTTATTAACATATACTCACCAAATAAAGGAGCACCAAAATGTATCAGACAACAATATCATCTCTGAAAACAGACATCAGAGAAAACACCACTATCAACAATGGATAGATCAATAAGACAAAAAACAAGTAAGGACTAAAGCTCTAAACAAGGGTCTAGACCTCTTGGACTTAACAGACATCTATAGAACACTAAACCCCAAAAAATCTGAGTACACATTTTTCTCAAGTGCACACGGATCATTCTCCAGGATGAATCACATACTGGGACACAAGACATATATCAACAGGTACGCCAAGATTGAAATTATACCAACCACCTTCTCTGACCATGAAGGCATCAAACTAGAAATAAACCATAAAAAGAAGGCAAGGAACTCTCTTACCTCATGGAGATTGAAACCCATACTACTGGAAGACAAGTGGACTAGAGGAGATCAAAGAACCAATCAAAAAATACTTTAAGTCACAAGGAGGACACCAAATTCCTAAATGTATGGGATGCAGCAAAAGCAGTAATTAGAGGAAAATATACAGCAATACAGGCTCACATCAACAAACAAGAAAGAACTCAAAGAAACAAACTAATCTCAAAGCTCAAAGAACTATAAAAAGCACAACAAAACCCCAAAACCAGTAGAAGAAATAATAAAAATCAAAGCAGAAATAAACGAAATAGAAACTAATAAAACAATCCAAAAGGTCAACGAAACCAAACGTTGGTTCTTTGAAAAAATAAATAAAATAAACAAACCCCTAGATAGGCTCACAAAGGAAAAACGGGAGAAGACACAAATAAATAGGATCACAAATGAAAGAGGAGAAATCACAACAGACATAGCTGAAATCAAAAGAATAATGAGAAACTACTATGAACAATTATATGCAAACAAGCTCAACAATCTAGAAGAGATGGACAAATTCCTACAACTCTACAATCACCCAAAGCTAGATAAAGAAGACATAGAACACCTAAACAGACAAATTACAAGCAGTGAAATTGAAATGGTAATCAAAACCCTCCCCCAAAACAAAAGCCCAGGACCAGATGGATTTACCAATGAATTCTACCAAGCATTCAGAAATGACTTAGTGCCTATCTTTCACAAACTCTTTCAAAAAATTGAGAAGGAAGGGATAACACCAAACACGTTCTATGAAACCAACATTACACTAATACCAAAACCGAAAAAGGACAACATAAAAAAAAGAAAACCACAGGTCAATTTCCCGAATGAACACGGATGTAAAAATCCTCAATAAAATTTTAGCTATCAGAATCCAACAATGTATCCATAAGATAATTCACCACAACAAAGTAGGATGTATTCCAGGGACACAGGATGGCTCAACATCCAAAAATCAATCAATGTACTGTAACACATCAACAAAAAGAAATATATAAAAACCATATGATAATACCAATAGATGCTGAGAAAGCTTTCAACAAAGTACACCACCCATTTATGATAAAGGCCCTTGAAATTCTCGGGATTCAAGGAAAATACCTCAGCATCACAAAGGGCATATATGACAAGCCCATGGCCAGCATCATTCTCAATTGTGAAGAGTTAAAAGTATTTCCATTAAGATCTGGAACAAGACAAGGATGTCCACTCTCACCACCGCTTTTCAAGTAATACTGGAAGTCCTAGCCAGAGCAATATGACAAGAGAAAGACATACGAGGAATCCAAATAGGCAAGGAAGAAGTCAAACTATCACTATCACAGATGATATACATCACCCAAAGTAGTGATAGTGAAGGCAAAGATAAACAGCTGGGACTACATCAAATTAAAGAGCTTTTGCATAGCAAAAGAGACAATAACAAAAACAAAGAGAAACCCCACCAACTGGGAGAACATTTTTGCACACAACACTAATGATAAAGGACTGATCACAAAAATCTGCAAAGAGCTGATGAGACTCAACAACAACAAAGAAAATAATCCAGTCAAAAAATGGGCAGAAGAGCTAAAAAGAAACTTCTCTGAAGAGGAAATGCAAATGGCCAACAGGCATATGAAAAAATGTTCAACATCACTTGTCATCAGGGAAATGCAAATCAAAACTACCATGAGATACCATCTTACACCAGTGAGAATGGCAAATATTAAAAAAACTAGCAACAACAAATGTTGGCGAGGGTGTGGAGAAAAAGGAACTCTTCTGCACTGTTGGTGGGAGTGCAAACTGGTCCAACCACTGTGGAAAGCTGTGTGGAGATTTCTGGACCTACTAAACATAGAACTTCCATATGATCCAGCAATTCCACTCCTAGGTATTTATCCAAAGGACACAGAAACATCAATTCCAAACAACAGCTGCACCCCTATGTTTATAGCAGCACTGTTTACAATAGCTAAGCTTTGGAAACAACCCAAATGCCCAAAAATAGATGAGTGGATCAAGAAGATGTGGTACATATACACCAATATTACTCAGCATTCAAAAAAGATAAACACATGCAATTTGCAGCAACATGGATGGCGCTGGAAGGGATCATGCTCAGCGAAATAAGCCAAAAAGAAAAAGAAAAATACTGGATGGTCTCACTCATAGGAATCTAGAAAACTTAAATAAGGGACCAGGAAAATGAATAACTATAAGAAAGTGAAAATCAAAATCAACAAAAAACTATGAACCAGAGACACTATTAGGGGGGCGGGGGCGGGAGGGGAGGGATTGGGGTCAGAATGGGGGGGCTGCAATTGTATGGGGAATATAACAATAAAATTTATAAAAAAAAAAAAACATACATAGAGAACCACAAAAACTCCACAGAAAAACTAATTCAACTAATCAATCAGTTCAGTAAAGTAGCAGCATACAAAATCAACATGCAAAAATCAGTAGCCTTCCTATACACAAACAATAAATCTGAAGAAGAAGAAATAAAAAAAATCCCTTTTATTATCGAAACAAAAAAAATCAAATACTTGGGAATAAATCTAACAAAAGAGGTAAAGGACCTATAAAAGAAAACTATAAAACACTATTTAAAGAAATAGAAGAAGACACAAAGAAATGGAAAGACATCCCATGCTCATGGATTGGAAGAATAAACATTATTAAAATGGCCATCCTACCAAAAGCAATATACAGATTCAATGCTATTCCAATAAAAATTTCAATGTCATTCTTCAAAGACATAGAACAATTATTGATGAAATTCCTATGGAATCACCAAAAACCCTGAATAGCCAAAGCTCTCCTGAAAAAAAAAGGGAATGGAAGCATCACACTCCCAGACTTCAAACTATACTACAAAGCCATAATCATCAAAACTGCATGGTATTGGAACAAGAACAGACACACAGACCAATGGAATTGAATAGAAAATCCAGAAATAAACCCACAGATTTATGGTCAACTAATCTTTGACAAAAGAGCAAAGAATATGCATTGGAGCAAAGAAAGTTGGTTCAATGAACGGTGCTGGGAAACCTGGGTCACTACATGCAAAAGAATGAAGCTTGACCACAACCTCACACCATACACAAAAACCAACTCAAAATGGATTAAAGAACTAGACATAAGACCTGAAATCATAAAATACATAGAAGGAAATATAGGCGAAACACTATGTGATATGCATATCAAAGACATCTTTACAGACACTTCACCCAAAGCAGTGATAGGTGAAGGCAAAGATAAACAGCTGGGACTACATCAAATTAAAGAGCTTCTGCACAGCAAAAGAGACAATAACCAAAACAAAGAGAAACCCCACCGACTGGGAGAACATTTTTGCACACAACACTAATATAAAGGACTGATCATAAAAATCTACAAAGAGCTGATGAGACTCAACAAAAACAAAGAAAATAATCCAGTCAAAAAATGGGCAGAAGAGCTAAAAAGAAACTTCTCTGAAGAGGAAATGCAGATGGCCAACAGGCATATGAAAAAATGTTCAACATCACTAGTAATCAGGGAAATGCAAATCAAAACTACCATGAGATACCATCTTACACCAGTGAGAATGGCACATATTAAAAAAACTAGCAACAACAAATGTTGGCGAGGATGTGAAGAAAAAGGAATGCTCCTGCACTGTTGGTGGGAGTGCAAACTGGTCCAGCCACTATGGAGAGCTGTGTGGAGATTTCTTGACCTACTAAACATAGAGCTTCCATATGATTCAGCAATTCCACTCCTAGGTATTCACCCAAAGGACACAGAAACATCAATTCCAAAGAGCATCTGCACCCCTATGTTTATAGCAGCACTATTTACAATAGCTAAGCTTTGGAAACAACCACAGTGCCCAAAAATATATGACTTGATCAAGAAGATGTGGTACAGGGCCTCCCTGGTGGCGCAGCTGTTGAGCGCTGGGTTGCGAAGCTGCCTGCAGCCTCTGCAGCACCAGTTCGATCCCCGGCTGCTCCCTGGCCACTGGAGGATAGTCCCACATGGTGCGCAGACCTCTCCTGCCACCAATTGCTCCCCTCAGCAGTGTACTTTAGTCCTTCTGCCTGCTCTGCTCCCCACCCTGGCTCTGGTGAATTCTCTCACCCTCCTGTGCTTCTGACTGTATCCAGTGCTTGTATAAATAAATAAATAGATAGATAGACAGATAAATAAATCTTTAAAAAAAAAAGATGTGGTACATATACACCATGGAATATTATTCAGCATTCAAAAAAGATAAACACATGCAATTTGCAGCAACATGGATGGAGCTGGAAGGGATCATGCTCAGCGAAATAAGCCAGAAAGAAAAGGAAAAATACCGGATAGTCTCAGTCATAGAAGGAATCTAGAAAACTTAAAAAGGGACCGGGAAAAAAATAACTATAAGAAAGAAAATATCACAATCAACAAACAACTATGAACCAGAGACACTCTATGGGGAGTGTGGGGCGGGGAAAGGAGGGATTGGGGTCAAAATAAGGGGGTGCAACTGTATAGGGAATATAAAAATAAAATTTAAATAAAAAAGAAAAAATAAATAAATCACACACAAAAAAAAAGTTGCACCAAGATCCCACAGGGAAAGGCTGGGCCTGTTGCTAGTGGTTTTGACAAGTGGGAAAAAAAAAAAAAAAGGAGATATCCAAAAGGACATAAAAAGATGCTTATAACAATTAGTTATCAGAGAAATGAAATTCACATAACAATGAACTAGTATATATATTAAACATAATTAAATTTAAGGTATATAATTAAAACTGAACAGACTAACAATATTGGAAACAGAAATTCAAAGATAGGGAGAAAAATTTGTATTCAAAGATAGGGAGGAAAATTAGTTAGGAGATATTTTCACCGGATACTCCTTGCTTTTACCTTTGCATGACAGCCATACATATCTTTTTTGATACTTCTAAATCAATATAGACTAGCCAATGATAATCTAGGCTGGCCAACATTCAGGGCCCTGTGATGACAGGAGACCATAGGCACATATTGTTAGAAATGAAAATCCTAAGGTGACTCTCAGATCTCCTGAAACAGAATCTACATTTTAACAAGGTCTCCAGGAGATAGATAGATACTAATGTTTGGTCTAGGCCACCTCACTCTGTGCTCATTTGTTTTTCTTTTGCTTCCCCAAGCCACCTTACTGCCCAGCCATCCTTTGAATCTATTAGTATTTCTCACTGGATTTCAGCTTAAAACGAAGGAGGGGGGAATTAGCATAGGTGTGGAATGTAATCACCTTCTCTGATATAATTGTGACTAAGGTAAGTCACTTTAATGTTAACTCCTCCCTCCTTTCATGAATTCTGACATTAAATTCATTGAGTGTTGCCCCACTGTTCTATCCCTTATTTAGTAAGTAGCCACACTCCAGTTTGTATGATGAGGATAACTTTTGTGGGGTGGCCTCCTACAAGAATGTAGAACTCTGTCCTCTTTAAAATAATGTACAGTTAGCCCAGACAAGACCATACGATTCAGAGCACTCAGAGTAACATACACAACTGAAGTTTTCTATAAACATGTCAGTAATATATTCTGTGTTGGAAAATACTGTATAAAATACAGTTTCACTGAGACAATGAAGACTGGACTGACTTGATGTTTATGGACTGTAATACCCTGTGGGGCAACTTGGACTTCTTACACATGTTCAAATCCACAATGCCCAGAACAACTTAGCTTTTTCCTTAAGGGAATTCTTGGACACTAATGTGGAAATTTTACGTCTTTACACCTTCGTCTTCTGGCAAAAGCATACATTTATACAATTGGTTGACTCTGGTCTTCAAAACAAACATATATGTGACATTTTTCTCAGCTTGATAAAAAGAAGTCTCCATAATGATGCAGCATGCAAAGAATTGTGACCTATGTTTTCATTCCAATGCTACTGTATTTTTATCCACTCTAGAAAACTAACACTTTGAAAGGATCTTCTCAATTTTGCACAAGCATGGGTAAGTTAGAAATAATTTTTCTAATATTCATCATTCCATTTAGAAAAAGTTAAACTACTGTATTAATTCAAAATAATTTAGGTTGGGTTCAAGATGAAAGTAGCCAGGAGAAAAAAATTACTTAGATTAATTAGATTATTAGATTAATTACTTAATCAATGTATTTTATTTTTGTGTTGTCAGGATAAGCAAAACACCTGAAAGATTAAATCATTCCCCCTCAAACTTTTATTCACCTGTTATCATAATGATAATGACTTAATAAGGCAGTTATTGGTAAATAGTAACTTTAAATAATTTTCATTTGAACTGGATTAAAGATACAAGGGATAATGTTTCCTATGTAAGAAATCTTTGTGGTTATTCTCATAAAAAGTTACATTCTCTTTAACAATCACCTTCTCTGAATAAAACTAGTGACTAAGGTAAGTCACTTTAAGATTATTTCCTCTCTCCTTTCATGCATTCTGACATTAAATTCATTTACCACTACTCTATCTCTTACATAGTGTGTACCCACACTCTATGTGACTTAGGTAATTTTTAATTATTAAGTTATCTGGAAGGCAAAGAAGAAACCCGATGCAAAACAAACTTATTCAACAGCAGTAATTACATATCCTGCTATTTAGATCACCAGCTTTAGGTTTCAGTCTTTGGTATGATGTATTCTGCTAATAAAACAGGTGATCTTAAGTAAAACCAAAGAATATCTAGAGAAAATTCTAATAACTGTTAATAACAAAAAGTAATTTAAATATGGCAAAAACTTTCAAGCAGTGAACACTTAAGTATATATGAATATACAATGTAAAATTAAAATGAGTCTCTGTTTACACAAATACCACAGGAAAATAAAGTTGGAATTATAGATGACAGAAATAAAGGATTCCCAGAGCTGACAACTTTTAATGAGAACCAGTTAAGAAAAATATTTACTGCTTCATCTGAACCATTCTCCTATTTCATCTGCAGTCTTTCTCTTACATATCACACTACTTCATTGCCTTGTCTTTCCACATTGCCTTGTCTCCATTATTTTCTGCTTCCTGTGTTAGCTCCCTCTGGTTTTCATTTCAACTACGTAATTACTTATTCAAGTCCCCCCCGCCCTTCTCTCAATATCCTCCTCTGGCTTTTGAAAACTTTCATGACAGTATTCTGCAGGACAAAAATTCACATCTGTCTATGGGCATAGATAAAAGCCAAATGAAATAAATGTCCTCCACAGTTGTCAGAGCAGTTTCATTTTCCTCAGTGTTGTACCACTTGCTTCCCATTCACTTATTATCCTCTGACCTCAACTCCACAACAAACCCCAAAGTGCTCTTTAAAAAGCCACTCTATAAACAAGCCTGTTTAAAAACAAAAATGAAAAATATAAAAAGACACTATGAGTCTCTCAGTTTCCATACTAAATGATCTGCTTTGTTTGGTTGTTTGTTTTCTATCCAAGCAGAGCATTCATACTGGATTTTTGCACTGTATTTCAATTTGCCCTTCTTTAGTGTTTTAGTGTTCACAACATTAATTATATAATTCACACCTGCTTCTCAGTTCATGCTGCTTAATATCCTTTCCTGGTCTCTCACTAAGCCCTTTTGGGTGAACCAAGGTTCCTGGATGCAAGAGGAAGTGAGATAACTGAGTAGAAACTGGCTCTAAAAGAGAATGAACGGGAGGTTGGAGAATCCATTGAAAAGTGTGCAGGGACATAGGAAACAAAGGAGCCCATCAAGCCACATCATGTCCCAACATTAGCTCAGTAAGAGTAGTTGTCACTCTCCCTGAATTTGAGCCGCATAAACTTACACCGACAATGCCACTGTTGTGGATACAGGACACAACTGCTGGCCTTCATAGGATTGCCTTTGAATTTAATACTCTCTTTTGCACCTGCACCTCTTTCTTCCTCTCCCCATATTCCAGATGCAGGTTCAGTGATTCGACTTGCCAAATCCAGGCATCCCTCTCACTCTAGGACAAAGGGGAATGGGAAAGTGAGTTTCTAGCTCTTTGGGCTTTTTTGACTGTGTGGTTACCTCTGCAAGCCACAAAGATTGGGTGGTAGAAATGGGGATCAGAATTGGCCATCTAATACATGCTGTGCATTTTCTTTGTAATCTCTTTCCTATACCTTCAAGTTTTTTTCTATTCCCTCCCTCTCGTTCTGCACACATTCCAATGGACAGTCCTATTTCAGTCTCCTCCATGACTCCAGATATTATTTCTATTAAGATCTAGTAGACTCATGCTACTAATCTCATCTTGCCTGGATGTTCAGAAGCCACTCTCCACAACAGCTCTGTCGCTGAATTCTTGATTCAACTTTGATGAACATCAGTTCAATCACCAGGTGAGTCTTCTCTGCTTCACTGACATGCCCTGCATGTCTAACGTCCTGAGTCCTCATGCCTCTACTGTCTAAAACCCTTTGCCTCTATTTGTCTTCCTTGTCACTCCCAAGGTCCTATCACCCAAGTGCTAGGAATGTTATCTCAACTTGAATCACTTCACATTTTAATCATGTGGAGAGGATTTTTAAAATCTATTAGTTCCTGTATATTTTTAAGCTGAACATATTGTACTTATACTGATTGCTTGAAATCCCCAAAGTAGCTACCTCCTATATAGTAGTATTATTTGAAACTGAAAGGGCATTCTGAGAGGAGTATCATTCATTTTAAAATTTCTCTGTCAGTTTATAATTTACCAATCTACTATGAATGTGCTTCTGATATTTATTGCATTTCATTTTAGGGAACATCCAATGAGACATGGAAAAGGAAAATGCATCCTTGCTGTCAGAGTTTGTTCTCACAGGATTTACATATAGACAGGAGTGGGAAATCCCCTTGTTCCTGGTGTTCTTGGTGATATACCTCTTCACCATGGTGGGGAACCTTGGTCTTATTGCTCTCATCTGGAATGACTCTCAACTTCACATCCCCATGTACTTGCTCCTTGGAAGTTTAGCCTTTGTGGATGCTTCAATATCATCCACAGTGACACCCAACATGTTGGTCAAATTCTTTGCCAGGAGAAATGTAATGCATCTTTCGGAATGCATGATGCAATTCTTTTCTTTTGCATTCAGTGCGACCACAGAATGTTTTCTCTTGGCAGCTATGGCATATGATCGCTATGTAGCCATATGCAACCCTTTATGTTATCCAGTGATTATGACCAACAGACTATGCACCCAGCTAATAGTCTTCTCATTTGTAGTTGGCATCATTCATTCCATGATTCATACTGTTTTAGTACTCAGATTAACCTTCTCTAATTACAACATAATACATCAATTTTTCTGTGATATTGAACCTTTGTTTATGATTTCCTGTACTGACCCTTCCATTAATATTCTAGTAATGTATATTTTCTCTGGATTTGTTCAGGTATTCACTATCACAACTGTTCTTGTCTCTTATACACTGGTTCTCTTTACAATCTTAAAAAAGAAGTCTCTAGAGGGCATAAAGAAGGCCTTCTCCACCTGCGGAGCCCACCTTTTATCTGTGTCTTTATACTATGGCCCTCTTCTCTTTATGTATGTGCGCCCTAGATCTGTACAGTCAGATGATCAAGATATGAAAGACTCACTATTTTACACTATCATAATTCCTTTCTTAAATCCAATTATCTACAGCCTGAGAAATAGGAAAGTCATAGATTCACTGACAAAATTGATAAAGAGAAATGTTTAGACCTCATACTAATAGCTGTTCTCCAGTAAAGCAGTCACAAAATTGTGCATATTAGGTGTTGTTTGTTATGTGCTGATTAGAGTTCAAAGCTTATTGCTATGATAATTTTCCTGTTAGTTTAATGACTTAATGCGTGAATACCTATTGAACTCCTTAAGGCTTGTTAGGTTATTCAAAAACATACAAGCAATTTTAATCAAGTGCTCATGACATACTAAAATAACTAAAGGAAGAAACAAATGGAACATTTTACATGCTTGTGGTGTTCTTCAACGTGACTTTATAAATATATTAATTAAGTGCTAAAATAGGCTGTGTCTCTGTGAAGCACTCGATTATGATGTCATTGATAATATAACTGGCAGCCGGAGACTCTTATCACATTGAAATGCACAGTGTTGGCAGGTTTGTGTTTGAGTACCTTGGGGCAAATCACAGGAAATCTGCTAGCAACAAAATGTCTTTAATTCTATTTTATGGAGACCTGGTGAATTTTACTTCTTGTGGTGAAATCAAGTCTTGTGTTACTCAAAATAAACAGCACCAGGGACATATGTGGCAAACAGGGCAAGGGAGTAAAGGAGTGAAGAGAGTGAAGGCAGGGCCCAAGTGTTGAGGGAACCCTCCTCAGAGTGCATCCACGACTAGCAGGAAATAGGATGGGGCCTCACTTCTTTATTACCTCCTCAGGCACTTTCTAGTTCTGCATGTTCTGTTTCTGGGTATTCTGAGAAGTTTTACAAATTTCAGAAACCTAAGTGAATACATTGAAAGATTAAATGAGGATGGCTTAGTGGAGAAAAAAGAGGCAGAATAGAAAGGAAATGGTCTCAAACTTCAGAATAAAGAGAAGATGCAGTAGATATAAATCATTGGTATGTAAAGTTTATTAGAATGTTTATTGAACTATGGGGTTTTAGATGCCAATTATCAAAGTTCAAATAATGTTAAGATGTTATGTAGGCATAGTGTCCAGGGGAAAGATATAAAAATGAGCAAGAATCTCAATGCTTTGGACTCTAAGAGTCCTTGAAGGGTATATTTTCTCACTCTAACTATTCAAATAGAATAAATGATCTAAGTTTAGTCCTTTTTCTGCCATTCCTTTCCGAATACTAAAAAATCCAGACACATTTTTACTGATACCACTGAGGATTCCCACCTTCAAACTACCTTATATTACTTTTGAAAACTTTTTTATTAACTTCTCCTTTCTACTTACTGTTATTCTTTACTTTCCAAACATAGCTGCCAGATTATTCTCCTAAATAATACATGATAAAATCATATCCCACTTTATTTATTTCCAATGACTGTATCTCTGCCATCTGATTGTACATGCACATGTTAAATTATCTACAGCCATATATTCACACAGGCATCTGATTATTCCTCTATGCATGTGTCTGGAATACACCTATTTACTATGTATTTATTTATTCATTTGTTTATGTATTTATGCTTTGCCATGCATTTGTTCACCCTGGTACTATCTGAGGTCACTCAAATAAAACCTTGCTTTAACTTAGGTCTCATTCTCCACAATTCTCCTACTGGAGTCTACTTTTTTTCCCAAAAGAATTTCTGAATATCTTCTGGACAGTCATAATTTTTACAAGTTCTACCTGTTGCTTGTATATGGGTACCTCTACAGAAAATCTTCCCCACTCGGCTGCCCCATGTGCATTTTGAGATAATTGGAAAAAGCTAGAAATAGCTGTTTCAAATGCTGGGCAGTATATTTATCCTTAAGTCCACAGATCCTTCTGCAATACTCATTTTTCACCTATAAACTCTTTTAATTACAAGTTAGAAGTTTTTCTACCCTTTGTAGTAGGTAGCAGAGTGATTTACACACAAAAGTTTATAAATAAATATTCATAGTACGCGTGTAAAATTAAAATAATCTGATAGCACAAATTGATCAAGAGCATACAACCTTTTTTTTCTTCTTGTAATAAAACCTGGGATATTACTGGGTCTGGGATGGTTGCTGCATGCTACCTCACTTTCTTAAGTTTCTCTCACAACAATCAAAAATATTATACACTAAGTAAATCAGTTTTACTCTTCTTATCACTAGAATTCACTCTTAGAATAGGATATAACATACTATCTAGAATTAGTGCCATAATTAAATGTTTCATTGAAAGATTAAACACAGGGGGCCTCCCTGGTGGTGCAAGAGGTTAAGTCTCAGTACTGTGAAGCTATCAGCAGCCACTGCAGCACAAGTTCCATCCTAGGCCAGGAAGCTAACCCACATGGCACAGCAGACCTCTCCTGTCTCGCCTGCTGCTCCACCACGCAGTGTATTTCAATCAATCGCCTGTTCTGCTCCCCACTCTGTCTCTGGTGAATCCTTTCACCTCCTCACCTCCTTCTATACCCCAGCTTTTGTGTGCATAAATAAATCTTTTTTTAAAAAAAGAAAAACACAAAATAACAGGAAAAATAAAATCACATGATCATATCAATCACATGATCATATCATGCTGAGAAAGCCTTTAACAAAATTCAGTACTTATTTATGATTAATTAAAAAAAAACCTCAATAAATTGGAAATAGAAGGAAGCTACCTCACCATAATGAGGTCATATTTGACAAACCCATAGAACATGATACTCAATGGTAAAAGTTGAAAACTTTCCTCCTAAGATCAGGAGAAACAGACTAGGATGTCCACTCTCAGCACTACTCTTAACATAGTTGTGAAAGAATCAAAGAAATAAGGCCAGAAATAAACACATAAGGGGAATCTAAATTGGACAAGAAGCATTTTTTTTTTACTTCTTCAGTGATCACAATCTATATAGAAATATAGAAAACCCTAAAGATTCCACAAAGAACTACTATAAATAATAAATGAATATAGGAAATGTCAGGATACAAAATCAATGTACAAAAGTCTGTTGCAATTCTACATGCAAATGTTAAATTAAAGCAAAGAGAAATTACAATCACATCAAAAAGAATATAATACATGAGAGTAAATTTAACAACAAAAAAAGGAATGCTATCCAAATACCAAAAAAAAAAAAGAAAACCTGATGAAAGAGTACTTTTTGGAACAATGGGTAGATCCTGAGATTATTATGCTAAAAAAAAAAATCAAAAAGTGCAAGTTAGCTAATGGATTGCTTCACCATTTTGCAAATATAAATAAAAAAGGAAAAACAAAATTGTGGCAAATTCACAGCGAAAATAATTCTTAGACTCTGAAAAATATACCGATTACCAGGAGAAAGGAAGAAAAGGGACAGGGAAGATGATAGGCCATTGTCACTTGAACTTTGGTGGAGGGTGAATGAACCCGTACATATACAGACTTGTGACGTCATACTCCCCAAATTATATAGCTATGTAAATGACTTGCAAGTCAATAAAGTTGGAGAGAAAAAAAAGGAGGTGAAAAATCTATACCATGAAAAAAATAAATCATTGTCATAAATAAGACACAAGGAAATGGAAATATATCACATGTTCATGCACTAGAAGAATAAATATTGTTAAAACAGCCATCTTACCTAAAGCAATTTACAGATCGAGCACAACTGATATCAAAATCCCAATGACAGTTTTCAAAAAATAGAACAAAATTCTAAAATATATAGGAAACCATAAAAGACACTTAATAGCCAAAGAAATGCTGAGAAAAAAAGAAGAAAAATAAGAGTATCATGCTTCATAAATACTACAATGTAATAGTAATCAAAACAGTTTGATAATGGAATTTAGATGGACACACAGATCAACAGAATTAAGTTGAGAACCCAGAAATAAATCCACAGATATATGGACAACTACTTATGACAAAGAAGCTAAGACTATACAATGGAGAAAGGAAAACCCTTTCAATGAACGACATTGAAGGGACACATAAAAATAAAGGAAACTAGACATTTTCTCTCTTTTTAAGGGCACTATTTCCATCTTAAAGGGCCTACACTTATGACTAATCTAACCTTAATTACCTCCCAAAAGCACTCCAAAAATTAATTCCAAATGGATTAAAGACTTGGCTATAAGACCTGAAATCATAAAATACTATATGCTTTATAGTACAAAATATAACTGATACACTCTTGCAAATAAATCTCAGAGGTATATTTGGAAACTCAGGTCCAATGGCAAGAGAAATAAAAGCAAAAGTAAGTAAATGGCACTACATCAATCTAAAATGCTTTTGTACAGCAAAGGAGCACCACAAAAACAAAAAGGCAACCTACTGACTTGGAGAAGGAAAATATTTGCAAATGATATGCCCCAAAATGTAAAGAATTCATAAAACTCAATAACAAAAAACCCAATAACTCAACCTGAAGATATGAATAGACATTACTCCAAAGAAGATATACAGAAAATGGACAGAAACATGAAAAATGTTCAACATCACTTATTACAAGGGAAATGCAAAATCACAGAGATATCACCTTACCCTTTCAGAATGACCTATGTTAAAAAGATTGGTAACATGTGTTGGTCAGAGTCTGAAGGAAAAGGAACTCTGGACTCTGCAACACTATTTGGTGTGACTGTTGATTGTGTGGTGCCTCTATGGAAAATAGTGGAGATTTTTAAAATTAAAGTTGAAATACCCTATCATCCAGCACTATCAATCCTAGGTACTTACCCAATGATTATAAAACACTAATTCAGAACAATATATGTGTCTTCATGTTCACAGCAGCATTATTCACAATATATAAGACATGGAAATAATCTTTTTTTTTTTTTTTGTCTTTTAATATATTTTCTTTTTTTTTGTGTGTGTGTGTGTATCTCTTTTTTTTTTCTTTTTTTTCTTTTTTTTTTTTTATAAATTTTATTGTTATATTTCCCATACAATTGCAGCCCCCCATTCTGACCCCAATCCCTCCCCTCCCGCCCCCGCCCCCCTAAAAGTGTCTCTGGTTCATAGTTTTTTGTTGATTTTGATTTTCACTTTCTTATAGTTATTCATTTTCCTGGTCCCTTATTTAAGTTTTCTAGATTCCTGCTATGAGTGAGACCATCCGGTATTTTTCTTTTTCTTTTTGGCTTATTTCGCTGAGCATGATCCCTTCCAGCGCCATCCATGTTGCAGCAAATTGCATGTGTTTATCTTTTTTGAATGCTGAGTAATATTCCATGGTATATATGTACCACATCTTCTTGATCCAGTCATCTATTTTTGGGCATTTGGGTTGTTTCCAAAGCTTAGCTATTGTAAACAGTGCTGCTATAAACATAGGGGTGCAGGTGTTCTTTGGAATTGATGTTTCTGTGTCCTTTGGGTAAATACCTAGGAGTGGAATTGCTGGATCATATGGAAGCTCTATGTTTAGTAGGTCCAGAAATCTCCACACAGCTTTCCACAGTGGTTGGACCAGTTTGCACTCCCACCAACAGTGCAGAAGAGTTCCTTTTTCTCCACACCCTCGCCAACATTTGTTGTTGCTAGTTTTTTTAATATGTGCCATTCTCACTGGTGTAAGATGGTATCTCATGGTAGTTTTGATTTGCATTTCCCTGATGACAAGTGATGTTGAACATTTTTTCATATGCCTGTTGGCCATTTGCATTTCCTCTTCAGAGAAGTTTCTTTTAAGCTCTTCTGCCCATTTTTTGACTGGATTATTTTCTTTGTTGTTGTTGAGTCTCATCAGCTCTTTGCAGATTTTTGTGATCAGTCCTTTATCATTAGTGTTGGGTGCAAAAATGTTCTCCCAGTTGGTGGGGTTTCTCTTTGTTTTTGTTATTGTCTCTTTTGCTGTGCAAAAGCTCTTTAATTTGATGTAGTCCCAGCTGTTTATCTTTGCCTTCACTATCACTGCTTTGGGTGATGTAAGACATGGAAATAATCTAACCATCTACCAACACAAGACTGGATAAAGAATTTGTGGCATATATACTCAATGGAATATAACTCAGCTATTAAAACAGATGAAACCTTTTGTAACTACATGGAAAGAACTTGAGGTGATTATGATAAGTGAAGTAAGTGAAAGATAGTCACCAAATAGTTTCACTAATAAGTGGAATATAAATAAACAAAACCAATGAACTAACTGCATAGAAGAAAAATAACTCTTAGACTCCAAGGAAAGTACGGTGGTTACCAAAGGGGACATGGGAGGTGATTGGGAAGAATGGGTAAAGAGGATTGATTCAATAGTTTGAGTGGCATTAGGACTTTGGTGCTGGGTGTGCTGAAGTATATATACATGTTGAGTTGTGAAGTTGTACACCCAAAGCTTACAGAGTACTGTATGCCAATGATAAATCAATGGAATTTTGATTAAGAAAAACAAATAATTAAGAAAAACAAATAAAGATATCAAACATTTAACTATTTAAAACAAATTTCAGCTGGAAAGGGTTATGCTAGCCAAAATAACTAAGAAGCAAAAGATAACTACTGGGTGGTCTCACTTATATGTGGAATACACAGAAATCAAACAAAAGGTCAAGATGAAGTTCAAACTAAAGCTGACCATAGAACTGAGGTATACAGCAAAAGGGGAGAGTGTCAAATAAGGGAGGGAATAAAACAGAAATACGGTGATGGTTCATGGGTGATACAGTGGCAGGAGAACTATGGGGACTACAATGATGTAAATTAAAAAATTAATTAATTTTTAAAAACCTAACAAATTTCATGATACAATATTTCTGGGGGAGGGCCTCCCCTGGTGGCGCAGCGGTTGAGCACTGGGCTGCAAAGCTGCCCGCAGCCTCTGCAGTGCCAGTTCGATCCCTGGCCACCAGCAAGGGTCCCACGTGGCGCGACAGACCTCTCCTGCCGCCTGCTGCTCCCCTCAGCAGTGTACTTCATCAGTCTGCCTGTTCTGCTCTCCACTCTGGCTCTAGTGAATTCTCTCACCCTCCCGCGCTTCTGACTGTACCCAGTGCTTGTATAAATAAATAAATAAATCTTTAAAAAAATTTCTGGGGGACCATTCACAAGATCCTTCCAAGCCAGAGTGAAAGGAGTAAACTAATGATTATCCATTTGCTTTTGTTTCTCCCTAAAGAGAAACATATAGATTATTGTAGAGGTCTGTAGATTTTTTATTGCTACTGCCATACAATATTTCCATTGTTCTGATGGTTTTCTATCAATTACTTTGAGTTTTGCTTGTTCATATATTGATATAACCAAAGACCTGAAACATAAAATACATAAACACAGGCAAAGCATTCTGCAACACTGGCTTCAGGGATGTATCTGGAGACTTGTCTCTAAGGGCAAGAGAAACAAAACCAAAAATAAATGGGACTATGTAAATCAAAATGTTGATGTACAGCAAAGGGAACCATTAAAGCAAAAAGATATCCTACCAAAAGGGAGAAAAAATATTTTCATATCATACATCTAACATGGGGTTAATATCCAAGATCTAAACAGCACTCATACAACTCAACAATAAAACCTAATAAAAAATGGCAGGAGAGCTAAATAGACACTTTTCCAAAGAATACATACAGAAAGCCAATAGCCACATTTTAAAATGATCATCATCACTTATCAGGACAATAAATCAAAACCATAATGAGATACCACCTCAGACCTTGAAAATGGTCCATATCAAAAAGACCAGAAACAACAGATAAAAGAACCCTCACACATCTTTGATTAGAATGTAAATTGGTTCACATAAGGAAAACAATATGGAGGTTTCTCAAAACATTAAAAATATATCTGCCATATGATCCAGCAATCTCACTTTTAGTTATCAACTGGAAAAGTGCAAAAACACTAATTTGAAGGGATATATGTACTCCTGTTTATTGCAGCAGTATTTACAATGACCGAGCTATAGAAATAACTAAAGTGCCCAATGACAGAGGAGTGGATTGGGAAGTGGTACATATACACAATGTAATATCACTCCACTATGAAAAAAATGAACTCTTGCCATTTGTGACAGAACCACAGGGGATAATGCTAGGTGAAATTTGAGAAACACAGGTACTGCGCGGCTTCGCTTACATGTGGAATATAGAGAAACAAAACAAAGGTTCAGACATAATCAAACCAGTAGCAAACCCTAGAAATCTGACTGTAGCATTGAGGCTACCTGAGGGGGCGGAGGGAATTTAGAGAGCAAAGTAGAGTGTGAAACAATGGACTACAGTAGATGACTATGGGTGCTTTGATGTGGGTGTGGTGTGGCACATACATCTGAAGAGGTGTAACCCTATAACTCTAAATCATACACAGTGTTGTAAACCAGCATTTCCTAACAAAAAATACAACTACAAAAAAAAAAAAAAAAGAAATGCCCAACATATATCCGTGTTTGAGACTCTAATTAGTGTTTGAGAAAGAATTCAACTCAATCATCAAGGACGGTACTCTGGCTAATACTTGGTTCATGATAATGAGGGACATACATACACAATTAACATTCTCTTTTGAAAATATTAAAGTAAATCTAAGAGTCTTCTCTAGAGACACTATTAAAAGTTTTATGCTTAGAGACTGGGAATAGGGAAACTTCTGTAATTGTAAATACGTTTCTGTAACTTTTCATGCAATGCTCAGTGGACATTATTAAGGTATCAGTAGGGATTTCTTAGGAAAGAACATTGTTGTCATCAAATGAGGATAGTGTTTACATAATACTGATAAAACCCAAAAGTCAACCCTGGCATGAACAGCAGAAGATTTTTTTCTCCACTTTGGCCCTAAACCAAACTAACAGCACATCCTCCCAACCCTCCCCTACCATCAAGCTGACACTGACCCATTAGAACAAGAGGAGAGTGGTAATAAATACTCTCTGAAATTCCTCATAACCATTTTATCTGTTCATTCTGATTTATTAGCACTTAATCTTTCCCCTCCAAAATATAATTGCATACTCTATCCCATACCTTCCTAGAGATTCCCCAAATTGGGTAGCCCTGAGTCCAAAGGAGTGGTTTCCTTTTCCTAATCTGAATTCAAAACTGGCTGCAGAGTTCATTAATAGATATCTGAATCCAGAATTCATTGGTAGCTCTAATACCACCTCCCCAATGTCCCAGGATTAATCATATATAAGAAATGGGATTCTGACTTAGTCCAAGGCAGAAGTATCCTCAATCATTGATGAAAGCAATGAAGTGCATAATTTTTAACTTTAGCACCCTGGGTGTTAAAGTTTGGTGCTGCTTCCTACTAGCCATATCATTTTTACATTTCCTAATTTTCAAATTGGGGGCGGGTATGGGAAGATAAGAATAATATCCTTGACTGCAGAGATTTACTGTCAAGGTTTCTAAGAGTAATTATTGTAAAAGATCTATGCATGGTTGCATTGGTAAAGGACACTCTATGGGGACTACACTGAGGGCGTGGGGGGAAGCAAATATTGTTTGAAAATGAACAATGATGTAAAAATAAAAAAATTAATATTAAAAAAAGATCTAGTTGAGAACCTGATATAGAAAGACCAAAATGCTAACCAAAAAATTATAATATTTTTGGCAAAACTAAAATTTTAGAATTGTGTGTACACAGTGGAGATATGAAATATATGAAACCTTTTTATTATATTGAGATATTGAATATTCAGATTAATTTATAAATATGAATTAATAGGTTATTTTGTAACTGTATAGAATGTTATGTCATTATTTTTTACTTCCATGGCATTTTGTTAAATTACTAGAAAGATCCATTCTTTTTTCCAGCTTTATTGAGATAGAACTGAAATATACCATCATGTAAGTTTAAAGTGTGAAACGCGATGATTTTATATATGTATTGCAAAATGATTACCACAATAAGGTAAGTTAACAGGTCCATAATCTTACAGAGTTACCATGGATTTTTTTTATATAATAATATTCAAGATCTACTTTCTTTGCATTTTCAAGAATATAATAGTATTGTTAACCAGAGTCACTATGCTATATATTGAGCTGAGAATTTATTCATCTTATAATTGGAAGTTTGTACCCTTTTAACCACTTTCACCTATTTCTTCCATCTCTATGGAAATCACTACTCTCCTCTCTGTTTCTGTGAGTTCAGCTTTTTTAAGATTCCACATATGTGAGATTATATGGTATTTGTCTTTCTCTGACTTATTTCACTTAACATATTCCTCAAGGTCCAGTCATGTTGTCAAAAAAGGGATTTCCTTTTTAGGCTGAATAATATTCCATTGAGTATATTTTATTCCATTTTCCTTATCCATAAATCAGTCAGTGGACACCCAGGTTGTTTCCATGTGGCTTTTGTAAATAACGAACATTGGATGCAGTTAGCCCTTTGAGATAGTGAGTCATTTCCTCTGGATATGTACTAAGGAGTAAGATTCCTACATTATATGGAAGATACATGTTTCTAATTCAATGAACTGTTTTTTAATGGCTATACCACCTTACATACACATAAACAGGACACAAGTGTTCCTATTACATCCTCCACAAACTTATTTCATGTCTTTTTGATACTACATTTCCTAACAGGTGGAAAATGACATCTCATTGTGGTTGTGCCTTGCATTTCCCTAATTCTTAGTGATGTTGAGCACCTTTTCACATACCTGTTGGCCATCTGTATCTCTACTTTGGAAAAGTATGTACTCAAGTCCTTTTCCCATTTTACATTGGATTATTTGTATTTTTGCTCTTGAGTTGTATGTATCCTTATATTTTTTGGATATCAACTCCTTATCAGATAGATGGTTTACAAAATTTTCTGTAAATATAAGTTCTTTATTTTGTTGATTCTTATACTGTGTAGAAATTTTTCAGTTTTATGTAGTCCCATTTGCTTAATTTTTGCTTTTCTTGTTTGTGTTTTGTTATCATATCCAGGAAATCACTACCAGGACCAATAAGTTTTTCCCTATGTATTCGCTAGTATTTTTTATTACCTGACAAGAATTTTACATTTGCTTTTGCATTCTCACTTTATAAAATTTTATTATTAGTTATTATTTTATTATGTTTTAATTGACATAACATTGACTTACATTATTGTTGGTATTTTAGAAGTATAGGATGCCTGCACCATATAGGTATTGCCACCATAGTGCACCCACCATCCAATCACTCACAGTCCACCACAATAGTCCATTGCACTTCCTTCCCTTATGGTCTCAGGTCTTTCATATAAAATTCTAATTGCTCTCAATCCCCCTCTTCCCCTCACTCTCTGGGTTCCTTACTTCTATAATCAATTTTCTAGGGTTATTTTTTAAGTTTGGTTTTATCTGTTCCTTTGTTTAGTTTCTCTGTATTCCCTTATAAATAACATCATCTGGTATTTTTCTTTCTCCTTCTGACTTAGTTCACTTAGTATAATTCCTTCTAGCTACATCCATGTTGCCACAAATGGCATGAGTTGGTCTTTTTTTTGCTTGCTGAGTAATATTCCTTTGTGTATATATACCACATCTCCTTGATCCACTCATCCTTTGGGGGCATTTTCAAGGATTTTAAGGAAAGTATAATGATCTTGCCTGTGGGCAATGTAAAAATGTGTCATGACTTTTCCGACGACCCAATATTTAGCAATACAAGAAAAAGCCTGCTGATACATTCAACAATATGAAAGATTCTCAAAAGTACTGTGCTAAATAAAAATAACTGGGTTTAATAGCCTATAAACTGCATGTTTGCAGTTTATAAAAATCTAGAAAAAAAAACCAAAATTACAGTGACAGACACCATATACTGGTACACTTAGGTCCAGATCAGGAGCAGACTGACTGACTACAAAGAGGTATTTGAGAGCTTTTTAAGGTGACTGAAATTTCCTAAAACTTGACTGTGGTGGTGGTACAAGTTATACAGTTTATAAAACTTACCAAGTTACACTCTTAAAATGGATAAATTTTTTACATATAAATTATGTTTCAATAAAAGCTGTAAAAAAAAAAACTAGTGCTTTTTGCTCTCCTTTCAGCTGCCATATTTATCTAAACTCTCCAAACATATTAATATCACTCTAAAAAAATTGTCATGGGATGTCAACTAGATAAATGAACAAGTCATCCTTCACTCATATACCCCATTCTACAATTAAACAACCCACAGACAAACGTATACTGGTATAGTCCAAGACCAAGGAAAGCTGTTTGGAGAAAGAAGTATCATACCCAGCCAGCTGACCCACTGACTGGTTCAGGTAATAGACAAAGAAACAATTTCATATTCCCAAGGACCCTCCCACAAACCTATTTGGCTTTGTTTATGTTACCAGCACCATGTACCAAAAGACCTGAGATAGAAAGACCAAAATGCTAACCAGAAATAAGCCCACACATATACAATGTCTCACGGCAAATTAATATTTGACAAGTGACTCAACAGTACTCAATGGAAAAAAGGACAGCCTTTTCAATAAATGACACAGAGAAAAACTGGATATTTGTAAGCAAAAGAATTAAATTATATTACTACGTTACACTACTCACAAGAATTAATTCAAGATGGATTAAGGATTTAAATATAAGACCTAAAACTGTAAAACCCCTGGAAAAAAAAAAAAACATAGGAAAAAACGCTCCTTGACATTGATCTTGGTAACAATATTTTGGATGTAACACCATAAAATATAGCATCACAAATAAAACTAAACAAGTGGGACAACATCAGAACTAAAAACTTGTTCAGTGCAAAGAAAGTGATTAACACAATACAAAGGCAATCTATGGAATGGAAGAAAACACTTACCAAGCATATATCAAATATGGGGTAAATATCTAAAATCTATGAAGAACTCAACCCACTAACAAAAAACCCAGTTATCTGATTAAATTATGGGCACTTGTAGATATAGAAAGATAAGAGGACCTGAACATACTTCCACCCAAAAAAAAGACATACAAATATGGTCAACCAAACCCATGAAAAGGTGATTAGCATCACTAATCATCAAAATACACAGAAAATACACAGAAAAATTTAACAAAATGCAAGGCAACAACACAATGAGATCTTACCTCATACTTATTAGAATGACTATTATTAAAAAGACAAGACAAAAACCCATATATTTCACAAAGTTCATAGTAGCATTATTTATAATAACTAGGACATGGAAAGAACCTAAATATCCATCAGCAGACAATTAAATCTAGAAGATATGGTATATCCATGTTATGGACTATTATATAGCAATAAGAAAGAATGAAAGGGAGACATTTTAAACAAAATGGAGGGAATTTGAGAAAATTACATGTAGCATAGTAAATTAGAGCAATAAAAACAAATACTAGACATTTACATAGCAGACACCTTGATAATATAAAGCACTTTCATAAACCAGTAGACATCAATAAACATCCACGAGCTCTGAGGTTAAGAGTGAGGAGGGAGGCAAAAGGACCAGGGTATATAAGGGATGGTGGTGAGGTAAAGTATGCTAGATACAAAAAAAAAAAAAAAAGACAAGTGAGAACAAGTATTGCTGAGGATGCAGAGAAAAGGGAACCCTTGTGTGCTGTTGATGGAAGTGTAAATTGATAGAGCCACTATGGAAACAATACAGAGATTTCACAAAGAATTAAGTTAGAATGAACATGTGATCCAGCAATCTGTATATTTACCATGTCTGCATGATTCCATGTCTGTGTATATATCCTATGAAAACGAAATGATGAACTGGCAGATACATCTTTACCCCCATGTTCATTGCAGCATTATTATAATAGTAAAGAAATGGGAAAGCCGTGAGTCCATCAATATATGTGTGTGTGTGTATATATATATATAAAATATATGGAAGTATATACATAATATATATAATATTGATGGAGATATATATGTATGTATATGCTTATATATGAATATTATTCAATCACAAACAAGAAGGAAAGCCTACCATTTTTAACAACATAGATGGATCTTGAGATTACGCTAAGTAGTGAAGAACAAATATTATATGATTGCACGAATATGTGGAATCTTAAAAAAAAAACAAAACCCATATAAACAGAGACTAAAATGATGGTTACCAGTGCTGGCGAGAGTGGTGGAAATGGGAAGATGAACAACTTCAAAGGATCTAATATATAACTTGATAACTATAGTTAACTTGAAACTTGAAAGTTACCACATAGTTGAAAGTGGTCAACAGAGTGAATCTTAAATGTTCTCACCACAAGCACACACAAATTTTAATTATGTGAGATGTTAGATGTGTTAATTCACCTTGTAATAATAATTTTATAATATATACAGGAATCAAATCATCACTTTAACTTACACAACGTTATATGTCAATTATACACAATAAGGCAGGTTAAACATTTCTATGATTGTAATTCTTTTAAGTTGTCATATTTATTTATCAATCCCTGAACTCTCAAATAAGGATTAACTCCAACACATCTTTATGCCTTAAAGAGCCGATTCATTGTTTTGTTGTTTTTGTTGATAAATATATATCATGAAATGTGCCTTGTGATACTGAAAACAACTCTTACTCTGTTATTTTTGGTGAAACATCTTTAAACTACACAGCCAGGGTATGGAGAACTCATGAAATTAAAAACATAATCTAGGGGCCTCCCTGGTGGTGCAGGGGTTAAATTCTCAGTACTATCAAGCTATAACCAGCTACTGCAGCATGAATTTGATCTCCTGCCAGGGAGCAACCCACATGGCACAGCAGACCTCTCCTGTCTTACACAGTGTTTCCCTCAGCAGTGTATTTCAGTAGATCCGTCTGTTCTGCCCCCACTCTGTTTCTGGTGAATTCACACACACATACACACACACACCCCTCTGGCCTATACCCCAGTTTGTTTTTTTTTAAGACTTATTTATTTATTTATACAAGAACCAGGGTACAGGCCAGATTCGCAGGAGGGTGAGAGGATTCACCAGAGACAGGGCCGGGAACAAAACAGGCAGACTGATGAAATACACTGCTGAGGGGAGCAGCGGGTGGGACAAGAGAGGTCTGCCTCGCCATGTGGGACCCTCACCAGCCAACCGGGATCGAACCAGTGCTGCAGAGGTTGCTGACAGCTTCACAGCGCTGCACTCAACCACCTGCGCCACCAGGGGAGGCTCTGTCCCAGTTTTTGTATGCATAAATAAATAAAAGAAAATCTTTTAAAAATCTATGTCTAATATCATTTAACATAAAACAATGTATTATCATGAGTAAGAGCACAGATGGTGGAGTCCAAAGTCAAACTCTTCAGTTCAAGTACTTTGATTGTATGTTAAATCTCCAAGTAGTTACTTAACCTGTGTCTTAGCTTCCTCATCTACAGAAGTCAAAAAACAATATAGTTTATCTTATTGGAATGTTATGAAGATTAAATGAAGTAGTGTTAAATGAGCTAGAAGAGTACCTAGAGCAAAGCAGCTACTCAGTAACAGTAAACTATCATTACACATTACATCATTACTTAAAATTTTTAATTTTACATGATAAAAGTTAAAAGGACCCTATTGAAGTTACTTAGTTAAAAGTGAAAATAAAAAGCTGTATCACTAGGAAAATGCCAGTTCCTCCTTACTCAGTAAAAATATCTGCACTGTTTTAAAAACTGGAAGAAATGATACAGGAGCGCAATGTAGGTATTCCTTTATTATTAAAAACAATTGTGTGACAAATCCAAGAAGAGGTCAAGCACAGATACCACTTAATTTGAAAATAATTGTCTTAATCTTTCATAGGTAAACTAATGCAGTAAGAAACTGAAACCAGAACAGCATGAAAAAAATATAGGCTGTCATTGATATTATTGATTTTTTTTAATTAAAATGATCTTTAAAATACTAGAAACTTTATATCTTGAAATGAGATGAGGAGTGACCATACACAGTACAGAGGTTCACTGGGTATCATGTCAACACTTAAAAGAGTTGTTAAATTTAGGATGAATTATGTGTTTTTTTTTAAAGACAGGTTCTAAATCTGTTCACCCTGCTAAGTAGCCATTCAACAAATATTTTAAAATCAATTAACACCTTTTTTTGTCCTTTATTATAAATGTGATATTTAATTAAATGAAATCAAACAGCCTTTTGATTTGATTTGAAGGGAAGCCATCTTTAATTGATGCTCTTTGGCTTACTTATGTTTTAGGAATCATGTCTCACAGGATAGGAGTCTCTGCTGAACTATGCTAATGCCAATGCCAAGGAAATCCCTTTAGACCAAACAGAAAACTATAACTTTGCCCTGAAGCTATAATTATTGAGACTGACCTATTGGTAGAGAGTGCCCTAGATTTTCATTAATTTGTTCCCAAATGTTTTAAAAACGGATTTTTTTTTCTCTAAAAACAAATAAGATAGGTGGTCAATCAACTACTATAAAACGTTTGCCAGTGAACTAAAAATATGAAGACTGGTTTTAATTCATTTGTATTAAAGTATTAAAATGCAAAAATATACATTTTCTGAAAATCAGCATTTTTAGGATGCTGCATTTTATATACCTGATTATTTTCTTCGTTTGTCTCTAAATTGAAGATATTATGGAAAACCATAACAAGACACAAGTCAGTGGATCATCTAACATTTTCTGAGTTCCAAAGTACCACTGTTTTATCATCAAATATAAGGGTAAGTCCATAAAGGACTCTGTAAATAATACTTGGGAGGTAAACTAAAATAGATTTCTAATTCAGTTGAATATACTTTACATTGGGGAGAGAAAATTAGTTTTCATTCATTAATATTCTGATATGGTATCTTCTATAAAAAATATTTATTATTGAACACTAAACCAGAATTCATATAAAAAGTATTTTCAGTTGACTTACTACTAGGTATTTCTAACATAATGATAAAAAGCTGGTTTTGTTTTAATGTTACTATCTTTTTTCCAACTATGAAATATTGTTAAAATTTTATGACTTAAAATATAAAGGACAAAGGTTTTTTATTCATTGTACTACAACCTTCTCCAGAAATCTTTACCATACTATGAGCAAATGAAAAAATAGCATATTAAAGACAGTGTAGAAAAGGATAAAAAAATTGCAAAAAAAGCCCAAAAAGGGGCCTCCCCCTGTGGCACAGGCAGTTGAGCACAGCACTATGAAGCTGTCCCTAGCCTCTGCAGTGTGGGTTAGATCCCAGCCGTCAAGTCAGTTACCCACATGGTGTGGCAGACCCCTCCTGTCTCGCCTGCTGCTCCCCTTAGCAGTGTATTTTGGTCAGTCTGCCTGTTCTGTTCCCCGCTCTGTGTCTGGTGAATCCTCCCACACTCCCACAGATCTGGCTTGTACCCCAGTTCTTATACGCATGAATAAATAAATCTTTAAAAAAAAAAAGCCCAAAATGTTTTCCAAAACAATGTATTCTGAATAACCCTGTGGGTTCAAATGAACAATTGTATATATGAAAAATACTGATATCGAAGACTTAGCAATATCTGGAAGAAAAAAAATACACTTTTTGGTATTCTTTAAAATTCGTGTTTCTCACAGTAATGTAGCTACTAAACTATAATAAATATATAACCAGCATGCATGAATAGGTTTGAATTTCAATAAATATAAAGTATATTAGGAGCAAATGGTGAGTTTATAAATGTAAATAATCATATTATTAATACAGAACCTCAATGGGATTTACCAAAAATTAGGACATTAGTTTCTATAGAAGCTTAAAAGAGTGTAAGATAGGAATACATGAGTTTATCATGAGGGTTATAAGCACTGTAAATGGAGATTTGGTCACCAAACCTCATAAGGTTAGACATACATGCAGGACAATTAAAACTAGAAACAGAAGGCATTAGGATAAATGAAAAATCAACATAGGAGTAAACTCTAAAGTGTGTTGAAACAAATGTAAAAATTGGTATCAAAATTAACTTAATAAAAAAATCCTAAAGATATTTTATATCCTTACCTTGTAAAGGGTTAATAAGACTTTCTTTAAAATATTCCTCAGTGGGTGAAGGACTATGGGTGCTTTGGTGGTGGGAAAACTACAGTGACCACACCTGAGGTGAGAAATCATATATTGTCCAGAAATTAACAATGATATAAGAAAAAAGTACTATATTTAAAAATTTTTTTTTTAAATAGCCTTTGGTAAACTTATCTTTGAAAGGGTACTAACGTAGAGAAACCATTTTAAAAAACCACTGTGAATCTGTAGTTTTAAAGATTAGGTATTTAGATATTTTAATGTCTAAATGTCTAAAGAGCAATTTATTTTCAAACACCACATTATTCCCATATGATTGTACTTAAATTGTGGTTGTTTTTTTTTTTTTTTCCTGGAGAAAAGGACACCTAAAGAAAGGTCTTCTAATTTTGGAAATGCCAAATTGTATATACTGATCAGGAATGTGTACATAATTGTTGGGTAATTCACGCAGAGAAAAGCTTTTCTGGGAATTCACAAAAGCATTCCAGATAATCCTTGTGTGCAAATCTGTGTGATTTTTGTTCTCACAGACTTGACCTATCTACTACGTTAAGAGCTGGTTTTCATGAGACAGCATAGGATGCGTGATGAAACATTTCTTTTTGTAGCTTAGACACACTCTAATTTAGACTCTCATTTCTCTACATTTTCTGTCACAGCCAAGAAACCAGGAATGACTATGGAAAATCATTCCCTGACAACTGAATTTATCCTCATAGGATTTACAGATCAACCAGTGCTGAAGATCCTTCTTTTTTTGTTTTTCCTTGTCATTTATGTGATCACAATGGTGGGGAATTTTGGTCTGGTGGTATTGATTTTTATGGAGCATCGTCTTCATACACCAATGTACATCTTCCTGGGCAATCTTGCTCTGATGGATTCCTGTTGTTCCTGTGCCATCACACCCAAGATGTTAGAGAACTTCTTCTCTAAGGACAGAATGATATCCCTCTATGAATGCATGGCCCAATTTTATTTTCTCTGTGTTGCTGAAACTGCGGATTGCTTTCTCCTGGCAGCAATGGCCTATGATCGCTATGTGGCCATATGTAGCCCACTGCAGTATCACACCATGATGTCAAAGAAACTCTGCATTCAGATGACTATAGGGACCTTCATAGCTAGTAACCTACACTCCATGATCCATGTAGGGTTTCTATTAAGGTTAACTTTCTGCAGGTCTAATCAAATTGACCACTTTTTTTGTGATATTCTTCCATTATACAGACTTTCCTGTACTGACCCTTATATCAATGAACTAATGATATACATTTTTTCAATGCCAATTCAAATCTTTACCATTGCCACTGTATTGATCTCTTATTTTTGCATCCTCTTGACAATTTTCAGAATGAAATCCAAAGAAGGGAGAGGTAAAGCATTTTCAACTTGTGCATCCCACTTTCTATCTGTCTCAATATTCTACATTTGTTTGCTCATGTACATTCGACCATTTGAAGAAGGGGATAAAGATATACCAGTGGCAATTTTTTATACAATTATAATACCTTTATTAAATCCTTTTATTTATAGCCTGAGGAATAAGGAGGTGATAAATGTCCTGAAAAAAATTATAAGGAATTATAATATTCTAAAACAAGCTTCATCCTCTGTGGAAAACTAATTTGTTAAAATGTTTTCATAGATAAAAGACACAAAAATAGAAAAATACATTTTAATATTAATCTCTAAGTCATTACCTTGTGTTTGTTAAATGATGTGTGAACAGAATTTCAAAATTGTCTCTCAAATTTTAATAGAAATCCCACAA
This sequence comes from Talpa europaea, assembly GCF_964194135.1. Taxonomy (NCBI): domain Eukaryota; kingdom Metazoa; phylum Chordata; class Mammalia; order Eulipotyphla; family Talpidae; genus Talpa; species Talpa europaea. Next base: position 85,124,153 of record NC_140070.1, read on the forward strand.
TTACCAGAATAAATCAGAAGGAAACTTAGCGTAACTTCCATTACCAACTCTGATGGAATTGTGTCAGACTATCAGTTTGAATATCAATATAACAATATAGCATCAAAGTTAAATGTGCAAAAGATTCTGCCTTGCTTAAACTTGCCTAGTTAATGGACGACATTATAACTGATACTATTCAGGATATTTGAAATATTTAAAATTTCTTAGCAGGAATATCAGATGATAATTTTCATTCAGAAACCTGATCTGGCAGACACATGTAGATTAGTTTTGGAAGAGAAAGATTATAAACAAACTAATTTCATTAATCTATATTTAATGAAGTTTGACCTACTAAGACTCCAGAGTAGGGAAAAATAGAATTGCACACAGTAGATTAAGATCTACATTAACCTGAAATGTGATTTTTTTTATCTTTTTGAAGACTATGGAATACATAACTGCAATATATAGTAAATATTCTATGAGCATTCAAAATATTGTGTGGTGCTGTTCTATTTTTTCATATTTTTGAGTAATATTGAGATATATTAATACTTCAAGTGTTTATTAGTCACTTTTACTTTTACAAAATCTGTTCATTTTCCTTTAAATCTAACTGCTTTTTCCTCCTTTATTACTATCACTGTTAAAAAGTAAAGATTGGGGTTCCCTAGTGGTGCAAAGGGGTTGTCTTAGCACTATGAATCTATAAGCAGCCACTGCAGCACAAGTTCCCATTCCTGGCCAGGGAGTTAATTCACATGGAGAAGCAGACCTCTCCTATCTCGCCTTCTCCCTTTAGAGTAGAAGCAGTTTGTAGTAGGCAAATTGTCTCCAGGTGATTTCCTTGAGGGTTGTGGCCATACTGTGGACTCTATAATGGTCTCTCTTTGGGGCAAAATGAACACTTGCAGGAAAAGTAGCTTTGTCAGCCTTGAAAAACTGGAATATGCTTTTAGCACATATATGCCTCTCCCATTCACTACAATTCATATGCACATTGTTCCATTACTGGGGTAACGAAGCTGGATCACTTTAACTAGTTGAGACATTTTACCTAGTTGGTTGTTTACTATCTCTTCCATGGCAGATTCTGCTGATAGATGTTTATAAGTAATACGATCTACATACTTCATATCCACTTCATATATATAAGCTTTTCCCTCAATTTTTCTGGTTCCTGACATTTTATTCCATCTCTCTCCAAGCTATTGACCAACATCCAAGTCATTCACACTCACCCTGGACTGCTTATCTTTCTACACAACAGAAATGGATCATTATGCCACTGCTCTAAGGGAGGATTCTTTCAAAGTCTCCCAGAATTAAGCAATAATTCAGCAGTTATACATTCTGGCTTGCATCTATATTTCCAACTGACCATCTAAGAACCAACTTGGTCTGTTGAGGCCAGATGTGTGAGTTGAAGGGGGTATGTCAGTGCAATGATGGTGAATGACATAGAAGTGTGGATTACCAGCTTGTGTGGATTCTATTCTTTGGTCCTGTTCATGCCAAATGCTTGGATGTGGCACCTTTGTCTTCTAATGAATTGCTCCTGGATTTTATTAAACTTATACTTATTAGGCTGAGAAATCCCACCCTATCAAGCCTGTTGGTCACTTGATGTCCTAAAGGTGGAACAATTCCGGTAGCAGTGTTCATAGCCCACCAGGAATTAATTTTGCAATAGTTTATAATTCTCTGCTGAAAGAACAAGACCTTGCTCCAAAACCATAAAAGTATATGTCATTTATATTAGCATTTTCCATAAACTTTCCTTTAAGCCCACATCTCTTCCTACTTCAGATATCTCTAATGCCACTAGCATTCTGAATTATAAGGTCCCACTATCAGGGGGATAGCTTACCCCACAGGTTTTTTTTTCTTAAATGTTACTAGTTTGCCAATCATTTATATAACTATACAATTTGGGGAATATAGCATCACACCTCCATATGTGCACATTCTTGACTCACCTTCCACCAAAATTTCAGACAATACCTTATCACCTACCCTCCCCAATTCCCTCCTCTCCTTTCCCTTATGGTAACCAGTATATTTTTCAGAGAATCCAAGAATTATATTTGTGTATTTTGCCAGTTTGTTTTCTTTGGTTATTTATATGTGCAAATGAGTGAAACCATCTGGTAACCATCACTTTTTGATTTATTTCACCTAGCATAATCACCTCGAGATGCATCCAATTTGTTCCAAAAGGTACCATTTCATTTTTTTAATAGCTGAGTAGTATTCCACTGAGTATGTATTTTACAATTTCTTTATTCAGTCATCTGTCAAAGGGTAGCTGACTTGACTCCATGAAGTGGCTACTGTTAATAAAGCTGCTATGACTATAGGAGTATCTAAATCATTTCATGTTATGTTTTCATACTCTTTGTTTCCCACTGGATCTATTAAGAGCTCTTTTCTGTTCTTGGGCCTATTAAAATTTATATTTTTCTCCTACTTGGACATGGCGTATCTGTGTGAAGGATCTTTAAACTATGTCTGATGTTAAGAAATGTTGAGAAATAATTCAAACAAGTCCTTAAATTGCTGTATCATAGTACTTACCTTGGACTTAAATAATAAGCCATATATCATCACATTTTTTTCTGAATACAAGGTAATTATTATTTAATGAATAATAGCATCAGTGGAAATGAACAATTTCATGGCACTAATACATAAAATAAAAAAAAAGAATACCATTACTTTCATTGAGTCATTCTTTTAAAATTTCTATTTTCATGATTTTAAATATATTTAATATATTAGTGGTACTGATAATGGTACATCTATATAATGTATAGGTAAAAATGTAACAAAGTTAATTATTACTAAGAATTACAAAGTAAGATCCATCAAATGGGCCGAGTTTCAAGTCACAAATCTAAAAAAATTAAAAAAAATCAGTCTGCCCTCTAGGAAACACCTGTGAAGGAAATCTAACAAATACTAACCCCAATTCTCTGAGTAAGATTTTAGTAGCTAGGAAAAAAAGTAGAAAACGTGAGTGTTAATCACAGAAACCAATATGAACACTTTCAATTGCACCGAACATTATAACTTAGTTAAGAAGACAACTAGATGGATTTTGGAGTTGGTATTTACAGTTGGTTGTGACATTATGAAAGAGAGAGCTCTGTGAGTTGTCAGGGAACAAAAAAAGGGAAAAGAAAAAAATCTGATTATTTCCAACCTAACTTCCTGTTCACCTTATATTACTCGTAAGCATCTCCTTATATGGTATACAAGTAAGTAACACTAACCCTATACTACTCTCCATTTTTTCATTAGATCTTATTCTTTGAAGGTTCCAGGCTTTTATCATGTGGTTCCTTCAGGCTATTTTTTTTCATCACACTCTTTAATTATTGCAATCTTACTTATCCTGCAAGATTCATGAGAAATAGCACTAGCACTGGGAAAGCTTTCTTTTTCTGGCATATCACCACTCATTTTCTTCACTGTATTTTTGTATAACATGTTTAAATTTTTTTATTTCATAGCATAAATTGCATATAGTTAGCAAAACTAGTTAGCTCATAGATTATGAGCTTACCAGTAAGTATTTCTAAAATCTGAAGTTTCTTAACCTCACTATAGTCATATTCTGTACCTACTCAGCGTCTTTTCCAATACCCTGTAGAGTGTTAGTACTTGATAATGCTAAAACAGACTGAAATTTTGGCAATCAATATAGCATGCATTGAGGCCTCAGTTTATTGTCAGGAATCCAAAAGTTGTGTGACATGGTTGGTAAATTAGTCAAGACTTTTATCATTAAAACACATTAAGTATTACACTTGATAAAAGGGCAAATATAGTAGAGAATTAGATAAGTAACATACAGATCAAAAAGAGGAAAAAGTCACTTCTATTTGAAGGTCCCAGAAAAGTTCCCATGAAGATCAGATTTAAGGCTCAAGGATTAATAGGACTGGGGATGGGAAAAGAAAGAGATGTTAGTGTTTCAGTAAAGAAAACATAAGCAAATTAATAGAATCAACTACACAGAGGAACAGTGCAGGGATACACATGACCAAATGCCCTGCAGTGAGAAGAAGGACACAGGGTGATAAGGAGATACTGACAGACTGTGGATCATCTGGAACACGAAAAGAGTTTAATTAAAAAAATAAATAAAAAGGTTTGAAAACTGCTAAGGGAACATTTCCAATTCTTTTTTTTTTAAAGATTTATTTTTATTTATGCATTTAAGAGCTGGGGTACAGGCCAAAGGTGCAGAGGGTGAGAGAATTCACCAGAGACAGAGTGGGGAACAGAACAGGCAGATTGACCAAAATACACTGCTGAGGGGAGCAGCAGGCAAGTCAGGAGAGGCCTGCTGCTCCATGTGGGCTGTTCCCTGGCCGGGGATGGAACTCATGCATCATGTGGAACTCATGTGGTGGAGGCAGACAGCCTCGTAGGTTGTGTCTTAACCCCTTGCGCCCCCAGGGAGTGCCCCATTTCCAATTCTTGTGTAAGGCATATCTTTTATTCATTCATTCTGCAAATATTTGCTGAGTACAACAAAGTACCACCCATTTTTCAAGATGTTGGAAACTCAGGAATGACTATAACTGAAGTACCTTCCTTCTTAAACTTAAAGGTTGAATATGGTGGGGGATTGGGGTTAACTAATTCTAGACATATGAATAAAAATATGCAAATAAGTATATAGTGTTATTAATTAGTGGAATGAGGGTAAAAAACAACATAAACAATATAAAGACAGTTGTGGTAAACAATAAAAAGAACAGTCTCAGTAATGCATACATATTGGACTAATAATAGCAAAGTTCCCAATAAGAGTTTATAGGACCTGCAAACAAATTCAACTCAGAATGAAACTGATGATGTCATCATGTGGATTGACCCTGCCACACTTTTAGTCTCCTTTCCAAATGCTAGTCATTTTTCATAAACTATACTAATTTCATAAACCCTGTTAATTTCCTCCAGTAAGAGGTCAAACAAAACTGACTATTATGTTCATTTCACATTTTATACAAAATAATGAGCAGAGTTTAAAAATGACATAAATTATATAAGAATCAGGAAGATAATCAAATGATCTTAGTGAAGGTCATTGGCACTAACCTCATTTTCTCAGAGTATCTTTAATTAATGTCATGTGGTTTATATATTTTAGGTTCTGAATCTCCCAACTGAAATACAATGATGATATTGCAGGGAAATCCCTTTTGGATGTGATGGAAAATTTTAACTTTGTGTCGTAAGGAACATAATTACTGACACTGACTTATTAGTAGTCTCTCAGATTTTCATTCTTTTAATCCCAGACGTTTTAGAGACCAAAGGTTTATATTCTGAAATTATGAGACCTAACACCATATTGCAAATATCGCACAACTCTTTTAAGTGAAATCTAGGGAAGGGAAGTATCCTAATTCATACTTACTTTTAATACTGGCATCCATAAATATTTATCTGAATAATAATTATTTTTTATTGATCTTAGATATCAACATTTTGGTTATCTTCCCAGGTCATCTCAAAATTAAAGTCTATTGGAAAATAGAACAACATACTACAATTAATGCTAACATCTGACTATAAGGTAGGATTTCAAAATATAGAATTCTGGGGGCACAAATTAGTAAAATTTTCAGCCAATGCCTTTATTTTGATGTTTTGAATATAGAAAACTAAACCAGTTTGATCATCAAATGTATATGATTAGACACAAGTCAAATGTCCTAATGGATCATTAAATGATGATGAAAGACAGTCATTTAAAGGAAAACAAAATTTGTTCTCAAAAACCATATAAGATTTAAAGAATTTTCTGTGTTCTATATGTTAGAAAACTAAACTATGAAGGCAAGCTTACTTTATTTATTGACTTTAATCAAATGTGATAAACTTCAGAAAATTTTACATAATTTTCTTAGGAAATAGGAAAATATTACATGAGTAACAGATAAAAGATACCTACTTTTTTGATAAAATGTATTTTTATTGAAAATTATTTGATATATAATATTGTACAAGTTTATGTATGCAACATACTGACTGTATGCACTAACATATTACAGTATGATTACTACTTTGGTGTTAGCACTCCATGATAACACATAATTATCATCTCTTTTGTTTTGTGTGTGAATAATTAAGATCTAGTTTCTCAGCAAGTTTGATTATTACAATATTGTTTATATTAATTATAGTATGCATTACATCTCCAGGATTTATCTATCTAATAGCTGCAAGCTGAACCTTTAAATAATAGCTCTTGTTCTCTCCACCCTAGTAAACCCAGGCCCCAGTAACCACCATTTTACTGTTTTTAAAGTATGGACTTTAGAGTCCCCATACATGTGATATCATAAAGCATTTGTCTTTCTCCGTTTGAGTTATCTCAGCATAATTTCCTAAAGGTCCATTCATGTCACAAAAGACAGGATTTCCTTCTTTCTCATGGCTGAACAATTTCCCATTTTATACACACACATGTACGTATGTGTGCATACATTATATATATACACACACACACACACACATACATACACACATATCACATCACCTAATAGCACATCATCTTTTACCCATCTGCCCACTGACATTCACTTAGGTTGTTTCCCTAACTTGGCTATTGTGATTAGTGCTGCAGTAAATATGGTAGTGCATATATCTCTTTAATATCTTTCTCAGAAGTAGAATTGAGGATCAAAAAGTCCCACCTAAAACGTGCAGGGCTCCCCTGTATGCATATTCTCTCCATAATTATCTCTTCTCAATGATAGTCATTCCAAAAGGTGTGAGGTGAAATCTCTCTGTGATTTTGATTTTATTTCCCTGATGATTAGTGATACTGGCATGTTCTCATGAATTTGCCATTTGGATGTCTACTTTGGAAAAATGTCTATTCACTTCCTCTGCCACTTTTTAATGGGATTGTTTGTACTTTCATCATTGAGTTTTATGAGTTCCTTATGTTTGTAATAATTTTTTAAAAGATGAGTTTTAAATAATTTCCTTTATAGACTCTTCTTCAGATTTAGTAGTCTTTATTTATATAAGATCTAAAGCAAAAATGGACACAAATTGTTTGGATTGTGTATCTATAGATTTTGTATCTCTGTCCCAGAAATAAGAGAGTAACCCTAAAGAAGCAGCTCCTCTCCCTGTTGTAAAAAGACCAATTTGAAGGGAAATTATATGCTCTAACTTAGAATCTCTTATCTTTACAATTCCTATCTCAACAGATGACTAAAGATAACTACTCCTTGACAACTGAATTTATCCTCATAGGATTTACAGATCACCCAGAGCTGAAGACCCTTCTGTTTTTGCTGTTCTTTGTCATCTATGTGATCACCATGGTGGGGAATCTTGGTCTGGTGGTATTGATTTTTATGGAGCATCGTCTTCATACACCAATGTACTTCTTCCTGGGCAATCTTGCTCTGATGGATTCCTGTTGTTCCTGTGCCATCACACCCAAGATGTTAGAGAACTTCTTCTCTAAGGATAGGCTGATATCCCTCTATGAATGCATGGCCCAATTTTATTTTCTCTGTGTTGCTGAAACTGCGGACTGCTTTCTCCTGGCAGCAATGGCCTATGATCGCTATGTGGCTATATGCAACCCACTGCAGTACCACACCATGATGTCAAAGAAACTCTGCATTCAGATGACCATAGGAGCCTACATAGCAGGAAACATACATTCTATTATTCATGTAGCATTTCTGTTTAGGTTGACATTCTGTCGATCTAATCAAATCAATCATTTTTTTTGTGATGTTCTTCCACTGTATAGACTTTCCTGTGCTGATCCTTATATCAATGAATTGATGATTTTTATCTTTTCAGGGTCAGTTCAAGTGTTCTCTATTACCATTGTCATACTCTCTTATCTAAGCATTCTTTTTACAATTTTCAAAATGAAATCCAAAAAGGGAAGAGGGAAAGCCTTATCTACTTGTGCATCTCACTTTCTCTCTGTCTCAATGTTCTATGGTTCCCTTCTGTCCATGTACATTCGACCAAGTTCAGTTGAAAAGGGGGAAAATGATATACCCATTGCTATTTTTTATACTCTAGTGATTCCTTTATTAAATCCTTTTATTTATAGTCTAAGAAATAAGGAAGTAATAAATGTTATAAAAAATGTTATGAAGAAAATTTAATATTCTGAAACAAATATTCCCAACAGAAAAATTAAATTTAATTTGACAGAACTTTTTCAAATCAAGAATACTGAGAAAATAGAAAATGATCACTTTATAGATAAAATGTTAAAACCTTAAAATATAATGGTGTGTGAGTAAAAATATAAGTCCAGAAGGCAGGGATTTCACTAAAATAAAAAATAAAATCCATTAGGAGTGAAATAAATACTCTTGAGGTCACAAATTGTATCAAGGTGTAATTAAATAGTAACTGTTTTGACATGTAATGAATTATAAACAAATAATAGTAATAGGATTCTATATACATTAAGTTCACCTTAAATGAATAATGTAGGCAAATTCCTAGAATTCTAAAAATCTTACAAACTCCAGTACATTCTAAATTCTCAAATACAATCCTTTCTTAAGCTACATCATGTGTCAGAAGTAAATTATATATTTAAATTTGATTCATAACTTTTTAGTGTCAAAGAGATTATATTTAAAATTAAATTCATGTATGTTTTAAATAAAAAAAAATTCTCTTCTTTCGTGTTAGTCAAATTTACTCTCATAACCTGTGAAATGGAGCGTAATACAATGGTGAATTATCAATCTGTAATTGAAATTATGCTATTTATATTGAAATTTGTATGTATTTGAATTTTTTTTGCAGTTTGATGAGTTATCTATATTATAGAATAATTCAATACTGAATATACTAACTAAAGAGTTTCTCTCTTTGCTATTATGACTTGTTTATTATTAGGAATACCATCAATCTGTACCAATTCACCTGTACCAATTCTGACATAAATTATTGACTAAGTACAACATTTACAAAATTCTTTCCCGTTTCATTGATCTAAATGTTGTTCTATAGGGACCAACATTTGCCAATAACAAATTGTTTGAATTTTTATAATAGTTTAGTAGGTTTGAAAACATGAAGTGTGAGTTCCCATGCTTTATTCTTCTTATTCAAGATTATTTTGACTATTATGAGCTCCTATGAATTTAGGGACAGTTTGTTAGTTTCTGCAAGATGGGATTTTGATAGGGATTACCTTGAATTTATAGATCAATTTGGTATGTATTGCTACTTCGGTAATATTTAGTCTTCTGATTCATTAACACAAGGTATCTTTTCATTTACTTAAATCTTAATAAATTTCTTTCAACAACTGTATTGTTTTCAGTATAAGTTTTATACTCATTTTGTTAAATTTGTTTTATTTTTTTTTCTTTTTGATGCTACTGAAAATGGGACTGTTTCCATTATTTCATTTTGGGTTTCTCGTTGCAAAGGTATAAAATACAATAGATTTATGTATATTGGTCTTGTATCCTATCACTTTGTCAAATTTGTTTATTTGTTCCAATATATTTTTGAGCTTCCTCCTTAGAATTTTCTATATACAAGCTTATATATGTTTCACTTGCAAAAAGAATGTATTTCACTTCTACTGTTCCAATGTGAATGCCTTTTACTCCAAGTTCTTTCCCGTTTCCCTGATTAGAAACTTCAGTACAATGTTGAATAGATGTGGCAAGAGTAGACACTGCTGTCTTATTACTGTTCTTGGGAGGAAAGCTTTCATTCTTTCACCATGTAGTATGTTGTTACCTGAGGGTTTTTTAAGCCCTTTGTCATACTGAGTAAGGCCCTTTATAGTTCTAGTTTTGCCACTATTTTAACATGAAATGGCATTGAATTTTATCAAATGCCTTTTCTCTTTTGAGATTGTGACATGATTTTTGTCCTTTAGTCAACTGATGTGTTATATTGCTTTTCAAATAGTAAACCAAACGAACTCCTAGAATAATCCACTTGGTTATCATGTGCAATCTTTTTTTTTTTATGTTGCTGGATTAAGTTTGCTAGTATTATTGGAGAGTTCTGCATGTATAGTCATAACACATATTGGTTTATAGTTTTATTTTGATGTTTTTATGGTTCTGTTATCAGAATGACTTTGACCTCCTAAAATAAACATGGAAGTGTTTTTCCTTTGTAATTTTTGAGTGTTTGCAAAGAGTTGGTATTATTTTTAAATCTTGGTAGAATTAGGGCCTCCCCTGGTGGCGAGGGGGTTAAGCGCAGTGCTGTGAAGCTGTCCGCAACCTCTGCAGTGCCGGTTCAATCCCGGCTGGCCGGCGAGGTTTCCACATGGCTCTGCAGACCTCTTCTGTCTTGCCCGCTGCTCCCCTCAGCAATGTATTTCATCAGTCTGCCTATTCTGTTCCCTGCTCTGTCTCTGGTGAATCCTCTCACCCTCCTGTGCATCTGGCCTGTACCCCAGTTCTTGTATAAAATTAAATAAATCTTTAAAAAAAAAATCTTGGTAGAATTAAACAGTGTAGCACTCTTAGCCAGAGAATTTCTGTATGGGTTGTTTTTATTATTAATACAAATTCAATCTCTTTACTTGTCATGGATATATTAATATTTTCCACTTCTTGAATTAATTTGACAGTTTGTGTCCTTTAGGAAGGTGTTCATTTTATCTACATTTTTGTCATACAATTGTTCACAATATTTATTGTAATTCATTTTATTTCTCTAAATTTGACATCCCTCTTTCAATCTTGAATTTCATGATTTAAGTCTTTGCAGGGGGTTTTGTTTGTTTGTTCTTTGGCATTGAATCCTGGCTTCATTTAGTTCTGTGAACATATTTATCATGTCTATTTTTGTCTTATTCTGTTAAACTCAGTATCCAGTACAACAGACTGGTGTGCCTGCTTGTTTTCTGGTATAAGGGTCACATCTTTTTGGCCGTCACATGATATTTTGTGTTTCTGAGAACTGGGCATTTAGGATAATCTAATGTAGCAAGACTGGGTACTCATCCATGGGTCCTGTTAAATCCTTGTTTGTTGTTTAGTGACTGGGTGGACTGTTTTCATGGTATCTTATTTTCCTTTAAGTTTAAAGCCTCTGATGACACCCTCTGTGTCCGGAGCCGTCCAGAGTATGTGCCATGTTGCATATGCGTGCCATGAGTTCGCTTTACCGTTTCGCCTTTGGCCTTTGGAGAACCACAGGTTTTTCCTGTAAAGCACATGAGACTGGGAGGTACGGGGGGAGGAGCTACGAGGGTATAAGAAAGGAACCGCAAGAGAGGCGAGAGGGACTGCGAGGAGACAGTAAGGAGACACGACAAGGGTTACTGCGAGAGGAGCAGAGAGAAGGCCAGGGAAGTAAGAAAGTCAGGGAAAAGAAAGACATGTAAAAGTAGGAAAAGGATAATGGAAAAATAAAGAAGCAAATGCTAGCGTCAAGTTGTCAAGCCCCTCATTTCAATCCTCAGCCCTTCTCTTCCCGTGCTTCCGAATCCCGCGGGTCGGGACACCTCTGGGAGTTACAGTATGCACACTGTCACTGCGATGACCATGGCTTTATCAGAAGTCCTCTTACCTCTTTCATTGATCATATCCAGCTGTTACGCTCCACTAATTGCCAGCTAATTGGTCTACTGTTTTCAACAATGTGCTGAGAAACAAGGTGTCACATTCATAACCAATTAAATTTGGCTCCATTTAGAGCGATGGTTTTTGAGGACAATGTTAGAGGTTTCTTTTAACCACAGGTATGGCCTTCCCAGATTTCTCCATCTCTGGATCTCTTGGGGTCAAATAGCTGGCCTAAAGTTTAACCAATGTTTCCACCAATACCTTTATAGCTGAAAAACACCCATATGTTTGAAATAATCCTGTTTTGAATAAAATCACTTCCTTTGGGAGACCTTTGAAGTCTTTGTTCATAAGACATTTCTTTTCTCCTGAGAAGAATCTCTTCAGATTCAGCTCTCATACCTGAAAATAGTGATAGTGGACCATTTGTCTCTATGTGATGCAATTGCTGTAGATACAAGTCACTTGTTAGGTTTAGTAGCATGTGATCTTGGGCTGTTACAGGGCAACCTTTCCCCCTAACAATCTCAGCTTGCCCTTCCCACTGTGGAGCCACTTCCTTATAAATAAGCTGGAAGCAAGGGTGATTAGGGTTTCATATTCTTAATGTGCCATATCTAAGGTAGAACCTCTATTCTATGAGTGGAGCTGGGTAGAAGGGATCCCCAAACTCTTGACCATACTCATCTAGAAATTAGCTTCTCAAGGCTTTCCTGAGATAGTAACCAGCCCTCTAGTGGAAAAGGGACAGGGAGGTGGGAATTTTGTGTTCTAGGCTGTATTTGCCTAGGTGGAACTTTGTTCACACAAGGCTGAAAAGGCAAAGGGATTCAAGTAGTGTACATTCAAAAACTGTAGATTTTCATTGTCCTTGCCAAGTTTTTGTATATTTTCTTGAATTAATGTTTCATTTGCTACATACATGTAATTAGCATAATCATGAGAGATTTTTAAATGGTTTGTCTTCTTAATGTAAAATATTTTCACCATTTATAGTTGTTCTTTTGGGGAATTGATCCATGGAAATTCTCATGCTGCCAGTATAAAAGCTGGCCTTAGCTGCAGGATTTTCATAAATGTTCTTTATCAAGTTCAAGAAGTTGCTCTCTAGTTTGAGTTCATTATATGTTTTTTTTTAATCATGAATGAGTGTTGGATTTTGTCAAGTGTTGTGATTTGATATGAACAATTGATATGATCATAAGATTCTCCTTCTTTAGCCTATTGCTATGAAAGATTACATTTTAATATTAAACCAGTCTTACATACCATAATTTCCACTACACATGGTATATATAAAGCCTGATATTATGAAAAATAATAGAGCATGTTTAAGGGCTGATGTGATGGCACAGGACTATATACTAATCATATGGAGATAACAGGAATAACACAGCCTGAATATTATTAAAAATGGATAGCTACATGCTCACCTCATTGAAGCTGTGATACTATCAGAACTTGGTCTGTATTTCCCCCTCCCAAATATCATGGCCATTTAATCCCACCAAACCTTGTATTTCTGTCATCCCAAAACCAAAATGCAAGCACCTTTCAGTTGCTATCATTTCCATATAAACTTTTCCATCTACTCTAGTTCTCCTCTGAACTTTTCCCCTGTGTTTGAATGCAGGTACTGTCATTAATTGTGTCATATGGGGCAAGTTGTCCTTTCCTCTTAATTCTCTCTTCTAAGAATTATTTTATTTTTTAAAGATTTATTTATTTATGCATACAAGAGCTGGGGTACAGGCCAGAGATGTGGGGGGTGAGAGGATTCACCGAGACAGAGTGGGGAACAGAACAGGCAGATCGACCGAAGTACACTGCTGAGGGGAGCAGCGGGCAAGTCAGGAGAGGTCTGCTGTGCCATGTGGGTTCGCCCTGGCCAGCCAGGGATTGAACTTGTGCTGCAGAGGCTGCAAATTGCTTCATAGTGCGGTTCTTAACCCCTTGTGCCACCAGGGAGGCCCCTCTAAGAATTGTTTTATATTCACTAAATCATGTATTTATTCAAGATCCTTTAGCCCCCAAGACCTCCAAGTTTATAATGAATAAATATTGATTCCACAACCACTTTCATCTTTTTATCTGTTCTTTTTGTTATACACATCCATATTTTTTAATAATATATTGCTATTTCTTGATTTTTTTAATATTAAAAACTATAGAATCATGTGGAAATAGAATTTCTGCACTTAATCCTTCATCCCCTCACCTTTTTAATACAGCTATATTACACAAAAATTTTGCTAATATTCATTGTTAACAATATTATAACTGTACAGTATTCATCGCAAAACAAGATACCATGATGTTATTTTCTTTCATCCTCAAAATTTTCCTTTATTGTGATTTCTAATCACCTTGTATTTTTCTTTGATTATTTTCTATTAATCATTCAGATGCAAACTTTTCTACAAGTTAATTAACTACCAGTTCTAGGTTTTCTTGATAATATTTCACCTGGGAACCCTAACTTCTATAGTCTGCTCCCTATGACTGTGATCAGTGATCATGAAGCCTGAGTGAGAGGTAGTAACATGTTATCTTCCTATCCATGTCCTTAAATTATGAGATGCTTTTCTGTGGCCATGTCAAGTGGTATAAATAGAAAATAAAATTTCAGTTGGGTAACAACCTAACAGCTACACCTAAAGCATTTCCAATTCTTTCAATTCTCATATTTTCCCTAGTTGACAAAATTATCCTAGACTAATGTGGGAAAATAAATGATTGCCATATTGTAGAATGAGTGAAAACAAAGCTATCTATGATAGGTTGAAAATAGATTGAAAATAGGTTGAATATTTACAAAAGTAGAACAAAACATTTGAAAATTAAGGATATGATGAAAAGTGTAATTTCAACTCAATGGATAAATAATGCTGTTGAGAAATCTAGCCTGTCATTTAGAAATATAAGGCTGAATCTCTACTTACATCTTATATGAAAATATATTTTATATGAACTAAAAATGTAAGAATCAAAACTGAATTCAAAAAGTAAGCTTGAGAAAGGAAAGGACTTTATTACCAAAACACCAAATCCAGAAATCATAAACAGGTATTTCATATATCTGCTTGTCCTGATCATTGCCTGTTTGCTCTCAATCTACTTTTCAACTTCCTCTCCCATGTTTTGTTTCAAATCAAGTGGTTTCTATAAACTTGATTATTCTTACTGAGCACTTTTATAGTTGAAAGTTCTCACAACATTTTACAAGAAAAAGAAGCGAGAATACTGTTGACTGAATTACTATAGCTGGACAGCGGTTGAAGATATTGACCTGTAGCATTTCAAGGTTCTTCACTAGAGAAGCCATACCATTCAAAGTTGAGAGCCTTTATAAAATAAACCTTTGACTTAGACTGTATGGGACAGGGCACTTGGGTGACTAAAATACTGTCATTTCTTTAATAAATGGGTTGGTTATTAGTCTTCTGTAGAGATTTTTTCTAGGGTACTTTCTTTCATTTGAGTGTGATCCCTGAAGGATAAACTCAGTCCTTCTTACCAATGATGAACTCTAAGGTCCAATGGGATGTATCAATATAAAATCTCTTCTAAATATGTCACATTAGGGTACCTTTACCAGGAATCCCTATTTCCTAATAATGTCCACTGTGCATTGTTTGCAAACAAAGAAACAAAAAATTACACATATCCTACACACCAGACAAATTAGGGACTAATTTTTTAAATATATTTTTATATCATTTTTCATTTCTGCACAATATATGCATTTTCATCTTGGTTATAATCCCCATACACTCTTCTCCACCCCCCCATTTTGACCCTACTGCCTTCTCCCCCAACTGTAGTATGTCTCTGGTTTACAGTTGCTTGTTGATTTTGATTTTGATTTTATTATAATGACCTTTTCCTTGTCTCTTATTTAGGTTTTCTAAATTCCTGCTATGAGTAAGACCATCTGGTATTTTTCATTTTCTTTCTGGCTTTTTTTGTTGAGCATGATCTCTTCATGTTGCTACAAACAGCATGAGTTTATCTTTTTTTGATTGATGAGTAATATTCCATTGGGTATATGTGCCACATCTTCTTGATCCAGTCAAGAAGGGCATTTGGATTGTTTTTATAGCTTACCTATTGTAAATAGTGCTGCTATAAACATAGCGGTGTAGGTACCCTTTTGAATTAATGTTTCTGCATCCTTTGGGGAAATACCTAGGAGTGGAATTGCTAGATCATCTGCTAAAGCTCCATCTTTAGCAGATTGAGGAATCTTCACACAGCTCTCCATAACGGTTGGACAAGTTTGCACTCCCACCAGCAGTGCAGAAGAATTCCTTTTTCTCCACATCCTCACCAACATTTGTTGTTGCTAGTTTTTTTAATATGTCCCATTCTCACTAGTGTACAATGGTAACTCCTTGCAGTTTTGATTTGCATTTCCCTGACTGCAAGTGATGTTGAACATTTTTTTATATGCCTGTTGGCCATTTGCATTTCCTCTTCTGAGAAGTTTCTTCTTAGTTCTTCTGCCCATTTTTTGACTGGGTTATTCACTTTGTTTTTGTTGAGTCTTATCAGCTCTTTGTAGATTTTTGTGATCAGTCCTTTAGCATTAGTGTTGTGTGCAAAAATTTTCTCCCAATCAATGGGGTGTCTCTTTGTTTTGGTTACTGTTTCTTTTGCTGTACAGAGGCTCTTTAATTTGATGTAGAAATTGGGGACTACTTTTCACTCCAACACTTCCTAAGAATTCATCACTCTAATAATTAACTTGGCATTCCTTTTTTTTAAAAAAAAATTTATTTTTATATTCCCTATACAATAACAATCCCCTTATTTTGACCCCAATCCCTCCCCTCCCCGTCCCCCAATCCCCATAGAGTGTCTCTGGTTCATAGTTTTTTGTTGATTTTGATTTTCACTTTCTTATAGTTATTCATTTTCCTGGTCCCTTATTTAAGTTTTCTAGATTCCTGCTATGAGTGAGACCATCCGATATTTTTCTTTTTCTTTCTGGCTTATTTCGCTGAGCATGATCCCTTCCAGCCCCATCCATGTTGCTGCAAATTGCATGTGTTTATCTTTTTTGAAACTTGGCATTCCTTTTCCAATCCTTCACTACTAAGAAAAATCCATATATCTTTCAAGATATGGGTCAAATGTCTTCTTCAGGGCAATCTATAATAAAATACACCCTATTGCCTTTTGATTGTGTATTTGTGTTTCTTATATAACTGTTAGGCTAATTGTGTATTTTAATATGACTGTTCTGTTGAGTTATGGTTATATACTTGTGTAAATGACCAAATCAGTTCTTTTGCTCAATCCCAGAAAGCCAAACTCTGAATCATGAAAACTGTCTTTATATGAGGTATATCTGAAATGCCCATCAAGGGAGTTGGTGGGATAGGTACCCCAAAACCATTTCCCTGAATAGCAGGAGTGCTGGGATTTTCAAATGAGCAAGTGTTTGTGAGGAAGTGCAGGGCTTCACATTCCCAGACCCAAGGAGGTGCCAGGTAGTGTAGGTGACAGTAGGCAAGGTGTTTGACAGTCTCAGCTAGGTGTTTTCTCAGCAATCAGCAAATGTTTTTTCTGATGCCACTACTAACTCAAGAGGCACAGAGAAATTTTTTAGGTATATAACACTACCAATTTTCCAAGTTCCCAGGAATGCAGGTAAAGCCAGTTAATGGTTAATCATAAGAAGGGAACAGGGGGTGCAATTCATTGCATTGACAGTTAATTCTAGAGAAGGAATGCAATCTAGTGATAAACAGTCCTAAAGACAGAATGCAAAAGGGTGCTTAGAGTCTAATTCCACTTATTACTAATTTTAAGTTTCAGAATGTTTTCTGCTGCAAGATGGAAGGAGTTTGGCTATACTTGTGAGTAAGGTTGGAAAATCCCCTAAAGGATTATTCATTCCTACTGTCAATCACATGGGGAAGAGTTAACCCCTAGAGAGAAGAGAGAGAAGGCAAAAGTCAGTCTCCTACCCACTCTTTCTCTCTCACATTCTGGGAAATAATTCCCCAGGGTTGGGCCATGCCTGAACTTCCAGATGACTGGGAAAAGATACCATCTCCCTCTGAGAGGGAGGTCTCATGATGTGGAACCATACATATGAAATGAGTGACTCACTAATATAACCCGATTGTCAAGATCAGCAGACCTCAGACCATTTCAACACCCTGAACTTCAAGATTATTTATGATGTAGATCACAATTAATGTGTTTCTTTATAATATAGTGCCATCCTTCCAATATAATTTACATTTTTATGTAAGTGGTTGCAGATTCCAGATTATCTCAATAATACCTTCCTCACTCCTTTACATTATGATATACTATCTTGAATGGGTGAAATTGGAGAAGAATCACAGCTAGCCAATGGACAATTGCTGATTATGGGGGAAGCGCATGGGAGTGTGTTACACAGTCAGTGTCATCTTCAGACTTGCTTTCTCAGTGGGGAAAAAGGGTTGACAATTATTCTCTCAGCTGCAAATTACACTGAGCTTCCAGTAGTTATCTCCAAGGTTAGAAAGTACATACAAATGATCTTCCTTAATCGTTAATAATCATAGGGGTAGGAATCATTAGGACTGTAGTGAATGGGATTAGCAGTGCTTTCTTGTGGTCACCATGATATTGGCACCAATTGTGACTACTTTCCCAGGAAGGAAACTTATTTTCTTGGATAAGGTTGGGGGCTGTGGAAATTTGCTCCTCTCTCATGGAAATTTGTCCTTTACTTTTAATAGAACTGCTGCTTTGTATATAAAAGACAGTTTTCTTACAGAAAGCTTGTTACACTCCCATGAAAATTAAGTCACTCCAATCTGTTCTCCATAGTTCTGTGTATGATTATACTATAGATTCTATTACTTTGCTCTCTAATTATTTATTTACATGACTGTTTCCCCAATATATTGAGAAGTCACAGCAAACAACTGCTTTGAATAACCACTATTTACTAGCCCTATGCTTGACATTGTAATAAGCACTGTCAACTCTTTTTTTTTTTTTAAGATTTACTTATTTTTATACAAGAGCTGGGGTACAGGCCAGAGGTGTGGGGGGTGAGAGGTTTCACCAGGGACAGAGCGGGGAGCAGAACAGGCAGACGACCGAAATACACTGCTGAGGTGAGCAGCAGACACAACAGGAGAGGTCTGCCGCACCATGTGGGAATCTCTCTAGCCGACTGGGAATCAACCTGTGCTGCAGAGGGTGAAGACAGCTTCCCAGCACTGCGCTCAACCCTCTGAGCCACCAGGGAGGCCTGCACTGTCAACTCTTGACCACTGAGCCAAACATGACCAGAAAAAGGAAACAAACTTTCACCACATTAAATTTGAGGTCTGTGAGTCTGCTGAATGTAGCATACTAGACCCTACACTAGGTTCCTTTCAAGTTAAACAAGAGCAGGATTCTGGATTGTCCCGAGACAATGGGTATACATCACCAGGTATGATCAGGAACTTCATGGGGGCTGATGACTGATGTACTTGGCATCCCAGAGACTGATCAGTGGAACACATTGTTAATAACATTGGAACCATGGGTGGGGGTCAGGATTATGATTTGCCTGATCAGAGGACTCGCTCTCCCTAAAATCCTAAATAACATAATGGTATTTCCAGTTTGACCTACCCTTTTCTTTTTGTTCTCCTATCAATAAAAAGGCCAGGATCTTGCTCTTCAGCTGCATCCTGCATCCTACAGCCTGTTCCACCACTCCCATTTCTTTTCTATATCAGTGTGGTGTTGCTCTTGCAACAGAGGTCTTTTTATTTTCTTGGATAATATTTTATAAAAATCTTAGTATAAAGTCATCTTTACTCCATAGCTTTTAATCTTACATGGTACTTCAGACATATGCAAACATTTGTTGCTAATTTATCATTGAAGCTTATAAACAAGAAAAATTTTAAATAGGGAATAAAATCAATGAGTCATATACAGCGTTGTTTTTCTAAAAATTATATTTGATAAGGTATCCCTTGACAAATTTATTCAGTACTAACTACAAAGTAAAATTCAAGTTCTTGTCTGACATTTTGATATCATCTTTTGTATGATATGCCTATAGTTTATTAACTCTTGCATTCTACCGCCCCTAAGCATTTTGTATGCTAGATAACCTGGTCGAGTCTAAAACCAAGTGTCTCAGAGGGCTCCTTCTCACTTTAGCCAGATGACACCACAGTTCCTAGATTTTAAATCTATATGCTGATAGCTCAAAATCACAGTGTTGTCTTTTATTTTCAAAAGTCTGTCTGACATCTCCACTTAGATAACTGATGAGCAATGCAAGCTTAATATGAATAAAATACAATTCAAATTTTTATTTCACATCACCCCAAGGAAGGTACCCCTCCTCCAGTACCTTTCAACTCAATAAATACTACTATTTTCTCCTCAGATGTTCCAGGCAAAAATTTTAGGCAATTTTTCTTATTAGTTCCTTTACCTATCACACTTACCTCTCAAAATCAAACTATCAGCAAATCCTATTGACTTGTCCTCCAAAACATAACCCAAATCATCTACATTTCTTCATGTAAACAGCTATAATCTTAATTCTGAACTATAGCAATAGCCTTCAAGCTGGTCTTCCCATTGCCACCCTTACTCTTCATGATACATTTTCTGAAAGCCCGATAATTTCATTTTAAAATGTAAATAGATAATGCCATCTAGCCAACTAAAAAAAGAAAAACACCTCTGCTTTGAGAGACAGAAGAACAGTCCCCCAAAGATGTCCTCATCCAAATCCTCAGAAGTTTTGGCTATATTATGTTTCATAACAAAGGGAAATTAAGTCGTCCTGAATTATCCAGATGTGTCCAATGCATTTTTTTTAAATGTTGAAACAGAAGCACAAGTATCAGAATTAGAGTGATCTAACGTAAGAAAGACTTAACTGCCATTTCTGGCTTTGAAGATGGAAGATGGTAGAAGCCAAGAATTTTCAGCAGATTCTAGAAGATGGGAAACATGAGGAAGCACATTATCCCCTTAACCTCCAAAACTGTGGGAGAATAAATCTGTATTATTTGAAGCTGCTGAATTTGAGGCAATTTGTTACAGAAGCGCCAAGAAACTAATACATCCTTCCCAAGTCTTCTCACTGCAATGAAAATAAAATGTAACTCCAGGGCCTTTCTGGTGGCACAAGGGGTTGATATGCAACCTATGAAGCAATCCGCAGCCACTGCAGCACAAGTTCAATACCCGGCCAGGGAGCTACCCACATGGCACAGCAGACCTCTCCTGACTCGCCCACTGCTCCCTCAGCAGTGTATTTCGTTCAATCTGCCTGTTCTGTTCCCCACTCTGTCTCTAGTGAATCCTCTCACCCCCCACACCTCTGGCCTGTACACCAGTTTTTGTATGCATAAATAAATAAAATCTTTAAACAAATAAAAATAAAAAAATAAAATGTAACTCCACAGTATGTGTTACTAGACCAACTCTTCAATCTATCACCAGTCACTTGTATGCCTATGCGTTCCTCAACATGCAATGGCCATTTCTGCCTTGTGAAATTTTCAACAGCTCCTTTCTGTACCAAACATGCTTTTCCCAAGACTACCATGGCTGACTTCTGACTACTTATGTTTCAGTTGACAACTTACTTTTCACTATAGACCTTTTCCAAGCATCTGATCTATAGTATCTATCTTCTAGTCATTACTAAATCATTCCGTTTTATTCTCACAGCACACTTACTAAATTTTGCTATTTTTCTTATTTGTGTATATATTTATTTCTATCTGCTTCCCCATCACCTTAACTAAAATAGTTCCATGAGAATGGACTCATCACTGTGATGGCACAAAAGAGGCATTATAAGATATTTATTGCACATATAAGTAGATATGAATGGCAGGAGTTTATGGTACTGAAAATAAAGATTTCAAAATTTTAAAGTAAGCATACAATATTTCTTATGTTTATAAGAAGATCAGAATAACAATAAATGAGCTATCTCATCCTTTTCACTGACTGTGAACCTTTCACCAACCCCACGACTTGGGGAAGAAGTGAGCTAGTCATAATATTCATTATTCTTTTGCAGTTCCTTTGTTAGAATCTTTTCTCCAACACATATTAACAAGGTCTCATTACAGCAGAAAATTTCCATATCAGAAATTTTGTGCCAATCAGAACACACTTGGTCCTGTATCATCATAGAAATGGGTCCTCACTTGAAATAATCATATCGCTCTAGAATTGAAATATGAGGGCAGGGATATTTTTCTGCTATGTTCTTTTTTGGATCCTCAGGGTACATTTCTGAAATATGCATAATCCTGACATTTAGGGGGGTTGTAATCATATTGCAGGAAATAAGATTGATAAGAATAAATGATTTAAAATCAAGTGAATAAAAAAATCAAAACAAGGCTCTTAAAATTTGTTTTTAAATAGGCATTTGTTTTACTCTTTAGGTCTCAAAGGATACATTTAATTATTCCAATTTAGTATGTTTGTAATGTCTAGGAGATGAGGTCTCACAGGCTATACTTTGATGCCAACGCCAAGGAAATCCCCTTAGAATTATTTAAAGTATTGGAACCATTCTCTACCAATGGCATAAATATTATCATTGATCTGATGTTAGACATATTCTCCTACACAATCAAGAGGGCAGAGTATTATTGGTGGATCTACTTTGGAAGTCATCACAAGGTAACAAAGTAACCTTTATAAAACTCTTATCAGAAAATGGAGATGAGAAAGTATCTAAAGCTATTCTTTTTTCAAGGAATATCAATCTCCAGAAACATTTTTTTTTAAGTTCTTTAAAGTTTTCTCTTTAAAATTATTTTTTTCAATAGTTTAGATCCTTGAAGTCTTTCTTTTAACCTAAGGTTCACTGTGCAAGATCCTGACAAATGACTACAATTCATTTATATCTTTTCTGAATTCAAGAAAAGACTAAATTAAAATCAGTAACAAAAGGGACAGATTTAAAGTAACAACAAAAACCATTATTAAGGTTTTTCAACTTCTTTGATTAACGTGGTTTGTCATACAACTTGAAATTTAAAAGATGAAATGGACTACTGCCTCTATAATGAAACAATACTTGAAATGTTCATGTTGGAAATTCTTTATGTTTTAAACAAATTACATGAGGAAAGAATATACTTTAAAGCCATTCTACACCCCTGATATAATTTTAGGGAACTTTCTAGTCTCAGTTTTGATGATCAAAATTACAGAATGTCAATGTAAAATATATTTCTGTCTCTCAATTATGATCAACTAGGAAAACTAAAGGAAAGCTTACTATGTTATATGACTTCAAGTTGGCAAAGTAAAGCATAAAATGAAATATATAACCAAATTATGCTCACATAGATCTCAAAGTTCTATTTTTTAGACTTCAGTTTCCCAAGAGTAAGACATGTAATGAAAAACTAATAATTAAAATTGAATGGATTTCAAAAGTTCATTTAAAAATATTGTTCCTAAAGGTATCAGCCCCAAATACTCTGAGATCTAAACTCAGTAACAGTTTCAGGAAAACACCTTCCTACATCTCTCCAAAGTATTTTCTTTTTGTCCCTAGAATATGGAGTACAGTTATAATCAATGGATATCCAGCAAACTATCAATCTAGAAATGACTAGGAGGGTCAAATGATCTTTCACAAAAAATATGTAACACAGAGAAGGCATTTGGTAAATACCTGGTCAATGAATAAAGACTCTTGAATTAACTAAAATAAATAAAGGGACATTGAAATAAACATTGCCCGACAATTTAGAACTCTTTGTCTATACAGCTTTTGATTTTAAATACATTTATTATGTGTAAACATCGTTACCATCCATCCCCAGAATGTTTTCATCGTCTCAAACTTAACTCCTCATCCCCTAACTCTCCCTGAAAGCTACAATTCTATTTTCTTTTCTTTTTCTTTTTTTTTTTAAAGATTTACTTATTTATTTATACAAGCACTGGGTACAGT
Organism: Talpa europaea; assembly: GCF_964194135.1. Classification (NCBI taxonomy): domain Eukaryota; kingdom Metazoa; phylum Chordata; class Mammalia; order Eulipotyphla; family Talpidae; genus Talpa; species Talpa europaea. The sequence goes on from NC_140070.1 coordinate 85,147,673, forward strand.
CAGAAGCGTGGGAGGGTGAGAGAATTCACCAGAGCCAGAGTGGGGAGCAGAGCAGGCAGAAGGACCAAAGTACACTGCTGAGGGGAGCAGTGGGCACAGCAGGAGAGGTCTGCGCGCCATGCGGGACCCTCCTCCGGTGGCTGGGGAGCAGCCAGGGATCGAAACAGCGCCGCAGAAGCTGCAGGCAGCTTCGCGACCCAGCGCTCAGCCGCTGTGCCACTGGGGAAGCCCTACAATTCTATTTTCTATCTCTATGAAATGAAAACATACATTATTTGTCTGTTGCACATAATGTATTCACTTAGCATAATGCGTTTAAGGTTCATCTATGGTTTAACATGTCTCAAAATTTCATTCCTTTTTCAGGCTGAATAATGTTACATTGTGTGTTTGCATATACCATATTTTTAAATCCCTTCCACTACTGATAGATATTTGGGTTGTTTCCCCCTCTGAATAATATTGCTATGAATATGAATATACAAAAATAGTCTTTTAAACAACACTGTTAATCAATGCATAAAGTCATTAAAATTGTGTGGGACAACTGATACCAGGTTGTAGACAAATTAAGTAATCCATAAAGAGAGCTTTATGGCTATTCCTCTCAGGGTGTCAAAAATTATCTTTGTACATCCAATCTGATGTTTTCTTGAAATTATGAAGGGAAAGTGTTGAACTACGAGGTGAAAAAGGCAATAGCTTTAGGAGATGATACCTCCAAAACTCCATCCCCAGACCTGTGCCTGGACCACCATGCAGGGACATGTGGAAGCATTATGGACAAAAGTAATCCTCCTGCTAGGCAGAGAAGAGCACAATAGTTGAACTGGACATATTATATAATAGCTTGTTTCTCCATAATTGTTTTCTCAACAGAGATGCCAGGAATGGATGAAGAAAATCAGACCATGAAAACTGAGTTTATCCTCGAAGGATTTACAGATCACCCAGAAATGAAGACCCTTCTGTTTGTGGTGTTCCTTATCATCTATTTGATCACCATGGTGGGGAATGTTGGTCTGGTGATACTGATTTCAAAAGAGCATCGTCTCCACACACCAATGTACATCTTTCTGGGCAACCTTGCTCTTGTGGATTCTTGCTGTGCCTGTGCCATTACCCCTAAGATGTTAGAGAACTTCTTTTCTGAGAACAGAATGATATCCTTCTATGAATGCATGACCCAATTTTATTTTCTTTGCACCGTTGAAACTGCTGATTGCTTCCTCCTGGCAGCAATGGCCTATGATCGCTATGTGGCCATATGCAGTCCACTGCAGTACCACACCATGATGTCAAAGAAACTCTGTGTTCAGATGACCATAGGGGCCTACACAGCTGGAAACCTGCATTCCATGATCCATGTAGGGCTTCTACTTAGATTAGCTTTCTGTAGATCTAATCACATCAATCACTTTTATTGTGATATTCTTCCTTTATACAGGCTCTCCTGTGTTGATCCTTATATTAATGAACTGGTACTATTTATCTTCTCAGGCTCAATTCAAGTCTTCACCATAGGTAGTGTCTTAATATCTTATATCTACATTCTCTTTACTATTTTCAAGATGAAGTCTAAAGAAGGAAGGGCCAAAGCCTTTTCTACATGTGCATCCCACTTTTTGTCTGTTTCGTTATTCTATGGTTCTCTATTTTTTATGTATATTAGACCAAATCTGCTTGAGGAAGGGGACAGAGACATACCAGCTGCTATTTTGTTTACAATAGTAGTTCCCTTACTAAATCCTTTTATTTATAGCCTAAGAAATAAGGAAGTAATAGCTGTCTTGAGAAAAATTCTGAAGATTAAAGCAGCTCAAGAAAATATGAAACAAATGACATCTACTGTAGCTTAATGATTTCAATGCAGAAAAAAAAAACTTACATATGAAAATACACAAAGAAAAATGCACAAATGTATGCAAAATGTTAAAATGCATCATAATATGAGTAGCAATATATAAGAGAGACAAAATATAGGAAGGGATATGCTTTAACCTAACTCAATAAAACATAACTCAAAACCAATTTGAATGCTTTCAAGAAACACAGTTAAGTTGCCAAGTTCAGAGGCAGTGTCACCACCAGGAATAGATAGTACTGAAAAGCATAACAACAAAGCTAGCATTCATGTATGTAAGAATAGTCTATTAACTATTTTCACTAACACTCTTTAATAGCTTGGAGTCTAAGTACTTGGGTTAAGCTAAAAGAGTTGAAGGGCATGTGAACCTTCAACCAATGAAATCTCTTTACAACCATTAACAACAAAATTGTGGCTAGTAAAATTTAAGGGAAAAGTTTTGATTGTTGGGTCTCCCCTGGTGGCACAGCGGTTGAGCGCTGGGCTGTGAGGCTCCCCGCAGCCTCTGCAGCGCCGGTTGGTTCCCCGGCCACAGGCGAGGGTCCCCCCCACACACACACACACACACAAAAGTTTTGATTGTCTTTGTGGGGATATTATTTGTAGGTAGGATAGAGTTAGTGAGGAAATGAAGGTATCAAATGATAAAAGTGAATTTTACAAATCCAAGTTGAAGTTTCCATGGAGTTGACAAATTTACCATGGAATATCAACATTCAAAAAATAGCTGTCTTTATAGAGTTTTATTTGCATATGCATAAAAATGTCATAACAAAGTTCTAGGCAAATAATCAGACTTCATATAGGATTTGAAGATTCTTTTTTGTCAATGTGCTAAGCTAAAATTCTCTATCTCCATTCCTGGCAGAAATGAGGAATTGGTTCAACAATAGGGACACCAGTACATTGTAGACTAACATGAAGAAAAGTATGATTATTGAAGTTGGTGCTTATCTAACATATTTTTTTTTCAAAGTCAGATGTTGTGGTATCTGAGTAGATCTGAATGATCTTATTTTCTAAGTGTTCATTCAACATACATTTCTTGAGAGCCTGTATGTGGAAATTGTGTTCTAGATGCTGGGAGACATCAGTTACCAAAGTACCAGTTTTCCCCATATTCTTAAATAATAGAACATTGCTATGATTTTAATGACTCTGTACCTAGGAGGATCCTGATCAAGTAAAAGAAACACCCCCCCGCCCCTCCACCTCTTCTCTTGATGTTCTAACATCACATCTAAGTTCCTAGAAGGCAAATGCCATGTTGCAGCTACCAGATTTCATTTTCTTCAAGCAGCTCACCAACACCACTTCCAAGTCTTTTTTTTGCTTCTTTCTCAAGATGATTTTGCATTGGAATGAAATAATGTTTACTATATCAGAAAATCAGTGAATGCATATGATATTGGCAAAATGTATAAAAATAGTGGTGTTGAGCAGAGAAGGATGTTTATGGGGCAATTAATTTTATTAGTGGTTATTTTATTTAGGAATTTGTGAGTTATGACAATTCTTACTTCCCTAAGAAAGCACTGTTACTTCAGGGACTTGCAAATTGATACTATGATAAGAAGAACCTTGGTGTGTTCATCAGTTAATATCAGTTACCTCATTACATATAAAGATTAACAGTTGAGGAAATTTGTAGTTTTTAAATGCTGGTAATGACATCTTTTTTACATCTTAATGATTGGGGCTTTACCTGAATCCTAATATGCTATTTTCTATTACCAGATTGAACTGTCTACTACCTGAGTGTGCAGGATTTGGTCAATGAAAGATATTTATTCTATACATACACCTCTATGCATGCCATTTACCTCCCCACTATGGACCCTTCTTCTTTAGGATCTTATCTGTCTCTATTTTATGTACAATTCCAGTCCAGAAAAACTGCTCATATTTGGGGCTGCTGCTGTGTGCAGGTCAGCTTAATCAACAAGCCAATCTAACTACAGAGATTTAAAAATAGATTTATAAGTGATGCCAATGAAGCATCAGAGAAGCAAAATATAATATCTATAACCCACTCAACTCTAGATATGATACTAAATATTAAATCTTTAATTCTTGGGTTTATTATGATAATGCTAGAGGTTTTTTTTTTTAATTCCATCAAGATGGGGCTATATTAGGACTTTGTGCAAGAAAGAAAAAAACTGTTTTATTACATAATTGTTACATCAGAGTAAATAAAAAAACTTCATTGCATCCTTTGATGTGCCTAAATCATATATGTCTTTCTGAAATTTAAAATTGATTATCATTAGAATTTCTATCTATTTGAAGTTTTCATTAGTTTATTAAAAGATAATTTAAATTAAAAACATGATTTTTCCATTTAGTTTTCTAAGAAAGCAAACTTGCTAGTGAATTGGGATTGGGTTCATTCATTTATTCAAAAAATATTTATTAAGATATCTGTGGCACAGGGATATATGTAGTAGGAAAGGAAGTATGCCATGATATAAAGTACTAATTTAGTTTTTTCTTCTGTAACTCAAAAGTCATAAGTACTCATAAGTAGCAGCAATATTTTGATATATACATTCTATCATCAAAAATTTACTAATACTCAAAAAAATTTACTAATACACTATGGATCTTGAAATTAATTAATAAAAAACTTTTAAAACCTTACATATTGAATTTTAAAGATAATTTTAAATATAGCAATTTTTTTGACTCTAATGGCAAAAACAATAAATGTAAAAATCTTTCTTTAAAATTACAGGTTAAATATTCAAATTCTTGAAAATCAAACCCATCTCATGGACATTAAAGAATAATAAAGATATAAGTATTATGAACAACTGTATGCCCATGACTTTGATAACCAGATGAAATGGACCAATTCCTTAAGGACAGTCTGCTAAATCATACAAAAAGATGTAGACATTCTGAATGCCTACATCTATTAAAGAAATTGGATCAATAATTAAACAAAATCAAATTATTATTTATTCAATTGAACAATTATTAAACAAATTAAATTATTTGGGGCATACAAGGTATGTTCCTCAACACAATCAAGATGTATATGACAAACCTACAGCTCCCATTATACAGAACAGTGAAATACTGAACATTTTTCCACTAAGATTAAGAACAAGACAAGAGTACACACTCTTATCACTGTTAGTCAACACAATATGGGAGTCTTAGAGCAATTGGCTACAAAAGAAGGAAATAAAAAGCATCTAAACAGGAAAGGAGGAAGTAAAATTCTCTTTGCTTGCATATGGCACAATTTTATATATATGAAACCCTAAACACTCTACCAAAAAAGCTGTTAAAATTAAGGGATTCAGGAAAGTTGCAGGATACAAAATCAACATACAGAAATCAATGGCATTTCTATACACTTACAACAAAACATGAAGGATAAGAAAATAATACTGTGTGTAATAATATCAAAGCAACAAAATACTTAAGGATAAGTTTAACCAAGGAAGTAAAAGACTGTACACTGAAAGCCTTAAGATATTGATGAAATAAACTAAAGACAGAAATGAATGAAACGATACCCCAAGTTCATTGATTGGAAGAATTTATATAGGTAAAATGTCCACACCTCTCAGTCATTAATAGAGTCAATGTAATAGCTATAAAAATTCTGAAGTTATTGTTCACAGAATTAAGAAAAAAAAATCCTAAAGTTCATAAGGAACCACAAAGAACCCCAAACTGGCAAAGCAATTCTGAGAGAACACAGCTCGAAGGATCACACTTCCTGATTTCAAACTTTATTACACAGTTAATATAATCAAACTTTTTGATACTGGCACAAAAACAGACATAAGGACTCATGGAACAGAACTGAGAGCCCAGAAATAAACCGGGAATATAAAGGCAGCTAACCTTTGACAAGAACTGCAAGAATAGTGAATGGGAAATGACACTTTCTCAATAAATGGTGCTGTGAAAACTAGATGTTCACATACAAAACTTTTCTGAACCCCTACCTTACACTACTCACAAAAAAATTAACTCAAGATTAAAAACTTAAACTTAAGAATTGAATCATAGGGAAATCATAAGGAAAATCTCCTTGATAATGGCTTTGGCAACATTTTTTTTGGATTTGACACCAAAGTTAGGCATTAGAAACAAAAATAAACAAATGGGACTACATCAAACTAAAAACTTTTTAGGTTTTCTGCACAGTAAAGAAACCCATCAACAAAATGAAAAGGCAACCAATGGAATGGGAGGAAAATATTTACAATCTTTATAGCTGATATAACTTCATATGTTATGAAGAACTCATACAAGAACTCATACAAAGCAATAGACAAAAAAAATTGTAATATAAAAATGGGCAGAGGATGAGTGGAACATATGCACATTTAAAGGAATGAAAATGTAACCCCAAATTTACAGGCTTGGACTTATTCCAGAGATTTGGGCGCCATGGAGAGAGACCGTTGAGAGACCCAGACCTGGATGAGTGTCTGTGGGGAAGCTGACAGTGGCAGCCTTTACCTTTTTTTTTTTTTAATCTGTTTTAAAAATTATTTTATTTTTTATAATTCTTACATCTTTTTTCATTTTTGCACAATGTATGCATTTTCATTTTGGTTACTTTCCCCATACAATTCCCACCCCCCTTATTCTGACCCTAATCCCTCTTCTCTCCCCCCACCCCCACCTGCCAGCATACTGGTCTCTGGTCTATAGTCGCTTGTTGATTTTGATTTTTACTTTATTACAATTAGTCTTTTTCCTGGTCCCTTATTTAGGTTTTCTAAATTCCTGCTATGAGTGAGACCATCTGGTATTTTTCTTTTTCTTTCTGGCTTATTTCGCTGACTGGCCCCTTTTGCCCCTATGATAAGAACCACCTTGGTGTGGGTTAGGCTTGTGGCCAGCTGTCGGGTCTCAGCGGCCCCACCTTAGGCCCTCCTTGTTTGAGCATTTACCCATGAGGTGGTGGGTAACTTCGGGTGTTTAATTGGAAACTATTTTAACTATATTCATTCTCTTTATTTTCTCTGTTGCAAACTAATTCACTATTGCACACTAATTTATTCTTTTCTATTGAAGCGTCTTATGCACTAGAAACACATTGTGTCTTTACACAGGAAATGGCAGAACCCATTCAGAGCAGGCAGGTTTCCGGGCCCTGGGGTGCCCTCATGCTGCCCGCTAACATATGTGAGTCAGAACTTCATATTCTATAGCATAAACTTACACACTCTAAATATTTTACAAATAACATGTTATGCCAATTATATCTCAATAAAGGTGTGTGTTTTGGGGGTGGGTAACATACTACATACCTTTAAGGAAGTAGGAGGCTATTTTTCAGGGAAAGGCTCTGAGGAACAGTCCGCCGCTGTCAGGAAGGACTGGCCCCGAGGACACACGGTGGAACAGTGCTTCAGGGCTGCTGTGGCCTTGGACCTTGTAGCACTCAGCATGAGGCCCCAGGGTTCAGAGCCAGAAGGATGGCAGCCCCCAGGCTTCCCACCTCCCGGAAGGAGCTGCGGGTGGGAACCTGCGCATGCGCAGTTCATTCCCCAGGGTGGCCGGCACCTGTCCAGTTCCTGTGCAGCCTTTAAGGCTGAGGGGGCCACACACCTGGTGGGAGCCCCTGGGTTGATGGGTTGATGCAACTCTGGGGCATTAGGAGAGGCTTCATTAAGAATTGGGGTTTGTTTGGTAGGTGAGCCTTGACCGAGACTTGAGCCGTAGGGCTGGCCAGGACAGTGTGGGAGGTGGGACCACCAGCACCTGGGGACCGAGGTGTTTCTCATTCCAGGCACCTAATTATGATGAGATTTTTGCTTGTCGATAGCGGCAGATTTGTGTTTAATATTGCTAAAATGTTCTTTCCAATATGATTGCACTTTTTCTAAAGGAATAGGAGAATTAATTGTGAAAGAATGCACACAGAAATAAGTTATTTTAGGTAGCCTGCAATTGTGTATAATTTCTAAAATTTCCTTTTACACATTTCTAATCTTTTTTCCTGTTTCATTTTTTTCTATGAACATGTAAATAAAAGAAATCATCATAAAAATATTTTATTTTCAGAAATGTCAGTTCATGAAGAAATCATGGACATTAGTGTTATTTTCTGCCCTTTACTTCCTGTTGTTTTTTTTTAAAGATTTATTTATTTATGCATATAAGAACTGGAGTACAGGCCAGTGGTGTGGGGGGTGAGAAGATTCTCCAGAGAAAGAGTGGGGAACAGAACAGGCAGACTGACTGAAATACACTGCTGAGGGGAGCATCAGGCGAGACATAGCCACCAGGGAGGCCCCCTACTTCCTGTTTTTATGCAGGATCACATTGACACCCAGAGTCAGATCAACTTGTTTCAGCACCTGATCCTCAGATTTTAAAGCCAGCTTGAGCGAAAAGTGGAGTCAGTACATTGTTCATTCATTGAAAGAGGATTCAGCCTCCTGCCTCAAACAGCAATCTGGAAGTGTTTTGACCTCAGGTCTGTTTAGAACTCTAGTGGTATCCAAAAGCAGTGAGTGATAAAGGTGAACTGTCACCTATAATGAGCCCAGTAAACACTAGAGGCCTTTAGTTTAGATAGTTTAGAGAATAGACCAGAGAAAGCTCCTCAAAGTAGAGAGAGATATGAAGCAGGGAAATGGGCAGCAACACAGGTGGGAGCAGAGATACAGTAAAATAGAAGAGGATACAAAATGAGGAAAAGTGCTATAGCAGATATTCCAGATTGCATTTCACTCACTTAAGAGAAATGAAATAACACTAAGGTTGACCTCGGTGGTGATTATATCACACAGGCATGTGAATAAGCAAAAATTCATTGCACTGTACACATAAGATACGTGTGCTGCATTACATATATCTTAGGTCCACATGTGCATGCTTCCCACATACATGGAGAGAACCAGAATCTGTTACCACCCAAAAGACACCACAGTGATTCTTTGGCATCCGTGGGTATGGAAGAAAGGGTAGGCAGGCACCAAAAGGAGGCTCCAATGGACTCTCCCTTCCCTTTTCTCTAGATCTCCCAGCACAGCAAGACCGCCTCCTGGAGAAAGAATAATGCCCCCCACCCCCGCCCCCAGCCCTTCAGGAAAGCAGACAGAGTTGCCAGCCCTGTAAGCACACCAGAATGCATCTGCCAAGGAGAGAGACCTGCCTTCCTCCAGGAGGGTCCTCCAGCACATGGATTGGGCTCCCCACAGTGGGGCCACCTTCCTGGGAAGCCCAAAATGCTTTCCTCTCTCCAGTGCTGTCTTGCCCACTTCGAGGGCCTCAGTGAAAGATGCACACACCCTCTGCCCCAGAACCTCATCCCCCCACAAAAAGGAATGGAGTGGCTCAAGAAAGGATATCTTATTCTAGCACAAGTATTGTGAAATTGACCAGGATTTGCTTCTCATTTGTCATTTATTTAATATCTTCCTCCCCACCCCAACACCATCATTCATCTATCCATTAACCCATCTGGCTAGCTGCCTGCTTGCCTGCTTGCCTGCCTGCCTGCCTGCCTGCCTGCCTGCCTGCCTGCCTGGGTCAAAATATAAAAGTAATTATCCCATGAACAAAATAAAATAAATAAACAGGAGAGAGTTGAGATCCTTTATAAAATAAACCTTTGCTACAGACAATGTGGGGGCAGGGTACTGGGGTGGATTTGGAATATTGCCATTTCTTTAATAAAAGGATTGGTTATTAGTCTTCTGTAGAGATTTTTCTAGGATACTTTCTATAATCTGAGTATGATCCTTGAAGGATAAACTCAGCCCTTCTTACTAATGAACTCCAAAGTCCAAAGGGCTGTCTCAATAGAAAATCTCTTCTCAGTCTGTCACACTACTGTACCTTTACCAGGAATCCCTGTTTCCTAATAATGTCCATTGTGGATTGTTTGCAAACAAAACACATAAGCAGTTATGGAACTTATCCAATTCCCAGTCTCTAGGGAACAAACTTTTAATAAAGTCTCCAGTGAGGACATTCAAGTGCACCAGAAATTTCATTAATTCATGCTTATATCCCGAACTAACCAGTTAAGCTATAATGAACATAGTCATGCACAGACATTAATGGTTTTAGCAATATGCTTCAAAAAATGAAAAGATAAAAAAAACTTTAAATAAGACAGCAATAAGTACAACAGAATTACTACAGTAGAATCAAGTTTCATAATGTCTATAAAAGTATCTACTACTAATGAAATCTTTTCTTGATTAACCTTTATATAATGTTTCTATTTTGAAAAAATTATTCATCGGTTTGACCAAACTCTCTTATATGTTCATGAGACAAAATGTCAACATTTTCCCATGGTAACAGATCAGTGTTAAATACACTCTGAATACCTCTTTGTTGCATACAATGCCCTACATTGCCTCCTCAACACTCCTTCTGATAGTGCCATCTCATCTAGTTGTAGGAAAAAAGTAAATTTTACACACACTCACTGAGACCAGGACAATTTAAACATGCCAATGAACCTCACACTCACATCCTTGAGAAGCAGAAAGAAACCAGAATACTTGGAGAAAATGCACACAAACAGGGGATGACATGCATGTACCATACATAGTGGCCCCCCAGGGAATATTTTTTTTTCTCATCCATATTTCAGTGAGATAATGTTGAACTAAAAGACATTAGTTGAGATCCTGACAAATACGTTATCCTTGTATTCACTAGGAATTTTCTATTCCCCTTAATTTAAATTATCATTATCTCTTTGTGTTATAATTTTATGTTTTATTTTTGTTGGTGAATAAGTATCAGTCCCAGGAAACAGGAACAACAAAAAAGCATTATTCCTGTTTAATTCACCAACAAGATAGGCAATTTTTTCTCATAAAGGAAGTCAAAAGTAATGTGGGAAAGAGTATATTATCAAACTAGTTTGATTTTAGAAAAATGAGTCATTATATACTGATATTACTTACAAGTATGTTTTCTTTGAAATTCCCTTTAAAAACATGGATGAAATAAAGGAAAACTGAGGTGAAAATGCAACAATTTCTACTAAGAGGAAAACTACTAGCATTTTTTAAAAAAAATATGATTTCACGCAGAGATACACATTTGTGCAGAAGTAGGTCACCATAAAATCAGAGTAGAACACAGGGAAAGAACCCCTTTTGGCTGTGAAACTAATAGGCAGGATAGGGCATGTAAATATAGGGCCTGGAGCTTATTGGTACGTCATCTACACAAGGGTTGGGGAAGAGATTTTCAGTATGTTTGCCTTAAGTCTGGAAAGTAAGAGTTACTTGAAGTTACCACAACTGGGGACAACAGGACAGGAAAAGTATTCATCCTGGAAGACAATTATTATGAACAGCTCTATGGAAAAGCAAAGTTATGTATTTTGAGAAGTTTCAAGCTATTCTCATCAAAATATTTATCCATTTCTATAGCAACATCATAGTACACCATTAGAATGTTGAGTTAAACATGCTGAAAGAAACATGTTGAGTTAAACATGCTGAAATGGGCAAGTAAGAACATGGTTGATGATTAGGCATATTGTTCATGGATGCAAATATATAATGTGTTATGCTTCCATATTAAAGAATATGATTTGTGTGGTTGTGTTTTTAGAATCAGCCATGTTCCACAGGACTTTCATGAGGGCAGGGATGAAGTTTGCATCCTCAGCACTTATTGAAACACCTGGCACCAGCTGAGGTACTCAGAAACCATATATGGAAAGACAGGCAGACAGGGAGGAGAACAACAACACATGTTAGGATTAAAGTTCTTTGGCCGTCCCAGTTAAAATGAAAATAACTTACCTAGAAGCTATAACTCATTATATCAGCAGCAAAAAAATAATAGCTATTTTGTAAGTTGTGCCCAAGGCAACTGACAAACACCAGGATCCACGAAGAGGAGAAAGACCCTGAAATGAGTTATCTTCTCAGTTTTATGTTGGCTGACCTCAGAGGAGAGTACTAGGTCATCACCTGAGTACTGATCACTTGAGTGTTCCACTATATGTCACCAGAAACAGAGGTAAGACTGAAATTTATGATGACAAGAGTTCTTGAAGAGGCAAGCTGTGAGCACCAAAGAAATGAAAACTTTGACATGATTTCCTCATCAACCTCCTTTGTAACTTCTCCAAGTTGTCCTTTCCCCCTCTCCCATAATCACCCTCTTTCCATCATCACCAGTAAAGTAATACAGTTTAGGTCCCCTTAGTGTGGGGTATGACATAGGGCCACATGCAGAAAAAAGAATTACATAGACATAACCCCACATCTTAGAAATATATACAATGCAGGCTATAATAGAAAGAGAGAAAATAGTAGATTTATAGTGCATTCAATATAATTCAGTAAACTGAATGGAACTTCACTGTCCACAGTGCTTCCCTCTCAATGTTTTTCTATTTCATTAAATTCATTTAAATATGTAACCCATACATAGGTGGAAATTTTGGAGATAGGTTTGTCTCCATTCGCGAGGTCATTTAAATCAGAAAATAATTGTTTCTAATTTGACCTATCCATTTACTTATATCAGAAAAATGAGTATTGTGGGTAAGCCAGATTTAAAAGATTTATCATAGAGGATGTTGTCAGTTTATTGTCTGCTGTTTATTTATTCATGCATGATTCAGTAAAATAATTACTGAGCATTCATTACCCAGTAGACATTGTGCTAAGCTTTGGGTACTATGAGTGAAATCATACAAGATTTCTGCTCCTATGGGTTTTAAGTAGTCCAAAGGGCTAATTAAAATTTATTGTTATTTAATAATGTCTAACAGAATTTAAATGCAATTTATCCTGTTATCTTAGTTTAGTTCTACCAGCAGCTGCACATTCTGGGTTGAGATGTTATACCCCTGGGCAGGATGTGCAGAGTGGGCTAAAAAAGATCATTTGCTTTTTCCATCTCACTCCCCTTGAGAATCTATAAATAATTTGGGGATTATCAGAGTTTGAAGAATTAGGAAACAATATGCTGAAGGCTTATGGGTTTCCCCCCTAGTCATACCTGTTGCACTGAGGAGGTAACTTGCCTTCCCTTCATTCTATTAACCCATGTGAGAGGGACTTAATTTGGAGAGTGTGTCACGTGTCTCCTGGAGATTGGGAAACCTATAGAAGAATGTCTGACTCTTTCTTAAAAAGTCAAAAAATGAAGGAGTTGGGCTACGTGGGCCTGAAGCAGTGAAGAATGATATCCCCAGAATGAGTTGCAAGATAACCTCACCACCCAGGTAGGTATTAGCTGTTCTTATTTCTTGGGGTCAGATGTACTCCCCACAAAAGGAGATGAACTGGGGTTCTAGGAAAAGAGAACTCCTGAGCAACCTGAGAATACAATGGCCCTAACAGAGATGAAGTAGTCTCTCAGGATCCCGGGGATGAGTGGTCAGCAGGCAGCTGGAGAGATGACATTGATTTCACTTGTTAAAAGAACTACAGTTTGAAGGTCTGCAGAGAGAGAGTCTCTGAGAAACTTCCCAAAGTGACCCTTGGAAGACAGCAAGCCAGTAACTGTGCATGGACCCTCCACAGTCCCCCAGTGAGATGACAACTATACTAGTCACATAAAACTACTCTTCACTATTCTATACTTCCCAGGGTTTGACTCATAGAGGGGTCAGAGACAGTTACTGTCAGTATAGGAGAAAGTCTGAGGACAGAGCAAAGAAACTGATCAACTCTCCTCTCTTCTTGTAGCTTTTTTTTTTTTTAAGAGGCATGTATTTTTATTTATTTATTTGTTTGTTTATACATGCACTGGGTACAGTCAGAAGCACGGGAGGGTGAGAGAATTCACCAGAGCCAGAGCGGGGAGCAGAGCAGGCAGAAGGACCAAAGTACACTGCTGAGGGGAGCAGCGGGCGGCAGGAGAGGTCTGCGCGCCATGTGGGACCCTCCTCTGGTGGCCGGGGAGCAGCCGGGGATAGAACTGGCACTGCAGAGGCCGCAGGCAGCTTCACAGCCCAGCGCTCAACCGCTGAGCCACCGGGGAGGCCCTCTTGTAGCTTTCTAACCAGAGGCATATCTAAGCTGAAAGAGGAGGCAGTTTTAACTGAATAGCATTTTAGTTTGAATATTTAACTGATAGATCCAAGTGCAGTTAGAAAAACTTTTTTCATGTTCCTCTCAAAAAGAACTGCTACTTTAATTAAGTGACCCAAAACCTATTTTAGATTTTAAGGTATGGGAAGAACAGATCTATGGAATTGAAAAGGAACAATGACAGAGTCACTCTCAAATTTGGGCTTTCTTGCCTAGCACATTCAAGAACATTGGAGTGCTCTGTAGAATTACTGAAGAATTAGGAGAAGTAACCCAAGACAGACGGCCAAGGAAAACTTTGCTGAAGAAGTAAATATTTATTTACTTAGTAAGTATTGATTAGAAAAATAAACAAGAGTTGACCAGGTAAAATAGTGGGAGATAGATTGGGATAGGGGCCAGAGAAGGTCATTTAGTAAGGAAAAAAAAAAATCTTTTGGAAGCCTGTGGTGGACAGGAGTATTATTTTAAATACTGTGACTACATAACAAATTAACCCAAAATGTAGTGGCATGAAACAATTTATTATTATCTCTTATGGTTCCACGAGGTTAACTGGGTGATTCTTGATTGGCGTCTCACAGGGTTATAGTAGTTGGGACTAGACTTCTCTGAAATCTGACCCAGTCCAGACATCCAAGATGACTGCCATGCATGTTGGGAGCTCACCTTAGAATATCAACCAGAGCACCTAGACAGGATCTCTCCATGTGCCTTGAGCTTTGCAGCACGGCAGCCAGGTTCTGAGAGGGAGCATCCCACAAGTGAGTATTCTAAGAGCCACAAAGTCTTTTATGAACTCTTAGTATCATACTATTTCAACCCCAAAATCACATACTTGTACAGTTCTGTTGGAGAAAAAATTTTTAAACTCTTCCATCATAAAATACAAGGATGACAAAAAAGCCCTTATAATAAAGTTATGTTTGTTTTGAAAAGAGGGACTAGAAACTAGACTCCCCCAGAAAATGTAGCCCCAGTCCCAGACCTAATCCCTGCTGGAGTGCAGCCATGGACAAGCAAAAACAGCCCCAGCTCTTGCATACTAGAGCTTTACCATGTGGGCCAGGCAAAGACCACCTCCTTTCCCTTGGCCAACATTTACTGAGCTCTTATGTTTCAGGATCTGTGTACCTTCTTATTTAACCCTTAACAATATTCTACAGAGGCAGATACTCTGTTACTCTCATTTCACATGTCCATTCTCAAGCATTTCTGGCTTGTGTACAGGTTAATGTCAATTGCTCATGCTTCTCCTTCCTGATTATAACCAAAATTATAGGAATACAGTGAACTGGTAAGTAGGCAAGAATCAAAGTATTCACTTTCTTTATGGAAGTCTAATCATCCCAAACTGTAGGGTCCCTAAAATTACTGGATTAGAGAAAGTAATCTGGAATTAAAGCTGGAAGAAATGAAGCTTATTATCTCCAGTCAAATCTGAACCTTAGGACCAACTACTAGAAAGTATTGGATCTGCTATAGATTCTTCAAAGAAACTTCCAGCCCGCAGTGGAATGAGATGAGGCTGTCTCAAAGCATCAGTCAGCTTTTGCAAGTGAGTGCTGCAAAGTACAGGAGAGAAACAGTTTCTAGAAAGCAGGCACTTTGCCAGGTCTGTTTACTTGATAGAGCCCACTGTCTCTTTCTAACAATCTGCCAAGCAGAGAATCTCATTTCTTGCTGTTAAGCATAGCTTTCAAACAGTTTTCACACATAGTTAACATAGCTGCAATCACTTGGGAAGGTTAAAAAATACAGTGACCAAGTCACCCCAGACTAACTAAATCAGAATCTCTAGGGCTCAAGTATTTCTTCAAGTTTTCCAGGCAATTCCAACACGTAGCTGGGGCTGAGACCCACCATGTTATAGGTTTAGAAACCCCATTCCCTCTTAATGCAGTCAGTTATAACTAACAATTTTTTGTGATTGCTTTATGCTGAGCACTTTACATAATGCTCATTGCAACTTGTAAGGCAGGTATGATAATCATAGCATTTCACAAATGGAAAAAGTGGAGCACAGAAGGGCTATGTGACAGTACTGGGATTTTAAATTTGGGGCCACTAGTGGTAAAGCGTGGTGTGAAAACATAAATTTGTAGATTAAACCTTTAACCCTCAGAGCAGATATGACAATGTAAATCAAATTTACCTCAAAAAACAAAATTTGGAGGGCCTCCCCGTTGGCGCAGCAGTTGAGCGCTGGGCTGCGAAGCTGCCCACAGCCTCTGCAGCGCCGGTTCCATCTGGATGAGGGTCCCACATGGCGCGCAGACCTCTCCTGCTGCCGGCTGCTCCCCTCAGCAGTGTACTTCATCACATTGCCTGTTCTACTCTCTGCTCTGGCTCTGGTGAATTCTCTCACCCTCCCGCGCGCCTCTGACTGTACCCAGTGCTTGTATAAATAAATAAATAAATCTTTAAAAAAACAAATACACAATTTGGAAAAAATAAAAACATAGTATTACTTCTTCCAAGATGGACACTTACCAACATCCATCCACTAGGCTGCTGCTTGTGCCATCACCTCAGCAATCCTCCAGTCAGATAATACAGTCTTTCTCTTACAGGGAAGAGTTCATTCCAATATTCCCTTCTTAAAGAGAACAAAAACTCATTCTGTGGAATTTGAGGAGTCAGCATAAGGTTTTCCAGCAACTGACTTTAGTAGATTTGGAAAATGAGCGATAGAAAGTAATAAATCAATAGTCATGGTGATAATGATTAATAAGATAAGTCAAAGAGCATTTGTTTTTTACAGGATAAGCTTTATAGTTTTGAAAACAGTCATCCTTGGTATCTTGAGACTAAAAAACTGTATAGCACAGTCTGTGCACATAAGACTAAGGGTTGTAAAAGAAACTACCATAGGATATTGTGGGAACAAGAGACAAAGTTGCTTGTAAACATACCAGGGACAACACAAGCTGAGTAGGGAAAAACAAGAACAGAAGGCTAGAAGACTGGGAGGAACTTGCAAGGTTGCAGGAGAGGTGAGATGAAGTTCACATCCTGAGCCAGTGAGTCAGAAAATGAAAGATTATGCATTACCCAGTAATTCTGGTATTTCAAAAGATGAAAACAAAACAGAAAGAGAATTATCTTTTCTTATATCTTATTTTCAAATGTCTGCAAAGGTAGAATATAAATTGAATATTGTTTTTTCACGTTTGCCTGAAGTGTATAAATGTTAATATTAAATAATGTATTAATTTTGCTAATAGAAATTTTAGCTCTGAAGAGAATTCAAATGACTCTTAGGGCAACTTCTAAAGAGGAAATGATCATTCTAACTTATTCTCTTGCAATTCAGCATTTTCACATAATGAATTCACAAAACACTGGCATTAATCATAATTGATCCAAGGGAAAAATTTGTATCTCTTTACAAATGTGTGTAAGAGCACCTGCTAAGCAACATAAAGAATCCCTATACAAAGATGTGCCTTTGTGTTTTATTCCTCTTTTAAGGTATGAATCATTCTTCTCTTAGGACTGAAAGGAAGACAAAAGACTCCACCTAACTGCCAGGAGAGTTGTGCAGAGTCTGTGAAGTAATTTGCATCTGAAGAACTGCACCCATTACTGGCTCTAGGAAACATCTGGATGTGTCACAACTGGCAAAATCCTCATTGCAACTCCATGAGGCAAGTACAATAATCATAGTATTAGACAGACGGAAAAAGTGGGGAGGAACAGACGTGGGATTACAAACCTTAACATTCAACAGGTTGTTTTCATTTCTGGGGAAAGTTTACCAGGGGATCAAAATTTTTTTGTTTCTTCATGGGGGTTAAACTTGAACACTATATATTTTATAGTTAATTGAAGATTTAATGGACTTAAAAGTTTTAAGAGTACTGCTTTACAGTTTGGCAGTCCCTGCAATGCAATGGGCAAACAAACTCTAAACTGACTTGTGACTAAATTAGTTCACTTGTAGGTTACTAACCAACTCTATTCTTCCCCTAAAACAAACACGCTAATACTTAGAAATTTTAACACATTATTGACTCATTCAATTCTTGATGCCCTACTGTATGAAGATAGTGAGCACGGTGTTAATTGAACAAATGAATTCTAGAATTATCTTGCTTTTATTATATCAACTTTTACTGCTATCCCAAGAAATTCTGGTATTTTGCTAAAAAAAAAAACAACAAAACAAAACAGTGATATTCCCATTATTTAGTTCATGAGATTAGGGACTATAAATTTAAGATTTGAAAACACGTATTTTAAGTTGCTGTAAAACTCACGTTATAAAAAAGTCTCAAAATTAAATTTTTACTTTGGGAGGGCTGCTTCGAAATATTTGGTGAAAAAGAGATAAATGGGACTTGTCACTAATTTTAATTAAAAATGGTCAAATTGGTAATTTCATATGGGTAAATTCAAATGTGATGAAAATCACAAGACATCCAAAAAATCCATAATTTCCACAACAAATAAGGCTTTACATAGTCCACAGAAAAGTCTTCACAAAAGAGGGTGGCCTCATCTATTTTGTAATATGCTTAAACTATCAACTACAACACATATTCAGCACCAAGATTTATGGTGCTGCTAGCTTTCAATACTTAAGGATGCTAATGTAACCTGATAAATCCAATCCTGGCTTTCTACAATATACTTGGTAACAACAGGCAGGAACACTGTTTCAAAAGAATTAATTCCCCAGGCCTCCTCTGGTGGCACAGCAGTTGAGCGCTGGGTTGTGAGGCTGCCTGCAGCCTCTGCAGGGCAGGTTTGATCCCATATGGCATGCAGACCTCTCCTGCCCTAGGCTGCTCCCCTCAGCAGTGTATTTAGTCACTCTGCCTGTTCTGTTCCCTGCTCTGGCTCTGGAGAATACTCTCACCTTCCCGCGCTTCTGACTGTACCCAGTACTTGTATAAATAAATCAATCAATCAATCAATCTTTAAAAAAAAAAAAAGTTAATTCCCAACACAAAAATGTCATAATTTTAAATTTTATCCCCAAAAGTGTTTTGTGTTGTTTGTTCGCTTAGCTTTTCAACCATTTTTAGAAAATGCTAAAGAACATTGTAATTTCATTAGAAAAAGTTAAAAAAACTTTTGAGTTTTTTAACTCCGAATGAGTAACCAGTCATTTCCTAGGCAGTTAAGCCTGCAGAGTAATACTGGCTTTACTGAAAGTCAGAAGCTGACTTGATTACTTCTTTAATATCGAGCACATTCACAGCCACTAGGTAAATTTATGAAAAATGTAGCTACACTAAGTATGGTACATATAAACTACAAAAGTGCTTTGAAAATATATCCTTAATTTCTGAGATTAAAAAGTCTCAAATTATTTAATGGAGTGAAAAGGTCCCCACATTTTCTGGGAGAGGAAAAAAAGAAACTCAAGTGGTGGAAATAAAAAGAGGCCTGTAGAGCCACAGTGCATTTTCCACTGAGATCCTCATTCAGAATCTTGTACTTCTTTATCAAGGTATTAAAATACAAATCAACTCAGTCACTAAAGACATAATTCTGAATCTCTTCTCATTTTTTATTTTTTTAAAAAAGACAGATTTAGGATAGTGTAAGAAATTACTAAGTTACATTTTTTAAAATCTGCCCAGTGCTACAGTAATGGAATAAATAAATAAGATTTTCTTAGAGTTCAATGTTTATAGATGTATTTGTAAAAATAAAAAGACTGAATTGGAGGACATTAAATAATGTTGATACACACCAGGAAAGGGTTCAGGCAAGGAAAGGCACATCATTTCACCACAAGAAATAAAGACCATAGTTGGAAGTTAATGACCAGCCAAGTTTTAGATCTTGCGGCAGTTTTCCTAGCACTGGAGGGTCATTATGGTGAAACCTTCCTTATGGTACTTAGCTGGAATAAATAGCTGTTGGGGAATTTTACTCTGCAACCCCAAAGTGGTGTTAAAAAGAAAGCACTCTTTAGTAAGCCTGGCGTATGAAGAGGGAAGGAGCAAAACTCTAAAACAGTTTGGTGGTACTGAAAATTCTATTGACATATTAAGAGTTTTGGTTGTTTTTTTTTTTTTTTTTTTTTTTTTTTTAGAAAGTAAAATAAAATTCTCTTATCTGGCTGAACTGGAATTCTTGCAGTTACAAATTAAGAATTTCAAGTAAATACAATATATTTTTCACTTCCTTTCTTGTAGATAGACACAATGTAAACAGCTGCCATATTTCATCTCAGATGAAGTTCTATGCCAGTATTTAGAGAAAAAGAACTTAAATAATTTCCCTCTTTTATGTAGCTTAAATCTTTGAAAATAGTACTAATACCTCTGACTGAATGGCCATCTACAATAGCAAAGGAACATAAAGTTTGGACAATGGTAAGGGGGTTTCCCAAAGAAACTGTGTTTCCAGTTGAACAGATATAGTTATATAGTGAAAAGTCTAACAGACTTTGGGTTTTGGGCCAATTTCTAATTGCTTTGGGTCAATTTCCCATTATCAATCTTCTTTCATCAACTCATGCCAACTATTAATAACCCATTTCTTTCTGTCTGAACTCTAAATCAGTATTAATTTGTTGAAAGGTAAAATCCTAGTAATCCATGTAAATCTTAGTGGTAAGAAAACTGTGTGTATAAATAAAATGGATGGATTTTCACCATAAAATAGTATATTCACACACAAAAAAGTTAAATTAAAAACAACTGGGAGATGAGGGAAAATATTAATATTAAAAAATAATAAAAATGGCAATTGTAAAGTAGGAAGCTTCCTGCTCATGCCACACGATAAGCCTTCATTAAGGTGTCCTCTTTCCGGTTGGTATGAGCGGCCCAGATGAAGAGAGCAGAAGCCATGAACTGTAAGGGAGCTGAGACACAAGCTAGGCAGAAGGACCATCCAAATTCTCCAGACACATTCTCAGGCAGCTCTAGTTTCTGGTGTAGTAGTTCAATTCCAGCAACGTAGCAACTCACTGAGCCCAAAGTAGAAAGACCTTAGAGGAAAAATTAGAAAACAGAATATAACACAGCTAAGTAAGAGCTTTTTAGGCAACATGACAGGGCAGTAATATGTGACTGTTTAAATAATAGAACTCTTTGGTTCCTAAGGCGCTGGGAAGAAGAGAAATGCAAGTATGACAAGACCCACCTGCAAGGAGATGTAGAATGCCTGTGGCAATGGTGGGATACAAACTTCGGCAGATACAAGCACAAAGTCCAATCAAAGCCCCAAAGCACATCAAACCTAGACTAACAAAAGGTAAAAGGAACTGGCAACGCCAAAGATCTGATTTTAAAAAGAGAGAAAAAGAGAAATGTCACCAGGGTTCTGACAGTTTTTTCACATGGCAATTTTGTTTATATTTTAATGAGATCTTTTCTCAAAAAGTGAGAAAGGAGTTCTTTAATATGGAGGTTTCATTTCTAAAGCATTCATCAAAAGGATGTTGTCTTGATACAAGTAAATGGATACTAACAGTAAATAATTACGGAAGGTTTACTATGTGTTAGGCACTGTTCTTTCTATACATACTTTGTGCATTAGTTTTCTCAAGAGCCTATGAAGTAGGTACTATTATTGTTGTCTCCATTTCATAAATGAAGGAATTGAGGCAAGAGGTATAAATAACTTGTACAAGGTTACAAAGTATGTGTTAGAGCCAGGATTGGAAACAAAACAGCATAGTGCTACATACAGACTAATCTATGTTTTTGGAGGGTCTCAAAACAAAGTTTACAAGTAAATCAATAGAGATTACAATGCCCTATTGAAAGAATATACATACAGCACAAAGCAGAGGATCTGATATATACTGGCAACTCAATAAATGGCAGTTTTAATGATCATAAATTCCCTCAACAACATAGAAAGAGCTGAAAGTTTTATGAAGCATTCCATTTTTTAATTATTTTAATTAGCAATGTATTAATAGTAACCAATCAAAATTCTAACTTTTAGTTCTGGTTTTATTCTCTGGAACTATGTAATTCCTTTCTCTAACATTCCTTTTCAAGCTCTATTAATAATAAATTTCTTATGTATTCTCAATTCAAAAAAATTAAATACTTGCAATTTACTCATGACATGGCCATTCTTCTAGGTAAGCCTCAGTGAGCCTCTAAAAATCTAGAGACTAGGTCCAAATATCGTGCTGGTATTTCCTGGACAGCCTGAGCATGAAGGAATGCAATACTCCTAATAAATATTTTCATTTGTTTTTGACATCTCCACTTTTGTTATGATCACCTAAGACTGTACTACCACTTTTGGCAGGCCTGACACAGATGATTCATATAGAGATTGCAGTCAACTTTTTTCACATATCCCTTTCTGAACTCAGGTAGCTGAAGCGTTTAATTCAAATATCAGAATTTATTACATTCCGATTAAATTTACTCTTAATTATATGGACTCATATAATATCATTTGGGATCTGGAGTCTGTCACCCAATGTACTAGCTGCCTCTCTCAACTTTATATTCACAAATTTGCTAAGCATGAATCTACCTTCTAAAATAAGTTATCAACAAAGCTGAGTTCATATTAGAGATCTTAATTCAAGAGGCACTAAATCACCTTGCTCCAACAACAGACTTCCATAAAAAGCAAATAAAATTATTTCCTCTTTTCCTCCAATTGTTCTGCTAGGATCAAAGTACTCACAGGTCCGAAGCAGATCGATTCCACTATTGTGGTTTCCAGGATCAACAAATTTCACCATGAACTGCTCATTTAGTGTAAAACTTGTGCATTTTGTGATCACATCAAATGACTCTGAAACAAGAATAACAATAACAGCTTGTTGTTTTAATAAACATTTAGTAATCATCTCTTTCAATAATTATTCTCTAAATAAAAAGTGATACAGAAAGATATTCCCAGAGAAGTCAGAATTCTTTTTGGCCATGAGTGACAGGCAGGATTCAATGTCCAATGGATGCCAGCACAGTGGCAGTCTTAAAGACATGGGCTCAAGGAAGGAATAAAAAAAAAATTAGGAGCAATAAAATGAGTGAGAATAGAAATGTAATGTAAGAAGACTATGTAAGAAGGAAGGGACAAAGACTGAAACAACTGATCTTCTCCCTAAAACCTTCTGCACCAGTCATCACCCCCACCTTAGGTAATGTCAAACTATCCTCTTAGTTTCTCACTCATTCTTGTCCACATGTATCCCATCAGGAAATCCCAGAGGCTCTACCTTCAAAACATACCTGGAATTCAGTCACTGCTCAGTGCTACCAGTATGATCTGATTCACAATCCTCTCTCACCTGAATTAATGCAATCAAGTGCTCCTCTACCTCCTAACTAATCTCTTGGCTTCCTTTTTTGCCTGGTATTTGTCAGTTTTCAACACATCAGCCTAGATGAACAGATTATCTATTTCTCTTGTGTTCAAATCAGACAGTCCCCCCACTGGTTCCATCAGTTTAGAGTAAAAACCAAGATCCTCTTCATGAGTAGAGAATCTGACATGATCGGCCTTATTCCCACTCTCAGAGTACTTCTCTGACCACATAACCAACTCTCTCCCTTTGTTCCTCCATTCCAGCCCAGTGTTCCTTGCATATTTCAGGCAAGTTCCCATCATAAGGCCTTTGCTGTAATTGTTTCCTCCAACATAAATTGATGCCCTATGCCTCCACAATTAACCCACATGGTCAACTCCCTCAACTATAACAAGTCTTTACTCAAAGGGTATCTTCTTGTTGAAGCCTATCTTGACTATACTATTGAAAATCCTAATTCACGCCCACCAACCCCTTTCCCTACATATTTTTAAATCCCCTTTATTTAGCTGTATTTCTCATAGAATGTGTCATCTTTTAACATACTATATAAATTATTATTTTGTTTATACTTATTCTGTTTATTGCCTATTACTCTCCTTACTAGAATGTTAGCTCCCCAGGAATAAGGATTTTTGGTTTTTATCCTGATGTACTCCAAGCTACCAGGTTCTGGAACATGGAGGCATGCAATAAATGTCAGTTGAATGAGTGATAAATGATTGGTAAGATTCATATAGTTAGCGCGCCTATGCTCTCATACATAGAATTGAACGTTTTGCAATGAATTTTTCACTGTTTCCAAACTATTTTTTTCCATATAAAATCACAACTATCTTTTTTTTTTTTTCTGAAGTTAAACAGTTTATCATTCTTATGGTGTATGGTAACTCAAATTTGTCGTGCTGTCATCTGAATATAGTACTTTCCATTAATAAGCCAAAAAAAGTAGTTTTAACAGAAACAAATTGTAACAGTGTCCCCTACGAAGAGCTCTAAAGTTTCCATTTCAATAAATGAAAATTTTTAAATGTTAAAAAGTCTTGTAAAGTAAACCTAAAAACAATTTCTTAGGTTTATTTTTTTTTTAAACTTCTACAATCCATATTTTTAACCTACAAACTGTCAAGCTTGTTGTAAAACAATCTCAAATACGCACAGATTTAAATATAGAGCTCACTAAATTATATCCACTGAGGTTAAGGCAGCAAATGTACTATCTACTAAAACAGCGCTAGCACACCAAGGACTGTCAATTCATATTTGTTCACTTGATTTTGGATACTTGTCCTTTTATGAGTTATCAAGTATTTAAAGTCGTCCAATGCACTTTTCCAATTATTTCCTCATAATATGTATAAGATTAAAAAAATTTAATGAGTGGGTAAATAAGTACAAAGATTTAAAATGGCTTTCTCAAGGTAAGTATAGTTACTCATCCAGCCAGTATTAATAAATTACCATGGTAATTGACGGAAGTTAGGGAGGGAAGGTGAGGGGATAGTAGAGATGCACATGATATCTTTAGGGAAAGGAAAAATGCACATACCTGCTTATACACAACTGGGCATCACCTGGTCACTTTATCTATTATTGAGTAGCAAAAGGAGACAGAAATTAAAATAACAGAAATACCTGTTCTTTCTGGTGGACTATACCAATACACGTTTTGGGGTACAGTTATACACCGTCGCCACAATCCCATTGTGCCATTATATCGGAAAAGTGCATCATTGTAAGTCTTTTCATCTGCCTCATCGCTATCAAATTCATTCCATATGCTTTTGTTCAATTCACTGGAATTTTCTTGAACCGGACTTCGATATTCATACCAGAAGTCTGTGCCAATTGAGGCTGCCATGTAGATGGTGGAAATGAGGCTAAGCACACAAGCAATTACAAATGCTGTAGCAAAACGGTTATCCATTCTGGCATTCAGACTGCTCTGTTTAAAGTTGAAGAAAGAAGAAAAGTTAGACTTCAAGGATAAATAGAGTTTGAAAAGTATTACCTCAAAATTACCCTTTATTCCCACCCCTTGTTTTTTTAAAGTAATATATATAATCATTAAGGAATTAAATAAAAAGCAAGCAGATTCTTAATTAAATTCAAAACAAAACTCATTATCAGGAAAAATGCTCACATACCCAGGATGCTACGGAGACAGAGGTCTTGTTCTCTAGTCTATCACCTGCACACTAAAACAGACAACACTGAAATGGACATACACATTACAGATACAAACAATAGACATGCCCAGAGTCAGGAATGAACTGGGCATGAATTGTTAATTGCAGATTGAATTTTTATACAAGCTGCAGAGTATTAAGCCTTCTGGGTTAGAATGTTAAAAGGGCATAGGAAAAGGAAGCAGAGGAAGTCGGCTCCTCCCAGATTTCTCTGAAGAGGTAAACCTTCTAAACAAGGCTAAGAGTCAGGATCTATTTGGAAGACACAGTTGAAGATGTTTGTTAATTCAGAAGGAAAGGTCGCTCCAGGTGCACAGACTAGCAAAGAGAACAACAATATATAATAATGCTAGATAGCAATCTGCCCTTAATCCATTAAAGCTAAGCCAAACTCCTTTACACTGCCCAAATTCTTCACTCTGTCTGCTCTCCCCATTCCTTATTCTTTTGAACTTCCTCACTGCAAACTAAATGTTCTCTCCTTAACCTGAATGAAAACTCTGGACTGGGCTGAAAGAAGAAAAAAAAAAAAAAAAAAACCACCACCACTCCCAGGCGTAAATAGGTGTCAACGACGGTAGTAAATGGCCGCAGTAAAATGACTCAAGGCGGATCAAGCTGAATCAAGCACTTCGAGTATATACTGTGACCACACAAAACACCTTACAAGAGCGCACGAAAACAGGCTCGCAACCGGTTGCTGAGTTTGGAAGAAGGGAAGTGACTCAGAGAGATCAGGGCAATTGCAATAATTAACGATAACTCCAGAAGTTGCGCTTGTATTTTTATTCCTATTAATCCTCTTTCATCCTGGAGCTTCTCAAATGACCTTAAAAGGTCCCGATGCCGGGAGCGGCGGGTCGCCCAGGCCGGACACCCGGCTCTGCCACCACGCAAGGCGCAGGACCTGGTCCAAGTGGACCCCGGCCCAGGCGGGGCGGTCCGGCGCGGCTCCCCGCCAGGGGCCCCCGGGGGGCCCACCAGGCCCCTCCCCAGAGCCCTGGGCCGCCCCGTCGCCCCAAAACCAGCCCGGCCCGTGGCGGCGCTGGGGGCGGGCACCCTCCGTCAAACCGCTGGAAATGTCGAACGGCTACGCGACCCCCGCCCGCCGACGCCGGCCCCGCTCACTCACCGCCCATCCTCCTGCTCCGCCTGCTTCACCCTCCAGCTCAGACCACAGCACCCTACTCTCCCCGCGCCTCCTCTGACGCACTTCCCTGCAGAGCCCGCCCCCTCCATAACTCCCGCGCCTCCGCCTCCGCCTCCAGCCCAGGCCAGGCTGAGGCCCGGGGCCGAGGGGGGTTGTGGGAGTTGTAGGAGGGACGGAGAGAAAGCTGCGGGAGGTGGCGGACGGCATGCCCGGAACCTCGCGCGGCGCCTTGTGGGAAATGTAGTTCAGCTCCGCGGGAAAGTCAGCGAGAGGGAACTCTAGGGTTGTGGCTCAGTGCAGTTTATGACGGAAGGGGGAAGGCCTGTTGAATAAAGGCTGCGTCCCGCCCTTCACCGCTAGCCTTATATTATTGTAACTCATATAACTCAGTCCTTACTTTTCTCAGTCCTGTGCTTTTCCAATCACGCCACCCCACCTCTACATATGTTAACAGCAATGAGGTTATACTTTTGAAATAATAATCCATTTATTTCCTCTCCCACAACTTCACTCTAATTGGAACAGATAGTCTTTCTGGTTTTTTTGCTGAAGTTAAGGCCAAGAATAATGTGACTTGACAGACAGTGTCCATATAGAATGTAATGATATTGTGTTTCATATGATTTGTATCTGTGGTTGTATTCTCTTTTGATAGTAACACTAGTTCTCTTTATTGTAGTAAAATTTTCTTTTAAAAGAAAATATTAAATTAATGATAATACTGAGGATACCAGCTATTTCAGAAAGCATAAATAAAAATAAATAACTCAATATTAAATAAATAAATAGTCGTGAATAAAAAAATTGTTTATGTGGTATGAAAAAGATTCAATTTGAAGGAACATTACCTTAAGCAGATACAGTCATGGACAGCCTGGATTGC
Organism: Talpa europaea; assembly: GCF_964194135.1. Lineage (NCBI taxonomy): Eukaryota > Metazoa > Chordata > Mammalia > Eulipotyphla > Talpidae > Talpa > Talpa europaea. Next base: position 85,175,026 of record NC_140070.1, read on the forward strand.
AGATGACTGTGTGGCATAAAGGCAACAAAATCATTGCAAACCTTCAAGTTTGCATGGAAATTCATGGATAGGAAGCAGGATCATCTTAGCAATGAGGTGTGTGGACTCACAAATGTGTCTTGATACCAAGAAATGATGGATTTCTAGAAAGGTACCAAACAGACAGCTGACTCAAGGAACAGAAGGACTCTGGAATCCTACCTCATCCACCAATGCCTTGGAATTTAGCAGAGGTACAGGAGAAAGGTGGGAACTCCAAATTTACATAAAATTTCTATTACCCTGAAAGATAGAAGGTATATCTTTTTTCTATCTGTAATTATGTTTCTTTCACCTGAGTTGGCAAACTGATAGTCCTATCCAGTACATAAATAAAATGAGATAATAGCCAAATGTAATATACAAATCTAACTGAATTTTCATATAGAGTTCCTAAACATTAGAGAACTTTGTCAGCAGCACCACAGTCCCTTGTGCTCTTCCCTCCCCTGCTTTGACCTCTCTCCCCTGATGTATACCTCAGATCTATGGTCAGTTTATAAGACACATTTGACTCACCAGTTTAGTATGGACCTGGAAGTTCTGCTTGTTTGAGGTTGCGACCATTGTCACCCATCGAACACAGAGGACTTGAACCATATCAGCATATCCAGCACTACTATCACCAGATTGGGTTCACAGAATACATAAATCATGTCATAAAAGGTAGATTTTTCTGGGGAGACATGTAAGGCAGGATGACTCTTTCAATGATGTCTGAAAAGAACCTACCACGCACACACAAGATACATTTATTATTTTTTTTTAAGATTTGTTTATTTATGCTTACAAGTGCTGGGGCACAGGCCAGAGATGTGAGGGAGGAAGGGCAGTGAGAGGATCCACCAGAGACAGAGTGGGGGACAGAGCAGGCAGACTTACTGAAATACACTGCCGAGGGGAGCAGCGGGCGAGACTGGAGAGGTCTGCCTCGCCATGTGGGTTTCTCCCTGGCCGGGGATCAAACTCATGCTGCAGAGGCTGCGGATTGCTTCATAGTGTGGTATTTAACCCCTTGCGCCACGAGGGAGGCCCTATTATTATTTTTTTTAATGTATTTATTTTCTTACATCAGTGTTAATTTTTGGACAGTATTTGATTTCTCCCCTCAGGTGTAGTCTCCATAGTTCTCCCACCACCAGCCTAAGCAGCATGCAAGAAGCTAGAAACAGTGGGAAATGCAGATGGACATGGAAAAAAGAGGAAAGCTATATGCATTCTGATTAGAAAAGATACAGCAGCACAGTCCTTTGCTTCAACAATAAACAGTAATCATGGAAAATGGAAGCTGTCCAAGAAGTTTGTGAAAAATCTCTATTCACTGGAAATGACTCAAAATTCAAACATGATGCAGCTCAAATTTACAAGCATTTATTGACCACTACTGAATGACAGAGAGTGTTCTGGGTACCAAGGACTTAAATATAAACTGACTTTTTGTAATATACAACCTATATCCAGACTAAATCAACTATTGTGAAGAAGCCTAAAGTGTATGTGTCTAGAATAACATCATTGCTGTTTACGTAAATATGAGTTATGAAAGGAAATGATTCAGCAAGTGAAATGGGGGAAATCTGGTAATAGCAAAGAGATGCCACTTCATTTGTTATGATATATTATGTCACTTTGTGCTAGATTCTCCAAGTTTGTCTCAGAAAATAACAGTGAAATCTGTGAATGTAAGCATATCCTTTAAACTGAACTATTTAAATGATTATACACTTTATGATACACAAATAAGAAATGGACAAGAGAATATTTATAACAAATGTACATGTAATCACTGTGATTGACAAGATTCACAAAAAGCAAATAGCTGGCTTCATAATTTTCTTTACTCTTGGGACTTATCAGCTAAGCATCTATGAATAGAGATTTCTTTGTACTCTACTATAAATTAACACAGCAGATTTGAGAATTCCTACCTAAGATGGGGGCCAGAATATGAAAGGGAAGAAGCTGAAGTAATATCTCATATTATTAGTTAGGATGACTGTATTCACACAAAACTATCTACTTGTGAAGAAGAAACCTCGGGCCTCCCCGGTGGCGCAGCGGTTGAGCGCTGGGTTGCGAAACTGCGCGCGGCCTTTGCGGCGCCGGTTCGATCCCCGGCTGCTCCCCGGCCACCGGAGGAGGGTCCCACATGGCGCGCAGACCTCTCCTGCCGCCCGCTGCTCCCCTCAGCAGTGTACTTCGGTCCTTCTGCCTGCTCTGCTCCCCGCTCTGGCTCTGGTGAATTCTCTCACCCTCCCGCACTTCTGACTGTATCCAGTGCATGTATAAACAAAACAAACAAACAAACCAGCAAAACAAATAAAGCATGCCTCTATTAAAAAAAAAAAAAAAAAAAAAAAAAGAAGAAACCTCAAGTTACGCCTAGGAGAGATGATAATGAATTCACACAAGCACATGTCTCAATGGACAAAATCTTACTCTTCCACATTCTTCAATATCTGACCCAATTCTAAACATATCTCAAGAACTGGGATGCAGAATATGGAGGAAACAGAACAGAGTTCTAAATTAATTCCTAAAATTTTGTGAGATCCAGGCTAGAAGATTTATACAAAGTTCAAATTTAGAGGTAACTCTTTAACTTTTTTAAAAGACAGCAAAAATAATGACAAAGCATAACATATAAAGTTGATTACCTTATGAATTAGAACAGTTTCTAAATATTAGTGTGATTAAGAAACAACTTGGATGCTTGTAAGCAGTAAGGTCCTAGACTCACTCCTAATGACTCCTTTTCATTATACCTGAGAGAGTTCAGACAGCTACATAGTGTTTAGAGGGTGCTCCAGCTGGCTCTAATGTGGTTAATGTCATCTGGCATCCACTGTTTTAAAACAAAGACTTTGAAAGTCCAAAAAGGCATTAGTAGGGTAACTGCTATTTGCTAGAGTCCAGAGAGAGAGCAACAGAGAAACAAAGAGGAGGGAGTATAGCAGGCAAGGATAATTTTTTTAACATATTAATTATGAATAAAATAAAAATTCACCAGGTCAGATGACAAAAACAACTAGCCGCATGAAATAAGGTAGTAATTTATAAGCAATATCGTGAAAGTTCTTAGAAAATACAAGGGTAGAAGCTATTGATTCTGCCAGGGATATGGAAGGAAAGCTGGGTGTTTTTCTGAGAAAACAATTTTTAAGAGTGCCAGAATATGCTATATTTTAGTGACTGATATTTAGATCCTACTTTTTTTTTGCCTTCACCCTGATTATACTGCTTTTTAATATGACATCACTGCTGTTTTTGAGTTTTGATCTATGTGTAGGTGGTTATTGTTAGTAAGCTCATGTTTATCACAAAGATCATTCAAAGTCCTAAAAATGACCCTTGTCCTGAGTTTAGAATTATGACCTCCCCTAGTTTTCTAATAGCCTTATACTCTTTGCAATATTAAAAGCTTAATACTATGCTATTTGATCCCTTTTTGGGTTCAAAATATTTGTTTTCTAGCTTGGGTCCCAAGATAGACTTGATTCTTGATGAATCTTCCTGTATTTCAGCATTTTACTGTGAATTACCATATCCCAAAATAACCATATATGAAAAAACAAATAATTTTGTCTACTGCTGTTTCAGAGTTTGCTAAGGAAATCAAATTTATTTGAGATAGCTTATATCAGCAACAACTTTTTTAATTAATTTATTTTTCATTTTAACATATATCATTTAAAAAAATTTAAAGACTATTTGCTTCCCCCCACCCCCTCAGATTGAGTTCCCATAGAATTTCCTTCACCAAGGCACCTGGGCGCCATCACCAGAGTCCCCTGTGCTCCTCCCTCCCTCTGATCCCTCTCCCTCCTCCTCCCCTGAAATATATCTCTGGTTTATAATTGTCTGTTTTTGCTTTGTTGTGTTTTGTACTGTTATTATTTTTTTTTTACACTGATGTCTTATTGGGTTCCCCTATATTCCTGTTATAAGTGAAACCATCCGATATTTTTCTTTTTCCTTCTGGCTTATTTCACTGAGCATAATTCCTTCTATCAGCAACAACTTTTGAATGTTAAAAGAAAATGAAGGTCTACAGGGGCCTCCCCGGTGGCGCAGCGGTTGAGCGCTGGGTTGCGAAGCTGCCTGCGGCCTCTGTAGTGCCGGTTCGATCCCCGGCTGCTCCCCGGCCACTAGAGGAGGGTCCCACATGGCGCGCAGACCTCTCCTGCCGCCCCCTGCTCCCCTCAGCAGTGTACTTCGGTCCTTCTGCCTGCTCTGCTCCCTGCTCTGGCTCTGGTGAATTCTCTCACCCTCCCGCGCTTCTGACTGTACCCAGTGCATGTATAAACAAAAAAAAAAAACAAACAAACAAATAAAAAAAAAAAAAAGCCTCTATAAAAAAAAAAAAAAAAAGAAAATGAAGGTCTACAGAATAAATGTATGACCAAATTTTTTCTTTCAGAGTATGATCATGAACTCTTTTTCATTATTTTTGAGATATTCTAAACTTTTTTTTCAAACATCTTAAGCCCAGAATAATTTTATCTTCTTAAATGCTAAAAGACCATCTAGTTGCTGAATGGAAAATCTAATATTACAATTAAAGAACAAATACAAATATATGTATATTTATACTTTACATTATACTTTATTTTTAATTGTACATATATACATATATATGATTGGTAATTTAATACACACATGCACACATACACATATATAATGTTTAAATATTTATGTTTACCCCATCAATCATGTTCAAATAAATATTGTCCTACTTCAAACTACTTAACAAAATGACTTACTTCATTAAACATTTAAGATTTATCCAGTGGAAAGATTTCTACCCCAGAAATTTGAAAGGGTTAATTAGTTTTTCTCATCTGCCTCCTATACTTAGTGGAGGATACATCCCCCATGAACAGCAAAGAGCTGTCAGGGTCCAGACCCGTAAATCAAGTGACTGCCCCTCGCTCTTCCTTGATTTAGACTCACATGCCTGGGACATGTGACGTGACGTTAGTCCATATCAGGAAACAGAGCGGAGGGAGTACTGCAGGCAGGAAAATTCTTTTCAACATATTAAACATGAAAAAAAAAAATTCACCAGACAGGACTTCAAATATTTTGCCATTACATTTTCATCTACAGGCATATATTCTTCTAGCAATAGTAATATCAACCTGAAACTGTAATCTTGGAGATTAAGTGGGAAGGGGAGAAGAGTGTAAGAGAGCTTTGAGCCACTTCAGCCAGTAAAGAACTGAATAAATGGAATCAGTTTCAGATTCTGTTACATTTTATTATGGACTTCTTAATATGAAAAGGAACATATGACAGAAATATACAAAAAGATCCTTTTCACTCTAGCCTTCTTCTTAAGTGTTTTGATTGAATGAAAAATCTCCCTTTCATAGTGTCCATACTGGTAACGTTATTATAATGTCATTTAATTTTTGTATGTCTCTTAGTCAGTTACTCCAAAAGTGAAGCTCACTGATGTGTGGAGGTACTAATGACAAACTACAGGGGAAAAGCTAACAACTCATTCTAAAAAGATGTGAAAAAGAGAAGTTTAGAGGGAAGGTTGAATCTGAGAAACAATTGTTATTTTAGAATTAATAGAGGAAAACTAGTCAAGGATGTTAGTTCTAACATCCTGGTTGAACTACAATAGCAAATAAGAGGGTGAAATAGCAACTTGTGATTTTTAAACCTATGTTTGTAAGTTAACATAAATAACAGCAATGCCTATAGTTAAGCCTCATTGAATTCACCCTTGCTTATTATACTGGATTATAGAAACAAGAATTTTCTTAATCAAAAAACAAGCAAACAAAAAACTAACATTGCCAAAGCAGCTACCATGTGCAAGGTGCTGTGTTAACTGTAGTGGAATTTTTTTTTAAATAATAATGAAAGCACAAGACATGGTTCCAGACTTCCAGGGACTTTTAAAAGCTTATGGAATGAGACAGAATAGATTATATATGAGCCGAAAGAGCCAGATAGGAAATAGGAGCAATTTCACATCCTGATTGGAATTGTGTTTGCCACAGATGTGGATTGATATGATTTGGAAAAGGCTTCAATCACTTTTTATGCAATGGAATACTAATTTTCTCCACATTTCATCAATGATATATATAAAAAGAGTGTCTTCATCATGATCACCTTAAACCTCTCAAAGTAAAATGGTATTCTATTTGTAAAACAGCAGGCTAGAACTAAAGAAATCCTAGTGTCAGAAAAGCAATGAATGCCTTTCAAATAGCTGAGGGGAAAAACTATTTCATTTACTAATTTTTGGATTTAAAAAAAAAAAACAAATTGAATACCTTGAAGAAAGAAGGCAGAAAGCACCTCAGTTTCATGGGCAAATGCAAATAGAGTAAACCACAACCACAATAACCCAATACCAATCAGGGTGGTGCTCTTTGTGAGGATTGGTAGAAACTAAATTTTTTAATCTCCGTTTTGTGCTTGCTTTAAGTTCTTAAAAGGGGGTGGGGAAGGCAGGAACTGTATAAAGGAAGCTGTCTTGAGATTTCTAAAATTCATACAAAAGCTTCATAGATAAAGCAGCTTGCCAGATTTGGCACCTGATCTTTAGTGATGGACCCAGAAGAAACCACACTTTATTTGGATTATCCCTATGCGACCAGCCCAAATCCTGATGTTGAGGAGACCCTCCTCTATGTTTATTATAAATCTGTCTTCCTCTCCATCTTTTACACAGCTGTGTTCCTGATCGGAGTGTCAGGGAACCTGATTCTCATGAGTGCGTTGCATTTCAAACAGGGCAACAGAAGACTGATCGACATCTTTATCATCAACCTAGCTGCCTCTGACTTCATTTTCCTCATCACTTTGCCTCTCTGGGTGGATAAAGAAGCATCTTTTGGCCAGTGGAGGACAGGCTCCTTCCTATGCAAAGGCAGCTCCTACATGATCTCCGTCAACATGCACTGCAGTGTCTTCTTGCTCGCCTGCATGAGTGTTGACCGCTACCTAGCCATCATGTGTCCAGGTCTATCCAAGAAATTCAGAAAGAGAGAATTTGCGTATAGAGTCTGTGCCAGCGTCTGGTTTATCTCCTGCCTCCTGGGATTGCCTACTCTTCTGTCCCGGGAGCTCACCTTTCTGGATGAGAAGCCATATTGTGCAGAAAAGAGGGCTACGCCAACTAAACTGACTTGGGCCCTCGTGGCCTTAATTGTCACCTTTTTTGCCCCGTTGGTGAGCATTGTGACCAGCTACTGTTGCATCACAAAGAAGCTGTGCACCCATTACCAGCAGTCAGGAAAACAAAACAAAAAACTGAGAAAATCCATAAAGATCATCTTCATTGTTGTGGCAGCCTTTGTCTTCTCCTGGCTACCCTTCAATATTTTCAAGCTCCTGGCCATTGTCGCTGGGTTGCAGCAAGAGCTCAACTTGTCCCCAGCTTTTCTCCAGCTGGGCATGGAGGTGAGTGGGCCGTTAGCATTTTCCAACAGCTGTGTCAACCCTATTATTTACTATATCTTTGACAGCTACATCCGCAGGGCCATTGTGCACTACTTGTGCCCTTGTCTAAAGAACTCTGACTTTGGGATCAGTACCGAGACATCAGACAGTCACCTCATTAAGGTTCTCTCCAACTTTGTTCATGAGGAGGATTTTGTCAGAAGGAGGAAGAGGTCTGTGTCTCTCTAAAAGGCACAGTGACATTTCAAACTCTGCTGGTGTATTGGAGGGTTAATTTGAGTCAGTGACAAAGGAAAAAAAGAAGTATTGCTGAAAGTATTCCTGTTTCATAAATATAAGGAAGAGTTATTTTGTAAACAGATGACTGAAAAGTCCCTGTGTTTATGGATATAATTAGGTCCCGTGATTTTTTTTTTTTCAGTTAAGTGGCCTTAACCAGTCAAGTTTACTGGCAAGTTGACCCTTGCCAGTCAAGTTTACTAGGTAAAATACCACTTCTATATATGTCCTGGAGCTCTACAATAAAGACTCTGCTTGGACTGATTCTTTTTTTAATTCATGATTGTGCATATACATTCAGCGCCTTTCCTCCCTCAGGAACTGTGGTACCTTGGCACATGCCATCCTTTGTACTGAGCTCCAAATAGGACTACATTTAAAGGATTCACTGCCTGCTTTCATCTGGTGAGAAATGTGGTGGCAATGCAGGTAGCAAAAAATATAATATAGCTGTGCTCTGCAATTAACTGTTCCTAAGTAACAAAGTAAGATTCTGGCCTTATGGTGATTCACCCTGTGCCTTATCTTTCACCCTGTGCCATTCATAATTACTTTGGACTGGCAAAAAACAAACAAATGGAACTTCATAATTTGGGATTTTATCAGCTAGTTTTCTAAAGTATTTTAACAAGTAAGCATAGGGCAAGGTTTGACCTTTATTTTACTTGTAAGATGTCTAAGTAGATATGTAGCTCATTATAATGGTATAGTAACTACTTTGCAGTGGGATTTTACTGTGCTCTTTTGTTTTCATCAACTGTATAAATTACGATATGACTTTGCTTTAATTATATGTTTTTAATTACCCTGTTATCTTGTCATCAAATGAAAATGTTACTAATAATATAATTGGAGTCATCAATTATACATGAATTGCTACACCCTCATGTAAAACTATTAGTTTGCTTTTGAATTAAAATGTTAGTGCTACACAGTCTCTATAGCGTCATTTGCCTTGTGTATATAATTTTAAGATTTGATCCAGTGAAATAGGAAGACAAGATACAATGCATTCAGCTGAAGTGAGAAATCTATAATGAAGATGTTATTGGTGTTTCATATACATTTTTCCAAACAGAGAGACCTTCCTAAATTCCTTTACCCAATAAATATTTATTGAACCAACTTGCACCTATATTCCTTTTAAAGACTTTGAAGTGCAAAACATGTATTTAGTGTCAACCACAAAAGGTTCTGCAGCAAATACAGTATTGTAAACATCTTTTGAAGTTTTAATGTCAATGTGACATTATTGAGCTATGATTTCCCCCCCACTGGTGACTCAAATGAATTACCATTTTACTTCTAAACATTGTTTGAAAATCAGAGAAAGCTTAGATACTTTTCAGAGGTAAGGTAATTCAAGCTCATCCTATGTCATGTATTTTTTACAATAAAAGAATCCTTGATCAAATATTAGGCATCTCTTATAATCTATTTAAAAGTTAGTGCAGCAGACCTCTTCTGGCTCGCCTGCTGCTCCCCTCAGCAGTGTATTACAGTCAATCCACCTGTTCTGTTCCCCACTCTGTCTCTGGTGAATCCTCTCACCCCTCCAACTCTGGCCTATACCCCAGTTCTTCCATGCATAAATAAATAAATAAATCTTTTAAAAAGTAAAAACACAATTACTAATTCTGAAAGTTATTTCCTTTGAGAATTGCTGTCTTTACAAAATAGTCCAATCAATCAGCTATGTATTTGTTAGGAAACAAGAAGATCTGGGTTAACAGATTTAGCTTCTTCTTAAATGCTGGGAAATTGAACAAATCATTTTAATACCTAAAAGTAGTTGGTAATATCTATCTCAATAGTATTCTCAAAGATATTGTAAGACTAATAAAATAAATAAAAGATATTTTAAAATATGGGATAAAAAGTTACTATATGAAGCAATTAGTTTCTATTATAGTTGAATGTTTCTTAATTTCCAAATTAGAATAGGTGATAGTTCGTAATCATTCTCATTTAACAAATATTGAGGCTGTCTTACTTCTGTGTCTTCCTTTTACTTTTTGCTGAGAATAGTTAAAATAATATCAAAGAAAAAAATTGTACTTTTTAATCTTTATATAGATATACTAATTTTATGCCTTAAGAGAATCTTAGTGTATTCATAATGTACCAATGATAGAAGGAGAGAGGTATTATTTTACAGATTGTATAATTCTGACAGAAAAAAAGTTCAAAACCTGACTCAGTTGGTATGCTACTATGCCATATATGGATTCCTCTAGTATGAAATGTAATTTTCATCTTATAGCACTGAAAAGTTTATTATAAGTTATTTTTGTCAGGTCTAATTTTGCATATTATAAGGCCATAATACTTCCCCATTTTTAATATGAATAAATTCTATTTCTGTATGTATATAGATTCAGATATATGGGGAAACATCAACATAAACTTTTCAAGGTTTTTATTATCAAAGTTAAATTACCCTGAGGGTGACTTTGTGGTAATTCAGTGTCATGATAAAGAAATTGACACATTGCCACAAAATTATGGAAAACTGATTTGACATCTTAATGTAATCATACTTTTCCAGCTACATCCAAAGTTAGAAGCACAAAATAAAATTTAATAAGAGTAAATTTATAAGAAAATCACTGCCGGGCCTCCCTGGTGACGCAAGGGTTTAAACACAGCACTGTGAAGCTATCTGCAGCCATCCCTGCCAGCCAGGGAGCAACCCACATGGCATGGCAGACCTTTCCTCTCTCACCCACCTGCTGCTCCCCTCAGCAGTGTATTTCAGTCAATCAGCCTGGTCGGTTCCCCACTCTGTCTCTGGTGAATCCTCTCACCCCCCACCCCTCTGGCCTATACCCCAGTTCTTGTATGCATAAATAAATAAATCTTTAAAAAAAGAATAAAGTCATTGCTGGTTAACATTTTTTTTTCTCATCTTTTCAAACAGTTCAAAGCTACTGCCAGGATCTTAATGACAAATATTAAAGGATAGAAATTTACCAAGCATTTCTGAAATAATTTGTCTTGAACTTAACATAGAAAAGCTCTCCATTAAAACCTGGTGAGGATGTTGTCTGATAATTCATAATTAATTTTATAATACATATGCACATTGAAAGATTAAAACTAACCTGATATTCCTGGAGTCCCTGAATTTGTCCACTCTGTCAAGTCAAAAGCATCTCTGGTGAATCTAAGTGAAAAGAATAGTTTTAAAGGAAAAGGATGTGCGTGACTGAGAATAGAGTATTACTTGGGGTCACAAGTTAATTTTTAAATAGGTACAGAAATGCACAGAATGATGGTAAGTTGAGTAAAACGAATCTTCCTCTATGATTCATCTTGACTCCTCAAATCATTCTCTATTCTCCCTCGAGATCTCAGAAGTCAGAAATGACTTGTCAAATGTGCATGCCACAGGGAAGTCTCAGTTTTCCTGCACAGCTCATTCACAAAAGTCAAACCATAGTAAAATAATTACAAATATACTTCTAAAAAAGTTACTGGTGGAGTCTGCTAGCAAGATGATGGCCTCCTGCCCCAGGAGAGAAAGAAGTGCCATTCAGAGAGAAAGCAAGAGGACTTTTCTTACTACCAGAGTGTTTGTAAATGGTCGTTGGATTTTGCCTTCCACAGAGTTTGGTGTGCATTGGATTTTCCCTTGCAGATATCTGTTCTTATTTTAAGTTCTTTTCTTTGAATCAATTTTTTGTGTATTTTAGTTCTACAAGTAAATTTTACATGTAAGTGTGCAGGGAAAAATGTAGTGCCAGTAACTTGATTTTACATTGCAGATATAAAAATCCACCTTAAGGCCCTCCCTTGTGGTACAAGGGGTTAAGACAAAGCATTATGAAGCTAACCACAGCCACAGCCGTTGCAGCACAAGTTTGATCCCTGGCCAGAGAGGTGACCCACATGGCTCAGCAGACCTCTCCTGACTCGTCCGCTGCTCCCCTCAGCAGTGTATCTCAGTCAATCTGCTGTTCTGTTCCCCACTCTGGCTCTGGTGAATCCTTTCACCCCCCCATACCTCTGGCCTGTACCCCAGTTCTTGTATGCATAAATAAATAAATCTTTAAAAAAAATCCACCTTAGGGTGAGTTACTCTTAGTGAAAATTCTTTTGACAAGTTAAATCACAGAGAAATGTAAGCTCACTTCAAATGTCCATTTATTAATCTAAGAGTACAAAGAAGTATTCTGTTAGTTGCAGATATTATTAAACTAAAAAATTCTTGGCTTACATATATGAATACTAAATTTCTAAGCACCAAATGCAATTTAGAATTACAATGAAACTTTCTTGAGTTGGCAACATGGGTATAGTTGAATGTGCTTAATTTATACAAGTGGGCTATTGAAAGGATTTATGATACAAAGTTCGTATTTTTTGTAATTAAATGCAAACTTAGTAAAGGATGTCATCAATCTGACAATATTCAGTGATTTTTTTATTTGCTAATTGAGAAAATTGAATAATCAGCTTGTTTCCATGTTGATAAGAGTGAGGTTTCGCCTATGAGTACTTCATGTTGATCAGCACTGATGGAAAAGTTAACATTTTTATTTGTCAGCTGCTATCAATTCTGATAAGAAAGATTTTATGTCCAGGTTACTATCAGTTCAAAATGAAATACTAAAGGTTTTTCTTGCTCAAATACTTCAATCTCTATAAATATGCTCTCCCATTTACTCTTAGCTATATACAAGACTGAAGATATGATATTCTACTGATGTTCTTAGACCAAATAAAATTTTGTGCATCAAAAATGGTGCATCTAAAGACTTCTATTTTTTTAAAATTTTTCTGTATCAGTCTTTAGCAAGCAACTCTTTTCTTTTCCTTGCAGAACATAAACCTCTTGTTTAAAAACTTGTCTATTGCAAAACTCACAAATTTCAAGTTTGCAAATTCTAGCATAGCATATAACCTACTCCATTTAAATTTAGTAAATGTAAGTTCTTCAGAACTTACTTTATTTATTTTACTTTATTTTATTAAAAATAAAATAACATTGAGATGCCAGTCCCAAGTGATTGGCTTGAGTAGCTAGTTCTGTCACTTAGTCCTGCTTGCATTCTAGGTTAGTAGTTTAAATTTTTATGCCATAAGACCAGTGGAGTCCCTTGAAAATAGTCCATATCTCAGATATGTAAAGTGTCTTTTATACATGATGCACTATTACAGTCATAAATCTATTGCTATAACCAATGTATTACAGATTCTAAAGCAAGGATATTGCAGTTGCTCAAAAACATCCTTTCTCTCTCATTTTTTTCTGTCACACATACACACACACGCAAACATAACATGCACAAATGCAGCTGGTGAGCATCTATTGACTCTTGTTGCTAATATTCAGACTGATGTCCTTGACAGAAGAAAGGAGAAAACAGAGAAAAGAAAAAAATAATACAGTATGTAGAAAACACAAACAAAATGGCATATATAAGCATAAACAAAGTTAGATTAAAAAATAAATGAATAAAAATTCCCTATTGAAAGATTGAACAAATAGCTTGTTGCACAAGCAAACATGTTTCTTCATGTGGCATATAATCCCCAGATTTACTTATTTATTTGAATCAAAGAACGAAGTGCTGATACTTAAGAAGAGCTTGATGTATTGGGGGTAAAACTTCAAGTCATATAACTTTCTTTGATCTTTATCAACTTTAGGGAGAAGCTTATACTTATTCTATTTTTAAGTCATTTCATGTAACTGCCATTTTTATATGGTTATTTCCTTAAAGAAATGTTCACATTGGCAGCCCCAAGTGAAAATAATTTTATTACCCTTAAAGATTCTTAGGCATAAACAATTAAACAAGAGAACACATTTTGAACAGTATTAGCTTTAAATTTTCAAATAACATACCAAAAAAGATATGCCTAGGAGGTAATTCTACTTGCCTGAAGACAGTGATTTAATGAGATGCCCTCTCACTTACCCTCAATTTAGAACAAAAGCAAAACTAACAACTCTCTCGTGGAGAAGTGGTAAATGAGAAACGAAACCTGACCTGTGGTTTTGTGTTTAAAGCAAAAATACAGATACAGAGGAATTGAAGGTAAATGGAAACAGCTACTCTATGTCCATGTAATGTAGACCTAACTTGTGTATAGTAATAAAAAGTTTAAAATCAGAAAATTAGTAAAAAGTTGTTGCAAAACTGCACAACATTTAGTCTTTAGGATTTCAAATCACTATAATTGTATTTCTCTAATTCAAATAGAAAAGATATTGCCAAAAAACTTATGAAAACATTTCAAATACTGAAAAATTAAAGATGGTCAAGTTACAATAACAAAATATAATTTTTATCTATTAAATTGACAAGGTTTTAGACATTAAATACTCAGGTTGACCAGCACTGAAGGTGTAGCGTGTAGACAAGACTTCTTGGACTACTGGTAGAATATAATTTGATTAAATTTTCTAGAAGAAACACAGAAGCATACATAAAAAACAATTCCACTTCTAGGATCTCACCCTAGAAGGCGATTATGACCACATACAAAGCCTGTGTACATGCACTTTATTGCAGCAGTGTTTGCAAAGGTACAAAAACAAAATATAAGAGGTACTCCTTGGTCAAACACTTTAGGATATAGGTTTTATAAATGCACTCCCCCGTTTGCTCCACACATCCATTAACAGAGACTTAACTGAATAAATTAAAGCTCCTATACATTCTTACACTGGAAGGCTATGTAGCCTTTAAGAAGACTGTGACTATTTCATCTATGTAAGAATACAAAAATACCAGAACCCTATGTAAGAAAATGTTAACTTTATTCATCACTAGGTATAGAGGTTATAGGTTTTAATTTTATTACCTATATGCTGGGGGGGGGAACATGTAGAGTATGTAGTTGGAAAAAATTTTAATTTAGTTTATTTTTAATACAGTCTACAAGAAAAAAATATTAACCACATTAAATTTGTTGGAATATACCAGCTTTGAATCACAGATCCTCTGATTTCTCATTGCTCAGTGTTTCTGGTTTCTGAGTAAGTATAATGCCTACATTGGTCTTGAAACCTTACCTAATTATTTCAAATTTTTCCTAAAAGGGCCTTTTTATTACCTATACAAGTACCTTATTTCTTACGAACACCAATTTCAGAAGTTATATATTTAAAATTTTGAAGTGGTAATGAGGGATTGACCATTCCAGCATTTAGGTAAGCCCTCCTACTTTCCCATGCTCTCTCATAGCACAGCAACTATTGCAACCTGCATATGGAGTACCTGGTCATCAGTCCCCCAGTTAGGGAGAGAGCTCCCCAGGGGTTGGGGGAGAGTCATGTCTTCATTTTTGTATATCAATATCCTTATTTCATTTCAGACATTCCTGCTGAATGAGATGGAATGTGCTAGAAATACCACACCATTGGTTAAATTAAAATACAATTTTTTTTACAAATGATATATATTCAAATTTTGTATCTTAACTTCTTTTACTTCTAATATCTTGTGGTGGTAGAGTACTAGAAGTCAACACCAGGCACATATCATTTAGAAACAGTAAACTTGTCACTCTCCTTTAACAGTTTTAGTCATTCTAGCTGCAATATGCTTAGAGAAATAAGTGGTGCATTAACTTTCAGTTGGTTCCCAGTCAGTTCTTCTTCTCTGTGACGTGACATCAATTTCCTATTTAAATGGGAGACTTCTCCTGATGTCAATCCAATACTAATTGTAATAAAAAGAAATAGTAATACCCAATTATAATCATGTCAGAGTCAAGAATATCTTGTACTTACCTTTAGAGTTTTAGATATTTCATTTAATTTAGATTTTTTTCTTATTTTTAAACAGCTACTCAGCAATTCAAAGATTTGCTAAATCTTTTCACAAATTATGAGCCTATAGTTCATACTAGGCAATAAGTAATTTATATGCCTTTGTATATAAATTATAAATTTTGAGAGGGAATAAGAACATTATTATAGGTCAAATAATTGATAAGATGATAAACTCCATATCAAAGACTATGAAAAACACTACACCAGTTAATATTCTCATGCTGGCACTGACTTAAAAGAACGGTGTTAACTCAAATAACATGGTGTAAAACACTTAAATCATTAGTTTATAACACTTACGATACAGCTGCTACCACCTGGAGGGTAGGGTAGTATTATGACACACCCGAATTTGCCATATGTTACCTATTGGAAGATGTGCAAGTTTCTTAACCTTCTTAAGTCTATTGCTAATTAAAGCTGAGTGGAAGGAATTTGGTACATTATGTGGTACATACTAAAAGCTTGGTAAATTGTTGAGAAACATCTCCATTTTATAGGTGAAGGAAATAAGATTCAAAGAAATCAGATTTCACATAATTCTTTTTTTTTCACATGATATTTTATTTTATTTTTTTTTATATAATAAATTTTATTTTTATATTCCCCCATACAACTGCACATGCCCCATTCTGACCCCAATCCCTCCCCTCCCGGCCCTCACCCCCCAAAAAGTGTCTCTGGTTCATAGTTTTTTGTTGATTTTGATTTTCACTTTCTTATAGTTATTCATTTTCCTGATCCCTTATTTAATTTTTCTAGATTCCTGCTATGAGTGAGACCATCCGGTATTTTTCTTTTTCTTTTTGGCTTATTTCGCTGAGCATGATCCCTTCCAGCGCCATCCATGTTGCACATAATTCTTAATGGACTGAATCAAAAAATGAAAACTTGATTTCAATTAGCTGTAGCCTATGTGATCTCAAAGTTCATGCATTTTCTACTTTGCCATGATTTTTCTCTAATTCCAAGATTCTTTTACAGATTCTGCTAATACTACTGCTATCCCTGGGTTTAGTTTTCTTTCTCTGTCTGTCTCCATCATCTCTATCCCTCTCACCAGTAATTTTCCAAATTCAAATTATAATTTTTTTTCCAATGCAAATTATCTCAATCACAAAACCCTTTGTCTATCATATTTATCCATGATTAACATAAAGATGTTGCTTGAGAGAGGAGGAAGTCCATTTTATTACTAAAGCAACTTTTTTTTGGTCTTTTTTTATTTACACTTCATAATTTATTTATTTTTATTATTTTATATATTTTTACATTATTTTTTGTTTTTGCACAATGTATGCATTTTCATCTTGGTTATATTCCCCATACAATTCCCACTCCCTTTATTTTGACCCTAATCCTTCCTCCCCTCTACACACCCCTCCAGTGTGTTTCTGGTTTATAGTTGTTTGTTGATTTTGATTTTTACTTTATTATAAGTCTTTTTCCTTGTCTCTTATTTAGGTTTTCTAAATTCCTGCTATGAGTGAGACCATTCGGTATTTTTCTTTTTCTTTCTGGCTTATTTCGGTGATCATGATCCCTTCCGGCTCCATCCATGTTGCTGCAAATTGCATGAGTTTATCTTGCAAAAGCAACTTTTTTGAAAGAAAAATGTTTTCTTGTAACATCTTTCCCTGAAACATGACTTCTTAATTGTGATCTATCAAAAATGGCATCTTCTATCTCTTCTCATGGTCCCTAGAAATCTTCATCTAAACAATTCAAATGTCTGTTGCATGCAAGAAAGAGACAGTTATCTATTTTACTCAGGATTAAGGCCCAAAACCACATAAAGGACAATAACATCGAAAACAGTGACCCTCACAGGAAAACACTTTTTTTTAAGATAGATATGTACTAAGAATTATAGTCTCATTTTCTTTAACATGCAAAAATTTTCTAGTCACAGATTCTTATAATATACCTCTGACAAGAAGAAAAAATAAGTCTAATACCAAAGCTTAGAATATGGGCTATGGGTCTACAGACTATTCAGCCTAAACTGATAGCAGCAGTTTAAACGTTCACCATCTATTTTATTAAATACTATTTGTTATGACAAGGATCTGCACTGGGTTGTATGCAGAAAAGTTCAGCAGACAGTTCTCCTGTCTCAGGAACTTTGTTTATACTTTTCAGAAGGCACATTTGTATAAATAATGATTTTAATAGAGATCCCAAATGTAGTTTTAGGATGCATAGAGGTTTCTCAAATTAGGTTGAATATTACAAAATATCACAAACAAAAAGTGAAAACTTGATTTAAATTTACTCTAAATAAGAAATAATAATTCCCGGGCCTTCCTGCCACACTGCGCCACACTGCGAAGCTGTCTGCAGCCTCTGCAGTGCAGTTCCATCCCAACCTGCCAGCGAGGGTCCCGCTGCTTCCCTCAGCATTGTATTTTGTCAGTCTGCCTGTTCTGTTCCTAGCTCTGTCTCTGGTGAATCCTCTCACCCTCCCATGCATCTGGCCTGTACCCCGGTTCTTGTATAAATAAATAAATAAATAAATCTTTTTAAAAAAAGATATAATAATTTCCAAGCAATTTTTTAGGAGGTAGAGTAAAAATGTTATAAAGTGATAATAAGTTAATGATTACTGACCATAATGAAAAAATGTAAAGTGAGCAAATAGTTTTTAAGGATAAGATAACGTGGTATTTGATGATTAAAGTGTATTTTTTTTTAACATCCAGGAATGATTACCTCAGCTTGTTTTACTTGGAGTATATGAAAATGTTAACAATTTTGTTAACAATAGTTGTCTTGGACAGAACAAAGGTCAAATTCACTCTTAATTTTAATTTATGTCTCTTCATATTTTCATGAATATTTTACACTTTTTCAAATTGAGGAAACACTGATTTATAACATTGCAAAAAGTTTCAGCCATAGAGTTTTATATTTAGTCATCTTTATGTACTACATTTATATATTTCTTTTGAAACATTAAATCAAGAGCTTAAATAAATGTCACATGTGGCATGAACACATATTAATATTTCAATACAATTTGCTTCTTCTCTAAGGTCAAAAACCTCTCTGGAAATGTTCCTAACTTCAAAGATGTCCGAAGATCACTCACTAAGCTCTCAAGCTCTGACCTGATGTGAATTTTCCACTGTAACAACACAGAGAAAAAAAAGCTCACAGGGCAGATGATTTATATTAACTGTCTACAAATCACATTGAAATAATTTTTAAACTAATACTAAGAACGAAACCCGTATATTGAGTGTTCATATATTATCAAGGAACTGTTAAAGGGTTGACATATATTATCGCAATTCAATCCATAAACCATGCTGTGAAAAAAACCTCTCCAATCCTTCTTCCTTCCCTCACTTTTCCCATAGGGATCAGAACTTCATCTCAGCTTGAGGGTCTCTGTCTGTGTTCACTAACAGTCTTTCCCAATAGTATTCTTGCCTAATCCTGTCTTTTTTTTTCTACAATTAATATATGTATTTATTATATCATAAGTAGAAAATGAATCACATTTCAGGGTTACAAGTAAGGGAGTCATGAAGCAAGTATAAACAACTTTCCAAGAACATGGTGCTGCAGGGATCCGAATTAGATGGTTTAAAAAGGCTATCTACAAAAGGAAAAACTGCTTTGTCAAAATTACCCCATGAACAGTACAAATCTACGGACTTGAAAAAGCACAGACAGGGCCTCCCCGGTGGCGCAGCGGTTGAGCGCTGGGTTGCGAAGCTGCCCGCAGCCTCTGCAGCGCCGGTTCCCCGGCTGCTCCCCGGCCACCGGAGGAGGGTCCCGCATGGCGCGCAGACCTCTCCTGCCGCCCGCTGCTCTCTCAGCAGTGTACTTCGGTCCTTCTGCCTGCTCTGCTCCCCGCTCTGGCTCTGGTGAATCCTCTCACCCTCCCACGCTTCTGACTGTACCCAGTGCTTGTATAAATAAATAAATAAATCTTTAAAAAAAAAAAAAAGAAAAAAAAAGAAAAAGCACAGACAGATGCAATGCATTACAATGAACAAACATTTACCTTGAATTTTACTGGGTTATCAAAGCATATAGATATACGCTTTGATAATTAAATAAATTTTCTTTTTCTCCAGATTAGTCCCTATAATAAGATTACCCCGTCTGTTCAAGATTTTATTCCTTGAGAAAGCCAAAACCTCTGTCCTGATCTGAGTTCCAATTGGATGTTCATATCATTAGAATGGGTCTCAGTGGTTAGTCTAGGAGGCCCTTTTCAAGATCTCTTAGAAAGCAGACATTTTTATAAATGAAAGGGATAAAGAAATACATTTTTTCATTCAAGATTTCATATATAAGCCTAATCCTGTTTTGAGGTCTGCTTCTCTGCAAACCTGAACTAACACCTGAAAAAAAAAAATTCTTCTTTGAGAAAATACAAATTTTCTGAGAGCTCAAAAATCATCTTGGGAAATGCTTTCTTTAAGACACGTCAAAGATGGAATATATCTATGATGGGACAAATATTTTGTGCATTTTCATTCTACTGAGGTCATCTAGTAAGCAAAGAATTGTAAAAATGAGGCTGAGAAGTAGCTTGATTACTTGACTTAAGAAATGGCCTCAATGACATCCTAACTAATAGACAATAACTCTAGGTATAATAATGATGACTGATAGCATAGCTATTATTAGAGTTTATATTTGCACTGTTGCATTATTTCCAACCTTCCTCTCATTTACCTGGAAAATTGAGGAATGCCTTAAAATAATGGTGCTTAAAACTGTAAGTGTAATACAACACAAACATAAAGGCTTTACAGTCAGGAAGACTTGAACTGGAAGCAACAAACCACTAGTAAAATCTGTGTGGACTTAGACAAGTTATTGACATTCTCTGCCTCAGTTTTTTCACTTGTAAAATGAGGGTAACAGTATTTTCCAGGGGGTTGTTAAGGATTAAATAAATGAGCTAATCTGTGGCGGTTATGCACATAGTACTTGCCTTGCATTTGTAGTCTTTAATAACCACTATGCACAAACACAAATCTCTGTATGTATTCAAAATACAAAGTTTAAAATAATTTCATTGTGGACACACAATTTATCAAGTTGTTGTGGGGGAAATATATACAAACTTTATGTAACATTATAAAATACTTGCTATTTATATCCAAACAGGCAGACCCATAGGAACCAGGGTCCTCACTGGTGACAAATAAATTTATTTTAACCTCTAGGCAACAAGCTTTATAAGTTACATATAAGAACTATTTTTATTCAGAATGTTATACTACATTTATTATTTAGCTCTATCTAATGCCAAACAGAAAACATTTGTTAAAAGATGATCATTCCCTAAATTTCTTTCCTCAGAAGTTTTCTGTAAAGTCTTTCAACTGGGTTGTTTAACAGAGATGTGTGTGTACATATAACTCTGTCAGCAATTACATATAAAAAGGGTAGGAGCTAAGCATTTAGTAAGCCATAGTTTGCTCTGAAGACAAGAGAAAATGCTAGCTGTCAGTAAGTCCTCTGAAAGTCAAATTCTTCCTTAGCGTTGACATTTTGAATGACTTAAACTGCAAAAACATATACAAATATAGACCTGCAAATGGTTGAAATGCTCCATCAGACAAACCAAAAATTCAAAATAACACAAACATTTTACACATGTTTCTCTGTAGAAATGAAAAAGGATATTCTTTCTTCTTGTCTATAATTCTGGTGCTTACAACACGGGTGGCGGTGGGGGTGCAGCAACATCACAGTTGCTCATTTTCCATTTATTTTAGGAAAAATTTCTCCTCTGTGATTTTTTGTATCTAAAATGACTAGCAACTGAGAACCTGAGAGGTGAGAAGCCTACTCAGGAAGTGTTACTGGGAGATAAACTCGTGCCCTGCACTCTAGCTTGAACTTGTGAGGGAACTGACTCAGGAGGGAGGGGAATGACCTTTTGTCATTACCCACTCCCTCTGGCTGGCTCCACCCTTAGGTCATCCTGTCAACAGCAACTTCCATAAATAAATTACAACAGTCACTGAGCCATCTTCATGAGTGGTTTCCATTTTAACTCTAATTCTTTTGCCATATCTGTTTTTGTACCTCTCTGCTTTCCATTAAGGAGGAAACAGCACAACTGTTTTTAACATGTTAAAAGGTTACTTTCCTCCCTCATTTTACATGCAAATCACAGAAAATGAGAAACAACTAGAAACTCCTGGTTGTCTTAGAAATAATGAATTGGAAATTTTTAACACACAATCAAGTTAAAATTAAACTTAAATTGACTTAAATGTGCCAATTTCAAATGGACATTTGCATTTCTGCATTTTAAAATTATAACAATTGATTACATTTTCTATATAATACAAACATCACAATGTACTTGATAGAATTAAAGGCTTATTTATGAAAATTTTTATAGACTCTAATACAAACATTGTTACCTAAGGAACCATTAAAATCAACTAATTCAACCCACTCATTTTCAAATGTGGATATCACTCTTATTTTGAAGCAAACATCCTTTGTGTTTTTAAAATATCATCCAGCTGTATTAAGTGAGTACAATTATGAGCTTTGTTAAAATGATGATACATTTCAGTTCCAACTGGTGAATCATCACTTCCTGAATACCCTGAGTCCCCACCTACCATAACTCCCTACCTACTATAACCTCCAGTATAGCTCCTGGGGAGCTCCAGCATCCTTCAATATCAAGCAACTAAAGGGTTAACAGTAATGGAGATTAAGAGTAGAAAATTTAGGTGGGAGACATCACAAGACCACACACTGGAAGTGTGGGTAGAAATGAATACTATATCAATATTGTTAAACCACCTATAGAAATGAAAAATCCTTAGGGGCCAACTGCTATGGCAAATATCAAACTGCTATGGAAAATATCCTGAGGCACAGAAAGAGGAGGGGATACAGAGATAGAGGGCCATTAGAGAAAATCACCCATCCTTACAAATCAACCTAGTCACACCCTAGAAGTAATTGACTTAACAATTACTAACTATTCCACAGAGGAATGAACCCCTCCCCAAAAGAACACTGTATCTGTACAACTTCTGCACTAGCAAAACACAGCTCTCCTGCCTGCCCATGACTGACAATGCAGGCGTTTCTTTTCACAAACCTTTTTCCCTTTGCAAAGCAGCAGTGGCAGCTCTCCTGCCCACCTGTGACAATGCAGGTACCTCTCTTTGTCTTTCCTTTTTTCCTAATAAACCTGTCCTTTTAAAATATAACTTCACCTTCCAGTATCAGTACAAATGTGCAAATTTCTCTTAAGTAAAATCATTGTGTGTTGCTGAAAAGGGAATTCTGGTGAAACTTCTCAGAGGTAACCCAAGGACCCTGTTCTCTGAATACAACATATCTCCAAAATGACATCAAACACTTTGCAAGCAAGAGACCTTTGGGAGGGCCTTCCCTGGTGGCGCAGGCGGTTGAGTGCCGCGTTGTGAAGCTGTTGGCAGCCTCTGCATTGCCGGTTCGATCCCGGCCCGCGAGGGTCCCACGTGGTGCAGCAGACCACTCCTGTCGCGCCCGCTGCTCCCCTCAGCAGTGTATTTCATCAGTCTGCCTGTTCTGTTCCCCACTCTGTCTCTGGTGAATCCTCTCACCCTCCCGCGCATCTGGCCTGTACCCGGGTTCTTGCATAATAAATTAAAAAAAAAAAAAGAGAGACCTTTGGGAGACTGTCTCCTACATTGAGAGCAAGATTCTTTCCAATTGCCCATGAGGATGCAGGTTGTTAAATAGTTTTGAGTATCACACCTGCAAGCTGTCCATGTCAGAAATTTAAATTCCAGGTATATTGGACATTTGCTAGTTGATTTGACAATGATTCTCATACTCAGTCCCCACTAGCAATTACCCATGCACTCCTGTGTTTTGGTAAAAGTTGAACCCATTTTCAGTCCTGTGGAAAAGTCTTAATAAAGGTCAGTTCCTCAAAATATACCAACCCCTGGCCACAGTTACCACAGGATGAGCCTGTGTACAGCCAACACAGCTGTTTGAAAAGCTGAACAGCATTGCATTTACTCCTGCCAGGCCACTGGTACTTGCAACCACCTTATTTATTTTCAACAAGGGAGCCAGTCCAAGAATAAAGGTAATGTTTTTGATGATAAAGACAAAAAAACAAAGCAATACAAAACAAAGCCCTGCTCTGAAGTCTTTCCTACATCTAGACTTTGCAGCCAGCTATTTCTGTGTTGTTTAAGCCCACTTGAGTTGGGTTTTCTTTCACATGAAGCTCAAGAGGTCTCATGCAGTCATAGAAAATTTTGTCAAAATCTTCCAGTATAGACCTTCGGTTAATTATATCACAAAGTAGGATGTTCCAAAATGTGGTCTGAGAGCACAAATTCCAAGAGTGAATAGTCCTTATGGTCCTTCTAAAAAGCTTCTGTGCAGAAAAAGAGAGAGAGTGAGAGAGAGTAAGAGAGAGAGAGAGAAAGAGAGAGAGAGAGAGAGAGAGAGAGAGAGAGAGAGAGAGAAAAGACACACTATTGAGTGGCTGAGTGGGAAAAACTGTTTGCACATCATCCATCTAAGAAGGGACTAACATCCAGGATCTAAAAGAACTTACACAGCTCAACAAGAAGAAAACAAACAACCTAATTTTAAAAAATGGGCAATAGGGGCCTCCCTGGTGGCGCAAGGGGTTAAGACACAACCTATGAAGTTATCAGCAGCCTCCGGAGCATGAGTTAGATCCCCGGCCAGGCACCCACATGGCACAGCAGACCTCTCCTGTCTCGCCCGCTGCTCCCCTCAGCAGTGTATTTCAGTCAATCTGCATGTGCTGTTCCCCAATCTGTCTCTGGTGAATCCTCTCACCCTCTGCATCTCTGACCTGTACCCCAGCTCTTGTATGCATTACTAAATAAATCTTTTTAAAAAATGGGGCAATAAAGCTAAATAGACACTTTTCCAAAGAAGACTTACAGATGGCCAATGGGTACATGAGAAAAGTTCATCATCACTTCTCATCAGGAAAATGCAAATCATAACCACAGTGATGTACCATCTCACACCTGTGAGAATGAGCCAGACAAGTATTAGCAAGAATGTGGTGAAAAAGACATCTTCATGCACTGTTGGTGGGAATGTAGATTGGTCCCAACCCCCATGGAAATATGAAAGATAGATCTAGCTTATGATCCAGCAATCCCATGCCTAGGTAGCTACCCAAAGAAAGAAAAGCACTAATTCAAAGGGATAAGGTATACTCCTATGTTCACTGCAGTACTATTTACAATAGTCAAGTTATGGGAAAAAAACCTAAGTGCCCAACTACAGATGAATAGCTTGGCATACATATATAAATATATATACAAGGTATGGTATGTATACATAATGGAATACTATTCAACTAATAAAAAAAGAGAAATCTTGCCATTTGCAACAACATGGATAGAACTGGATGGTGTTGTACTAAGCAAAATAAGTCAGAAATAAAAAGACAAATACCAGATGATTTCACTAATCTGTGAAATATAGAGAAATAAGCAAACAAAAAAAAAAACCTAAACCAAAACCACCCTAGACATCTGACTGTAGAACTGAATCTACCAGAGGGGAAGGGTGGGGAGCGAGTGGGGGATGGGGCCCAATAGATTATGTTGGAGAATTATGGGTGTTTTGGTGGTGGGTGTGGTGCGGTAATATATACAGCGAAGGGTGTGATCTTATACCCCAAATTATATACACTGTTATAAACCATTGTGATCTCAATAAAAATAATACAATAAAAAGAAAGTCAATGTGGTCTTGGAGAGGAACAGCTCGATTTAAGATCTGGGTCATCTAGCAAGGATTCATGGTGTACTCAAAATTTTTATTTTTATTCTCATCCAATTCTTTTCAAATTTAATCATAGGGTAATCATTCCCTGTCCTTGCCTGAAGATCTTGTCAGGCCCATTGACTTTCCTATTTATTCTCTGAGAGGCTTTTTAAATCTCAAAACACTGTTAACTCAGAGAAAAAGAACACCTTCTGTTCTTTCCTTTCCCTTACCATTCACCTACTCACCAGTTGATTCAGGAAAAGTAGGGAGGCGGGTAAAGTTGCCAGATTTAGTAGATCAAAACTAGATTGCCTAGTTAGATTTGAATTTCAGATGAATAGCAAATGATTTTGGTCTAAGTATATCCCAAATATTGCATAGGATATACTTATCATAAAAAATGCTTATTGTTCATCTAAATTTCAAGTTTTACTAAGCATCTTGTATGTTACCTGGTAATTCTAAGTGAGGACAGGGAAAGAGGTAATGGGATTTATAGTCCTTATTTTGCTTAATGATTTCTTGTTCTGTGGGCATGTTGGATAGTGAAGGTGATTCATATCTGCCAATTTTAGGACTTTGGTGAATATTCCATCAGAGAGAACATTTCTACCTTTGAATCTCAAAACTTGAGTGAACTTCTCATTCCCTCAGGATGTCCACCTTCCTTTAGGCCCCTGTCAGTTAGTGTGGGAGGCACCACACACCAAAGATATCAGAGAGACATCTTGATGCTGTTGCAGCAGCAAACTTCTACACTGGCCACCAAGTGTTAATGAGTCAATTTTTGCATCTGTGTTTCTAAGAAGGGAACCAACTTCAATCTGTAGCATCTTTGATATGCAGAAACACACATTAAGCTGTTTAAGTATCCCTAGCTTGCTGGGATTCATGTAGAAGGTAACTTTCTCAGATGGAAATGGTTTGGGGCCCCGAGTACAAATTCTCACAAAACCCCACTATTCTGCTTAAGAGTTATGGACCAGGTTCCCAGATATTATGCTTGCACAATCTATGTATGGTGACTTAGCAACTCATTTGGCAATTTTGCACTTATTTTATCTTGATGCCTAGATGAAATTACAAGTTTAGCATTCTGTTATATAGGTTTCTTTTCTGGGAAATTTCTCACAAGTTTTAATATAGCATATATTGAGTTTACACAAAAGAGAGTTATATCAGTAGATTCCAAATGTATTTAGCTATATAAACTCTTTCCTTCTTTCTTTTCTTAAGGAGGTTTTGATAAAATTGGTATTCTACGGCACAGATTTGGAATGCATTGCTTTAGAAGATATTTTTGTGTGCGTGAGTAAGAGTGAGAGTGGTGAGTTCAGGTTTGAATTCTTGTTCTTCCACTTGCTGTATAACTATAGCTTCTGTGCCTCAGTTTCTTTAATAATAAGCATGGACAGTAATGGCATCTACCTCAATGAGTTGTTGTGAAGTGACATTAGTCAGAACATGGCAAAGCACTTGGGATAGTACTTGCACAGACAAGATCTGTGCTCAATAAACATCAGTTATTATTACTAATAATAGTAATAGTATCAGCATCGGTAATAGTAAAAATAATAGTATTGGGTTTCTTGGGCAATAATCATAAAATGGTAAATAGTTTTAATTGCATTGCCACTCTTAGGAAATTTTGAAAATTCATGTGTTTCTGATGTTACAGATCTGAAAAAGCAAATATCTCACAAAAAATTACATTTGGATATAGCTTAGTGAATTAGAATGCCTCCAGAGTTCTTTAAATAATACTATAATATTTGTATGCTCTTGTATTTAACTATATAAAACTTTTTTAAAAATGTTGAACATTAGTCTTACAGAATAAGAAGACATATAAGTAGGAATTATCTTTATTGTTATTGTTAGATCATTTTTAGAGAATGGGGGACACTTAATTCAAAACAAAAATATAATTAGCAATTTGAGGCAAGTTTACAATAACCACAAAACTTGTCTCTTTTAGGACCAAGTTCCCAAAAATGTGCAACATTTTTGTTTTGTGATGTTTTTCACAGCTGTCTGAAACCATAGTCTTATCAGAACAGAAGGCAAGCACACCATTTACATGCATTTGGGGGTAGTATCTTGTTTGCACATAAGCAGAGAGAAAACATCAAGCCCAACCAATAAACTTCAAGACAACTGGTTTCAAACAGTTATGAAAAGTACACCAAGCAACTGTAGGATGAGCTGGTAAAAGGTCCCAATCAGATGTTTGGTTCTGAGTAGCCCTGAAACTGTGAGTAGTGTCTCCATTCAATATTTTAGCAGCATGTATTGTTATGGGTTGAATTGTGTTGCCCAAGCAAAGGTATGTTGGAGTCCTAACACCTAGTTCCTTAGGATTTGATCTTATTTCAAAACAGGGTCTACTTAGAGATAATCAATTTCAAATGAGGTTATTAGGCTGGGTTCTATTCCTAAATGGCTGATATCCTTCGAACGGGGAAATTTGGACACAGATATGCACAGAGGAATGCTGATGTGAAGAGACATGGTAGAAGGTGGCCATCTACAAGTCAGGCCATGCCTGAAACTACCAGAAACTAGGGGAGGCCAGGACAGATCCTTCCTTAGCATCTTCAGTGAGACTATGACCCTGCTGGTACCTTACTTTCAGACTTCTAGCCTCTAGAACTATTAGCCATGAATTTTTGTTGTTTTAAGCCAAACACAGTTCATAGTAATCTGTCACCACAGCCCAAGGAAACTAATGCACTGTATGAAAGAATCACTAAAAGCAGCTGTCCTATACATTTTTTTAACTCACTTTCTAATAACTTTTTAAAGCTTTGGAGTTCCCCTTTGAAATCAGTAGACATTTATACACAGAAGAACCCCGCAATCTGAAGATACCAAGGGGTATGAAATCAAACTGACAAGAATGCCATTTCAGTATTCTCAATTTTTTTTTCAAATGGGTAATCTCTTTTACTGACACAATTATAGTCCCATGTCATTTTAAAATAAAATGTTAGTGTTGAAAATATATTTTAATTACAATGAAAATCCTGGGATCCAAGAAATAATAGTATACATATAACATGTGCTGTCTCTAGCCAGAGAATTATTTCCAGTAACAGGTCAAAGCAGGAGCTCAGCTCAGCTCTGGAAACTTCAGCCTCTGAACCCTATGGGTACCCTCATTTGGTGGGCATGACTAAAGCAAACTGGGGGTGGGAGGAGGAAAGCTGCTTTCCTTGGCTTCCTGCTTCATGCATGACCACTACTCCTATTTGCTGAATATATCTTCCCTAGAATAATAATTTTTAAAAAGTAGGACTCTGACAATTGGATTATTTTCAGATTCCTATAAAACCACGGTCCTCAAACCATACCTCAGAAAATTCCCACACAAATTAGAAACATTTTCCCTATCTTCTCTTTTCATTCTTTCTGCAAAACTCCCCATATAGGCTTTTGCTCCAGGAGCCTCTAATCTGAGTAGTGCACAAGTCAAGTCCAAAGTCTCCAGACAGAAATATTAAACCAGAGAAAACCAGGGTTTCATGGATGCTGACAGTGGCAATGACCACTAGCTGTGGGGATGGCCATGAAGACCTTCGTCATCTGCCTACCAAGACTTCAGTATCTTCTGTATGAAAGAAGGAATTTGTACTAAATAGGCTTCAAATGACTGTCCAATTCAAAAATCCTATGGCTGATTCTAAATTCACAGGAAGTAGGGTGCAGATGCTGTAGTCTTAACTTAGTTTAATTTTAGAAAGAAATAAAAGAAGAACCCTCATTGAAAGGATGTTATCATGAAAAAAGGATGTTATTATGAAAAAGAGGGTGTTTGTTGTAGCTTCCTAAGAAAAGCATTGCAATATTAAATGATCCCATATGGAAACAGAGAAATAAGACATCCAACTGCAGCAGAGCAAGCCATTTCCAGGCAGTGGACCCATGGGCAAGCAGACACAGCGGTGTTTCTCACTCTACCTGGCCCATTTTCTGCCCTCCATGTCCAACTAGGTTTGAGTCCAAAGACTATTGGGTGATCTATTAGTGGAATCTTACCTTCTCACTTCTCACAGATTGTGCAAAATTCTTACTTCACATTGAAGATGCCCCTTATATTCTTTCTTGATATTAGGTAATGCATCAGGATCCCATGAAGAAAGAGTTTGTCAAGATTATGACAATTCGAGGGGTGCTTAATAAAGGAAGATCACAAAGAATAGTGCAGTAGCTTGGGGTTGCTAACAATGGAGTTTTTTTTTTCTTTCTTTCTACATCCAACATCTTTAGAGAGGGCTGCCAGCTTGAAGCAAACCTGCAAAGAGGAAACCAGGGAATAAATACTCTGGAAGCCAGTAGAAGGCATTTTGAAAACTTCTCAGTTGTTGCAAATTGAAGTACTTCCTGAAGTAATTCTCTTAATGTCTCCAAACTGTTGAAAGTGTATACTCACTGAGAAGGCAGAGGTCAAAAATTTTTTTTGGTGATGCACTCTCAAAGCAATCAGATTTTTTTGGTGTGGGGTAGGTGTGAGAATACGAATCTAAAATGATTCCTTACTCTCAGAATAAGCTCCTGAACCAGGGATAAATAGGTTGATCCCGCCCCAAAAAGTTTTAAAAGTTTGTTACTTATTTTGTTTGTACTTAAATACACAGTCTGATTTTTCCTTGTGTACACACACTGTGAATATTCTTTAACTCCTGACCAAACTCCTAGGTTTAAAGTGGAAGGAAATCTTTCTAGAACCCTCTCTTAAATGCCTACTGTAGTTTCAGAAAGCTCTGATGGTCAAACTTCTAAGGTCTTATCATAGAACTATTTCATTCTGAGAATCTTTTGTTTTGCTTTATCCAATATATTTCTTTTAAAAAATCAAAAAAATAAACCCAAGTTGGATGTAGCTTTTAATTGCATTTCTACCCAAAAGAATAAACCAAATTCTGTGCAATGTCTAACCTGGGGCAACAAATGCATGGCAATGTGCTTCATTATCAAACTCATAACAGACATAACTAATCACTCATCTCCAGTTCCTGGAAATTGTTAGTTATGGTAGCAGTGTCTGTCAACAAATTCTCCACGGGCCAAAGCAATTAGCTTGTGCTTCCTCCCTCTTGTAATGTCTCCAGGACTTTCAAAATGATATAAATACATACTGTAAAAACCTTTTTAGGGTCCATTGCAATAAATCATCTCTACACAATAATAGCTTATTCCCCTATGATTAACTTTCTGCCAGTATTACTGATAAATCATGCTTGGCTTTCCTATCTGCTCCTGTGAATCTTTTAACATCCCTGATGTCAAGGAGTAGTCATAACTAATTAACATTTATCCTTCAGATAGGCCTCGCAATAAATACTTCAAAGCCTTTTGTTTTCTTATGGGTTTGTTGTTTATTAACTAAAGTAGAGTTCTTCCAGTTCTGATTGAAACAGTCTTAACAGAAGCAGGAAGTACATCAATTAGGGTGGATTATTTTTTCTTCTTTGCCCTAAGTGTTAAGACTAATCAAATCAAATCCAAGACTATCGTGGAGGGAAAAAAAAAAGTTCTTGATGCTGAAGTCACATAATTTTTAAGATAATGCAAGACACTTAAAACAAAGAACTTGCCATATGAAATAGATGATAAACTAAGGTTAGCTTCAAGGGAATGTAGATGATTATATGATGATTGATTTTATGGCTTATTCATTTGTTCAACAAATATTAATCATTGCCAAGCCACACACTTTCTGGGCACTGTCACCAGCATGGTTTAATGGGTTCTGTCTAAACCTTAATTTTGTCTGGAGGACAGGCTCCAGGTCACCACACCCATTACCTCTGGGTCAGTCTGAAACAGGTGGGACTGATGTGGATGAATCATAGAGCTCTCCCAGTTTGGCATTTCTTATCATCTTAAAACATTTTTACAGTGAATATTATTTTTTCAAATATATGAGCCCAATGCTATGTAATGCAAATCCTTTTTAAATACACAAAAATAATAATTCTAAGTCTTACGAAAAAATTTTGTTTATTTAAGAGGTGAATGTTTCTGGACAAATAATTAACTATCCTGTTTACTGGGTTAAATCAGTTTCTTTAATATCAAGCTTCTTTTTCCATGAAATTTATTTACTCTCCTGCTGCCCACAATTTTACTTTACCCAGTCCGATGATTAATACACTGAATTCTTGCTAACAACAAAGAATGCTTATGGACTGTGATGATTAGTGACTAAACAATTTCAAAATATTTTTGGTTTGCTTTCATTCTAGAGGCTATACATACAGGAATAACAAAAAATAGTCCAAATGAACCAAATCCTTTCTCCCCCTCCCACCATATAAAGTACCAACTCCTATCAACAAGTATCTATACAGTTTTATATTTTTATTTAAAAGTAGTTTAGATTTAACTTTATTTAGAATTTCTTAGTCATATATTTTGCTTTTCTCCAATAATTTAATGATTATTTTATTACATGTATCATTCTAAATCATAAAATCAAAATTGTGATTTTCTTAAAATGCAGTTAGGACCATAACAGAGGAGAGGATATGGCACAATTATGAAAATAATCATTGAAACAAAACTTATCTGAGGAAGAAAAGGAAACCAACAAGCCAGCATAAGCAGAAATGTCTTTCTTATAGCCTACTTCTTAACTAGAAGGTGACTGATAATTAACAGGATAAACACATCCGCCCCTTGTGCTAACTAAAAGACCTTCTCTTTACACGTATCAACGCAGAATCTTACCTTTAAGGGGAAGATCACAGACTACTATATCACTGCTTTTTTGATCTAAAGTAAAAATCATACTTTGATGATTCTGAAAAGTTAA
This sequence comes from Talpa europaea, assembly GCF_964194135.1. NCBI lineage: Eukaryota > Metazoa > Chordata > Mammalia > Eulipotyphla > Talpidae > Talpa > Talpa europaea. Next base: position 85,207,146 of record NC_140070.1, read on the forward strand.
ATGAAATCCAGAAAACTAAATAAGAGGCAAATAGAAGCGGGAAAGCAGAAGGAAGCCAGATGCATGCCTGTATTTTTGGAAGGAGAGTTTCTTTGAAGACTTTTTTTGAAACCTCTTTAGTTCAGCTAAGGTTGAGGTTAGCCTGAACATCGCGTGCCACTCTTGAAGGGTCCTAGGGGCTGACTCATTTGCTTTTATCAGTTCTCATGAAAACGAGAGGTGGCAGCCATCACTGGAAAGTAAAGGGTGACTTGGTGACTGATCTCTTTACTGAACTGAGAAAAGCAATCACACGCAAGATTCAGAACCTCCCCAGTCCTAGTGAAACCTAGCAGCTTTGCAGGAAGGAAGTTATAGCTATCCAAGAAGACAGGTGGCAACTGAAAATACTAACACGAAGAAAAAAAAGAATAAAAATCTTTTTCAAAAGGTTATCAACAGTAAGAGTATTATTCTAGTTCTCATCTATACCTATATCATCAACTGTGTATTGCAAGTTAAAAACAGAATTGTTCACTGTTCTATATTTTAAAATTTTCTCCCTTTCTAAATGCATCACCTCACTTTTAACTGTCCGAAGTATGGTATATAATTTACTTCCTCTAAAACATTTTTTAATAGAATAGTGAATACTAAAGCCACCTACCCACTTGCAGGGTTGAGGAGCGAGCAGTAGGACTACAGGCCGGGGAGGTAGAAGGTGATGCCTTAAGAGAAGTCCTGGAAAGTCAGTGTTTCTTCTGCAGTGAGACGTGAATGTTTTTTTAAAGATTTATTCTTATTTATTTATGCATACAAGACCTGGGGTGCAGGCCAGAGTTATAGGGGGTGAGAAGATTCACCAGAGACAGAGTGGAGAGCAGACCAGGCAGATCTACTGAAATACACTGCTGAGGGGAGCAGCAGGCAAGACAGGAGAGGTCTGCTGCGCCATGTGGGAAGCTCCCTGCCCAGGGATAGAACTTGTGCCACAGTGGCTGAAGACAGCTTCATAGTGCTGAGACTTAACACCTTGCACCACCAGGGAGGTCTTGGGACCTGACAATTGGTTGAGCTGAACTGTAAAGACAAGACACTAAAGTCTTTCTGGGTGGATTTGGGAAGGACTAGCAATAGTAACTGTTGAGCACTTTCTGACGTGGAACTGAGGAAAAGTTTCCAAGTATCCCTATTTTAAGTAACTATTGTTATTCCAATTGTGGAAGTAAGAAAGTGGCAGCACTGAGCTAATGAAAAAGAAGAGTTAATTGCTGGAATCCAGGCAGGCTGATTCCATGTCAGTCTGGAGTCTAATAGTTTTAAAAGTACATCTTTCCTCTTTGTGGTCAGTTACCAATATTTTTGTATTCTTTTAATTAATGAAGCATGTCTGCATATATTATTTTATTATCTCAATGTATTTTCATTCAAGCACTGATAGGATGTGCTTATTAAGCTTCTTACTCAGGTGAGAAAAACGATTCATGGCGAGTTCTCAAGATCATTCATCCAGGAAATAATAGAGGCACAACCAGGACACAAATCTTGTGCTCTCATTCTTCAGCTTTTTCATTTTGCCTCTGGTCTTTCATCTCTGCTCCCCTCTTGTCTTCGTTCATGGGAAAGCTGTGAGGTCCCACAAACTCATGTACCACCTGTAGCCAGAACCAAAGCTTTAGTCTATCAGTTTTAAACAGCTACATTCCCTGTTGAAAGGTACCTAGGAGAGATAGTACTTTGATCTTTCAGCAGTCATTTACACTTTAGAATTATAAAAGACCTCATGTCAGTTTTTTTTTTTTTTATAAATTTTATTGTTATATTCCCCATACAATTGCAGCCCCCCATTCTGACCCCAATCCCTCCCCTCCCGCCCCCGCCCCCCTAAAAGTGTCTCTGGTTCATAGTTTTTTGTTGATTTTGATTTTCACTTTCTTATAGTTATTCATTTTCCTGGTCCCTTATTTAAGTTTTCTAGATTCCTGCTATGAGTGAGACCATCCGGTATTTTTCTTTTTCTTTTTGGCTTATTTCGCTGAGCATGATCCCTTCCAGCGCCATCCATGTTGCAGCAAATTGCATGTGTTTATCTTTTTTGAATGCTGAGTAATATTCCATGGTATATATGTACCACATCTTCTTGATCCAGTCATCTATTTTTGGGCATTTGGGTTGTTTCCAAAGCTTAGCTATTGTAAACAGTGCTTAGAGCAGTTTTAAGTTCACAGCAAAATTAACTGGAAGGTACCCATTACCTTCCATTTTCCCGTTACCTCTCAGTCCCCATATGTGTACAGAGTTCCCCGTTAGCAGCATCCCCCTCCAGGGTGGTGCATTCGTTCTACATGATGAACACATATTAATGCATCATTATCACCCCAAGTCCATGGTTTTCATTAGGGTTCTCTCTTTCTGTTGTGTATATTATAGATATGGACAAATGCATAATGACATATATCCACCACTATAGTATCACACAGAACAGTTTCAGTATCCTAAAAATCCTCTGTGCTCCACATATTCATCCCTCCTCCCACTCTAATCCACCTCAATCGCTGGACCTTTATACTGTGAAAAGTATGGGGGTAAAGGGGAGGTGAAAATTAGAATATAGAAAATGAAGATAGTACCTAAGATAGATGGGGTGATATGGGTGGAGGAATTGAGGACCAAAGGAGATACTCTAGCCACTTTATAAATGAATTAGACTCACCTCTCTCTGCCCCACCCATCCAACATCTTGCCAAAAGCTCAGCATAGACAAATTTCAAACATTTTTAACATTAACAACCTATATATATTCACAGCAACATGCATGGAGCTAGAAGGAATTATGCTCAGTGAAATAAGCCAGAAGGAAAAAGAAAAATATCGGATGGTTTCACTTATAACAGGAATATAGGGGAACCAAATAAGACATCAGTGTAAAGAAAATAATAACAGTACAAAACACAACAAAGTGAATATGGACAATTACAAATCAGAGATCTACTGCAGGGGAGGAGGAGGGAGAGGGATCAGAGGGAGGGAGGGAGGGAGGAGCACAGGGGACTCAGGTGATGGTGCACGGGTGCATTGGGGAAGGAAACTCTATGGGACTACACCTGAGGGGGTAGGGGGAAGCAAATATTGTTTAAAAATGAACAATGATAAAAAAATTAATATTAAAAAGAGAAAAAATAAAAACCTATATATAAACACATTTGTGTACATAATATATTAAGAATATATATATATCTTAGAAGACGGAAAAAATCTAGTTTGAGCTAATGAAAATGCTTAGGATCATGTGGGGAAATTCCCTTCATTCACTGTGGCACATTATTAAATTAAATTTCATATTAAATGAAAATTAAAATTCACATTTTTTTCAACTAGTAATTCTACTTCCAGGAATTTATTTTATACTTTCATAGTCTCACAAATATGAGCAGACATGGATAATTCATGACACTGTGTAATAATTATGTTTTGCTGTATAAGAAGTACTCCAAAACTTAAAAAGCTTAAAATCAAAATAAACATGATTACTTCATGCACTTTCTGTGTCTTAGGAGAGCGAGAGCAGCTTAGCTGGCAGATTGTAGTCAAGATGTGGGGAGGCTGCCGTCATCACAAGGTCTGGCTGGGGCTGAAGGTCCAGTCCCATTGTGATTCAGTGGTGTGGCTGATGAGTTGCAGAAGGTCTGTCCCCATGGACCTCTCAGTAAGACTGTTGGAGTGTCCCCATGACGTGGTATCTTGTTTCTACCAGACTAAGTGAGCTAAAAGAGTCTAAGGTGGAACCCTTAATGCCTTCGACAACTAGTCCTGGAAGTCAGACATCACCATTCCTGTAACATCTTCTTGTTATGGAGGTCAGCCCAATTCAGTGAGCATAGGGAATATACAGTGAACTCCAGGAGAGGGGGCTCATCAGAGGCTAGTTACCACACTTTAGAAATTTTATTTATTTATTCATTCATTCATTCATTCATTCATTCATTCATTCATTCATTCGTTCATTTATTTATTTATTTATTTATTTATTTAGTGCATACAAGAACTGGGGATTTGGCGAAGGGTGCAAAGAGGTGAGAGGATTCACCAGAGTGGGGAGCAGAGCAGGCAGATCTACTGAAAAACACTGCTGAGGGGAGCAGTCGGCAAGACAGGAGAGGTTTGCTGTGCCTTGTGGGTCTGCTCCCACAAGGGATGGAACTCATGCCACAGTGGCTGGCGATAGTTTGATAGCACTGAGATTTTAACCCCTGCACCACCAGGGAAGCCCTTTAGAATTTTTTTAAAAAGGAATCTCAATATCTATGAAAAAAGTACTGGTTAGTTTTTTTAAAACTGATTGAAATGTTATAAAACCCCTCAAAATGAAGAAACAACATATATGTGCTGCTATGAAAAAATGAACACAATATACTGTGAAGCATACATTTGTATATTTACTATGTCAGTAGGAATACCTCCGTATTATAAAATAGTCTTGTATACATAATTATTGACATAAGAATACAAAATTTCTGCAACAATTTATAAGACCTATCAGTAGGCATTGGAATTGAGGGTAATAATGGAAAGGCATATATATATATATATATATATATATATATATAACTTTATTTTAGGTTGTATATATACTGGTAATGTTTGGGAAAAGATTACAATGCATTTATAATATTTATAATGTTAAAAACATATTCCACGTATTTTACCAAAGGGAGATATTCTTTTGCCAAATTTCAACAGACTTCTTCCTGACCCAAGCTACTTCTCAGAGCTGAGTGGGAGAGCTGGAGAAACATGAGATGGTTTTCTAAATCGAGGATTGAGTACTACTAAGTCTCCCTAGTCTCCAGAGTTCAGTCTCTCCAAAGATGGATTGACATGAGACCAGAATTATCCCCAAAGAAGAAGTCTGCTGTGGCAGTTTCCTCCCTATTCTGAGGTCGCAGAGCCCTTTGCATTGTCTGGCAGCTGAGAATCTGCAGGAATGGTAGGCTGGCAAGGAGCAGCCACAAAAAGTCACACAACCATGAAAAACTTTTCAGCAGCTTGGTATTAGCAAAACTCCACTCCTGTGACTTCCCATATCTTAGCTGCCAGGAAAGCTGGGGTACTGAACATATATCTTGAAAGATATTTAGGGACAATAGCTGCTGGAAGGAAAGTAGTAACTACAGATGGATTCTCTTGAAGGAGATGTAGACCTGGTAAACTCATGCTCAGTTATTACAAGTCCGCATCTGGGGTTTGAGCCCTCAGAAGAGATCCCCCAAAGACCAAGGAAGAGAACATCTGAGAATTGTCTGTAGCAAGCAAGCATAAAGCAGAACCATAGAGGGCCTCACCCGTGGCGCAGCAATTGAGCGCTGGGTTGCGAAGCCTCTGCAGTGCCGTTCGATCCCCCGCCGCTGGCGAAGGTCCCACATGGTGTGACAGACCTGGCTTGACAGACCTCGCCTGCCGCGTCCGCTGCTCCCCTCAGCAGTTATTTCATCAGTCTGCCTGTTCTGTTCCCCGCTCTGGCTCTGGTGAATTCTCTCACCCTCCCACGCTTCTGACTGTACCCAGTGCTTGTATAAACAAATAAATAAATCTTTAAAAAAAAAAAAAGAACCATAGAGCTTTAAGCAAAACTTCTAATAGCTTGTATTAAAATGCCAATACAATAATAATTATAAAGATGCAGCTAACATTTACTGAGTGTTTATTATTCTTGTACTAATCATACCCATTTTACAGATCAAAAAGCTACAAATTGGAAAAGCTAACCAATCTTCCTAAGGGTGTGACACACCCATTTTTGGACAACATGCTATTCCCTTCCCAAATAAAAAAAAAATTCAAAAAACAAAATTCGCATCAAAAATTTTAAGAACCCCCTGGATCCCCAAGAAATTGGAAAACCTCTTCCGTGCTGACCTACCACTGATATCAGTGAGTAGAATTTACAGAAGGGTAGATTTCTGCTCAATATAAAATATAAAATTATTCATAATTAAATAATCACACCATGGAATGAAATATCCTGAGAGGCAGTAAGCTCATCATGGCTGGGAATTCTCAACCAGAATCACCTGTTAGATATATTATATTTAAAGAAGCATGAGCAACATACGATTGGGTTCTCTTTGAGAATTCCCACGAGAATAGAGGCTTCACTTTGTTGTTCTTCAAGTTAAAGCTTCTAATTAGAGAAGTCTGGAATAAGTCTATTTCCTGAGGTTTATAGGGTCTTAACAATAATAGTAAACACAATGCACATATTATGGGCTTGGTACTTAATAAAGAAAATAAATGAAAAGTCCAAGCACTTTCCATATACTAGTGAAATTAATCAATTCCACTACTCTAATGAGGTACATACTATGTGCACAGGATTATGTAGGATTCTAACCTTAAAATCTGGCAACCAAGTCCTTACTCCTCAGCACCATGTAGTGAAATAGTTGCAATTATATGACCCTGCAAGTGGAAAAGGTTTAACTAAAACACTGCAGAAAAATGAATAAACAGACACAGGAAGTGGTTTGTTGCATAATAGGGAGTTTCTATCCATGTTTCTATAGTTATGTCACCAAGCCACAGGTTGATAATTTGAAAAAAATCAGAGTCAGAAAAGTCTCAATATCATTAACATTCCTTGATTCTGAACTCAGTACAAGTCAGCTTAATGTTAAAATTTTAATTTAATGTAAGGACAAAAATGTAAGGATTATTTCATAATCATAGAATTTTTTCTTTTTATCCAGGTAACTTTGCTTTCTAATGCTGTGATTTAGTCACATGATCATATCTCTTCAGATGTATGTTACCATAACAAAAGGATATTATTTTACAGGACAACAACAAGACATTTACAAGTCCTTTATTGAGTGCAAATCATGGTTAGGTGCTGGAGGTACCTGAGCTTCCCCAGCAAAGTCTAGACATCTACCAAATTTTCCGAACACAGTGGTTTGGGTGCTGCCTTGAAGTCAGACTACTTGTGAACGTCACACTTGACTTTGTGGTGTTGAGCAAATACGGTCTTATCCTTGGGCTCTGCATCCTCAGATTCAATCAACTGCAGACTGAAAAGTGTTCTGTGTAGTTAGACCTATGATGGTTGTGTCAGTATAAACATGTACAGACTTTTTTCTGACCATTATTCCCTAAATGATACAGTGTAACAGCTATTTAGATGACATTTATATTATATTAGGTATATAAGTAATCTAGATATGATTTAAAGTATATGGGAAGATATGCATAGGTCATATCAAATTTATTTGCTATTTTATAGAAAAGGCTTGAGCATCCATGAATTTTGGTATTTGTGGGGATCCTGGAACCAATCCCCTCTAGATGCCTGACCAACAAATGTACTTCATGCTTCTACGCCTCAGTTGTTTTTTTTTTTTCATCTGTTCAAGGAAGATAAAAGTATCTGTCTCATAGGATTATTTCAGATACTAAGTGTCATCATTGAGAATCAACATGTATTTATACAGCAATCTATACCTTACCATATCAGTGTCACATTTTCCCCAACACCCTTCACTGCCCTCTCCCCCCCCCCACCCTTCTGGTAACCACGAATTGATCTTATAGTGAAACTTTTATTTTTGTTTCACTTAGTTCATTAGTTTGTTACTCTGTATACCACATATGAGTGAAATCAATGGAGTTTATCTTTCTCTGTCTGGCTTATTTCACTAAACATAATTCCCTCCAGATCTATGTTTACTGCTCATGGTAAGATTTACTCTTTCTTATAGCTGAATAGTATACCTTTGTATATACATACCACATCTTTAACCATTCATCAATCCATGGGCACTGAGGTTGTTTCCAATTCTTGGCTATTGTAAATAGTGCTAAAATAAACATGAAAGTGCACATAACTCTTTGAATTAGTTTTTTGTGCATTTTTGGGTAAATACCCAGAAATGGGATAACTGGTTTGTTTGGAAGTCCTATTTTTAATTTTTTGAGGAATCTCCATAATGGTTATACCAATTTACATTCCCACCTACAGTGTATGAGGATTCCTTTCTTTCCACATTCTTACCAACATTTGCTGTTTCTCACCTTTTGAATAATAGCCATTATTATCCAAGTGTGAGGTGATATCTCATTATCACTTCGATTTTAAATTTCTCTAATAATTAGAGATAATGAACATCGTTTCATTGCTCACTGGCCACCTGTATGTCTTCTCTAGATAATTGTCTATTCAGAGTCTCTGTTCATTTAATGGTTGTTAGTTGTTTTTTTTCCTTATAATTCATGCAATTTTATTTTTTTTTTTTTTAAGATTTATTTATTTATACAAGAACTCAGGTACAGTCAGAGGCACGGGAGGGTGAGAGGATTCACCAGAGACAGAGTGGGGAGCAGAACAGGCAGACGGACCCAAGACACTGCTGAGGGGAGCAGCAGGCAAGGCAGGAGGGGTCTGCCGTGCCATGTGGGTTTCTCCCTGTCTGGCCAGGAATTGAACAGGTGCTGCAGAGGCTGCGGACAGCTTCACAGCACTGCGCTCAACCCGCTGCGCTCAACCCGCTGTGGCACCAGGGAGGCCCTAATTTACGCAATTTTAGAACAGCGGATGGAACATAGATACTATGTCCCCAATTAGTGTTAGCTATTAATATTAGTTGGTGTAAAGAGGAATAAAGCATTTAAGTATAACTATAATTTACAAAGAGATAAATAATGTTACTGAGTAGTAGGTAAGAATTACAGATACTAAATATGCTTTGGTTCAAAATGGTCAGGTGAGGCAGCTATGGGTGGGAGTTGTTGGGGCCACTGGAACAGATGCTCAGGGTAAGGGAACTTGAGCAGGTCTAGGAAACACATTTTATTGCCTAGCTTTGATGTGGCATATTTTTCAAATGTCACAAGTGTTATGTTTTCAGTTAAGGTGGTCTTTTCTATGATATATACTTAACCACATTAAAAAAAAAAAACAAGAGAATCAGAAAGTTCAACAAACGGTGGAAGTCAATGCTAAATTAAAAAATTAAATTACACAGAAAGTAGCATGTTATTTCCTTTACAAATAAAACATTCATGCATACAAAAATATGCTTAATATTTTGATACTATGTAAATACCTATCACTGAATTGTTTTTCACTTTTCCAGCTAAATTCCTCTATTAGATGACTCAAATTTCTTAGCTTAAAAGTGATTTTTTTTTGATCCTTTATTTTTTTTAATGAGGTAATGTTGGTTTATGTATTTACATTGTTGTTTGCATTTTGGGAGTACAGGACCCCTAACCCCTTCAAGTGTTATTGCTATGTGCGTTAATATGCTTTTTATTCCTAGAATTCCCTCTTTCTCTGTTCATACAAAACTATTTATGTTTGTAGTTCTAAATCTAATCTCATATTCAGTGATACTTTGAATATACAATTATGATTAAAAAAGATAAAAGTGATTTTTTTATGTTGATCAGAGAAAGTGGAAAACAACTTACTAACGCAGAGAACTATATAATGTAAACACACACGCATGTTTATATTTCCACTGGGAAAGGAGCAAGCACCATGTGAAAATAACTCAACTCTTTGCTGACAAACCTCATTTCTTCTTTTTTCCTGTGTTTAAAGTGCTGACTCATTTATTCTTGTATTTATGAAATATCTGACCACTTTTTTTTTTTTATGCTTTCAGTAATGGCTTTAACTGATTTACTGCCTATCTATTCCGGACAGCACATAACAGTTTACAGAACGTTTTCCTATATATTACTCCAATAACTTCTCACAGTAATTTTGAGAGGAACATTCACTTGATTTTACAGATGAGGTAAGTTAACAGTAGTCTGTGTAGCTTTCTGTAGGTCACACAACTGTGACTGGTCTGAGAGCTGGGCTTGGACCACATGGGAATGTTACAAAAGGCTTCATAAGTGACTATCATGCATTTAAGGATGCTCCTGTGCATCATAAAAGGAAAGGGCAGGCACAGTGCAGACTTAGATTTTAGTCTCTGCCTGTAAGTTTTATGTTTCTCTTTATTTGTCTTATTTTTATTTCATTCTTGCTTTTGTTTTCTCCTGAAAGTAAGCTAGACAGGTTTTTCCTCACAAGTTTCAGAACCCTGCCTGGGAGAGCAAAAATTTCCACCATGCCTGACTGTGGCCTGAGTTCTCTGTTCTTCAGGGGAGCAAAAGAAACAAGGCAGTGATTCCCCTCTAGCAGTGAGACACTGGGCTGCCAGGTCCTGGGAAACTTTCCCCAGGAACCGTCCTGTTGCTTCATCTTCATTAGGGATTAAGGTAAATTGCTAAAGCCACCACCCTACATGCTGGCTTCAACAGCGTTCAAACATGTGACCTATAATTCCTAAACTCTTTAGCAGAAATGTTGGCTCATGTTAGAACTGTAACAATGTAAGTAATTTTCAAAAGGAGTGGAAGGAGCAGGCCAGTGGAGGAGAGGTCAACAAGGAGCTCAAGATAACCCAAGAGCTGGTTCATAAGTAGTGACTGGCGGCCAGACAGGAAAGTAGCTTCACCCAATCCGGGAAACAGGAACTCATGGTCTATGGCCCCTTTGGAATCCAAGGTGTGAGAAAAAGGAAAAAGGTAAAATATGAGAGACACGTCATGGATTAGGGTAATTAGAAATGGCATGTGCATGAAGAAAAAGAAAGGCAAAGAAGAGGATAAAGGCAAGGAGCAGGCTTCAGTGATGTATCAACTTGACTGTGCCACAGTGCCTAGATAGCCAGCCAAAGATTCTGGATGTTTCTGGGAGGGTGTTTTTAGATGACAATTACATTTTATGTGGTAGATTTTGAGTAAAGCAGAATGACCTTGGCAACCAAGAAAAGCTTGGGAGGTTACAATAAAAGAGTGGCATTTATTTGGGAGGGGGCAGGTCTTAGGTCTGCAAATTAAAGAGCATACACTCAGGGATTCGCCAAAATTTTGTCTCCCTGAGGCCTTTGTTTAAAGGGCTTTTAAAGAACAAAAGGGTAAAGGATAAGATTACAAAAGCTTTTTGCCAAGAATTAGGATTAGAGTTTATTGCCTTCAGTCAAGTTGGCCTTGAGTACCATGGAGAAAAGAAAAAGAAAATTAACACTATTTGCACAGTTCTGAGATAAGGCTGTAGTGTATCCAGCTGGAAATTGGTTCTTGCTAGCCAGTAAATACAGTTTCTTGTTCAAAGTTAAAAGTTCAGTAAGGTGGAGTCTCTAGCACAAGATGAAGTCTGTAGCACAAGGAAAGCCTGAAGGTCCTTTCCTCCACTCTTCATATTGTAGATGAGCCTCCTCCAGACAGCTGAAGGCTTGAATCAAACAGAAGACTGAACTTCCCAGTGTAAGAGGAAATTTTGCCAGGAGATGGTCTTGTTTGGACTTTGGCTCTTCCCAGGTCTCGAGCCTGACAGCCTTAGGACATAAATTGCAAATCTTGGACTTGTCAGTTTACATAATTAAATGAGCCAATTCCTTTACATATATATTTTTCCCTTAAAAATGTATATGTATATTCATATATTCAGCTTCTTCGCTGGAAAATCCTGGCTAATACACATGGGAGCAGTTCTTGGACTACAGTATGGAACTTAAACAACCAACCTAGGGGTAAAGCGCGAAGCCAAACTGTGGCTCTATTTGGCAAGTAGTTGGGTATTGACCTCACTGTTGGCTTCTTAATTTCCCAGCATTTGTTACCTTTTGCTTACTTCTAATTTAATTTATCCCAGTATATTCTGTTATTATAAATCATCTTAATTCCTTTTCAGGATAAGTTAAAAGTATAAAGAAAGAAATGCATTCTCATCATTTGAAAAAAAAATCATGTAAGGCTAGATTTAGATTTTCTATAAGAAAGGAACACATAAACTATCTAAATTTAAGAAGCAAATGATGTGGAAACAGTAATAATAACTGAACTCGAATTTTAAAAGATGTGTAATATAAGTCCAAGTATATATGCAAAGGAAAGTATGTTTTCATAGATAAGAAAATACTGAGATTAATCCAGAGGATAAATCAACAAGCAAGGATAACTCTACATTAAAAAATAAGTTACAGGAAATGGAAAATGGGTTTTGTGTTAGTGTATCAACCTAAATCTTTTAAAAAAGATTTTATTTATTTTTGTGTGGAAGAACTAGGGTGTAGGCCAGAGCGGTGGGGGGGTAAAAGGATTTACCAGAGACAGAGTGGAGAGGAGAGCATGCAGATTTACAGAAATACACTGCTAAGGGTAACAGTGTGCAAGACAGGAGAGGTCTGCTTCGCCCTGTGGGTTAGCCCTGCCCCATCAGAATGGAACTCAGGTCTTAGTGGTGGTAGTGCTGAGACTTATCCCCTAGGCCACCAGGGTGGCCCCCAACCTAATATTTTTTTAAAGATTTATTTATTCATGCATACAAGAGCGGGGGTACAGGCCAGAGGTGTAGAGGGGTGAGAGAATTCACCAGAGACAGAGTGGGGAACAGAACTGGCAGTCTGACCGAAATAAACTGTAGAGGGGAGCAGCAGGTGAGACAGGAGCGGTGTGCTGCACCCTGTGGGAAGCTCCCTGGCCAGCCAGGGATCGAACTCGTGCAGCAGAGGCTGCAGACAGTTTCATAGGTTGCGTCTTAACCCCTTGTGCCACCAGGGAGGCCCCCGCAACCTAAATTTTAATGAGCACTATATAATAAATATTTTCTGAGGGAAGTAAATTAAGGGTTGAAGGATAAGACATACAGATATTCCTTGACCTGTGGAATCCATCCACAAAAGTTGAAAATACTGTTAACTGAAAATGCATTTAATATACGTAACCTACTGAACATTAAACTTAGCCGATCCTAAACATGCTCAGAACAAGTAAAGTAGCCTATAGTTGGGCGAAAACATCTGAACACAAAGCCTATTTACAATTAAGTGTTGAACATCTCATCCTTTATTGAATACTGTACTGAAAGTAGAAAACGGTCTGTTGAATATGGGTTGTTTACTCTCTGATCGTGTGGTGACTGGGAGCTGTGGCTTGCTGCCGCTGCCCAGCATGTAGAGAGTCTTTCACCACATATGCATAGTGCAGGGAAAAGATCCATCCAACATTCAACGTACGATGCCTTCTGAATGCATATCTTTCACACTATCATCAGCTGAAAAAATCTTAAGTTGACCATCATAAGTCAAGAGCCAGGAGTAAAAGTGATGTAAACAGTGACGCTATCTTGTCTTTGGACATACTCTTTTCTATCTATATATACTTTTACCTCTAAGATCTTATCCTGAAGTAACAAAAATAAGGTATAATTTCATACTACATCAATTAAGAGTAGTTTATAGCATTTCTTCTTTATCTAGGAGTATAGCAATGCACTAAAAATGAATGAGGAACAAACAACAGAACGTCACACCACAGAAGTACAGCAAGAATGAGGTCCCCACCCTACCTGCCCACACGAGAACCTAACCAGGATAAAATTAAAACCACCTAAAAACATTGAGAGAAAGTTCAAAGAACTCAGGGAGACGCATTCTTGGCCTTGTAATTCATTTTTCCTAAACAAATGATGTCTCTTAAGCTTCTCTTTGCTCACCTGTGCTGGATCGCACACCAATCAGACCAACAGGTGATGACATGGCGGTGGCACTGCATGGATTTGTGTGACAGTCCAGGGAGAAGACAGATATTTTCTTCAAGTTCCAGTTGGCTCTTTCCCAAGGGGCTGTGGGATTTGTTCTTTAATAAGTTACTTTCCTTTCATTTCCCTATTCTTATGATTGCAGGAAACTCCTGTTGAGGGTTTTCAACTAAGGATAGCATACCCTTTAAGTTGCCACTAGAAAATAACTTGAGGAAATAAAGTAGAGCTGTAAAAACTAGAACTTGCTCTGTTTTTTTTTTTTTTTCAAAGGTTTCTTTCTTTACAAATACAAATATGCTCCAGTGCCTCTATAACTCATGAGGTGCCTTTGTGGTTGAGCCAGAGGTCTGCTCTGTTTAGAAAACATTAGCTCAGATGCAGTGGTCAAGTTGTTAGATGGTCACTGATTTCAATGTAACTTCTAAACTCCCGAGCAAAGTCTTTTAAAGAGGTCACATCTGGGACATGGTCCAGTACCCATTCTCTGAAAAACATTCCCTGTATACCTTGATGTTTCAAAATCTGTGACTCTAAAGCTTGAATTTTATGAAAAAAGTTCAACTTATTAGCATAAATAGAAAAGATACTTAAGTACCAAAGTTCTGAGCCTTTAAGAATTATTAGAATCTGTTCAATAATTCTCTTCTCTGAGAGTATCTGATTTTTTAAAGTTAGAACTAGTTAGAAGAGAGCATGCATTTAATTAATCTGAACAGTGAGGTTAAAAACAGGAAGAGGTCTTTAAAAACACTGATAAAATAATGGCAACTCATGATAAAAAATTGATGTAACAATGTAGAAAGTTATTTCTGATAAAAAGAAAAAGACACCTATATGAAGAAAATATGCATAATGAAAATTATGTTTTGAAGACTTAAAAACCTATGACTTTTACTTTTTAATAATTTTGTTAATCTAGTAAATGTCTGTAGTTAAAAAAATCAAATAATTGTAAGGGCTTCAAATGAAAAATAGCAGTTCTCTGTCCCACTACTCTCTAACTTCAAACCAGCTCTCCAAAAGCAATCATTTTAAATCTTTTAGATCTAGCTTTCATTAATTTCCAAATTTCTAAATAACAAGTTCAATCTCTTATCTGTCTGAGGAAGTTCTGGGAGGGTAGGAGGAGGTAGTAGAAGGGAGGGACTGGGCAAGAGAAAGAGCTAATCATTTTGTGGTAAAATACCAAAACTCCTGCTGGTAAAGGTTTTTTTTTTCCCTCTCTCTCCTCAAACTATTCTAGAAAATGGTTTTCTAGAGCCCTTGTATCTCCTGGCCCGCTGAGGCTAAGTTCTCTTGAAAGAAGAGTCAATGATTTAGATTACACAATCAGTAGCTCATCTTCAAGAAATCCCCAATTTCAGCCCCAGCTATTCTCTGCTTTTGAAGGTTTTTAATAACTTTAAGATAGAAAGTTAAGGGAGTACAAATCAGTATACAAATTATATACCCAGATATGAGCTATACTCATGTATGCATAAATAACTAGAAAGAAATACACCAAAATACTGAGTAACTGGTTATTTCTGAGAGTGGTATAAATGTAGTGGTTATTTTCTTCTCAACACTTTTTATTTATATTCCTCAAAATATAGGTATTAATTTAAATATTAGGGAAAAATATTTGATTTTTAAAGAACCATACAGGAGGTCAACAAGAAAACCCAGCATTACATGTTGGTATTGTTACAGAGCAACCCCGATATAAAATGGGTTTCCTGACTATGGGTCCTCACCTGAGCACTTAAAAGGGACTTATTAATACTCAACTGCAGGCACACACAAAAGGTTAATAAAGGGTTTATTTACAAAAAAGGGGGGCAGGGAATGAATATCTCAGGGAGAAAAAGAGGGAGATAAATTCATGAATGCATCCTACCAGTTCCCCCTAATGGCATGCTGAGAGCTGGCAAATAACCAAGAGCAGTGAGGCCAAGGGAGAGACCCAAGGCACATTATGTCTGGTTGTCTGGTTTTATTTAGTTATTTATTTTTAAGATTTATTTATTTATACAAGCACTGGGTACAGTCAGAAGCACGGGAGGGTGAGAGAATTCACCAGAGCCAGAGCGGCGAACAGAACAGGCAGACCTACGAAATACACTGCTGAGGGGAGCAGTGGGCACGGCAGGAGAGGTCTATGCGCCATGTGGGGACTTCGCCCCCAGGGGAGGACCCACATGTTTGGTTTTATACCAAAGCGGACTGCTTAACTCCACCCTCAGGTCCCAGCAACCCTCCCTTTGGTGATGGTGGGATTTGTCATTCCCAATGTCTTGATGGTTTGGTCTGGAGTGGGGGTGGGGTCCACAAAGCCTGTATGGAGTTTATTCAGGACATCCCTTCCCCCTAACAGTATCAGGACAAAAGGTTTTCTGCTCCTAATTTAAAAGACATTTAAATTTAGTTAAATATTTAATGTACATTAATATTTAGAAAATGAGTTGAATGTTAAGAAATATTCTTTCAATAGATTGAAATGTTGAAACAACCTCTTAAACACCAGTATCCAGCCTAAGAAGTAGAACACTAAGAGCTTTAAGTCCACCCTAAGCCCTGCTCTATCCTCCCCACTCATCTGAATTTGTGTTTGTCACTGGTTTTTCATTAGCGTTTTATCACCTAGTTTTGCAAGTTTTGAATTTTTTGCAAATGGAATCATACCTTTTATTTTCTTCTAGTTTTCTTTGTTTCACTTAATATTGTTTTTGTGAGATGCATTTACATTAATTTTCACTTCTCTATCATTTATATGCATATAACATAGTCAGTAGCACTTCTTCTTATGAATATGCCAGTACATATTTATTCATTTTCTTATTAATTAAACTGGTTTGCAGATTATTATTTTCATAAACATTTATTCATTCTTTTTGAATACTTATACTTGTAGTTCTTTTCTTTTCTAAATTTATTAGCAGCCTTTTCTTGTTCTGGCTATTAATGTCTTTCTTCTCCTTTCCTTTAGTTTATTTTGTTGTGTCTTTTTATAACTTCTTGATTGAGAAACAATTTGTTTATTTTCATTCTTTCTTATTTAAAAGTATACATATTTAAGGTTTTAAGAAAACAATTTGTTATGTGCTGTCTCAAAAGTTCTAATAGGCATTGTTCATGTTTTTGCTATATCCTAGCTACTGAGTGATTTTAGTTTATATTCCCTCTTTGATCCAGGCTGGACTGAGAAAAAACATTTATTAAGGTAGGAGGTATGTGCTTTTAGTTTTCTGAAATATTTGTTAATTTTTGTTTATTGTGTTGTGATTTGAGATAATTTCTATTTTTAAAAATTTCCTGTGGATTTCTTTCTGATTTAGAATATGTAAAATTTTTATGAATATCCTATAGAAAGCGCAATCTTTACTTTCAGGAAGCAAAGTTAAAAATAAATGTAAGTTAGAGATACCTCATTACACATGAATTTAAGTCTTCTATATCCATATATATATATATAAATATATATATATAAATAAATATATATATTTATTTATTTATTTATTTATTGTCCCCACTTACTCTCAGGGACTGGGAGATTAAATCAGTTTTCTACCACAGGTGTGCTTGAATCTAGTTCCTCTGTATGCTTAATTAGTGTTTTTTTTTTCCCTTTGTAAATGATGATGTTATATACTCTGATCCTTTGAGGTTCATAACTTTTTCTATTAACATTTTAATTACCCTTCTTTTTCTTATGCTAAGCTTTTGGATGTGAATTCCATGGTGGTTGGGATGAGCATCATAACTCCTCTACTTTTTAAAGTTGTATTTGCCTGGTATAATGATCCAGTTCTTACCTTCTAATAATAATTAATGTTTTTTGCTTCCTAAAAAAGCATTTTGTCTAATGTGTGTCTCTTTATATGTCATGCTTTGATTTTACTCTATAAATATATTTGCAGTATTTTAAAGTATGATATGATATGTGTAGCCCATTTTTATTTATTGACATGATAGGTGTGTTTGCTGCAGCTTTGTCATATTTTGCATATTATGTTTTCTAAATTTACAGTTTAAAAATAATTCTTTCGCTTTAGTCTGTGGACAATTCTGGCTTATATTTCTGTTCTAGTGAGTACCTCTTATTACATCTTTATTTAATATCTTAGTTCTCCATTTCCTTTTTAAAAAATTTTTAAATTTATTGTTTTTAAAAAAGATCTTATTTTATACAAGAACTGGGAGTACAGGCCATAGATGCAGGAGGGTGAGAGGATTCACCAAAGCCAGAGCAGGGAACAAAACAGGCAGATTGACTGAAATACATTGCAGACGGGAGCAGCGGGTGAGACAGGTGAGGTCTGGCACGCCATGTGGGTATATCCCTGGGGCACTGGGATCAAACCTGTGCTGCAGAGGCTGCGGACAGCTTCACAGCACTGCACTCAACCGTCTGTGCCACCAGGGAGGCCCTCTCCATTTCTTTAGACAGTATCCACTAGTTAGTTCCTTCTAAGAAGCTCGGAGAAATTAATATATTTGTTCCTCTCTAGGGAGAGTTTTACATAAAAAGGCAAGCTTTACTGTTACTTTGTCCTTTTTTTTTAAATTGACCAAGATATTCTGCTTTCTGATTTCTCTACTTAAAAGTGTAAAATGCATATTATTTATTTGGACAATCAAGTTTTCAATTTTTTTATTATATATGGCTAATTTTTTACCCACAATCCTTGTTTATTAATTTAATATGCAACAAATGTACAAATTTATTATGGACTAAAAAATCCAATCATAAAACAATTGAACTTTTGCAAAGAGAAAATTCGTTATACCTTTTCTCACCAAATTAACACATGCACCCTGGGGTAGAGACACCCTTCTGATTTAAATGAGTGGAACTTAATCTTTTGAGGATCATGTATCTTTATGAGAGTAAAGCTAACATTATGGACTTCAAGAAAATGCACATATTACTCATGATTTCAGGCATTCACAGTACTGGAACTCCCTAGGAACTAAGATGAAGAGCCTTGCTCTAGATAGTCAACATTTTGGGGATTGTATACATTGTCAACTTCAGAATCTCTCTGTAATAAAGAGAAATCAAAGTGAGCCATCTGACAAGATAGGAACACCATAGTCAAATTAATGGTGCTTATAAATATGTAATAATTTAATGCCTTCTGATAATTTTCAACAACACCACAGTTCAAGAAGACTTCTTGTTCTCATTTTCTCCTTTCTCTTTTTTCTGTCCAATTCATCATCTCTTTCTTCCCTTCTCTCCCTTTCCCCTTCTTCTTCATCTCCTTCCTTCTCTTCGCTACTCTTTTCCCTCCCCTGCACCACTACCCTCTAGGATTAGGTTTTCTTGAGCAAACGTGCTCCACCTACTGGTTCTTTTAAAAACATCATATTAAACAACCCAAATGCCCAAAAATAGATGACTGGATGTGGTACATACACACAATGGAATACTATTCAGCAATCGAAAAAGATAAACTCATGCCATTTGCAGCAACACGGGTGGAGCTAGAAGGATTATGCTCAGTGAAATAATCAGAAGGAAAAAGAAAAATATCAGGTGGTTTCACTTACAGGAGAAATACAGGGAAAACAAGGGATGGGGGAAAATAATAATTAAAAAAAAATCAACAGGCAACTATAAATCAGAGACATTCTGCAGGGGGTGGGGGGTAGGGATCAAAACAGGGAAGGGAAGAGCACAGGCATGAATTGGTGGTGGGAATTCCATGGGGACTACACCTAAGAGGAGAAAGCAAACATTGTACAAAAATGAACACTGATGTGAAATACATATAAATAGGTGCACGGGTGCACTGGGGAAGGAAGTTCTGTGGGGACTACACCTGAGGGGTGGGGGAAGCAAATATTGTTCAAAAATGAACGATGTAAAAAATTTTTTTAATTAAAAAAACATATATTAATAAAATAATAAAAAATAAAAATAAAAATTTCATATTTAAACACTTTGAGAGACTAGAGAAAATTTCTGATTCCTTAATGGAAATAATTAAATTTTCATACCTAAATTTTAGTAGTACCTGGGCCTCCCCAGTGGTACAGCGGGTTGAGCGCAGCGCTGTGAAGCTGTCCACAGCCTCTGCAGTGATGGTTCAATTCCTGGCTGGCCAGGGAGATTCCCACGTCGTGCAGCAGACCTCTCCTGCTGCCTGCTGCTCCCCTCAGCAGTGTATTTTGGTCCTTCTGCCTGTTCTGTTCCCTGCTCTGTCTCTGGTGAATCCTCTCACCCTCCCACGCCTCTGGCCTATACGCTACCTCTATAAAAATAAATAAATCTTTAAAAAATAAAAAAAAATTAAATACAAATTTTAGTAGTACCTGGTAACTTACAAACTGATAATTTTTTAAAAATTAAACTTAATTCCCAATTTATCAAAACATTTCATACAGCAAGTCTTGTTTTAATGACTTCTCTTATATTTAGAAACATAGCTATTATGTTTTAACCCATATTGCAGTCACACCAAACTTGTCCCTTTCCCCTTCCTTCTCTGCTCCATTTGTTCAGGGACCTGTTTCTTGACTTCCTTCCCTGATACACCTCTTCCCCTACTCATTCCTCTGTCCCCACCTGTCTTTAACTCTGTTTTCTTATTACACTTCACACACTTCCTTGGATGGTACCTCCTTATTTTTGATTACTTTCACAATTAATTGGTGAGCATCTGTCTCTAGATTGAACTTCTTTCCTGAGTTTTAGCCTTACATTTCCAAATACTGGTATCGATGACTTGCAGGTTGTCGAGCTCATTAAAACTGCTCTCCTCTTTTTTGTTAATAGCATCTAACCTGTTTTAATCTTCTATTGCTCTTTAACAAACTTGCCTGAATGAATGAGGTACAATAGCACTACTGTGTTAGGCTCACAGATGCAGTAAGTCAAGAATTCTGCTAGGAAACAGGAAGGATAGCTTGCCTCTGCTCCACAGGTGAGAGCTTCAGCTGAGTAGCCTGCTTTCTGCTATACAAAGGAGATTGTATATTTCCCTCACATACTGAAACAGGGGGGAGATGGAAGTAAGAGGAAAAGTAGGAACTTGGTCTTTGTTTCCTAGAAATATTCATATTATTTTTAAGTACTACTCGTATGTTGAAGCACATAGAAGACCCAGAACAAAAAATACTTTCAGCAAAAACTAAAGTTCATTTGTAGTGATATAGATATTTTAAACATCATTTGAGGACCTATTAGTTAAGCAGCAACTTGAACTATGAGAAAAGTTGGGGTGAAATTTTGCATATTATATTCATGGTTAGAAGACTATCAAGGAGAAGACATGGAATATTCTAAAAGCCTGAGATTATCTCACCAAATCAGAAAATGGAATCAACTTTGACCCTACTTGAGCAGAGGCAGATTGCAACGAAGTTTTACTTACAAATGCATTATACATTTGCTCTTAAATTCTAGAGTGCTCAACTGGTACAACTATAATTGTGAATGTCAGTTTGCTACCTCCCTAATCATTCTATAAGCAAATGCACCAATAACAGTTAATGTTACAATTCTAAATAACTACAAAGCCTATTTACTTTCCTATGAGTGTATTTGTGTCAATGCATTGAAACAATGATGGGTTAGATATTGTCATTTTATGTGCAAACATGCTTTGAAATGTGTAAGGGGATTAATACTAATGAGTATGTTTAGCTTCCAGAATCAAAGCACAATGACTACAAGATGGAATGTAGTTTAATTAACCTGTTGTGCTGCTATATGCTAGTGTTAGATTAAACAACTGTAGAAACAGGTCTGTGAGGTTTTACATTATATAACCTATGACTTGGTTTCAGGTAACAACATAAAAGGATTAGTCAAGTCACTTGTAAATGTCTAAGCTTTATTGCCTTAAATGTGCTAGATTTATTGTGAAATTACAAATACCTGTGTTTCTTGGGGAGGAAGGATCAAACTTTTAAATGTGGGATTCAAATATATAATTAATTCTTGTGGTTGGGAAAATACAACTTTGGAAACTATTTTTATTATTTATTTTTTACTGAAGTAACATTGCCTTATAACATTATATGTTTCAGATGTTCACCATTAAAAATCAACATGGGTATCTATTATTCTAAATGCATTGCTAAATGTCCAAATCTTTCCTTCACATAATCTAATTGGGGTTTTAGATAGAAAGGTTATTTCTAATAAAAATTCTAATTCTGGGTAATGGTCCCAATTTTAATTTTTCTAGATAGTTAAATGATTGGAAAAAGTTGCTCATGATTTAGCTTGAAATAATCCACATGGGAAAGTGGCCTGAAGGCCTGTTCTGGACATCTTGCAGAGGCCTAACCTCCACCCCAGTGGCCCTCAACACAACTAAACAGGCTAGCAGATCCCTAAGATAAGCAACTTTTAAGTTTTTTAAAAAGGTTTATTTATTCATGTATATAAGAGCTGGGGTACAGCTCTTGTAAAGCTGGGGTACAGCAACTTGTCCTGTCTTTCCCTCCCAAATGTATTATTGCTTCCCTGAACTAAATAAACTTGCTCTACTGACCAGATCATGGGTTTATAGTCTATGGGTCTCCATGTAATGCAATTAAATGTCTTTCTCTTGTTAATTTGTGGCAATTATTTTCCAGTGCTAAAAACTCAGAATGGTAGAGAAAGATTAGTTTCTTCTTCAACAGTTCCTATATACCTATATTATTTTTTTCAACTTTATTGAAGTACAGATCACATATATAATAAAATTGCATGATTTTAAGTGCAAATTCAATGAGTTTTAATTTTTTTTTTTTTTTTAATTTATACAAGAACACGGGTACAGGCCAGATGCACAGGAGGGTGAGTGGATTCACCAGAGACAGAGCGGGGAACAGAACAGGCAGACTGACGAAATACACTGCTGAGGGGAGTAGTGGGCGAGACAGAAGAGGTCGGCCGTGCCATGTGGGACCCTCGCTGGCTGGCCGGCCAGGATCAAACCTGCGCTGCAGAGGCTGCGGACAGCTTCACAGAGCGGCGCTCAACAGCCTGTGCCACCAGGGGAGGCCCTCAATGAGTTTTGATAAATGTTTATAGTCTGGTTAACCACTGCCAATCAAGGTATAGAATATTTCATCACCTCAAAATATTCTTTTGTTCCCTTTCACAATCTATTCTCCAGCCCCAACCCCTAGCAGTCACTGATGTTTTCTCAGTAACAGTTCTGTTACTGTTACATCACTGTAATGGTCCTGTTGTTTAAGTTTTTACTTTTTTAGTTTGTCATATAATGAAGTCACCATAATGTAGTCAGTATAATGTAAGCTCTTTTGTGTGTAGCTTCGGTTCACTGGGCATAAAGTTTCTAATATTCATCCATGTTGTTGTATTTATCAATAGCTATATTTTAACATATGGGTATATCATAATTTGTTTATTCATTCACCTGTTGATGGATATTTGTGTTCTTTCTAATTTGGGGCTGTTGTGAATAAAGCTGCTATGAAAATATGAGTACAAAACTTAGTTTTATTTTGCTTGTGTAAAATACCTAGGAACAAAGAACTATAGTTTTAGTATCAAGAAATACTTGTATCTTCCCTACATCAAGTACTAAAAAATCAAAACTGGAAACATGTCTTAGTCATACTTCATAATACAATTTATTAGTGGGTTTGCTGTAGGGCAGTTCAAGAATTCACACATTTTCCAGTCCTAAAGAGTCATACACAGTCATATACATTCAATATATCCCAAGACACTGCTTAGTATTATATAGGAAGATGCTACTCCTTAAACTTCAATATGTTATGAATAAAGTACGTTACTATGTAAATAAGGAAGTCATGCTAAGAATTCTGCTTTGGTTCTGTCTTAAGAGCAAAGAGTTGCAGAATCTATAATTAAAAAGAGGGCAATTTCAATTAGTCTACAAAGAAGACTAGTGTTTCAATTAGTACAAAGAAGTGTGTTTATAAAATGTTTTTCACAGTAATTATGTCTGCTTAAGGAAGGAAAATGTTTCTCATTTCCTCATTTCCCAAATGAGAAACATTTTTTTAAATTCACAAATCCCCAGGATTGTTCTTAGTCTAAATTTCCAAATAAAAATGTCTGGAATAGAAAACTTTAAATATCAGAATCTAAGTTATAAGCTTTCACAATCAAAAGTGTAAAGACTCCATCATTACAAATCACAGTCCTACCAAAATCAAAAAGACTACTTAAATATCCCTTATTTAAATAACAATGTCACTTTAGAGTTAACAACCACAGGTAATCACTGAATTCTAACACAAGATATAATTAAGGAAATTTCAAGTGTTCCATCATGATAAAAAAGAATATTTTGCAACACAGAATCTCTGGAGGAAGATATAGAAAGAATACAATCAAAGAAACCTTAGTAATGGCAAAGCAAAACTTTTACCATCAAGTTGCTTTCTAAAATTACTAAGTACCAGCCTTGATCAACTAATGAAAATAAAATTTACCCCACTGCAGATTTTTGTGGCAGAAACTAAAACTTTAAAAAATATATGAAACAAAAATAACATGTTTCCTGATGCAAATAATATTTAGATTCCTTAACTCAATACCTGGAAACTCAATGTCTTATTTTGAAAACAAATTATATAATTCTAAAAATAGAAATGAATTTTATATCAACCAGTTTCCTCTTGACAACTTGCCACCTCACCACTGGTCACCGCAAACATCCTATGGAAACTTAAAAGGTTTAAACACATTTTAGCAATTGCCAGGAGAGAGCAGGCCCTAGTAGGAAGACTGGAACTCTAAGGCACAAGTAACTAAGTGCCACACAGTGGCCATGATGCTGACTAGTGGAAAGGGAGCACACATTCTGTGTCCTCCAAGCCCCAGGAAGGTCACTCTGCCTGCTTCAACGTACCCAGTCCCTCGGATGGCGCAGAACTTCCAGAATTTCAGCTTCTTTGGAGTTCTCTGAGGGGGAATGCATGTACTCCCATCTATGCAGGTGCAAAACAGAAGCAAAAAACGCAACAATAAAAATAATTAACAACACACATAGCTCTTAAGTGAAAAATAAAATTCTAAGCATAAAAAAGATCTTAGGGCCTCCCTGGTGGTCTAAGGGTTAAGTATCAGCACTACCACCACTACAGCCTGAGTTTGATCCCTGGCCAGGGAGCTACCCATATGGCACAGCAGACCTTTCCTATCTCACCCGCCGCTCCCCTTGGCAGTATGTTTTGGTGGATATAACTGCTCTGTTCCTCACTCTGTCTTTGGTGAATCCTCTCACCCCCCTCACACCTCTGGCCTGGACTCCAGTTCTTGTATGCATAAATAAATAAAATAAATCTTAAAAATAATACATATATTATATATGTTAAAATAATATATATTATGATATAAAAATTATATATATTATATATATATATCTTATACGGCTTTGGGCATACTTTGGCTAATATTAATATCCCAGAGCCAAAATACACTTTTTCTATGAACCAGACCTTAGTAAAGATTAGAATTAGAAACTCAGATGATCTGAGGGCAAACATTTTTAATTAATACTCAAGCATTTATTTTAATGTGCTACTTTCTATTTATGACAATAATATTGTTCTGCAAACCAAAACATTCCCTTTGATTATGACTGCCGAACTGGGGTGGGGTGGAGGGAAGGGCAAGGATGGGGGAAGGGAACACAAGGTTGGGGGTACAATGGATGTGTTGGAAGGTTATGGGTACTTTGGCAGTGGGTGTAGTAATAAATCTGAAGAGGTGTGAATCTGTACTCCTAAAACAAATACAGTATAAACCAAGCTTACCTTAATTAAAAAAAAACAAAACATAATATTGACTTTTTAAATAAATTCTTTGTGGAAAAAAAAGTATAAATTTTAAATAAAAGCTATCTCAGATAGTATATAAATTCAAATAATAATTTTTTAAAAATATAAAACCATTAGCTCAAAGGCTATTCAAAAACAGACCACAGGTGGACTTGGATTAGATCTGCAGCCTAAAATCTGCAGATCCCAATGTCTAATGAGAAGCAGAAGTGGCCTATCTTAATACTATTCAACTGAACAAAGGACTAGTTTGCAATCCGCCCTCAGCAGCAGCTTGGAGTATTCATTATAATTAGGGCTCAGCAGACATCTAGAGAGCTACCAGAGAGCTACCAGAGGCCTGAAGAACTCTTCTTTATTCATATCTCACCTCTCTCACCTCTAGATAGCAGGAATGCATAAGTGGAGCTTCTATTCAAGGAGATGAGATCCCAAAACAAGCCAATCCCATTCTGAAGACACTGACAACCACTGAGGGCACTAATTTCACAATGTTAGAGAGAGAGTAGGATGTAGGGGACCTCTCATTCCATCTGCTCGTCCATTTTTATTTGGACATTTAAACTCACAGAAAAAAGAAAATTTTTGCCTTTGTAAAACAAAGGTAAGTTTTCAATTTGTATGCACATCATTCTCACTTTCTTATTGCCAAAAAAGTCAACCTACGTCCTTACAGCATTAACCTAAAGGCAACAACATAAATACAGGTGGCTTTAAAATTCCCCTCATATATTCAATTAGCCTTTATGGAAGCAATATATAAAGCACAGAGAGACTACCAAGCACCCGAAATGATCCCTCATATTGTCGAACTTACAAATAAAGTTAGTACTTCATACTAGAGAGAAACCCATTTCCTCACCAATGCAGTAATTTTTAATAAGATGAGGTTTTAAAAACTGTTATGTTCCAATAAATTTGCTTTGCCCACAGTTCTTCCTAGATAGTTACCCAATAGGAGAAGTCCATTTGAAGCTGAGACTCTGTCAGCCCCTGCTTTCTTCTTACTCCCTCTACTCTTTCCCTGTTTTCACACACTCATCCTGGCATACCTTAAAAAAATTCAGTTTTTTTTTTCCTTAATTACTTCACTGTGATTTTCTTATAAAATCAGCAAAGTCAATATCAATGAGATCTTTAAGTTAAAATAAAGTTGACATTCATGTTCATGTTTTGAGGGGTTAGTGGTCTGAGGGTGGGGGGATAATTATATAATGATATTTTCTTACCGGGCAGTTAGAGGTAAAGACATTAAGATGCTTTCGATCCTGGATCCTGGAGTGAAAAGACCAAACTTGGTGCCCCGATCATACAGCAGATTAAATTCCACATACCTGGCATAAAGACATCAAATAATATTAATTTGGTCAGCTGAATAAAAATCCTGCTTAAGATGAACCCACAACAAATACTTAAAGGGGGGGCTTCCTCCTGTCCCCCATCAGCTGGAACTGGCACAGTGAACAGTCAACAAGCTTTCTCCAACTGGACAGGAGAGATAAAAGGGTATTCTATCCAATAAACAATAGCATATAGATTCAGCCCCAGCATAGAACAGTTGCAAAACAAGAAGGCTATGTTTTCCAATAAATAGAATGCACACAAAGCTGAGAACTCTAAGGTAAAACAACAACTAAGAAAAATTTGAAGAATACAAGACCACTAATTCAAGGGATATGCGCCCTCCTATGTTTCTTGCGGCATTGTTTAGAATAGCCAAGTTATGGAAACAACCCAAGTGCCCAACAGTAGATGAGTGGATTAAAAAAATGTGGTATACATACACGATGGAATACAATTCAGCTATTTTTAAAAAAGTACTCCTGACTAAATTTCATCCTGTTTTCCTTTGCCAAAATACAACAAAACAATAAGATCATTAGTACCTGTTCAATAGAAAAAGAAAACCGGAGAAAGCACTATAACTGAGAGCAAGAGCTGAAATGAGATTACCAAATAAGATATTTTAAAATTAAAAGGGAAAGTGACTGACCACTAGAAGGAAACTTATATTATGAGTGTTGGCGGGGGAAGGGTGGTGAGGGGAAGAGTAACCCGTGAAGGATACTGATAAGGGCTTAGGAATGCTGCATAAGAAAGTGAGACAGTGTGAATAACTACAGTAAAGAGCTGGATTATCGTAAGGCCCAGAGTTTATTGCTATCCTAAAGCCTAGCGATAAGCATGGCAGTGGGAGGCTCACTTTGAACAACACTCACACACCATTTACAGAAAATTAATCTAACAGCCCACATGCTGCTAACTCCAAAGACACCTGGCAGGCAATGACAGACACATTTGGAACTTTCAAAATGTCTTCTTGGTAAATGGACAGTTATCAATAAAATTTGATTTTAAAAGTTTTATTGTTAAATTATATAAAAACAAAATAAAACATTATTCTAACATCTAAGTTTTAAAGGCTTCACCTAATTAGTATTCATTAAACTTTTCAGGTTTGTATATAAATTCTTAGAGAAAACTAGACTACTACTGCACTTGCTGTAGAGTTTTAAATTCTCCTCTTAGGTATGTCTTGACTGTGACCTTCTCTTTTCATTTCAGCTTACTTTTAGAGCTAGCACAGTGCCAAGTTAAAGGGACACACAATAAATGTCAAGAGAAAGATAGAACGAATGGCAAAGAAATATTTGAGAAATCAGAACCAAAAAAAAAAAAAAAAAAAAAAGACATAAAAAGGCCCCAAAACAGATGCCTTGTCTAAGGAGTTTCTAGCAAAAAAACTTAATCACGTCTCATTTCCAAGTTTTTAAATGATAGACAATCATAAGAAAAGATAAACACAAACATTAATCTTCAGACTTGAAACATTATTTTAAGTAGATCTTTTAGGGCCAGTAGTGCCCAAAGCTTCATATACCTGACACAGGATTAACATAAACAAGAAAACCCTTTTCACAGCCTGTGGTATACAGGCAAATCAGTTTTTCACTTATCACTATCTTAATTGCCTGTGATAAGTGAAAAACTGATGTGAGCCAGTAGAGTGGGCATTTTGGAGCTAAGTCACTAGCACACCCCAGCTGTAGACATCAGGCTACTACTCACGTAACTGAGCTCACCAAGCTCCATGCACAGAGCAGGGTGGCTAAGGCAAGTGTCATGGCAAGAAATAAACCTGCTCCAACTACTTAACTTCCTTCATGTAAAGGAAAAACTAAGTTTCGAAGTCATAAAGACCTGGATTCACATCCGAGATCTTTTATTTACCAATTGTGTAATCTTGGGCAAGGGACTTACCTTTCTAAGAATAAGTTTTATCACCTATAAAATAATTACACCAATCTCAGAGGATTGTGGAAAAAATTATATGCAAACTGTCTAATATACTGGCAAGCACATAGTAAGGATTCTGTAAGTAAATATTATCATTAAGTGTAAATAATTTCTGAAATGGCTATTTCCATTATAATGAATTTCAGGAAATGTTTCAGATGAATGAAAAAAGATGTATCCATATTTACAACAGAGCAAAAAAAAAAAAAAAAAAGATGCCCTTACCTTGACATAAGCTTGAAGAACACTGCTAGAAGACTAAAAGAAATCAGCTGAATAAAATTCAGCAAGTATTTACTAAAAACCTAGCCATGTTTGTCTAACATATAGACAAACTTTGTTCTTTTTGTCATACTACTGTACGATGTTTTGACATTCATCTAGTTATGAAAAGAAATTAGGGTGAATACTAACACAACAATGACAACATACCTAAGACAATACACCACCCACAACTGTTATAGCTGCTGCACTTCCCCCACAGTTATGCAGTGAGACAGGTTATTCTGTCACTTACCGTCCTCTCCGGAGTTGCTGCCACAACTTTTCCTGGGGGGTGAATGAGTCATTACAGTGCTTTTTCACAAGGGGAATGTAAGAAGGAACCACAGCTTGGGCACAGCTCTGCACAAAGCGAAACACCTCCTCCTTGGATGGGGAGTCAAGGTCATCAAAGAAGATGCCCCCAATGCCTCTCCGCTCTCCACGATGAGCTATAAAAAAGTACTCATCACACCTGGAAAACACAGCAAGGCCGAATCAGGGATCCAGAGGGGAATAAAAATATAGGTGAAAATAAATGGAGGAATGGTTCAATTTATTTATTAAAGATTTATTTTTATTTATGCATATGAGAACTGGGGGGAGGGGGTGTTAGAGAATTCACCAGAGACAGAGAGACAGAGCAGGGAGCAGAACAGACAGATTTTACTGAAATACACTGCTAAGTGGAGCAGTGGGCGAGACAGGAGACAATCAGTTGTGCCATGTGGGTTAGTTCCCTAGCCGCGGATCTAACTCATGCTGCAGTGGCTGGCAATAGTCTGATAGTGCTGAGACATAACCCCTGTGCCCAGTGAGCGGTTCAGTTTACAGTACTATCTTTGACTAATGCCAGTTGTGACCTTACTTTGTGTCTGTGAAAATGAAACCAAGACTCTAGACAGATTTCCTGCAGTAATATTGCAGAGTATCTATGCAATTTCAACATATTATCTAAAGAACAGGGAACTTTGGGAACGTTGGTGAAAAAGAAAGGCAATCCTGTATTTCTTGAACCAAGGGACACGGCTACCCTCAGAAGCTATTGCAGGAGGCAGGAAAGGACAGCTCCAGTGACGGTTACACCACCAAGTCCATGACAGGTGCCAATCCCTGATCTCTCTGGGCTGGTTATTCACTAAAGGAGGTAAAGAAACTCTAAGGTCTCTTTCAGCAATAAAATGTGCTGATTCTATCACATGCATATCTGAGAGAGGGGTCTTCAGACATGTTAACTGATACTCTTGAGAGCTGGCACATGAACTATCAGTCTGCTCTTGGATATGGACCTGTGTGCCTCTTAGAGGTTTTTCTAAGAAGTCATTTCCTAAGTGCTAAATTTGAGGTTTATGTTGTGGAAATTGTCCTTTTGATAATCTCTATAGAATAAGGTCCTTAAAGAGAAAAACCTATACAAACAAAATCTAAGTTACCTAAAAGATTACCTAAAAAAAAATAGTCTTAGTAGTTTAAATTCAAGTAGGACAAAACAGGCAGCAGATGCAAATCCCTAGAACTGATAAATGGGTGTGTAATTCATCTTGGGACTTGTCGGGGTTCCTTTACACACATATTTTATTAACAGAGTTGAACTCTCTACTGAGCAAGGTTATGAAGTCAGCTTTAACAAAATCATAATACTAAATCTCTCTTCATGAGATTGAGATTTACTAAATATTTGTACTAAAACCTTATTTTTAACTAGTTTAACAGATCCCCGTTATTTTACTAATTAGTATTATTTAAAGTCATCTCAGTAACAGCAACAAAAGGACACCAAAAACAAGGCAATGTCTCCACCACCAGTCCTCCACCTGGAAGGATGCACATGCATATATGAGGAAAAAAAAGAAGACTTGAACCTTACATCTGAGTTCACAACTATGCATTGTTGAGTGGTCACGACAAATCAAAAGAACAACCAAATGTCTTATCTCTTCTGAGGATTTAAAAGTTGAACTCCATGCCTTCCCATAAATGACATCAAGATTCCACAACCGTTACTTTTAAAAGCAAAGCAAAAAACTAAAGCCATTCTGTTCTTCCTTTTTCAAGAACTGCAATTAGCTCTAAGATGTTCTTACTCCAAGCAATGTATGCCTAGATTCCTTTTCACAACTACCAAATATCCTGGGTCTCATAATGTTTTTCTTTTATCACTACAGTTTCTTTACCTAACAAAGTTTTCAACTGTACTTTTCTCCTTGACCAAAATCTTTGATACATTTTCATGTCTCCCTAATAGTTTTCCATCTATTCTTAAATCCTAAATCATTCCCATGGCAACATTGAGAGGATAATTCTCTTCTGGGATAAGAAATCAGTATTTCACCTTAGAACTAAAAAGTCTCTGATTCTCAAGAATAGATTACACATTAGGATTGGTATTCTACCATTCTAGATCATTTGGGGTCAATAAAGAGGCGAGTATTCAATTTCTTACAGATAAATACAGCACATGCTCAAATAATATCATTTGCTTTGTTATAACATTGATGACATTGAACAAAATGATGTTATTTGAGGAACTTTTGTTATATGTCTCTTGTTTAAAAGCTGCAGTTCCCAAGAACCTATTGATGATATTGAGAACTAACTGTACTCCTATGGAAATAGCTTATTAAAACCAGTATTTACTTCTTCTAAAGTATAAAGGAGACAGTTGAACCTTCACAAGCTGAAAAGAAAGGTATTTAGTGACATAGTACTATATTGCCTACAGGGAATATATGACAGGGGTCTTAGCAAGTTCAATTCTTTTGCCTACCATTTTTTAAATTTGGGGTAAAGATCTGGACCATGCTTGTCACAAGCCTCCTTTAGAGTTCTGTGAAAATGGACAGCGTCCTCTTTGTTCAAGTATGTTGGAGTAAGGTCACATCCACCACCAAACCACCACTGCTTATTACCTGCCAAATTAAAACACAAAATGCTGATGCAAACTTTACATGAAATACAGCACACTGCTATTATGTTAGCAGACTTAATGTTATCAGCTTAGTTTATTAAGCATGAAATGGGTGAGAATCAAAAAACACTGAACTAAATATAGCTCTGAATGGTTAGAAGGTGTTGGCAGGAAAGAAGAAGTAAAAACAGGAAAAAGGGAAGGAAATTAAAAAGTGAGAGAGCAGAATCAGGCTAGGAAATGATACACATGGAAGAGAAGGATCAAAAACAACACAGAAGGATCTCAGCTCTGGCTGAATATTAGGATCACATGAGAACCTTAAAATGTTTCACCAGATCCTAAACAGAAAAATCTTTGGTCTAAAGCATTCATAGTTCATTAAAAACTCAGGAGATTCTACCGCTCCCTGTGTTAACAACATCTGCCACCCTCACCCCTTTCCTCCCAAGAGGATTGAAACATTTGCTGGGGAAGACAACTTGTCATTTGAGATTAATTATTCCACGTGCTTAATCAGATCTACATGTCACCAGTACCAGCTATGGACTTTTAAGCATTATAAGGTTGGACCAAACTGGCTTCAAAATGAACAGTTAAATACACTGACTTTAATGCTATCACCTATAGCATTAAACAACAAAAGTAGCTGTGACACTGAGCAGGTTTTCTGACAGGTGGCAGCAGTTGGCATAGCTAATGGGAGACACAGGCTGGAACTCCATGTATACTCTGAGGCATAACTGCACTCTACTATAAACCTGCTCAAAATGCACTGGTGATTAGCAAAGCTATGTGGAAGATATTTTCTAAAAGAAAACTTTTGATTTCAAATTAACCTTGCACCTAAGGTTTTCCTTTGGATGTAATGAATTTATATTTCTAAAGTACCCTGTGTGTACTCTAAGTTTGGGTTCATGCAAACATTCTTTGTTGAAGGAAATATGGAGAGATCAGAATCCAGGTAATATCTTCACTTTTCACATGTACAGCATATTCTATTGCATTTGCCAAGGAAGAAGCCTTCACAGGTCTCCTGAAAATCCTAGTAAAGATTGTTATTTATTCTTTCTTGATTTTAGATTTAGAGACCCTTACCATCAGCTTCTTCTACTTCAAAGTATCTGTAGTTGAAATGGATAGTAGGAGCATGAGGGTTCTTCGGGTGGATAACAGAGCTCACACCCATAGCACAAAATGGTAATTTACCTGGAAAGAAAACACAGAGTGATTGCATTCCATCACCTGGCATGAATCAAATTAACTTCAGGAGGTTTCTAGATCAAGTTTCCAAGGCTGTTTTTAGTCTCTTAAAGGAGAATCTTTAACAAGTAATTGTTTGCAAGCTTATCTGGCATATGCCACCCTTTGGGGAAAAACAGGATTGTAAAGACTATAAAATATAAAAGGCTGTTGAGATTATCTGATTTACCATCTTTAGTCTTCAGAATTTTCCCTCTGCTTCTCATTTGTTTTGCTGCTTCCTCAGAAAGATTTCCATGAACGACAGAAATGCTCACCCCAGCCTTTTCAAAAACATGTCCATCTTGGAGTACACAGCTGATGCCTCCACCTCCTGTTTACGTAAATATGAAATGAGGAGAGACTGTAAAGGGAGATACAAAACTGAAAATGACCCTTGCACCAATGTGGTAGAAATAAAGAGTTATTTTCCAGACCTTCTATCAGTGTCTTTATAATTTTTAATACAATAAAATTAGATAATTTGCTTAGCTTTATAACCTGAGCTACTGATAGTGCATGAATATACCTCCGCACATCACCAAACTGACTATTTCTTCTACGGTCTTATACTATCATCTAAAGTTAGTGGAATATTTTCCCTTCAAAACTGCCATTCAGAATGGCATGCATTTGTTATAAGAGAGAAAGCTAAAGTTGAAAACAGGCATGGCTCAATTTGAAGAATCCTATTATTAATGAATTTAAATGTTTCATAATTGCTTTTGTTCAGTATGCTATGAGTGTTTTAACTTTCCTTACAGGCAATTTAAAAAAGTAGAAATCTGAACACTTAAGAGATTCAGAACCTTAAACTGAGTGATATTAACATATGAGATTTACTATTAGTAAGTGGGGTTGTTCGTAATATACTGGAATTACCACAGGGCAATTGTATCATGTAGGTTTGTTTATATTTGGCTGGTTTTGTTTTTTAGGCTATTTAAGCTAGGTGGAACATAAGACAACAGTCTTGTATATTTCCAATGAGAAAACTGAGGCACGGAGAGGTAAAATGCCTAATTCAAGAATGAACAGCTGGAAAGAGCCCAAACAATTTGTCTACTTTCTACGCATCAGACAATATTTTAACGACACTTCACATATATTCATCTCATGAATATCATTATCGTATCAATATACTCATGTATCATTTCCAATCTCATTTCATAAAAGAGGAAACAGGCACCAAATGTTAAGAAACTTCTTTAAGGTCACATAGACCTTCTAGGAACTTGAGGTCATACCTCAGTCCTCACTTGAAACATTACAAGATGAAATCCAGATATACCTTCATTTGCTATGGAGGTGGCAGTATCACAGCTCAAAATATGCTGGTGAGAAAATGCTGCAGTATTCTTAGCTAAGAAACGTTAGCTAAGAAATGTTAGGAATCCTTTAAATTTATGACTCAGATTAGGCAATAACATGGTAATGAATCCATGACTCTAGAAATAGGTTTTAATACTGAAATATTGTGTTATTGGAAAGAATAATTTACCTAGTAGGAAATCTAACGGGTGCATTTAGTAAAACCACTGACAAGTCAATCAAGTACCTCTTGTGCAATTTGGAAAAACAAAGTGGGGAGAGTATGACATAATTAGTGAGTTCTTTCCAAGTTTGCAGGAGCAAAAAAGGTAAACACACCCAAAGAATCAGATGAAATGTGGAGGAAATCTATGCTTAATGACAACTTTGGACACATAAGTTTGTTGGCTGGAAATAACCCAAAGACCAAAGAAGCCTTTATAAAACTGCAAAGATTTTTAAGTGCATAGTAGTACAGTGACAGTGGACTTCGGTCGAACACCTGCCAGCAGAGGGCAAGCAGTGTCAATTTTTTTTTTTTTTTAAATGATGTACCTTCTAACCAAGCGTAGCTTTGCGGGACACCCCTTTCTTACCGCATCCCCCTAATTAGTCATTTTCTGCCAGCACCCTGAAGTCCCACATCCCCGGCCCCCTTTCAACCTCCCGCTAGAGGCCGGCCTCCTACCTTCCTTCCTCTCCCATCGGTCCACAGAGAAGCGGGAGCCCCCGTCTACCTGTGCCAGCGCTTGGCACACCTGGGCCTGAGTCTCCAGGATCAGCAGCTCCATCTTGGTCTTCATGTCGCCCGGCCTCCCCCGCAGCTCGCGCAGGTCGGTCACCGGCGAGGCCATGAAGCGGCGGCAGCGGCGGGACAACTCGTCTTCGTCCTCCGACCTCCCCGGCGAGGGGCCCCGCGCCCCGGAGCTCTTCGGCACCATCTCGGCCCGCTGCGCGTGCCCGAAGGCGGAGGCGGCCAGCCCGGCCAGCCCCGCCAGCGCCGCCGCCAGCCCGGCCCGCAGCCGGGGGCCGCCTCCCGCGGTGGGGCCGTGCGCCAGCCCGCGGCTCTGCCCCGAGCGCGCGGTGCCAGGCGGCGGGCAGAGGCGCGCGGCCGCGGAGCGCACGGACCCAGCGCGCAGCTCCCCGCAGCCGCCCCGCGCCGCCCGCCAGCACGGCCCCGCGCCCAGCCTGCCCAGGCGCCACGCCATGCTCCGCGCTGTCACCGCGGGCCGCGCCGCGCCCCGAGCCCAGCCTCAGCCCCCCGGGGCTCCGGAGTCAGCGAGCGCCCCGTGGAGGGGACTTCGGCGGGGAAGAGCCACTACCGGGTCGGGCTCCCCGCGGAGGCGGCCGGCGGGGGATGCTGGGAGCTGTAGTCCCGGCCCGGCCCCGCCTGCAGGGGTGCGGCCCGGAGATAGGGAATCTGCCGTGCGCAGAAGGGCGGGTCCGGCAGCCAGAGAACCCGGCCCTTGGGGGCAAGAGGGCTGTGAAAACGAAAATAGCGATAAGAGAGGCTTTCCCGTCACGTACGACCTGGAGTCGGCCGTTCGGGGAACCGCAGGGAGAAGCAGGGCAGAGAGGCTTGGGACTGACAGGTCCGGAATGTGGCCAGTGACCTTGCTTCCGACTACCAGTGGTTTTAGCCATAGTGTATTTTGGCTGGTGGGCTGAATTAGCTTTTACTTACAGATTCTGGCCTCTTATCTGCTGAAGACCCCTTTCACTCCGGTTCTAGTTTTCTAAAGCTTCTAAAGTTTGTCTGAATTGGTGGGGGTGTGGAGCCTGGGGAACTCGTTACCTGTGGTCAAGTTTCTAAAAAAAAAAAAACAAAACAAACAAACAAAAAAAACCAACTAGTAAAGGACTCCCAGAAAAAGCCTAGGAAAAAACTTGCTGGGCACAAGTCCATATAACAGTTCTGTCCTTAAATTCTGCCCTGGCCTTGCTCCTACGGTACCCACTTTATTTTTTTTTGAGATTTATTTATTTATGCATACAAGAGCTGGGGTGCAGGCCAGAGATGAGGGGGATGAGAGGATTCACCAGAGACAGAGTGGGGAACAGAGCAGGCAGATTGACTGAAATACACTGCTGAGGGGAAGCAGCGGGCGAGACGGGAGAGGTCTGCCTCGCCACGTGAGTTGCTCCCTGGCCAGGGATGAACTTGTGATGCAGAGGCTGCGGATTGATTCATAAGGCAGTGCCTTAACCCCTTGAGCCACCAGGGAGGCCCAGTACCCACCTGATTTTTTTCCAAATAGGATAAGCGTTGAAATTTACTAAACCAGCATAGAATTCATGACCTGCTCTATTTGGATTATTGAGGAATAAAAAATTTAAAAATACATATTCTACAACTTAGGGTGCTGCCAAATATTGCTCACTTTTCATATTTGCAACAACTTTAAATTAAGCTGGTAAATGGTCACTTTCTCCCTCCTTCTTCCCTCCCTCCCTGTCCCTCCAAAACATATAATCTGAAGAAAGATACTAGATTTTGTTCCTGTAACCATCTCACAGTTTCTGTTGTTTGCATATAAAAGTATAAGAACAGTTGTCATGTGCTAATTTATCCCCTGAAGAGTCCAGGTTGATTTTAATTTCTAGTAGTAAATAGTAATGTAAGTTACTGGTATTGTCTCCACAATTCTTTCCTAGTGACTAGATGCAGCGATGAAACTTGGGATGGATAAGACCAGTTAGTTGCTCAAGGCAGTGTCTTGTCTATCCATTGCTGCATCCGGCAACTCTCAGACAGGGACACAATATTAGCAGGTGGGTAGGCTTGAATGTCTGGCAGATTAAATTTACTTCATGAATTGCAAAGTAAAATAACTACCGGTGGTTTTAGCCATAGTGTATTTTGGCTGGTGGGCTGAATTCAAGGCGGAAAGGGAAGATAAGAGATATCACTTTTGAAGGGTTGTTTCCCTCTGTTGGAAACCCATGATAGGGTTTTCACTGGGCCTGGGGATAATAAATTAAGCTCAATAATGAAGAGGAAACTCCCTGGCCCATTTTTCTGTAAGAATCCCCCTTCATTATTGCTCTCATTCTGAGAATACCATAACTACACATTTTGCTCTCTGTGCATAAAAGGAATACAGACATGCAGTGATCAATTACCAACAGACTGAAAAAAGGTATCATGATTAGTGATTGAACAGTATGTGCAGCTGTTATTTATGTGATGACTTGTGGAAATGAAGGGCTAGTACAAAACTGTATGCTGCAATCCACAGTTATATAGTATGGTAATTGAAATTTGAACTGCGTTGTTGGGGAAATGGTGATAGTTAACTAAACCATGGCCACTACTGAAACTTGTGCATATTGAAAACATACATTGCAAGGACTGCCTGTACTAACTTTTAAACTGATTGTCTAGGTGTCTAGTTTTAAAATTAAGAAGTTCCTACTAAGGGAAGACCATGAAGTGAAGAAAAAAGGCTTTCAAGTAAAAATGACATTATTTCATTAACTGGAATTACTGAAATATCTGTTACTTTTTTGGCCTATATTCTGTGAATAACTGCCCTACTTAAAGAATCATATAAAAAATGGAAATATCAGAAATGGTCTGTAGCAAAGACAGTTGTCCACCAAAAATCCATTTTCCCTATCTTCTTTTAATAACAGCACTCAAGGTTTT
The DNA here is from genome assembly GCF_964194135.1 of Talpa europaea. Lineage (NCBI taxonomy): Eukaryota > Metazoa > Chordata > Mammalia > Eulipotyphla > Talpidae > Talpa > Talpa europaea. The sequence continues at coordinate 85,245,153 of NC_140070.1, forward strand.
AGTGGGACCTTCGATTCTTTCACTAAAGACCACATTCCCATCCTTTTTTGAAAATTTTGATCAAATTATGGGCAGTGGGACATGAGCAAGACTGTTGTATGCCACTTTTTCATTTGTTGTTTAAAATAATGAATGGGTTCTTCACTAACCTCTTCTACACCAACTGGGATACACATGTGAGAGTAGGTAGTGGAGCAGCTACTTTGAGCCCAGAAAAGGAACCTATATGTTGAGTGTGGATGTCAGAGCTACACTATATGCCCTGTACTAAAATCACTGGCCAGTTGTATCAGGAAGAGTAAACCTCAATCACAATTCAGCTACTATATTTTGGGGTCTTCTATTATAGAAATTTAACTGTAACCTAATAAACACATGTATGCTTTCCTGTTTGGAAATAAACAATAACCTCACATAGGTTATTGTTAACCCATATGGGTTAAAAGTAATGGGGTATTTATACAGATCATATTAAATCCATAATGGATTCATCTTCCTTTCAACTTTCAAGTGGACAAGAAAAAAATAAAAACAAAACAGAAGGCTCTAAGTCTTACTTCCTTCTGAGGGAATAAACTGAATGGGTTTACTGAAGAAAACTGTAATGAGGTAATGAAACCAACACAAATAGGATGAGTAGAACATGCCTTTTGCCCAGAATGGATTTGGTGTTTCCCATTAGCACTTATTACACTCTGAGAAAGTAAGCCTCATTCCTAACAACCAGGTGTGTTGGGATACAGTCTTCCATTATCTAAAATGAATGTCCAGGAGCTGCTGAGGTCAGATGAGAGAGTTCTATTTTTTGGTTTCCTCACTGACATGGAAGTATTAATTCAAATACAGCCTTTAAATTTGCACATCAGGAAATAGAGCTCTTACAAAGGAGCAGAAAAAAGTTCTGCTACACCAACAAATATGTGACATGTGTGAGTGTGTTCACTAGAGGGCACTCACCTTCTACATTTTCTATTTGAAGAGTCCATATGCAATGATTTTCAAATCAGTATATAGAACTAATTTGGGATTTTGATTTAGATGTCTGCTTTGAGGCTATGAAGAACTGGTGAATCTTCAACTAAAATTTTGAGTAACTTTGGTTTCGGGCATACAGCATACCAACATCTGTTCATAGCACAACATGTTCACCTCCAAAAGTCTAGTTTCCATTCTTCACCATGCAATTGACCCCTTCTCCCCAATTTACCTACTCCCCCCCTTCCATTCTGGTAGCCACTATTTTGTTGTTATAGTCTAGTGATTTGTTTTGTTTCTTCACTAGTTTTGTTTCTTTACCTTCCACATATGAAATCATAGTATTTGTCTTCTCTGACTTATTTCACTAGACATAACACCCGTTAGGTATATCTGTGCTGTTGCAAGTGGCAGTTTCATCTTTTTATACAGTCGATTAATTGATTCTGTATTTTTAATGAGTCAACATTCTTTATTCGCTACATTTTCTCTATTCCTTTTTCCCCCCAGTACTGTGTTTTCAAGTTCATTAATTTTCTACATTGCTTCTGTTTGTCTGCTCTTAAGGCCCTTAATTGTATTTTTAACATCAACTATAATGCTTCCTAACTCCATATGTAGCTGCCTCATATTTTCATTACTTTATTCTGTTTTATAACCTTTTTTTTTCTTTTTAAGTTCCATCAGCATGGCCAGTACTATTGCCTTGAATTCCCCTCTGTCATGCTCCATAAATCCACTGAGCCAAGAATCCTTTCAGGGTTTTTTGTTGTTGTTGTTCTGGCATTTGTATTGTGTTCTTCGTCTCTTCATTTTTTATTTTGTACGTGTTTTAGAAAGGATAAATTTTTCCATAGCTGTTTTGTAGTTGTTGGAGTAGTGGGGTACTAGTAGATTTAAAAGAGGAACAGAACACCTCTGATAGACTCAATAATTTGAAATTCCTCTTTGTGATGTTTCCTTGTGCAGGGTAACAAGCACTTTAGATATCTCAGCCTGGGGTGAAGGTGGCAGGTTTTTCAAATATCTCAACCTGGACTGCAGTAGTAGTCTCTTCTATAAGGAAGTTCAGGCACACTGACCCGATTCAGGGTACAGCTATTCTGTGTCCTAAGCCTCAGATTCAAGCCAGTAGTATCATTTCTGTCTGTCTATAGCTCTCCCATAATGCACCCTTTATTCTAGCTGCTTGTTCATGCATCTCCTTGTCCAGACAGTGCAGGGTCTTAGCAGCCACAATGTTGCAGTGCACCCAAGTCAGTAGCTATAGGGGACGATGCAAGGCAGTCACTCTTCTTTGGCTTTGTTTTGCATCATTTTTGTTGTTTTTGTCTAGAGGAGAAGAGCCTGGTGCCTTCACTCTGCCACCATCTTGCTGGGCTCCCAAACATTACTTTTAATCAAGTTATTCATTGATTTTTTTTCCAGGGAGACTTGAAAATCACCATTGAGAAACACAGGACTGTATATAAAAAAAGAAAATATCTTTGATATTCTACCAGGCTAAGACTTAACCAAGCTAAAACTTCATGTTTTGACCCTCAACTAGAGTGACAATGAAATGCAGTGCCATTTAGCCAAAGGTGCAGGATGGAGAATGGAGCAGGAGGCTAGTCTGAATATGCTCTGTGAAAGCACTTTAATTTTATTCAGAAATCAGTGGAAATCCATTGAAGGCATGGGGGCAGAAGGTGAGATGATCAGATTTACATTTGAAATAGATTACTCAGCAAGCAGGGCAGGGGACAGAATGTGAAAAGCGAGGCTGTTGGCAACTGGATAGGGGAGCTCAGGTAGATGCAATGCCATTCCTTTTCCAGCTTAAGAAATAGCATCCAGGGGCCTCCCTTGTGGCGCAGCAGTTGAGCACTGGGTTGCGAAGCTGCCCGCAGCCTCTGCAGCGCTGGTTCGATCCCAGGCTGCTCCCCGGCCACCGGAGGAGGATCCCACATGGCACGCAGACCTCTCCTGCCACGCGCTGCTCCCCTCAGCAGTGTACTTCGGTCCTTCTGCCTGCTCTGCTTCCTGCTCTGGCTCTGGTGAATTCTCTCACCCTCCCGCACTTCTGACTGTACCCAGTGTTTGTATAAATAAATAAAATTATATCTTAAAAAAAATTTTAAAGAAAAAAAAGAAAAAGAAATAGCATCCAGAATGCATTTGGATGATTACCATTAGTAACGCTAACAATAACAATTTGAAACTTATAAATCTTTTCTTCTTAGGAGCTCAAGATAGAGTATTTAATGAATCACTCTGCTCCATCCCACCCTTTGATTTGTATACAACCTGTAGTATATAGCACCCAGTATGTGTCCTCCCTAGGTTTTAAGTCAGCACCTCTTGCAAAGAGGATTCTTGTCAGCTATACAGTCACTAAAGGAACACTGGACTGTCATCCACAGCACAGAAGCTGACAAGAGAGCACATACTGTATCTCTCCTGGTGATCCTGTCAATGTTGGGCATTTCCAGGAATTGAAATAGCTTTGAAGTTGTGACCTAAGAGATAGTGAAATTTCTGTTTTGCTCTGTCATAATCCCAGCCAGAATGAAAGAAGCTGGATTAGAAGGAAAGCACTCTGGTCACACTGTACTCCTGGGTGCAACTACTACTGTCAAATTAGCAGGGGCAACAGTGCCAGGCAAAATAATTACATGAGTCCTTTTTCTAGCACCCATGGAGTGACTATAAAGATTTCATGAGAAAGAAATACATGCCGAAGGGCTCCTCTGCCAGGATCAAGTCCTACTTCTACGTTCAATCAAGCCACATGTGTAATCCACGTATCTAGTTCCTAAGTCTCTTAGAAACACACCTATTTCTAAGTCTCTTAAAAATATGCAAAATATAAATAGATGAAACATTCCTTCCCTCCATTATAATTAAGGTTATAGAATCATAATTTTTTTTAGTCTACTTAGGCTTGAAAGAACACTGAAATTTGTTTTAGTATCATATCCCATCAAATGAAATTCTATGGAAAGTCCAAAACAGAAAGCAGGGCTGTTTCTGCTAGAGGGAGTTTCTGACTGAGCAACGCCTCTCCAGTTTGTCATGCCTCCAACACCCTAACATGTGAATTAATTCCTTGAAACTCTACGACAAAATCTGAAATTAACAATTAAACAATCCTTCTATTTTTCAGAAGACAAAAATAAGTCACAGAGTTATTATTTGAGAATAATATAAAAGCAGTAGAGGGATGCATAGAAATAAAATGGAAGGTTTTATTCAAATATATAGTAGAGAATAGAGTTAGGAAAGGACTGCTGTAATGATTTCTTTAGGAGTTTATCAACAGGTCAAGAAGAACTAGGAAATTGAAATTCTGTAAAGGTTGATAAGAAGGTTTAACTTAGATCCAGAGAAGAATTTTGAATCGAAAATGATGCAAGCTTTGAATTCTTTACTTTGAAGATGAGATAAAGTCATTAGCCTGGTGTAAGAAGCATAAGTGTAAGAAAGCGGCTTATTTGTCTAGAGCCATTCAAAGCTAGCTTTTATTTTATTTTACTTTATTTTATTTTATTTTAAGATTTATTTATTTACACAAGAACCAGGGCACAGGCCAGATGTGCGGGAGGGTGAGAAGATTCACAGAGACAGAGCTGGGAAGAGAACAGGGAGACTGAAGAAATACACTGCTGAGGGGAGCAATGGGTGAGACAGGAGAGGTCTGCTGTGCCATGTGGGATTCTTGCTGGCCGGCCGGGATCAAACCCGCGCTGCAGAGGCTGTGGACAGCTTCACAGTGTGGCGCTCAACCGCCTGCGCCACCAGGGAGGCCCTCAAAGCTAGCTTTTAATTATAGTCCTGCATCAAGGTAGAGACCTTAAACCCTAATAACCACTAGTTAGCTTCATTCTTGACATTATCAAATATCCAATAGGCCTTTACAAGTTAGACACCGAGGCACTTTCCCCAACAGACAGTTTATGTAGATCAATGTCTGTCTAAAACAACAACGGGGCAATTTCCTCATGATTCATGGGAGAAACATTACCCAGTTCAAATATTCTTACTTCTTTTCTGCATCCAAAATCAAACTCAAAACTTACCTGGTTCAGGAAATGATACCACCACCCCCTCATGCTGAACTCAATTCATTTTGTGTTCAGAAACTTCTATTCTTAAGTTACTTCATTGAACTTCTGTTCCTCACCTGTAAAGATAATGAGATTTCTCAGTGTTTTAAATGAATAAAAGGAAATAAGTTATATTAGCTGTTAAGCTCAGTGCCTTACACATTGATATTATCTTAAAACTATAAGTTTCTTTCCAAGGCTGGTTATCTAATAGAGCAACGTCAAATTAATTGAAAGAGGTTAAATTTCTCTTTAGGTAGCATCTCCTCTTCTCTTTTAGAATCTATTCTTATTTCTGGGCTCTGTTATTTTTATTTTTTTCCCTTCCCCACTCCCCTTCTTTTCTATTAAGGAACAACTATGTTCAGTTTCAGTAATATGAACATTAACTGATGATGTTAAGAATAAAATTGGATATCCAGGGCCTCCCTGGTGGCACAAGGGATTAAGATGCAACCTTTCAAGCTATCAGCAGCCACTGCAGCACGAGTTCGATCCCTGGCCAGGGAGATACCTACATGGCGCAGCAAACCTCTCCTGACTCACCCTCTGCTCTCCTCAGCAGTGTATTTCAGTTAATCTGCCTGTTCTGTTCCCCACTCTGTCTATGGTGAATCCTCTCACCCCCCACACCTCTGGCCTGTGCCCCAGCTCACGTATGCATACATAAATAAATCTTTAAAAAAATAAAATAAAATTGGATACTCATATTCAATACTATAGTTTGCCTTTTTTATAGAATTACTTTCCCTTAGAGATTCATAGCAGAAGCATTCATGTCTCATGCATTATCTAAGGAAATTTTTTTAATCTTTAGTACTGACCAAGGGTAGATATTTCTGGAGATAAGCATATGGTCAGCTGAAATTAACCAATGCTATTCAAGTGAAAATTCTAGCATTGAGACTTCAGTATCTAAAAAAAAAAAAAAAAAAATAGTGGATAGGTTTAACAACCGCTGCCTGGAAAGGTTCTATTTAGAGATGCATTTGATTAGATGGATGCACTCAGATATTTCAGAATAATCTCCCCATCTCCAGTCATGTGTGTTATACTTCCCAGTAAGACAACCACCCCCTTAAATATATTTAAAAATCCCTTAAATATAATAGCTAACATTTCTTAAATACTTTCTATGAAATTAGACTCTGTGTTTCAACTTTTGTATTCCAACTCTGTTAACACTTAAAACATGGCCAAGACAGGTACTTTATAAGGAATGAGGAAGAAGCTGAGTAAGAGAGTAGTTAATGTTCTATAGCTTCTACGTACGGTTTGTGAAGTGTTTATTGAAGTGTTTGTTTTGTCAAGTGTTTATTGTTACATTCCCAGTACCTAGAAAAGTGCCTTCTATAATTGAATAAAGTGGCAAAGCTAGGATTCAAACCTGCAGTCTTAACCACTGCATGACACAGCTCATAATGTCACATATTCATTTAAAAATCTCTTATTCAGCCCCAGGCTATCTGAATGAAGGTAATAAAAGTACAGCAGGTCCTCAAATGGTCTTTGTTACATGTCTTTTCATAACAATGTTGATGAGAAAAGAACAATGGATGCCCAGTAAGGGCCACTGCGTTTGTGGAGCTGGCACATTCTTTCCATGCCTGAGCGAGTTTTCTCCAGGTACTCTGTTTTCCTGCCACATCCCAAAGATGTGTGTTAGAGTCACGATGCGTCTAAGCTGTCCCAGTCTGAGTGAGCATGGGACCCTGTGATAGAAGGGCATCCTCCCGCATTGGGTGCCAACTTGTACCCTGAAGGGCTGGGATAGGTTCTGGCCACTGTGACTCTGAGTGGAATAAGCAGGTTGGAAATGAATGAACACAGATTATTAGTTAATATTAGAAGTGTATGGGGTCTTTATTTAGAAGTTTGGGATTTTGTTTGTACCAGAAACATGCTGTAGGAACTTACCTCTTGTTTTCGTTAATCACCCTGTGGTAAAATAGGTTTCATCATGTTTTGCTTGAAGTTGAAGTTTCCAGCACCTGTTGACATTGTTTAATGAGGACTTAAGAAATATAATTATGAAATTTCATCTATTTTTAAAAATACTTATTTATTTATGCATACAGTAACTGGGCTGTAAGCCACAGGTGTGGGAAGTGAGAGGATTCACCAGAGAGACTGGGATGCAGAACAGGCAGATCTACTGAAATACACTGCTGAGAGGGGCAGTGGGTGAGATAGGAGAGGTGTGCTGCGCCATGTGGGTTAGCTCCCTGGCCAGGGATCAAACTCATGCTCCAGTGGCTGCTTGATAGCTTGATAGCTATCCCTGTGCCACAAGGGAGGCCCCCCAAATTTCATCTATTAATATAGATTTCTTAGAAGAAAGGAAGCCTTAGAACCAAAAGGCTGAAGAATGTTTTAAAATACTTCTCCACTGGATTTGTTTAAGATCATATTCCTTGCGGATGACATCACATATTGTAGAAACAAACTTTCATTACCCTTCTCCAGACACCTGAACCTAAACCCTCCTTGACCCTCTCCCAGCTGAGAGGCATGTTGGTGTTGGCTGTCAGTTCAGCAGTCACGTTTCTTTTAGTCCCAGAGTCACATTAAACCAAAATCAAAACCAAGCACATATTGCTCTAAGAATTAGCCATGACTTTCTTCCTATATATCAAGAGCTTTTCCCTACTGTGCCAGGACCTCTAGCAGTTTAGAGTTGCCACCCAAGAAATGTGTTGTCCAGACTACAGGTCATTATTTAAAAGTTTTTTTTTTTTATTTTTGTTGTTTTGTTGATGGTTAAGGGCTGTTTGTGTATGAAACAAATGTAGAAAAATTCATGCAATGATACGCTCTCATTTGAAAAGAATGATTACCAATAAAATTTCAAACAATAGAAACACTGAAGTCTCCTCTGAGAGATCATAATTTCCCTTCCGTTGGAAGATGGCCAAGTTGTTTCTTGGCAGACAGACTGAATATTCAAAAATGCTATTCATAATTTTTTATTGAAACATTCATTTAAATGGACCACAAACCAACAACTGTCCATTGAAGATACAGAAGCAATTATTATGATGACTTTAGATACACATTTTGACATTTATGGTTATGTCTCCATAGAAACAACGCAATCTAAAATACTCATGTATACCTATTCTTTGTAGATTTTATTTTCCAATATATTTCTGTACACATCCATTATAAAATCAAATCACAATGCCTGCTTATTGCTATTTCCTCGAGTTTACTAAAAGTGGATGATTAATATTTTCCTTATAATACATTAAGTTTATATACAGTGATCTTTTAAACAGTCACAAAACTATATTCATCTTGAAAGCTGTCATTCACATTCTCTTACTAGAATTATATGTAATAAAGTTCCAGCATGTAAGAAAATATTTAGAAAAAATAGGCATATCTGGACAATTAAACAACAAATTTCAAATATCTATTATGATACATAGTATTTGCTATTTATCAAATTTTATATGTTGTTTACTACCTTTTTTTAATATAAAAGAATTCATAGTGTGACTAAATGTACTGAACCGATAATATCCTTATAGATCTTTTTATATTCTTACATTAATAAATCAGAAAGAGAAAGCATTTATTTGAATACAATGGGAAGAACAGCATGTTAGAAAGGGCACAGATTTTTGCAGTCAAACAGAAATGAGAACAAATCCATACTCTGCTACTAACAAGTGTGTGACTATAAGCAGATGACTGGATTGCTATTTTTTTTCTCACCTTCTCCTCTGTCCAGTTTTCCTACACTTCATTAGTTTCAACAATACCTTACCACAAGTAAGGTGAAATATGAAAAAATATTAGACAAAAAGCTCCTTAAGTCATTTCTTACTTTTATTACCAGGTAACACTGATCAGCCACTCTGGGTAAGGGTGTGTTGAACAAATGGGCTCTGCAAACATGAGTCACTGTGTTGTTGCAAAAGGACTAGTTACCTCCTGTGAACTAGTCACTAAAAATTTTTATTGAAAACTGAATTATAGCTATGAGGTTTCAAAGAGACTCACCACCAGCATCCTCTGCTGTGGAAAAAAAAGAAGGTCTAGTTGAGACCTATTAGTCAATGAAAACTCTCATGAGACCTATTAGTCAATGAAAACTCTCATCAGTGGATCTGGAAGCTAACCAAAGATTGATTAGCTTGATTAGATTGAATAGATTGATTATCTGCAAGCCTGTGACTGTCCATTTTTGGGCTCAATGCTGGAAAAACACCTCAGTTGCTGTAAAGTGCTCAGTGTGCAGAAGACAACGTGAATCTCAGAAGACTTACTACCATATGCATCAAAGCCTGTACCTAAAGGTGAGGGAAATATGTTTAATAACAAATGTATTCTCATGAAACACATCCACAAGCTGTAGGTCAATAAGGGCAGCAGGCAGCTTCTGGTTGACCAGGCTGAGATCAACAGGTCTAAGATCAAGGACATACAGAAATACCATTAGGCGTGGCACTAGGCCAAGGAGGAGATAATTATGTCTGACAAGAACGCTCCCCTTTCTCATCTGTACATAGTGGCCTTGGCAATATACAGTTAATCATTCAATAAAGTAAGTTTTTATCTGCCTGGGAAGAAGGGGATAAAGGAAAATTGCATTTGTCTTTCTATCAATTTTTTTGGTCCTATTGAATGTTCAACCAATTAAAAATTGTTCATGTGAAGAAAATTGCCTTTTTCACATGAACTACAGGTTAACGATAATACCTGCCTCTCTATATTTAAGGGTTATTGATTTACTGAACTAAACTACAGGGGTTTAAAAACAAAAACAAACAGACAATTATAAACCAGAGACATCCTGCAGGGGAGGGGGAGGGAGAGGCATCAGAGGGAGGGAGGGAGGGAGTCAGGGAGTCCTTCACACAGGACGGACGTGATGGTGCACAGGTGCATTGGTGGAGGAAATTCTATGGGGACTACACCTGAGGGGGAAAAAAAAGCAAACATTGTTTAAAAATAAACAATCATGTAAAATATAAATAAAATAAACAAATAGAAATAATGCTATAATGAAAAAATAAATAAAATATAGGGGTTTATAGTCATTGTTAATTACATTTCATCATATTAACTAGAGCCAATTTGATTGGCTTGTTGAGTTATATTGGGCTTTGGTCTGTCATGATGTGTGCAAATTATTCCTTCCGGATTTGTGACACTTGTAAATTTGATCAAAGTATAAAATTCCTCATCCAAATTGGTGACTAGGGGGCCTCCCTTGTGGTGCAAGGGGTTAAGTCTCAGCACAGTGAAGCTATCTGCAGCATGAATTCGATCCCCAGCCAGGGAGCTGACTCACATGGCTCAACAAACCTCTCCTGTCTCGCCTGCTGCTCCCCTCAGCAGTGTATTTCAGTAGATCCCCCTGTTCTACTCCCCACTCTATCTCTGGTGAATCCTCTCAACCTCCCTCCACCACCCACCCCAGCACCTCTGGTCTACACCCCAGCTCTTGAATGCATAACACATAAAAATAAATCTTTTTTAAAAAACCAAATTGTTGACTAAAGATAAAAGAAAACAATACATGGTTCAGTATAATGCATTGCAATATACCACAAGTTGTGGTACCTAATTCAAGTTGTACCTAATTCAACAAAGATCCACCATAACTTTTAAATGCCAATTGGCCTAAATCTATTATCATCTAGTGCAAATTTCTTCATCTCTTTATTTTTATATTGCCAGGATATAAAAATCTTTAGTTGTATCATGACAATTCTCTCCACTCTTACTTAAATGTAAGTCATTTCTCAGTCACTTCTAGAAGTCATTATTTCAACCAAAGAATAAAGTGTACTAGATCTGAACATAAATCCTGATTTAAATCACCTAGGTACTTTTTATTCCCCATTACTCTGTTTGATCTTCCCTACTACTTCCTACTTTTCTGCTACTCTAATATTTCTCTATTAATATTTGAGATTTGACTTATTTACATGCCCCATTAATGAGTTTCTCTCTTCTACCTTGTTCTTCTCGGTCAAAAATTTCTCCTAAGTTCATCATGTACTTAACTCCCCCAAGATACTTTTTGCATATGTATTATATACAACATACATGTACATATATATTACACACATGTATAGTCCTAACCCCCAACACACATGAAAACATATATGATTATAAAAGCCTGAAAAATATGGAAAACAGAAAATAAATCACCTGTAAACTACAATACTAACACCATTGTTACTGATGTTGATGATTTGTTTCTTCCGTCTGTTCCCCCTATATATAGATAAGGTTGTTTTTACGTGTTTAGGTAGCAATATTTCTATGTAGCCCCAAGAACAGGAACATTTTCTTCCTATGTATCCAGCTCTGTGTTTTGACCCAGATGGTATGGTAGAACAGTGGAATGTTTACATAGATCCATAGATCACCCAGAAACAGCCAAACTCTCTTAAGTTTCCCAGTAGGTAAAATCTTCATCTTTCAATAATGCTTGCCTGTAGATATTCATACTAATAGTAATAATGCAGATTTTATTGGCACTTGTCCTCACCTGCTCATATATGACCATAATCCTGAGAAGTTCCCCCAAATCCTTTTGGGGAGTTCAGGTAATGTTTTAAATGTAACTATGAGCACTTAATCACTAGTCTGCAAACATTTTCTTCTTCCTCTGCTCTGACCTTCAGGGGCTAGTGTTGCTGAGTGCCTGGCACTGCTGCCCCAGGATGCTGCCCCAGAAGTCCCCAAGGCTCTGACATGCCAAGTAGCGCAGTGGTGTGAGAGGCAATACAGAATGTTCCTTTCTCCTCATCTTTGAGAGGATTCTTCAGCAGTGCCATTATGACCCATGTCTTACAGAATTTTTACTGAGATAGCTTTTAGCAATGTATTTAAAGCCTTCCTGCTCAAAATGTGAGTAGTATTGGCAGAATTGTTAAAAACGTAGAATCTTGTAGGGCGCATGGGAAAACAGTTTTCTCAGCGTTTCTCAGACTGTTTTTCTGCTGTGACCTTTCAGCACAGGTGGCCTAGTAGATAACATGTAGCAGTGAGATGTGGTTCGCATGTGTGCAGAGCAGTCAACATGTAACCTTGATGTATAGTTCATATCTGTGAAACATACTTGTGTAAACGAGGCCTAGACGTGGCCCTGTTGTCAGCTTTGTCTATAAATCATGTAAAAGTTAATAGGGCTCCTCCAGGGGCCTCTCGTGGCCTCTCCCACCTAACACTGGCCACTCACAGAGAATGACACTGTTGGGGCCACTGCTGGGACCAGAGCCAGGGGCTGGGGGTTGGGGGGGACTCCTGCTGCTGGATGCTGCTGCTGTTGCCACTTGTGTGTCTCCTGCTGCCTCATAATAAAGATGTGTTTCTGCTCCCCATGTACAGACTTCGTGACCTGCTTTCTCATCTGCCACCATCAAGAACGAATGTCCTACAAATCTCAAATAAGAATCTGCATCTTGGCAAGAGTCCCAGGTGATTCCACATGAATTAAGTTTTGAGAAGCACTGACTTGAAGCACTTCCATGGAACTAAGACAGGAATTCAACTGAGGACAAGGGCAGTGTCAGAAAACACAAGTGACAAAAGGATTTTGTGGTTTTTTTACAGTCATTCCTTCCTTTGATGACTATTTTTGTGAGTAGCCTAGACAGGATGCTTGGCTTGCTCTTGAAATGGAGTTCTCCCTCATAAAACTCCCTCATTTCTTGCTGCCTCACAAAGAGAGCATTTTTGGTGATTTGCCACTTTTACTTCAGTTTAACGAGATATGGTCTAGGTTTAAACTAAGAACCACCAGGTTTATGGGTAATCTTATATGCTGCATGTATAAGAGATATCTGCACTTAATAAAGTTTGATTTAGCAAATATTATTCACAAATACTGTGGTCTGTGGGAACACCAAAAAGGGTGTTCTCTGCTCTCTAAAGGAGGCAAATAAAGAAGGTGTGTATGTTGGGGCAGGTAGGAACTTTTGGGAGAAAGTTTGAGAAAGGCGTCAAAAAGTTCCTAAGTAGAGTAGTCTTACTGTAGTTTGGGGAAACTGCTATTACATCTTGTCTTTACAGCCCATGTGTCCCTGTTCCCAGGTAGATTACCCTTTCCCCAGGTCCATTCCTCTGCCTCCTCACCCCCCTCGAAGCCAGTTTAATCAATGAGATCTACCTTAATCCCCTTAGCTAAATATGATATTGACACTTCGCAGCTCCCATCAGATTCTGCCTTAGATGTGGATATACGTGTGTCAAGCCCTTGTGGAGTAGGTAATGTGCTCTTTATAGGCAAAGATGTGTTTTAGTCAGTTTTTTTAGATTTCCCATTCTGCCATAACTAGTTAATGAATAAAGGAAAAAGGAAAGGCAATGCATCTACTCTGCTAATGCTTCCCTATTCAGGAACTATATCAGCCTTCTCAAGTCACACTGCACACTGACTGGGATATATAGAAGAACCAGTTTTTGTCTTTTCATTCTTTTTCTGGTAAGATTGGCTCCTTAATGCAGAAAGAATGTCTTCATTAGAAGGTTGGTAGCTGTTAATCTCAGCTGGATGGAATCTCATCTAGTTTCCAGGTAGATGGAAGGGGGTTGGCCACTTGACCAGCAGTATTTAAGAAGTCTCTTACTTAAATAGGCAGCACTTTCTATGCCCTTTTGCCTGAATGTGAGATGGCATCTCTGAGCCTCCTGCCTGAAGACTGTAGGGTTGCTCTTAATGAAATAGCATCTTTTGAGCTGAATATCAGTGATGCTTATTTATCTATGGTTAGTATGAATTCTTAAGCTACATAGGGAGGTTTCAGCTCTAACCTGGGTAATAATATGACTTCTGTCTCTTTAGTAATTGTGGTTATGGTTATATTTGTGATTTGCTAATAAATGAAACAGTGACTCAGTGGCTAGTATCGTGGGGCTCTAGCCCAGTGATTTAGAGCTGTGATTGCAAACTATGGGTATGTAAGGGAGAATCATCATTTTTTTCCAGTGGGGTCTCAAAACTACATTGGCTGCAGACTGAATTTTACACCTGCATTCTATTTTACAGTTAATGTAGATGTGTTAGGATTGATAATAGATTGACTTTAAAGAGTCATATATGTTGGACTTCTACAAGGCGTCTACGCAATTACTGGTGGTAAGTGCTAGCATGTGGGATTCACAAATCTGATTCTTATAGAGGTTATAATAGTAAAAACTTAAGTACCAGCATTTTAGAAAGTGAATGGCTGCTCTTTGAGATAACCGGGGTTTAGGACAGGCAGATCTTCTGGAAGTCGAAAGACAAACTGACAGACTGACCAAGGAAGGCCCCTTTCTGGACAACCATAAAAAGAACAAAGTAGGTTTATGTGAGATTTCCAGTCCTAAAAATCAGCTTCTCTTGCCTCTATTTTCTCTCCATTCCAACCCCTGCCCCAGGCCTGCTATTACAATGAAGAGACTGGATTACCTCCTTTTGCTCCATTCTTTGAAGACCAAGCTGAGGTGAAGAGGGAACATGCAAAAGAGTTCCTAAGATACCTAAGAACACGTGAAGCTAAAATCTGCCTTCCAGTGATTAAGGTAACTATGTAACGCTGTTATAATCTCCATTTGACTATCCCTGGGTCCAGAGAATTAAATTATTAGTGGGCCTCCCCGGTGGCACAGCGGTTGAGCACTGGGTTGCAAAGCTGCCCACAGCCTCTGTGGCACTGGTTCGATCCCCAGCTGCTCCCCGACCACCGGAGGAGAGACCCACACAGCGCGCAGACCTCTCCTGCCGCCCGCTGCTCCCCTCAGCAGTGTACTTCAGTCCTTCTGCCTGCTCTACTCCCCGCTCTGGCTCTGGTGAATTCTCTCACCCTCCCACGCTTCTGACTGTACCCAGTGCTTGTATAAATAAATAAATCTTAAAAAAAAATTTAAATTATTAGTGTCTACCTAACTTGTTAAGTTGTTCATATTCCTGCATGGGTTATAGCAGCTGACTGTTAAGGGCAAATATATGTCTTCTTTGTAGCCTCTTTATATTATTTTGCGTAAGTTTTAGCCACTAAATTATTAGTTTTTTTCTCAATGAGCCATACAAAGTTTGGTCTCCGGGCCAGCAATAACAGCACCACCTAGGGAATTACTAGAAATGCAAAATGATCGCCCCATCCAGACAACCTGAATCAGATTCTTTATAGTTAAGGCCAAAGAAGCTGCAGCTTAACAAGCTTTCCAGATAATTCTAATGTTCTGTATAGTTTGAGAAGTGCTGCTTTCTTAAGTGCTACTACCGAGGAATTGTTAACAATTTATATCAGATTGTTAACCTAATGCAGATGGACCTTCAGGTATCTGCAGATACACCTAATCTGTCTTCAATGCAGTAAAACAAACTTTTTTTTTTTCTTTCACTGGGACAGACAAACCAATGAAATACTTTAACCTTGCCTAAGGTTGCAGGTATTACATCTGGAAATATTCCTATTCTGAGGTATCCTTTTAACTCTAGCTTTAAAAAGAAAACTAAATGTCTGGTAATAATAACTGAACCACTAACTTGAAATTCCAAAGATTAAGGAATTGTGCATCTCGCTACATTAATGGTACCCATGCTTTGTAACAGTAAAATCTGGAGAGCTTATTAAATTCCTGATGCCAAGTTGTGCTCCATATCAGTTAACTCAATGTCTGCAGTTGAAAGGCAGATATCACACTATATTTAAGATTCTGATTTCCATTGTGCCACAAACCTAGTGATTGGTTTATGCAAACCTAGTCATAGTGTTACACAGGTCTTAGGATATAGCAAAGTTGTGCCTTAGGTAGTAAAACGACTGCCCGTTCTTCTCCAACAGAGGCCTGATATAGATAACTGGGGAACTGGCACACAAGCTATAGAGTCTGCTCTGGAGTTAGAGAACAAGTTAGAAAAGCTCCTGGAAGACCTGAAGACCTTGGCTTCTGGGAAAAAAGAAACTAATGTAAGTGGTTAAATGGTTCTGAAAGCAGTATCATCTTTTACTTCTGCATTATTATTTGCTTCTGGGAATTAGGTTCAAGACAGTGAATCATCCACTATGTGATTGTTCCCTCCACCCCCACTCCCAAGGAAGAATATGAACTTACTTCTGGGAGTAGATGGGAGGCAGAGGAGAAGGTATCTTTGATAAAGAGGAAAACAACTCAACGCAGGATAATGACTTTCCAGGAATAATGCTTCTAGATAATTAAGATAAACTTATGTCACTGCTTAAACTTTAATGGTATCAGAGTCACCTGGAGGTCTTAATAAAACAAACTGTGGGGTCCCACTTGGATAGTTTCGGATTCAATTGGTTTTATGCCATGTCCAAGAAATTACATTTTGAATAAGTTCCCAGGTGATTGATGCTGCTGTCCAGAATACACATGTTGGGGGTCACTGTCCTTGACTATCTGCAAAATGAATGTTAATGGTGACCTGTTATTCTATAGACTCTGAAGTCTTCCTGGTAGATGGTGAACATTTGATCTTGCAGTGCTAACTTCTTTCTCTACAAAAACCTAGCTTCACAGGAAGTCAAAGTGAAGAAAATGCTTAGTATGAAGTCATGGACACTGAAAAACATTGAAGAGGTTCAAATGTTTGAGTCTTATACCAGGCTTTAAATTTAAATCTTTGCAAATAGTTTCTGGGCATCCACTCCAAATCTCCATGTGACTCAAAGAAACAAGTGGAAAATCATTGTAGTACTGTTTTGTTAATCTATACTTTTGATGAGATGAAGGTGATGAGATCACCTTCATTATCGCTGAAGGTGGATATTTGTATTCACCTGGAGGTCTTAAATGCCCTACATCACTGCTCTGAATTACAATATGCATGTGAATCACATACGGCCTCTTCTAAAAATGCAGATTGATTCAGTAGTTCTCAGTTGGTAACTGAGATTCTGCTTTTCTGACAAACTCCTGGGACTGCTGGTCCATGAGCTCTAATTTGGGTAGCGAGATCTTACAAATTGCCTCTCTTGCAGACAAGATCCTTAATGAGTCCTTCCCTGTTTTATGACTGTAGCTCTTACGTTTCCTGAGAAAGTTCCTGGATAAACAGAAGAGGAACATAAACTATCTGAATTATCAGCTTCAATATCAGAAGGAAATAGAAAAGTCAGCTCAGCAGGAAGAAGGAAGTTCAACCCAGCCAGATACCCAGAAGGAAGGCTCTTCTGAAAAATCCTGCTAAAAAGCCAGGACAAGGATTTAAAATCTGAAGGCAGGTAGTAAGTTTTCCCATTGTAGTAGGTCCCTGAAGAAGTCAACTTAAGAATCTTGATATTCTGTTTGATGCTTTCTTTGTAGTATCCTAACCCTCATTGTTATGCATGTAAATAAATCTGTTTTGCATTATAATATTGTGTAAAGAAATTGCTAGTGCAGCACAAAAAAAGTGGGTTTGGTGAAAGCTTTCTGAGGGGCAGTGAGTGCATGAGAAACAACAAAAAGCCTTTCCTCATGGTCCCAGTAACACCCAGGGGCAGAATCAGGATTTGGTAAAACCAACCAGTTCAAGTAGATATAGCAGAAGTTAAATGTAAACCTTAGTCTCATTAGAAGACCCTGCCCCACAACATGTATAAATATCTAAAGTTTATAAAACAGTATGATTTTCTTCTAATTAATTGCAAACCTAAACTTGACACTAACTCTTGGTCTGGTAAGGGTGTCTCTCATGAGAGATACACAGTGGACAAGTAGCTGCAAACCAAGTGGCTGAGGTAGGCACAGGCAGGAAAGTATGTAGGCAATAAAGATACTGCAGACATCTGTGGATGCCCCTACCCTCTCCACTAGCAGTTACTGGGGCAATTGTTTTCAAGAGAAAATAGTAAACTTGCAAGACCCAAGGGCCTCATGTGGCTAGTATCACCTGGGAAGAAAAGGGTCTAGCTCCAAAGTTTACCAGTTCTAGGGCCTTCACTCATTGACTCAGTTTAGTCATCTGAATTAATAGTTCTTAGTCCATAAAATTAGCAAGAGAATTAAGGGAATTAATCAGTAAATTAGTATTAATAGCAATGGTTACAATATTAACTTAATATAAATTAATTACTATTAATTGTGAGTAAAAGAAGTATCTAGAAAAATACCTGCCTAGATCACATTGTTAGTTTGTGTAATAAATTGTGCTACTTCTGAAACTTAAAGAAAGCTAATATATAACAGGAACATGATAGGAAAAGAATCACTGAAATTGACACAGAATGTTAAGACATTTAATCTTAGAAAGTAATATCTGTTTGAAATAAGAGCAAATGGTCATAAGAAATAAATTGACTGTTTTAATATCTTATTTAACAAATGGACCAAATTTTCAAAATAAACACAGCCAATCAAATCAGTGATCTAGGGCCTCTCTGGTGGCGCAGCGGTTGAGCGCTGGGTTGAGAAGCTGCCCGCAGCCTCTGCTGCGCACGTTCGATCCCCGGCTGCTCCCCGGCCACCGCAGGAGGGTCCCACATGACGCGCAGACCTCTCCTGCCGCCCGCTGCTCCCCTCAGCAGTGTACTTTGGTCCTTCTGCCTGCTCTGCTCCCCGCTCTGGCTCTGGTGAATTCTCTCACCCTCCCATGCTTCTGACTGTACCCAGTGCATGTATAAAAACAAAAACAAACAAACAAATAAATAAATAAACATGCCTCTGAAAAAAAAAATAAAAATAAATAAATAAACAAATCAGTGATCTAGAAGTAAGCTAAGAAATTCTCATTCAAAAGAAAAAAAATAGTATTTGAAATGTTAAGATACGGAGTTCAATAAAAGATCTAATTTAAGCTCCAAAAGGAAATAAATTTATAAAAAAATCCATTGAAAAAATTAGAGCATTAAGGATGAAAAAACTCATAAAAGATAGGTCAATTTTCATTCTCTGTAAGTGATAACAGTTCTTTCAGTAATATTAGATACAAAGAGAAAATGGAAAATCATCTTCAAAATAAGGGGAAAATTAAAGAGAGTTAATGCAGAATAGATTTGTTCAGACATACAAATGCTAAGCTCACAAACTTTTAACCCAAAGAACTTCACTTGAACAGTATCATTTTAATAGCCAAATATAAGGGCAGACGCTTCTACATTCAGGTCCAATGTAGCCTAATGTTAACTCATCTTTGTTGCTTTGTTTTAGTAGTTCTACTGGGGAAGGGCATGTCCAGAGACAGTAGTCAACCACATAGTGGACTTCTTTCCTTCACAACTTTTCTATAACTCACCTTTTTTTTTTTTAAGATTTATTTATTATACAAGCACTGGGTACAGTCAGAAGCACGGGAGGGTGAGAGAATTCACCAGAACCAGAGCGGGGAACAGAACAGGCAGACTGATGAAATACACTGCTGAGGGGAGCAGTGGGTACAGCAGGAGAGGTCTGTCGCGCCATGCGGGACCCTTGCTGGCGTCTGGGGATGGAACCGGTGCTGCAGAGACTGCGGCCAGCTTCACAACCCAGTGCTCAACCACTGCGCTACCAGGGAGGCCCTACAACTCACCTTTTAAAATCACTTCTGTGGTGACTTACTGGAGAATTACTAGTTTGCAAAGGATTTTTTAATATTATCATATGCATATTTACTACTAATTTATATTCAATTTTAGACTTAATGAATATGATAGACTTTCACATGGTCAGGAGTAAGACATGATTACTTTATCTAGTGTTTTTCTGGAAGTTCTCAGGCAGGTTTTCTCAACCTCAGGGCTACTGACATGTTGAACCAATTCATTATTGTAGGGAGTTGTCCTATACACTATACTATGTCTAGTAGCCTCCTTGGCCCAACACACCCATACCGCTCTCCTTAAACAATAGTTAATCTCACAAGAAAGACAAAACAAGGCCATAATTCTGCCTAACATGTCATAGCTATCTTGCACACAAATGAAAGGTGTGAACCCTTCCCCGGAAGAGGAGGTAAAGTACTCGAGTGGTATTTACTATTCCTGTTTTCCTGTAATTTAAATACTAAGATGTAAGATTATTATTTATACAGCAATATAAATTGAGTATGATATAAAGTTAATGTAGACACACTAAGAAAATAAATGAAAGAAAACAATTATGCACACACACAATCAAAACTATCAAGATATTGATAAATGTCTCTTGAGAGGCAAAGTCATCTTGCTTAGGAATCACTATTCTAGACAATGAACAGAACTTCTCAAGGCAAAGAAAATTTAACCACTGTAAGATCAGGGCAGAGTGAAGACATGAGACTTGTGGAGGAGTCTACAACCAAATTACACCTAAACAAAGAACAATAAAAAAAAAGACAACAATAGACCCTGAATAATGAATGGCTACCTATTGTATGCAACAAGTGTTATCGTATGGTTGAAAGGGTCAGAAAACACTGTACCTCACCAGTGTTTGGAGAGATACCAGGTGGTAGACTAAGAGTAGAAAATTTGAGAAGGAGCCATCACAAGACCAGAAACTAGAGGTGGGGGTAGAAATGATTAACACAGTTGCTAAACTAGCTGTGCTTTTATTTATAGAAATAAAAAATCTTCAGTTTCCAACTACTATATCAGACTGCAATAGAAAAGTATGCAGAGGTGCAGAGCAGAGGTGGGGGTATGGAGATGGAGGGCCATTGCGGAGAATCACCAGCCCTTACAAATCTACCTAGTCATACCCTAGAAGTAATTTATACAACAACAGTTAACAATTCCACAATGGAATGAATCCCTCCCCTAAAGAACACTCTATCGGTACAATTTCTGCAGGTGTCTGTGCAGCAGAGGCAGTTCTTCTGTCATGGCTGCCCGCCTGTGACCACACAGGCTCTCTTTTAGCAAACCTGTCCCTCTCAGGGGCAGCTCTTTCTGCCTGCAAGTGTCCTTACTTCCCTTCCCTTTTTAAATAAAAAACCTGCCCTTTCGGATATAACTAAATGTCTCTGCCTCATGGGGAAACTCCCCGAGTGCTGCTGAAAGGGAAGCTTCTGGTGAAACTTGTCTCAGAGGTAACCCAAGGACCCTGCTCTCATCAAATTTGAAATATTTAAAGTGGATACAAAACTGTTTCAGCCATGCAGATAATTAAGTGTTGTAGTTTTTAGAAGCGATGTGGGGTATGTGTAGAACTGGAGTGCTGGAGTGTAGGCCAGAGGTGCAGGGGAGGGAGGATGGTGGTGGTGGGAGGATTCACCAGAGACAGAGTTGGGAGCAGAAAAGGCAGATTGACTGAAATACACTGCTAAGGGGAGTAGTGGGCAAGCCAGGAGAGGTCTGCTGTACCATGTGGGTTGCTCCCTGGCCAGGGATCAAACTCAGGCAGTAGTGGTGATAGCACTGAGACTTAATAAGCATTGGAGCTACCAATTTAATTAGAAATGATAGTCATCTGCTCCAGAAGTCAGCAGTGCTCCTTCAGTACATTTATATCTTCACAAAACATGGATGTGCTGAATTCTCCACTCTGTAGACACTCCATAAAATGTTATGGTGCTTTGTAGTCTGCAGAAAGATTAAAGGCCAACAGATGATGAAAGTAGATGTTACAGAACAGTAAAATGATATAAATGATGTATTTGATAGAATCATTGTATTTACAGATGGGAAAAAATAGTGGCTACAATGGGAAGAACTGAAAGCTGGAATAAATTATGATGCCTTCAGTTTCCAAAATGGGGAAATGGACAACTGCGTACCCCAATCCAGGCAGGAGTGCTAATGGCCTGTATGAAGAAATGAAACTTCAGATAACCCTACCACATAATGAACCATAGCCAGCTGAGATGTTTGCTGAAGGACAAGAAAATACAGAGTGGGCATGAGAAGAATGTAGTTATAAATATTAGCTGTCATTACCACAAGACCAGTTACAGAGACAAAGACAAAAGTGGTCATGAGTATTTCCTCTTTGCTATCTTATTACAAACATTTTTGTATGAATGTGTGTGTGCATAATTGTTTTCTTTCATTTTTTATTTTCTTAGTGTGTCTACATTGACTTTATATCATACTCAATTTATATTGATGTATAAATATTAATTTTATATCTTAGTATTTAAATTACAGGAAAACAGGAAGAGTAAATACCACTCGAGTACTTTACCTCCTCTTCCGGGGAAGGGTTCACACCTTTCATTTGTGTGCAAGATAGCTATGATGTGTTAGGCAGAATTATGGCCTTGTTTTTTTTTTTTTAAGATTTATTTATTTGTTTATTTATACAAGCACTGGGCACAGTCAGAAGTGCAGGAGGGTGAGAGAATTCACCAGAGCCAGAGTGGGGAGCAGAGCAGGCAGAAGGACACTACTGAGGGGAGCAGCGGGTGGCAAGGAGAGGTCTGCGCACGATGTGGGACCCTCCTCCGGTGGCCGGGGAGCAGCCGGGGGTTGAACCAGCGCTGCAGAGGCTGTGGGCAGCTTTGCAACCCAGCGCTCAACCACTGCGCCACCAGGGAGGCCCTATGGCCTTGTTTTGTCTTTCTTTTCAGATTAACGATTGTTTAAGGAGAGAGGTATGGGTATGTTAGAGAGGAAGCTAATCTTCCCTTACTTTCTAGATCCCTATGGCTAGAAAATAAGTTGATAAGAGACAGGTTAACAAGAGAAAAGATAAATTTAAATATGTGCTCATGGAGACCCACAGAATACTGAAGTCTGCAACCTGGTCATTCCAATGAGATTATATGCTTTTAGAAAGGGAATAATAAATATAGGAGGAAAACAGAACAAAGAAACTTGAAGCAATTTAAGGAAGGGATTTTGCAGGGTTGTCTTCACATGCATTAAAAACAGACCTTGCAAACCCTAGACTGGGATGATAAGGCTGACTGTCTCACTTCTAGGACCACCACAAAGAAGATTTATTTCTTGTTTTCAGGGAGATGGAAAATTGGGCGAGACATCTTTCTTGGACTTTCTAGTTTTCACTTGTCTTCGGTATAATCAGCATGCCATTCTGGCACCTCCTAGAGAGCCTGTGCATGGTCCCTACAGGTGCCAAGTTAACAAGGCATTGGACTTGTGATGGTTAATTTTGTATGTCAACTTGATTAGGTGATGGGGTGCCCAGATAACTGGTTAAATATTTTTTTCTGGGTGTGTCTGTCAGGGTGTTTCTGAATTAGATTAGCATTTATATTGATGAACTTAATAAAACAGATTGCTCTCCCCAAAGTGGGTCAGCATCATCTAATTTGTTCAAGGCCTGACTTGCACAAAAGACAGAGAAAAGGAGAGTGTACCCCTTCTGCCTAATTGCTTGAGTTTGACATTGGTCTTCTGCCCTCAGACAAGACTTACATTATTCAGTTCCCTGGGACTCCAACATTTGGATTTGGGCTGAACTGCACCAACAACTTTTTTGCATCTCCAACTTGCAGACAACAGATCATAGGGACTTATCAGCCTCCATGATCATGTGAATCAATTCCTCAACTGGCTTATGTGATTATGGATATATATATATAAGATCTCCAAAATCAGCCTCTGTGTGTGTATGTCTTTGCATATGCAAGCACATTATTTCTTGGGAGAATTCTAATAAAATATTTCTTCCTCCCCATTTATCCTTATTATCCCATATAGATACTTCAAATAATAGCTTTATGTCTCATAAATTGGTATAATTCATTAGCCCTTGATTGGAATAAAATTAATCCATACTTGAATTTTTCTGTTCTGTTGAATTGGAACAATTTTAATCAAATGGTTCAATTTTGAAAAATTGTGGGTCTGCTAAACTTAAGCAGCCTGTTTAGCTGCCTTATGGTTACCCGCAGTTCTGCATTCCTATACAAGGTCAGAACTTCCCTTCAGAACCGGTCAATCAGCCATAGGAGCCAAACCTTGCAAGGTGCCTTTCATATCAATCAAGAGCAGAAAGCTTGATCACTCTGGGAAGGGTATGCATCAAGAGGTATGACTGGGAACACCCGGGGTGGGGGTGCTGAGAACAGATGCATACATTTACTCCTGACTTATACATCATGAGGTATGACCAGGAATGCCAGGGGGCCGAGGACCAGTGTATGACAAGGGACCCCAGAAGCTGATCAGTGGAATGCCTTGTTGATAACATTAGGACCATGGCCGGGGGTCTGGGGTCTGGTTTCAATTACAACACTCAGTCATCAAGCTGATAACATGGTCAGCAGACTCATGTCCCCCCAAGCCCTAGATGACATTGCTGAGTTTCACCCATCCTTTTCTCCTTGTCCTCCTAAGACATGTAGCTGATGCTGTATGATTATTCTATCAATAAAAACAGCCAGGATCGGGCCTCCCCGGTGGCGCAGCGGTTGGGCGCTGGGTTGCGAAGCTGCCCGTGGCCTCTGCAGCGCCGGTTCGATCCCCGGCTGCTCCCCGGCCACTGGAGGAGGGTCCCACATGGCGCGCAGACCTCTCCTGCCGCCCGCTGCTCCCCTCAGCAGTGTACTTCTGTCCTTCTGCCTGTTCTGCTCCCCGCTCTGGCTCTGGTGAATTCTCTCACCCTCCCGCGCTTCTGACTCTACCCAGTGCTTGTATAAACAAAACAAACAAATAAATAAATAAAACATGCCTCTATAAAAAAAAAAAAAAAAAAAAAAAAAAAACCAGCCAGGATCTTGCTCTCAGCAGCATCCTGAATTATGTAGCCTGCTCCATGACTCCTGTGTCTTTGTCAGTGTGGTGCCCGACGCAACAAAAAATGATACCAAAGTAGGGAAGTTACACTGATATAGACACTATATCATGCAGACAGTGTTTTAAATATATTCTATCTTTTGGAAATAACTTTGATATCATGTATTTATTTAGTATTTCCAATTATTTAACTTGGTTTTTAGAAGCCACATTTTGTTGAAATTAACCAGAAATTACTAGTGTTCCAAGTTCCTAAGAGGCTATCAGTTAATTGGTAGATAATTTATCCCACCATAGAATGATTGAGTTTTGAAAACTATCAGGAGAGTTAAACCTGATCATCTTAAGTAAATTTTACTTATGAATTTTTCAACTTCTCATTTTCTAGCTTATTTTAAAATTACAAAATGATTTCAACAATAAAGGTAAAATCTTAGCATATCTCTTTAGTACTCAGCTGAATTCAAAACCCAGCAGAAATAAAGTACAGGATTTTATAATATTCTACAGCTGTGTTTTTCCAAATTCGTCCTGGAGCTAAAAGAAAGTATTTTCCTTTACTTGTTGCCATCAGCTGCCCTCTCTACCTACCCCTAGTTGTATGCAGACCCTTGCCCTTATTGGTGACCTGCCCGAACACATCAAATCAAAGAAGAGACTGAAGACTCCAGAAAAATGGATGTGAGGGACATTAAATTGATACAGTTTCTAGGAACATATAATGAGAACCATAAAGACTCATAGTTTTTGACCTAGTAATCCTCCTATTGGGAATTTATCTTAAGGAAGATAAGCTACCCATACACAAATCTTTGTAAAAAGTGGAACTTGATTTTTTTTATAATTAATTTCTTTATTTGTATATATTTTACATCAGGTGTAGTCCCCATAAAATTACTACCCCCAAATCACCCGTGCGCTACCACCTTAGTCCCTTGTGCTCTTCCCACCCTCGTTTTGATCCCTCTCCCTCCCCCTTCCCTACAGAGTGTCTCTGATTTATAGTTGTCTGATTATTTTTGTTTAGTTTTGTCGTGTTTTTTTATATTTTCCCCTGATCCCTTATTTGTGCCCCTATACTCCTCCCATAGGTGAAATCATCCCATATTTTTCTTTTTGCTTTTGACTTATTTCAAAAAGTGGAATTTGTAGCATCCAAGTACCTGAGGCAATCCAGTTGTGCAGCAGCTACTTAGTAGCTAACGGAACAATGAAAAGTGATACAAGGGAATCTGGGCAACCATTTAAATCATTTATGCCAATGCTGAGAAGTGGAGAAAAGTGAACAAAAGCTCTCCGAAATACAAAGTAATTATCACTAGATAAAAATCAATGTATACATATACATAACTCAAGAAGCCATGTAGAGAAAGAAATACCTCTTCAATATGAAAATATACTTTTAAACAGTTTAGGGAGCTAAAATTTATATTCTATAAAATTCATATATTTAAAGTATGTATTGATAATTCAGTGGTCTTAAGTACATTTATAGAATGCTTTTTATAATTACTAAAACTTTCCTTTAAAAAAAAGATGAGGGCCCCCTTGGTGGTGCAAGGAGTTAAGACGCAGGCTATGAAGCAGTCCGCAGCCTCTGCAGCACAAGTTCGATGCCCAGTCGGCCAGGGAGCAACCCACATGGTGCAGCAGACCTCTCCTGACTTACCCGCTGCTCCCCTCAGCAGTGTATTTCATTAGTCTGCCTGTTCTGTTCCCTGCTCTGTCTCTGGTGAATCCTCTCACCCCCCACACCCCTGGCCTGTGCCCCAGCTCTTGTATGCATAAATAAATCTTAAAAAAGATGAAGCAAGAGATCAATACATCTAATTGTTTGGAACAAGGAAAGAGGAGTCATTTTAATTTTTTAAAGGACTAGTGAGAAATTACTGCTCCTGTATCCATGCAATGAACATAATTTTCACCTAATATCAAAATAGATATCTAGACAGTCTAACAAAATTTAAAACAAAATCCAAATCCATTTTCATTGCTGGCAGTAAATTTTCTCTTTATTTCTCAACTTACATGAGGTTTGTATTTTCTACCTACTGTGCCTAGCAAATTTAAATTCACCAGGTCTAGTGTCAAATCCAGGGCATTTTGTTTGGTAGGAGGAAGGAAATAACATCATACATATTGACTTTATTCTTAAGAATAAATGTAGAATAATTGTATTTAGATTTAATTTTGAATCCCAACTGTGCTATTTATTAAAGACTATGAGGCTCACTTGCCCTAGTTACCTTATCTGTAAAATGGGTTAATTGCACTTACTTTCTGGGTGGTGACAGACATGATGAATATAAAGTACTTGGAACAGTAACTGGACTGTAGGTGAGGATTATTCATTGATATAATTACTATAATTACTACTTCTATTATATTAGCATAGACCCAAATACACACAAGTCTTGTTTCTCAGACTACACCAACTCTAAGAATACGAACCATGGGAATGAGTTACTCCTCAGGAATGTTTTCAGTGCCTCTCCCACTTTTCTGAAGGACCCTCTCTGCACCACCATCCTGGTCACATACTGCCCCAGAAAAGGGGAACCCCACATCCTCTCCCTGTTTGCATGCATGCAGGCACAAACATGCAAGGAGCTGTTCTGCATCTGCAGCACCTCCACCACTATCTTCTCTAGCACTGACCACCTCCACCAAAGTGCCAACTCCTCCCCTAAACTGTCACTCTGCTTTTCACCACCTATAACTTTTGAGAAGTTCCTAAAGTTGATCTTGTTCCTTGAAGGAATAATCTAGTCAGATGAGCCTCTGAATATAGACCAAAGCTCAACTTTACTGTCCTGCCAGCTTCACTTTTGCCAGGAGAGAAGTTAAAGGCTTTCTCCCAAAGCCTTTATGGAAAAACCAACCTATTTGCTGGAAATTTCCATACCTACCGACATACATACCTGCTTAAACTGTATCCTAATATTTTCGAGATGTTCCCAAAGTGTTATCCAAAATATTTTGGTTATAAACCCCTCAGGTTCCTTTGACAACATGCCTGTAACCCTGTGTGTGTGTTGTATATATGTGGATTGTGAGTAAGTGAGTGTGTGTGTGTGTGTGTGTGTGTGTGTTTGCATGTAAATGTTTGTATGTGTTTTCCGATGTGGACACAGAAACATTTTTTCCTGTCTAAAGAGAGTTTAGGTAAAGTTTTTTATATTGAAAGTCTGAGCTTCACTTTTGCCAGGAGAAAAGTCAAGGGCTTTCTTACAAAGCCTTTATGCAATGGAGTCTAGGAGCTGAGTTATCTGAAAAGGTCAGGGTTCTAGGGACTGAAAGAGAGTGAAGTGGCCTGGACTTAGGGGATAGGGGTGTGGGAAAAGATGCTGCAATTTGCAGGGCTGCCCAGCTCTCACGCAGAGGATGCCTGCATAGCCATGCCGCAGTGAGGTTCCTGTCCATGAAGTTTGATGTGAATTACACTGTTCAGTTTGGACAATGGACATTTTGTGTGCTATAATGATAGTCTTGGTCAGGGTCCATCCCTAATTTTCAACATTCCCAGTATTCCTTATAGAATGCTGAGATAGGAAAGGGATCCACCTGCTCCATGAATAAAACTAGATTTTCCCACCAGACAAAAATTGTATGTTCTTTCAACCTGAATGCATGTGTGTAGGAAAAAATGACCTGATTTAGAAAA
The DNA here is from genome assembly GCF_964194135.1 of Talpa europaea. NCBI lineage: Eukaryota > Metazoa > Chordata > Mammalia > Eulipotyphla > Talpidae > Talpa > Talpa europaea. Next base: position 85,273,439 of record NC_140070.1, read on the forward strand.
ATAAAAGAATATTACCTGGGCCTCCCCTGGTGGCGCAGTGGTTGAGCGCTGGGCTGCGAGGCTGCCCGCAGCCTCTGCAGTGCCGGTTCGTTCCCCGGCTGCCGGCGAGGGTCCCACCAAAAAAAAAAAAAAAAAAAAAAAAATGTTACCTACCTCTCACTTTGAGTGAATGGAATAAATCATGTTGGTTATGCTCCTATTACACTACATCCAACTCACACTTGGGGGTCTGACAAGCCTTTCCCAAGGTCGTAATTGAGGAGTTTATTACTTCTTTGTTACCTTCAGAAGTTGCATTCTCAACGGATTATATGGAAACCAAAGATAGGTTTATATAAAATGGATTATCTTTCTTTGGAGTTTATAGGATTAGACTGAACCATCTAGATTATTTAAATGAGATGTTGTCTGACAAGGAAATTTGTGAACTCTGAAGCAAACTATAAGAGAGACAACCTAATATAGTGCAGAAATCAAAAGCCTTGGAAACAGAAAAACAAGCTATGAGACCTTAGAAAAATTGCTTATATCCTCTCAATCTCAGCAATTTCATCTGTAAGATAATATGAGAACTGGTGTGTAGGCCAGAGGTGTGGGGGCAAAGGGGGAGGGTGAAAGGATTCACCAGAGACAGAGATGGGAACAGAACAGGCAGACACACTGAAGGCACTGCTGAGGGGAGCAGTGGACGAGGCAGGAGAGGTCTGCCATGCCATGTGGGTATCTCCCTGGCTGGCCGGGAATTGAATCCGTGCTACAGAGGCTGCAGACAGCTTCATAGCGCTAACTCAACATGCTGAGTGCAACCCGCTGCGCCACCAGGAGGCCTTTTGTTGAATTTTTAAATTAAATGCACACTGAGTCATCCAGTAGCTGTCATTTTGTATCTGACTTCTTACATACATGTAGGTAAAATTCATTCATATTTTACATTAAACGCTTATTCATGTTCATTGCTAAACAGTATTTTTTATTGCTTGAATATACAATATTTTATTAATCCATTTTTATGTTCAGGAGCATTTGTGTGTCCAGATTGGGCCATTTTGAACAGTGCAGTAACAACCTGCTGGGTGTATGCATGTCTGCCAGGCGGATGCAAGAGTCAAGCTGCCATGTCCCATGGCATGTGTACCAGCAGCTTTCCTGTAGATTACCCTACAATTTTCCAAAGCACTGGTGCCTCTTTTCTCTCTCACAAGCAATATATTGAGTTCCTGTTGTTCTACATTTGGTATTGACAAGTGCAAGATCTTTTAATTTAGCTGTTCTGTTGGATTGTTCTAATTGTGGTTTGACTTACTTTTTGCTGGTAACTAATGAAGCTAAAACACCTTTCACACACTTGTTGATTGTCTGGCTATCCTCTGTTGCAGTGCTTGTTGAAAATATTTTTTAGCATTTTTAAAATTGGGCTGTGTCCTATTGTTAATTTTTTACTAATTCTTAATATATAATCAGTGTACCTACTTACAATGTGAAAGGTGTTTTCTAATGAAAAGAAGTTTTTAAAGTGTAGCATACCCCAACTTGTCACCCTTATTTATTATGGTTAGTGTTTCATCATGCTTTGGGGGAAGTTTTTTTTTTTTTTAACTTTGCATTTGGCCTAAATCTGCATGGAACTGACATTTTTTTTTAACGTGGTATTAAAAGTGGTTAGGATTTACTATTTTTCAATATAAAGATATGCAGCTGATTCAGCCTTATCTATTTGTGAACATTATTCTTTTTTTTTTTTAAGATTTATTTATTTATTTATACAAGCACTGGGTGCAGTCAGAAGCATGGGAGGGTGAGAGAATTCACCAGAGCCAGAGCGGGGAGCAGAACAGACAGACTGACGAAGTACATTGCTGAGGGGAGCAGCTGGCGCGGCAGGAGGGGTCTGTCACGCCATGTGGGACCCTTGCCCTGTGGCCAGGTATCGAACCGGTGCTGCAGAGGCTGCGGACAGCTTCGCAGCACTGCGCTCAACCCACTGCACCACCGGGGAGGCCCTGAACATTGTTCTTTCCTCACTCTCCGCAGGGCCAGTTTTCTCATTAATCCAGTCTCCATGTCTATGTGAGTCTATTTAGATTCCTTAATTCTTTTCTAGTAGTCAGTAGGGTTTTATTAATATTGATATTAACATAGCAACATAGTAGTATTAATATTGGCACTACAGATGCTTCATTTTTTCTTTTTCTTTAAGATTAGTTTGGTTTTTCTTAGCTCTTGCATTGCCATATATATTTTAGATTTAGTCTGTCAATTTTTCCACAAAGCCTGCTTGGGCTTTTGTTGGAATTATATTATAACCATAGATCAACTTAGGAAGTATTTTCCATACTAAGTATGTTGAGTTTTCCAATCAATGAACCTGGTTTTTCTTGCATTTTTATTTTCTCTAATTGTCGTCAATATGTCACAGTTTTATAGAGAAAGATGATCACATCTTTCTTAGTTTTTATCTAGATTTTGCTATTTTGCTGATATTTAAAATTTTAACTCCTTAAGTTTTTGTTTGTTCTTACTATTAAAAAATATAGATTTGTGTATATTGGCCAGTATCCAGTAATCTTACAAATCCATTCATGAATTTTACTAATTCTCTGGTAGATTCCTTTGGGTTTTGTACATATACTACCATTTATTTCTTCCTTTATAATGCTTATAATGTTTTTCATAATCTATTGAATAAATACCTCCAGAGTAATGCTTAAGAAGTGAGGGTGGTAGGCATTCTTGGTTTGATTTCTGAACCTTTAAGGGAAAAGTTTCAATATTTCAACATTAATCATGACATTTTGCTATAGGTTTCCTAAGAGATATCTTCTATTAGATAAAGCAAATCCTTGTTTTCTAAGAAGACTAGCATTCATTTTTTATAAAGAACAATATTAATTTCTCTCATTATTTTTTGTGTCTATTTAAATGATTTATATAGTTTTTCTACTCTATTTTGCTAATATAAGGAAATTCGTTGATACATTTTCTTTAATGGTGAATTAGTCCTGAGTTTCTGGAGTACAATGACACCTATTCATGATATATTGTCCTTTTGATATAGCTTTCGCTAATATTTTGGTTAGAATTTTTGCGTCTATGACTATGAGGTAGAGTATCTTGTAATGCTATTTTCTTGTTAAGTCTTTATTAGGTTTGATATTAAATTTAAACTGATATTATAAAATGGGTTGAAAAGTGACCTCTTTTAATAGTACTTCTGATTCATAGAAACTGTAGTGATGTTTTCATTTTCATTGCTGATTTTATCTACGACTGCCTTCTTTTTTCTGGTTCGGGCATACCGGGACTTTTTCAATTTTATTATTCCTTTCACAGAACCAGGCTTTGAGTTAATCCTATCTATTATAAATTTGCCTTATGTTTTGATACCTTTTAGTTTTATCTTTGTTATTTTCCTCCCTCTAATATCAGTTAGTTTAATTTGCAGTTCTTTTTGTAAACCCTTGCAATGGGGTATTTACATATTTGGATATCACATTCAAAATGACTTAAATACTATTGAAATATTTAGTGTGAGTATATGGGTGAATAATTCTTTTTTATCTGAAAACATCTTTATTTCACTTTTACTTTAGAAAAATATTTTCAGTGGGTATAAAAATTCTAATACAGTTTTTGTTTTTTCATATAGATTATTTTCTCCCAATCTATGTTCCAGTTCACTAATACTCTCTTTAATGCTTCTAATTTACTTTTATTAACTTTTCATTTTAGTTATATATATTTAGTTATATATTTTTCAGTTTAAGAATTTCCATTTGAAGGATATTTATATTTTCCAGCTTTATGCTAAGATTTTCAGTTTTGTTATCTGATTTCTGAAAAAAATATTAATAGTTCTTTTAAACTTTATGAATAATAATTGCAATATTTGGATCACCAGTGACTAAATTTCCATAATCTGTTCTTATTCTTGTTTTTCAGTCCTGTGTTCTTATCTCCTGGTATTCTACCTAGTAAATTTTTTTTAATGCATATAAGAGCTGGGGTCTAGGCCAGAGGTGTGGGGGTTGAGAGGATTCACCAGAGACAGATTGGGGAGCAGAACAGGTGGACTGACTGAAATACACTGCTGAGGGGAGCAGTGGGCAAGACTGGAGAAGTCTGCTATGCCATATATGGGTTAGCTCCTGGCCAGGAATCGAACTTATGCTGCAGTGGCTGCTGATAGCGTCATAGTGCTGAGATTTAACCTCTTGAGCCACCAGGGAGGCCCCACATAGTAAATTTTTATTGCCAACTAAACAACACATGATCAATTTTAGAGATATTTTAAGACTCCGGATAATATAATCTTTCAGAATGAATTCATTTTATTTTGGGAGTTAGAGAAAAGGAAAGTTAATTTTATATCAGTACAGGATTAAGTTGATTTGATGTCAGTCTTTATTATTTTTGAATGACGCATATTGCTTTATCCAACTCCAGAACTGGTAAGATCAATCAGATCCTCCATGGGTTAATGAGGCCTGGTGTCAGAGCTAAAGCAGCTCATACTGCATCAGGTACACTGTGTTCATACTGGAGACTAACACTCATGGGGAGGACTGAGCCAGCCTAATGGATTTAGATGAAGTGTTGGTGACATCATGTCCAGGCTAACTCTGAGGACCTGGAGGCAAATATGCCCTAGAAGATTTGAGGAAATTCCTAAATTTGCCCAGTGCATCTTCTCTAAGGAATTTTTTCAAATTCCTTAGTAGCTTCATAATTTCCCAGTGTTTCCAAATTGATGATTTTAGACACTGTTCAGCATTTGTTTTCATTTATTTTTATTTTTTTTAAAGATTTATTTTTATTTATTTATGCATATAAGAACTGGAGTGTAGGCCAGAGGTGGGGGTGTGTGTGAGAGTGTTCCCAGGCAGATCTACTGTGAGGGGAGCAGTGGGTGAGACAAGAGAGGTTTTCTGCTGTGCCTGGTGGGTTAGCTCCCTGTCTGGGTTAGAATTCATGCTGCAGTGGCTAGTGATAGCTTGATAGCACTGAGACTTTAACCCCTGCACCACCAGGGAGGCCCTTGTTCAGCATTTTTAATACTCAATGGGAGGTTTAGTCTACAACAAACTACTCTCATGTAACTGGAAAATAGCAAAACACTGCTATCTTTTAAAGATCTATTACAGTGATACAAAATATTACTCCATGTACCACTGACATACAAACATAGCTAAAAACTAATTGACATTAGCTTCAAGGTAAAATTAGTGGGGCACCAAGATGTAGGGTTCTCACTTATAGATTTAAATCATACCACACTATACATTGACTCCTCAAAAAAGTTCAATTAATTTTGTCAGTGTCTGGTTACCCTTGATATCCTGAGGTTAATTACTCACCTAATGGAAATTTCCATGCTGACTAAAGGACTAATCATGTGTGGGACCATACAAAATAAGGATACAAAATTTACCAATTACTTCCCCAAGGCAAAGGATTCACAACCTGTTTGTTACATGTTTAAGATGTGTTTGATTCTGATTGTTGTAAAAATTCAACTCAGACAGATTATAATCTCTCCTTCCTTTTCCCAGCAATAAACCTACTTCTTATCCAACCTACAGACTGTGATTCAACTCTTTGTGACATATTTCAAGAATTTCAGAATCTCCTCCTCAGTTGTTTCAACACATTTACCTATAAGAACTCTGCTGTTTTCAGCTTCTTCCACGTTAGGACAAAGATACTATGAACAGATTTTTAAAAAAAAAAACCTTAAGGGGTTAAGTCTCAGCACTATGAAGCTATTAGCAGCCACTGCAGCACGAGTTCAATCCTGGGCCAAGGAGATAACCCACGTGGCAAAGGAGACCTCTCCGGTCTTGCCCACTGCTCCCCTCGGCAGTATATTTCAGTCAGTTTGCCTGTTTTGCTCCCCACTCTGTCTCTGGTGAAACTTCTCACCACCACCACGCCCTTGGCACCTCTGGCCGACACCCCAGTTCTTGTATGCATAAATAAATTAAAATAAGTCTTTATGTTTGCCATTAAATATGTTTGACATTGTATCTGTACTATATATGCATATAATATGAAACAGAAAGTATCAATGTGAGGAGTTCTAAATAAAGCTTCTCAGAGAGATGTCTCTGGGGAACATCAATAGATGCATGTTTAATGAAACAGTTCATGGAAATCAGAGATGTTTCACTAGCTACCTCCAAAACAACAATAAAATTTTGGATAGTAACTTTCATCTACTTCCTCCCAATCTGTTATTTGTCACCATCAGAAGTTATCCTCATTACTCTAATTTGAAGATGTGTGGTCAGTGGAAATGATGACTTTTCCAAAGGGACTAGAGAGCTTTTCTTCAGTAAAGAGGATATTCATGGCTGTGTTTCTCTGCTAGAATGTTATCTATAACTACCACCTCCATATCAATGCTATATCACAAAACTGTGTACGGAATTTTAAAAGGTATATGCCATATAATCCCTATTAAATGATATGTATGTTTATGAAACATAAACATACGTATGTTTATGTATGTTAGGGTTTATACTACAAATATGAACTAAATGAGTTTTAGGTATTTAAATGAGTTCATAAACACAAAATGCATGAAACAGGATCTAGCACATGAAACAGGATCTAGCACATAACAATAATAACATTAATAATAATGCTTCCTGCATAGGAAATTAAATTCCTATTTCTCATGAACTACAAATTTAAAATATCTATATTTAAAGCCATGGATCTCAGAGTATACAGATCTACAAAGGTATCAAATGATCCACTAAGGATACTTCCCTCTTATTTTTAATGAAATATAATTCAAATAAGAAAAAAAAGATCCATGCTATTTGCAGAGGAATATGAGAAATTTGCTATCAGCAACTACTTAGCCGTCATTGCTGCCCTAGTTAACTATGGTCATGAAATGGATAGAAAAAAATGAAAAAAGAAATATTGAAAGGAAAAGGATGAGGCAATGAAAAAAGAAGAGGGAAATAAAGAGATAGAAATTGAAAGAAAAGAAAAAAATTGGAGAGGATGTAAAGATAAATTAGAGGAAAGAGAAAAGGAAAAGGAAAAAATAGAATATAAGTGGCAATTGGAAGATCGCATCAGCAAGGACCAATTCGTTCTGCTGACATAAACCAGGCATTCTGCTAAGTGTTTTACAAGCATTATCTCACTCAGTTTTCAGAACAATACTATAAAAGAGGCATTTTAACAACAAGAACCACAAAGAAACTGACAAAACTAAACCAAAATAAACCCTAGAAATATGACTGCAGAACTGAGATTACTAGAGAGGTAAGGAGGGAGGTGGTGGAGATATAAGGGGGAGGGGGCACAACAGACCATTGGGTGCTTGATGTTGGGGTGGGGGAGTAACATACATCTGATGAGGTGCGACCTCATCTCCCTAAATTGTATACAGTGATATAAACCAATGTTACCTCAACAAAGGAAGTAAACAAGTAAATGTGATTTTTTATTATCCTTATTTAACAGATGAGAAAATGAAGGTTCTCAGTGGCTAAGTGATTTTTCCCCAGGCCATATATTACTCCTCTTTAATGGGATATGTTCAGGAAAGACCAATTCAATTCGAGCCTCATTTGGCCTGCTTTATCTTGTTGGTCATGTGATGTCATATCTTTCCCTATTATGAAAGAAATTAACAGAATATCTGCTAATTGTCTGATGTCTTTATCTTCTCTTATCCTGGGAATCATGCATGTTTAATAAGGCTCAGAATAACTTGATGAGAAGAGAAGCTCCAGGGTAAAACATTAATACCATGTCCAATTTTCCAAACTAAATATTCAATTATTAATTTCAAGAAACCATATTTGAGAACTTATTACATACAAAATCTTACTAAAAGAAAATCACAGAACTTTGTTTTGAAGAGAATGAAGTTAATAGCTTGGATCCAGAATTTTAATTTTGTCACCTTTCATTTAACAAAATTTTTTTAATTTTTTTAAAAAATTTTTTAAAAAACATACAACAAACTAAATAGAAAAAGTGCTGTGAAGCTTTACACTTTCCTCAATATCTGGTTAAAAGCTGTGGGTAGGTAGAGGACCTGAGTTATTGCTCCTATTTGCTCAGCTGTGCAATATTAGTCCTAACTTCTCTGGGTTTTAGTTTTCTGATCTGTAAAATGAGGGTCTGGGAAATTTGTTTGCAAAGATCATATGACTGTTTATCTTATAAAAAAATAAGGCAGGGAGTTTTCTTGTGATAAAGATTAGATTTTTTTTAAAGATTTATTTTGATGGGCCTCCCCAGTGGCGCAGCGGTTGGGCGCTGGGTTGCAAAGCTGCCCGCAGCCTCTGCAGCGCTGGTTCGATCCCTGGCCCTGGGCGAGGGTCCCACATGGCGCGCAGACCTCTCTTGCCGCCCGCTGCTCCCCTCAGCAGTGTACTTCAGTCCTTTTCTGCTCCCCGCTCTGGCTCTGGTGAATTCTCTCACCCTCCCGCGCTTCTGACTGTACCCAGTGCTTGTACAAACAAACAAACAAACAAATAAATAAATATTTTTAAAAATATTTATTTTTATTTATTTATGCATACAAGAACTGGGGTGTAAGCCAGTGCTGGGGGGCGGTGAGAGGATTCACCAGAGACAGAATGGGAAGCAGAACAAGCAGATCTACTGAAATACACTGCTGAGGGGAGCAGTGGGTGAGACTGGAGAGGTCTGCTGCGCCATGTGGGTTAGCTCCCTGGCCTGGGATCGAACTCATGCCTCAGTGACTGCCAATAGCTTGATAGTGCTGAGACTTTAACCCCTGTGCCACCAGGGAGATCCCTTAAGGAACTTTAAAATTAAAGATATTTTAAGGTTTCTAATACTTGTTATGAAAAATTTACATGTTAAACTTAATTGTTGACTTTTATTTGCTGCCATAAATGAGAGGAGACATAGTGATAGTAGGTGATTATGCTGAGCAAAATAGCAATCCATAAATGCCAAGTTAGTTCATGCATTTTTATCATTTTGTAATATTTTTTGTGCAAGATATGCCACAGCCAACAAGTGGTAAGAATTGAAATAGTCAAAAGATAGTTGCATGCTTTTTATTTATTTACATGGTTTCAACCCATTACTGTGATGACAGAATTTTGGAGTCCGATGGGTGTGGAGGAGAGAAAAGAAATAATTACTCACTAGCTCTTGGAAATCATTCTTTACGGTTAGATTACACCAATAACTTGTTTTGCTAAGACTCAATATGTTGCTCATTAAGATTTTTTACCCAATTTAAAGATTTGGAAATCTTCGAAGTAGAAAACTTGAGAAAATATTATAATTTAAAAAAATCTTTATTTTCCATATTACTCAGCATTCAAAAAAAATAAACACATGCAATTTGCAGCAACATGGATGGTGCTGGAAGGGATCATGCTCAGCGAAATAAGCCAGAAAGAAAAAGAAAAATACCGGATGGTCTCACTCATAGCAGGAATCTAGAGAACTTAAATAAGGGACCAGGAAAATGAATAACTATAAGAAAGTGAAAATCAAAATCAACAAAAAACTATGAACCAGAGACACTTTTTGGGGGGTGGGGGCCGGGAGGGGAGGGATTGGGGTCAGAATGAGGCATGTGCAGTTGTATGGGGGAATATAAAAATAAAATTTATAAAAAAAAAAAAATCTTTATTTTCCAAATCAGTTAGTGTGCATTCAGATTCAAGTAACACTATTAAAAGTGACTTTTAATTAGAGGTTTTTAATTTTAAAACCAAGCAGTCTGGAGGAAAATGTTTCCAGATTTGCTAGCTTAGCTCAACAATCTCATCAGGTGACTGGTCTCTCCACCACCATCTTTGGCAAGTGGGCGCTGTGCCCTCCCTCTGCAAGAAGGCTCCTCCTATCCAGGAACAGCTTGTAAAGAGGGTAATATTAAATCCCTCAAAATAGGTATTTCTCCCCATGTATCACTTTTTTGCTAGAGAAGACATCCTTTCCCAGACATCCTATTTTCCATTGGCTACCACTGTGTCTCTCCTGGGGCCCAGGCTGCAGGGGGTTAGCAAAGCAGCACCTTCAGCTCCAGCCTGCATCATAGGAGCAGTGCTCTGCCAACAAGGAAAACGGGAGTGCACAGCCAACACCCTCACTTTTACATGTTGGTATCTGTCTTCCCAAATATTTTACTTATTTAGTTGTTTAGGTAACATTGGTTTACAACATGGCATATAATTTAAAGGTAGAGGATCACACCCTTGTATAGATTTTATTTATATTATTTACATCATACTGTATACCAAGTTTTGTAACCTGGCTGTACTTAATATTTTACCATAAGCATGTGTTTCATAGTAACAATCTTTGGAGACTTTATGTAATATCTCGTGCAAAAAAGACTCACATCATAATTTACCTAATGTAATAAGCAGCAGTCCTTAATTTATAGACTACCTAATGGGAATTATGCACTATACACCAGAGGCTTTATACAAATACCTCTAATCCTCAGAACAATCCTGCAAGGCGGCTATTATCATTCCAATTTAACAAATGAGGAAACTCATTTGAGAGATTAAAACTTACTCAATATTCCTGCTGAAATTGCGTAACTGGGAATTTGAGCTCAGGATCATCTGATTTCAAGCCAGCACATGTAATAACATTTATTTATACAATATTGCTGGGGGGGAATCAAAATTCAAATTACTGGACCAATTTATAAAGTGGCTAAGTTTATCATTGAGCTAAAACAATCAAACCAAACAAAACAAAAATCTGAATTCATGAAGGCAGCCAGCAAGTGGCTACAAGGCTATAATGGATATTCTCCTCTGTTTCTAAGGAATTCAATTCGTCATTGTTTGTAAACCATCAGCAATTATTCAATTTGTACTGACATTTACATTGAGCTTACTCTGACATCCTGCTTTTCATAATTCTTGGTCAGGCTTACTCTGAATCTTTGTTTTTCATAATTCTTTATCAGTAGTTACATAGCTGGGCCTGACAGTGTATCTCTAGTACATACAATTAGTCATATTCTTCATCATTCCTCAGTAAGGTTAGATTAAGTTCAGTTTATCACAGAACAACTATGTAAAAAGTTCCTAATTTAACTCTCGGATAGCAAAATAAATTCCACCAGCCAAAAGAAAATTCTTTGAACCATCTATTTATATTTGGTACTTCGTACACTTGGTTCATATCCTTAAGCAATTGGCAGCCAGTCTTGTTGTTCTGAAGACATTAAGTTCTATAGATTGTCTATAGGAGTCGGCAGTTAAATGGAACAGATAATAAAAAATGAAAAATATAAGGGGAGGGTGGAGCTGGGGAAAATGGAAGAAAGAAATGTACATTAGGATGGAGGAAGGGAAAAGTGGACGGTGCTGTAATTTTTGTCAATTCTTCTGTGGAAGAGTAAATTCTAGAGCAGACTAGAAAACAGCACATGGCAAATGTTTCCAGCTAGTCAATAGGACTAGCAGAAAATAAGCCAAAGTGAACTGCTCTCACTGATTGTATCACCAGAGTTCAGCATTTCAGAGGACATATCCTCCTCAAATATCCCTCCAGGGACTTGGACTCTTTTTTTTTTTTAAAGATATTTATTTATTTATGCATGCATGCATGCTTACAAGAACTGGGGTGTAGGCCAGAGGTGCAGGGGGTGAGCGGACTCACCAGAGACAGAGTGGGTTGCAGAACAGGTGGATCCACTGAAATACACTTCTGAGGGGAGCAGCAAGCGAGGCAGGAGGGGTCTGCTGCACTGTGTGAGTTAGCTGCCTGGCCAGGGATCAAACTCATGCCTCAGTGGCTGGTAATAGCTTGATAGAGTTGAGACTTTAACCCCTGCTCCACCAGGGAGGCCCCAGGGACTTGTACTCTTGATTACAAACTCCCTGTCCAGGTTCAGGCACCTAGTCTAACATATGTTCCTACCGCTTCCAGAGCATATTCAAAAGGGCTTTCCAAATATCACCTCCTTTCAATATTCAGTCCTTACCTCTTTCTTCCCCCCAGCCCCATGCTATCTCTGCTTATGGTGTGGGTGGTTCCAGGAGAAAGGTGACATAAACAAGTTTCTTCTGGACTTGACACAGCAGAACCAAAAAGGAAATGATGTTGGCAGCTTTCCTTCTGAGACCAGATTCTTACTGACAAGTACCGACAGTCTAGCAGTTGGGAAATCAGAGTCCCTTAGAGAGCAGGGAACATTCACAGAGCCTCCCAGTCTCTCTGTTTGCCTTCTGCCCTAGTTATCAGGGCTGCTCTAGGACAGTAAACCTGAAAGTTCACCTCAGTCTGTCTGATAAGACCAGACTTCATTGGCTTCATTTCTTCAGTTCTCTGCTCCATCCTAATATAAGACTCCGGAAGGAAGAAGGCAGTTCATAAATTTGCTTTAGTTTGATCTGTGTGACTAAGCAAGAAAGAATTATTGACGTTACCTTTTCTCCATTTTCCATTTCTAATAGTCTCAGCACCATGTTAAACCAATGCTACAAGTTCAAGGTTTATTTGAATCAGGAGAAAGATGATGAATAAAAATGTGAAAAGCTATACATATATATATGCACACACACACATATAAATTTATAGGAGTAGATGCTGGATAAATACAGATCTGATTTTTATTCTGGTTCTCACATGTTTTAGCAGAGTAATAGAGTGATTTACGACAGTTGACTAATTTCTTCAAGCACCACTCATTTACCTCATCACGATAATGAAGATGATGATAGTGACCTCGCTCTCCTCCCTCTTCCTCTTTCTCCTACTCTTTTATTTGGGGGGTTATTACATAATATTTCACAAGAAATACATGAAAAATCAACACATCAAAACTTGAGGGGGTGTAACTAAAGCATTTCGTAAAAGAAAACCTATAGATTTAAATGTTTATTCCTAGTTTGCTGTTTATTCATGCTTAATGGTGCGATGTTGAAAATATTCCTTTAAAATATGTTCACATCTCTATTATACATCACATGATGATTTTTTTTTTTGCACTTTGTACCCTGCTCTTTTTTATTTTTATTTTTTTAATTTTTTACATCATTGTTGATTTTTAAACAATATTTGCTCCTCCCTCTCAGGTGTTTCCTTCACCAATGCACCCGTGCACCATCACTTCAGCTCCTGTGCTCCTCCCTCCTTCCCTCTGATCCCTCTCCCTCCTCCTTCCCTGCAGTATGTCTCTGATTTATAATTGTCTGTTTTTGCTTTGTTGTGTTTTGTACTTTTATTATTTTTTTAGACTGATGTCCTTTTTTGGTTCCCCTATTATATTCCTGCTATAAGTGAAACCATCTGATATTTTTCTTTTTCCTTCTGGCTTATTTCACTGAGCATAATTCCTTCTAGCTCCATCCACGTTGCTGTGAATGGCATGAGTTTATTTTTTTGATTGCTGAATAACATTCCATTGTGTATATATGCCACATCTTCTTGATCCAGTCATCTATTTTTGGGCATTTGTGTTGTTTCCAGGTTTTAACTATTGGAAATAGTGTTGCAATAAACATAGGTGTACAGGTGTTCTTTTGAATCAATGTTTCTGTGTTCTTTGGGTAGATCCCTAGTAGTGGAATTGCTGAGTCATATGATAGCTCCATTTTCAGTAGACTGAGGAACCTCCAGGCAGCTTTCCATAGTGGCTGGACCAGTCTGCACTCCCACCAGCAATGCAGGAGTCTCTCTCCTACTCTTAACAATGATGGGTCCAAAGCAACAGTTGCAAATACAAGAACAAAAGGAACAACAAAAAAAAAAATAAAGACAAAGATAAACCCTTCTTCCACTTTAAATTTACAAGTCTGAAGCAGACTGGGCAGGGAAAACTGGAGCTACTTGGATAAGAGTTTTGATATTACATATTACACTGCAAGGAATGGTGATACATCAGTATTAGATCAGATCAAACTTCTATTTTGTAAGAGCAACTGTAGGAACTCAGGCACAGTGGGACACCTGCTATTCTGAAATGTCCCAATCAATAAAAATAATTTTTTTTAAAAAGTATAACATATGTTTAATGTTTCCTTGAAGTGACAGGAAATTAAGGTAGCCATAACAGCCAACATCAAAGTAAAAGTGGGAAACCTAAGACATAAGCAAGAACTGAACTCAGCATTTATCCGAGGGCAGCTCCAGAACCCTGGGGGCTCTGAGTTTGTTTTTATGACTGCCCGATGCTGGTGACACAGGCAAAGCTCAGAGATCACCAAGCTTGGGAGTCTAGTAGGTTCACTCCCTGTATAGCTGGGATGCATGGTTAGCAAATAATGGTCCTGCAAAGATGTCCATGTCTTAATCCCCTAAACCTATGGATTTTTTGTTAACAGGCAAGGCTACAGACTGAATTAAAGCTGCTAATTAGGGACCTCCCTGGTGGCGCAGGGGTTAAAGACAGCGGTATCAAGCTATTGCCAGCTGCTGCAGCATGAGTTTGATCCCCAGCCAGGGAGGTGATCCACATGGTGCAGCAGACCTCTCCTGGCTCGCCTACTGCTCCCCTCAGCAGTGTATTTCAGTCGATCTGCCTGTCCTGCTCCCCACTCTGACTCTGGTGAATCCTTTCACCACCCCCTACACCTCCGGCCTGTACTCCAGCTCTTGTATGCATAAATAAATAAACCTTCTTTAAAAAAGCTGCTAATTAGCTGACTTGAAGATAGGTTACTTAGATTATCCAGATTCAATGTTATCACAATGTTATTTATAATTTTTATTTCTTGTTAGTATATTTATTTATGTATTTATTTTTAATACAAACTTATTTTTTAATTGAGGTGACATTAGGATCCCCCCTATCAGGTATCACTCCTCATGTAGTGCACCCACCACCAAATCACCCATAATCCACCACCCTAGTCTATTGTACTTCCTTCCCTCTTTGTTCTTATTCTTTCCCCAACCCCTTCAGTGCTATAATCAGCTTTCAAGGGTTAGTTTTTAGTTTGTCTTTATCTGCCCCTTAGTTTGGTTCCTCTATATTCCACATATTTGTGACACCATCCAGTATTTATCTTTTTTCTTCTTCTTTCACTTAGCATTATCCCTCCCAGCTCCATCCATGTTGTCACAAATAGCATGAGTTTATCTTTTTTGATCACTGAGTGATTTTCTATGATGTTTATATACCTGATCTTGCTCCACTCATCTGTTTTTGGGCATTTCTGTTGTTTCCATAGCTTGGCTATTGTAAATAATACTGCAATAAACATGGGAGTGCATTTCTGTTTTTGAGTTAGTGTTTTGTAATTTTTTGGGTAGATGCCTAGGAGTGGAATTATTGGGTTATATGGCATATCTACTTTTAATCTTTTGAGACACTTGCATGCTATTTTCCATAAGAGCTTACTTAGTCTGAATTCCCACCAACAGTATAGAAGGGTTCCCCCACCTTCCCGCATCCTCACCAGCACTTGTTATTTCCAGTCTTTTCTTTTTTCTTTTTTTTTTTTTAAAGATTTATTGATTGATTGATACATACATGCATACAAGCACTGGGTACAGTCAGAGGCGCGGGAGGGTGAGAGAATTCACCAGAGCCAGAGCAGGATGCAGAATAGGCAGAAGGACTGAAGTACACTGCTGAGGGGAGCAGCGGGCGGCAGGAGAGGTCTGCGCGCCATGTGGGACCCTCCTCCGGTGGCTGGAGAGCAGCCGGGAATCGAACCGATGCTGCAGAGGCTGCGGGCAGCTTCGCAACCCAGCGCTCAACCGCTGCGCCACCGGGGAGGCCCTATTTCCAGTCTTTTCAATACAGGCCTTCTCACAAGTGTGAGATGATATCTCATTGTAGTTTTGATTTGCATTTCTCTGATGATAAGTTATGATTAACCTATTTTCACGTGCCTGCTTGTCATCTCTATGTCTTTGTTGGAGAAGAGTTATTTAGTTCTGCCCATTTCTTGATTGGATTATTTGTTTTCTTTTTGTTGAGTTGTATGAGTTCTTTGCCAATCTTTGATATCAGTTTCACAGGGGCCTTTTTTTTTTTTTAAAGATTTATTTATTTATTTATACAAGCACTGGGGACAGTCAGAAGCACGGGAGGGTGAGAGAATTCACCAACACTGCTAAGGGGAGTAGCGGGTGTGGCAGGAGAAGTCTGCATGCCATGTGAGACCCTAGCCAGTGGCCGGGGATCGAACTGGCACTGCAGAGGCTGTGGGCAGCTTTGCAGCCCAGCGTTCAACCGCTGCACCACCCTGAAGACCCACGCAGGGGCCTTTTAAATGTGGAAGAGGGAGGCTGGTCTAAGCTAGAGAAAGATTTGTTTTTTCTGCTGACTTTGAAGATGGAAGAAAGAACCAGATACCAAAGAATGTATGCAGCCTCTAGACATTAGAAAAGTTAAGAAATAAATTCTCACATACAGCTTCCAGAAACAATGCAGTTCTACTAACACTTTTCAGCGATACTCATTTCAGAGTTCTGACTACAGAGTGGCAAGAAGATAAATATGTGTGCTTTTTTAGCCACAGTGTTTGTTATAATTTGTTATCTGCAACAGGGTAATATATTTCCAGAACATTTTTAATCAAGTTATGGCTGTAGAAATAATATAATAATCTACAATAAATGTTAAGATGAAACACTCCCAAACATAGTCAACCCACTCAGGAGCTCAACAACAGAAGCTCTTACTTATTAAATTGGATTTAATAAAATAAAAAATATCATCTGCCTCTGGGAAAGGCAGGGCAAGGTTTGTTAACAATTACATTTACTGGAAAAGGAAGGACTGAGTCACTATGAGTCTGAAGCATAAAAATAACTTCAATCTACAGAACTCAGAATCTCATAAATAGAAATAGATGCCCTTGTCAGCTATTGGGGCCTTCCTTATCTTCAGATGCTTTGACATTTTGCTCCAAATGCAAGTGACTTTTGTAAGTGAAATGAATTTTTCCAAATTCATCGGCTATGAAAACATGAATCCTGAGGACTATTTGGGGGAGCATTTTTACACACAGGAAATATAGCATACTACCTAACTTCACAGAGTGAAAGAGTTCTGTACACCTCTGTCTCTTTTTCTAAAGTGCAATGGCGTCACCACATGAGATGTGTTGTCATCTTCTTTTAATTCCATGCTTATTTAATATAACAGTAATGATGTCACTGTTTAATATTTTTCTTTCAGAGCTTAAGAATGTCTATACTCTGTGTTTCATAACATTTTCCTAAAGAAAAGATTTTGTGGTAGGTGGTATAATCACTTCAAGACATTTGAAGGACAGCAAACTATTTGACCAAATATAAGTAGGTTTAAAAGGACTTAATATCAGCGAGAAAGAAACTGAAGACAACAGTAGAACCAGAAAACATAACCTTGGCTTTATCCAGTGCCATGAAACAGCAAACTCTATTCCCCTCTGATGTCTTTACCCTTAACCTCTGCCCTTTACTGAATACTCAGCAACTAACACTGAGCTGGCAGCTCCTCTGAACAGTGCCCTATCTGAATATATCTTCTCTCTCTCATCCTCATTTTCCATCAAAATTCAACTGGTAAGATGCTCTCATTCCCATGCTACCACTAGTAACTCTTACTGGGAAGGAGTTCATAAACTCGTATATATGTAAAATTACATGCAAATGATTCTGGGCTTTTACTTCTCCTGCAGAAGCAAAAATGACTCTTCTGGACCCATCCTACCCACCCATCCACGCAGGAAGTACCTGCTCTGTCACTGATGAAACTGTATTCTGGAATTTATGTTGAAAGGTGGCAATGAAGGTAGAACCTAATAGATAGGAGGAGAAGTATAAGCTAATCTTCAAAACAAAAAGATAAGAAAATTTTGGAAATTTGGAACAAATAAAAGGTACTGGTATAACATCGGTTAGATAATATGGGAAGAAGAAAAAAAGATAAAAGAGCTGTTGCTGGGAATGGCGGTGGTAAAGAATCTACTTGAATAGATTTTTTTTAAATAGAAAAATTAAAAGATAATTCCATTTTTATTATTTATGGATATTTGGCCTGGGCTTCTATGAATAAGACTTTATATGCACATTGAACTGTTTGGGTCAGGGGGTATGGGGAATATAACCAAAATGAAAATGCATACATTGTGCAAAAATAATAAAATAAAATAAAACCAACAGTTAAACCACAGTGCGGCAATGGAACGAAAAAAAAAAAAAAAGTTGACACACTGAATTCAGAGTGACCAACTCATGATTTCCCCAACTTTAGCACTGAAATATTCCCATCCCAGGAACTCCTTCACTCTTTGTCAAACTGCGCTGATTGGTTATCCTAAGTTGTTCATGACTAATAATGGCCTCATGTGTTATGTTTCCTGAGGGAACAGTTAACTCTCATTACTAGTTAGAATGGTTGCTGAGGATGAAGAGGAAACTATGATGACATTTGCGCTTCAGTGGTAACCATAGAGATAGTAACTTTACCCTAGCTGAAAGATAAATACGTATAGTCCCCTAGTCCCTATCAATCTTTTGTTTACCCACTAGGGCCTCCTGGGCTCCAATTCAAGAATTTTCTTTCTCATGCCTGCTGAAGAACTAAGTATTCCTTTATGCCAGGATTCTTGAGGAAACTGGAGATGCAAAGGTAAACATGCTACACCAAGGGAACAAAAAACATAATTTTTTATTTAAGAGGAGCATTGAGCCCTTGGAGCACCAGAGGAGGGATTCATTCTGCTTAAAGAAGGTATCACAGAATAGGTAAAATTCTACTTGGGTCTTCAAAACGAGTAGTAAAATAGGAGTGAATAACCCTCCCAAGAAGGCAAGTTAAGGACAACCCAGGCCAGGCACCAGTTTTGTGCAAATCAGGGGAGCTTTAAAAAGTTTTTAAACAGCTCATCTTTGCAAAAAAGCAGATTTCATTTAAAAAAAAAAAAAAGAAAGAAGAAACTGTGTACCATGCATTAAGGAAGAAACAACCAGAATGCCTACAAACCATCATCTCAAGTCAAAGAACATATATATTGTATTTCCCACATCAACGATTATCCTTTTCTAACTCAAAGTCAGCTCACTGGGGCCTCCCTGGTGGTGCAGGGGGTTGAGCGCAGCGCTGTGAAGCTGTCTCAGCCTCTGCAGCGCTGGTTCGATCCCCGACCAGGCAGGGAGATACCCACATGGCATGGCAGAACCCTCCTGTCTCGCCGGCTGCTCTCCTCAGCAGTGCATTTCAGTCAGTCTGCCTGTTCTGCTCCCCACTCTCTCTGGTGAATTCTCTCACCCTCCCGCACCTCTGGATTGTACCCCGGTTCTTGTATAAATAAATAAATAAATCTTTTAAAAAAAAGCCAGCTCACCAGTCCCTCCCTCTCAGGATATTAAAACTCTCTTCTTCAAGGTCCCTGCATACATTCTGCATACATTCCTCAGGCCAAAGAGATGCTCCTGCCCTCATGTACGCATACTTTATAATACTTAATACTCTTACTTTATTTTACTTAATACTCATTTACCACTTTGATATAATGGCTGGTCCTTCCTGAGTTAAAATCTCATACGTGCCCATGTGTGCTATGAACTTTCTAAGAGATAAACCAGATCTCTATGGTTTGGTGTTGCCAATGACAAGATTATCATTGTCCCTGTCAATCATGTACAGAGTAAATGTTGTGAGTTACTAATATTAAAATATTAAAATGTTGTGAGTCCACATTTTCATGTGGAGAAATTGGAAACGGAAACTTAAATATGAAACAAATTCATGTTCTGCTAGAATTTATTTTTTTTGGGGGGGGGAGGGAAATAAATCATAATCTTTATTAGTCACAGCTCTAGAAGAGCTGACTGAAATACACTGCTAAAGGGAGAAGCGGCCAAGAAAGGAGAGGTCTGCCCCACCATGTGGGTTGCTCCCTGGCTGGAAATTGAACTCGTGCTGCAGAGGCTGCAGATTGCTTCATAGTGCGGCGCTTAACCCCTTGCGCCACCAGGGAGGCCTTAAAAAAGTCCACTTTTTGAAAGCAACTTTGGGGAACTGATTGAAACTCTAAATGCCTCACCAATAAATAAATACATAAAAAATTAAGCAAGGATGATTCCACATTATGCCAACAGCCAGGAAATTAGACAAAATGGGGGCCTCCCTGGTGGTGCAGCAGGTTGAGCCCAGCACTATAAAGCTGTCTGCAGCCTCTGCAGCGTGGGTTCGATTCCCAGCTGGCCAGGGATATTCCCACATGGTGTGGCAGACCTCTCCTGTCTCGCCCATTGCTTCCCTCAGCAGTGTATTTCAGTCGTCTTCCTTTTCTGCTCCCCGCTCTGACTCTGGTGACTCCTCTCATCCTCCTGCGCCTCTGGCCCCACCTCTTGTATAAAAATAAAATAAATCTTTAAAAAAAAATGGTATTATGAGCTTACCTTCAGTTTGAAGTTTTCATGATTCTAAAATTATTTCCTACAGTTAGACCAATTGGAGATTTAACCATCAGAAAAATGCCCAAGTTAAATCCAATATATTGGCTTATGTCTTTCTCAAAGAGAACATCCCCCTAGAACATCCCACACTCCACAAAGTTTAGGAAGCAGAACCTTGACATCCAGGGTGAGCTCTATTTGCCTAATAAAATAATGTTAATGCAGTTTTGTATAAACACAGCCACTCCTTTTGGGGCATGTGAGGGAATCCGAGTGCAAATGATTATTTCTTTCATGGACTGACAGCAAAGCACAGATAAAGGATGCTGACATAAAGAGTGAGATGACTCTTTAGATAAAATCTAGTAAAATCAACTCAATTTGGGGCCTCTTATTTGATGTTTTATTTATTAGACAAATATTCATTGAATGTCCAATGTGTGTCAGATTGTGGGGCCTCCCTGAAGGCCTAGGGGGTTAAGTCTCAGTGTTATCAACACAATGGCCTGAGTTCGATCCCCAGCCAGGAAACTAAACTACATCTGGAGCAACAGAGCTCTACTGTCTCTCCCACTGCTCCCCTTAACAGAGTATATCAGTATATCCACCTATTCTGCTCCCCACCCTGTCTCTGGTGAATCCTCTCACTCCCCACACCTCTGGCCTATTGCCCAGTTCTTCTATGCATAAATAAATAAATCTTAAAAATATAAAATCAGATTGTTATATGGCAGGGTGAGGGGCACCCTGGAACCCCCAAAACTGCCTACTCCAAACAGGTTCTGCCATACTCTGCATCAAGACAAACCATAATCTAGTGCATAAGACCTTCAATGGAAAGGAACTTTACTACAATTAGTGTGTGAGTGAGAGAAGAGAAAGAATAGATAAAATAATTTCCATATAAAACTCCCAAAATTACCCATCCCCTGATGGGTAAATGTCCAGCCAAACAGGGTTGGCCAAAAGCAGGGTCACTGAGGCCCAAAAATTTGCCACAAGTCTAAGGCACCTTTTGGTGGGGACCCATAAGAAAGGGGCAGAGAGACCAAGCATGTCTGGGACAAAAGGAGTAAAATCAAAATCAAAGTAAAGGCTGCCATTGTTAACCTCCTCAGGGGGTCTCCCACCCATGTCTGTTTCAAGTGTCTCCTTCCGTGTCCTACAAGTCCCTGGTACAAGTCCAAGGCTGAGAAGCCAGCACAGCTTCTTCACATGTCTCTCTGCTCTATGTGCCTCCTCCAGGTCTCCCCCTTGCTCTTCTTCCTCTTTCCTTCTTCCAGTCTTCTCTCTAGCTTCTCCTTCTCCCTGCTCAGCTCCACCCTTCCTTAGGTCAGCCAGGGAACGGGGAACCTCCTCCTTTCTCTGGGAACCCCCCTGTTATGAGATCACTCATAGGCTCTGTAATTTGCTTTCAATTTCAGCATTTCAGGCACAAAAATAAAATCTGGTTCTATCCTAAGCTTTTGAACACATGTCCCCAGGGATGTAACTTGTATTGTGTTTCCAGAGTTTCTATTTTATATCTTTAAACTACCTAACCTTTCCCTGATGACTTTTGATAAGTAAGGGCTAAAAGCCAATTTATGATTGAAAACATAGATCACAGTGAGCCACTTCCGTCACTGAAACCCTTCATTTTTCTAAGATTTATTTATTTATTTATGCATAGGAATGGGGTGTAAGCCAGTAGTGTGGGGGTGGGGGGTGAGAGGATTCACCAGAGTCGGGTGCAGAACAGGTGGATCTACTGAAACACACTGCTGAGGGGAGCAGGGGGCAAGGCTGGAGAGGTCTGCTGTGCTCCTTGGCCTGCAACGGAACTCAGAGAGCAGCCAGCACTGTTAGTGTGATAGCGCTGAGACTTAACCCTTATGCCACCAGCAAGGCCCCATTGAAACCCTTTAAAATTACCACATAGCTGAAAATTTCCAAATCCTCTGCATGTTATTCATGGTCCTCATCATTGTGAGAAACCAAGAGTCTGCTTCTCTTCCATCACTGTCTTTCTTCCTCCTTTCTCATGGGCCACACTAGATAGGCTGTCATTTTCTCGAATGACCTGCCATGGCATACAATCTTGCTCTTGCACCCCCTTCTTGTGTCACCCACTTCCAACCAGTCCACTGAAGGCTAACCTCAGCGCATCAGGAAACCAGATACCTGCCCACCATCCCTTCTCTAACAACCTACCTCTCTCTTTCTGCATTTATGAAGGAGAGTCATGTCTCTTTTGTAGCATTTATCACTATAATTATTTGCTTCTAAGTCTGGAGCAGGGGCTCGGTAAAGGCAGTGATCATACTCTTCATCTTTACTTCTACTGCACTAAGTTCAGGACCTGACATGAAACAGATAGATCTTTGCTTTTTATTTAATTTTTGGTGTGGGGTAGTGGTTGAGAGGGTGTCAGAGAGTGAGTGAGAACAGGAGTATTTAGATGGCGGTATAACACCTTTCTTTAAAGGACACCTCATTTTTTCCAGGCATGTTGCTAGGAGCTCTACCACATTATTCAAATTCTGACCACCCATCAGAATGTCATTCTCTGCTTCCTGTAGGTGAAGAAAGAGGCTCAGAGAGGATAAACAACTTGCATTAATACATTGCTGTGTTGGGATTTAAACTGTAACAGCCTGGCTGTTACAGAACCCATATTGTTGCCTAGCAGTTTCCAGAATCTCAGTGCGGGAACCCTGGCAATCATTAAGGCTGTGTAGGGAGATCACTCACACAGAGAGGCTATGTCAGAATGTGGCTCTAGGAGGTAAATGCTGAGTGAATCTGATGTAGCCTTATTGCCAGGGAGTATTTTAGAGCATGGAAGGGAATATTGAGCAGAAATATTCTTTTATATGAAGTTCATCTCACTTTATATAGAATATATTCTAGAATATATACATATACTTGTAGAATGTCAGAAACCAGGGACTCAAAAATGTTAATTTAGTGAATAAAACCATTTTATTGGGTGAACACTGTGTTTGCTGGGCTTATCACACTTCATAATGTTATATTCTTTCCAGAATGAAGTCTCTTAGTTTAATAGAATTCAAGTGACATCTGGAGTCCAATCTCTGGTTCCCTGAATATAGGTCCTCAGGTAAATTACTTAATTATTCAGCATCTGTTTTCTGCAGGAGAGAAGGCATCTTGCTCCAGAACTCAGCTAACACTAAGCCCAACAAAAACTAACCTAGAGACTAGGCTGACCCCAAAGTCCGTGAGCCTCTTAACTCTTGTCCTTCAATGTGTCTGGAGGGCAGGATGCAGCGTGTGACTGGCTACTTCTTAAATATCAACCAGCTGCCAACTCTCATATCAAATAGAAAATCTGAAAAGCGTTCCCCTTCTCACTACAGTTTTGGGAACCTAATTTGTTACTCTGTCACAACTGTAGAAGGAAGTTGTAGCTTACCAAACACCAGCCCCAAAAAGGATTCCCATCATCTCATACATATTTGGAGCTGGTTGGAAACTAGAAAGTCAGGTAGTTTCTCAGATATCTACGAATAACGCTGACCCAAAGGAAACATTTTTCAAAAACTATTTCCGTGTGATCCTGATGTGAGTGGTTTTGTAGGTTTTGTATGACCGAATGTTGATTTGTGAGTATTTTAGGATGGGGTTAATAATTCTACAGTTAAGGTGGGCTGGTTTGGATACTACTGCCTTCCTCCTCAGGTTTATCCTACCAGTTCGTTGGAAGGAAGGTGTTTATCAATCGCTGGCAGCAATTTTCAGGCCTAATGGACTGACCTCCCTGTGCCAAACCATGCCCTGCCCTCTCTATCTTTAACCTTCACAGGTTTTTTTTTTTTTTTTTTTTTTTTTTTTGTGGGACCCTCGCAGGCAGCCAGGGAACAAACCCTGCGCTGCAGAGGCTTCGGACAGCCTCTCAGCCCAGCGCTCAACCGCTGTGCCACCAGGGGAGGCCCCACAGGTTTCTTTTTTAAAGAAAACTTTTTTTTAAAGATTTATTTATGCATCCAAGAACTGGGATACAGTGTGGGGGGTGAGAGGATTCACCAGAAACAGAGTGGGAAACAGAACAGGCAGATTGACTGAAATACACTGCTAAGGGGAGCAGCAGCTGCGAGACATAAGTCTGCTGCATCATGTGGGTCAGCTCCCTGGTGAGGGGTTGAGCTCTTGTGCTGCCTTAGTTGTGGATAGCTTCATAGTGCTAATGCTTAATGTCTTGCACCACAGGGAGGCCCCTCAAACTTCTTTTGATTCAGCCAAGAACTAGGCTGGGGTCTTATGGAGGAAAAGACTTTTAACAATTTGAATTTGAAATGAGGAAGTTTAAAAAAAAAAAAGGCAAACAAAGACAACCAAGATGCAAAGTCAGCAATTTCCTATAAGCTCTTGACAACTTCACAGCTATTTATTGTCCTTCTGCCCCAGTGGAAATTGCCCTGAATGAAGCTATTTCAATCCCCCTGCCTATTCCAACAGCTGTCATCTTGCCACTATCATCTGCCTATAAAGTAAGATTCTGAGATATGTAAAGTGAGTTCTGGGACAAGTTGGTCAGTTCATTGCTGAGTTCTGTTAAAGCTAAATAGATAACTCTTCACAAATACTTCCTTTGCCCCATTTAATCTTCATATTACCACTGAGGAAGACATATTACTTCAAATATGAGGGACATAAGACTTACATCATGTGTTCAAGTCATTTTTTCTGAATCCAAGGCCTTTCCCTACACCTATAGATTCCAAAATATCTTCTTGTCAGTAGAGAGCTGGTTAAAAGCAGGCTTCCAGACAGCCAACTCAGAGATTCTGGTTGAGAAAAATGTGGAGTAGTGCCCAGCAATCTGTTTGCCTCTGATGAAGGCAGGATTTAAACCTTCCTAGTGACACTCTATCTCTGGAGCTCCTGCTTGCCACCCTCTTCACAAGTATCATTTTTAATTAATCACTACTTCCCCTGGATTCTCAGAGCACTCTGTTCTCATGGCTAGTACAGCAGGAACCACATGTTAAAAATAGCCGTTTTTTTGTCCATTTGCCTACTGATAGTTGTAGGGGTGGAGTGGTGGGGGTGGGTGTTGCTACTTGAATCCAGGATCCTGTTTCTTCTTGTCTTCCTCTTCGTGATCTCCTTCCACTGGTCTTTACATAGCCTGGGTCTTCTCATCACTTGGGCCTCAACTTAAAAGCTCCCTTCTTGGAGAAATCTTTCTGATGACTTAAAGAATTAATTAAGGGGCCTCCCTGGTGGCTCAGGGGTTAAAGCCTCAGCACTATCAAGCTGTCAAAAGCCACTGCTACATGAATAGAGCCCTGCCTAGGCAGCTAACCCATATGGCTCAGTCTCACCTGATGCTCCCCTCAGCAGTGTATTTTAGTAGATCTGCCTGTTCTGCTCCCTGTTCTGTCTCTGGTGAATCTTCTCAGCCTTCCTTACCCCCAAACCTCTGGCCTACACCCCAGCTCTTGCATGCATAAAAAAATAAAATAAATCTTTTTAAAAAAGAATTAATTAAGAAGTCCACCACTCACTCACTGTCATATCATCCTATTTCATCATCCAACATAAAATATAGAACTTGAACACTAGGTGCTCGGTTAGAATTGGATTAACCAAAGATAGAATAAGTATATTTTCAGGGCACCAGAAAAACTGGGGCACTAGCCATTTTTTTAAAAAAGTTGGTATATAATTATATATTTAAACTACAGAAGATATGTGAAAAAAATCAGAATCTTGCTATCATTCCACTTACATTATGGGCAAGTATTATCTTTTGCATACAATTACATTCTAGGAATGGGATCTATAACTTTTTTTTTTTAAAGATTTATTTATTTATTCATACAAGCACTGGGTACAGTCAGAAGCCTGGGAGGGTGAGAGAATTCACCAGAGCCAGAAACAGAACAGGCAGACTGATGAAATACATTGCTGAAGGGAGCAGCGGGCTCGGCAGGAGAGGTCTGCGCGCCATGTGGGACCCTCCTGGTGCTGCAGAGGCTGCGGGAAGCTTCGCAGCCCAGCGCTCAACCGCTGCGCCACCAGGGGAGGCCCAAGGATCTATAACATATTGAGGGTTGAGTCTCTAAGTGTTTAATCCTTTCATGAACATCTTTTTCCCCAAAACATTCTGAAAATCAATTGGGCAGGTATTATTACCCTGTCCCATCTTGACAAGGTTAAAAAAAAAGAGAAAGGAAAAGAACTGATAATTTTTGTTAAAATCCTTCCTAAATTTCAAAATTTTTACTAGTTATATAGATTAATAAATTGAATATTAAAGAAGCCCCAAAGAGTTTGTCCTCTGCATGCAGAAAACCTCTTGAACATTAAAGAATCACAATATCTATTCTCTTAATTTAGGCAGGACCCTGACCATGCTGAAACTCACCTCATTCTTCTTACCCATTAAGCATGGATACTGAACTCTAAAGAAATCTAAAAGCTAAACAATTCTATAAACTCTGCAGATACACTGTAACCTTGAAGATCTGAAAATCTGTGTGACTCAACTTTTCACTGATGTTTCTCTTTCTCTAATTAAAGTAAGTCTTCTTTCTAGAAAAAAGGATATTGACTGGCAAAATTTATACTCATCAAAGCCCTGTTATTCTGCAGACTTGAACTTGTCTCATATTAGACTTGCTAGCCTTTGATTTCATGTATGATTGAAGATAAGTTTAGAAAGGCACAGGCTCCATATCTGCAGCAGTCACCTTGGCCCAACCAACCATAATCTCTTTTATTCATTCATTCATTCACTCATTCATTCATTCATTCATTTAATAGAGGCATGTTTTATTTATTTATTTATTTATTTGTTTGTTTGTTTGTTTGTTTGTTTTGTTTTGTTTATACATGCACTGGGTACAGTCAGAAGCGCGGGAGGGTGAGAGAATTCACCAGAGCCAGAGCGGGGAGCAGAGCAGGCAGAAGGACCGAAGCACACTGCTGAGGGGAGCAGCAGGCGGCAGGAGAGGTCTGCGCGCCATGTGGGACCCTCCTCTGGTGGTCGGGGAGCAGCCGGGGATCGAAGCGGTGCCGCAGTGGCCGTGGGCAGCTTCGCAACCCAGCGCTCAACCGCTGCGCCACCAGGGAGGCCCCCAACCATAATCTCTTGCCTCTACTCCACAATAGTCTCTCAGCTGGTTTTCCTGCTCCCACTATTGCTTCATTGTAATCCTCTCTCCACATAGTCCACCAAATGATCTTTTCAAAACGTCAGATGATGTCACTCCTTGTTTAAAATCTTTTAGTTACTTCCTTTCATGTTTAAAGAAAAAAACATTTACCCTGTAAACTGTAAAAAGGAACTGCATGATGGTGACGATGTAGCTCTTACCTTCTTTCTGACTTCCTTACTTGCTACTCACCTGCTCAGATACTGTATTCCAGCCAGACCAACTGGCTGGTATTCCTTGCATGTACCAATCAATCTCTTTCCCATCTGGAGTGTTTGCACAGGCTATTCCCTCTGGCTGGATTGCTCTGTATAGCAGTCCCAAAAGTTGTGTGTTTATTTTTAAAAGACACCTTGGATTTAGTTTTAATCAGGTATGGTAAGGCATGGGAATAACTGTCATAAAGAAAGTAAATTTTTTACTTGCAGATGCCTAGAACCAGAAGGTCCAGCATGTCATTTAGGACCACATGGCCACCAGGGTCAGTGAAAAGGTGGAGGAAATAAGAGGAAAATGTGACAAGAGGAATTACTGTGGTTTCCATGGAAAGGAACAGGCGAAGCAGTGTGAACAGGTTTAGGATTGACTATTTGAATAATTTCAGTGGGGAATGGGGTGTAGGGACTATCCCAAATTGTCTGGTGTCTGGTTCTGGGATAAGGGCAGGAAAACATTGACCAATAGTATAAGAACTAGGTGGAGGAGGTGGGATGGGAATGTGGGTTCGGGATTGGTTAGATTAGGAACAGCATCTCCCTCTGGCTCTAGCTATCAGCTAAACCTAGGAAGTACAGTCCTTCCAGTAAGAGTTCTGCTCCTAATTACAAGGGGGGAGAGGGAAATCGCCTCACACCACAAGCAGTTCTTGACACTAGCTGGATGTCCCTTTATTCAACTCATTGCTGACATTATCTACTGGAGTTCCTTGGGCTCAATTAATTTGCTAGAGCAGCTCACAGAACTCAGAGAAGCATTTTTACTTACTAGATTTCCAGTCCTACTATAAAAGGATATAATTCAGACCTGCCAGATGGAAGAGATGCTTAGAGCAAGGTGGGGGGAAAATGTAGACCTTCCATGCTGTGTCCAAGAGTGTCACTCTTCCCAAATCTCCACCCCTTCACCAGCCTGGAAGCTCTCTGTACCCAGTACATTTGGTTTTGGTGGAGATTTCATCATGTAGGCATGATTGATGAAATCATTAGTCATAGGTGCAGAGGTTGGGGTTGGGACTAAAAGTTTCAGCCCTTGAATCACATGGTTGGTTCCCATGGCAAACAACACCCCCCACTTTGGAAAAGCCACCTCATTAATATAAAAAATACACCTCTGTCACTCTTATAACTTAAGCAATTCCAAGGATTTTAGGAACTTTGTGGTAGAGAGTGGGATAAAGATCAAGTATAGAGGCCTCCCTATGGCCCAGGGGGTAGGTCTCAACACTACCACCAATAGGGGCTGAGTTGATCCCTGGCCAGGGAGCTGACCCACATGGTGCAGCAGACCTCTGTCTTGTCTGCTGCTCCCCTCAGCAGTGTATTTCAGTAAATCCTCCTGTTCTGCTCTCCACTCTGTCTCTCATGAATCCTCACTAACCCCCCTGCATTTCTGGCCTACACCCCATTTCTTCCATGCAAAAAAAAATCCCCCAGACTGTTCAATTTCTTTAAAAATAAAAAAGATCAAATATATATTTCCTATTATAAATTACAATATCACATTGGTCAGCAATACCAGAGTATCAAGGATATAGAAAATAAGAAAATATAGTTTATACAGTATAGTCTAGTAGACTCCATAAAGATCATGGAAACAGCTGTATAACCTCAACCTGGAAGAGGACCCAATAAAAATGAAACACCTGGTCTTTTACCAGGGTCTCAGACTTTGTAATTATAGTTTGACTTGACAGTCTTCCCTAGACTTGGGGATAACAGATCAAATTATCTTGCTTTGCCCAGGCTTTAAAGAAATTTTTCTTGTACATGTACTGTTCTTTATTAATATTCTCAATAAGCTTGCAAATATTCCTTTCAGATGTAAGTATAGACATAGGTCCTGTAAAATTTTAAAGAGAAGCAGGGCCTCACTGGTGGCGTAAGGTTAGTTAAGTCTCAGTGCTATCAAGCTATCACCAGCTCTCATGAGTTTGATCCCTGGCCAGGGAGCTAACCCAGTTGGCACAGCAGACCTCTCCTGTCTTGCCCGCTGCTCCCCTCAGCAGTGTATTTCAGTCAAGCCACCTGTTCTGCTCCCCATTCTGACTCTGGTGAATCCTATCACTCCCCGCACCTCTGCCTACACCCCAGTTCTTGTATGAATAAATAAAAATAAATCTTTAAAAAAGAAATCTTAAAGAGACACAGTATGAGAGGAGAAGAGCCTGGAATTGTTACTTCTCAGAAGCTGTTCCTTTCCAGAACTTAAATTGGGCCGGCAAAGTGTTTCTTCATATCCTGACTCAAAGTGAGTATGAGATAGAGGGGAAAAAAGAAAAAAATGGGGGAGTGTGAGCTTATGAAAACTCTAAGGGTATTCTGGAATATATGGTCCAAAATGGGCATTTAACAGAAATGAGAGGGCACATAAGGTAAGAAAATTTATTAAATAATCCTTTGCTGTCATTTCCTTTAATATTTTATTGTCAATATTTATTGACACATTTTCCTGACTATCTCTTGGTTGAATTTTGATAATAGAAAATGAATCAGCTTATTAATACAGTGAGAATTTAGTGAAATATTGAAGATATTTTTACATCAGAGAATATTAAAGGCATAGAAATTGTAGGAATTGTACAATCCTCATCTATGCAGAAAATAGTCCTGAAAAATAATTATATAGTTCATATAGGCAACTTATTCCATTACTGGACACCTTGTGATATTAATTATAATGGCTGGGTAGGTACATAGTCCTTTAATGATATGAAAGAAAAGAATGAAGGTAAGTAGGGAAAAAAATGAACCAAAAATTTGCTTAACAGAATCTCCTACCTGAACTTCAGGTCAGTAGTCTTCATTCAAAATTAATTCTTAAAGTCAGTGTTTTGATGAAACCAAGGGGAGTCCATAGTTACTTTCTGATGAGACTGTGGATTATCAAGGTTCTATGCTGCCAGTTGAATATGCAGGATGATTTTTACTCTGTAAGAAGGAAAAATAAATGACTATCTTTAACATTGAGTGTATTTGAGTATATATAAATTAGCATAATAAATGATATTCTTGGGCCTCCCTGGTGGCACAAGGGGTTAAGACGCAACCTATGAAGCTGTCCACAACCATTGCAGCATGAGTTCGATCCCTGGCCCGGGAGCTACCCACATGGCACAGCAGACCTCTCGTGACTCACCTGCTGCTCCCCTCAGTAGTGTATTTCCGTCGATCTGCCTGTTCTGTTCCCCACTATGTCTCAGGTGAATCCCCTCATTTCCTGTACCTCTGGCTTGTACCCCAATTCATGTATGCATAAATAAATGAATCTTAAACAAAATAAATGAAATTCTTTATGATGATTTCAGAGTTGGAACAGGTTAGCAGTTCATTCACCATATCTAGTTCCAGAATCTTTCTGTCTTCCTACTTGGCCTTTCTTAGAGGTTGGCTTTGTCCTTGGGTGTGTCTTTACTGTTTCAAGATGGAAATATCTTGGGTATCATATCTTCCACCACAATGTCCGACAGCTGAACATAAGAGAGACGACACTCACCTGACCTGTGCCATTTATTTTTTTAAGAGACAAGAAAAACCTTTCCAATGATTTCCTCACCTATCTCATTGGCAATAATTATGTTGCATTCCCAATCCCAGGCCAATCCAAGGCAGGGGCTACCATGATGGCTCAAACTAATCCTGATTACACCCCTGGTTTGGGAAAAAGCTCAGCTTTCCCTCAAATGTATGGCCCACTGATTCCTGGAGAAAATAAATGGGTTTTTATTGACAAAGGTAAAGGAAAAAGTGGATGTAAGACAGCTTCATGAAAAACGTAGTGTGTTTGAACAACCAGTGGTGCACAGATAAGGGTTTCCTCTAGTTTCCACCACTCTGTTTATCATCTAATAGTTACAATACACTGACAAATAGTATTTGTCTGATATAGATACTCATCTACTGGTGTCATAAAGGTGGGGAACCACCAGTGTCTGCTCACCATTGTATTCTATGATACTGGCCAACGCCTGATACATAAAGAATCTTAGAATTTGTATTATGAAAACCGGTTTCCCCATATGGCATCTTTGGGCAGGAATGCGAATGTTAAGAATTCTTTATGTCCCATTCCTGGGATGCCACTGTGTTAGGCAAATAGTGGCTTCTCAGTGAACACGTAAATGAATGAAATCATGATGTACATATCAAATTCCATGTCTATTATTTACATGGTCAATTCACATTCTGACATCCTATAAAGCTTTGCTGAAAATAAATAGACGTAGACTGGTGCCAAAGGTATTTCTGTTGCATTAAGACTTTGCAAAAATATTTAAAGTTAGAACATTTAGATTGGTCAAGCTATGCTGTAGAGATGAAGGAAAGCTAGATAGCAAAAAAGACAGAAAATTATTTCTGAGATTAACCTGATTTTTTAACAGAATTAGTTTAAGTTATTTTTTATTCTACATAGAAGAACTGGGGTATAGGCCAGAAGTGCAGGTGGTGAGAGGATTCGCCAGAGACAGAGTCGGGAGCAGTACAGTGGATTTAGTGAAATACATTGTTAATGGGAGCAATGGACAGGACAGGAGAGGTCTATTGTGCCATATGTGGGCTAGCTCCCTGGCCAGGGTTTGAACTCAGGCCATAGAGGTGATAGCGCTGAGACTTAACTCCTGGGCCACCAGGGAGGCCCCAGAATCTGTTTAATTAAAAACGACTAATCAAATTAAGTATCTATACAACCAGATATTTTAAAATGTTGGTAACTGTATAGCACCAAGAACAATTTGGTGATGGCTTTATATTAAATCTTTCACTGCGAGTTTGCCATGTGCCGATTTTTTTCTAAATATTTCCCACAAAGTAGGTGACATCCATCTCCAATATTTTATATTCATGCTTGATTTCAAGAAAGACCCCAGTCCTTGGTTTTCTAACCGGATATGTAAGAGAATCAAGTCTACAGTAATTTTGTTTCTTGTTTTTTTTTTTTTTTTAAGATTTGTTTATTTATTTCTACAAGATTTATACAAGCACTAGGTACAGTCAGAAGCGCGGAAGGGTGAGAGAATTCACCACAGCCAGAACAGGGAGCGGAACAGGCAGACTGATAAAGTACACTGCTGAGGGGAGCAGCGGGCGGCAGGAGAGGTCTGCGCCATGTGGGACCCTCACCCGCCGCAGGGATCGAACCGGTGCTGCAGAGGCTGCGGGCAGCTTTGCAGCCCAGTGCTCAACCGCTGCGCCACCGGGGAGGCCCTTGTTTCTTGTTTTAACTGGCTTTGAGACAGAGAAGAGTAGATTATAATAGAATACCAAAGAAAAGAGTTTCTCCCCACAAAAATAGTCTGGTGAAATTTGTTTAACCATTAAGCAAAGTTAAACACCTTTCTTTATTGCTGTTTTTATCTGATCTGTTAATATGCTAATTTTTATTGTATAGGATTTGCAGTGGGGGATACAACTCAATTTTGTTTGCCATGGAGTTCTTTGAACTCAAATTAGCATCTCCCAACAGAATGCCATTTGGAAAAGGCTATTCAATCCCAAAGGCAAGTATTTAATCCATGGAGAAATAACATTTACAAAGGGAGGAATTAAGAAGGTCCCAGGGGGCCTCCCCAGTGGCATAGCGGTTGAGCGCTGGGTTGTGAAGCTGCCCACAGCCTCTGCAGTGCTGGTTCGATCCCCGGCTGCTCCCCGGCCACCGGAGGGAGGGCCCCACATGGCGCGCAGACCTCCCCTGCCGCCTGCTGCTCCCCTCAGCAGTGTACTTCAGTTCTTCCATCTGCTCTGCTCCCCGCTCTGGTGAATTCTTTCACCCTCCCGTGCTTCTGACTGTACCCAGTGCTTGTATAAATAAATAAATAAATCTTAAAAAACAAAAGTGGAAAGAAAAATAGAAATTTAAAAAAAAAAAAAAAAAAAGAAGGTCACAGGATCCTGGATCAGTCTTTGCTTTTTGCTTTTACTTGTTAGGCCTCTCCTGGATGCACCTTTGTCTTTAAGGACTCTAAGAGGAGCATGATTTCTACTACAAAAATATATAGATATGTTGATGTAACGGAAAACTGAAATTTAGTTGAAAAATCGTAAAAAGTGGGGCCTCCCTGGTGGCGCAAGGGGTTAAGCACTGCACTATGAAGCAATCTGCAGACTCTGCAGCATGAGTTTGATCCCCAGTCGGCCAGGGAGCAACCCACATGGTGCAGCAGACCTCTCCTGTCTCGCCCATTGCTCCCTCAACAGTGTATTTCAGTCAAATCTGCCTGTTCTGCTCCCCACTCTGTATCTGGTGAATCCTCTCACCCCCCCATCCCGCATCTCTGGCCTGTACCCCAGCTCTTGTTTGCATAAATAAATAAATCTTTAAACAAATAATTGTAAAAAGGCAACTTGATCACTATTTGTCAAAATTAAGAAATGGGGCCTCCCCAGTGGCGCAGCAGTTGAGCGCTGGGTTGCGAAGCTGCCCGCAGCCTCTGCAGCGCCGGTTCGATCCCCGGCTGCTCCCCGGCCACCGGAGGAGGGTCCCGCATGGCGCGCAGACCTCTCCTGCCACCCGCTGCTCCCCTCAGCAGTGTACTTCGGTCATTCTGCCTGCTCTGCTCCCTGCTCTGGCTCTGGTGAATTCTCTCGCCCTCCTGCGCTTCTGACTGTGCTGAGTGCATGTATAAACAAACAAACAAACAAACAAATAAATAAATAAAACTTGCCTCTTTAAAAAAAAAATTAAGAAATGCTTGACTATTGATTTCTCTTTAGCCAAATTTTTTTTTCTGTGTATGTCATAGTTAATTGAGGGATTTCCTAAGAAAAGCATTAAATCCCTATTTCTCTGCCAAATGCATGTAGGTGCCAGAGCTGTAGACCCACCCAGACCTGTTTGAACCTGGTTTTGCTCCCTTTTCCCTTTCTCTTTATGCTCTCTCAATAATATTTAACTCCCAGGTTTGTTACTGCTAAATGTGTTAATGAATGCAAATCATCCTGCAGTGCTCAACAAATGTTACTTTCTTTTTTGCTTCACTTGACCTCAGTCTAGTGCTTTGATTCATTTGGGACTGCCATACCCTGCCTTGTGTATGGAGGACAGTTTATAAATATAGAGGACAGTTTATAAAAATTTCTTTTTAAACCTCCTATTTTCCTCCCAAGAACCTCTGCTGCAAAAATTTAACTTTCCTCCAACTCAAAAAGATAACCAAGTTTTGGTGTTTCCTTGGTTCAGTGACTTCTTGTAACAGGGTGAAAAAGTAAAGTTACCAGATCCTTATTAGACAACTCAATTTATGATGGTTTTGTTTCAAAAGCCTAGAAGCAGAGGATCCAATGTCTTGGAGGCCGAGAAGGCAGAATCCATTGTCTTTTGTTTGGGTGAAGGTAGGGATGAAGAGGGCAGAGGCAGGGTGTTCTAGAGAGAAAGGGAAAATAAAACTAAGTAGAGGTTGGGAGATTCACTTAATACTGGGACCTGAAAGAGCGAGTGCCCAGGACACAGTCACAGAGAGAGAGACTGCCCTAGGTGGACCCCTGACAGGTGACTCAGGAACTCTCAGCTTTGGGGGTGGGTGGGTGAGACAAACACCAAGTGGGAATAAAGCACAGAGGGAACTGAGAGGAGGGCCCAGCAAGATTATCTCAAGACTCTATCAGGATAGTCTTAATTATCAGAATATAAGTTTCAGGAGAGCAAGGACTTTTATCAGTTTCCCCGCTGGCAAACCATATTCTATCTAAAAGAGTGCCTGGTAAATAGCAAGCACTTAATAAATATGCATTTAATGATAATGTGGTTTGTTAATGACATAAAGGATGAAAATTCAAGTAAGATGGGGAAAATGAAGGAGAGGTCAAGGATAACCCTGAGGTTTAGAAAGTAGGGAAGCAGGAGAAAAGCATTATTAGTCATAATAATAGGTTAAGTTAAAATACTGGTTGGTATGAAAGACTAAGTATTTTGTTGACTCTACTTTTTGTAAAGTACTTTGCATATAGTGAGCGTGGTTGAACTGAATGCTCAGCAAGTCATTTTAGGTACAAGACTGAGATTTAAGAAAGTAATCAGAGCTTGAAATGGAGGCCTCCCAAGTCCCACAACAGGCTGATGGGTGGTGAATCCCTGAGAGAATTCAGATATATAATAAATGTCTATTTTGGGAGTGGGGAGTTTGAACTATAAGGGACAAGTATATTTTCTGAAGCCATGTGCAAATGAGCAGCAACTTGCTGTTTAATATCTTGGGGCCTCCCTGGTGGTGCAGGCGGTTGAGCGCCACCCTATGAAGCTGTCTGCAGCCTCTGCAGCACCGGTTCGATCCCTGCCGGCTGGTGAAAATCCCACATGTTGTGGCAGACCTCTCCTGTCTTGCCCACTGCTCCCCTCAGCAGTGTATTTCCAGTCTGCCTGTTCTGTTCCCTGCTCTGTCTCTGGTGAATCCTCTCACCCTCCCACATATCTGGCCTGTACCCCGGTTCTTGTATAAATAAATAAATCTTTAAAAAAAATTAATATCTTGGGGCCTCCCTAGTGACTCAAGGGGTTAAGACACAACCTATGAAGCTAACTTCAGCCACTGGATCACCAGTTTGATCCCTGGCCTGACCAGGGAGCTACCCACATGGCACAGCAGACCTCTCCTGACTCGTTGTTGCTCCCCTCAGCAGTATATTTCAGTAGATTTGCCTGTTCTGTTCCCCACTCTGTCTCTGGTGAATCCTCTCACCTCCCCCCACCACACACCTATGGCCTGTACCTCCATTCTTATATGCATAAATAAATACATCTTTAAGAAATAAATTTAATATCTTGGAAATTATTCTTAAGACATTATATATAGGACTATCTCATGGTTTTAGTGATTACACAGGCATTTATAGCCACTACTAATGGTTATTTAAACCATTCCAGTGTCTCTCCATTATAAGCAATATCTAAATGGTAATTTTTTACACAACTTTGTATAACTGTACAAGAATATCTGCAACAGAAGTTTTACCAATAGAATTCTGGGGCCTCCCCAGTGGCGCAGCGGTTGAGTGCTGGGTTGTGAAGCTGCCCGCAGCCTCTGCAGTGCCGGTTCGATCCCCGGCTGCTCCCCAGGCACCGGAGGAGGGTCCCACATGGCGCGCAGACCTCTCCTGCCGCCTGCTGCTCCCCTCAGCAGTGTACTTCGGTCCTTCTGCCTGCTCTGCTCCCCACTCTGGCTCTGGTGAATTCTCTCACCCTCCTGCGCTTCTGACTGTACCCAGTGCATGTATAAACAAAACAAACAAATAAATAAATAAAACATGCCTCTTAAAAAAAAATAGAATTCTGGAATGCTGCATCAAAATATATAAATGTCAAAAACTGTAATTGTTTTTGCTAAAATATTCTCCAGAACAATCTCATCAATTTATACTCCCACCAACAGTACAGGAGTGTGCCTGTGTCTCCACACTGAGTTCTAACAATATTGCTTTTTGCCAATAAGTAAAAATTATACATAATACTTACATAACTTTACATTTGATTAGTGAAGTCAAGCTTCTTTTCAAATTCACTAGAATGTAAGCTCCTTGGGGGCAGGATTTTTTGTCTGTGTCTTTTACTGCTTAGAATAAAGCCTTGCACATAGTATTAAATATTTGTTTAAGTAATGATTTAAAAAGACTTTTCTTTTTCTCTTCAGAGAGTTGCCTTTCCATATCGTTTGTCTATTTTCTATTAAATTCTTTTTTCTTTTTCCTAAGATTGTTATTATAAAAAGAAAACTAACCATTTGCATTGTGTTGCTCTTTCTTACATTCCCTGTTGGCTGGAGGCTAAACTGTCTTTTAAGGAGGGAAATTAAAATACCTTAATTAGGGTTTTGAAATTCAAACCCAAAACAACCTTGCAAATATGATAGCAAACACCAATTTGCCCTCTAAGAAGAATGTACCACTGAACACTCCTTTGAATAGTTCCTTGACACCTTCCACTAAACTCATCAATCTCATTAATGTTTTTAGTTTCTGCCAATCTGCTTTCTCATTATTGTTTATACTTTCTTAAACAGTATTATTATAAAAAGGTATTAAAGTCTTTGCATATGTTTGTGGGCTATTTGTAATTCTTCTGTGAGTTGCTTGTTCATGGCCTGTGTCCTATTTTAAAATAGGTTTGTTTTTCTTACTGTTTTATTAAAATCCTTTTTATATTCTGGGTAGTAACCCTTTTTAATAATATGCTGCAGTTTTTTTCTGTTGGTTATTGTAATTATGGTGGTCGGCCATATAAATGTTTCACATGTTCTAGTGCTTAGGGTGTGCTGATCCCCCATTCTACCTTCCCAACACCCTTCCCCTTCCTGGAAGGAGAGTATATGCAAATTCTGAGACTGGGCTACTTAGACCTCTAAGTGCTAGAAAACTAATACCTAGACTAGTATAATATGGGAACGATATCAATTATGAAATGACAAGTAATCTTTCTGGTAGGCTTGAATACCTTTTCTTGCACTCACAATACTGGGAAAATCATCACAGTGGTTACTTACATATGTCAACATATAGTCCTGCTTTGTAATGAAGTTATGCTTTCGTTGAAAAGAACTAAACTATCTTTTGCTAATGTACTAGTTTTGCCACACTGTAGGCAGAGTGATAGCTCTAAGTTAGGGTATACTGGCTTATTCTTTTGGAGGTGTACATGTTTAAACAATGTACTCACAGGAGATAAAACCCCAAGACAGCAGGAAGATGAGGCTGGCAGGATATGCACATAGAGCTAGAGGAAAGTTTGTATGTAAAATGAAATAGTTTGACTAAGCTCAGTGTTTACTAATGAAACCCTTGAGAAATGTGAAGAAAACTTTTTATTAACTTGTAAGGGGATATTGTGAGAAACTAGCCCCTTATCACTTCATGTGCATCTCTAGTTCACCCACTATAGTCTGAATGTGATTGTCCTGCTGAGAGAAGACCCCTTAGAGTAGGTTTCTCCTGCAAGTAATAGCCACTCTTACTAATGCCAGGGAGGTTGTGCTGGGGACAGGTAGGATGTGAGAATTTGGAAGGCAGTCCCTGCAGTGGGGGTGAGAAATAAACCTATTTTCTTTAACCTGACTCTAAACTGAGTCTACAGGTGCCGAATGGTTAGAGTGGGGACCCTGGCTTTTACCTGCCTCTGGGTATGCAGAGGCCATATTCCATGAAACAATATAATTCTAATTCAAAGAAATGACACCATCCATGACAAAAAATCAAACCTAGCACACAAGGCCAGACCTATATGTATAGGGCCTAAATACAATTCCATAGAGCCTTTGGAAGATGCTGCATGTTCCAAGAATCCACTCCTACTGGCCTGTCTCATTACAACTTACTGGAATAG
The DNA here is from genome assembly GCF_964194135.1 of Talpa europaea. NCBI lineage: Eukaryota > Metazoa > Chordata > Mammalia > Eulipotyphla > Talpidae > Talpa > Talpa europaea. The sequence continues at coordinate 85,312,450 of NC_140070.1, forward strand.
GTCTACACAAAGGCTGAATTAAACATATTTGCATTGTGAAAACATTTTTCTCAAAACAATTACCAAGGCACATTCCAGAGATGGCTAGAAACTTCTAACTGCATCACTCTACTTAATTCTTTATTACCTTCCAGAGGAGTCACAAATTTTACATAGTTGCAATCATGTACCCATATAACAATGTATCCTGCATTAAAAAAAAAATCAATGTTACACAGATCAAAAGCATCTGCCCAGTTAATTACATAGTGAGTTTTTTGGGAAAGAAAACTTAATCACATTTCAAAAACAGGTGGTTGACATTGGCACATTACTTAATCTCCTAAAGTTGCTTCATTTCTAGCATGACATTATTCTGGTTTGCAGAATGGGTGACAGGGCCAGATAGGATGTGTGCAGGATAGCTGACTCCTGGTGGGCAATGATTGGGGGTTAATAGTCTTATTGATGATTTTGTGACAGCCACAGTGCCAAGCATCCTTTGCACCACCTTCAATTTTAACCTTCCTTACAATCCCTGAAAAGAGACTGCATTATCTCACTTTACAAAGAACAAAAGTATACCCAGGTGAAGTCATGTGCCCACGATCACCCAGTAGGCTGGTGGAGGAGGTGGAATTCGAAGTACATTAGGGTGAACAGTGCCTTCGTGGCTACTAGTGAATAAGAAAGATCAAATAGTAACATCACCGAAGAACAGAAGGCGTCTGCCCTTAGCACATGATTGCAGATGCAAACATCTTAGGCCAGATGAAATGAGATATCACTGGTTGAATTTCTGAAGATCATGAACAAGAGAAGGATAATGAGGAACTCAGGAAAACCTAAAAGAGCAAGGTAACCTGGAGAAAAACTGGCCCAGATAGACAAATTCCCTAAATATCTTTAATTACTATGATGTCTCAGGATCTCCTTTAAAAGCACAAAATCTGGGCCTCCCTGGTGGCACAAAGGGTTGAGCACAGTACTATGAAGCTACCCTCAGCCTCTGTAGCACGAAATCCATCCCCCCTCCCCACTCTGTCGCTGGTGAATCCTCTCACCCTCCCACACCTCTGGCCTGTACCCCACTTCTTGCATGCATAAATAAATAAATCTTTTTTTAAAAAAACATAATCACAAATTCTGGGTGGATTAAATCAAAGGCAGTTTGAAGAAAGTGAAAGGGGTGGGGCTTTCCTGAACCTGGTATTTTTTTTTTAATCAGTAATACCAGTAAAATAACAAGTGCTGCCTCCTAGGGCCGTCAACATTCAGGCATCGTTGATAAAGGACTTTGTTTCAGTGCGGCTTTGATGATTTTGATTACACCCAAGTCTGCAGCTCTTTACTCTGGGGTCACAGGATAGCACGTGATGATGATGCTCAGTATTCAAAGGCTGAAGCTATTAATTGAATGTTGCTGGACAATGAGCTATTTACCAACGCTGAAATTTAAAAAGCATTCAGAGCCATCCAAGTATGAGGACATTATTAATAAAGTCCAAAGTATGAGGACATTATTAATATCTCAAGCGAGAGGGACTTTAACCAAAAATGAAAATGCACATCCCACCTTCGTTTTTCTCCCTAAAGCAGTATCTCCTTCAAAAGATAAGACGCTCTAACACATTTGTCCTTGGAAGGGCTGAGACCGGGCATTCTTGTGTTCTCTGACTACCCCTCCCTTTCTGCTGAGAACCAAACCTCCTGCCCCGCCTAGTGTCACAGAAGTCCCTGGTGCGCCAAGCAAATGTGTTTACTTCCACTGTTCTCTAGCCGGGCAGCGAAACGGAGTACCCGGGCCGCCCCTCAATTTCGCCCCAGCGGTTTTCCAAACACTCAGGGACGGGATGGGAGTGTCTTCTTGGCTGTGGAACTCGATCCTCCTACCTTGTCCTGAAGCCACCCGCCGCCTTTCCCTGGCTCGCTCTTCGTGGTGATTTTCCTGCCCGGGACGCCCGGCGAGGGCGCGCGGCTGGTGTCCGCCCGGCCCGAAAGGTAGGAGCTCGGCTGCGCTCCTGCCTCGCCGCCCCCAGCCCGGGAAGCTTCACTTCTCCCTCCGCATTGCACCTTCCTCTGCGAACTCGGGGTCGGCCGCGGCCACGGTGCATCTGCCGCCCGCCGCGGAGCAGAAGCAGCTGCCCCCGCGGCTCCGGAGGCGCTCGGCGCAGTCGCCCGGGATCCCGAGCCGGGCGCGGCGACCAGGGCGCGGGCTGCCGGGCGCCCAGTCCTGCCGGAGGCGCTGCGCCCACGGTGCGCCCCCGCCAGATCCGGGGAGACGGAATCGTGCCCGCGTCGCCCCTGACCCGCTCCAAAGCGCGGGGGTTTCCGCCGGCCTCGGGCTTCGGCGGCCGGATGCTGCCAGCGCCGCGGGAGCGAGCGGCGGCGGCGGGCGGAGAGCAGCGGGCCCCCGGCCGCCCGGCCCCTCACGCCTCGGAGGTCTTCACTGCCCGGCCTTGGCGGGTAACTCTCCCCCGCGGACTTCGCAGCGGGTTGGCTTCGCGGGGTGAGGGAGGTTGGGTGTGCGGGGAGACCGAGTTCGCGCCCCTGGGCTGCCCACATGCCTGCGGTCTCTGCTACTCGGGGCGCGGCTCACGAGGGTCGGGGGGCGCGCCCTGGGCCGGCCGACCCTGCGCGCACCTTCTCAGCCCAGACATCTTGCTCACGCGCAACCGCTTTGAGTTTACCGCCACCGGCCGCGGGAAGGAGCGGCTCGGACCCGGGTTCCAGCCCGGAAAGCGCGGGGAGGGCGAGTGGCGGGAACAGGGACCCCAGAGGTGTGTGTGCGCGCCCCCCTCATCTCTGACCGCAGGGAGCCTGGCGCGCCGCGGAAGCCCACGGGGACCGCGGGCTCCTCCCTCACTATTGTTTTCTTGTAAAAGGGTCTGGAGGCGCGGGAGGGCGAGGGGTCTGGATGGTTGTTTCGTCGTTTTTCTTAGAAAACGTCGGAGAAACCCTTCTCCCCGCCTAACAAAGCAAGCACCGAGGCTGCTGGGGCAAAGGGCGGCCGTGCGAAAATTTGCAGTTTGGGCTGCCGTTAGTTTCCAAGATAGCAAGAAACTTGTCATTTGGAGGCCACTTTCTCTGGCGCACCCAGGCAATCTCACATCCTGTCTTGTGTGTGTGCTGGTTTGTTTGTTTGCTTTGGCTTAAAAGTATATTTCTAAAAAGCGATTTCCAGAAATTTTAAAACCCAAAGCACCCCCCGCGCCCTTAGGATCCTCAGTCGAAGGGACGGGGAAAGAGGCTGGGGTTGGGAGTCACGCGTGCTGTCATGGGCGCTGCGGCAGCGCTGGGATTAGGTAGAAACTGGAGCCCAGCCAGAGCTCCTCACCCTCTGCGCCCTACTGCCCCGTGCCCAAGCTGATTTGAGGCCACCCATGGCCGCCTCTACTCCGCTGGCTTTATTTAACTTTCCGGTTTCAAACTAACTCTGCAGCGGACCGTGAAACTGTCTTTTTGTTTACGTGCAGACGTTAAACATGTGGGAAGGCTGCCAGGTTATTTTCTGGTTGATGCTGATTTTACAGTTGTAAATTCTTTTTTGTTGCTTCCTGTTCTTGGCGCCTGCTACTGCTTTTCGTACGAAGATCTGCAGAAGATACCTTAGACTGTTATGTAGTTTGTTGTCTCTGAATTAAGCTAGTTGCGTGGGAGACACTAAGTAATGGCAACTTGGGTTTGTAAGGACCGAGAGAACTTTCCTAGAAACGGTATTACCCTGTCTTCATAAGCAGTTCTTAATCGTTCTTGTGGGGAGGAGAGACGGTCTTCATTCCTTGCCCTATGGGGTTTCCCTGGAGCAATATTCCCTGGAGCAATACTGTCCCAGAATGTATCAAGCCTTGTAAAATAGTACATTATAATGAGACTGCCATTTTGACTATATTTCAGTAGATTTGCTGGAAAAGTCAATATGTTCTTATGCTCCGAATCAATAAAAAATCTTTGAAGCTCAAAAAGGAAAAGATATTGGCAGAAGAATGGCAATAAAATTCATGCCGTTAAGAAATCATTCTGTCTTTTGTGAAAACTGGAATTCTCAGGTTTTCTCATCCTAAAATGCAGTGGCAGTTGTTTTCTTCTGTTGGAGATAATCCTGTGTTCCACACCATGTGGACGATTACAGGAGAGAGTGAGATAATGCCATGTTTCTCTGATAAGTATCATCTGCTAACCATGTAAATACCACATGACTCGTGTGGAAATTATGATATCATTCCAGGTTAGAGATCCGTTTAACATGCATTCTAGGCAATGCTTATCAAGGGGGTGAGGGGAGCACAGAACCTATATGGCATCCACTATGATCCCAAGTATGTTCACTTGTTTTATTAAATATTCCCAACAATTCTACGAGACAGTACTTTTTAGCCCCATTTATCTCGTATTTAAAATACGAGACTGCCGTGGGTTAAGTGACTTGCAGTGAGTCCCATGAAGTTCTTCACAAACTCTTCCTTGTGTATATCTTCTTTCTTTACCTTGTACATATTCAATTAATATAGCCCTTGAGTATTTTTCCTAATGATTCCTCAAGCTGGACTTCTTGGCTGGGTGGTCTGCATACCTTGCCTGCCTTTCTTTCTTATAGCTTTAGCCTTTCATCAATTAAGTATCTTCTCTTTTCTCCACATCTTTGCCATGCCACCTAAGTGTGCTGTATCTGGCCAGATCCAGGTTATGTTATCTCCAGTGGGTTGTGTTCCAAAAGTTCTGTTCATTCTGAATATATATTTCACTGAAGTTCTTTCTTGCCTGGAAGGGCTCCATCCCTACCCTCACAATTGAAATTGACTTCATCTCTGGTCTATCCCCATTCCAGGAGACACTAGGACACATTGCAATTTCCAAGTGAAACTATATGAGTTAAAAATGTATTTTATTTGGAGCGAGTTGTTGGTATAGAGAGTAGAAACTATGTATTGGCTATTACAGTGTTTCAGTAAGAAACTTTTTATGCTTCCATACCAGGGCATCAGAGGCACAGTTCCCTAACATTGGTAGGGTAGCAGGTTGGTGCTTCCCCAGCACTGACGGAATCAGCAGTTGAGTCTCAGATTTGGTCATATTATGGGGTGAAGAAGGTATGTAGTTTTGGGAGTGAGGTGCTAAGAGTAGAGGTGAGTAAGAAGCAGAAAGAGCTGAGTCTCTTCCTCATCATCACAGTTCTACTTGAAGAATTTTTTGTCATCTGGAGGGGAATAACAATGACCTGCATCTGACCTGGGGCTTTCCTCTTACTGTATCTCAGGAGATTTTCTTATAGACACTGAAAGACCTCTCTTTTCCCTTCTTAAACCTAAGACACAGTATGCAAATGACATATTGTTTAGTAATATGTACTGCTAGTCTTTGAAGAATGCTTTTTTTGGTTGGAGGAATTTTTATCTGGTTGGGAATAGAAAGCTCTGTAGGAGAAAAGGAGATTAATGCCTCCTCCTGATGAGGAGGTGGCAGGGAGACTGGAGATTCCTCCAGGGGAAGCGGTCTTGCTCTCGCCTTCCACAGGCTGTAGAAGTAGACTTGGGTTGGCATGGCTATGGGTCATGGTCACTGTAGTTGGGGGTGACAAAGGAGCAAAAATCTTGCAGTGGATCTTGGGTAATTTTCTGCATGGTTATGCATAGGCAGGTCTTGAGACTCAACCAATATTTGGTGAGTATCCAGCATGTGACAGGAAATGTTCTAGGTGCTGGGGGTGAAGGCAGGATACCTCAGAGTTGAATAAAGCAAGCAAAGCTCCTGCTTTATGCAGCTTATGTTTGTATGGGGAATAGAGTAATACAATACAAATAAATGAAAAAACCTTTGTGATGAAATGAGTATTACAGAAAGAAAACAACTTGGGGTGTGCTAGAGAGATGGGGAAAGCTACTTGAAAGCAATCAGAGTTTCCCTAGGAGGTGCTTTTTGAACTTAGATGTAAGTGATAAAAAGCAGCCAGTCATGTAAGTGATAAAAAGCAGAAGTAACTAGCATTCTAGGTGGAGGAAACAGCTAAGGGAACAGCTGCTGCAAAGACCCTGAGGCAAGGATGTTTGAGATATTTGAAGAACTTATAGATGAAGGATAGTGCATGGTGCAAAACAAAGAGTGGGAAGAGACAAAATCAGCAAGATAGATAGGCGATAGCTTACATGAAGCCTTCAGTTCTTAAAATGGAGTTTGACTTGTGTGCTAATTAGAATGGAATGCTACTTGAGAATTAATTTTTATTATGAAATAAACTGTACTTAGAATTAGCCAGCTAAACACAGTTCAGCTGCTCCCAATTTTATTGGCAACATCCAAATCATCATAGTCAGGAGCCAGACAAGCATATGCCTTCTTCTCTCCATCATGTCTGATTAGGGTGTTGACCTTGACCATTTCATTGTCATGGAATTTTTTCACAGCCTATTTTATCCGGTGCTCATTGACATCCACTATGAACACAAGTGTGTTGTTGTCTTCAGTCGTCTTCATGGCTGACTCAGTGGTCAGGAGGAATAGGATGATGCGTAGTGGTCAAGCTAGTTTTTCCTAGGAGTGCTCTTCCGAGGATATTTGGGTTACCTTCTTGGTTGCTGTGTCTTGGGGTTCTGGAAGGTGGGTGACATGAGGATCTTTTTATTCTTGTGGCTGTGCATGCCCTTCATCACTGCTTTCTTGGCTTTGACTTTAGGAGGTACAGAGGTTACTTTCCTTTAGTACCATCTTCATGAAAAGTGCTGCTAGAGATTTTTTTTTAAAGATTTGTTTTATTTATTTATGCATACAAGAACTGGGTACTAGTCCAGAGGTGTGGGGAGTGAGAGGATTCACCAGAGGCAGAGTGGGGAACAGAACAGGTGGATCTACTAAAATACACTGCTGAGGGGAATAGCGGGTGAGACAGGAGAGGTCTGCTGAGCCATGTAGGTTAGCAACCTGGCCTGGGATCGAACTCATGCCACAGTGGCTGGCGATAGCTTGACACTGCTGAGACTTTAACCCCTGCATCACCAGGGAGGCCCCTCTACTGGAGGTTTTTAATTACAGACTAGCTTGATCTTCACCCAGTGGGCAATGGGCTTGCCTATCCCCACGTCCTCCCCCCCATACACACTTTTACTCTCAGCACACATACTTTCACATTCAGTTGACTTTCTTTCTTCCCTTTAATTGGATATCGGTGATTTCTCCTTCCTTGCTCCAGGTCAGGGCACAGGCAAGTCCACACCAAGAAGAAGGCTCAGAGGACCATGAGCAGTATTCCTGATAGCCTCTGAAATGAATCTATACACATTCTTATCCTTGTACTCCATGAACTAAATCCATTTACTTTGCAAAAAATGATCCATCACTAGCTTTCATTTCTCAATCTCTGCACTGATTATTTTGTTGTTTCTAAGAAGTCTCTGGGTTGGCCAGTGACATTTGAAACCAGATGCAAATTTACATTAATTACCTAGTCAAGTCAAATGCACCTGGTATCTTTTGCAAGACAAGGATTGTTGCAAGAGGCAATATCTTAAATAACCCATAGGCCATGCTTTTCCCTCAACTCCTACTCCTCTCCCAGGCTATGGCCCATGCAGTTTATTATGGGAGGGTCATGCTCTTTTCGGAGTATAGTTTCAGTGGAATGCACAGGACTCTGACAGTATTTGTCATGGCCATATATTATGCTTGAGAAATTTCATTTCTACTGGTTTTGTAGATGAACTTGGCAGTCTTAGAATAGCACTTAAGTCATCAAAGTTTATGTCCAAGTTGATACATCTCAGTAGTAATGATTTATCAGAAATGAGCAGAACATCCCAGCATTTTCTCAATTATCTTTTCATTCTAGGATAGCTCATCATCACCAGTATAGTACTCTCTGGGGAAGTTGTACTTTTTTAGAGAGAAAATTGTTTTTGAGGTTTGTTTTTTGTTTTTTTTAGTCAGAAGCCCTATTCTTTTATTAACTTACATACTTAACTAACATACATAATATAGCAACTTCTCATTTTCTGTTTCTTTTTGACTGACCTAGTGACATGAAACCTGAAACACATTTCTGGTTGAGAAGGCAGCAGTGATGTCTCGTCTTATTCACTCTGGTGTCCTCTGTACCCAGTACACTGTCCAAAACATTGTAGATAGAACAAACATTTGCCAAATGACTCAATCAGTGTTCATTGATTAACTTACAATGTTACTCTATTACCTCAGTTGTAACACTTTTCTTGACAATGTAGGATTTTATTATTTCATGTATTAGTAATTCTAGAAGTTGGGTGGTTTCCAGGGTTAGTATTTTCAGCGGCACAAGGATCAAGGTTTGTTCCATCTTCTCATATGCTTCTGTTCCATACATTATTACCAAGTAGGGATTATTCTGTGATTGTAAGGGTGATTTAGTCTTGGGAATTTGAGCAACATAATCCTGTTCATCCTTGAGTCAGCTTGGTTCCAGAAACAGGAACATTCAAAGAAAAAAAATGTACCATTTTGTCCTGTGACTTTTTTGTATCTTGGGGCACAAAGGAAATCATTCCATACTTCTCTAGGTTCTTCTAGGCTGGAAAACAATCAAACATTGAACAGGTTGATAAGAGAAAAAAGGCAAAAAGGAATTTGGTAATGACTCACATACCTCCTGCCTATTTGGAGAAAGATCCAGTATGACTAATTCACTGCATGGCTTCAAGCACCATCTTAAATATATAGCTTAGCTAAAACAAGAGAAGTTGTTGGGAAAGAAAGGGGAAGGTCAATTAGGGAGTTTACCAAGGAAATCACAGTAAATGTATGCAGATTTAAGGTTGTCTTTTCCGTTAAGTAATCTCTTTAACTATTGTGATTAATTTTTATAACTATTACAACAATCAATTTATCACCTTAAATATTTTATCCACGACAGCAAATAGGTGAAAGGTGAATTCATTTCCAAAATTTATATATATATCTCTATATAAAGATATAGATAGATATAGCTATAGATATATAAATTAAAACCTTATTAGTTTTGAGATATTTTTCTTCTTGAAAATATAGTATACATAACAAGGAAGGTTGGGGTATGTTATCAGATGGATAGTCTCAAATTTGTTTTTCATGTGCAGTAAATTTTCAGTACAACTTCATAATCTATAATTTCTGAAGATCTAAATTGGGCTAGCCAGATTTGTGGTTACATTACTGAAGAAATAAGTGTGCCAGGAATATGAATAACAAAATCACATCCTTCTGTGATAGTACATCTTTACATCTATGAATTCATGCACTTTAGTACACAGAGTTTTGCATGGTTTACATTCTAATGCTTATTATGACATTTCTTAAATTTCTATTAGGTATCATTTAGCCTAGTTTGAAACTGCCCAGGAGGCTAGAGGTAAAGGGGGGGATTAAAAGCTGTGCTGAAAAGACTGCTGGCAAGCTGTGAGGTGTCAGAAGGAAGCTCCTGGCAGAGGCAATGCGGGCTCTTGCTGAGACTTGACAAAGAATGATGTCTTCAGAGGACATCCTTTTAGTTAACACAGCTATTCTGTATTCATATTTTTAAAATTCTATCTTCTTGATATTAAGTTTGGATTTGGTTTTTTCCTATCCCTTAAGGATAAGATGCTATGTTGCTATGTAAACACAGACTGAGTTTATTTTATGGACTTTCCTTTCTCCACCCTATCAGCTTTTAGTCCTCAGCTGTTCCTGACAGCTTAGTGGAGTTTTCTTCTCAGGAAATATTTATTGCAAATGTTGACACTAGCGCCTTAGAAGGTGTCACTTTTATTAAAATAACAATATAATAAAACAAAATCATAAAATAAAATACATAATAAAATTAAATTAATATAGCATAGAATATACAGGTCAAATAAAATTAAGCACTTTTATTAAAATCTTGGGCAATCCTTGAGTACTTAAAGAGTTCTTTATGAGTTAAGAGAAGAGGCAGAGCTAAGGGATTATGTGCATTTTTTATGTTTAGTATGAAACCGAAGACTTTTTAATGGGTAATTTATAACTGCACTTAAAAGTTGGACAATGGGTTACCCAGTTGCATTTAGATGAGAGCAATGAAATGATAATCTAGGTAACTAGAGTATGAATGAATTTTCAGCAGCTTTTAATTTTTTTAAATAAATTTTATTTTTATATTCCCCATACAATTGCAATCCCCTTATTTTGACCCCAATCCCTCCCCTCCCCACCAGCAGCTTTTAATTTTATTTGTGTTGTTATTTAATCAATAGGCTCTAAAAGTCAAAGGACCTTTTTTTGTTGTAAATGTAATGATCATTGTGAGATAAATACTTCTATCAAAATGCCTTTGAGATTTGGAACCAGAATTTCATGTCAGAATAAGTTAGCTAATTACTCTTGTTTGGTCTCAGCTATGCCTTAGATAAATTAGGTAAAAAGTAGATTTTTCTCCTAAGCAGAATGCTAGGAGATGATTGATTTTTCTGATCACGAAGCATCTATAAATGTTTTCCAGGCTCTGAAATTTTTGGAGTACAAATCAGGTCCACTTATTGTAAACAAACAAAAAACCTTTTTAGAGTTTTGGTGGATGGGACTCTTCTGTTTTAACCATAAAATAATATAAAAATCTCCTGAAGCAGTCCACCTGTCATCACCGATATTTCTGCACATGCATCTTTTATGATGACATTCTTCAAGTGTGGTCCTCATTATAGGCTTTTTTCCTGCTCAAAAATCCAGAGAAATTCTCTGTCCTGTCTTTGTTTTCTGCCCTGTCATGTTGCTTACTTTCCTTTTCCTTTCCCACTTGGAACTGTCCTCGCTCCAGGGCTTCTGGTGCTTGATCTTGGGCTGTTCTTTTGACATTACTCTTCTCCTTCCACTACACACCTTTCCATCCCAGCCAGGTTTTGTGCTGGTTTTCTAGCTTCTAACTGCATGAATCTGAACAAGTCACCTAACTCCTCTGAGCACTGCTTTACCTGTCTGTATGCTCGGAGTAATATCCACAGCACAGATGTGGTAATAACTATGAAAACACGGCTAAATAGTTCATCAGTTTCTGTCAAATACCAAACATTTAATCAATGTTACTTGACACTTTTATTATTATAACTCAATTATTGTAACTCTATTTGTCCTCAAATAGTTAAAAATTAACTTTTCTTCAAAAAATCTTTTTGGTTGAGCTAGTTGTCATCTTTCTCAAGTCTGATTCCATTAGCACTTGACTTCTTTTAGCACTTGGGGCTCTATTCATTTATTCCTGTTGTAGTTCTGTAATCATTCTTCAGTGAATAGAAACATTTGGGCATCTTATCTAGCAAGGTGTTGTGCTATTTATTTTATAGGCCCCCGTGGGTACACAGTGGAGGGATGCCATGTGTGTGAGTGCTTGTGCACAAATGCACACATGGGCTTTTTATTTTATTTGTTTTAATTTATTTTTTTATTTAAAAAAAATTTTTTTAGATCTATTTATTTGTGCATACAAGAACTGAGGTACAGGCCAGAGTTGCAGGGGGTGAGAGAATTCACCAGAGACAGAGTGGGGAACAGAATAGGCAGATTGACTGAAATACACTGCTGAGGGAAGCAGCGGGCGAGACAGGAGAGGTCTGCTGCACCATGTGGGTAGCTCCCTGGTCAGCCGGGTATCGAACTTGTGCTGCAGTGGCTGTGGACAGATTCATAGGTTGCATCTTAACCCCCTGTGCCACCAGGGATGCCCCACACATGGGCTTTTAGTGAAGTTGGAGGGATGAAAATCTACTGATTGAACAGCACTATAACTTTTTCAGAAGAAACTAGAACAAAGAAACAAAAACTGCTGTATTCAGATGTCCTTTTAAAACTTAACATCTTTGGGCCTCCCCGGTGGCACAGCAGTTGAGCTCTGGTCTGTGAAGCTGCCCGCAGCCTCTGCAGCACCAGTTTGATCCCCAGCCGCCGGGCGAGGGTCCCACAAGTCTGGACAGACCTCTCCTGTCTGTCCCGCTGCTCCCCTCAGCAGTGTACCTCGGTCCTTCTGCCTGTTCTGCTTCCTGCTCTGGCTCTGGTGAATTCTCTCATCCTCCCGCGCTTCTGACTGTACCCAGTGCTTGTATAAATAAATAAATAAATCTTAAAAAAAATAAAAAAAAAATTAACATCTTTTACTTTGAGGTTTCTTGGGTGGGAGGGGAGTCTATTTCATAAATGCTATGGTTATAGTTATTCTTGGTCTTAAAACAACTATACTTATGCTTTCTTTCTTTGACTTTCCTCTAGCCTCATCAAAATACAAGGTGTAAATACAAAGGGAAGTCCATTTGCAGCCACAGAATCCCAACAGATGATACAATTTATGTGTGTGGGGGGGGGTACAAGAAAGGGAGAAGGGGGGAGAATATGGCAGACAGCAGGAACAGCATGGTCAAAGGCACTGAGGCATGAAACAATTTAGTGCTCTTGGAGCATACAGTTCAAAGTCAAGCATTTTAAGAGATGACACAGCAGAGAATTAGGAGTCAAACTGAGAGACTTATGTGCTTTTATCTCCCTTGAAAGGCTATGCTCTTAGGGATTAAGACTTATATAGACAGAACAGGAAATTGCAACGCATCACTTCTAAAGTTGGACTTGAATTTTCCATGTGGCATGGAATCCATTTCTTTAATTTGCTGTTTTCACTAACATTATGGTAATATATTATTGTTAGAGCTCTAATTTTTAATCACCCCACATATTTAAAGGATAGAAATTATCAGATCATTTGAGACTTCTGAATCATGGGGTTCTATATAAATGTGAGCGTAGAGCTGATCTTCAACAAGACAGAGACATTCAAGGAAAACAATCACGAGGCTCACTTAGAAATTCATAGCCTGGGAACTTTCAGTATCCCCCTAATGCATCTCACAGAGTAGCAAGCCAGAGGATTTTATTTGCAGCATTTATTTTCTATAATTACGTGCTTGATCATTTATAAATTTTTAATCAATATTTGATTTTTATTTCTTTGTTTGCTGCAATTGTGTTGAATTCTTATCCTCTCCATTCCCTTTTCTTAGGCATGATCCAGATTTTAATATATTATTATGTCATTCAGACCTTATACAATATCTGATGTTAAATGTATGAATTATGTTTAAATCTAGGAAATATGTTTTTACTCCAAAAGTATGTTTTCCATCAAGACTAAGTGGTGTCCAGTTATATTTTAATGTTTTTTGCTGTTGGTTTCTTGTCCTTGGGAATTAAACAATAGGACCCCAAAAGACTAACCACAAGACCTTAAAATTCCCAGAGAAGAATTAGATATGAAAGAAAAAACACTGGAACTGTAATTAGTCTGAAAATGGAATGTGTGGGAGAGGTCTGTAAGGAGGCTAAGAAAACAGAGGGCAAAGCAAAAAGTGTCTCAGCACATTTCCAGCACTGTCGAAGGGGAGAATGTACTCTTATCATGAGTCTGTGCTTGTCAAACAATTTTTTAATTATCACCATGAATTTGCCTGTAGATGGGTGCTTTGGTAGTGGGAGGGGTGCAATTGCATACATCTGAAGAGGTGTGAACTATAATCTTCACATCATATACAGTGTTGTGAAGCAACATTACCTCAATGAAAAAAATGTTAGAATTTAAAAAAAGGGTCAATATTTGGCTCTTTGGCATCCGTATTTAGTCATTGTAAGTGAATTACTTTGGCATTTCCAGTTGCAAGCCAGCTCCTAGGTGTCGAGCCTCTAGGTAAACTTCTGAGGTGGGCCTCTGCGCAAGCAGGGCTGAGAGAACTAGCTCTGAGACTCCTCTCTCAGGTTTGCCCTGAGCTGCCAAGACCCCTACTTCATGCACAGCTCCATCTTCTCTAATGCTCTTAAAAGTAAAGTTTTAATGCAATTATATTAGCCAAAGAGAAGAGTACACCAGCCAAGTAAGTATAATTTGATGCATTTCCTCCCAGTGAACACAACCATGTAACCATCCACAGATGAAAAGGTAGAACATTACCTGCTGTCCAGGAACACATCATGAGCTCGCACCTGCTCTGTCCTTAAAGGTAACCGCTATTCTGATTTTTGCTAGCATCGGGTAATTTCCTTCTGTTTCTCCTTAATTTCAATTAGGACCCAGGTATTCTGAAGATCTCTGAAGAGTCCCTCTGGCTAAGGGTGAGGAATGCAGTGTTATAGGTTGAATTGCCAAAAAAGATATGTTGAAGTCCTAACTCCACATACCTCAGCATGTGACTTTAGTTGGAAATAGGGTCGTTGCAAATGTAATTAGTTAAGGTGAGGTCATGGTAGGGTAGGATCCCCCCAATCCAATATGATTGGAGTCCTTATAAGAAGCATTTGTGTGAAGAGAGGAATACAGGGAACACCCTGTGAAAGATTAGAAATGAATTGGAATGATGTATCTATAAGCCAACTAATGCCAGAGAGCCTGCAGAAGCTAGTAAGAGGCAAGGAAGGATTTCCCTCTACAGGTTGAAGAGGGAGACGAGCTCTGCCAACACCTCGATTTCAGACTTCTAGCCCCAGAACTGTGAAACAGAGCTCATCTCGGTTCCTTTATTCCTCCTGTTTGTGGCACTGTGTTCTCACAGCCCAAGGAAACCCCGGCAGGGGCTCTGTGGTGGGCCTGGTGCCCTGACACCTCTTGTGTCCTCCAGAGCGTGCCTGGCACATGGTCCTGGACTTTCCCTATGTGGATTGACGACACTCTGTCCAAGCTGCTTCTGCCTGGGCAGCTCCCTCTCCTCCCTGGGTGCTCTGTGTCTGCAGTGTGCCCCATTGAAAGACAGAGGTGTCATTACCTGAGATGGCTTTCTCTTTATTTCTTCACTAGCATGTTTAGAATGAGCCAGTTTGGATTCCTCATATGTCCCAGACCAAGTCTTGCAGATCAGCCCTCTGTGCCTTCCCGTTGTCCATCTGGGTGTCTCTTGAGGAGTCCTTACTCATAGTCCCAGACCCAGACTGGGGTCCCATCCTTAGTCCAGTTTTCCCCAATTCCTCTCTGATCCAGAATCATCTTTGAGAGAAACAACAACAACAACAACAGCTTTATTTTAAAATGAAATCCCTGTGGCGGTAGTAGAGGGGGGAAATAAATGAAATCCCTATTTTTCAAATAGTGTGGTATATTGGAAATAAAGGCTTCATTTTGCTATACTCAGGCATGTCAGAAACCAGTTCTCATTTGAGAAAGTAAAAAGCCTTTGGATCAAAAAGCAGTCCAACAATTAGGCTTTAGTTAGTAACGAAGAGCTCTGCAGAGTAGATTAGACAACAGGAACACTTTCTTCAGCAAAGGATTGGTTTAGACTACTTTACAACTTGTCTAGTTTTACTCTGGGCTGAGTTGCTGGTTTAGGGGAACCACAAGGACAACACTGTTGTGAAATTCCCAGGCACAGACTCAGGCTACTTCCTGCACTCTTTGGTACCTTTGCTTTGGGACCTGGGGACTCAGGGATTATCTGGTGCTCCTGTCTGAAATGTGCTTAGTGCAGTCCCCTTAGCCTGGTAAGTCCCTCGCCTAAGAGTGATGACAAGAATGGATGTGCTCTCTGAAACTTTCCTTCCTTTCTGCTTAGAAGCATTGCTTATTGCTGGTAATGATGGGGAAATCATCAGTACATTAAAAAAAAAAATCACATGTGTAGGGCCTCCCTGGTGGGGTAGAGGTTAAATCAGTGCTCTCACCTTAAGGACCTGAGTTGGATCCCAGCTAGGGAGGTAACCCACATTTGGCCCAGCAGAGCTCTCCTGTCTCACCTGCTGCTCCCCTCAGCTGTATATTTCAGTAAATCCACCTGCTCTGCTCTCCACTCTGTCTCTGGTGAATCCTCTCACACCCCCGCACCTGTGGCCTACACCCCAGTTCTTGTATGCATAAGTAAAAATAAATCTTTAAATAAAATCACATGTGCAGGGACATTTAAAAAGTTTAAGTAATCCTAATTTTAGCTTCTGGTCTATTCCTTATTTTCTGTGATTCCTTATTCTCTTGCTAAGCCTCTTTCACCTTCTAGTTCCAGCTATTTAGACTGTATATTTACATTTTGCCCTTTGTGGGGGAGTGCAAGAAGTTGCAAGTTTTAGGCTAATCATATATTCTATATAATACACATATTGCATAGAATTGACAAATAATACAATGGTACACTTTGAATCTGTAGTTGGGTCTTAGTGAGGCACAAAGTTATGTTTATGGTATGTATAATGATCTGTGTTTAAATGTGTGACTACATGGACTTCCTTTGGTATGTGTGTGTTCTCTCAGCTCAGACAGTCCTTGCACCCTGAGGTCTTATGCCACGTGATAGATGATTAATAAATGTTTATGCTGGATACATGGATGGGCAGAAGGACATAGACTCTGGAGCTGCTCTAGTGCTTGATCAGTTATCTCTCTGCACGACTGGCCAGATAAATTTCAGTTGCATTCATGGCGGCCTGCTGAAGCCCAGGAGGGTTTTCCTAAGCCCAGGAGGATTTCTTGGACTGCAGCCAGAGACCTCAGAGAAATGATATCTCCTCGGTTTGCCTATGAAATGCGCTAAAACATTTGGCTGTTTGCTTGAGAAAATTGGGCCACTGAACCCAATTCCGGTGTGCTGGAGTTCTTTCTTTCATTGGGAACCCAGATTTCATTTTTATTTACTTTTTGGAGATAGTGTATACTTTTTCAGAAATCTGCTATTAAAAGGAAATTTTCTTCCTCCTCAATCTGAAGAGAAATGCCCTTCTTCAAACTTTCTTTTTCATTTTCTAGACTGTGCTATTTTATAGTGGAAAGAATGTCATCATTAGCAAATAGTTACTTGTATTTAAATAATCTGCCATGTGAGGTTTTCTTGGATTCTACTTTACAGAAAATAAGGTTAAAGACTTCGGAATCCTGCAGATGGATCTTTGCGTATTTGCAGACTTCAGTTTACACTTACTAATAAAACTTGTTATAATGTCCTTGAGCTAACAATTTCCATTAATGTTAGAAGATCATTATTTATAGTTACAGGTCAAAGACCTGGCAGTCTATTGCAAAGGCCAGTATTGCATTATTTAATTGTCTATTAAATATTATCTAATAGTAGGTGCTTCCCAACCCCTTGATTCTAAGGAAAAATTTGGTTTTCTTTCTGTAAGGTCATACTTTGGATTATTTTCTGGCCAGAACACAGAACAAAGCATTCCAGAGAAACCTTTGGTTTGTTTTATCTGCTTGCTCAAATGCTCTGATTTCTGCTCAGTCAGTGTGGTTTTCAGGAAGAGAAAATGGTTGTAGACTATTTTTTTACATCTCTTTTCTATTCATGATTTGTTTTTAACAGGGCTACTGTAGATTCACCTTAATGAGAACTTTATTTTCTCATTTAAAATGCTGTTTGCTTCCCCTTTTCAGAGATTCATCATATTTTAAATATTTAGGTATTTTTATATGACTTGAATTATCAGTTATTTCTTAGACTGCAACCACTATTTAAAAGCGGAATTTCGGGGCCTCCCCGGTGGCGCAGCGGTTGAGCGCTGGGTTGTGAAGCTGCCCGCAGCCTCTGCAGCGCCGGTTTGAACCCCGGCCGCTGGACGAGGGTCCCACATGGCGCGCAGACCCCTCCTGACGCCCGCTGCTCCCCTCAGCAGTGTATTTCTTTGTCAGTGTGCCTGTTCTACTCCCTGCTCTGGCTCTGGTGAATTCTCTCACCCTCCTGCGCTTCTGACTGTACCCAGTGCTTGTATAAATAAATAAATAAATCTTAAAAAAAAATGGAATTTCAATTTTAAAGTATTTCTTGCAATTTGTGAGATTTGCTGTCTTAGTAAACTTACTTTTTAGGTTGGTAAAACGGGATTTGACTCCAAAATGATAATTAGATAAATAATTCTCTGAAACCAACCTATATGTTTACTATTATCTAAATGGATAGCTCTGTGATATATTTGGTTGGTAGAATACATTTACAAAAGATAAACTAGACCTTCATAAAAATCACTATGACTAGACCTCAAAATCAAAAGTGTAGAGTGAACAACATACATTTCAGAATATTATGTGTGATTATTAATTATTAATCATACTATGTAATGTTTATGAATATGTATGTATTTGTATATGTGTGTGATTAAGAAACAGATTGACAATCAAATTCATGATAGTGGTTGCCCTGGGAGATAATGAACAGGGGAATGAGGAGAACATAATTCTACCTTTAAAAAAATCCCTGAGAAGATATGGTCATAATTTGATTAATGGATAATAGTGGGAATGGGACTTATTACATCTTTCTAATAAAAAAATTCTGTGTAATGTTTTCTTTTCCTTTTTTTAAAAAATTTATTTTTTTGTTTGTTTATGCATACAAGAGATGGGGTGCAGGCCATAGGTACAGAGGGTGGGGTGAGAGGATTCACCAGAGACAGAGTGGGGAGCAGAACAGGCTGATTAACTGAAATACACCGCTGAGGAGACCAGTGGGTGAGACAGGATTGGTCTGCTGTGTCATGTGGGTTAGCTCCTTAGCTGGGGATCGAACTTGTGCTGCAGTGGCTGTAGCTTCATAGTGCTGAGACCCAACCCCTTGCGCCACCAAGGAGGCCCTTCATGTAATATTTTCCAATGAAATAGGTTCCAACTAGAAACCATATGCATATCAATATTTTGGAAATGAGACTGAAGCTCTTGTCTAAAACGTCTATTATTTCATAGTGTCATTCTGTGTAAAATGAAATATAAAGGATGTATCTTGAACATGAGGAAAATGCCAAGGTGACCTGGTTCCTGGGAAGTTTTAATATCAGATAGTTTTAAGATTAAAGACCCCAGAAGTCGGGGCAGGGTGGAAAGAGGGAATTGGATGAAGGTGGTCAAAAATTATATTCTTCCAATTATGAGAAAACTCAATACTAGGATTAACATACAACATTTTGACTGCAGCTGGGACTGCTGTATGATACAGAGGGAAGCTGTCAAGAGAATAAGTCTTGAGAGTTCTCATCCTAAGGAGAATATTTTTTCCCTTCTCTTCTTTGCTTTCTTTTTATTGTCTCTGTATAAGAAAGTAGATATTAGCTGAACCTATTGTGGTAATCATTTCACAGCAAAATTAAACCAAACCATCATGCTGTGTACCTTAAATCTGTATAATGATGTATGTCATCATTTATTTCTCAATAAAACTGGAGAAAAAAAACCAGAGGCTCCAGCAGGAGACTGCCAACGTCAAACGCATACTTGACTCCCTCTAGTTTTCAAGCTTTGGACAAGTTCTTTAAGTCTGTTTCCTTATCTATCCCCTGAGAACAGTACCCTCCCTTTGTTGTGAGGATTATGAACCTGTTCATTTCTTATTTATGCAGCAAACATTAGCCATTCCTACTGCTAGCAACTTCAGTTTTTCCAGGCAACTACTTTCATTCTCACCTTAGAGTCTTTGTAAATACTGTTTCCTCTACCTGGAATGCTTTCCAGGAATGCCACCCTTATTTCATCTATTTTACTCTTTTTTTTTTTCCCAGAAGAGGTCTCTGGAAATTCCCATAAATTCTTCAGAGACGTTCCTAGTCCTTTCCACCCGAATTAATTCTCTGACATACAACATTTGTCATTTAATAATAATTTGTGAACTACTTGCCAACTTCTGCCTCTCTTGCTGGACTGTCAATGGTTTTTCTTTTTCACTACTGTATCCTCAGTGCTCAGAACAATGTCTGGCCAAGTATTTATTGACTAAATCAGCAAAGTGACCCTAGAAGGTGAAAACTTTCAGTTAATTTTATCAGGAAACAAAACTCAATGCACTTTGTCTAGAAAATTAACCTACTAGTATTAGGAGGTAAATCTAGGGTTATATGATTTCATAAAAAATATATATGACATGTATTGACTTATTTATAATAATAAATTATAAGGTACCCTAAATGAAGTTTCGCATCAGATTTGTTATTTGGCTTTAGATCAAATAGATCTAAAGACTGGTAAGATCTGATAAATGGCAATATTGGTAATATAAGTATATCACATATTTCATTTGGTATGGAAAGCAGAAAAATTTCCATCACTATAATCTTTTTTTTTTTTTTTTTTTTTTTTTTTTGGTGGGACCCTCGCTGAGCGGCCCGGGAACAAACCAGCGCTGCAAAGGCTGTGGGCAGCCTCGCAGCCCAGCGCTCAACTGCTGCGCCACCAGGGGCTCCATCACTATAATCTTAAGGTTTGATGTATGTGCTTCTGTTGTTCACCCTCAAGCTAACTCATTTTTTTCTTTTAAAAATAACAATGGGCAATTAATAAATAGAAGCGATTCTACCTAAAAACAGAATAATCCAGGTTCTTTTAGAATAAACTTATTACTTTGGGGAAGAAAGGGATTTTGTAAATTAGGTAAAATGTTTCTTGTAAATTTAAGCTAAATAAAACAGTAAACCCATTGGAGCAGGGATTTTTGGAATTGGAGGAAAGGCAGGAACCTGGTTTCCTCTTAGTTAATGGGCTTACTTCCTTTGGGTGAGAAAACTAAGAATGCCTTAAATTTTGGGGAAGGTCAGTGTATTCAGATATTAGAATTTTCTCCAGGAAAGATAGGCTTTTGAAACTAATCGAAAGCCCAAATTTATTAGATAAGTGAAGGAGCACAACAAGATAGGCGCAAGCAAGAAAAAGGGACTTTCAAAACTTTGAAGGAATTTTATGATTCACATTGGGAGGGAGGTGAAATTCCAGGGCTGGGAAAATAATGCAAAGCCCCACTTTGAAAAAGAAAACTATGAATCATAGCATTGGGAACTTCACTCACCCCTTGGAGATACATGATTTTATAATGCACATCATGGGGAAAATTACTTTATGGCCATTGTTTCCTTTCAATCTACTTTCCTATTAATTGTAGTATACTGAAATTATAAATTACTGCATTAAATTTTTTTTTTAAATGAAGTACCATTTTCTTACATCCTTGTTAGTTTTTTGACAGTATAGGATTTCCCCCTTCTGGTGTGGTCACTGTAGTTCTTCAACCACCAGAGTACCCATGGTCCCCCACCTCAATACATTATATTCTTTCCGTTCCCCTATTCTCCATTTTGACCTCTCCCTCCCCTCCTGGAAGTCTCAGATTTATGGTCATCTTTCAGTTTCTAAGGTTTTAAGGTTTGTCTTTGTCTGAAGCTTTGTTGGTTTTTTTTTCTTTAAGATTTATTTATTCATGCATACAGGAACCAGGGTCCAGGCCAGATGTGCAGGAGGGTGAGAGGATTCACCAGAGACAGAGTGGGAAGCAGAACAGGCAGACTGACAAAATACATACTGAGGTGAGCAGCGGGTGAGACAGGAGAGGTCTGCCGCACCATGTGGGTATCTCACCCTGCCAGCTGGGCTCGAACCCATGCTGCAGAGGCTGCAGACAGCTTCACAGCTCTGCGTTCAACCGCCTGTGCCACCAGGGGAGGCCCTATTTGGTTTGCTATATAACCATCTGGTATTTATCTTTCTCTTTCTGGCTTACTTAGCATAATCCCTTCCAGCTCCATCCATGTTGCTGCAAATGGCATGAATATATCTTTTTTGATTGTGGAGTAGTAGTTTATTGTGTATATATACCACATTTCTTAATCTACTCATTGTTTGGGGACATTTAGGTTGTTTCCATATCGTGGCTATTGTTTACAGTGCTGCAATAAACATAGACGTGCAGGTTTCCTTTTGAATTAGTGTTTTTGTGTTCTTTGGGTAGATTCTGAGGAGTGAAGTGCTAGGTGGTATGGCAGATCCATTTTTAGTCCTTTGAGGAATCTCCACACTGCCTGTCATAGGGGCAGGACCAGTCTACAGTGCAAGAGGAATAACTGCATTTCTGAATGCTGAACATATACTAATTTATTTATTCACTCATCTTGCATTCATCAGAACACATTTACTTGATTTCAATTGCTTGTCAAACTCAAAGGAACAGCATCATTTCTTTAAATGAAAATAAATATTTCTTCCTTAGAATTGTACAAAATTAGTTACTGCTCAAAAGTGTGACCTGAGGGGTACAGCAAGATACCAAGAAACTTTTTTTGAAATTTGAATGTGTGAACTCTTACAACTCTGCTAATAACCACTTAACCAATTTATTAACCATCTGTCCCCAAAATTAGGGTTGAAGAGTACTTTTAACATCTTATGTTAGAATACTGTGTGCACTTTGGAAAACACGGGTTTAAATAATATGCTCATGCTTATCATCAGCTCCATCCCTGATACTCAAGACACACAGTCTTGATCCACAGTCTGCAGCATTAGGCATTAATTATCATTAAGTGTCATTTAGGAGCTTCCTAGAAATGTGGGTTCCCAGGCCCCACTCCAGGTCCACTGAATCAGAATCCATGGTTTGACAAGATGCTCAGGTGCTGTTTATAGGCATTTAAGTTTATTAAGCCCTGCTGCCCAAATCCAAAAATCCAAGTAGATTTTAGAATATAAAACTTAAGTAATGAGCGATTCACCATCCAACAATGCAATCTGTATTATCTTTAGGGAGCTGAAATATTAGCAAGTTCTTCTAGACTTTGCTCAAACATAACTCTGAATATGACATTCACTGGCCTTGGTTTGACCCCCTGTTAGCTTCAAAACCAAGCTACTGCCTCTTCTTGATGAGGGCCATTCAAACATGGCAATAAGCTATCTTGTCTCCCCCTTGATTTAAGCATTGCCAGGTGTAACTAAATCCCCACCCTCTTAGCTTTTTCTCGTTAGGCTTTGAGTTTCTTTACTAACCTATTCAGACTAAATAATCTTAAAGGACTATCACAATTTCAAAGTTGTTTGCATCTAATAATAAGCAGTAATATGTAGCAGTAGGTAGAAGGAGACAGAAACCAAGAAATTATACTTTCCATGGGAATGCTGAGACGCAAAACACTGTCTGATGGTGCAAACTTCTATTATAATAGCCCCACTAAAGAGCACTGCTTTGTAATTCTTCTAGTTTCTGAATGCAGCAACTATTTAGCACTTAAAAGTGAAGTGCAAATATAAATAAATGAAAATAAGCATTTTGTTTCTGTGTAAATTTGAAACTTTGAAGAAAAAATCATGTAACCCACAACTCAGCAAATCAGTTGATTTTGTTTTTCAGTAATGTGCCACACACACGTCTCACCCCTAGAAATAATCTTAAGTAGCTTTAAAATTTTTCTTTCTCAGTAAAAACTAAATATTTTTCCATATTATGATATAATTTTCATAATAACCAAGCGTAATTATTTCCTTATTGCAGGACGTTAACATTCATAGCTAGCTCTGAAAATGTCCTTTTTTCGGTGGTTTCGCATTTCGATAATTTCCTTTCAGAGAATTAAAGAATTCTATTAACACAGGAAATAGAGGGCATGCAGATTTGTTTTGTTTCAGGGTTAGTCTTACATAAGAAAAGCTGTAGTTGGAGATGTTTGAGATTTTTTTTCCAAAATTTTTTGGAGAAAGGGGTTGAAAGCACAATTCTTTTTCTCTCTAGTTCCTCCCCATAGCTTCCTTTCCCTCACTTTCTTCTAGATATTTTTATTCTTCTTGAGGTTTTTCTCATTCTCTACTCTCCCTCCCTCCCTTCTTCAGAGGGTTTTCAGAGCAACAGCCCCATCTCTCACCTCGGCACTTAACAATAAAGCTTGTGTATGTGTGGAGAGAAGCTGAAAAATAAGACAGATGGTTCTTTCATTACCAGGTTATTTGGATTAATTGAGCTGGATATCTTATTTTTTTCAAGGAGACTGACTTGGATCCTGTGCATAAACAGCCGTGAACTACAGTAATGTAATAGTACTGCTGGTTTTGCTGTTTGTTAGTTTTTGTTTTTTTTTTTTTTGTTTTTTTGGTAATTTCATCATCATGTAAAGCACTTGTGGGGGGGGGGGTCAGAAATGAGTTTACTAAAATAATGTTTTCATTAATAATTTTTAAAAATCACTTTGTTTCTTGGAGAGCTGAGCCATTCTTATGAATGGGCTTATCTTTTCTTTTCTTTTTTTCCAGTACTCGTGAGTGAAGAAGCAGCACAACCCATTGTCTTACATAAGTTCTTGTGGAAAGATTCCAACAATTTAGCAGATCACCTTCTGAGCCTCTTTGCCTTCAGGAACCGAGGGCCTTTGGGGAAGAGATTTCTAAAAGTGCAGGTAAGCCAACCTGTTGCCTGTAAGGCAACATTAAGGCAACATTAATGTCATAGATTTCTTAGATATATGCTTGAATTCTTGACATGTTCTTATATAATGCATTTTCCATGCTTAAACTACCCATAAAATACCCTCTCCTTTGTGTGCAACTGCCTGTTAATTTACCTTTTATTAGCTTAACATGTGGTCAGAGGGCCTTCTATTAATTTAGCCAGTACTGCTTAGCATATTCCAAGTTTGAGCTATGGAAATCTTAATTACTATATACTCAACCTGAGTGGCCCTTCTCTGGGTCTGTTATAAGCCAATATGGAAGTAAAAGGGTAAGAAAACTGAAGTTGAAACTAGAACATTATGCAGATCACAAGTATATGTAGAGGTTCTGCTGTTAAGAAGCTGTGTAATGTTGGGTAAGACCCTTCTCTCTCTGATCTTTGTTTTTTTGGTAGACATGGAAACAGCATTCATTCTGTCTTTAAATGCTATAATTAATAATAAATTTATTAAAGTACCTTAATACACTTTTTTGGACTTAGGCTAAAAATTATTCCTGGAACCTCATGTATAATTTTAGATAGTAATTTATTTATTTATTTATTCATTTATTTATTATTCATTTATTTTAAAGGATTTTTTTTAAAGGTTTATTTATTTATTTATACAAGCATTGGGTACAAGTCAGAAGCACGGGAGGGTGAGAGGATTCACCAGAGCCAGAGCGGGGAACAGAACAGGCAGACTGACAAAATACACAGCTGAGGGGAGCAGTGGGCGGCAGGAGAGGTCTGTGTGCCATGTGGGACCCTCACCCGGTGGCTGGGGATCGAACTGGTGCTGCAGAGGCTGCAGGCAGCTTCGCAACCCAGCTCTCAACCGCTGCACCAACGGGGAGGCCCTTAGATAGTAATTTATAAATTTATTCTGACAAAACTCTGGAACTCAAATGTCCAGGAGGAATTAGCTGCAAGTTTTACTCATGAATCCGTTGACTTTCTAATTTCTGAAGGCTCATTAGAAAACAATTATTCTACCAATAAATTTGTTTATTTTTATTTAAATTTTTATTTTTTTTTATTTTGTATATTTTTTACATCATTTTTCATTTTTGCACAATGTATGTACTTTCATCTTGGTTATATTCCCCATATAATTCCCACCTCCCTTATTTTGACCTAATCACTCCTTCCCTCCTCCCCACCATAGTGTGTCTCTGGTTTATAGTTGCTTGTTGATTTTGATTTTTACTTTATTATAATTAGTCTTTTTCCTGGTCCCTTATTTAGGTTTTCTAAATTCCTACTATCAGTGAGACCATCCAGTATTTTTCATATTCTTTCTGGCTTATTTCGCTGAGCATGATCCCTTCCAGCTCCATCCATGTTGCTGCAAATTGCATATGTTTATCTTTTTTGATTGCTGAGTAATATTCCATGGTGTATATGTACCACCACATCTTCTTGATCCAGTCATCTATTTTTGGGCATTTGGGTTGTTTCCACAGCTTAGCTATTGTAAATAGTGCTGCTATAAACATAGGGGTACAGGTGCCCATTTGAATTAATGTTTCTGTGTCCTTTGGGAAAATACCTAGGAGTGGAACTGTTGGATCATCTGGAAGCTCCATTTTTAGCAGGTTGAGGAATCTCCACACAGCTCTCCATAATGGTTGGACCAGTTAGCACTCCCACCAGCAATGCAGGAGAGTTCCTTTTTCTCCACATCCTCGTCAACATTTGTTGTTGCTAGTTTTTTTAATATGTGCCATTCTCACTGTCTACCAGTAAATTTGTTACAATACTGTTTTGTTTGATCTTTGTGTAAAGGATACTTATTACTGAGAAAGTTATGCTTTAGTGGTACTGGTGAATTCTGACATTGACAATGGTTTTTGGAATTTAGTCATTGGGAATCTCTTGAGCTTTTCATTGTTCACACCGAGATTATTCATGATTAGCTTCAAAGTCCTTCCCTAGCATAGTTCTGAGCCTGTGGATCTGCAGAGTTCTTGAGTACCATAAATCTTAACTGGAGAGAGGGCTAGATTCAGGTTTCTTACTGCTAGAAACATCCCCATTTAATGGAATCTGGGCTATAATCATCATGATTATTTGTGGAATGGCCTTTCCTGTCAATGTTTACATTGCCTGGCATCAAGAAGGTGGAAATATCTTGAGTCTTTATGGCATAATGGTGAAGGGGGTTCGAATCGCTCAGCCACGTACTTATTGGGTGTCCCTGTATAAGTTATAACTTCTCTGGACATTTGTAACTTCTGATAGCTGCCTTTCAAAAGATAGTTGGACACTTTTTAATTTTAATTGTATAAAGAATTATATATTCTAGTATAGAATTGAAACATTTGAAACATATAGACGGGTTCTGTCTCATAAGTGTTCAGAAAATTTTAACCTTTTTATTTTGTCTTAGAGAAGTTTTATTATGAAAAGCATAAAAAGGAATGGTTTCTATAGCAGAGATAGATTCTAACTCTTAAGATGCCTTTTGCTCATGATATACTACTATTTTGATTGCTTTTCATTATGTATTCAAAAGCAAATGAGTAAGGCCTCTGGTTATGGAGTCTTTGAAATGTTGCAATGAATGCAGATTAGTGGAAGCTTATTTTTTTAAGATTGGTATTAGCATCATGAGTTCTTTACCAAGAATTTGAGAGTCAGTCTTTAATGAGGGTTTGGTGTATTGGGCAGAGCAACATTGTGACTTAAAATATGTATTTAGCCATTCAGATGAGCAAAACATATATTTCTTACATACATTTGCTCTTGATCATGGTTGCTGGCTCACAGCTCCTAAAACCTTGGGATTTCTTAAGTATCGAAAGTGATAAAGGTTTCCCTTGTTAAGTTAATAATGGTAACTTTTGGTAAACACCTGAGGATAGATGGGGCTAGCTGCCAGGGGAACCAACCATGTGATTAGAAGGTTCGAACTTCCAGTCCTATCCCCTGACCTCTGGGGAGGGGAGACGATTGGAGGCTGAGTCAATTGCCAAGGAGTTGGTCATGCTATGTAATGAAGTCTCTGTAAAAACCCACGGGTAGGGGACTTCAGAGAGCTTCCGGGCTGGTGAATACATGGAGATTTGGAGAGGATGGTTGCCTGGAGAGGCCATGGCGATTCTGTGTCCTTTCCCCACACCCTGATCCATGCAGCTCTTCCAGCTGGGTATTCCTGAGGTACATATTCTTTTTTTCTTTTAAAAGATTTATTTATTCATGCATACAAGAACCGGGGTACAGATAGATGTGCGGGAGGGTGAGAGGATTCACCAGAGACAGAGCGGAGAACAGAACAGGCAGACTGACTGAAATACACTGCTGAGGGGAGCATTGGGCGAGACAGGAGAGGTCTGTTGCGCCATGTGGTTATCTCCGCGGCTGGCCGGGATTGAACTCGCGCTGCAGAGGCTGTGGACAGCTTCACAGTGCTGCACTCAATGGCCTGTGCCACCACACAGGCCAGGTACATATTCTTTGTCCTAAGTCAGTGATCTAGTGAGTAAGCAGGTTTCCCAAGTCTTGGGAGATACTCTAACAGATTAGTAGGACCCGAGGAGGGATTCTGGGAACCTTTGATCTCTAGTGAGTCAGAAGCACAGGTGACAGCCCAGGCTTGCAGCTGGGGAAAGGAGCAAGGTCTTCGTTGGCTAAGCACTCTACCTGTGGTATGCAGTAGAGAGATAGTGTTTAAATTAAGGTGAAGTCTCAGACACCCTGCTAGTGTTTATAGTGCTTCATCTTTGCTATTTATAGTACTATCAGATAGTATCACTATTCCCATTTTACAGTTGAGGAAACTGAAATATAAAGCAGTTAAGCGACCTCCCACGGTCATATGACTAGTCAAGATGTAGAGCTGAGACTCAAAACCCATATTGGCAGTTTTAATACCTAATTATATTGCTACCTACACAGAACAAATTGTATGAAGATGAGAAGATGGAAGGATCAAATTATGTGTAGGGTAAGGAAAAATGTCAGGCTTTTCTGCCCTCCCGCCATCAGGATAGATGATGGATCCTTGCGGTCCTGAATGCATGCCTGATGGCGGGCACCTGGAGTAGGGTGTGGGCATAGGTAGATGGGATTCACCTGGGCTGAGACTGTGCTTCTAAGGGCAGCGTCACGGGGACGCCAGCAGCAGCAGAAGCAGAGAACGCCAGAGAGCCCAGAGAGAGTGCGGATTTGCTGGGGGCTGGGAGGACTGCCAGCCTCCCAGCCCCCCAGCCCCCCTGCCTGCCACGTACCCGCTGAACCCCAATAAAAACCTGCAAAACCGCTGAGGACTCTGACTCCTCCTTTACCCGGTCTGCATGGGATCAGAAAACCTGCACTGTGTCCATTCCTGCCCTTACATTATGGAAGTCTTAAATTCCAGGCTATAGTAACTTTATGTTTATTTGGCAGAAAATGAGAAGCCACTGAAGATTTTCCTGTGGGGTTGGTGACAAAATTAGGCCTGAGCTTTGAGGATTTTTTGCCAGGTACAGCATAGTAGGTGGCTTAAGGGGAAGAAAGATTAGCGATCATTGCTAGTAACTAAGAAGTGATGAGAATGTGATTTGAGAAATAGGATTAAGACTGGAGCACACCTGCATTTAGTTGTGCCAAGAAGGAAGAAGGACCTCAAGGCACAGGCAGAGAAACTAGAGGAATGAGACCATGGCCAGGGGAAGTGATTCCGGAATTGAAAACCATAGTTTAGCTAGTATTGGAAGGAAACAAAGACTGGTTATTACTGTGCACCATGATTGGACAGAAATTGGCCTGGAAGGGAATCCATGCAAAAATGTTCTCCTGTAATAACTGACTCTGCTACTTTTAAGTGAGGTCAACTTTGGCAAGTTTTAAATGTTTCTAAATCCTAGCTGCTTCTCCTGTATGACTGTAAAATAAGACCTTATTCTATCTAAATGCCCTGAACTCTTGCAGTCATTCCAGCTTTGAGAGGTATAATTCTTGGGTCCAAGTTGTAATAAATGGAAGTATTGTAAGGGTTTGACTGGTGATTCAGATGGCATTTTAGGTGAATCAGGAGATGCAGAAGGAAGTGTGTGTCCTCTATATTCTAAAAAGTACCAGGAGTGTCATCAATAATGGTTGGAGAAGGAAAAATAAGACTGAAAATAATATAGAAATGAAAATGTCAAAGAAACTAAGAGAAAATACAAACATTCCCTAGAATGAGAAATTTTTCTCAAAGCCACTTATTTTCAGAGAGAATCTGACTACTTTCTACAGAAAAAAAAATGTTGATTGTCATATTGTGATTTATAAGAAAAATATGTATTTGGTCATTCAGATTACCAAAATACACATTTCTCATGTATTTGCTTCACTCACAATTCCTGGCCCATAGCTCCCCAAACCTTCAAATTTTCTAAGTGTTGAGAGAGATAAAGGTTTCTCTTGTTAAGTTAATTAATTAGAGTAACTTTTGGAAAACACCTGAGGAGGGGGCTAGTTGCCAGGGGACCCACCCATGTGATTAGAGGGTTGGAACATTCAGTCTCCTGACCTTTGAGGAAGGCCAAGGATTGGAGACTGAGTCAATTGCCAAGGAGTTAATCAATCTTACTGTGTAATGAAGCCTCCATAAAAGCCTAAGGGGTGGGGCCTTCAGAGAGCTTCCAGGCTGGTGAACACACAGAGATTTGGAGAGGATGGTTGCCTGGAGAGGCCATGGCAACTCCATGTCCTTTCCCCATACCTTGGTCCATGCAGCTCTTCCAACTAGGTGTTTCTGAGGTGCATATCCTTTGTCATAGTCGGTGACCTGGTGAGTAGCAAGTTCCCTGGGTTGTGTGAGATGTTTCAGCAAATTAGTGGTAACTGAGGAGGGGGTTCTGGAAACCTAACTCCTTTTAGTTAGAAACACAGGTCTCAGCTTGGTATTCCACTAAAACTGAAGTGGAGGGTGGTCTTGGTAGACTGAATCCCTTACTCTGGCATCTGATACTATCAGGAGTAGATAGTGTCTGACTTGAGTTGAATTATCAGTCAGGGTGTTGGTGTCTGAGAATTGCTTGTTAGTTTGGGGAAACCTCTACTTGTTGACATTGGAATTGGGTCTAGGAATGCTACACAACTGGAAATTTTAAAAGGTCAAACCCAAAAGACTTTCAAAAGACCTTAGACCTTAGAATGAGCTACCTTTTTTTTGGGTGAAACCCTGATCCTCTCATTGGGATTTAATTCCTCCTTGATCTTCTCCAGGGTGCTTCTCAAACACGGATCACCTGGTGATCATGCTAAAATGCTGATTTGACTTAGTGGACCAAGGTGTGGAGCAAAGACTGCACTTTCACCAACTTCCCACCTAATAGCCAACATTGCACATCCATAGATCAAACTTTGAATATAATATATAAATTATATATATACAATATATAAATATAATATATAAATATAAATATATAAAATATATAAATATAAATATAATATATAAATTCAGGGTTCTAAAATATTTAGCTTTACTTTTTACAACAAATAAAAATAAACAGTTTGTAATAGTGTAACTTAGCTCTCTGGCCAGACTAAGCTCTATTCCCCTATACTAAATACTTATGAGAATTTGATTAATTAATTTGATTAATTCTGCTGAATTTGATTAATTTGATTAACCAATAGGTTAATTGATTCTTAACTCCTGTCAATGGTATCACTGAATTTTGTATTTGTATGTTCAATGGAATCAAAATTTGAATCGTTACAGGTAAGGACTTTTTTTTTTTTTTTGAGAGATTAAAGGTGGTGTTCAAAAATAGACACCAGAATAAAACATGATGTTTTCATATAAAGCTAAATATTAATTCATTTTGTGACCCTGAAAACATGTTTCTAATGAAAGACTTGTACTTGAATAGTCACCAGTTTTCCAGTAAGCAAAGACTGAAAGAAACCAAATGTCTATTAATTGGTGAACTGATAAACTAATAATGGTAAAGGCATACTATCAAGTATGACTTAATGATGAAAAGTAATGAACTTCTGGCACAAGCAACAATTTTTTCAAAAGCATTATACTAATTAAAATAAGTTAAAAAATACATATTGTATTCCAATTATATGAACTTTTAGAAAAAGCAATACTATAGTGATAAATCACGTTCTTCAGGACAAGAAGTGGGTGAAGGGAATTATTTGCAAAGAGGAACATGGGGACTTCTGGGATGAATGGAAATGTTTAATATCATGATTTTAGTGGTTTTATATGACCAATTTTCAAAATTCATCAATTTGTACACTTTAAAGTGGTGAATTTTATTATATAAAGTTTTTTTGTAATAAAACTAATTTTTAAAATGGCCACAATCTTTAACCTGTTAACACTATCTAATACTACTTGGCACTATTTTATCAGTAAGATACTAATAAAAGGAAATAGAGAAAAATCCAGTCTGGAAGAAGAAATGGATCTCTGGGAGAAAATATGAATAAACAGTAGGAATATAATTCCCTTAAAAGCTACTTTGTGTATTTTCAATGTAACTGAGTCTAAAGGGAAAGATCTTGAAAACAGGAACTCTAGTTCATTTATTTTTAGCACCCAGAATAGTATGCTGTTAGCTGAATGATTTTAGTGTGTCCCGCTGTGCTATTTAAAAATAAAATTCTGCTGAAAAGTCATTTCTCTCATTTCATATTCTTTGCACTGAGCCCTCCAATTTTCAGGCAGGGGGAGGACTGGATTATTTATCCTTGGCAGTGAAGGTTTAGCTTTAATTAGGTGAAAAGTTCTGTCTACATATGCTAAGGCTGAAGTCTGGCAAGACTGGCCTGTGCAAAATACTGAAAGGGGATGTGCGTGCCTGTAGGAAGTAGCTGCACATCGCTATTAGCAGACCCCAGAGAGAAGAGAAAGTTCACTTGAATGTTCTGCCATGCGGAAAGAAAAGAAACTGTTTTAGAAATCAACCAGAATGTATACAGTTGGTCCAATTTGTTGAAACTATAGAAATATTTTGGGGTAGGAAGTAAGGTACTTAAACTATAATTTTCTTTTAATGAAATCAGTAATGTCAGATTTTCCCCTTAATTTTTATCAAATTGCAGTAGCTCAACATAGCAGATTGAAATGTAGCTATAGTATATAAATTCAGGTATATTTTTAATGCTATTTAATTTTTTTAATTATGGCCATTGAGTATTTTTAGATTCTTCTGGTAGAAATCTCAGCCAACAGACTACTGATTTCTTAAAATTATTTCTTTAGTTGTGAAATGGTTATTCACATTATGCTTTTAAAAACTAAGTATTTTAATAAATGGATACATTTTGTTTATTTCATTCCTTGTTTTCTTGAAGGTATTAAATGAATATATTTAGTAAGTTTATGATGTTATAGTTAAAAAACACAATAATTATAGTTTAAAAGTTTCCCATAATGTACCATTTAAGAAAAAAAAAAAAAAAACAGACAAACCTGGGTTTTAATTCTGGCCTGTGCTCTGCATACTAAGCCTCTCTAGCATGGGATGATAATGCCCCTGTGTTCTTCATCTTGTATGACAAGGGCTTGGTGTGGTGCTCCACCTTTAGTAAATTCTATTACCTACATGATCCATACTGGAGGAGGAGGTCCTTACTATGTAAATAAGGCTACTGGTAAACTTGTATCATCCAATCAATAAAAACAACCACATATAAAAGAGGGGCAGTAAATGTATTAAGGAGGACGGAGGCCATTGTATGTGTCAATGTGAGGTGTCCTGTGTGTCTCCATGAAGGCTTGGTCTATGTGGATGGCAAGGTCTTAGCAGGCTTAGAGGACCTATAGAGATAGGCAAAAAAATTAGATACCAATGTATGGCTTGAGCTGCGGTTAGTGCAAGTTCTAAGTTTGTTGCCATGAGTATGGGGTTGCTGAGAGTAGTCATGAACTGAGCCATAAACCTCAAGAGGAAGGAAGGCAGGAATTGGGACTTGTCTGTTGGACAAGTTCACACAGTGTCCAGTGTATGTCATTGTGAGCACAGGATTGGTGGAGAAGGGCCTACCCCAGGGCTGACAACCCATCTGTCAGCAGTTCTGCCTGGTAAAGCTGTGAGATTATCTGTGGACAGGACCCCTGGATGAGGGGAAGTCAGGGCTGAAATCCTGTCATGCATGTGTGATGTGTGTCCACAGTGCTATGTAGAGCCAGAGGAAGTGGCCTTTTCTAGTTCTGTACAGATACAGTTATTGGGTGGCGCTTTTGAGTAACAGCTCACTGGGTGTTTGAGGAGAATGAGCAGCAGCAGAATTTACTACTACTTCTGTCATCAAGGAAACAGAATATAAGGTAAGAGTGGATGAGGACATGGTTAAGGACCCTAACAGTGATCTGGAGTTTTCAGCTACAGAGCTATTGGGGGGCTGAGAGAAAGACATTGGAAAACTAGGATGTCACTCAGGAACCCTGTAAGAGGAAGCCAAGCCCAGTATGTGAATGGGCAATTCAATGTGAGATCAGCAGGAATGGGACCAAACTGAGCTTCTTCCCAAGGTCTCCTTGGGCTCCTTGCTTTGAGCTAGGAACAGCCCCAGAGCTTGGGGTGGGGCTAAGCCTACAGCAGGGCAATAGGAAGTACCAACAGCAAGGTCTAGGGGACACTGGGTGCAAAGAGGCTAGGCAGGTTGGGTCTGTCTGTACTTATCATCTGGAAAAGTGAATTTGAAGCATGTTTCTTCCTTAAGTGGTGCATGTTGATTGAGATACCAGCCTGGTTTTGTATTTGGTGAATAGAATAATATTTCCCAGATTATTGCTAACCATGGTTTTTCTAGCTGGTTGTTGGAAAAGCTCTTTTCAGTTTGAGAACATTAAAAGAGTCTGAAAATAAAAATCTAATTATTTTCAATTGTCATTCAGTGGGTTTGTTTGGTTTTTATAAACAGTGCTAGCCTGCTTGTGCTCATCGCTAAGACTCCAGAGATTCAGATCAAATAGAGGCTTGGGAATCAAGCCCCCAGGTGGATCTGCTGCTTTGGGGAGTGCTAGAGCCATTCCATCTTCACCAAATATCTTTATTTACCTTTCTGGGATTGTCACTGCCGATGGAGCAATCTCAGGGAGTTATAGCCTCTGATTCTCTTTTGGATCCACCTCACACCTTTTGACTTGAGAAACAGGCTGACATGGAGAATAGAAGCCTGAGATAGAAATGGTCAGATTTGAGGCTTGTTTCAGTCTGTCTGAAACTATGTGATCTGAGATGATGTATTCAACCTCCAGATCTTTCAGTTCCTTCCTTCTTTAAGATCGCACCTGCACATCCATTTATCAAACTGTTTTGAGCATTAAGTGATGTGATAGATGTATAAGTGTTTCATGAATTTTAAAAGCTCAGGCAAATAATGTGTAATACATATATAGTACATATATACATATATTTGAGAACAAAGCATGGTTCCACTATTGAGTCACTTTGGCATATGTGGATTATTCATATATTGGGTTATATAATTTAGTTTGAGAAGAAATAAAAATTCAGTGTCTATTGCTGAATCCCACTTGTCCTTGCTGCCCTTGACTTCAGAAGACAATTGCCTTTTTTTTTAGATTTATTTATTTATACAAGCACTGGGTACAGTCAGAAGAGCGGGAGGGCGAGAGAATTCACCAGAGCCAGAGCGGGGAACAGAACAGGCAGACTGACGAAGAACACTGCTGATGGGAGCAGTGGCAGCGGCAGGAGAGGTCTGTCGTGCCATGTTGGACCCTCGACAGTGGCCAGGGATCGAACTGGCGCTGCAGAGGCTGCGGGCAGCTTTGCAGCCCAATGCTCAACCGCTGCGCCACCAGGGGAGGTCCGACAATTGCTTTTTTATTTAAACTTTGTAAAGGACGTTTTAGGGACTCTGGTCTTCAGAGCAACTGCTGCCAAGAAGCTGGCCTCTGTCATGTAAACTTTTGGTAACTGAAGCTACACTGAAGGGCCTTATGTGTTTTGTTTTGTTTTTAAACAGGCACTGTGTTAAGTTCAAACTGCTTTTCCTTTGAATGCTTTTGTTCAAAACAATATGGTCATTCCATTTATAGAATTATAATCAGGGAACTCATTTGTTTGTGGAAGCTTCTTCCTGTGGGCAAGCAAAACTATATATGTTTATCACAAGGATATCCTGGCTGGGCCTGGTCTACTTTGCAACTTGAATATGGATACTTTGAATCACCTATAAAATACCAGAGTGACTAAGTTCCCTAATTTTTTCTCAGATTCTGTGTGCAGTGGGTATTCAAGAGTAGGTTCATTTTATGTAGGACCTGAAACCATAAAACACTTAGAGGAAAATATTGTTGATAAGCTCTATGATACCAGCCTCAGAGTTGTCTTTGTGGATTCATCTCCAACAGCAAGAAACAAAGGAGAATATAAACAGATGGGAGTACATGAAAGTAAAAAGCTTCTGCACAGTAAAAGAAACCAATGTTCAAATGAAAAGGCAAACTACTGAATAGAAGATATTTGCAAACTGTCAGACAGGTGTTAAAATCAAAAACATAATAACAATACAACTCAACAACAAACATACAACCTGAACAGGGGCAGCTGCTCTAAAAAAGCATTTCACCAAAAAAGACATATAGATGGCCAGGAGACACATGGAAAGATGTTCTACATCACTTACCATCAAGACCCCATGGAGATTTCATCTCATACCAGTTAGAATGACTTAACCAAGAGGTCAAGAAGGAAGGTACTGGGGAGGATGTGAAGAAAAGGAGAACCTCATGCACTGTTGAGAGGAAT
This sequence comes from Talpa europaea, assembly GCF_964194135.1. Lineage (NCBI taxonomy): Eukaryota > Metazoa > Chordata > Mammalia > Eulipotyphla > Talpidae > Talpa > Talpa europaea. The sequence continues at coordinate 85,348,277 of NC_140070.1, forward strand.
ATAAGTTGGATTTTTTAAAAAGATTCATTTATTTATTTATTTATTTATTTATTTATTTATTTATTTATTTATACAAGCACTGGGTACAGTCAGAAGTGCGGGAGGGTGAGAGAATTCACCAGAGCCAGAGCGGGGAGCAGAGCAGGCAGAAGGACCGAAGTATACTGCTGAGGGGAGCAGCGGGCGGCAGGAGAGGTCTGCGTGCCATGTGGGACCCTCCTCCGTTGGCCAGGTTGCAGCTGGGGATTGAACCGGTGGGCAGCTTTGCAACCCAGCGCTCAACCGCTGCGCCACCTGGGAGGCCCATAAGTTGGTTTTGAGGTTTCTCAAAGTTAAAAACAGAAGTACTATCTGATCCAGTAATCTCTCTTCTTGATATTTGAAAAATATGAAAACACTGATTCAAAAAAGTATATTCACCCCTTTGTTAATTGCAGCACTATTCACAACTGCCAAGTCATGGAAACAACGCAACAACCCAAGTGCCTGGCAACAGATGAGTGGACTAAGATGTGGTGCATATTCACAGTGGAATACTGTGAATACTACTCAGAAAAATGAAATCTTGCCATTTGTGACAACATAAATGGACTTTGAGGGGTTTATCTAAGTGAAATAAGTTGGAAGGAGAAAGAAAGATAAATAACATTTGTAGAATATTTCTAAAAAGGCAATCAAACAATCTTACAAACTAAAAACCCTTAAGACATTACACAATGGTGGTTACACACTGGTGTAAGACATTACACAGTGGTGGTTACTAGAAGGGAAGAGGCAGGGAGGGAATAGATGGTGACTAGACATTTGTGGTGGGTGTGATATGAAATATACAGTTGCTGAAGTGAGAAACTGTACACCTGAAACCTAGACAGTGTAAACTGATACCTCAATAAAATGAAAAGAAAAAAAAAAGAGTAGGTTCATTTTACTTTTTGAAGGAAGAAAAGTTCTCTCACGCTTCTGTGTTTTCAGGTAAGCCACATATTGCTGAATGAAAACAACAATCTTGCTTAGCCATGCTTCCATGCTTTGTAAAATAATACATAAATTTCCTAAAGAAGGTCTTTTGGGGGACAGATAAATAAATTGAATTGCAAATACTGACTTCTAAAGACTGAGTTCTTTTGGTTTTCATATACTCTTATATCTTAGATGTAAATTTTTTTAATTGCTGAAACTGCCAATTGATAGTCCTGTGTGTTCTTGCATAAATGAAGTTATTCTGTGTGAGGACTTAGATATTTAGAGTATGTAAGCAGGTTGCTCTAGTGATTATTTGGCCCATGGTAAAAATACTGTCTAGGATATTCTTAAGCCTAGTATTAGTAACTTTTAAAACCATCTCAGTACAAGTCTAACTTATGGATTCTAGAACTTCCAGAGTTGCTGGACACTCCTGATGATGGAGATGTTCAGCATGTATGACAAAAGTGGCTTGTAGTGATGTTTCAAAGCCACAGGATACATACATAACTCCACTGTGGTTTTGGAGTATGTGTGTGTGTCCTGTATTCATGTTGGTTGATAACCTACATTAAAAAGCATTACGTTGGGCCTCTCCTGGTGGCACAGCAGTTGAGCGATGGGCTGCAAGGCTGCCCGCAGCCTCTGCAGCACCGGTTCATTCCCTGGCTGCCAGCGAGGGTCCCACAAAAACAAAAACAAAACAAAACAAAAAACCATTATGCTGAGGTCAGGTCAGTCAAAGAGATGAGACAAACCAAGTCCACATCAGCTTCTGTCACCACCAATAGGCTCTTTTGTCGTCATGAAGCCTGGCTCAAGGCCTCTGGCCAGTACCTGATATTATGAAACCCTTCTATTTAAGGAATTGCCTTTTAGGGCCCAGATCCTTGACCCTTCTCAAGTCATGCAGTCCAGGAGGAGGAAGGCCATCTAACACCTGTTGAACGCATTGAAGGGCCAGGCCCTGGCCACTGTTTTATCTTTGATTCCTCAGTTAGCCACTTCAGTGATGCATCTAATGTCCCAAATACCTCATTGTCTGAAACTTTTACTGTGATAGCCTCAAACTTTAATTTTCTCCACCTCTTGGATTTAGCAATTTTCTAATAGGAAACCATATATATTTTACCCACTAAGTATCATGTAATTTGTTTCTTGCCTTTTTACCAAGAAGAATTGGAAAAAGTTTTTGAATAACCTACCCTACATGAAGATAGCATACATTACAAATGGGTGAGGAAGACAGAGCAAAGTAGAAAGGGAGGCACAGGTGTGCTTGGCTTGCTTTGCCATGGAGGCTACTGGGCTTTGACCCAGTCATATCTTCCTATCAGGCTCCTTCTCTCCAGATGTGGGGCAAAAACAATCACATTTGTTAAGGTGAAACCCACATGATCAAGAAATACTTAAATTATGTTTAGTATATTCTGTGAAGGCAAAGGAATGCTTTGAGATTTCTATTTTAGCTAACTTTGCTGTTAACTGGCATGCAGTATTACATTATTACCTTTTGAATACTCTCTCCTCTCTAACACAAGAAAGTAGTACAGAAGCCACCAGCTTTGAAACCGTGGGACTGATTATTGGTCTAAATATGAATCACATTGTGTTGGAAGGAGGATGAAGAAAGTCAGAGAAAACATTCTTGTTCTGCACAAAAAGTGCACATTTCCAAAATAACAGTTGTGTGTCCTTTCTGTTGGCTGTTCTCTGTTTATTCACTAATGCTTATATTTGAGCCATTGAGTACATCCATCTGTATAACTATCTTGCTTTTTTCTTTATTTTGTCCCTGTGTTTCAGGTGGGCCAGCCATGAAAGCCTACCTCGTGGCCATAATCTTGAGTGCTGTCTTCCTCTACTATGTGCTGCATTGTATATTATGGGGAACAAATGTCTATTGGTAAGTTTAATTCTTGCTTTTCATTGTTTTTTTTTTTACATTTATTTATTTATTTATACAAACACTGGGTACAGTCAGAAGTGCAGGAGGGTGAAAGAATTCACCAGAGCCAGTGCAGGGAACAGAACAGGCAGACTGATGAAATACACTGCTGAGGGGAGCAGCGGGCGGCAGGAGAGGTCTGCGCGCCATGTGGGACCCTCGCCCGGCAGCCAGGCATAGAACCGGCGCTGCAGAGGCCTCCGGCAGCTTCGCAACCCAGTGCTCAACCGCTGCGCCACCGGGGAGGCCCTTCATTCTTGCTTTTTAAAAGTAACTCCCAAACTGGCTTTTCACACAGACACACAAATGATATTAGAAGGCCCTGTAGGAAAAACCCCGTGACATTCTTGGACTCTGGTACTTGACTTTTAGAACATGAGATACTTGGATAAGAGTCTGTTGATAAAATATAGATACCACATATGGTTTCGTTGTTTAAAAATGTTTGGTGACTGATGAAATATGTACATTTTAAAACAACTTAGACTTGCAGTATCACATGTTAAACTTTGAAGAGGCACAGGTAGCTTTTTTGCTGAGAAAATCTCTATAATAATTCTTTAACCTTTGTCATCATTGTCAGTCCTTTGACTCAGAATAATTTTGGTTGACCTATAAGTAACCAAAGTGGTTATGTGGCAATATATACTCACATGAAAATAAATCATGTGACAACTTCCAGTCTTAAACAAAAGTTCAATTTTTTTTTTTTTTTTTTGCTAGTGGTTTAATATTAGAGCCCAGACCAAGTTTCTGGCTTGTGCTTAGTATATAAAATATAAATTGATGTTTCTGCATTTAATTTCATCACAGATTGAAACATGGTTGTATGTTTTTCATGGAAGAAAGTTAGGCAAATCTCCCCTGGGGAGAAAAAACAAACAATGCTAGTGGGTAGGCTTGACTCTAAAGTTTTTAGGTTTTGAAATTAAATAATTGAGCTCAAGAAATATATAGCTTGATAACATACCACATGGATTATACCATAGGGATCTCCTATCTGCCACATTCTGTCTCTGTCCCACACTTACTGAAACACTAGAACGGAAAACAAGAATCTTACTAGTTTGCTAATTCTGTACAAATCCTATTGTTGGGCACATGGAAATGATAAAGAAGACAATGAAAAGGATCTGAATTCAGCACAGTCTTTTGTCATTGGGATTTGAAGAGTGTTTATGTCACTCCTAAGATAACATGCTGCTCCTGTCATAAAAAGTACTGGCAAATTACCTCAGATGGGTGTTTGAACTTATGCTTTAAAAACTATTCAAGACAGAAAATCTCCTTTTGAAAAAAAGCCGGTTTGTCTTCACAATGTCCTAAAATAGTTGGTTTCTTATGTTTCAATAATCTTAAAAATTATTTTAATTATTGAAAGTGATAGCTTGCACTTCATCTTGTTCTCTGAATAAATTTATTATTTATTTTTTTCAAAGATTTATTTATGCATATGAGAACTGGGGTGCAGGCCAGAGGTGTGGGGGTGAGAGGATTCACCAGAGACAGAGTGGAGAGAGGAACAGACAAATCTACTAAACTACAATGCTGAGGGGAGCAGCAGGTGAGACAGGAGAGGTCTGCTGCGCCATGTGGGTATCTCCCTGGGATTGCTGCAGAGGCTGCAGATAGCTTCATAATACTGTGCTTAACCCCTTGCACCACCAGGGAGGCCCAATTTGCTTTTTAAAGATTTTTATTTATTTATGCATACAAAAACTAAAGTGTAGGCCAGAGGTGTGGGGGGTGAGAAGATTCACCAGAGACAGAATGGGGAGCAGAACAGGTGGATCTACTGAAATGCACTGCTGAGGGGAGCAGCAGGCGAGACAGGAGAGTTCTGCCGCACCAAGTGGGTTAGCTCCCTGGCTGGGGATTGAACTCAGTCCATGGTGGTTATAGCGCTGAGCCTAACCTCTGAGTCACCAGGGAGGCCCCCTGAATAAATTTGTTTTTATGGCCTGATTTAGCTGGTTATGTATCTTCCTTACATAAAGATTAAGGGATTCTTGCCATTTGTGGTATTCACAAGATATGCTGTTCTGTATATGTTCAGAAACCTAACAGTTCTAACTTTGGGGATTTGATACCAAAAAGATCGAGATTAATTCTGTCCATAAAAAGTTTAGGCTATTTTCTTTTCATTTGAATCCTGTGGATTGTATAAGAAAACTGCTTGATTTTCATTTTGAATGAATTCTTCATATAATTTATGATCATAATATATTCTTTCATTAAGCTGTTTTCTTCCTCCTTTGCTAGGTTTGGATACTGCCACCTCTACCCCCTACATTTATTTTTGTTGTGCTCTGCCTTTTTACAATACCCTTTTAAATTGTAGAGACAAGTGCTCCATTCAGGAGACACACAAGGGCCTAACCTGAGCCAAGAACAGAGCTAGATTCCACTCTAAACAGTGTGACTTCTGGAGTCCCAGATCACAAGGCAGGGTCTGTGGAACCTCTAGTTTGGTGTTTGCTGCCAGTGTGTGTGCCCAGATGTGGCTTGAAGGACCTAGATAGCTGTGTGCACTTGGGGTGAGTGGGGTTTCTTAGGTTTTCAGGGACTTCTAAAAAGTGAGCCTGGCGGTGGCTTCCATGGTGCATCAGTCCAGCCCTTCTCAGAGGGCCCTTTGATTCGCTGCTGTTGGAACCACTTTTGGGTTGCTCATTCCCTGAACCTTTTCCACTCTCTCACCTTGCGTCCATGAACCCTCAGTGTGTGCAGGATTTGGAGAAGGTACTGTCCTACCTCAGGGGATGATGTTTCATTCCCTGCCCGAGAAGCCGCTCTGGTGGAACCGACTGGGTTCCCAGAGCATTTGCTTCCCTTTGGGCTGGCTGCCCAGTTCTGGTTTCTGACTGCCACTATTTTTGTCTCACAGGGTGCCACCTGTGGAAATGAAGCGGAGAAATCAGATCCAGCCTTGTTTATCAAAGCCAGCTTTTGCTTCTCTCCTGAGGTAAAAATATAAGAGAAACTGTGACTTACAAAATGTTCAAAATGTGTTTGTAATAATTTTCCACACTTATTTACTTTTTTTATACAAGTCTTAGCATATAAAGCAGACACCCTATATTTAAGGAAGAGCTTGAATAGCCTGTCTCTTTTTGTGCTTTTAGTCAGAGCTCTGCATATATTTTAAGAAAAGGCATTGAAGAACTCAATTAGACCAGTGTTCTTTTCACACAGGTGAGATTAGAGAGGTCTGTTTGTTTTGATCATAAAATAGTGAACTGTTCTTCAGGGTTTAATTTTTCCTCCTTGTTGTTCCCATGTATTTTCCACTCTTGTCATTTTGTGACTTCTTTCTTGTCTCTCTCCTGGTTAAACTTTATGGTTAGAAACTTGAACTGATTTTAAATGAACTATATCAAATACAAATAATGGCTCATCTATGTAGAATGCAAATAAAGATAGTTTATTATAGTTATCAACGCATGTAGAAAATATACTCTTTCATCCACAAGTGTACTTTTCTTCTGTGACCTAAACTTTGACAGAGTGCTGGTCAAATATTTCTAGATAAATATAAATAAGTGATGGTCTGGGTTGAGCTGAATTAAATGTATAAAACAAGTACAAGCTTCTTAGCACTTTATTCACTAAGAATAAAGATTTCTAATTTTTAAATTTATTATATTACTACACCTTTCTGTTTCTGGTCCCTAACCTTGGGACTGCTTATACCTTTAAAATCAACCAACTCTGGAAAACTGTGGATCCTTAAAACCTTTTTGCATGTGACCACATGCTGCTCACAGTCCACCCCTGGGGTGTGGCTACTTCTGGCCACTGCAAAACTAGAACAGTGTTCTTAAACTTTATGAACATGACTCATAGTGAGGAATGCATTTTACTTTGGTAACTACTTCAATAGTACTTTTGATTTATAATAATAAAAGAGTTTTACCCTTCCTACTCTAGATAGCCCCTCTTCTGCCTATGCACTTTAAAAAATTGCTGATTATGCAATTCCACTCCTAGGTATCTACCCAAAGGACACAGAAACATTAATTCCAAAGGACACCTGCACCCCCATGTTTATAGCAGCACTATTTACAATAGCTGAGCTATGGAAACAACCCAAATGCCCAAAAATAGATGACTGGATCAAGAAGATGTGGTCCATATACACAATGGAATATTACTCAGCAATCAAAAAGATAAACTCATGCCATTTGCAGCAACATGGATGGAGCTGGAAGGGATCATGCTCAGCGAAATAAGCCAGAAAGTAAAAGAAAAATACTGGATGGTCTCACTCATAGCAGGAATTTAGAAAACTTAAATAAGGGATCAGGAAAGAGACTATAATAAAGAAAAAATCAAAATCAACAAGCAACTGTAGACCAGAGACACACTACTCGGGCGGGGGGTGGGGGGAGAGGAGAGGAGGCATTAGGGTCAAAATAAGGGGGATGGGAATTATATGGGGAATATAACCAAAATGAAAGTGCATAAATTTTGCAAAAATGAAAAATGATGTAAGAATTACATAAAATAAAAACTATGCTCCCACTCCATGCCCAGGAAGCAAGATTGGGCAACTTGAATGGATAAAGGGAGTGAATGGGATTCCTATGGACACTGGACTGATAAACTGGAGAACCAGATCTTTAGTCAAGACACACCCAAGACTTATTGCCATAACCAGTCAATGATGCCTGGAGTATAAAAATAGAGGCTCTGGACCCTTACTGGGTGCAGCAGACCTTTCCTGTCTTGGCTGCTGCCCTCCTTAACAGTGTATTTCAATAAATTCGCCTGTTCTATTCTCCATAAAAAAAAAATTGCTGATTATGACTCACAAAATTGATTTCATGAACCACCTACAGGTTATGAGCTGCAGGGTTTAAAATGCTGCTCTCTAATTGAGGTTCTCTCCATCTTTTGAGAAAAAAGATTTTCTTTCTGAGAAAACTCAAAAGAGTGATTTATTCAAGATTGCCCAGCAGGTGCGTTAAGTCTACAGTTTTAGCAATGGTAGATTTGCATTTGTCCACTCAGAATAGTATTCTCTGGGGGCTGTGCTTTCTCCTTCCTAGTAGCAAGCAGGAGAATGTCTGCTGGGAAGCTTGGAGGTGTTATCTGCAGTGCTGAAAGGAGGAAGCCTTTCCTTGGAATAAAACATGGGGGTGAGGGTTTCAGTTTAGTTAAATATGCGTTAGTGACCCCAGATAATACTCTATAGTTATTTCACTTGTCATTGCTTCAGTTTCTTCGTCTAAGTTGATTAATGAAATTTATCTTCCTTTCCAGGCTATTGTAGGAGTGACAGCAGTAGAAATAATGTAATATGTCACATTATAATGTAATATAATATAACATAATGGGATAACCTCATATACAATGTAGTGTATAATTATTACAGGTAAGAATGATACTTAGTGAGTTCCTACAGTATGTGGGACACAGTGCTGAACAATTATTTCATGTAGAAATAAAATGTGTCACCTACATGACTTAGTCAGGTCTGAGTGAAAATAAAATTAAGCCTGCATCACCATCCTCACCCCTACCAGTTTCAAAGAACAGAGTTCTATATTGCTTTGCCCTCAGGGTACAAAAAGTCCTCTGGTTCACCTTCCCAAGAAGAGCAGGAAGATCCTGAGTCATCTTTTAGACTAAGTCAGTTGCTCTGACACTTCCTCTTCCTGTAGCAGATCCTGAATTTGGGGATCAACCCTGATCCCCAGAAAAAGATCTTTGAAGTTTGGCTGGAACCCCAAGGCTGTCATTTTTATGACTAAATCTGGGCTGTGCATCATGTCTCCAGCAGGAAGGGCTGGTCTCCTCCTGTTTCCTTAGTCTGAATTTGATGTGAGTTCTCAGCTCTAAAGATACAAAGCTCCAGTGAGGTGACTTGCCCAAGAGTAGTGGCTTTTGAGTGGTAAAGCCAGTATATAACTGACTTTGTTTTACCCCTTCTCCCTTACACCACTGCAGTGTGAAACCCAGTGTGAAACTCCGATCTTCACTTGTAGCTTTTTAGACTAAGAAAGGCTGGCAGGTCAGGCCCTTTGAGGGGCCCGGAAGGATGAGCAGGACTGACAGTGCAGCATCCAGTCCTTGCTGTAGATGAAAATAGCATTTTAATATCAGCATTAAGATCTCAAATTAAAAAGACCTATTTTCCCCTCCTGCTTTTTTTTTTTTTAAAGATTTATTTATTTATATAGCACTGAGTACAGTCAGAAGCGTGGGAGGGTGAGAGAATTCACCAGAGCCAGAGCGGGGAACAGAACAGGTAGACTGATAAAATACACTGCTGAGGGGGGCAGTGGGCGCAGCAGGAGAGGTCTGCGCGCCATGTGGGACCCTCGCCCGGCGGCCGTTCCCCTCCTGCTTCTTAATTGTTCTAGAAAGAATTAATTTGATTTAAAACTCAATCACTTATGAAACATACCATGCTGCTTTCTCTGTGCCAGGTGCTAAAAGCAATAAAAAGTGGAAGTAGAGCCCACCCTCATCAAACTTTCTTATGTAAGAGAGGAACTGAGGGAGAGGTAGGAGAGAGAATCTTTAAGACAGAGCAGGTGATGTGGAGAATATGCCATAGTTCTGTGATTGTGTCAATCTTAGCTTAATCACATCCTTTCTAGCATCATCTTTTATTTATTTTTATTTTATATATTTTTTACACCATTTTTCATTTTTGCACAATGTATGCCTTTTCATCTTGGTTATTGTCCCTGTAAAATTCCCACGCCTCTTGTTTTGATCCTACTCCCTTCTCCCCGCCTGTAGTGTGTCTCTGGTTTATCGTTGCTGGTTAAATTTTGATTTTTACTTTATTATAATCTTTTAACTTTCATAACTGACCTAACTTGCATACATCATAGCTTTTCATTTGGGAGTGGCTTAGCACAATACTTTCATTTCCCCTTACTTCCTTTGTTTCTTCCTACACGTGGCTGTCATTTTACACTTGGCGTTGGTGAGATTTTTGACTTTTATTTCATACCCCACCCCACTCATGCCTCATCTCTGACCCTGACGCTGTAATATAATTTTGGTTTCAGTCTCTTGGTTTCTGTTCCGGATGTGTAGTGCCACTACATATCCCAGTCTGATGACTTTTTTTTTTTTTTTAAAGATTTATTTATTTATTTATATAAGCACTGGGTACAGTCAGAAGCGCGGGAGGGTGAGAGAATTCACCAGAGCCAGAGCGGGGAGCAGAGCAGGCAGAAGGACCGAAGTACACTGCTGAGGGGAGCAGCGGGCAGCAGGAGAGGTCTGCGTGCCATGTGGGGCCCTCCTCCAGTGGCTGGGGAGCAGCCGGGGATCGAACTGGCGCTGCAGAGGCTGCGGGCAGCTTCGCAACCCAGCGCTCACCGCTGCGCGACCAGGGAGACCCAGTCAGTGTGATGACTTTTAAATGATTTTGAAAATAACTATACATTCATAGTCAGTGTAAGGATATGAATGATAGGTGACAGATATTTTCAGTTGTGTTCTTAAACACCTGCAAATATTGTAAGCGTTTGAGAAAATCATTTTTTATCTTTCAGGTCTCAGCAAGTTCACCCTTTCCTGTGTGCAGCAGATTTTAAAAAGATTGCTTCCTTTTATGGTAGCGATAAGTTTGATTTGCCCTATGGGATAAAAACATCAGGTCAGTAGATCTTCTTACCCTGTTCTATTAAATTTAAATATTTCTATTAAATTAAAACCACATATTTATATAATTTTAGGGACTTTTAATCTTTCTGCTTCATAACGATTCCTAAAGAAGATGATTTAGGGGTGCGATGAAGGGAGTTAAATTTTAAAATATAAATCTTTACTTGTTTGGAGGCAATGTAGAATAAAAGTACAAAAAAGGTAGCTCTTGTTGAGAGGTAGCTTTTTGTTTTTGTTCTGATGCGTTGTTATTCACATGGGTTCTTATGCTTTATTTTATTCTGGTTTAGAATAGCAGGATAACCCTGTGAGTTAACTTCCTCCTTGTGCCCCATTTTACCCTTTACCTGTGAGTTTATTTTATTTTATTTTATCAGAAAATTCTAGCTTTGTCCACAATCCTTTAATCAATTGATATTTTAATTTTGCTAAATTTATGGGGAATTAGTTTATCTGCTAACGATAAAGCACTTTCCCTCTGCTCATTGACAATTCATTGTTTTTGTACAACTTTATGTTCTAGATTTTTGAGAGCCTCTTACTGCCCAAGAGGCAAAATGCTGATAGTTTTCTGAGTTAGATATTGCTTATTTGATCCTCTGTGTGTGTGGTAGGGTGAGGGTAGGGGGTAAGATTTAAAACTGTATCGCAAAGAATTTGATAATAGGTTTAATTTGCTGATTTTTATATTAATGTTAATTTCAAATTCATCTATTATTGCTAATTTTGGGATTACTTTTTATGACTATTTTCAGATGACATCTTAGTTTTCTCATGTTTTTACAAAGAAATCTTAGAGCATTTATCATTTTGAGTGTGCTTATTAGTGCTGGCTAATTTCAGTTGTATCATTAATTTTCATTATAGAATAAATAAAATGTGGCCATTCTAGTCAGAAATGAGTTTGGGGGAGGTGAGGGGGCAACCTGACTTACTGTGAACCTAAGACGCTGTGATTCTTCTTGTTAATAACAGTTTATTTGTTTTCTAGCGGAATATTTTCGACTTGCTCTTTCAAAACTACAGAGTTGTGATCTCTTTGATGAATTTGACAAGTGAGTTTATTCTTGTTTTCTATTTGACTTAATATTGGCTAAGGTGGTTCAACATGTGCACTGTAAGACACGAAAATTTATCTACTTAGGAGAATTCCATAATACTTGTGCATCACTTAAACCACTCGTTGTTATAACACTTAAAGTAAGTGACACAATTTAGAAGCTGCATAATTGGTTGGCTCCAAAGTTTGCGGACAATCTTGATGAGCAATGCTGGTCCCAAATCAGGACATTTTGAAACCACATTCCTCATTTCTAAGCTGTTATTGAAGAAGTAATTCACATTCCTTGTTAACGAGCTCACAGTTTCCCTCTGTGGATATTCCCATATGTTCCCTCTGATTCCTATGAGGATTCTTCCTGTTTCACATGAATATTAGATTTCAGATTCAGTGCTCTTCTTTTTATTCAGAGTTCTATTTGAAGGAAGCAAATAGCTTGCTTAGATATACATTTTCTGACTATAGCAGGTAACTTAGTTTTTAGAAAATATTGGTGTCAGGTTAACCACAAGGAAATGAATTGCCAAAAAGTAGACTGTTTAGTAGTAGATGTGTTTTACAGGGGTAGATGTATTTCACAAAGCTTTAAGTGACAATTTAAAATTTATTTTTTTTGGAAGATTTATTTATTTATATAAGCACTGGGTGTATAGGCCAGAGGTATGGGAGGCTAAGAGAATTCACCAGAGACACAGCAGGGAGCAGAACAGGCAGAATGACTGAAATCCACTGCTGAGGGGAGCAGCGGGCGAGACAGGAGAGGTCTGTTGTGCCATGTGGGTCACCTTCCTGGCCGGCGATTGAACTTGTGCTGCAGTGGCTGTGGACAGCTTCACAGTGCTGACTTAACCAGGGAGGCCCCACATATGTTCTTTTCTAACCTAAAGTTTACATTTGTAGAATATGTTGCATGGATCTTTTGCATGTGTGGCTTGTCAGTTCTCTCTAAATTTTAACAACCACCCATGAAATATGTTTGATGATAATTCATTTTTTAAATGGAGAGATTGAGACTAGACAAAACACGCAGTTTGTTACAACCAGTAAGTGTGAGTCAGGGTGGGAACCTGGGTGGCTCTATCTGCAGTGCCTGGATGTCTGCCTTGAGAGTAGTAATTGTTATACCTTAAATATTGGCAGCAGGTGTCTGCAAATATTTATAAAGATTTTTGGCCCTGCAAATGTGAGCTACTATCCAGATTCTTGATGCTATGTGGCTAGAAGTTTTGTTCTTGCCTGGTTTTTATCGCAGAACTGAATCACCTTATTTAATTGCTTTCAGAACCCCTTCTTGCTCAGGTGTGTGTGGCTTTGCCAGGCTCTTGCTTCAACCCGTGCCAACTTGGTCTTGTTATTTGTGCCTTTCCACCTTTGTCTTTGAGTGTGCCCCCAACTCTCATTATCCAACCATGTTGGATTCTTAGCATGCTCTGTGCTGGAAGGAGGTGGGGATGGTGGATTGAAAGTCATGCTGATGGCACAAAAATCTTGGGTCTAAGTTACCAAGAAACTGAGTGGAGGAAATGTATAGTCAGAGAGTCTTCAGATAGAGTGAATGGAAATGGTCACGGTAGCTAGCTTCATTCTAGGCTTATTCTTCTCTCCCTATGCTCTAGAAGATGCTTGCATGTTTTGGGGTGTAGCAACTGAACACAGACCTTCTCCCTACTTCTCATTCTCTCTCGATTCTGTCCCTTCCAGAAAGATTCAGCATTTTTTGTTGCCTCAAATTGGTTCTCGCAGATCTAAGTACCAGTTTTGTTCAGCCATCTTACTAAGCATGCACAATGTCCTGACTTGTTCTGAGATTGCACTGAATAGGAACCGTCAAAATACCAGTTGCATTTATGAGACAGAAATTTTTCTCTTTTCACAACTGTCATATAAGTGAAGTCTGCAGATGAACATTCCAGCACCGTCTGAGGAGTGCTGTGGTCATTAGGGACCAAGCTTCTTTATTGTGATTCTATCATTCCTCAATACACAGCCTCCTCCTTATGATCCAATGTGATAAGTGGATCTACTTTGTTGCCAGTAGGGAAGAGGAAGGGGAAGAACAGGGCATGCCCCACCCATTAAGACTTGCTTCCTCTTCTATAATATATCACATCTAATACCCCATTACATCCAGCAATGTGCTGGAGTATTACATGGAGCCAGTTGGTCCCAACTTATGAAAGTTCCATTTCTTCCCAAATCCATGTCCAGTATCACCAAGATGGAAGCTTGAAATGAGCCATGTACTTATACATGGAGTATTTATACTGTGGCAAATGGTACAAACCAGGCCTTCCTCTATCACCTGCATCCCCAAAGAGAATTGACTGTAAAACATTTGCCAGTAACTACTGATCATATCCCATTGACTAGGGACGGAATCACAAGGCCACACCGATCAACAAGATGGACTGGAAAATGTAGGCTCTGTTCTAGATGGCTATGTGTCCACTCTTCAGTATTTCCCACCATTTCCCTGGTCTGCTTCTGTTCCTGAACCTAGTGTCAGGATTTCGAAGTCCATTTTGTAACTATAGCAGCTGATTGTAGTGGGTGAAAATCTTGGCAGCCAACAGTGTTTTTTTTCTCTTGAGAAACTTATGCTGTGAATGATGTTGAAACATATTGGTGTTGCAGATCATTTTGAAGCAGTATCTCTCTCTCTCTCTCTCTTTTTGGAAATATTTTTATTTTATTTATGCATTCAAGAACTGGGGTATAGGCCAGAGGTGCAGGGTGTGAGAGGATTTTACCAGAGACAGAGTGGGGAGCAGAACAGGCAGATCTACCGAAAAAGAAAAACACATTTTTCTGTCCTCAACTCTCACCCTGAAAATTTTAGGTAGTAAATGTGCCAAGTGATCTCTCAGCTCCTGCTTCTGAGTCAGCTGATCCTAAGTTTGGGAAAGAGAAAAAGTCTCAAAGAAATGTTGACAATCCATTGTTGGGGGGTGGAATTCACATAACATTAGATGGACCATTTAAAAGTGAGTGATTGAGTGTATTTTGTACACGCATAGAGGTGTGCAAGCACACCTCTGGTTAGTCACAGAAAGAAAATCATTTTAAAAAAACTATTATAGCAACCTTTTCCACTTTTTTTTTTTCATATTTGTCCTTTTATGGAAATACTCAGACTAGCTGTCAGAGAAGTACTTTGGCAGCAGAGGGGTGATAAATGTCTGCTAGAAAAGGATGGCTTGGAAAAATAGTTTGGGGGGGCATTTTTGGGTAGGACTATGCATGGGCCATTAAACCAAAAGGTCAGCATTTGTAACAAAAGCATTGAGTCAGCAGGTCATCCTGATTGCTCCTCCGCCTTGGACAAGTTTCTAAGTTTCTGAAACTTGGTTTCATATAAAAGAGGGGGGTAGTATTATACATGCATATTATAGCAGTGTCAATTTTAATAGTTGTTAATAGTTAATAGTCAGGTTAATGTAACCACAGGGGGAAACTGGGTAAAGGGTAAACAGGACTTTTCAGTACTATTTTTACAACTTCCTGTGAATTTGAAATTAATTCCAAATAGAAAGCTTAAGTTAAAAACACATAGGTGTTTTCAACTACTCAAACACATGTGCATGAATGTTTATGGCAGCATTTTCATAATAACCCCAAAGTAGAAACAATCCAAGTCTCCATTAGCTGCTGAAGGGATACACAAAATGTTCACCCACACAGTAGAATATTACTCAGGCACAAAAAAGAATGAGTACTGATTCATGCCACAGTGCAAGATGAACCTTGGAAGCATGGTGCTAAGTGAGAGACGCCAGACTCAAAGTCCACACACCGCATGGTTCTATCTATAGGAAATGGCCCAAGTAGACACATCTGGAGAGACAGAAAGTCGTTTAGTGGTTGCCAGAGACTGGGTGAGGGGAGAATGGAGAGCAACTACTACTGGCTGTGGGGTTTCTTCCTTGGGTGGTAGAACTGTTCTGCAAGCAGCCTCACAACCCAGCACTCAACTGCTGCGCCACCAGGGGAGGCCCTATAGAAGGGTGAATTTTATGGATTATGAATTATATTTTGATGAAATTTTTTTTTTTCAAAATGGAGGAAGTTGGGGTTACCCTAAATTCTTTTCTTGAGTCTATACTACTTTGAAGACATTTTTTTTAAATTTTTTTTTTTATAGAGGCATGTTTTATTTATTTATTTGTTTGTTTGTTTGTTTTGTTTATACATGCACTGGGTACAGTCAGAAGCGCAGGAGGGTGAGAGAATTCACCAGAGCCAGAGCGGGGAGCAGAGCAGACAGAAGGACCGAAGTACACTGCTGAGGGGAGCAGCGGGCGGCAGGAGAGGTCTGCGTGCCATGTGGGACCCTCCTCTGGTGGCCGGGGAGCAGCCGGGGATCGAACCGGCGCCACAGAGGTCGCCAGCAGCTTCGCAACCCAGCGCTCAACCGCTGCGCCACCGGGGAGACCCGGCTCTGTACTACTTTGTTAGGAGGGTGCAATGAGGCCTTGCACATAGCAGTTAGGAGTGACAACGCTAGTTCTCTGGGCCTCTTTGTCTTGCTGCCATGGGTTTCTCAGAACTCAGATCCTTGCTTTATTTTCCAAAGCACGACTCACACAAGGTGACCATGTTTCATAAACTTCACTAGCAAATGAGGATATTTTAAGGGAATTGTCTAACAGGAAAGGAATACTTAAAATTCTTTTGCGGTCCTGACCCCACTCAAGCTTTGAGGTCCTGACCCCTCCTGGCTATTGTGTAACTCCCCAGCACCAGCGTGCACCCCACGTCCAGGACTGGCTTGCTTCTGAGTGGGAGCACAGCCTCCCACAGGCAGAGCGGCAGAAACCCTGACTCATGAAATCTCAGCTCCCAGTTAAAAGGCACAAATCAATTCCCTATCCCTAATCACCATCATTGCATTCTGAAAGCATGCCAGACTCTAAGAAGAATGCTGGAAACCCAAATGGGTAGTTAGACAGTAACTGTACACAATTATCTTACCTGACAGAAGCACTATGCTCTATCAGTTGCCTGCCGCAGGGCCGGGGATTTGTGCAAGCTGCTGGGCTGCCCACCCAGGCAGAATCCTGGCAGAATCCGTCAGCATTAGCAGGGCAAGGATGGATCAACATCCAGCTAGGGTAGGAACACCTCTCAGGCCACATAAAAAGAAAAAGACCTGGACATCAGCAGTGATTTTATCAAAAAGGCCCCTAACTCTGTGAGGGAGGGTAAGCTCTGCATTGCTCCCTGGCCATCTGCTGTTTTGCAGGGTTTCCTTACAGGATTGCAGGTTCTGCCACGGGGAGAGCTGGAGGGAGAGGGGAAGCTGGTTCTGCATCACAGAGGGCACCCGTTTGGTGAAGATGCAGGAGCAGTTACTACCTATTCTGCTGTGGTCAGATGAGGATATGTTATGTCCCAAGCAACACAGAGAAACAATATTCAGTGATTTCTTTGCTTCCCAAATGGGCAAACTGAGATCAAGAGATTAGGTCTGTAGGCCAAAGCCCAGGGGGCAGAGGAGGGAACCAGAACTAGCAGTCAGATCTCCACCCACAGTTCATTGCATGGTGTTTTGGGATCTTCTGGCTGCAAGTAACACTCTTCCTAAAAGTGATTTTAGCAAAGCAGACATTTATCATGTCCCATATCACATAGATATGTGGTTCGTGGCTCCAGCTGGTAGGGCTGGCTGCCTGCTCTGTGGCCTCGGGGTGGCATGGCTCCAGGTAGTCCCTCCACCCAGGTGGTTGATAATCTGATCTGCACACCTCACAGCTGGGCTGTGTGTGGCCTGCACATCTGCACACAGTGTCTCTGGTTCTGGGACTGAGCAAGTCAGTGATGTCAGGCAGCTTCTCCATTGGCGCACTCTGCTTTCCCTCTTCATTGTAAAATGACTGCAGCTGCTCTGAACTTATGCCATCACATGTCAACATTCCAAGCAGAAGGGAAGGGTAGAGAAAAGAAAGTCCTCTTCTTTTCTGTTGAAGCTATTCTTTGGCTCCAGGCAAAATCTTTTCCAGAGTATCTAATAGACCTTCCTACTGTCTTGTTGGGAGGGTCACGTGGCCCTCTCTAGACCAACTATTGGCAGAGAAACCTGCTGACCACTGTTAGGCTTGCGAGAAGTAGCATCCGCTGTGAGGCACAGGGGGACCGGTGCTGGGAACATGACCAGTGGATCTGCCATAGAGGGAATAACATGTTTAAGTGTATGTGATGCTGCTGAGGGAATAATGAATGTCACAAAACATTCAGAAAAGAAGACAGATCACGTTTGCTTCCGTGTATTGAGGGTGCTGGCATTTCCTTCTGCATTGACTAGTGATTCTTTTGGATGTGCCTGAATTGATGAGAAAGAGACCTTCACCTGGAGGAAGTGTACTCTCTTACCATTATTGTTTCAGCAGCTTTCAGATTTTCCATTAACAGGTTCAGGCACTCTGGAATGATTTTGTTTTCTGGGTGAGTAGTTTGGGGCATGTGCTGTTTCCAGGGCGCAGGAGGAAAGAACAGGTACCTGCTTCTCCAGACACAAAATAGAAAAATGACACCCACACTTAAAGTAACAACCAAGCCGATTTAAAAAATGCACAGCCTATGTATCAGGAAGTTTTAGATTGGAGGATACAGAAATGTAGTGAGGCAGGTCTTCCCTCTGGGAATCCCCATTCACTGCAGCTGTTTTGCATGAAAGTTGTGTTCATTAATTTTGGTGAAGTTATACAGTCACCCAAATGATACCTGGAGTTCCTGATTCACACCCCAGGAAACAGGGGAAGCAGGAACCCGGGCCAAGTGGAGGGTGAGTCAGCCCTTGCGTAATACGTGGAGACCTGCTGAGACATGAGGGGAGCCAGGAGTTACGACCAGGTGTGTGGGGGCAAATAGCGCGTCACCAACCATTTCACCTTTCCCAGAATCGAAATACTGCTTGCTGTTAAGAGGTTATTGCCCAAGAGTATTTCTAGGGACAACCCCAGGAGTTGCTAGTGTTATGTATGATCCTCAGTAAAATGTGTGGGCCTTGGCCATACCCCTTATCAGGCACAAAAGTGCAATTTCCTTGGCAAGATTTCTTTCAAAGGCATTGACAAACTTTTCCTACAACAATGGGCCTTGCTGCCTTCCCCTGCCCGCTACAAAGCTGACAGAGAAGGAAATATAAAGTGAAATCCCTAAAAACATGAATTGTAACACATCATTAGAACTGGAGCTCTTGAGTGAGATGGTGTCTGAATGATTGCTTTGCCCCTTTTATTTAAGATTTATTATTTTTTTTAAAGATTTATCTATCTATGCATACAAGAGCTGGGGCACAGGCCAGAGATGAAGGGGGTGAGAGGATTCACCAGAGACAGAGTGGGGAACAGAACAGGCAGACTGACTGAAACACACTGAGGGGAGCAGCGGGCGAGACAGGAGAGGTCTGCTGCACCATGTGGGTCTCTCTCTGGCCAGCCAGGGATCAAACCCATGCTGCAGAGGTTGTGGATTGCCTCATAGTGTGTTGCTCAAACCCTTGCACCATCAGGGAAGCCCAAGATTTATTTTATTTATGCATACAAGAACTGGGGTGTAGGCCAGAGTTACGGAGGTAGGATGGGCTGAGAGGATTCGCCAGAGACAGTGGGGAGCAGAACAGGCAGATCTTCTGAAATACACTGCTGAGGGGAGCAGCCGGGTAAGACAGCAGAGGTCTGCTATGCCATGTGGGTTAGCTCCCTGGCTGGGGATCTAACTCATACTGCAGACAGCTTCATACTGCTGAGACTTAGCTAGTTGTGCCACCAGGGAGGCCCTGCTTTGCCTTTTTACTAAGTCCTTGAAACTGCTGTGACCATAAGTGTGAGGGGACTGAGAGACTGGGTGCAAGGAGGGCAAATCCTGGGGCTGTTGTAGAAGAGACCTGGCTGTAGCCTTAACTCCCTCTTTTCTCTTGACTAGGAAGCTCCATAGGCCTGTGAGTGTGTGTGTGGGGGCTGTGTCATATTATCATCATGACAACAGACAACAGCTTCTCTCATGATGCTCTTCACCCACACGTGGATCACACCAAGGAGGCATTCCTGAGAACACTGCCATAGAGACTGTCAGGTTACTGCTGAACAGTGATTGTGGTTGTGTCTGGGAATGAGTTTAGTTACCTCTTTGGAGATCCAGCTTCAGAGATTGGGCTTCTGGTTCAAGAGTCCTTTGCTCCAGGATAAGAACCCTGGGGTTTGTTGGTAGCTGTGGCCTCTCCCTGGAAGGGGAGTGACCTCCAGCCTTTATTCCAGAAAGAGAGTTAATCTGGGCACCATGATAATAGATCTTCCCCCTCCACCTTCAGGAAGGTTACCTCACAGGATCAGTGCTACCACTGAGAGCTGGTCCTTTGCTAGCCGCTCTCCCTCCCGAGTGCCCAGCCTTGATCTGTGTGCCTTGGGGGAGGTGGAGGCAGCTGGGAGGTTTGGCCCCTGATTTGCAGTCAGTGGACCCCAAGGCTAGGGATAGAAAGGTCAAGCAAGCTGGGTGTGGGGATTGCCTCTGCTCCTTGGTGGCTCTGGTGTGAAGAGAGGAGGATTTTGAATATTTTCTAGTGTTCCCATCTCCCCCCTGCCACCTGCCCACAGAGCATCTTTGAAAAAGTAACCTTCCTGGGCCTCCCCAGTGGCGCAGTGGGTTGAGCGCTGCGCAGTGAAGCTGTCCACAGCCTCAGCAGTGCAGGATCCTGGCCGGCCAGTAAGAATCCCACATGGTGAGGGAGACCTCTCCTGTCACACCCGCTGCTCCCCTCAGCAGTGTATTTCTGTCATCTGCCTGTTCTGCTCCCCATTCTGTTTCTGGTGAATCCTCTCACCCTCCTGCGCCTCTAGCCTGTACCCAAGCTCTTGTATAAAAATAAATAAATCTTTAAAAAAAAAAAAAAGAAAAAGTAGCCTTCCTGGAATAGGGAATAATGTTACATTTGCAAATAAAAGCATTTAGGGGTAGTGTCCCTTTCATAGTTAGGGCCAAAACAAAAGGAGTTTGAAAAGAAACAAGTGTAGGGCATCTTGTAATGCAAGCATCTCTGGAACACACAGGGGGTGTAGGGCCACAACCTCAGAATGACTGCTGGGCTCCCCTTCCCCCGAGACAACACTCCCTATCCCAGGCTGTGCCTTCTGTGAAATTCTGACTCTTCTTGTTTCTATAAAAAAATACACTGGCTTAGGCATGATTCTTTAATATTAGGGAGTTTAGAGCCCCAAATTAAAATGTATAAAAAAGTTTAAAGTGTTACAAACTTATCAGATAAATAGATAAGCTAAACAAATTCTAAGTTAAAAAGGGAGTCATGAATATAGGGATGTGGACACTGTCTCTTTCAACCTGACAGGGCCAATGCTTAGCTGTTTTCAGTGGCTCCTGTATTCCTGTATTCTCTGTTTAAATATTGTACAATTTTGCTACTCATTAATTTCTGATAAGCCTGACAGTCTGGAGTTTATCTGCTCTGCTGATTTCATGGTTCTTAGAAAGTTTATTTTTTTGCCGGGGGTGGGAGTGGGGGGCGGCTCCCAAGTGGCATAGGGGTTAAATCTCAGTGCTATCACACTCACCACTGGCCTGTGTTCCATCCTGGCCAGGGAGCTAATCCATAGACCTTTCCTGTTTCACCCTATGTTCCCCTTAGCATTGTATTTCAGAAGATCCACCTTTTCTGCTCCCCATTTTGTCTCTGATGAATCCTCTCACCCCGCACGTATGGACTATACCCCAGTTATTCTATGCACAAATAAGTAAATCTTAAAAAATACCCAAACAAACAAATTACAGGGCCTCCCTTGTGGCCTAAGGGTTAGTCTCGGTACTAGCTATCAAGCTGTCTCCAGCAACTGTGGTATGAGTTCTATCCCCAGCCAAGGGCCATGGAGGTGACCCACATGGTGCAGCAGACCTTTCCTGTCTGGCCCGCTGCTCCCTCAGTAAATCTGCCTGTTATGCTCCCTTTTCTGTCTCTGGTGACTCCTCTCACTCTCTCCCCCTTCCCTGCACCTCTGGCCTGCACCCCAGTTCTATGCAAAACAAAACAAAAAACAAAACAAACTTTGATTGTTTCTATTCCTGTATCATGAAGGCCCTGGAAAGACAGTCTCAACAGGCTTCTCCTTTCTAGTTCTGACTTTTAAGGAGAAGGACATGATATACTTTGTCTTTTCCAGGTGGGGCCTGTGGTGATAGATGGCTGACAGTAGGTAGGGCACAGCCATGTACTCAAATAACTGATGGGACGTGAGCCATATGGCCCTCGGCTGACTCCAGCTAGCGTGGGTTATCTCCCCTTTCCGCGCTACTTTGCAGCTCTTTG
Organism: Talpa europaea; assembly: GCF_964194135.1. Lineage (NCBI taxonomy): Eukaryota > Metazoa > Chordata > Mammalia > Eulipotyphla > Talpidae > Talpa > Talpa europaea. The sequence goes on from NC_140070.1 coordinate 85,370,189, forward strand.
CCAGCAACACAGAGTGACCTCGTAGTATGTATTGGTTATGCCCACAGACCAGCACATTTGGGGTCTGAAGTGAGCATGGGCTGGTACAAAGATGCTGCACTTACCCCACTGGATGGCATGGGGTTCATCTCTGTGCATACATCGCAGAGCTAGAACCTCAGGACATGGCATGGGCAGGCTGGTGAAGAATGTACACGTACGTAACATTCAACACACTCGTATCCGTGTTAATAGGCAGGATCCTATGTCAGTGGTGCTTTTGTAGGCCTGAATCCAAATCCACAAGGTCATTCTTTGTAGCATGCCTTTGAAATGATACCTGACAATTTTCTGAACCTTTTTTTGTTTGTGAAAAGGGGTATCAGGCTCAATTATCTCAGTGGGTGGTTGTGAAAATGAAATGAGAGACTGCGTATAGACTGGTAAGAGTTAATAATTGCTGCTTCTGTGACATAATATGTAATGTTACTTCTTGATCTTGTATTTTAATAATTTATCCCTAGGTCTTTTTTTTTTTAATTTTTTTTTTTAATAGAGGCATGTTTTATTTATTTATTTGTTTGTTTGTTTGTTTGTTTATACATGCACTGGGTACAGTCAGAAGCGCGGGAGGGTGAGAGAATTCACCAGAGCGGGAGGCAGAGCAGGCAGAAGGACCGAAGTACACTGCTGAGGGGAGCAGCGGGCGGCAGGAGAGGTCTGCGCGCCATGTGGGACCCTCCTCCGGTGGCCGGGGAGCAGCCGGGGATTGAACCAGCGCCGCAGAGGCCGTGGGCAGCTTCGCAACCCAGCACTCAACCGCTGCGCCACCGGGGAGGCCCTATCCCTAGGTCTTTAAGTCACAAGTGGTTCTTTTCCTACAAGTGTAACAAGTGCAATTTGGCAATGGGTTTCTGAAGATTCGAACAGGTTTTATAATCACCCAGTTCTGTTAAAAATAGCTCAATTTCTCACTTATCTATTTGCCCAACAGCGTGCCATGTAAAAAGTGCGTGGTGGTTGGTAATGGAGGAATTTTGAAGAATAAGACATTAGGGGAAAAAATTGACTCCTACGATGTAATAATAAGGTAAATATATTTGCTATTTGCTGACCTACAACTGTTTCAAAACAAAATGGTTTCCTTAGAGCTGTGCTTTAAACAAAAGGGGAATTGTTTTCATGTTTATATACATTACACAATCTCATCTTTCAGTTGTTGGTTAAAGGTGGCCCGATTTCATGTCATTCATTTAGCAAATACTTATATGGACCCCTTAATATGCCAGAAATGGTTATAAATACATTTGGTTGGTAGCAATGAAAAATATCCTTGCTCCCTCTGAATTAAAAAAAAATGTGATGATGATTAATTACTTTAGATGGTTGGGCTCTGAGGAGGAGGCATCTACGCTGGACCCAAGTTACCATGGAGGTGTAGCCCCGGGAAGGTTGAGCAATGCAGGAAGTGAGAATGTTTGTTGCAGCTTCTCAGGAGGATGTGAGCCTGGCTGTGGGAGTTGCAGTGAGAAAACTAGTGTGGATGGAGGGCAGCAGGCTATGCCAGGCTCTCTAAGCTTAGACTCTAGGATTTTAAGGAATTTTTGGAAGATTTTTAAGCAAAAGTGTAATGCAATCTGGTTGTCTTTAACATAGTATGGCTGTATCTTGAGCAATGGCAGGTGAGAGACTAATGAGGTCAGGTATGTTGCTGTGACAGGCAGAGATGGTGGTGGCTTAGAACAGGATAGTCATGGGAAAGGAGGTACGTGGATATAGACTGAGACATGTTTTAGAGGTAGAGTTATCAGAATTTGTTGCTGTATTTATTAGATATGGTTTTAGTTGAGGGTGGCTGGAATAGCGGTACCATTTATTGCATTGGGGAAATTACAGTGGCAGTAGGCTTCAAGGAGAGTCACTATTTCTCTGTAGACAGGCTAGCTTTAAGATGCTTATTAGATTTGCCTGGTTAAATCAAGAAGGGAGGTAGATAAATATGATGAACTCTTGATGGTCAACAGTGTAGAAGCTGTATTTAAACCATAAACTGGCTAAAGATAACCCAGGGAGAGAAGAGTAAGAAGAGGTCCCTGGACTGAGCATTGGAACACTCAATACTTTAGAAGCAAAGACAAAGGAATAAAAGAGATGGAGAGGATCCTTCAGTAAGGCAGGAAGAAAGTCAGGAGAAAGGTGAGCACAGACACCAAGAGAGCACTGTGCTTTCAAACAGAGGGAAGGATTGAACAGGTCACATGCAGGTGACAGGTCATGCAAGATAAGGACAGAGGTGGTCATTGGATTGGAAGCCTGAAACTGGGCACTCATGACAAAAGCAGGTTTGGAGACGGGAAGTGAGGGCAGTCGTGCGATTGAAGTGGGTTGAGGAGAGAATGCAAATGAGAACAGAGAGATACCAGCATGGGCACTCTTAGGAGAAATTTGTGGAGTTGAGAAATCACATCATAGGTGGAGATGGTTATGGACTCAAAGAAGAATCTTCTGTTTTGTAATATGCAAGAGCATATTAATAAACTGTTGGAAATGAGTAGACAAAATGGTTGGTTTGGTAAAGAGGGGCTGGAGTTTGGTGCAGAGTATGGTTGATCCTCTGTAATGGAAATGAAAATCAGGGTTGTGGTTACAGTTTCCCAGTGTCCCGCACATATAGTTACGGGAAAATGGGGCCATCTCTGTTTCTATTTGTTTGTTGAAATGTTGGGGTGAGGTCCTCCTCTGTAGGTGGGTGTGCTTTGAGAGTGTCTGTGCATAGTCTTTTGAGAGGGAAAGCTTTTACAGTGGGGGCAATACTTCAGGGTCACCCAGCAGTGTTTGCAGGATTTGCTGGGGTACAATTTTACAAACATTTCCACAGAGCAAGGCGATCTTATTTTCTGTTTATCCCTTTTATTTTATTTTTTTAAAGATTTATTTATTTATTTATACAAGCACTGGGTACAGTCAGAAGCGTGGGAGGGTGAGAGAATTCACCAGAGCCAGAGCGGGGAGCAGAGCAGGCAGAAGGACCGAAGTACACTGCTGAGGGGAGCAGCGGGCGGCAGGGGAGGTCTGCGTGCCATGTGGGATCCTCCTCCGGTGGCCGGGGAGCAGCTGGGGATCGAACCGGCGCTGCAGAGGCTGCGGGCAGCTTCACAACCCAGCGCTCAACCGTTGCGCCACCGGGGAGGCCCCAGTTTATCCCTTTTAAAGCTGTGAAAATTTACCCACATAAGTTTTGAAGCACTCACAAATTTCATTTTTTAAAATCTGATCACCTAGAACCACAGCAAGTCCTTGTGGGAAAATATCACAGCACATTATGAAAGTCACTTCAAGTGTTACTAAGACTGTTTTATGTTACATAGTCAGTGGCAAAGGTGAAACAGTGTTTATGCTCCTAGGGGACACGGTTGTGGAAACAAAGCATTCCTTTTAGTAGCATGCCTTCATTACATGCATAAATACTGCATGTCTAACCTTGGCATTGGGCATACACAACCCAACAGTGGATCCTTTGTGGTTTTTAGTTCACTCTAGCAATAGACATTCACTTAATTGCGCTTGGCTATAATACAGCAATTTTTATTAGTAGTTTATTTCAGATTGCAGCAATTTTTTTAAAAAAAGATTGATTTATTTATGCATGCAGGAGGGTGAGAAGATTCACCAGAGACAGACCGGGGAACAGAACAGGCAGACTGACTGAAATACACTGCTGAGGGCAGCAGCAGGCAGCCAGGAGAGGTCTGCTGCTCCATGTGGGTTGGGTTGCTCCCTGGCCGGCCGGGGATCCAACTCAGAGGCTGCGGATTACTTGATAGCGCAGTGCTTAACCCCTTGCGCCACCAGGGAGGCCCAGATTGCAGCAATTTTGATGGGACTTCACTTTAAATGTGATTACTCTCGCCTGTCAGTCACTTAGACACAGGGCCATGTCCTACATATGACTCTGTAACCCTGGGCAAGTAACTTTATCTCTGGAACCTCAGGGCCCTTATCTGTACATCTAAGAGGTTTTGTCTGGTTATTGGTGTCTTAGCTCTAGTGTACTGTGGTTCTGTGTTCCCATTTGTTTTATTTAGTCTTCAGTTTCCCTGGAGGTAATACTGAATTATCAGTGGCCCCACTATTTTCAAATAAAAGGAATACTTCTGCCTTGCATCAAGCAGCTGCCACAAGAAAGGGAATTATCTCCTTGGCTGTTAGCGTGAAACACGACAGCTTGTGGCTCCTGAGCACTGACTATAGGGCTGATGATGCTGGTCCAATTCTGAAGCGTCTGAGAACTGGGATGGAGAAGGCTCAGACTGCACTTGTCTACAAATCTTGTGTTTTACCACCCACAGGATGAATAATGGTCCTGTTTTAGGACACGAAGAGGATGTTGGGAGAAGGACAACCTTCCGACTTTTTTATCCAGAATCTGTTTTTTCAGATTTCAGTCACAACGATCCTAATACTACAGTGATTCTCACTGCTTTTAAGCCACTTGATTTAAAGTGGCTGTGGGAATTGTTGACAGGTGGCAAAATAGTAAGTTGGCAAAATCAATCTACCTTAATACTTTTTTTCCTTAAAAAAAGATAAACAATGTTGTGTTTTCTATATTCTTATTTTACTGCAGAACATTAATGGTTTTTGGAAGAAGCCGGCCTTAAACCTGATCTATAAACCCTATCAAATCAGAATACTAGATCCTTTCATTATCAGAATGGCAGCTTATGAACTGCTTCATTTCCCAAAAGTGTTTCCCAAAAATCAGGTATGTACTTTTGTTCATTTTCACATGAAAGACGGCTGGGGTGGGTTGGCACGTCCTGGGGCTCCCAGACTGCCTGAGGACTCTGCCTTGTGAGGTGGCCTCTGAGGGCCAAGTCTGAGTGAGTGAAATAAGATATCTGTGGATACTGTTTCTCAGGTTGCAAAACCAAACCAAAAAAACCAAACCAAAAACAACAACAGCCTTTCCAAGGGCACTTCTGGGGTGCCTTTCAGCATGCCTCGTGGCTCAGCTGCCACGGTCTTATCCTCAGTGCTCTGAGGTGAGGTGTGCTTGATCAGGGAGAGGACAGCTAATGGGCAGGCTCCTGGACTCAAGGGAGCAGGACTGGCCTCAGGACATGTGTGTGATCTTTCAGGATCCAAAGAACTGATGCACTCTGTGATAACAGTATCACAGGAATGCCAGAGGAAAAGGTGAGAAAGGACGATAAGGTAGTCCAGAAATATTTCTGCAGTCATGGAGAGACTTTGGCAGTGACTTATCAAGAAATGGTAATTTTAGCAATGTTGAGATTTCTGGAAACTCCAAATTCTTTGATTAAAACCCACTGACTTTGACTTACAGCGTGTTTGTCCAGGAGGCAACTCTTGACCCATCATGTCTGATGTGTCTCCCCTTTGAAGCTTGAGTACTGTAGAACATAACTCAATGGAAATGAGGTTTTCCATATTTGCAAAGTAGCGGAAATGCAAAGAATTAAACATACACCATGTGTCTTTTTTTGGCATGATAAAAATTATAAGAAATTCTAAAGTATTGCATGCTTCAGATCAAGCAATTGACAAAGGGAAAAGAGAAAAAGAAATCCTACTCCTGTAGCATGCCTCCCATTTTTGCTTTTTATCTCCTAGACTATTTTCTAGGCATTTACAAACATGCACATATAGGCTTTTCACTGTTCAGTAGAATTTTGACTATATGATCGTTCTATTTGTTGCCCTTTAATTAACTCTTTCCCTAATTATGACCTTTTAGGTTTGTATCAGCTTGTCTTGTTTCAAGGGCTCCCCCTTTTTTCCCTTCCCCCCTGCCCCTGCACAAATGTAGCAATGCACAGGGGTGTTTTTACACACTTGTGTGATTTCTACAGGACAGACTCCTGGGAGTGCAATTTCCAAATCAGAGCATAAATACTTTATTTTTAAAGATTTATTTATTTACATCAACTAGAACCGAGGTATAGGCCAGAGGTATAGGGAGTAAGAGGATTCACCAGAGACAGAGTGGGGAACAGAACAGGCAGGCCGACTGAAATACACTGCTGAGGAGACCAGTGGGCAAGTCAGGAGAGGTCTACTGTGTCATGTGGGTATCTCCCTGGCCGGGGATCGAACTCGTGCTGCAGAGGGTGCAGATAGCTTCATAGGTTGCATCTTAACCCCTTGTACCACCAGGGAGGCCCAGAGCATAACTATTTTAAATGTTAACTCGACTTCTTAGTAATTTTGAGGGGAAAGGACAACTTCTTAAATGTATGTTTTGTGATTTTTCATCCCTTATTTTCTTAGCTGAGACATGATCAGATTTATCCCTTGCTTTTTGTTTTAGCTGTAGCATCTCTAAATCCAAACACACAGAAACACCCTGATCATCCTTAGAGATGATGCTAGAACATGTAACTAGATAAAAGCTCTGGCAGGACATGGTAGCTGAGAGGATACTACTATATTTCAAAGGAGAGGTCAGCCATGTTTGTTCAGAGAATAATCACAAATCATAAACCCTGGTTCTGGAAATAGGTCATATTGGTGATATGGGCAGAAAGGAAGAGAAGGAAAGCCTACTTGAATTGGGTTAGAGATATCATGGGAAATGAGCAAGTAGAGACAAATCTTTAATAATTTTGTCTTGAGAAAAAAAAAAAAAAAAAAAAAAAAAAAGAGTTCCGAGAAGTGGAGTAAGAATTGGAAGAGGCCATAAGATAAGAAAGTTAATTTTTAAAGGATAAGATGCTATGTTTGTGTGCTGGAGGGATGGCTCAAAAGAGGAAAACATTGATGAAGGGAGAAGGTGGATAACGGTAGAAGCAAAGTGACTGAGAAGTTAGAGGGGATAAAAAACAGTAGACTAGAGGAGATTGGCCACAGGTAGAACAGGGACATCTCGCTGAAAATATGGGTCAAGATGATTGATTTGAGTTGGAGGATGATATAGCTCATCTGCATGCTTCTGGTTTCTCTGAAAAATTATTGTCAATTCAAAGTAGCAAAGAGGAGAGGGCTATTGGAGGGTAGAACGTTGTTAACCTGAAGAGTAGGAATGGAAGCTTACTTAGGGAAATATAATTGGATTGGTAGATATACCGGATGTCCTCTTGAGACGTCAATCATAAATATAATGCGTGACCAGGCAAGTATATTGTTTCTTCTTGCCCTGTTCTGTTGCTGGGGTGTGGGCTTAACCAGGAATAAGTCTGTTAATAGAGGTTTTATGAGTGAAGAGTGCAGAAGGTTTATGTAAGAGAATAATTATAACCTTGATGAGTGAGTGTTCTAAGTTGTGAAGACAGGACTTAGAGGATGTGAAACGGGACAGTGATGGGAAAAATGTGACCGAATCAATGAGATTGGATGACTCCTGGATTGTTAACTACTAACTTCACTCTCCATCAGATGGTTAGGGCTTGAGGTGGGGTCACAGTTGTACTAGGGGTAAAGAAAAGCTCCTGCAAAAGGTTGTTAGCCTTTCAGACAAGCCTGCTTCCTGAAATTTAATTATGCTTTAAAAAATTTTTTCCTCAAAAATCATAATTAATCCTATGCAATCTCTATGGAGTCTGCAAGAAACATTTCTAAAGGAAATATCCTTAAATTGTTTGGTTTAAGATATATTTTGTTTTTGTTTTATTTTGCTAAGTCCTGCCTGTCTAACATCTATTACAGTATTTTTCAGGATATATGTAAATATAAAAGGGATGGCTGGATTTGATTTTGATGTTATTTTTAAATTAATAATGATCGAAATTGAGATTGTAGCTAAAATGTGTCTACATCTGAAATTTTTATTTTTTAGTCTGCAACTATTACAATTTGTCATTGAAACTCCTTTCCCTAGAGCTAAATTTATAATTAGAATTTTAAGAAATATTTTAAGGCTAACTTATGTGATGCTTCTATCCATTTGTAAATTAAGCTGTTTTATGTTTCATACACAGGTGCAAAATCCTCAGGCTTCACTTTTTTCACAAGGAGTCTAACTCAGCATGCCTTTTTCTTTGTTTTTTAATATCCTTGTTTTATCACAATATAGGATTTTTTTCCCTTAGGTGTTTTGACAAATTTCCCCACACCTAAGCACACACAGTCCACCATGCTCTCCTTCCTTTCCCTCCCGCCCCCAATCTATGATCACCTTTCAAAGTTGGTCTTAAAGTTTGTCTTTGCCGGATTCTTTTCTATTTTCTCTGTATGCCACATATAAGTGAAACCATCAGTATTTCTTTCTCCTCTGGCTCACTTCATTAAGAATAATTCTGTCCGCTTCTATCCATGTTGCCACAAATGGCATGAGTTTATCTTTTTTTGATTGCCGAGTAGTATTCCATGGTGTATACATTTCACAGCTTCTTGATCTACTCATCTGTTCTGGGTCATTTAGGTTGTTTTCATTTCTTGGCTATTGTAAATAGTGCTGCTATACCCATAGACGTGCAGGTTTCCTTTCAAATTAGTGTTTCTGTGTTCTTTGGATAGATACCTGGGAGTTGGAATTACTGGGTTATATGACAAATCCATTTTTAAGAGCAAGGCAGCAGTATCCTTTTCCTTGAGCCTTACAATATTCCTTCATTTGATAATTGTCCTCTGGGCTAATACTACAGTTGTTTTATTTAAAGATTAAGATTTCAATCACACCTTATATTCTTTTCAGTTAGGGTATTATCTGCTGTCCCTTTTAAAATAAGATTTAGCCAATCAAATATGTCTTGTAAACAATTATCTAGTTTGGATTCTTTAATTTTCATTTACTCTCCCAGAAACCCAAACACCCGACGACAGGAATTATTGCCATCACACTGGCATTTCACATATGTCATGAAGTTCACCTTGCTGGTTTTAGATACAACTTTTCTGACCTCCAGAGTCCACTGCACTACTATGGAAATGCCACCATGTCTTTGATGAACAAGGTAACAGAAATACATTTTTGTATAATCTTTGATGGAAAGCCTGTATTTCTTCTCACCCTGTCATTTTACGGAGGGAACAGGTCCTAAAAGGTTGTGGGCTTGACAGGGTTTCCAGACCTACTAAAGTACTGAAACTAGGACTCAAGTCCAGAGTTTTTACGTAGCAGCAATTCCCAATTTGTGGGAATAAGTATTAGTTATTGTCAAGTATCATCGAACCCGTATTATACTAAGCCTTATCTTAGATATTGCATCTTTCGTTATTAAAATATAGACATCCTGCCGTTTGAAATAAGACAAATTCACTTAAAAGCACAGTAAATGCTCATAGTAAATATTTTGTTGTATTTTTTTCAGTTATGTAGATGATAAAGTCTGTAACATTTTAGCCCCAGGAAAGAATTTTCACGCTCATCTTGCATAGAGAGTATTGGTGGTAGATTTGTTCCTTAAAGATTTTTAAATGACTAGATGGGAAGGATTAGTCTATTTTCCTAATTCACAGACTAGTGGAGCATCAAGATGATAGGATTAAATGTTACCTGTTTTGTTAGTGAAATATAAGATCAGTCCAGTTAAGGCATCATCCCCAAATACTATATATAAGCTGAAGTGAGTTTAATCTGGAAATCAATTTTTTTACATTTTAAGACACTTTGTTTTATTGAACTTCAACATATACTGTAAAATGCACTCTTGAGTGTATGGCTCAATAAATTTGTACATTCATATTATTTATGTAGATATAAAACATTTCTGTCACCCCAGAAAGCTGCCTCATGCCTAACACTAATGTCCCGTTTTCTTAAGTAACCTGTTACTGGGTTATTCAAAAGCTTTTAAGATTCAGTATATTCCATTTAATGTTAAGATCTTTATCCCAGTCTTAAATTTCTTTTTCTTTTTCTTCTTTAGAATGCATATCACAATGTGACTGCAGAGCAGCTATTTTTGAAGGACATTATAGAAAAAAACTTTGTAATCAACTTGACTCAAGACTGACGCTACAGACTCAGAAGAGGATGCTAATGCTAACAGTATTAGTTTTATTTTTATACTGCAATTTTTAGTTTAAAATGTTGGCTGCACTCATCAGAAAATTATGTATATTGTTTGCTGTTACCTGGTGATTCATAATCACCGGCTTAATTTGTGTGAATATATTTAATTTATGGAAACCAAGATATATTTAGATATATTTAGTTAAAATGTCAGGAAATGTTTTGTTTGCAGGTTTTTTTTTTAAAAAAGCTCGTTTTCTGAGATGTTTTAAATGTCTTTTATAGTAAACAAATTTAGTTTAGCACAACGAATTGTGAGTATAACATGACATTTTGAAGCATTTCTGACTACTGTAAATTGGTGAGGAACTGGCAGGTGCTTGGGCCTTGATGTGGTGAACTGAAATGACTTCAGGCCTATATCTGCATGATTGTTTAGTAGTTCCTTTCTGTTGTCTCTGAAGAAACTGAATCTTAAACCAGTTCTGAATACACAGGAGGGTTATGGAAACTGGCTTTCCCCCCTCCCCTGCAATTAAGTTACCATGATAATGATGAATAATTTGGTTATTCACTCAAAATAGTATCTTTACCAAAGAATGTAATTACTAAAGTTGTGACTATTTTAAGGAAATAAAGTTTAACTTTATACAAAGATGTTCAGCTAGGCAAGCTCAAAGGGAAAAATTCTTAAACATTTCTTGCCTGGTTTAATTTATTCACTAAATTAGGAAAGATGAAGATGATACAGTAAGTAAATCCTTAAGAAGAGTCAAGCTGTTTTTGGATTTAAATTGTATTTTCATGAAAAACTGAATTGTCCACATGATTAAATCTCAACTTCAAATGGAAAACTTACCTACGTGGGTGCACCAGAAAAGAATCCTGTGGGCTGCAGATAAGCCAGAGTGAGTCCTGCAAATGTGGTGAGCTCATCTTTTTTCCTATTTTAATGAATGTGACCAAGTTAACTGGTGGAGGGGTGCAAAGATAAAGGAAGAGCAGTAGAAGTCATTAGGTGGAATTAAAATCTGTTCAAAGAGGTATGAATTGAAAGCTGATCTTTCAAACAATTATCACTGTGCAATACTTAATGGTGTTACTGAACCCTCTGTAAAGAGGTTTGTACGGCGTAAAATATTAGATCAGGTTCAGAAACAGGAATCAATGAAATAATTAAAAGCTGACTAAAAGGGAGAAAACTAAGGTAAGTTAGCCAGATTAATTATGGATCATGTTAATATCTGCATATGGCCACATGTGGACTCCAGTCTAGTACCTGCCTTTTCCACCTTGGTTTCCTTTGATTCTTCTAAACTTGAGGTACAAAAGGCAAGTGGACTCTACATACAGAGTTCTCATACCACACAGCTCTATGATGTTCAGCTGAGGGAAAGTAACTTGGGCTTAAGAATGACACTGGCCATAGAACAAGTCCAAAATAAATGGTGGCATTTTCAGATGTTACTGGTCATGATATCTCAGTGTTAACACTGAATCTGGCATTTTCTGTAATAGGAGAAAAGCGTACCAACCTCAGAGCAATACATATATACAATTTATTAAAAACACACAAACACATTAAAATCTCACTATTTATACAATCTAAATTCTAGCAACATATACAAATACTGAGTGACTACAGTACATGCCGAGGTAAGAAAAGTACATTCTGGGAGATTATCACTGACACTCAAGCCATTTTTATTTCCAATATGCATTTCATACATGTTTTTTCCTACCTTTCCCAGCACCCCCTACCCTCCCTCCCCACCACCAAAAAAAAAAAAAAAAAAAAAAAGATGAAAAAACTAGTCACAAGTTGGATTAAATAAGAGTTGGTGCCACAGTTAACCTAAAAAGTGTATTAAATAGCACGCAACTCTTATTTAGGTTTTGCAGTTTAGGGACTTCAAGTTCAAACTGAGAAGCAGGGACAAGGTAATTTTGTTTCAGGTAGAGCTTCACGTTTCTTATGGTGGTTTCAAAAGCTCTCTGTCTATCCCACCTACTCAGTTCTAATTTTATCATCTGACATGGTGTTTCTGTATTGCTCTTGCTCTCCAGGTAACAATGTGGAGCCAAGGCAGAGAAGTTCAACCATTATCACTTTCCATAGAATTATGTCACGTTTAGATGAGCTCATTTCCTGCTCCCCCTGGGGGGAGGAAGGGCAAGTATATGCATAATGTCAACTTCAATTACTGTATATAAAAAATTTTCTACTCGAACCATTTCATCAGTGAATAAACCCATTGTTCAATGCAAAGTGCAAATAGTGAAACATGAACTTAAATAACTGGACTAGATCCTGCACATACAATAGGATCTATTTACTTATAGCTTTTAATAAAATATAAATCAGCATTCACAATAACTGTGCTGGTTTCCTAAGATCAAGTAACAGCGAAGTTAGTGTAATTTTATGAAACCTATAATGGCCACATTTGCTACACCACTGTCTGATTCTACTTTTATAATTGTATTGGAAAAAAAATCCAATAAAACACAGTGACTTAATTCTTGAAACACCTAAAAGACTTAAAATTCAGAATTTTTTATGGTTACTTTCACAGTTGTTACTTGATTGTCTCCAAAGCTATATATATATACATGACATAAAAAGTAGAAAAACAACAAAAACACCAATTCTTCATTACTATGAAAACAAAAACTCAAAAGTACAAAACCAGAATCACCCTTTGTATCAGGCTCAGCTCTTCATTTGGAAAGTAAGATATATAAAAGTAGTAAAAACTTGTGTAAAAATCATTGGTAGTTTAACAGCAGAGTGGCAATTATGAATCAAGTCTTAAAGTATGATTATTTAAAGAAAACATTTGCCTCAAAGTTCCATGGGAAAAACAATCAGGTGCACACAATTACATAAAAATAGCAAGCATCTTTGGAAAAATGAAATAGTTACTGGAAACATTTCTCTTAAAGCTTCAAACAGGCATGATTTGAAGAAAAGTATATTCTCTGTACTAAACATGAATAAAAAAATAAAGCAATTGGTTTACTCTCTTCCCACCTGAAAGGGGATGACTGCATTAATACATGTGCTTTACACATTCATATGTTTTAAAAAGTTCAATATCTGTGCTTTTTGTTTCAAATATTTTGAAACAAAATATGTTCTGGTGTGGACAAGAAAAAGTAAATGAAAATAAATCCAACAATCACACAACTAGAAAGCAGAAATCAATAGTTCTGTTTTTGATCACTGATATTCTCGGAAGCAAGCAAAATGACCACTGTCCATTGTTATTCCATTTAGTGACTTGACATAATTTGGAGGCAGGGCAAAAGAAATGACTAGACCTTCGTGAGAAAATACATCTCAATATTAAATCTAAGTCTGTAGACTAAGATTTACAGAAGAGGGAATGTCAAATTTATATATTTTAATCATGTCACCTTGACAATCTAAAAGGTGGTTTTAATACTACATGAAGAAATTGAAGATGACTTCTGGACAAGTGACAAAGAAGTTGCCCAGAGGTATAAAAAATAAGACCTGAATATTCACTTGCTAGGATGCAATCACATCTGTTCCCTAGATTTGAGATATAGGGCTACTCACCAGACAGATGAGGGCACAATCATGCAGAGCTGAAGAATACATCTGGGTTTATATTATTATAGTTTACCATGAAAATTTTTAAAATTCTATTTAACAGTAAGATAGCTTGAGATTAAAAATCTTTAGTGAAAGAGGACAAATTCTGGTTACTTCTCGGCAGAATGATTTTGCCTTTCACTGTCATAAATGTAAGTATTTATGGGGTTCACTTAAAAGTCAAGTTTTAATCATTCTCCTAAGGAAATTCCCACTGCAAATACAGTTGGGTGCAAGGGACAAAATCGCCTTTATAACTTTAAATTGTAAAGTTGTTCCTGTTTCCACAGAGAAGTATACTTAGGATAGATTCATGAAGTTGATAAAGCAATCATTACCCACTGGGGGGAAAAAAAAGTCTTATAAACTTAACAGAGTTGGCCTCCAAGGACCCCAGGAGGAATAAGCAGGCATGAGACCAAGCCATGTACCATGAAGTGTTAAAAGCTCTTAAGGGTGTTGAAAGTGAAAAAAAAAAAAAAAAAAAAGTCACCCTGCTCATTACAAGTCAGTTTCCCAGCTACAGATTTTCCTAAGGAAAAGACAGACAACTGCATATGATTGCAGTCAAAACAATGATTCTATCAATTTTTTAAAAATCCAGAAAACAATACAGGAGTAAAAGAGGAGGAAATCATGATAGTACCTACCTTTCACAAAGAGTAAAATTTCAAGCCATTAGACATTTCTAGAACAGTACCATGCATTATTGCCAGTCAGGCTTACAGAGCCATCTCTTAAGTTCATTAATGTATCTGCAGCATTGGTAATAAATACGTTCAGTGATTAATTTCTTTGAAGTGCATAGTAGGAAGCCTTTTCTGTATTAAAAAGTGTCTTACAGTAGTAACAAACAGGATGTTCAAAATGTAATAGGCAAGCAGTAACTGCCACATAACACTTTTAAGAGCAAGATGGCAAGATTAGTAGTTTCCTGTACCTCGGGCATCACATTTCCTCCAACCACATCTGTGACAGATACATAATACATTCTATATATTACTACCACTAATACAAAAAAAACAAGGCCATGTGCTTTAAAATGATGCTTTGTAAAAAGCAGCATCACCCTCAAAGGATTTCTTTAAAAACATCACATTCACCATCCCTCCCTGCTCCTGATACCTCCTGTGTGCTCTGTGGCACCTGATACACCATTTCCTCTGGCGCACTTGGGCCCTGCTTCCCACCTTTTGGGGTATCATACTGGGCCTGGGCTGAGGAACAGCTGTCAGTCCTGGAAAGAAGAGTGTTGTATGTTCCCACTAAAGGGGGAGGCTGGTTTCCTGTACCTTTGAAAGTAGACGTTGAAGGCAGACCAACTGAAGCTGTGGGGTGTCCTGATATATCCATGACGATTGGGGTTGCATATTCTGGCCCAGTAATTGGGAGTGGTTCAGCATAGGCATGATAGACTTCTTGCACAGGAGAGTTGTAAGGATCGAGGTCAGCGTAGCCCACTTCTTTCCCTTCTTCTGGTTTAAAGGTAGATCTTGGATGGAGTGTGCCAACAATTCCTCCCACAAGTGGCTGTGCATATTCTATAGATACCACAAAACATGACAAAAAAGTTATCTCCCTTATACAGCAATCAATTAAGGGTGGCAGGTATAGGTTCACACTAAAAGCACTTCTTTATGGCACTTTTGCAGCTATCAACACAGACCTATGGATGTCCCTGAAAGAAACATCTTAAAAAATTAACACAGTACGTTAATATGCCAGAAAGCCTCCTTCATCTATTTTTGCATGAACAGTGTTCTTTACATGTATAGATAGTATTTTATAGGAAAAGAAATATTCCATGGTTGCTATAATATCAGTCTTGAAAAATGATTTGAGTTTTTCTTCCTTTTCCAATATTAGGAAATGTTTAAAATAAATATGTATTTGATTAATTTGATAAATACTGTAAGGCTTGCTATAGCTTCCCTACTCCTTTTAATACCCTGATAGCCCCAACAAAACCCAGGCAAACAGACAAAATGCCCAGAGTTTTCAGAAATTAATGCCCCAATTTTGAACAGAACATCTAAGACACACAAATAACTCTCAAGGTCATATTTTTATAAAGTCCTTCCAGGGCCTCCCCAGTGGCGCAGCGGGTTGAGCGCAGCGCTGTGAAGCTGTCCGCAGCCTCTGCAGTGCAGGTTTGATCCTGGCCAGCCAGCGAGAATCCCACATGGCATGGCAGACCTCTCCTGTCGTGCCCGCTGCTCCTCTCAGCAGTGTATTTCTGTCGTCTGCCTATTTTGCTCCCTGCTCTGTCTCTGGTGAGTCCTCTCACCCTTCCGCACCTCTGGCCTGTACCCCAGCTCTTATATAAATAAATCTTAAAAAAAAAATGACAACAACTAACATTTAAAAAAAAAAAGTCCTTCCAGAGGCCTTCCTGGTGGCATAGTGGTTAAGTCTCAGAGCTATCACTTTTACGGTCTGACTTCGATCCCTGGCCAGGGAGCTAACCCACATGGCGTAGCAGACCTCTCCTGTCTCGCCCACTGCTCCCCTCAGTAGTATATTTCAGTCAATCTGCCTGTTCTGCTCCCCACTCTCTGATGAATCCTCTCCCCCGCCCCTCCCCCACCCCACACCTCTGGCTTACACCCCAGCTCTTGTATGCATAAATAAATAAATCTTTGTGTGTTTCAGTGGGTCTGCCTGTTCTGTTCTCCACTCTGTCTCTGGTGGGGCCTCTCACCCTCCCGCACATCTGGTCTGTACCCTGGTTCTTGTATGCATGAATCAATAAATCTTAAGGAAAAAAAAAATATATATATATAAATAAAAAGTTCTATCTTTGGAACAACAGCTCATCTCTTACACATGAAAAAGGTAAAAGACACTGTAAATCCCAAAGCAGTTTACAGCAAGCACAGCAGCTTCTCCCTCTACCATGTGTCTGAAGGCTACCATGTCATTACCTGCAGAGTCTGTCTGCAGCACTGTGGTGACTTCTCTTGGGCTCAAGTGATTAACCTCACTACTGCTGTAGCGAACTGGAGTTTCCTCATGTTCCACAGATTTGGCAGGGAGAAACTGCTTCATTCCTTTCCACCAACCTTTATTGTGATTGTAAGCAAAAGAGATCACTGAATAAAAACCAATGTCTGAAATAACCATATGTTAAAACAGCATATTGAGGAACAAATTCTATTGCTTTCAAGTCATTTCTATAACAAGTACCTATACAAATTAGCCTTTATGCTTGAGTTTTTATTTATTTTTTCTTATTTGTATTTGCTACCCGTATTATGGTAAAATAAGAAAATGTGTCAGATTCACCATTAAATGTACAGCTCAGTGGTATTAAGGACATTCACATTGTTGTGCAACTATCACTGCTATGAATTCAGCAAAATAACAAGACAGAGTCAACACTCAATAATCAGTTGCATTTCTGTACACAATGAACAATCTTAAAGTTACAAAAAAAATCCATTTACAACAGCATTAAAAGAATAAGATGCTTAGGAATTAACCAATTAGATGAATGACTTGTATAACAAAAACGATAAAACATTGCTGAAAGTGCTTCAAGAAGATATAAACGAATGGAGCACCACATCCCATATTCATGGATTGGAGAGCTTAATAGTTTAGATGTCAGAACTACCCAACATGATCAACAGATGAAATGCAACCCCTTCAAAATCCCAGTGACATTGTTTGCATAAATAGAAAAAGCCATCCTAAAAGTCATGAGAAATTTCAGGGAACTCTGAATAGCAGAACAGTCTTGAGAAAAATAAAAAAACTGGAAAACACACACTTCTGATTTTAAACCTTATTACAAAGTTAGTCATCGAAATTGTGGTATTGTCATGACAACCAACATATATAACTAGTGAAACAATAAAAAAACCCAGAAATAAAGCCTTACAAATACAGACAAAAGGCTTTTGACAAGGCTGCCAAGATCATTGGGAAATGTATACTATTTTCAACTAATGATGCTAAGAAAGCTTAATCTCTACAAGCAGAAGACTGAAGCTGAATTCTTACTAGCACCATATACAAAAATAAATTTAAAACTGACCAAGGACCAAACCTGTAAGACCCAGAACAATAAAACTCTTGATACTGGGTTTGGTAATGATCTAAGGGATATGACACAGAATACACAAACACAAAAGAAAAAAAATAAATTGGACTTCATGAAATTTTTTTTTTCATTAATGTATCTTTTTTGTGAAATCTTTAAGATTTAGCTCTTTAAGGGTAGGGTAGAATTCACTAGTGAATCTATCAGGTCCAGGACTTTATTTTGTTGGGGTAAGATTTTAGACCTTTGATTCAAACTCTTTACTAGTTATATGTCTATTCAGATTTTCTATTTCTATGTGATTTTTGTCTTGGTAGGCTCTATGTTTCTAGGAATTTATCTGTTTGGTCTAGTTATCTAATTCTTTGGTGTAAAATTGCTTACTGTACTCTCATAATCCTTTTTATTTCTATAACAAAGGAAGCTATGTACCCATTTTCATTTCTGATTGTAATGCTCTGTGTCCTTTACCCTTTTTTTTCTTAGTTTATCTAGCTAATGGGTTTATGTATTTGGTGATCTTTTTTAGGAACCAATTTTTGGTTTCACTGACTTTATTGTTTTCCCATTCTCCATTTTATCTCCAATATTTACTATTTCCTCTCTTCTGGTAGCTTTGGTTTTAGTTTGTCCTTTTTCTAGTTCCTTAAGTTGTTCAAACTTATTTTTTCAGAACATGGTAGGCATCTCTACCAAAAGCACATACTATTATGGACATAGTTTGTCTACTGGAGGGTTAGTTTTAATAAGTTTTTCTTAGAAAGTATTTTCTAACACCCAGCCTGGGGAGCTGGCAGCACGTGATGTGTCCCACCACTGCTCTTTCCTGCCATGGCCTCAGCTGTGATTGGTTTTTTGGATCCTACCAGTTTTTCCAGTAGTAAGCCTACGAAGGGGGAGACCTGTAGGCTACGAAGGGGATGACCTCTGATGTCACCTGCAGCAAGCTGCCACACAGAACAGGAATTCATGACAATTCTTCATGGTAGAGAGGGCAGACCTCACAGAATTGCTGGACTCCACTTGGTAAATATCCATGGTAACAACTCACTGTATTGCCAGGACCTCAGTCTTGTGCTTCTTACACAATGTTTGTAAACACTAGGAGGAAAACTAGTTTCCTCAAGAGAAACAGAAAATTGGGACACTAGGCAAGTTTTCCAGAAGAAAAAAGAATAAGCATTTTATAAGAAATTCTTACTCTCCACTTCATTAGTGACTAGAAAAGAGTTTGCAGAAGAATAACGCTATTTTTCTAACAGTGCTGAGAATGATTTTCCTTTCTCACTACTGTTACCTGAAAAGCAAGGAATTCCCTCTAATGGAAAGAGATGGAAAGTTATGAGTTACCTGCCCGGTCCCAGTAAGGTAAGTCATAGGTGCCTTCAGTTTTTTTCTTTCTGGAAAAATACAAGAGAAAAAAGTTAGCATAGAATAGAATGAATTCACTAATAAGACAGCTTTGAAACTGTAGACTAAACACCAAAGTTAATAATTAGTCAAGAGTACACATTTCCAGATCTACCCACTGGAGTCTTCTATTTCATTCGACATTCACAGTTGCCACTGCTGAGGCTCATAAATTCTAAACATAAAACCAAACATTAAGCTAAACATAAACTGTCTCCTGAAATATTATAGTTAACTTGCTATCCAATTATTTCCCAGTCAAACTGGATAAAGGAATAAAAAAAGGCATTATAAAGACTAAAGACCCAGCCCTGACATGTGGGTTTATGGAGAAATCATGTTTAATGGTCAGTGTGTTTTGGTTTCAAATATAAATTTCACAATCAGTTCACAAGGTTCACAGAACTGTAACACCTGAAGACACATTGTCTTCTGCATTCTTCTTTTTCCCCCACAGAAGTTACATAGGATAAGTCAAAGCTGTCACTAATAGGGACAAAGTGGTGGAGGGAGAACAGGATTCTCCAGGCCTGGGAGGTATGAGCCACTTGTGCAAGAAGGTTCTCTCCAAGCCACTCCTCATAATTCTGAATTGTCCTCCCCCAGGAGTAATCTCCCTTCCCTCCATTAAGAATTACTATTTACTAAGCAGCTTTTACAAAGAGAAAAGCAAATAAAAGAACATTTTCTGATTCAAGAATTTAAATCCATTAAAATTAATGATTTGCAAGTAAAACAGAAAGCAGAAATTATTCTAGCGTAAACACGAGGACAGATGGTTATGTGATTTGCTTAAGTTCCCAAATGCAGCTTGCATAAAAAAGGTTCTATACCTATTTGGAAAGTCTTCTCTAGTACAATGCTGTTTTCATTCTTGATATTAAAAGCATCCTCATTTTGAAGTTGAGTTGTATGTAAAATACACTTTTATTGCTTCAAAATAAGGTACTATGTAAAATTTGTGGAAGAGAGGGTGGGGTGGGTGAAGTTATCAAAAATTTGAATTGGAAAGAAATAATAAAATGCTGGAGTAATTAATTAAGTAATCTTTTCCCTTGAAACTCTTCTAATTATTATAAGAAAAGAAATCAATGATCTTTTCTATATGGAAATCATATGTTCAAATGGCCAGAACAACATCTTTAATGGTATAAATGTAGGCCAAGGTTGCACTATAAAGGATTTTTTTTTAATTTTTTTTAAAGATTTATTTTAATCAATTAATTAATTAATTTATACAAGCACTGGGTACAGTCAGAAGCGCAGGAGGGTGAGAGAATTCACCAGAGCCAGAGCAGGGAGCAGAGCAGGCAGAAGGACCAAAGTACACTGCTGAGGGGAGCAGCGGGCGGCAGGAGAGGTCTGCGTGCCATGTGGGACCCTCCTCCGATGGCCGGGGAGCAGCCGGGGATCGAACCAGCACTGCAGAGGCTGCAGGCATCTACGCAACCCAGCGCTCAACCGCTGCACAACCAGGGCGGCCCTATAAAGGATTTTATATACTTAATCTCAATTGACAAAACTTCAGCTTATTCACTGTAAAATGCTCAGAACAGCATTTGGCATGGGCTCAGAATTCACTAAGAGCAGCTGTTTTTATTCTTCTCCGCCTTGCTCTTAATGACATCTCCTTTACTCCTTGTCACAAAGCCAGTTGTCAGCAACTTCAACTACATTCTTAGCAGTAACTTCAATTCTGCAGTTCAGATATTTTGTCCTGGACAGGCATGTAATTCCATCTGCCCCTCAGGAGTCTGAATGTCCATCCCAAACTGATCTCAGCACTTGTCTCTTGCCTCCCTCTCAATAGCTCTGCTCCTCAGTCCTCATCCCACGCCCCTGTGATTTAACCAGAGGATTAGACTCGACTGACTGATGACTTTTGGGAGCAGCCATGATTAAGAGCACAGGCACTGACACCTGGTCCGAAATTCTACTTCTCTGTGATAGCCAGGTGACACAGGGCAAGTTATTTATGTGCTTGTGCATGCTTGCTCGCTCTCTTTCATTATCTGTCATCTGGGGTTTTCAAACAGTACCTGCTTCATAGGTTGTTCTGAAGATTAAGTTAAAACATGTAAAAGCACTCAGAATACCTAAAAACAGAACTTCCTGTAAAAAATCAGCATTGCTGCTGTTCTTATTGTTGCTACCCAATGGCATGAAAGCATCATGAACTTTCCTTCCTGGACTCGCCTTTCCCTACCGCCCTCATTCTGATTCCACAAGTCTCTGCTCAGCCCCTCCAACAATGTGAATCTGGGATCCACATGCTCCTCCAGCACCCCCCCCAAAGCACCTATTACATGGTCAGTACATGGCAGATACTTTCTATACTGTGTCCTCTTCTGTTCTGTAAATTCTGGGGTTCCCCACTAGACTCCAAGCACATGACTCAATACTTGGTACAAAAAGCTCAATATTTAGATGAATGAATAAAGTCATTCTCTTTCTCAAACAAACATGCCCCTCCTGTTCTGTTATCTCAACTCTTTTTTTTTTTTTATAGAGGCATGTTTTTATTTATTTATTATATTTGTTTGTTTGTTTTGTTTATACATGCACTGGGTACAGTCAGAAGCGCGGGAGGGTGAGAGAATTCACCAGAGCCAGAGTGGGGAGCAGAGCAGGCAGAAGGACTGAAGTACACTGCTGAGGGGAGCAGCGGGTGGCAGGAGAGGTCTGCGCACCATGTGGGATACTCCTCCGGTGGCCGGGGAGCAGCCGGGGATCGAACCGGCGCCGCAGAGGCCGCGGGCAGCGTCGCAACCCAGCGCTCAACCGCTGCGCCAGCAGGGAGGCCCTGTTATCTCAACTCTTAACATCTCTACTGATCTAGCATCACAAGCCAGAGACTTCAGATCATCCTCGACCCCTCTGACCCCTCCCTATTCCTTAGCAGGCAGCCAGTTGTGTATTCCCTTGACACCATTATGAAATCTCTCCTCCATCTATTCTCCCTGTCCTACAACTCTGTGCTATGTCCTTGCCTGGCTTATCTTGCTGCCTCTTCTAGTCTCTTTCCTCTCCAGTTCACCCTCCAAAACTCCTGCCATTGTCTTTCTGCAATTATCTGATACTATCACCTCTACACTACACAAGCCTCAGTGATTTCCCCGTATTTGATTTCATTTACAGACTGAAATGTAAATTGCTCTCTTCCTACAAAGTCCTTTCTGATCCAGGCCCAGGCTACATTTCTATGATTACTTCTTTCATACCAAGCATCCTGTGAAATGACTAACTCTTCTGCATACATCTCACATCTCTGTGCCTCCACCCAAGGAATTCCCTCAACCCCTGGGAATGCTGGGACATTCTCTACCCACCTCTGTCTAACCAAATCCAGCAACTTTAAGGCAAAACATGACAAACTTGAGAATTACTGTTTCTCCAAAAAAAATTTCTGATGACTCTTAATGGTTCTGTAATACTTCATAAATGAACTCCTCAAACCACATTAGTGAAATGTGAGGATCAGCTTATGTCAATTAATCCTGCTAAAACCACTTTGAAGATAGGAATTGTGTCTCATTCTTTCATTAAATATTACTAAGCACCTACTATGTGTCAGATACTCTTCTTATTAATGTGTATATCTCAGTGTTTAATGCAGAATTTGATACAATAAAGGCACTCAATAACCATGGAATTAAATTTGCTCATTTTCGGGCCTCCTCGGTGGCGCAGCGGTTGAGCGCTGGATTGCGAAGCTGCCCCCAGCCTCTGCAGCACAGGTTCAATCCCTGGCTGCTCCCCGGCCACTGGGCGAGGGTCCCACATGGCGCGCAGACCTCTCTTGCCGCCCGCTGCTCCCCTCAGCAGTGTACTTCGTCACTCTCTCTGTTCTACTCTCCACTTTGGCTCTGGTGAATTCTCTCACCCTCCCGCACCTCTGACTGTACCCAGTGCTTGTATAAATAAATAAAAATCTTAAAAAAAAAAAAAAAAAAACTTGCTCATTTTCATATAGGAACAAAGGAGAAACATGTATTGTCATTCTAATGACGTTATTACCTCTACTCTCAAAAAGGTGAATGGAATTTTAGTTCATGTTATATGATTTGCACTTGGAAACATCCCCTTTAGGAACAATGAGGTGAACTAGTTTGGACCTACCTGTTTCTCCAATGCCACGCACATACTAGTATGAGAATGAGAGTTGTGAGGACCATGACCAGCACAGGCACAAGGACAGCAGCCAGGGCTACATCTGAAATTAAAAAAAAGGTACATTACTTCCAAAGTCAGAATCATGAAGGAAATACATGAAGGTCAACCTATCATCATCCAAGATTTTTCTATCTCAAAAAACAACATACATATTATTTATGAGATAACACTAAGCTCGAGTTTGTGACTGCAGAACCTTTCATAAATTCATGGAAGTTGGTCATACCATTTTTTCTTTTCATATGTTTTAAATTTTTTTTCTTAGTAAGGTTCTAAATCACCAAGACAAATGATAAACTGGGAAATATTTATTTTCTGCATATATGATAAGTTAATAAAATAAAAATGTTACAGGATTCACAAGTCAAAGAGCAGAAAAAAAGATGAATGAGCAGTACGTTAAAAAACACAAATGACCATTAAACATGTCAGTTTTACTAGTAGACAGACATAGACCTAAAATAAGATGCTAGTTCTGTTATTCAAATTGGCAAATATTTGAAAGAATGACTAATTATTGAAGAAGATTATCAGGAAACAGGTATCTGTGGAAATATAAATTGATACAGATAAGCATTTGGGGGTAATATATATGAAAACCTTGTACGTGGCAATTCCTTAGCTAGAATTTTTTAGGAAAAAATTACGCCATTCAAAGATGCATCTTTCTTTCCCATCAAAATTTTATTGATTTGCCAGTCATTTACACAAATATACAAGTTTGGGTGCACTGTTTCATATCTCAACACATTCCCATACTCTCCTTGCCTGCTACCAAAGCTCCAATGCCAGTACACTATTTCCTAACTCACTCTATATGCTCCTCCCTCCCACACCTTGCTAGTAACCACCGGTATTCAATGCTCAGAGATGTTTGTCTTTGTACCTGTGTAAGAGTGAAAAGTTAGAAATATTCATGTCCAACAAATGAAAGTAATTCATGGTATCACTCTTATAGTAAATAATTACCCAGCAACTGGAAATAATGTTGCAAAACATCATGCAAATTGTTTATAGTTATGGGAAGATAACGATGTAGTAGAAGTGTGTATATCAACAGAGCAGAAATTCTTACAAACTTGGAGGCTGCGGGGACTTGGAGATCACTTAATTCCCTCATCTTACTGTACATATAAAGAATCCTGGGCCCAGATACAGAAAATGGTTTAAGGTATTGGGAATATTATTTATTCCTTTATGTCTCAACCCCCTCCTGGCCATAAAGATGATAATGCAGCAATAGCTGACACCAACTGGGGTCTAAGTGACTGGCTGGCAAGTGGCATCTTAGTTACTCCTTATAAATGTATCCAAAAGATAGGAAGATGGTCACCATACAGAAAAGGGAGAGGGTAATCACGATATGAGGCCTCTGAGAAGAAGGGTGGAAGGGAACTAGGTACAGATGAAGAGATCAGCCCAGGGCAGTTCAGTGCAGAGGAAAAGGGTACAGGTGAGTTTGTAGGCTCCTCAAAAGGAGTTTTCCTCTAATGACTTCTACTTTCTTTATGAAGTGGAAGAGGTAACTTAAAAGTGGGTGCAGATCTTTATTAAGAGTTTGGAAATTTAGGGAATGTTTACAACTATAGCTGCCCAGGAAACAGAAAAGACTAGCTAATGCTGAGAGTGCTGCTGAGGGCTGGCCTGCAAGCTATAGCAGCACAGACCTAGCCATGACAGGACTATCTCCAGCGTCTCTCTCAGCCTGAAGTGCGCAGAGCGGAAAGTATGACTCAGGCTAGAAAGCACTACAAATTTAGAATGTGCCCTTTTCCCAAAGATTTGTAGATCAGGTTCAGAAGGATACAACTGGACTTAACCATAGACCTTAAAACATTGGCTTAGCTTTGAAAAAAATAATAAAAACTCTATATATCACCATCCCAAAGACAAGGAAACAGGACATCTTGAATTTAAGAAACCTGCACATTCTTTATCTTTGTAGGCTTACAGGATTATAGTTTTGGAAGAAAGCATTTTAACAACACTATTAGTTGTGAGATTTTAGCATTTTCTATCAGATTTTAAGAGGAATAATACTTCTAAATGACTACTTTTCCATCCAGGCACATGGTCTAGGATTCTGGCTACACACATGCTTCTGCAAACGGCTAAAAAGCTCTTTGTGGGACACCTGTCTCTGAGAACTCTTGCTTATCTCCAGTTTCCCAGCAGCATAAAAAAAGAAATTGGTCTTTTTGAAATACCTTAGAAGATAGGAAAGAAATCAACATGTGGAAAGTTGGAAAAAAAGTTAGCTGACTCAACAAATTTTCAGAAAAGGAGAATGATTAAAGTTCTATTTGGCACAAATTATTCTGAAGAATTGCTTCCTCTTCTTTGCACTGTCCTGGGAACAAGTGTTTTGTTTGTTTGTTTGAATCTGCCAACACTGAAATGAATTTGTCTATGATACTGAGGTTTTGTCATTTCTGAATTCAACTGAAATTGTTTTTCAATAGCTAGTAAAATCAAAGAACAAATGTGTTTCATCAATGTTAACACCTTATTGTTAATAACAAAAATTGAAAGTAAATTATACTGATACACTTGTATTTATAACTTTAAAATACATAACTGAACATTTTAAAAGCAAAGAACAATAGCTTTTTACTGCTATGTTATTTCAGAATTTCTTTCTAAGTACTAGTTTTCACCAAACCTTTTTTTCCCTCTTCTCTTTTTGCCACTGCATTTCCTAGCCAACAAATTAGTATGTAATTGGGAAAATAAGTTTATTTCCTATTATTTTTTAAAAAAGATTTATTTATACAAGCACTGGATACAGTCAGAAGCACGGGAGGGTGAGAGAATTCACCAGAGGCAGAGTGGAGAGCAGAACAGGCAGACTGATGAAGTACACTGCCGAGGGGAACAGCAGGTGGCAGGAGAGGTCTGCGCGCCATGTGGGACCCTTGCCCAGCGGCCAGGGGTCGAACCAGCGCTGCAGAGGCTGCGGGAAGCTTCACAACCCAGCGTTCAACGGCTGTGCCACTGGGGAGGCCCGATTTCCTATTATGGTTTTAGTTATTTCTAGAAATACTATATTTCTGAGCCCAAGATTCCAAATATTTAGCTGTAAAAGGTAAAAAAAAATTACAAGAGGAGGTCTAGAATGAAGCATACATGTCTAAATATTTAAAGACCAGGTTGACATAGAAGTCAGAGCAATGCATTCAGTTTGTTCCCTAAGGAGGGGAAGCAAATTTTTTACTGTACTTGAAAAATACTGTTAAGAAAAACTGAGGGCTTAAAAGCTGTAAATCCTTCTGAAAACATAAGCTTTAAACAAACACTACCAAGTGTCAAATCCTAGATTTGCCTACCTTTGGTTACATTTGGAGTTACAGTAGTATTTTTGATATCAGGAGTGGCAGTTGTTTGCTCTGTCTGTGCAGGAAATTCATTGCTACTGCGAGGTTGTAGTGGTTGAGTAAATTTTGGGGCACGACCTTGAAAACAGTTTTAGAAACTCTTTAATCTTTCATCTACAACAACTTGATTAAAATAAAGTTCTTTTATAATGTTTTTATTATATTTATGGAAAATTAAACCACAAGTTTAGGAAAGATCCAATTTTCACATTTAAAACAGGCATACCTTTGGCTATTTTTGGAGGGGCTGTAGTGTTTTTGAGGTCATTGCTGTTCCGAGGAGGTGGAGGTTGAGTAAGTTTTGGAGGACGACCTTGAAAAATGGTTTAGGAGTTTATACATTTTGTTTATAAATATCAGTTAAAAGTAATAATTGTAAATGTCTTCAACATTTCCTAGAAAATTTAATTGTGCACAGTAATTTTAAATCTCAGAGAAATATGCCATAAATATAGCCTGTGTTAAAAGTACAAATTTACTGAGATTTCTCAGTTTTGAAAAAGCTGAATTGTTTAAAAGTAACCTTAGGAAGGAGAATGGGGAGGAGGATGACACTGAATCCTAAAGTCATAAAAAATGTCATTACAATATGACAGTACTTATTCAGTTCATTTAATAAATATTTAGGGAGGGCCCCCTACATGTTAGGAACTACGATAGTTTGAATATATAACCATCAACAAAGTATTAAAATATTATGTAAAATTAAGGGAAGTTATTCCCACTTTTAATTCCAAGTGAAAAGCAAGTAGACTAAGGGTACTGCTATAATCTTGAGTGCTTATGTGATACAAATATACTAAATGAGACCTGATTAAAAAGTTATTAAGATGGAGAGTAGATTTGGAAAGCATATTTTATTAGTTCATAACGATGTTATTGCTTCTTCCAATTTGTAATTTTGAAAATGATTTCAATCTACCTTCTTAATAGGACAACTATTTCTTTTAAAGTATACCCTTTTATGAAAATATTCTAATTACAGCTTAGACACTTACATCATTATTACTTTCTCTGAGGACAGTAAAGTCATTCTTAATTAATCCAGTGAAATAACATGTCTTAAACATACTGTAACTTTACCTTTAGGAATAAACTGACATCCAAGCAGTTCCATTTTCATGGCAATTTTCTGCTGCCACTGAGTGGGATTCACTCTAATAAAACGTGCAATAATTGGTGGCAAAAAGTTATTACGCACATCCTGATGATAATCTTTGTTTCCTTGAAATATCTTTAAAAAAACAACAAAAAATTGGTACTTTAAATCAACAGAGGTCAGGCCTAAATTGCTCCACTGAAGCAGGTTTTTTTGCTCTGGGATGTAAATGAGATCTGCAAAGTATGACATGATGATTTAATTTCTAAGAAAATAAGCTAATCATAATTTGATAAACTGTATATTCTTCATCAAAAATTCAAAAAAGGAAAAGTCAATAAAAATGATTTTTAGGTGATTTAAATGTCCTAAGAGTTCTATAACTTGGCAATTTCAGATAAGGGTTTCAACTGCAGTGAGATAGTTTATTGTTATTATAAGACACTCCAGTCCTATGCAATTACCAACTATTTAAATATAACTGATGATAAAGGTTTAAAAGAAAATACTCTATTGTATACTTGCTATAATTTTTCTTTGAATAAACAGATGCCCACACTCACATAACAGCTATATACCTCCACCTACTGGATACACTACAAAAAGACAGTTTCCCTATTAACCTTTTTAATTCCTTATTTCTACCTGAATCAGAAAAGTGACAATGAAATACTGTTTTCTGCCCAATTTAATGATCATACTGAATAGCAATAACTGTACTACCTTAATGATCTTTAGGTTAAAATATGATCTTAAGTGACTCATTATTTCAACTATTCAAGCAAATAACAGCAGCATCTCACACTACAGTTCATATAATGTAAGTGAATTGCACAGCCAGTCAACAATACAATAATGATTTCAAACTGTGTCTTCTGACTTAAGTACAGGGCTCCAGTAAGCAGAAAACAACACCCTCTTCCCTTTCTTCCTTCAAGTCAAATCACCTAGTTATTTTCTAAAAACCATGGATAAGTGCCCAAAATCAAATAGTTTATCATTTGAGGTGACAGAAAGTAAATGTTTAACTCCTCAATCAAGTAATTTCCAAATATTATAGTTATTTTCATCCCAGGACACTCACATGACATTAAATTATAAACTTCTAGGCTATGTTAATATTTGTCATTTTCTAAAATGTTTGACGGTACAATCATCTCCAAAATAATAAGCTTCTATTATTTCCTCAGCTATTACTGATACAAAATGAAGGCAATTATTTGCATTTTATTATATTAGTGGAACAAGAATAATAGCTAAACATCTTTTTAGTACATAAAAACTATTGCTAAGACCTTCCCAGGCCGCAGCCTCACTTATATGAAAAACTTAAAGGAGAAAGATTTTATAAAGACTAGATAAAAATAAGGCTTGCTGATTTTAACCCATGCATTTTTTTAAGAATCCCTGTGTACAGGAAGTTCTGCAAGTTATCATTAGGGTAAAATGAAACTAGAACTTAAAAGTTCCCATTCTCAAGAAACGGAATTTTTAATATTGGATAATGCCACACAAATATGGCACACTATTAAAAAGCAATGCATCATAAAAACAAGTTGTATATATTCTCATTTTCTGAAAACAAAACCAAAATCTGTCTCAGTCTATATATATTTGCTCAAGCATGTGTGCATGCTTAGAAAGGATGTGAAAATGAATATAAAAATTACCCTTGAGTTGGGGATGAAAGAGAGCAGATGATGGGCTAACACAAGTACAGGAAGAGGCTAATTTCATGTAACTCCACGTAAGTATTTCACTTCTATCTGTAAGAGCTTATAGGGACTGGATTTACCTTCCTGCTTTACACATCAAAAAAAGCTGAATAAAATATACAAAATAATGATTTTCAGACACTGGACAATTGACAGCATAAGGCAATAATCCCTGAGTGAAGGGAAACAAATGAGATGAGGCTTACTATTATCACAATATTATGTGAAGACAGCTGATGGTGTCACCGAGTTGAGAAAGAGCTCAGAGGTGGAAAGGCCAAGCCAACTAGAATTTACAGAGAAAAATGCAGGAGAAAAGAGAATTACACAGAGAGAAAGACTTCAACGATCTGTAGGTTTCCAGTTCTATCTTAGCGGCATGTAAGAAATGATCTATGGACAGGAAAAGAATCACCACAAGGAAGCCAGCAGAAGAATTCTTCCACCATTATGGCTGGAAACAGCTCACCGTTGCCAAAAAATGGTTTCCCCAAATTTCATAATACAATGGACACTGCGTTGAATACTTAGAACAGGATTATCTCAGCAGTGGGGAAAATTAGAACTAAAGGCTGCCCAGGTCCCACCTAACAAAGCTAAAAAGCTAGCCTTAGAAAGATTAAATGATTTCCAAATAACCTAACTACATCCCAGAAAAACCTTCAAAATATTTAAAAGAAATACTGAGCACTAAACAAGGTAAAGTTCATTAACATCTGACATTCAATCAAAAATTAGCAGGTACATTAACTATAACACAAGATCAAGTGACGTAAAGACCCAGATATGACACATAAGACAGACCAGATAATGGCATTTAAAAAGATATTATACCCTGTGTATGTTTCAGAAATAGAAAAAAGTTAAATAAATATGGATGCTCTTTGGAGTTAAAAGTGGTCAAGTATGGGAGCATTAATAAGTAAGAAAGTTATGGGGAAAATAGTATTATTTAATGAGTAGAAGCTCACCAAAGATGAAGCTCATTTGATATTAAATAGAAGAGAAGAAAAGAACATCTTGAACTCTAGCAAAAGAGTTTAGAACCATATAAAAGATAATATGGAGCCCCTGCAGTTTTCTGAACAGAGAATGAGAAAAGTGGTAACTGAAGATACACAAGCAAACCCAAAATAGAGAATTGATAATCTCATATAGTTGAAACAAAGCTCATGGAGAAATTTTACTGAAAAAAATGTGTCCATCACTTCAATTACAAATGAGAGACATCTGTTTCCCCTAGGACAGCTTTGCCCCTATTCATAAGATCCTTG
Organism: Talpa europaea; assembly: GCF_964194135.1. Lineage (NCBI taxonomy): Eukaryota > Metazoa > Chordata > Mammalia > Eulipotyphla > Talpidae > Talpa > Talpa europaea. The sequence continues at coordinate 85,400,796 of NC_140070.1, forward strand.
TGGCAGAAGACACAGGCCAGGATGCCAAGTGAAAGTGATAAACGTTCAGAAGGGACTCAGCTTTTGCCTACGCAAAAACCCTTATCTGCTCTGGTGTATTCCAGCACAATAATTTTTTACTAACTAAAACAATTTCATAATACCATAGAAGTTAAGAAAATTCTTCAGGTAGAATGCAAGAATACTAATTCAAAAGGAAACGCACTCTCATGTTCACTGTAGCACTATTTACAATATTCAAACTATGAAAACCACCTAAGTGTCCAAAAACAGATGAGTGGGTCAAGAGAACATGGTATATAAACACCCTGGCATACTACTCAGTGATCAAAAAAGATAAACTCATGCCTTTTGCAGCAACATGAAGGGAGTTGGAAGAGAATACACTAAGTAAAATTAGTCAGAAGGAAAAGATAAATACTGGATGGTGTCACTTATATGTGGAATACAGAGAAACCAAACAAAGGGTCAAAGATAAACTTTAAAACCGAGCCTTAAAAGCTGACCCAAGAACTGAGACATCCAGAGCAGGAGACAGGATAAAAACCAGGGCTGGGGGGAGATGACAATGGAAGGTGACTATGGGTGCTGAGGTGGTGCCCTGCAGTGACTACATTAGAGGGGGGGAGAGCCTATACTTCCAAAACACTAACAAGGATGTAGATCAATGGTACCTCAATTAAAAAACCAATAATAAAAATTATTCCAGCATAAAAATCTTCAGGAAAAACTTCAGAAAAAATAGACAAAAGTTGGCGAGGTAATCTTGACATGACTTTTCAAGTATATTATAACCTATTATTTAATGCACTTTTGTATTTAGTTCTTTTGTCCCCCTTACCTAGAGAACACAACTCTGGGGACAACTTATGCTGTTCATCATTATGTGAGTTGGTAAGAAAAGCATTACAAAGAAGTCACAAATTCTTTTTTAGAATTTCTTAATAAAGTATCTAAACTACTGAATTAAAAAGGCAATAAAAAAAATCAGAAGCCTACTTACCCTAGCGACCTAGAACCACAGAGAGTTTTCTAAAACCAGAAGGGTAAGGCCAATAACTAACATTACCTAAAATAACCAGAAGAGGGCAGGGGCAGCTCAAATGATAGCTTCTGTAACTTTTGGCAAAGGTTGTTCTTTTAAAAAGTAGCTTGGTAATTAATTATTATGTTACCTTATCCTGCTCCACACCAGGCTCTCTGTACACAGTCCATCTCTGCCCATTGTCACTGTACAGAATTCTGTAGGCTGACACATAGTAATTATGCTCCACCATAGTGGAGCCAGTGGTTACAATGCCTGAGGAAGGGACAGTTGCTTTCATTAGTGCTCAGTGTGATCTGTGAAGTTTACTCAGTGTATAAGCACAAATATTTAAGAGGCAATGTTTAAACATCTTCCCCTATGGCACATCACCATATCTAAATGCAAGGTGTCATCACAACAGTAACTAAACTCTTGGCTTTGTTTCCTTGTAGAGACAGGAGGAATTACGGGTGAACATAGGGAAGAATAATTCTGTTTTGGCAGCTTGTATTCATATTATGATAAAACATATTTCAGCTGAATAAGAATGACTTCTTGGGAATGAACAGATTAAAGATGATTAGTGGCATTATTTTCAGCACCAAAACAAGATGAGTCTTTAGCAAAATCATCTAAACTGATCCTAACCAATTATTCTGAACATTTGCCAAGTTACTCTCAATAAATTTATATTCAGCACACATGGAATATTATTTACAGCCTTTAAAATAGACTCCTTGAACATAAATTTCCCTTAATGACTGTAAGAGATGGTTATTTCAGATGTCTCAAATCACTTTACTGTAACACTACCTTAAAAGAATCTTACTACAATGAAAAAGCTAGTAAGAATCAAACACCATGCTCTCCTCTGCCATGTTTTATAAAACCATCTTTAGTAAAACCATGTCATTAAATTTGCAGTGACCTGATTTTTGGACTATAGGGAATGTGGTGAGATAAAACCTGATGAAAATTTTAGTGGTTATGAGGTTTCCAAATATAATTACTATTATAAATTGCTTTAGAAAATTTTATCCTTTAACCTGTTATCTTTTTTTCCTTATTCAGATCTATTTGCAACCACTGATACTCATCAGTGGCAAAAGCAGCCCAAGGAGGTCCAGGTTTTTTCAGCCTGGCCTTTTCTGGCTTCCAGCTGTTCTCCTGCCCCATGTGGTCAGTCCACTCCAGCACAGATGATGCTGTTATCTGAGGATCGGCTATCACCCCAGATTCCATCCCCAGTGTTCCATAACAACCTGAAACAAAAAAGAAAATAATTTGATTTCCAGATATGAAATCAAAATCTATATAAACTTGCTCACTGCAAGCTATCAGAGTCAACACAACTATACTAATAATATACTGTAATAGAGAAATGTCAAAAACCAGGCAAACAATGCTTAGACTGTGTCTGTGTCTTGTCAGGAAATGTACAGATGTGTATTTACAAGCAACACCTGTCAGGTTAATGGCAACACAATACCCTTGCCCAGGGAGATGGTCCTTACCACCTTCTTCAGGTGTTTTGCTCAAATGTCACATTCTCCATGAGACCAGAACCCCACCCACCCTGCCTCTCCTCTTCCCTTGCCTTATTTGTCTATGTACCTTTTATATATAAATAGTACATTCTAAGTAGTGATTTACTTACTCACTCATTACCAGAAAGTAAGCTCCAAGAAAGCAGGATTTTGTTTATTCTGTTCACTGTTGTTTCACTAGCTCAGGACAGTGCCAGACAAATAAGAGGCATATAATTAATGCCTTCTGTTGAATGATTAAATTCTTCAAATTCAAAAAATCACCTTTTTTAGGAAACCCGCTCCATTAATATAAAACCTCCAGTTTATTCCAGTCATTACACTAGTAAGCACCTGTCTTATGACATAGCGTGACTGTGAGAACCAACAACGTGCAAGAAACAGTTACTAGTGTTCCCACATTGGCATTTTGGAGCAGGGACCTTTCTTCCCTGGAGACTGCTTGAAGCTGGTGGACGGCTCCCGGAGGAGCCAGAGGTGAGCTGGGAAGTTCGCCCAAGCCAGGCCCCTTGTGGCCTGCAGTCCAAGCCCAGAGGGGAGCGGCACCCACTGCTGGGGCACACCGGGCGTGCAGGGGAGCGTGTCCCCCACATCGCCATTTTAGAACAGGGACCTTTCTTCAGTAGAGACTTTTTGAAACCGGCAGAAGGCTCCCAGAGGAGCCAGAGGTGATCTGGGAGGCTTGCCCATGCCAGGCCCCTTCTGGCCTGCAATCCGAGCCCAGAGGGGAGCGACACCCATCACTGGGGCACACCGGGCGCGCAGGGGGATAGGCATTTTAGAACAGGGAGCTTCTTCAGTAAAGACTGCTTGACACCAGCAGAAGGCTCCAAGAGGAGCCAGAGGTGAGTCGGAAAGTTCGCCCAAGATGCCAGCCAGTACCAGCAACACAGTGTCCCAAGGAATACGGCAAATTAGAAAACAGGCAGTAGGGAGTAGAAAAACCACATGCAACCCAGCAACTTCTCAAGAAAAAGGCACCCCATAAAAAGAAAACCACCTACCAGATACAACAACAGTAACTTGGAAGAACTTCTGAGCCTTCCAGAAAGAGAATTTAAAATTGCCGTCATTAAAAAACTGACAGAAGTCATAAAGGAAAACAATGATAAGGAAAAAATAACGATCAGAAGAATGAAATTGAGTCCCAAAAGAGGGAAGTGAAAGAAATGCAGGAGATCAAAGAAGTAATGGAGGCGCTAAAGACTCTGGGAAAAGCGATGAAAGCAGAATAGATGAAATGGAAGAACGAATAAGTACTCTTGAAAACACAGAAATAAAAAGAACTAAAACAGAAAAGGAAAGAGAAGCACGAAGGAAAAAGACCAAAGAAAGACTTCGGGAACTATCTGACTCCATGAGGAAAGGAAATATAAGAGTTATAGGAATCCCAGAAGGAGAGGAGAGAGATGTAGGAACAGAGAAAATATTCAAGGAAATAATTGAAGAGAATTTCCCAAATGTGAAGAAGGAGCTGAAAATTGATATACAAGAAGCAAGAAGAATACCAAACTTCCATGATGAAAGGAAAAATACAGCAAGACACATAATAGTAAAGCTCCCAAGGATCCAAGACAAGGAAAAACAATGAAGCTGACAAGAGGGAAGAAACACATAACGTTCAAAGGAAAACCAATCAGACTGACATCAGACTTCTCCGAAGAAACACTATGGGCAAGGAGAGAGTGGAGGGACATAGTCAACAGACTCCAAGAAAACAGATGCCAACCAAGAATACTCTATCCCGCAAAGCTCTCCTTCCTCTATGAAGAAAGAATAAACCTTCCCAGACAATCAAAAACTCTGGAATTTCATCACGACTAAACCCCCACTCCAAAAAATACTACAAGGAGTCCTAAAGCCAGAACCTCAGAGGGACGAATAACAACGAAAGAAGGCCAAAAAAAAAAAAGTTATTAAAAGAATAAATAAATAAAATCAAAGGAAAGACAAACACAATGGCAAATACAGATGCGAACATATCAATATTAACTCTAAATGTAAATGGACTAAAAACTCTTCAATAAAAAGACTCAGAGTTGCAGGCTGGATTAAGAAACAAAACCCAAACTTTTGCTGTCTCCAGGAAACACATTTAGATATAAAAATAGACTCAAAGTTAAAGGATGGAAAACAATCCTACAAGCAAAAGGACCAAAAAAGAAAGCAGGAACAGCTATACTTATATCAGATAAAACAGATTTCAAACTCAAAAAGATAAAAAGAGACCCCAATGGTCACTACATTATGATCAAGGGGACAATACTTCAAGAAAAAATAACACTCATTAACATATACTCTCCAAAGGAAGGAGCACCAAAATATGAGACAACTATTGTCATCTTTGAAAACAGACATCAGAGAAAACACATATGTAGTAGGAGACTTCAACACACTACTATCAACAATGGATAGATCAACAAGACAAAAAATAAGTAAAGACACTAAAGCTCTAAATAAGGATCTAGAGTGCTTGGGCTTAACAGACATCTATAGAACACTAAACTCAAAAAAAATGGAGTACACATTTTTCTCAAGCACACACGGATCATTCTCCAGGATCGATCACATACTGGGACACAAGACAAACATCAACAGATACACCGGATTGAATCATACCAACCATCTTTTCTGACCATGAAGGCATCTAACTATAAATAAACCATAAAAAGAAGGCAAGGAACTCTCCTACCTCATGGAGATTGAAACCCACACTAATGGAAGACCACTGGACTAACGAGAAGATCAAAGAAGAAATTAAAAAATTCTTTGAATTGAATGACGAGGACACCAATTTCCTAAATGTATGGGATGCAGCAAAAGCAGTAATAAGAGGAAAATATATAGCAATTGAGGCTCACATCAAAAACCAAGAAAGAACTCAAAGAAACAACCCAATCTCGAAGCTCAAAGATCTAGAAAAAGAACAACGAAAATACCCCAAAACCAGTAGAAGAAAAGAAATAATAAAAACCAAAGCAGAAATAAATGAAATCGAAACTGAAAAAACAATCCAAAAGATCAATGAAACCAAGAGCTGGTTCTTCGAAAAAATCAATAAAATAGACAAACCCCTAGCCAGGCTCACAAAGGAAAAAGGAAGAAAACATAAATAAACAGGATCACAAATGAAAGAGGAGAAATCACAACAGACACAGCAGAAATCAAAAGAATAATCAGTAACTACTATGAACAGTTATATGGAAACAAGTTCAACAATCTAGAGAAGATGGACAAATTCCTACAATTCTACAATCACCCAAAGCTAGATAAAGAAGAAATAGAACACCTAAACAGACCAATTACAAGCAGCGAAATTGAAATGGTAATCAAAAACCTCCCCAAAAACAAAAGCCCAGGACCTGATGGATTTACAAATGAATTCTACCAAACATTCAGAAATGAATTAGTGCCTATCATTCACAAACTCTTCCAAAAGATTGAGAAGGAAGGGATAATACCAAACACGTTCTATGAAGCCAACATTACACTAATACCAAAACCGAACAAGGACAACACAAAAAAAGAAAACTACAGGCCAATCTCCATAATGAACACTGATGCAAAACTCCTCAGTAAAATTTTAGCTATCAGAATCCAACAATGTATCCATAAGATAATTCACCACAACCAAGCAGGTTTCATTCCAGGGACACAAGGATGGTTCAACATCCAAAAATCAATCAATGTTATCCAACACATCAACAAAAAGAAATATAAAAACCATATGATAATATCAATAGATGCTGAGAAAACTTTAAACAAAGTGCAACACCCATTCTTGATAAAAGCCCTTGAAATTCTTGGGATACAAGAAACACATCTCAACATCATATAGGTCATACATGACAAGCCAAGAGCCAGTATCATTCTCAATGGTGAAAAGCTGAAAGCATTTCCATTAAGATCTGGAACAAGACAAGGATGTCCACTCTCACCACTGCTTTTCAATATAATACTGGAAGTCCTAGCCAGAGCAATAAGACAAGAGAAAGACATACAAGGAATCCAAATAGGAAAAGAAGAAGTCAAACTACCACTATTTGCAGACGATATGATAATATACATAGAGAACCCCAAAAACTCCACAGAAAAACTAATTCAACTCATCAATCAGTTCAGTAAAGTGGCAGGATACAAAATCAACACGCAAAAGTCAGTAGCCTTCCTATACACAAACAATAAATCTGGAGAAGAAGAAATGAAAAAACCATCCCTTTTATTATCGAAACAAAAAAAATCAAATACTTGAGAATAAATCTAACAAAAGAGGTAAAGGACCTATACAAAGAAAACTATAAAACACTTTTAAAAGAAATAGAAGAAGACACAAAGAAATGGAAAGACAACCCCTGTTCACGTATTGGAAGAATAAACATTATTAAAATGTCCGTCCTACCAAAAGCAATATACAGATTCAATGCTATTCCAATCAAAATTTCAATGTCATTCTTCAAAGAAATAGAACAATTATTGATGAAATTCATATGGAATCACCAAAAACCCCAGAAAGCCAAAGCTCTCCTGAAAAAAAAAAAAAAAAAAGAAGGGAATGGAGGCATCACACTCTCAGACTTCAAACTCTACTACAAAGCCATAATCATGAAAACTGCATGGTAATGGAACAAGAACAGACACACAGACCAATGGAATCGAATAGAAAATCCAGAAATAAACCCACAGATTTATGGTCAACTAATCTTTGACAAAGGAGCAAAGAATATGCATTGGAGCAAAGAAAGTCTGTTCAATAAATGGTGCTGGGAAACCTGGGTCGCTACATGTAAAAGAATGAAGCTTGACCACTACCTCACACCATACACAAAAACCAACTCAAAATGGATTAAGGAACTAGACATAAGACCTGAAACCATAAAATACATAGAAGGAAATATATGTGAAACACTACGTGATATGCACATCAAAGACATCTTTACAGACACTTTACCCAAAGCAGTGATAGTGAAGGCAAAGATAAACAGCTGGGACTACATCAAATTAAAGAGCTTCTGCACAGCAAAAGAGACAATAACAAAAGCTAAGAGAAACCCCACCGACTGGGAGAACATTTTTGCACCCAACACTAATGATAAAGGACTGATCACAAAAATCTGCAAAGAGCTGATGAGACTCAACAACAGCAAAGAAAATAATCCTGTCAAAAAATGGGCAGAAGAGCTAAAAAGAAACTTCTCTGAAGAGGAAATGCAAATGGCCAACAGGCATATGAAAAAATGTTCAACATCACTTGTAATCAGGGAAATGCAAATCAAAACTACCATGAGATACCATCTTATACCAGTTAGAATGGCACATATTAAAAAAAACTAGCAACAACAAATGTTGGGAAGGATGTATAGAAAAAGGAACTCTCCTGCACTGTTGGTGGGAGTGCAAACTGGTCCAACCACTATGGAGAGCTGTGTGGAGATTTCTTGACCTACTAAACATAGAGCTTCCATATGATCCAGCAATTCCACTTCTAGATAATTACCCAAAGGACACAGAAACCTCAATTCCAAAGAGCACCTTTACCCCTGTTTATAGCAGCACTGTTTACAATAGCTAAGCTTTGGAAACAACCCAAATGCCCAAAAATAGATGACTGGATCAAGAAGATGTGGTACATATACACCATGGAATATTACTCAGCATTCAACAAAGATAAACACATGCAATTTGCAGCAACATGGATGGCGCTGGAAGGGATCATGCTCAGCGAAATAAGCCAGAAAGAAAAAGAAAAATACCAGATGGTCTCACTCATAGCAGGAATCTAGAAAACCTAAATAAGGGACCAGGAAAACGAATAACTGTAAGAAAGTGAAAATCAAAATCAACAATTAGGAACCAGAGACACTCTATGGGGGGTGAGGACGGGGAGGGGAGGGATTGGGGTCAAAATTAGGGGGTTGCAATTGTATGGGGAATAAAAAATAAAATTAAAAAAAAAAGAAACAGTTACTAGCAATATCTGACACATCGTTTAAAAAAATGAGCTATTTTACGAATAAAATTAGTTATAATGTCCACGAGAGGCTTACCACTTGTCTTAAATGTAAAAAGACTTGTAGATAATTGTCCCCTGAAAAAGAGAAAGGCTTTGTTGGTGACACATAACACATGACTTCCCTACATCTTTTTTATTTTGTTGTATAAAGAACAAAGAATATCAATGGTTAATATCAAGTGGTTGGAAAAAAAGTGTAATTTCTAAGCAGAATGAATTTCTTTAACCAGCATAAAGAACTTTCTCTGAAAATATTGTTTCCAGCTTCATACATGATTACTCAAGTGTATAAATATAACCTTTATATATGTATGTATTTCATTTCTTTTTCATGCCTGAAATTTTTTTTTGTGGCAACTGTTTTCAGTGAAAGCACATTGAAAGATGTAACTCTCAGAGAATGAGGCTCAAAGTTTCCTGGGGTAAACAGAAAAACAGATGATTGTTAACAGAGATCGAATCTGTAGCAGGAAATCAGTATGCCTAAGTTTCAGTATTACAATGCAGCACTGCATTTCACAGTGCTGGGCAGAAGGGGTGCCCTGGGAAAAATGGAAGGGTGTGACAGCAGGTCTCAGAACTCTAAGGAAAAATCACCAGAGTATACTCCTGCTTTTAGCACAACATTCAAATTATTACAAAAGGATGCAACTTTTCCTTATTTTTATGAAAGAATTCATGAAAAAAAAATCAAGGATCTATATAAAGATCACCTAGAAGAAACAAAAAAACCAAAAGTAGCTGACACTATGCCAGTGACAGGCAAATGCCTGCACATGCGCAGTCTATTTTGTATAGTCAGTGAGCAAAGAATGGTTTTCACATGGCTAAGGAGTTGTAAATAAAACAAAGAACTGCAGAAATATATGACCTATAAAGTCTAAAATATTTACTCTCTGCTCTTCTACAGAAATGTTTCCTAACTCCTGCTCTATACTGTCCTGTCTTGCTTTCTGAATGAAAACTGGCCTAGGGATGATCTCTGAAGAGAAGTCAGTTTCAGTTAGGCTTAGAACTGTTTGCAGGTCTGAGCATATCTAAGAGGGAATGTTTATAAAAATAGATGACAAACACCGCATTTCCATGTAATGTTTCAACTTTTTTTGATTTTGATGCCTAATCTGCACTGCATTTCTTAAAGTAGTAGAACACTGTAGAGAGCATGAAAATACATTTAAAAAATATCTTCTGGATGTCACTGGAATACATAATAAATCTCTCTTAAAGTATGTAACTTCAAGTACTTCATTTATCCTTAATTCATGCTGGCTATAGAGTAGTTACGCCTTCTGAGCTTTAAAATGAAGAATTTATCAATGGACTTCTCAAACTCTACTCCACATTTTCAACACTTAAAGAAGAAGAATCAAATCATGTTTCCAAGTGGCTACATTTTTGATGGAAAACAACCAAAGTAGTACACAACCTTGCCTGTATTCCTCAATACACTCAGACACAGAACACATACACAAAGTGCTATTTTATTAACACCACTACCAGTGATACTGCCGAGGTTTAACTAGTCCCTAGCCCACCCTTACCCGGCATGTTTATGAGAAACAGCACAGATACTTACACCACAGATGTGACGTTGTTAGCCAAGGAACTTTCATAGTATGGGATACCTTTACTAATTACAACACTGATCTGGCCACCCAAAATGTTTGATATGACTCCTGCATGTATGCCAGCCATGCACAATGGTGAGGACTTGAAGGGAAAAAGGAAAGATGAGTTCATTTTCTTTTGACAGTTTACAGAAAAGACACACTTCCTCAAGAAATTAGTTGATCTGAAGGGCTTTCTAAATAAACATGGGGTGCATTACAGATGCCGTAACAGGACAGTTTAGCAGAAGAAAAATAATATTACAGGTCACCAAAAAGAAATACTTCCCTAGACAATAAAAATCAAGATCAAGATAAACAATAAGTAAACATCTACCTTGCATGAAGTTAAAAAAAAAAAAACAAACAAAAAAAACTATATCACAACTTTGTTCAACTTACATCTCTATATCCATGAGGGATTGTTCCAGATATCTCAATAAAGGGAAGCAGACAACCAGCTGGGCAGTACTTACTGCAAAATGAAAATAAGTTAAAGAGTACATAGTGCTGTACTTTCTAGAGAAAAAAAATAAATAAATATATCACATTATCCATTTTTTTAGTTCAATAAAAAAAATACAACCTCACCACCCTGAGAGAACCACTAGCCAAAAAAAGACCTTTCAATCTTTCTTTCATCCATCTGTACACAAAGTGTATCTACCCACATATGTACAAATTATCTCATATTTGACACACTGCTTTATTTTACTTCATAATGAATGGTAGATATCTTTCTATTTTAAGATCTATTCATCATTTTTGTAGATAAACCTTTATTTTTACCAACCTCTGTTGATCAAAATTTTTTTATAAATTGTCTGGTATGCATTCACTCACTCACTCATGCATTATCCACTCAACACATTTACTTGAAAGAACACTGTCCTCACTAATACTTAATCAGATTATGATTATATTATGAAAAAAAGGCACAGACATAACTGAGATGAATGTGATAAAAGATGTTCGGTACATTTATTAAGTGCTGGACAGCAAATAATCCACATAAGAGCCACTATTATTCTGATTTTATAGATAAAGAAGCTGAGAAACTGGGTGTCCCAGTCACACAGCTTTAAGTGGCAGATCAGCTTGAGAGTCTGCATTTCCAGACAAAGCTCTGCACTGCCTTGGCCAGGGATGGGACTCTGGGGAAGGGAAGCTCAGCAGAGAAGTAATGGAGTCACTGGAGAAAATGGATGGAAATGTACTCCAGTCAGAAGGAAGAGGATGCCCATGAGTCAGGCTGGCCTTTCTGTATCTGGGACTGAGGATGCCCAGCACAGGCAGAATGCAATTAGCAAAAATAACATTAAGTCTCAGAGAAGGCCGGAGATCATGCAGGGGTCTTGCGGGAAAAGGGGAGGAGTCTGGAATATAATTCTAAGCAGAAAGGAGAAGTCAATAAAGGATTCCGACAACTTACATACAAGATCTGATTCACGTTTTTAAAAAAGAATATTCTGGCTCCTGGGAAGAAAAGAGGTTGTAAGGAACCATGAGTAGAGGGGTGAGACACGGTTAGGTAATAGTGCAATAGTCCATGGGAGTGGTAACAGCAGCGCATTTGGGTGGTGACAATGGAGCCGGAAAGTGGAGGGCACAAGACATAAAACACATGTGTCTGCCAGCGCTGCGGCTGCTCACCAGGAACCTCCATGAGTGCTAAAGACACATACATTCCACACAGAGAGACCTTTCTTGAAGACACACTAGAGTTTCTTTGGGGAGTGGTAGCAAGCTTGGGCTGGGTGGTGGGGTTAGTGAAATAGATCTTAGAAGATGAGAATGATTTTGCCAAGCAGGGAATACAGTGATTCCAGGTGAATGCTCTAAGAGCTCAGATAATAATCCAGAGCTGTTTCAACACAAGTAATTAGGGTAAGATTAGAAAAATGGCCCAAAGACAACTTGTGAAACATGTTGAAAGCTAGGCTAAAGGATCTGGATGACTTTTTGTCATAATAAAGAGGTTCTGAAGATCTTTTAAGTAGGGAAATGATCAGATATATAGATTAGGAAATGACCTGGCAGCAATATGAATGGCAGAATAAAGCCAGCAAAGGTTAGAAATGGGCAATCAATGAGAAGTTAATCCTGCTCTAGGCAAGATAAAAGGGCATAAAGTAGAGAAATAGTAATGGAAATCAAACACCAGAGAATTCTATAATAGCCTAAATCATCTTCCTGTTCTTCTACCTTTATTAGCAATTTTGCCAGATTTAAAAGTTAGTTGCTCTTCAAAAGTATATTAAAATTATGTTTTAATATACCCAAAGAGGTGTATTCCTGGGCGTCCTGGTGGCCTAGGGGTTAAGTCTCAATACTACCACCTTGACTGCTCTCCATGGCAGCCTGAGTTAGATCCCCAGGCCAGGGAACTGACCCACATGGCACAACAGACCTCTCCTGTTTCACCTGCTGCTGTATTTCAGTGGATCTGCCAGTTGTGCTCCCTACTCTGTCTCTGGTGAATCCTCTTACCACCGCCCCCCCCAGCCTATACACGCAAAAATAAATATAATCTTAAAAAAAAAAAAAAAAAAACAAAGAGATGCATTCTATACCTCTGAATCATACTGTGTTGTAAACCAATGCTGTCTCAAAAAAAAATTTTTTTAAATTATGTTTTCATTGTGGAGAAGATCCAAATGCAACAACTAAATAAAAATTCAAACATGGTAATTCAATGGTTTTAAATATGCTGATTTATTGAAGTCTTAAAACAATGCTATGTATATTAATCTTAAGTGTGTAAGGAGGAAATAACATTTAAGGAAAGTCACAACTATGGTCATACCTGAACTCGGGTTCCAAAAAATTTGCAGCAGTGTCCAAACAAGTAATTAAATCTAAAAACAAAAACAAAAACAAAACTACTCAATAATATATTAAAACAAAACTACTCAATAATATAAAACTACTCAATATATAAAATTTTTAAAAAAATTTACTTTCCTTGTTGAAACATCAACTATTTCCAAATCCCAAGACTTTTTTTATATGGATTATAGTTCTACCCTTTCCCCCCTCATTCTACTGTCAACGCAGTTGTAAGTATGAGCCCTATAATACAAAGGCCCTATTTCTCTCTGCTCAATGTCCTTAGCTCCAAGACCTTGTGGAGAATACGGTTTCTGACTGACTTCATCTTACTTTTCTTCCCCTTATTCACTCTGAACTTAAACATGCTGTCATCTGCCACCTCGCAGTCTTTGTGATGGCCTCCACCTGTCTTAGTTATCCACATACCTCATACCTCATACTCCCTTACCTATTTTAGTTTTTTTATTCCAATGCCAACATCTCCATAGGGTCTACCCAGACTACTATGTTTAATTGCAACCCCTTAACTTCCGAATTACCTTCTTTTATTTATCTAACATATCATCTACTAACACTACATATTTCTTATTCATAGTTTATTTTCTTACCTCACTGCCTACTGGCGGTACTTTCTACATGCAGTGCCTTTTTTTTTTTTTAATTAATAAATTTTATTTTTATATTCCCCATACAATTGCAATCCCCCTATTCTGACCCCAATCCCTCCCCTCCCGCCCCCCACCCCCCAAAAAGTGTCTCTGGTTCATAGTTTTTGTTGATTTTGATTTTCACTTTCTTATAGTTATTCATTTTCCTGGTCCCTTATTTAAGTTTTCTAGATCCCTGCTATGAGTGAGACCATCCGGTATTTTTCTTTTTCTTTTTGGCTTATTTCGCTGAGCATGATCCCTTCCAGCGTCATCCATGTTGCTGCAAATTGCATGTGTTTATCTTTTTTGAATGCTGAGTAATATTCCATGGTATATATGTACCACATCTTCTTGATCCAGTCATCTATTTTTGGGCATTTGGGCTGTTTCCAAAGCTTAGCTATTGTAAACAGTGCTGCTATAAACATAGGGGTGCAGGTGTTCTTTGGAATTGATGTTTCTGTGTTCTTTGGGTAAATACCTAGGAGTGGAATTGCTGGATCCTGTGGAAGCTCTATGTTTAGTAGGTCATGAAATCTCCACACAGCTCTCCATAGTGGTTGGACCAGTTTGCACTCCCACCAACAGTACATGCAGTGCTTTTTAATCTTCTTGATTTCTGCTCTGTATCTAGTGCCTAGAAAAACACCTGGTCATCCAGACTTAAATATTTGCTGACTGAAGAAGAAATGATCACAAGAACTGACAATCCTTGCTTTATCTTTCATTAGGCTTTATTTCATCTATCAAAGCAAATGTACCGCATATAAAAAGACACTTATCTACTTTGGGGAAAGGCTCTCAAAGACAGCTTAAAGTTTCTTTTTCTTTTTTTTTTTTTTTTTTTTAATATAGAGGCATGTTTTTATTTATTTATTTGTTTGTTTGTTTGTTTTTGTTTATACATGCACTGGGTACAGTCAGAAGCGCGGGAGGGTGAGAGAATTCACCAGAGCCAGAGCGGGGAGCAGAGCAGGCAGAAGGACCAAAGTACACTGCTGAGGGGAGCAGCGGGTGGCAGGAGAGGTCTGCGCGCCATGTGGGACCCTCCTCCAGTGGCCGGGGAGCAGCCGGGGATCGAACCGGCGCCGCAGAGGCCGCGGGCAGCTTCGCAACCCAGCGCTCAACTGTTGCGCCACCGGGGCAGCTTAAAGTTTCTTAATGCTCTGCCTAATTGATGTTGTTTGTTTTGTGCAGCTGTAAAGGTCAAAGTCCATAATGTGACTTTCCCTATCTTTATTTAATCTTCTTGGTTCTCCTTGTAGCTATCTATTTTGAATTCTTACTTTCTTCCAAGGGAGCACTTAAACTCTCATGGAATTTGAGAGCAAGGTAAAGTAAATTGCACACATTTGCATGGCATAATCTGCAGTTTTAGTCCTGTAGTGGTTTTTAGCACTGCATGGACCTATAACCAAAGCCCTATTTTGATCAAGTATAGGCATATTTGACCAGCTCCCTGGCATGTGGCTTGAAGGTAATGGGGCTAGCTGGCAGTTTCTTGTGGTTTGAATTCCATGTTGGACCACACAGGTGCCTTTTCATCCCCGGCTATTAGTCTTAGAAGTTCAGCTTTTAATTTTAGAGGCTGGAAACGCCTTTGATGGCAAAGGAAAGTGGAAAATCAATTCTTATTAATGCTGTATAAAGACTGCTATGAATAAGTGCAGCTCAGTAATTCAGTTTGTCTGCTTTTCCTAGTCAACCATGTAGTAAGCCCTATCCATTGGTTTCCTTGTGTATTACATGACAAAGGAGACGTTGGCTCTAAAAAAACTGCTACTCAACATCTTGTCCATGGACAGAACTAGCAGCAGCCACATCTGCTGGGAACTTACTGGAAATTCAAATTCCTGACCACCATCTGGATGTACAGGGAATATGGTGATGGTTCACAGGTGGTAAGCATGGAGACTACAATGATGTAAGAAAAAAATAAACACCAACCAAAATAAATAAGTAAATATGAAAAACAGCAGCAAAAGAATATATCCACTGGAGAGCACAAGACCGCACACACATCTGCAGTCTCTTCGCCTCATTTCTAACATATTAAAATGAAATACAGGGGCCTCCCTGGTGGCGCAGGGAGTTAAGCACCACACTATGAAGCAATCCGTAGCCTCTGCAGTACAAGTTTGATCCCCGGCCAGCCAGGGAGCAACCTACATGGCGCAGCAGACCTCTCCTGGCTCTCCCGCTGCTCCCCTCAGCAATGTGCTTCAGTCGATCTGCCTGTTCTGTTCCCGACTGTCTCTGGTGAATCCTCTCACCCCCTGCATCTCTGGCCTATACCCCAACTCTTGCATGCATAAATGAATAAAATCTTTAAGAAAAAAACTGAAATACATAAAAAAAGCACTAAAATCATCACGGTGCTTCCTAGGTTATCTGTCAGCTTGGGAGGAATATAATGGCATAAGTTGATTTGTCTCTTTGGGTTTAAGGTGATCTTAAACAGATTATAAAAAGTTTATGAAAACTTTTTCTCTGCAAAACTGGTAACATTTTGCTCATCGGTACCTCTGTTCTACAAATTAACATGAAGGTACGGATATTTTCTGCATGTGTACTATATTGTGGGCAAACACTACACATATTCATTTGTATGTAAATAAAGACAAGTCTAAAGTCATGCATATATTGAGACCTCATTAATAAAATCTTACAAAATAGGGCCTCCCCGGTGGCGCAACGGTTGAGCGCTGGGTTGCGAAACTGCGCGC
The DNA here is from genome assembly GCF_964194135.1 of Talpa europaea. NCBI lineage: Eukaryota > Metazoa > Chordata > Mammalia > Eulipotyphla > Talpidae > Talpa > Talpa europaea. Next base: position 85,417,195 of record NC_140070.1, read on the forward strand.
GGCCTCTGCGGCGCCGGTTCGATCCCCGGCTGCTCCCCAGCCACCAGAGGAGGGTCCCACATGGCGTGCAGACCTCTCCTGCCGCCCGCTGCTCCCCTCAGCAGTGTACTTCGGTCCTTCTGCCTGCTCTGCTCCCCGCTCTGGCTCTGGTGAATTCTCTCACCCTCCCGTGCTTCTGACTGTACCCAGTGCATGTATAAACAAAACAAACAAACAAACCAGCAAACAAATAAATAAAGCATGCCTCTAAAAAAAAAAAAAATAAAAAATAAAATCTTACAAAATAGTTGCCAGATACAACAATAACAGAGATTAGGAACACAATAGGAAAAGTAAAAATAGAAACCTGGCTAAGTGCTGTACTAAGGACAGAAGGAATTCTGTAAAACTGCTGTACAACTAAGGTAGCAAACAACCTAAGGAATTCATGCTCTATTTTCAAAACCAAAACATTCCATGCAGGAAAAAAACAACTATCAGAAATCTGGACTCTATTAGCAAAGAGTTCTGTATTCTGCTTATGTTTCATTTACAAGTTGATATATTCTGACATAAGGTTGAAGAAATGGAAAATATTTGCAAATAGTGCGGGTAAAGAATATGACAATCAGAAAAATTTGATACTATTGGTGTTAATTCTAAAAAAAATTTGACATAGAGCAACAATAAGCCTATCAAATGGGACTATTTCCCAGACCCAGCTGTTCACAAGTCTTCAGCATTCTGTTAGAGTCTAAGGGGTCAGCGAGCAATGAGTGAACTAGTATTTATGAGTTCAATTAGGGAGAATGTTAATATCTACACTGGATAAGTTTATTTCACATGAAATTTTAAACTACTGTTTTTCTCCAAATAAATGAAGGCAAACTTTAGACTGACCAATGACCACTACAATGTTCTGGATTAGTGAAATCTAGAGCAATAAGCTTTATCATCTTTTAGGTGATGATTTCATGTTTTACAAAAGGAATATCATTTTTCAGTCATCACCCCCCCCCCCCAAGAATGGGCCTTGAAATAATTGAAATGTTTTTCTCTCTCAAATTTCATTAGTCATTTACACAACTGTATCACTTGGGGGTACATTTTACTGCCGTATGTGCACATGTTTCAGTCACCCTCCACCAAAGTTCCTATGCAGATGACCTACCCTCTTTCGTCTCCTAGAAACTTTCAATGTAAATGGAGATATGCATTCTGACTTCAATGTCTATAGCCAAAATAACAAAAATCATTGTCCAGAAACATCTGAGAAATATCGAGCTTTTCCTAGAAATTGCCCATGCTAAACAGATTCCAAACAGGGAATTTAAATTTAGATCACTTACCTATATATTTATTTTGTTTTTCAAGTCTAGTGGTAAATGCTGTTTTATGTTTTAGAATGAAAATGTCAGCAGCAGCCTTTATTATTATACTAGGTTAAATGGTCTGAGTTACTGAATTTGGACCTCTGAATGTCTGGTTCTGCCTCTCATTAAAACCAGGGATGAAGAGTTCCTCTCTGTGGGACTTCTAAACAGTAGTTGCTAATATGACATCTAGGGTGTCTCTAGGGTCCACATACATCTTCAATTTTCAAATGAAAATTTCAGATTCTGAGTTTGCAGTTGGAAACTGAAGGACTTTTACCAAGTCCTCTCATAATTACTGGAAGTGTTGATTATTAATATCTGTCTTTTCCTGCTACCTAATGGGGAAGTGGGAAAAACTCTGCTTTCATTGGTAGACACAACTTTCAAAAATGAGATTCATAGGTGAAAATTAAAGAGAGCTAAGTGGAAACGGAAAAGACTGGAAATCGCTGTTCAAATATCATTAAACGTAACAGAGGAATAAAACAATAAAAATCATAAATACTAGACACAAAAGTGAAGTGGTAAACAGGCACAGGGCCCCAGGCACACTAGGCATTTCAGCTTTACACAAAAGGGCTTTATTGCATCCAACTTCTCTTAGGACAACTTAAACTTACAGAGGATGAATCCCAATTCTTAAAATGTTTCCTTGTCATGAATAAATGAGGCTCTAAAGTCTTTTAAAAGAATTAAATTAGAACATGGCCTAATCCTGAAGTTACATTTATAACAAGACCTCTTAATTCAATCATATCTGCTCCAGTCTCGTCTAATAGCCTCTTAACAGGCCTGCCTACATTTATTCTTGCCTCTTGTATGAACTCTTCATGGAGCAGGGAAGGTCTTGAAAACAAATCCAGTCATACCACTACTTGCTTTAACAGTTTCTGTGTACTCCTAGGAAAAGCTCTTACACTTACAGTTACGTAACACCCTAGACATGTCACCTACTCACCACACTCACCCCTCCCCAGTTATGTTGGCTTCTGTTCTCCTTCCCCCAAACAGCTCCCCACAGTAAGCCCCTTGCACATAATATTCTCTTTTCTAGAATGTTCTTTGTTTGCCTAAAACCTTAACCAAACCTTCGGTTCTCCGCTTAAAAGTGACTTCCTTAGGGGCCTTCCCCAGTGGCACAGTGGTTGAGTGCTGGGCTGCGAAAATGCCCACAGCCTCTGCAGTGCTGGTTCGATCCCCGGCCACCGGCGAGGGTCCCACATGGCACACAGACCTCTCCTGCCGCATCTACTGCTCCCCCAGCAGTGTATTTTGTAGGTCTGCCTGTTCTGTTCCCCGCCCTAGCTATGGTGAATTCTCTCGCCCTCCTGCGCTTCTGACTATACCCACTGCTTGTATAAATAAATAAATAAATCTTTAAAAAACAAAAAAGTGACTTCCTCAGGAGAGCTTTGATTATCAGTCTTCTACTACCCATACTCCTCTGGTCTCCTATCAGTTGAACATTTCTCTAGCCATACTTAGTGTAATTACAATTAAGTAATCATGTATTTAATGCCTTTTTCCAATCCTGTACTGTAAGCCCCACAAAGGTGTGATTGTGTCTTATTTACTGCTGTTTTTGTGGTGTCTGGTACACAACAGGAAATGAGGCACTCACTGAAGGGAATGTAGTTTTTGCAACAGGATCTTACACAAAGTAATGAAAATCTATCTATCTTACACAAAAACTACAACTCCATCAACAATACATATGACATTAACAAGTCTTTGTGAGAGCTGAACAAAGAGGCTGAAGCAAGATTTTTCACAATCTTTTCATTTCCAAATACCTTAAACTTTCAACTAGGTTGCTAAGCTGGGCCACATGTAGTAATGTTCCTTGAAAATATTCATGGAATTCAGTATGGCAGTTAAGTTTCCAGGATGGAAACAAACTGAGACTCGCAACCAAAGCCAATCAGCCTTCAAATGAATGAGTCATTACAAGAAATTGTGACTGAAAGGCCGGCCACCCAAGAAGTAGTAAAAAGAAATCCAACCAGTGTTCTCCTGAATTTAGCCAATTCACTCCACTTTAAATAAAACAAATGCTTGAGGGGCATACAAAAAAACTAAGTAAAAACTCAGAGGAGAGCTGTGAAATAATGATCTCCCAAGACAACCATGACTATTGAAAGTGTTACTACAAAGAAGTTCCAGATATGGTGGCTATTTTAAAAACCTTCGAAACTACAATTCATCTAAGCTAGTAACACAGCTACCTGAAATTTGACATAAGTCTACAACATACTGACTCTTACCTGAGATCACTGTCAATTCCTTAGAAACTTTATGCAGGATATTCAGGTGTCTATGTAGCAAAGTCCATTATTTATTTATTTATTTTTAAAATAATTTTTTTTTTTAAGATTTATTTACTTATTTATACAAGTACTGGGTACAGTCAGAAGCGCGGGAGGGTGAGAGAATTCACCAGAGCCAGAGCAGGGAGCAGAGCAGGCAGAAGGACTGAAGTACACTGCTGAGGGGAGCAGCGGGCGGCAGGAGAGGTCTGAGCGCCATGTGGGACCCTCCTCTGGTGGCCGGGGAGCAGCCGGGGATCGAACCCGAGCTGCAGAGGCTGCAGGCAGCTTCGCAACCCAGCGCTCAACCGCTACGCCACTGGGGAGGCCCAAAGTCCATAATTTAAATATCCAATGTAAGAACCTTCTATCACAAGAGAGGATACTTATTTGTGAGAAAACTTCAACTTAATAACAAGAAAGGGAAAAACATGAGGCAAAATAATTTAACCTGTTATTGTGACCAAGAAATTTGAGAATAATAATTTTTCCCCCTAGTCTCTCACCTACCAACCTAAGACTTTTAGGAAAAAAAAAACAAAACAGAATGGAAATTGACCTCAGCTTATTCTGTGTTTCCTACTCTTTTGATGGCAAGGGGAAAATGAGTATATGTGCATGTGGACAGTGGTTAAGTGGAGAAAACTACCATTTCCTTTGTGCCTACAGGCACCATATGTGTATTATTTTAGTCTCACAACTAACCCATTTATAATGAGGATCACAGAAGTGAAATGGTAGCTTTGGATCTAGGGATACATAGTACCACTTACCACACTACCTTAGCTTTCTTGGGTTTGTCAAAAATATTATTCATTTACCATGATGTTTCCAGTTCTTTTCCTTCCGTTATTCCATCCAAATGTATTTTCTTTCTTATTCTAAGGGATTTACTAGTCCAAACACACTGGCTAGGGAACACTATTTCACAACTTAGAAATTAAGGGCAGACTCCTCTCACAGAATAGCTCTCTCCTTTATCACATTTTCATGCAATTTTTAAATAGGATATACAGTGCTTATCCCAAATCCACTGCAGTTGAGAATGAACAGATTCTGTCACCCTCAGTCACTACCAGTGCCCAACATTCTCATATCCAAGAAGTTGTTGACCATCTTTTTCTCCTTTGTACTATGTAAAGTAAAATAAAATTTTAATTTCAAATGCTCAACTTGGTTTGAAATCATCGTGTAATATCAAAATAACTACCTGTTTTCTAATTTAGATGACTGTTTTGCCATATCCTTGTACTAGCAACTTGTCATACATTTTCTACCCCTAATGGCAGAGAGGAATGAATACCAGAACATGTGAAAAGTTTCTTCAAGACTTGCACTCATTCTATCCTAGAGATTCAGCTAAATTTTGGATTCTATTATACTTATTAGCTTTGCTTCAAAATTTTCCCCTTCAGATTCTAAACATCAACAATCTAGAAAATATCTTTTAAAGAGCAATCTCCAGGTTACTTACAGCAGTATGAAACTTTTTTATGAAGAATGGTGATATGATCTTTAACACAGTACTATGAAATGGTAAGCTCTATACAATAAAGTTTTAAATTGATATGAAACATTTAAGTGGCTGACATTATTTCTAAAAATTATTTGTTTCAACCTTACAAAAGTGAAAAATTAATAGTTCCTTTACTATAAAAAGGGAAGTATATGGACTTGATATAAACATTAATATACATCTAATTTAGGGATCCGAAACTGATCTAAATTTATTTTTCAAATTTATGCATGTGTTATTACAAGGATATGGCAAAAAAGTCTTTCTAATCAAAGGAACATTTCATTTTTGTTTTTAAAACTATGTGGAAGCCATGGTATAAAGTGAAAATTACCTTGTTTATCTATAACCGAGTATGAAGCCAAAAATCCTCGTCCAGAAATATGGATTCCACTCATGAACAGCACTGTAATTTCATTGCTTTTTGATTCAATTGAATGGTTCATTTGTAATCCCAGACCACAGTATTTCCCTAGGAATGAAAGAAAAGCAAGTATTTGGCATGATTCTCGAAGTCAATAGTATTTACAATGCAGATAACAAAATCAGAATACAACACAAACTGGACAGTTAGTATAAAATGTAACTAGGTTTAACTGCTAAAAATCACATTATACTGGAGAAAAAATAAGTGTCAAGTAATACTTGTTCAAATAACTTAAAAAATATAGTGCAGATATATATAACCTTATAAAGATTTGATATAAACAAATGAGAGGTACATTTATTCTTTAAAAATAGTACCAAGGAATTCTGAAAAAATTTTAAAAAATTCACTCAGGAAGGTGGCTAACAATTAAATCGATAGTTATTAAGTAGTCTAATATGTTTCCTCAGGGTACCCCTTGATTCTTTATATCAGCACACCACTCAAACCTTTTTCAGTTCTCAAGAACTTCCAAGAACAGCTGGACTTCTAGTCAGTCCCTTCAGGTAATCATATCCAGTCCGACAACTGTAACTGTGATCTGACAACTCACGTTTATGCTTCCTCTCACAGCTTTTTCCTTGAATTTCAGATGCATATCTCCAAATGTCTACTCAAATATATGTCCCTCAGAACAGATAAAACTTTCATAAGATAAAAGGGAAGGGAAAAAATCAAAATATCAAAAATAAATAAAAATGTGTTTTCTTATTGTGTGGTAAACTATGCAACAGATTCTAACATAAGGAGTTCCAAAAATGTGTTAAGCTTCAGCCAACCTCACTTGAGTAATAGTAATGTACTTCCTGGATACCATTTTTGAGTTCTATCTATGATCTTGGGAGTAGAAAATCCTAAGAAGCCAACAACAAAAAATGCACCAGAATTAGAAGGGAGCTTAGCTCTATCACAGGATCAACATATAAAAACCAATTGTGCTTTCTTTCAAATACTAGCAACAATCTGAAATGAAATTTTCTAACTTCCCATAATAGCATAAAAAGATTAAGATATGCAGATACATTTTTTTAAAGTAACTCAAAACTAGTATACTTAAAATTATAAAACGCTGCTGAGAAAAACTGAAGAACTAAACAAATTGTGGACTGGAAGGCTCCATAGTAAGATGGCAAGTCTCCCCAAACTGATCTGATTCAACCAATCCTTATCAAAAGCCTACTTTTTGTTTTTAAGAGAATTTAACAAGTTGGGTCTAAATGTATACAGAAATACAAAGGACATATAAATGAAAAGCCAAACAATATTAGAATAGAAGCTGAAAGTCTTATATCACTTTATCATGCCTCTTTCAATACTCATGTCAGCCACACTTTTGGAAGAAGATGAGCAGCAAAAAATTAAACTCTAGGAAGATACTAAGATAGAAATAGTCTATATTCAAAAGAAGGGAGAGATCCATCTGATTTTAAATATACTAGGGGTGGGATTAACACTGTTATGAAATTTAGGAGGTCTAATTATGTTTGTGACTAAGTGGAAGGTAATTTAACCAAATGAAAGGTGTGCCATGGAACAAAGTCCCTCTTCGGCACTTGTCACTTAGAAGTGGGAAGTTATTTACCAGAGCAAGTGCACATTAACTGTCCACTTCTCATAGGGATATGGAGCTTGCTTAAATTTCATAACTCTTAATTTACAAACTTTTTAAGGAACAGTTATTCAGTCCCAGGTATAGAAATATCTCTAACCTTAAAAACAAAGATTAAAATTCTCAAAGGAATTCATCTGTTGGATTTATCTGATTAAGCCCCGGAATATCCAGGCAATGATACAGGTATGTGCTGGGGAGTCAGTGAAGAAACTAAACAGAGCACTGCCCTCAGAAAGCTTAGTATAGTGGGGTAAGGCAAATAATTAAAACCTCTGAAGAAGTCATTAGTGTCTGAAAAAATTTTAAATACCATCATTAAGTAACATCCATCAGTATAGTTTCTTTACAAAATCAAGCTTCAAGGATCATTGCCTGTGGCTTGTGGGCTAGAGCAAGAGAAGCTGTAAAATTTAACTCCCTGCCTTAGAGTGATTTCATGTTTTTTCAATGATTGAGATGCCTTGCCACAACGATTTCTCTTATGCTGTGACTAACAATAAGCTGCTGCTTTTGACTGGATTTGACATTGTTTTTAGCTGCTGCAAAGAGTCACTTGTAAAGAAAAATGATAGAAGGGTACGGAACTAACTTCCTATTAAGCAATAAGACAATTAGCTATATATTTAAAAGGACTAGTAGCAGATATTTACTATGTTAAAAGGGATTTAGCAATGTCATTAAATCCTTTCCTTCTAAAAGATAGTGTGGCTAATCTAGGCTTCTCTATAATATTATAAAGTCATTGTATAATTTGATTTTAGGAAAGGTGGCCACTTCAGTGTTATTCTTCATGAATACTTAACAGATTTGGCAGCTGGCACTCTAAAATGAATAAAGACCACATAGGAAAATATACCTTTAAACCCTGACTCCTACTTCATATTGTCATACACTAAAATAAATTCTGGATGGACTGAGGGTAATATGTGTAGAAGGGGAATGCCTTGGGAACATTTAGGGGAATGCCTTGAGAACATCTATGACCAAGAAATACAAAGAAACTTTAAAAGACAACACACAAAGTGGCAATCATAAATGAAAATTAATGTCAACAACATTGAAATTAAGTTAAAAGCAAAAATAACTGTTTATCAAAAGATACCAATGAGGCAGTAAAAAGGAAGACCATGAGAAGAACCCAAAACCAGAATATATAAAGAATTACTACAAATAAGAAAATGGTCACCCAGTAGGAAAAATGCATGAAAGCAAACAAAGATGCTACTGAAATGACTAACAAGCACATGAAAAGAGCACAATATCATCAGCCAATCAGGGAAATGCAAAGTGCAGCAACAAGGTATCAGTGCATGCACATACACACAAATGTCAAAAATGGAAAATAGTGGAGAATAAAAACTGGAGTTTACCTATATGGATTGGTAAGTATAAACTGGCAGAATCACAAAAGCACCTGGCAATATATACTAAATCTCAACACACACAGAGGCAATGACCCAACAATTCCTCTTGTAAATACAGAAATGTGCACTTAAATTCAGGAAACATAACAGAATGTTCACAGCAATTAGTGACTGGATATATGATAGATACGCCTTAGTGTTAGAAATTTAGAGTGTGTCTCTTTTTTCGTTTTTTAAAGATTTATTCAGGCATACAGGAACCAGGGTACAGGCCAGAAGTGCAGGAGAGTGAGAGGATTCACCAGACAGAGCAGGGAACAGAACAGGCAGACTGACTGAAGTACACAGCTGAGGGGAGCCGCGGGCGTCAGGAGAGGTCTGCTGCGCCATGTGGGTATCTTGCCGGCTGGCCAGGATCAAACCCATGCTGCAGAGGCTGCAGATGGCTTCACAGCGCTGCACTCAACAGCCTGTGCCACCAGGGGAGGCCCTGTGTCCCATTTTTCTATCTTGGGAAAAAGGCTGCAATAAACATCTTTCTAACACAACATCTTCCGTCCTTTGAAACATTTTCTTAGGAGCTATTCTTAATACTCATTTCCAGACTGCTTGTAACCCAACTGAGCTATACCAGTTAAAGCATTCTCAAATTCTAGAGTCAGACCACTTAGGTGTGAATCCTCCTTTTCAATTTACTAACTGTTTGACTGTTGACAAAAAATTTAACCTCTCTGCCAGTTTTCTCATCAGAAAATGGAGTTATCTACCATGAGTTCCTGTGAAAACTAAATATATTAATTGATAAAAATCTTAAGAATAGTGCATGGCATACAGCCAGCACTGAAGGCATGGTATTTTCATCATTAGCCACAGATGATTCAGCTGAATTAAAAAAAAAAAAAGGTCACCCCTAGTTATCATCATTTAATATGTAAGATTATCACTACCACTTTTTTCCAAGTGGTTTGGTGGGAAAGAGAAAAAAAATTTATTTTTTTCTTTTAAAATAGGAAGACATAAGCATATTAGAGAAAAAAAGACAAGCAATACACAGAGAAAATGAAAATACTAATGACATGGAATCATTTATGAAATAAATATCACTAGGATATGAGACATAATTTTAAAAGGCACCTTGGATGAAGATAAAAGACAGATTTGTACATCTTCAAGTATCGCTTTGAGCACACATGTGCATACTTTTAAATTTCTTCTTCTATAGAATTCATCTTCCTTCAATATCTACCAGGTTTTTAAACATTTAACTTCATTTTTATAGATCCACCTACAACCTCCCACCTCCCCCCAAAAGATTCATTTAAAATGGAAATTTTAAGCAAAGCCCAGGAAGAAAAAATAAGAGTGGGAAAAGCTTACAAATAAGCAAAGGTTTTTCTCTTTAATGTTCATTTTTAAATTTCACCTTGGACTAAGTATCAATAATCTCCATAGGCAAAATTAGACTAATAGATGAAAAGATGCCTAAATATTGAGGAAAAAAACAAGTGACAAAATCACCTAAGGAAATATGTGGCTATATGTAGAAAAGAGTAATAACAAGAATTTTATAGCTCAACTCCTATCTTTATAGAGCAATTATGATGTCTCAGACATCAGGAATTAAAGAATAATCAAGAAAAAAGTTTTATTCAAGGCACAATAGAATTTTCTTAGTCTACCACAATCTGCTCTACAAAGAACAGATCTAGAGAGCCAATCTTAGCTCTATTATTAAACACATGTGTGCCAGTGTAGTACCACTCCACTATGTAATTTCAAAAAGATATCCAAACATTCTAGCAATTTTAGAAGTAGTTAGATAAAATCATAACCTATATTTAAATGATATTACACATTACTACCCTTTCTATGAGAGCAGGAAATAACTACCAAACAAATGAGTTTTTTAATTGTCAGTTTTTCTTTTAAATAAGTTTTTTTCCAACCTCAAACATCTTATAATTTTTAAATGAAGTACTTTTTTTCTTATGTTGTCAATCTTTGGGCAATATATAATTCCTCCCCTCAGGTGTGGTCACCTTAGTTTTCCCATTGCAAAAGCACTCACAGTCCATTATTACAGTCCTTTGTACTCTTTTCTCCCCCTCCCCACCTTGTTTTCACTCAAGATACTTTGTTTGAACTTCAGAATGCCATGAATAAACTTAAAACTTAGAACTTAAAAAATTATATGTAACAATTACATATGATAATACCACCCTTAAAACAATCATTCTTGACAATCACTGAATGCCAATTCCTCTTAAAATATCTGATTATCTTTAAAGATGTCTTTTTGTAGCTGGTTAGCTTGAATGAAAATCTAAACGAGGTCCATACATTCCCTATGGAAGATATATTTCAAAGAACAACAGTTCCTTTTCTTTCTCTTTTTAAATCGCCACATATATACATACATACCTATGAAGATGAGAGAGAAATGTATTATCAAATGTATACAGACAAATGTATTTTATCAACTGTAAAGACTATCTTCTTTATTGCCTCTAAACTGGCACAGGCTTGATCAGATTGTGGTTTAGCCTCTCCATTGTAAGATTGCCCAGGTGGCACTACATACACCCTACTGCATCGCTGCAGAAGGCATTTACTAACCAGTTGTCAAGTATTTTCTCTATCATAGGTATATGAGTTCCAGAAAGTTCATCCAAGACGACATATTCATGGCAATTGACACATTTTCAGTACTTTCCCACATATCACCTTACATAGCACATTATTCAATGTTAAGTATCAATACTGCTTTAGTTTTAAAACTCAAGTTAATGATGTATGGTACATGTACATTTATAAGAAAATGTCCTACCTATTTCAATTCTGCTAACTCCAATTCCATTATAAATTCTCAGGTAATTAGAATGACAATCAGAATCTTCACTGTCAAAGCCATCAAAGTTGACATGCGCTCTGTTCTGCAACCATCCCAGGCCGGGTAGGTTCACGTTAGTTCAGGCAGCTTAAAAGAGAACCTTGAACCCTTGGTATCACCCCCACAGGTTTTTTAATAGTACGCAGGGGAAACAAGCAGTGGGGAGACAACAACTTGGGCCCCCCCACGAATCTCTAGGCTTTCTCTGTGGTCTCTTCCTCTAGCAGCATGGCTCCTGCTCTCACAGCCGTTCTGCTGCAGCCATTTGTGCACCGCCACCCTTATAGCCTCAGGCTCAGGTATGCACACTTATGCATGCCCACACCATACTCCACACGTGTCCACAATTAGGCACACGTGGCCCGGGCCCATGATCCAGAGTGCCTCCTGCATTAGTATGATCAAGGCCGTAGGTGATAGCCACAGAGGCTAGCAGCATAAAAAACTGCACTCACACACAGTACAGTCTCCCCCAACTTTACACAGAGATTTCACTCCAAGCGAACAGGTTAAGAGTGGGTTGGGAGAGGACAGAGGTTATCAATCAGCAGCGAGGGAGGCATTCACAGATAAGAGGTCAAAATATAGAGAATAGAAGGATCTTGCTAGAGATAAAGAGAGGTCACAGGATGAACATAGTATGGTGCTGAAAGAACAGGAACTGGATTCTAATTAGCTATAAAAGACATTTTATACACTCATACAAATAAATAATAGAGAATTCATATTTCCAAATAAAATGACAGAGAATTCTTATTTTATGAATAAGAGTTCTTATTTTATGATGTCAGTTCCTCAAAACGGTCTTACAAATTTTCTTGTTCAAGAGAGATGCTGGTCCCTAAGTCAAATGTTCTCAACTTGACTGCAAAGTATATTTTTCTGGGAAGCTCTTAAATACTGAGAGAAGGGGGCTACCCTATCAATTCTGATGATTCAACTGATTAGGATGAGGAAAAGGTATACAATAGTATTTAAAAGTCTTCCAGATGAGTCTAATAAGCAGCCAAATAGCCATACTTGAGAACCACTGCTCTTAGCTAAAATAACAATAGTAGCTTTTTCCTAGGCATATTGTTCATTCTTCATTTTACAAGTTGGGAAACAGAGAGTTTGTGTAACTTGCCCAAAGTCACATAGCAAGTTTACAACAGAGTTAGCACTTAATATCATCAAGTTTGGATCCAAAAACCACACTCAGAGTCAACACGATATACTGCTTCCTAAAGCATTAATTTATACTGTATATTTCAGCAGCAAGAAAATGATCAAAGAAAAAAATGAGATCAATAAATTCCTCCTCCTTAGAAGTACAGTAGCATTTTTTACAAAGTTACCAACACAGGCTTATTAGAAAAGTAAATAAACACACAAGTGTTTTCCCAAAAGAAAATTCAAATTTGAGATTTTCACACATTTTCAGTAATTTCCCACATATCCTATATAGCACAGCTACTAGTCTATGTTCAGTATCAAAAACAATTTTCATTTTAAACTCAGGGTAATGGTGACTATTTATAAGAAAATTTCCTACCTATTTCAGTTCTGCTAACTCCAATTCCATTAAAAATTCTCAGGTAATTAAAGTGACAAGAATCAGAATCTTCAATGTCAAAGTCACCAAATTTGATGCGCACTCTATCTCCCGTCTTTACACGGATCTCCCATTCACAAACGGTGCTGTTTGGATAGGTCTGCGGGTAGTTTATGGACATAAGGGTTCCACTTTCAGGACCTAGCACAGTGTGTCCACATCCATCACCTTTAAAAAAAATTAAAAGAAGATTTAAAATACATCTGACATCAGGTATTTTATATCACCAATACTTTTCACAGAAGGCAAAACTGACAGTACTATTTATCAAAGCCAGCAGAAGTCATGTTAGTTCAAAATAATTACTACCTTTATAATTTAAAATTTCAAAGAACTTCCAATCTGAATAAAAAGTAGTAAAATGCAATATATTTCTGTGTGTGTACACATGTTAAAATAAATCCAGCCCTGTCTTGCCTGCTGCTCCCCCCCTCAGTAGTGCTTTCAGTCCTTCTGCCTGTTCTGCTCCCCGCTCTGTCTCTGGTGAATCCTCTCACCCTCCCATGCCTCTGGCCTGTACCCCAGCTCTTGTATAAATAAAAAAACCAAAATTTAAAAAATGAAATAAATCCAGTCTTTAAAATTCCTATCAATTATTCAAAGTAAACAAACTAAAAATTTCAATATAAGTATATGATCAGCTTCATTGATTTATATCTCAGACACCAACAGGAAATCAGACACTACCCAGAGATACATCAGACTGCACAGAAGGGCTCAGTTTCCCAAGAACATTCTCCACCTTAGGTGCCATTTGCAAGCCCAGGCTGTTACCTGTGCTCTGACCAATCAGTTATTGATTGGAAGTTTCCCCTATTCTTTCATCAGACTTGAGGCGCCAGTCACAAGTCCAGCGCAATACCATGTGCTTCTAATCAACTGGCCACAAATCTGAAATTTCCACAATTTCCTTGTTCAGGTACAATTAATTTGCTAGAATAGCTCACAGAACTCAGGAAACCCATTATTCACCAGATCACCAATTTATTATAAATGATACTAAAGATTTCAAATCAAAAGACAGAAGAAGAAAAACATAGGGTGAAGTCCCAAACAATGGAGTTTCTGTCCTTGCGGAGCGTGGGATTGAGCAAGGTGGCGTATGGAAGTGTTCTGGTTCCCCAACTTGGAAGTTCTCCAAAGCCTGCCCTTCTGAGGTTTACATGAAGGCTTCATTATATAGGCTCAAGTGATTAAATCATTGGCCATAGGCAACTGAACTCAATTTCCAGCCATTTTTCTTCCCCAGAGATCTTCGGAAGTCCAACCCTCTATTACAGGGTTGAACCTCCTGGCAAGCAGTCGCTATAGCCTTGGGTGCTTCCCCAAAAGTCAGTTTGTTAATGTCTCATTAACACAATGAGACATCATTATCATTCAACACTTGGGTAGACTGATGGTTTTGGGAGCTGTGAGATAAAACATGGATGAAGACCAAATACATATAAAAATTATGTTTTAGTCATTGAATGATCAACTGTATATTTCTTTTTTTTTTTTAAACACATGACGAAGAGTCTTTACTTTTAAATGACTGAGTACACGAAGTAATAACATGTAACAAGTTCTTGAATTCTATCTTCTAGTAATTTTGATTAAGAGAAACTAAAAGCAGATAAAACAATTATACTAGTTATTCATTGTTCTAAGCCTTAGCCAGAAAGGACTACGGTAAGGCTTGGTGCTGCTTCACACAGGTTACAAATAACTATTTACTACTTTTTCATAGATAAAGCCCCTGACCTTCAAGAAAGCATTAGGGAAAATAATATTTAATCCCTTTCTTTCTTTAAAAAAACTAACAAAACTTCTTTTTAACTACATCTAAGAAGGAAAAAGTCAGTTTTGATATATATGTTGCTTGAGTTAATAGCATAGGAAAACAGACAATGCCTATCCATTAAATTTCTAAAAAATATGAGGTAAAAAGATGAAATCTTTGGATAAACTCTAAATCTGTACAAAGAAGCTAGATTTGCTGTTCCTCAAAAAGTGAAGGGACAGACTATATAATATATGGAAATAATTTAATGCCTTTACAGAAGAATATAACTCAAGCCTTGCTAGAGTTTCATATTCCAGAATCTAAAATGGCATCTAAAATGCCAATCCATGGAACAGGCACTTCTTTCTTCTCCCTTATCCATTTATGCGATAGTTTTGATGGATTTCTGGCTTGATATCACAAAGGCCAAAAGGTTATCTAGAACTTCATCCCTGTTTTGCTGGAAGTAGGCCTGGAGGATGGTCATCTTCTCCTGGGTCTCCTTCTCCACTTCAGTGCTGCAACTGCCATGGGATCCCAAAGCCGCAGCTTCCTTGGCCTTGAATTCCTTCTCCCTCTGCAGGCGATACTGTTTTCCATATACCATTTAACTGAAATGCTTTTTTATTGGAAAAGGCATTCTTTTTTGACAGTATTAAGCAATATTTAATGAAATTTAATTTTACATTCTACTAATATTTGACTTTTTAAAAAATATTTGACTTTTTAGTAGTCTCTCTCCAAAAGCCTGATTTTCCTCTAAAAAATGAGAAAAAAAATGTGTTTAATGGCTTATTAAAGATTAGGGAAAATGATCTTCATATTCTGGTAGCAGCATTATTTGCTCCAGAAATGACTTCAGCAACTGGATATGCAAATGGGTAATGCAGCATTGCTTGTAAAAATTAAATATTTGCAACCATCACTTTATCATAAAATGTGCTACTAAATACCTAGAAGGAGAAGTGTAATGTTAAATGTTTCTAGCTGCTGCTTAAATCATACCATTTAGCAGCTTTACAGATGGGATGCAATGACTGATAGGAAGATGAATACACACTTTTAAAATCATAGTATATTCTCTTTCAAGATTCATTTATAATCACCTTTCTAAAAAGATCTTAGGAAAAAAGGCTATATTAGAAATGAAACTGCTGAGTTTTAACCTCAATATGGAAACAGATGACTATAATGAAATTTTCTATTATCCCGATTTATTATTTTTAAGTACAAGGGAGGGCTGATATCATTTACTAGAACACATGAATGCTTTAAAAGTCTATGTATAAGAATTTAACATAGTATCGGAGGACCCTCAAATTACTAAAAGTAGATCTGCCATGTGACTCAGCAATTCCACTCTTAGAAATCTACCCAAAGGACAAAAAATCATAATTCAAAAGGAAACCTGCACTCCTATGGTAATTGCAACACTATTTACAATAGCTAAGATATAGAAACAACCTAAATGTCCAAAAATAGATGACTAGATAAAGATGTGGCATATATATACAGTGGAATACTACTCAGCAAGCAAAAAAGATAAACTCCTGCCATGCCATGCAGCAACATGGATGGAGCTAGAAGGGATTACACTCAGTGAAATAAGTCAGAAGGAAAAACAAAAATATCAGATGGTTTCACATCTATGAGGTATATAGGGAAACCAAACAAGGTATAGGCAAAGAAAAAAAAATATACAGGACCTCCCTGGTGGCGCAAGGGGTTAAGATGCAATCTGTGAAGCTATTCACAGCCACTGCAGCACGAGATCGATCCCCGGCCATGGAGCAACCCACATGGTGCAGCAGACCTCTCCTGACTCGCCTGCTGCTCCCCTCAGCAGTGTACTTTGGTCAATCTGCCTGTTCTGTTCCCCACTCTGTCTCTGGTGAATGCTCTTACTCCCCACACCTCTGGCCTGTACCTCAGTTCTTATAAGCATAAATAAATAAATCTTTAAAAAATTAAATACAAAACTAGCAGGAAAACTATAAATCATACAGCAGGAGAGGAGGAGGGAGAGGGATGCAAACAGGGGAGTGAAAAGCACAAGAGACTATGGTGATGGTTCATGGGTGACCTGGTTGGAAGAGTTTTGTGGGGATTACAACTGAGAAAAAAAATCAAACATTATAAAAAAAAGAACAACAATGTAAAAAATATACATGTGTATACACATATATATTTAAATAAATATACTTAATAAAAATTAAAAAAGCAATCGTGAGTAATCCCACACTCACAATTGACACACTATTTAGTGCAAGTAGTTGAGAAATAATTATTAGCTGAATAAGGAAACTACATAAAGCTATGAAAACCAAATAGATTGAAAACTAACTCTAATGAAGAAACAGTAACTCTGTACCTAGATTCTAATGACATTACTTCCTAGACTTTGCTCAAAAAGAAATTTTATTCTCAAATCCATACTACTATTGCTTCACAGTCTACTTTTAGGGTCAGTACTAGTAATCTAGGCTCCAAAACTACTATCTCATATAAAGCTTAGTTTTTACTCAACATTAAACTTCAACTATCTTCTACACTTGTTATCATAGCCCATACAGGAACCAGGGATAGCAGCTCAAATATATATTAATATAGACAGTGTCATGAAATAAATGTGCAAGTTTTTGTGATACTGACCTGTTGCAAATGCAACCTAGAATGTTACACAACTGAGATTTTAAAAATCCACAAATTTTCTTTTAAACTACCACGAAAATACCGTAAATATCTCTGTTGGAGATCATCTAAATTAAAAACAGGGATATAAAAACCTGTACTATGAACATAAATGAATTGTAATATAAATAACTTTTGTTATAGTTATATAAATAACTATCCCAACACAGAGAGACAGTAGTCTCAAGTATTATCTTCCTATTGAAAAGATGAAAATGATTTCTGGAAGTTTTCAAGCTTTAATAATAGCCACTGAACAAATGCAGTAACAAAACATAAGTGTAATTTCTTCCTGAACAGAAACTAAGATTTTTAAGTGATGGAACTGTTGATGAATTCAGAAAGCCAAGAATTTCCTATTAACAATTGAATTCATAACTTAGCAATGGCAAATTGTCATATTTAATGTATTCCCCATATGCTAATATTTTACTCATAAGGTTGTCATTTTAAAATAACTTTTGCAAAGAGAATACAAGCACTGTGTTAGGAGTAATTTTTAGACATTTTTGTTGTCGTTTTATGTTTGATTCTGAATACACAGAATGTTTCTTGCCCTTTCTTCCATAAAGTGTAATTTCTACAAAAATTAACAAAGTAAATACTAACTGATGAAAACCAGGGCTTTTACAAGCATGCTGATGAAGAAAATAATTAAAATGGAGCTGTCTTTTCTCAATATCTTGTGTAGGAGGATGGCATGAACAGTCCACAAGTAACGTGCCAAGAATGTTCTAAAATATGTGATAGAGTTCAGAGCTTCCTTCTCTTGCAAACAAGATGGTATGTACCAGAAACCAAAGCTAAAAGAAAGTCTCCAATCTACTGCAATGAATTAAGTTTGAATGTTTCATATTTCAAAGATTATTGGAAAAGTTTAACCTGACTAGATAAATTACTTGGCTGGCTGGTCAACACCTAATGCTATGAAGTATGTTTAGAATAATCATTCAAAAGGGAAGACAGGGCTTATACATATTCACTGCCAGCAGTTTTCAAATGATTTGCTCTGTTACTCCAAAGTAAACACATTTCACATTGTGATTCTATACACCCTTGCATATATATTCCAGACTCACCTGTACTGTGAAACACAGTCTAATAAATATCAAGTCATAATGCTGAATTCTCAAATCAAGGACCTTGTCCTCACTTTTATTCCCACATTAATAAAATTCCTTTATTTTTACAGTTATTAAAAGCAAGGCCTAGCCTATCAAGATACTTAACATATGACAAAATATTTAAAAGCAAAACTAAAATTTAGAACACATTGTTTATTAACAAATCACCTAATTCACATTGAGCAGCACAGAGGACATAGATGGATGTAGATAAAGACGTAGATGGTTTTACCTCACATCCGGCCATGTGTGGAGCGTTTTTTGGTTGTTCCAACAGGAGGGAGTGGGGTACTACTGGCATCGAGTGGGGAGAGGTCAGGAATGCTGCTAAAACATGACACAACTCACCAGCCAACTCTCCAGAATGAAGACTGATCAATCCTAAAAGTCAGTAGCACCCAGGTCAACAAGCGCTCACTGGGAGCAAAGGCTAGGACTTCTCTGATGTAGTTCTGGGTCAGGTCTTGACTATTTCATTTGGAGCAAAAGGTAATGCTGTTTTATTCATTAAGGGTACTATTTGGGGAATAGTTTAACCCTAAAGGTCAGAGTTGCATACAAAAGATCCTTTTTATTAGACTACAGACCTCACATAATTTTTCTGGGTCTGGAACTTTAAACATGGGAGAGTAAAAGAGTGCTGATAAACTCAGGAATAACACTTCCCCCAAGTTTTTGTTTAGCTTCATACACTGGAAAGGATAATGATCAATGACCACCTATTACTCATTTTCACAAGGCAAAATTGACAAGGACAGTGTGCTCTGGAAAAAATACTCAAAGTGGACATCATAGGACCAATCCCTTTACTCCCATCAACGATTCCAACGTTCCCAACCCGATCATCACGACCATCACTATCAACCTTTCTCTCCTTTTCCCCTAGACGGCATCCACCAGATTATATTATAACTGACCACAAGGAAGAAGCCTGTTAATGTAATTTTTGCACTTTAATTTTATTTCACTGGAGAAAAAGCACTGGAATTTGATCTTACTACTCCTGCATCTGGCTGCAGATTTATCAAGGGGATTGCTCCCAGAACTTATGTTCACTTCCTCTGAGAGTATAAGGTCATTATGTGTCAAGCCAGATACAAATTTTGATACTATTCCAGGAAAATAACTATTTTTTTTTTACTACTTATCTCTAGGGAATATAGAAAGACCATTAAACATTAAATAACAGTGAATTGATACAACAAAGAACACATGCTTATTTTAGGCTGCTCAAAATTTCAAATCAAATGTTTTATTGGACAAAGATGTGCTTCTGATGTTGACTACATGTAACCCTTCAACCACCCACGTTTTAGTCACATTACTAATAAAAATTATCTTAATTATTGAATTTTACTAATACGAACATTCCTAAAAATACTTTATCAGAAGGCAACACAAATGCAGGAAGTTTGCATAAATATGCTAAAAATGTAGACCACTGAAAACTTTTACTACAATTATCAACAGGGAAAGGTTGATATCTTATACCTTACCAGTGTGCTCTCAAGGATTTTCTTATCACTGAACTGGTAGATCGGACTAAGTCTAAGTAAGTGTTGCTTGTGTCACATCTTATAATACACCTTTGCGATCTTATAATATACTGAAAATAGGCATGAAGTGGGTAAGAGTATAAAAGTCCTTCTTTCATTTGGCTACAATGAAGATTTTTTTAGTAAATTATCTAGCATTGTGAATATTTAGACCAGAATTGATATCAGTCCTACTACTGTAATATTTTTTAAGTTGTATCATTACAAATCCCAGACAATTCAAATTACTACTTTAATTTCACTCTTTTTTTTTCCTCTACTGAGAAAAATGGATATGTACTCAATAGTCTAAAGAGGGCCACTATGGCATTTTATAGGAAAGTAACTCCCAGCTTCATTCTTTTTAAAATCCAAACTCATCTCTGCATGTATGGTAATTTATAAAACTGAATTACGTAAAGGACTGTGAGATATAGCCATCCTCATCACCCTGCACCAAGCACACACTACACAGAACACAGCAGTTAAGCAAATGGGCTGTCATCATACAGTGAATTCAGGCGACCTATCCACACTCACTCTCACCTTGACCTTATTGCTGCTAAACCTGTTTTTTAACATGGGGACACTAACAACTCAAATCACAAGGGTTAAGAATTAAGTAAGGTGGCATACAAAGACACCTTGTATGAGGGACCTAACAGATAACGACGTGCTCAAAGGTTCAGCCTTCTATTTATCATCACATTACACCAGACTTTTGCCAATCATATGGTGATTCAGTGTATCTGGCTATAACCTAGCTAAAAATAACAGAATAAATTTACAGCAGCTGTAAAGTTTCAAGTATAGAGTCTTGTGAAAGGAAAAAAAGTGTATGAGAACATAATTCTCCCCAATGACCTCGACTCCACTTCAGTAACTCACTCTGGAGACAACCACCTGGACTTTGTTTATGCCACTATTGGAGACTACTCCCACTTCTGAAATCCCAAAAACTTTTCTGGTCAGTCTCCTGACCTTTCAGTTCTTACACCCACTGCATACTTTGTGTGAACTTGACTTCTCACTTTTCTTGCCATCTATTAATCTTGTCCTGGCTTCATTTCTTTTCCTATTCTGCCGGGACCTGCTGTGCAATGTGTTTAGTACTCTTCCCGGTACCTTCCCTTCCTAGCCACTGTGTCCTTGAGTATTTGACTGGCAAATGCTTTATCCTAGATCAAAAGACCTTTCTTTACCAAGGAGATGAGCACTACTGAAGAATTAAACCACAAAATCCAGGGAGTGGAAGGGAAGGTGACAATTAGAGTAATGGGTTCCAATCTCACACGCGCATTCAAAGACACTCAGCATTACTCTGTGGTTGTCAAATTTTAGTCTATATTAGAATCGCTAAGAGCTAATTACATGAAAGATTCTGATGTTCTATCTCCATATATCTTTTTGTTTTTAATTTACATTTTATTTTTATGTTCCCCACACAATTACAACCCCCTTATTTTGACCCCAAGCCCTCCCTTCCCCGCCCCCCACAGAGTGTCTCTTGTTCATAGTTATTTGTTGATTTTGATATTTTCTTTCTTATAGTTATCCTTTTTCCTGGTCCCTTATTTAAGTTTTCTAGATTCCTGCTATGAGTGAGACCATCCGGTATTTTTCTTCTTCTTTCTGGCTTATTTCGCTGAGCATGATCCCTTCCAGCTCCATCCATGTTGCCGCAAATTGCATGTGTTTATCTTTTTTGAATGCTGAGTAATATTCCATGGTGTATATGTACCACATCTTCTTGATCCACTCATCTATTTTTGGGCATTTGGGTTGTTTCCAAATCTTAGCTATTGTAAATAGTGCTGCTATAAACTCTATCTCCATATATCTTAACAAGTATATCGGAAAAAATTATCTAAAACTTCACAATTTTTTTTTTTTTAAAATAGGGTGAGAAGCACATCCTTTAAATGTCCCAGAGGTTAAAAGCCACCCAAGGATTAAGGGCAAAATAACTAGTTGGACTAATTTGAAACTTGCACTCCCATGTTCACAATAGCACTATTTACAATAGCCAAAATATGAAAACTGAAATGCCCCCAAATGAAAGAGTGGATCAAGAAGATGTGATATTTATACACAATGGAATACTATTTATCGGATTAAAAACACAATCTCAAGCAATGTGTGCCAAGCTGTTGGAGCTGGGATTATGCTAAGCAAGGTAAGTCAGAAGTAGCACAATAAATACCAGTTGATGTCACCTACAGAGAAACTAATCAAAGGAAGAGATAAAGCCAAACTTAAAAAACTAACACTGGAAAATTTATTACACACCTGAGGAATCCAGGGGGTGGGGGAGCGGAACAGAGGGACAGCAGGGTAAGGAGGAGCACAATGGACTAAGGTGGTGGACACAGGTGCTTGGGTGGTGGGGCACCATGATAACAGCACTTAAAGGGGGGGGGACTATACTCCCAAAGTTATAAACAATAATATAAACCTCGATTAAAAAAATTTAGTTGGACTTGTTATTTATCGTTGATGAAAGTCCCAAGTTGTGTTTACTTGGAGACTGTTGTCTGGTAGAAATGCACATAATTTCTGTGTAGTTGAAAAGTAATGCCTGCTCACTGTTATCCAATTTTAGCCATTTAACCTAGAGATAAGAGCAATACACAGCTAGCTTCTCAAATACTTATTTTTGCCAAATACTCTTTAGATAGGTTTAACAACTTACTAGTGCCTCATAATGAATGAGTTGAATAAAATATTTGACATTTGTTCATTTTATATTTGTATAACAGCTACAATTCTGCCTTTTAAAAAAATTTTTTACTCTGTAGGGTAGCTCTTCAGTGGGGCCTAGGATGTACTCTTTAACAAAATCTTAAAACACTGACAATAACAGCAATAACAAAAGAAAACCACAAAAATTTCTTTCCAGCGACCCCAGACATCTGCTATCTTCTTCCTTCCTTTTTCTTTATTTTACAGAAATTTCTTCAGTTCTGTATTCTTGATGTCATATCTTTTCCTCTCACTCTAGTTTCAGTGTATTGCAATTCAGCTTCCAGACTATTGTGGGTTGGGTTGTCTCTCTCAAAGTTGTGGTCAAGCCTTAATTTCTGGCACCTGTGAATGTAACTTTATTTAGAAACAAAGTCTCTACAGGTATAATCAAGTTAAGATGTAGCCATGCAAATTTTGGCAGACTAAGCCAGTAACTGGTGTCCCTGTAAGAGGAGGAAAATGTGGACACACCACAAAGGCAGAGAATGCAGTCATGCAGAGCAGCACAGAAGATAGCAACTAGGGGAAGCCAGGAAGAGACAAGAAATGCTCCTCCTCCATAGTCTTGAGAGAACATGGCTATGCCAATAACCTAATTTCAGAATTCCAGCCTCTAGAACTTTAAGACAATAAATATTTATTGTTTAAGCCATCTCAATTTGTGATGCTATAGGAAACACAGACTTACATTTCCAAAGAAACTATTCATTACAGCACTGAGTTTCTGAGCAACCAAAAAAAACCAATGGACACTGTCAAAAAAAGGATGGATACTTATTCATCCTTATTATTTTGACCTTTCTACAAAGAGTACCTGGCATTGCTGACCCTTTTTCCCCTCCCATCTTTCCCACTTCTTCCCTCTTTCTTAAAACTCTCCTGACCCATGTAAGTTCTTCTTTTAACTCTAATTACAACTTTTCTAACATCTTAGCTGACTTATCTTCTTACTACTGACTCTGCTATTCTTGAGAGTTCTTTCACCACTCTGTATATTCTTCCTCACCTACTTGCATACTTCAGGCATCAAGGAAATGCAAAAAGTTCCAATTTGCAACCTTTCTCCTAGTTCTCAAAGCTGTCAATTTTATATTAAGCATTTCTGCACAGAAGTCCCACAGCATCTCACACTCAACATGTCCCAAGCATTCCATGAACATCTTCTACAAGTAAGGCATGGTACAAGGTACTAGGGGACAATAAAAATGACAAAGTATTTGATTGGTAAATGCTTTATCCTAGATCAAAAGACCTTTCTTTCCCAAGGAGATGAGCAGTACTGAACATACCTAAAAATACTTGTCTTTGCACAGCTCACAATACAGTAAATTAAGACAGTCATAGAAAGTAATTTCAGGATGACAAGTACCACGGGGAAGTAATGGACACTTAATGGTGTACATAGGTTTAGGATACAGCTGACTAAGCAGAGATCCTATTGGATGAGGGAGGTGGGGGCAGGAAGGATTCCAGAAAAGAAAAAAATACCAGTCATTTAATTTGACTCTGTGCTCTCTGAAACTTAAATGGTCTTTAAGTTTTATACTTTTTATTTCCTGAATGCCTGAATTTAGTCCCTCTGAACAAGTGCAGGACTTTGCAATGGCAACCCAACAGGTTCCCCCTTGCGTTCTTTCTCCCTTTAGTTCCACTGTCTATGAGTGCCAGTGCTTCCCTTAAACACCAACTGGGTCATGGAAGTTTATTTGAATCCTTCAACAGTTTTCCACTGATGATACAATAATAGTGAAACTTTTCAGGAAGGATAAAAAGTCCACTAAAATCTGGACCCTGATTCCCCCTCAGATCTCATCTCCTACCTTTTCCCACTTCTTTGTTCCAGCCCTAGAACTATGGGTGACTCCCTACATGTGCCTCCATCCCTCTGCATGTTATTCTACTCTGCCATGAAGAATGTCCTTCTTCCTCATATTCATGTAGCAAAGACTCAATGTTACTGCCTTTGTGAAAACATTCTGAAAGCTCTGGTCTTTCCCTCCATTTCTATAATTAAAATCTCTTTACTGTACTTAATATGCTTAATTATGCATATTTACACCAGTTGACCATACCAAGCTACAAAACTGTTTGTCATGCACTGCATTCTATTTCCCTTTGTAGTCACAGATATAAACAGGGCATGTTAGATTCTTAACACATGCTAATGATTTAAAAAAACAATAAACCCAACAAGCCAGAGGTAGGTAGGTAACTTGATGATATAATATAAAGTACATAGACTCCGGAGTCAGACAGACTTGGACTTAAGTGCTAGCTATGCTAACTTCTGAGGTGCTGGGCACTTAACCTCTATACCCTCACCTGTACATGGAGATAATAAGGTGCAGTTGCATCCTTGTTTTTTCCCTTGGTTTAGTTCTTAACTAAGATGACACAAGTTATCAGAGAATCCCAATACTCTTCCTTCCTGATTTAAATGGATTTGGATTTCTGTTCACCACAGGGCCCTAAGGCCCTCTGACCTCTATCCATGCAAGACAGGGTATGCCTCAAATCCAGATGCACGGTGTTAGCTTCTAGGGCCAAAGGGTAACAGGAAATAAGGACAAGCCAGGAGGAAAGAGAGAAACCATGAACTTAAAAATGATCTGAAGGTGGAGATCAAAGAAAGCTGAAACATATCAATAGGTAGAAGTGGGAGAGACAAAGCAGTGGTCAAAGGGAAGGGACAAAACCAGGATTAAGTTCTGGGTACGTTTGGCCAGGTAAGGACATATCGTGGGAATAATTATACCTTGCTATCACATTCCTCTACTGCATGGCTTTAATCTTTTCACTGAGCTAGGGAGAGAACTTCCCTAGATAATAAATGGGCAGGGATAAGGGGCAGAAGGAAGAAGCAGCACTGTGTCTCAGTAGACAGTTGAAGATTTTCAACTGCAGAGTAGGGAAAAGAGAATCAAAATTTTTATTCACACACTGATGCACTCATCAGTAAACTGAAAATTTATCAATTATCCAAACAGATTTGATCCCAGCCTTCACATAGATGAGCTATAGATTTGAAAACACTTAAGAGTAGTAAGCGGCTTTCAAAAATAGGCATGCTAGTATTTAAATCCTGGTATGTCTGACTCCAAAGTCTACGTAATTTCAAAGTGTACCAAAGTAAAAACAGCAAAGATACATAAAACTCATGTATTTCAGAGTAAATAAAAACCAAACCAAACTAAAACCTGACCATTTGAATGAGTCTCCACCGAGCAGAAGCTTGACTGCCAAAGTTAAGAAAGGAAATCATCATTTAATATTTGCTATGTGCCAGACGCTAAGAAAATGTACAGCACAGATGTACGTAGTCTGCTTTTTAGAAAGGTTGTCATTGAGAAAAAGCAGAGATACCCAGTACCTGGGAAAGCAAATGGTTGAAAATGTATAAAAGCTAGTGGTACTTTGAGCAAGTTTCCAGTTACAGAGTAAGAAGCACAGCAGAAATCTGAATTATACTGAAGCACAATTCACATCCCCTGATGAAGCAGTAGTCTGGACAAGGTAGAAGAGATGCTTCGGAAGGCGGAAAGGTCAGACAGGAGGCGAAAATCACACCTGCAGGAATGAGCAGAGCAGGAGCTCAGTTCTACAGATCAGCTCTACTAAAGCAGGAGAATCAAAGTGCTATTGTTGAGCAGGAATCTCCATTTGAGACTTGTTTAAAAGTCCTCTTCTGCGCTGGTATTTTACATTCAAATTAATATTCTCCAACAAGCCTTCCACAATACAAATAAAGAAACTGAATTCCTGAGCTGAGGTGACACAAATTCACTCAGAGTAGACTCTCTACTCCCTATTAAATAAATTTATTCAGTAGCAAATATACAATCAGCTTTGGTTTTGGCAATTTAAGTTTTTCTGAAAGACATACTTTACAGAAAAAGCTGCCTTCAATTTGAAGATAAACTTAGTATCAACTTACAACTCAAAAATATACAAATATAAGCTCTATCTAAAATACCATCACAGTAAATGTGAACAGAATCTATTCAGAAGTATATTAATGAAATAAAGTTGGTTAACATGCATCTGTTATGAAAAGTCAACAAGTTTTCAGACCAATGATAAATTTTATTCTGGGCCAAATAAAAAGATAAATTACTCTGTCAGCAAAAAATCTGCTGAGGAATGGCTATGTGTGCATTAACTACAGGAGAATGAGGGTAGTGTCTTCTGTGATTTCAAAATGATGTCTGAAAGAGTAAAAAAAATAAAGCTCAAAGTACAGTTCTTTAAATGCATTTCTACACAGGCTGGCTGAGGTGGAAAAAAAAATCTATATATCAAAGCATTTTTTTCCACAGGTTATTTTTTAATCTGATTATCTGAAAATTGCAGAAAGTTTGGAAAAGCATAAAGAAATTACCCACAATTCTACCAGCAAGAGACAACTCTTACCATTTTATTTCATTCCAGATTTTTCCCTAAGACCTCTTACAGAGTGAAAACTCCAGCTTGTAACTTATATCAATACGTATATTCCCACTATTAAAAATTTTACAGGCATTTTAAAGCATTGCTTCCCATTTCGAAACTAGCTCTCATTTCAAATTATCAGAGGGAATATCAGAGGACCCTTGAAGCACATCTGTTCAACTAATAACACTGGTTCAAAATCAATGCCACCACAGACTGCATCAGGGCCCTTTGGGTAAGAAATACAAATTTTAAAAATTAGGGAGTTCAAATTCCACCTCACTTCTGAGTTTTCAGATGAAATATAACCTAACCAGTTGTTGCATTACGAACTCAGTGAACAATGATCAACAATATAAGCCAATTATACCACAAAAAAAGGAACAAATGAAAAATATTAGAAAGATTTTTAAAAAAGAATCATTTATATCTATGATTTCCCTTTGCATAATTCCCGTGTTTGACATTTCATTTTCATTAAGTTATGAGAAAACTACGTATTCTCTTATCACCAATGTAGAAACTGCAGTACCAGATTAAATGACTTAACAACACTTACCCAATCAACTGAAAAGAACTAGAAGTCAAGTCTTTTAATAGCAGCACTATTTCTATTTTTGTTAAACAATACTGTTTACATAAAATGATATGAAAGAGAAACGTATTTGTTAAATTGCTGATAAAAATGGAAATAAACCTTAGAAACAAATGAGGTAACATTATATGCTTAATTAGATGGAGCTTGAGAAATTCTAAAAAGGAAATCATCTAATTTGAAAGGAAGATATGTAACTGATTCTTTACTATTTCAAGACTATTTTTAAGCATTATATATACTATTTGTGGATTTAGAAAGAAGTAAAGCATATACAGCTTATGTAGCTATCTCCTTTCTGTGTCAAGGTACTTATTGTGTCAGCATCCTTGCTTGGAAATGAGATTAATACCTATCTCAGATGGTTGTGTTGACGTTGAGTAAAATCTCAACGTCTGCCATAAAGTGAGTTCTAATAAATGTTAGCCATATCTATTATCCTGTGTGTGTGGATATCTATATCTATATATATATATATTTTTTTTTTTTTGGTGGTGGTGTTTTTTTCTACCAGGAGGGAAATATAAATACAGGCTCTCATACTTGGAGTAAAGCACTTAATATTCTAATTGATTAAAAGCATATGTTTCAGAACTCATTTAGGATAATCAAACAAAAATCTAAACACTGGGCATCTAAAATTTAAATTACACTGTGTAGAAATGTGCCTATATATAAAAAGGTCAGTTTACCAAACAGATTTTTCCTTAGATTCTATTTCTACAGGTGGGTCAAGGTTTCAGCATCTTCATAATGACAGGCTATGGCCATGATTTCACTTAACTGAAAACCACAAAACAGCAATTAGTTGGATTTAAATGTGGAGATCAATTTTTTAACAAAGAAAACCTCCCCAGCAATACATAACACTCCAAATCCTTATCCTTCCCACTGCAATAAAATGGGAAATGCAATGGAAAAAATGTGTTCAATAACAGATGCCAAACTGATTCAAAACTTGCGGCTCAATGCCTGCAAAGACTACTAAACAAGGAGAAAAACATCAGCCCTGCATTCTCTTTCCATTAATGATGATTATTCAATAAACAGTTCTGTTCGTTTCTGGAACAGGTTTCCAAGGACTGTAGGTGGAAAAAAAAGTTTGGTCACTTTTTGGAAGGGCTTACCCTTCTAACGCGAAACGCGTTAAAACTTAGCACCTCACCTCGCCTTGGGTCTGACCCAACCAAGACATCCCCCAGAATAGCAGGCTGGATTTCCGGAGAAGTTCTGAATACAAGACTCGAAGATAACCAGAATGAATTACACCGGCTTCCACAAAGCACAGTAATTAACACTCCCTGCCTTTAATAGGTTTCAGATGCTCTTTCCTTGCTTTGCTTCTGTCCATCTGCCCATTTAACAGCTGAACTTTAGGATCACATCTCCAAAACTTTTTCCTGCCACAGATTTCCCCCCAGAAGAATCCAATACCAAAAAGGAGGTCTTCTTAGCGTCTCCCTTCTCTCTTCTTAGAAAAATAAATGGCCTTACCCAAAAGTAAAGCCGCGCCAACTTGGAGGACCGCAGGCAGAGCCCCAGCCCCGGGTGCTGGGCCGGGTTCGGCCGGGCACGGAGGCGCACGGCTTCTCCCCGGGGCGCCGCGGCTTCGGCTCAGCGCCCGGGCACCCCGGGGCTCCCCGAGGCCCTGGGAGCTCCGCGCGCCACACACTACCCGGGCTCTGCTCACCTTGCTGGGCTCCAGCGTCCTCGAGCAGCAGGGGCAGGATGAGGACGAGCAGGAGGAACTGAGGCATGGGGAAGGAGCAAGAGGAGGAGGAGCTGGCGCGCGCAGGGAGGGCGCAGGAGCCGGAGGGGGGGAGCGCGGCCCGGGCGGGGGCGGCGGCCGCGGCCCGGACTCGAGGACCGTGCGGACTGCGCCCGGCTCTCACCACCGCCCGGCTCGCCATCGCGGTGGCCGGCAGTCCGCCTGCATGCTGCGGGCGCCCGGGGAGCCCCGCAGGCGCCGGGCCACGGCCGGAGCGCGAGCGGCAGCGCGCGCCTCGCCCCGCGCCGGGACCCCTCCGCCCCTCACTCGGCTTTCGGTTCCTCCTCCCGCGCCCCTTCCCTCCGCTCCCCGCCCCGAGACCCCAGGCCGGAGCGCAGGGGAGGGGAGGGAAGGAAGAGGAGTGCTCGGGCGGCGGCGCGCTGCCGCGGCGGGGCTGGAGGACGCGCCTCCCGCGCCGAATTCCTCCACCAGACCCCGCTCGCCCGCGGCTCCGGCTCGCTGGCTGGCAGGCCGGCCGCCCGCTCCGCGCGCTCCCTCTGCTGCGCGCTGGCCACGCCTCCGAGGCCGCCACGGCCAATCCGCGGTCGGCTCCGGTCCGTCTCCCTCCGAGCCGCCCAATCAACACGCTCTCTCTTCGGTCGCCCCGTTAGTTGCCCGGCCCACTTCACGAGTTGCACCGCCCCTCATCTCTCTCCTCCAATCCCCTGCGGCCTTGGGAAACGTCCCACCCGCCTTCCCCAAGTCGGGTTCCGCCTCCGCACTCGGGCCCCCGGCGGCCCCCGCGCACTGCGAGCGCCTGTTATTGTTGGGACCGCAGCCCCGGCTGATCCCGCAGAGGCGGTCGCTCGCCGGCTCAATGACTTCCGGGACTTCCCCCACCCCGCGCTCCCAGCGCCCGAGGCCCTGCTCGCTCGTCGCTCCTCCCCCGCTGCACATCAGGCCACTGAAAGGGGTGGGAAACCTGGATCCTGGATGGTTTCTATCAATAGCTGAGAGCTGAGTCTTTTTTTTTTTTTTTTTTTCCTTAAGGAGAGAATTTTTTTGGACTACAGTTAATTGTTACAGCAACTCTGAGTTACAATAACAGACAATATTCAATTAATAAAATAATGTATTTCTTGATTTTTACGCCTTTTACTTTATGGGGGGACAACAAAGTGTATGACAAGATACATGCTTCCAAGGACCTTTAAACCTAACACCCTAACATTCATTCAGACATTCTACCAAGCGCTGATGAACACCTGCTGTCTACTTGCGAACCTATGTAAGGGGTGTCAGATTTGCAGCAATAGTATAGAAATCTTCCAGGATCTAGTGCTGAAACAGAGATGGAAACACAGGATGAAACACAGAATAAATTGTTAAAGTCACAAGCAATTTGATGGAGTGACAAGAAGAATTGGTCTTTGGGAAAAGGAATCCATAGGACTGCCTAGTCTGGTTTCAGAGAGGAGGAGAAAGTGGCCATCCTGCATATTTTTAATGTGGTCTCCAAAGAAGAAGATGGTGTCATTCAGGAATACAGGAAAGTGGAATGGTGGAGCAGATTGTGAATTAACCTTGGACATACTGAATTTGAGATGCCCACTCAGCTAATAGGTGAAGTTATGTAGCAGGTAGACATTGTGGTCTAAAACTCAGATTGAAGAGTGCCTTGAAGTTATCGATGGAACTCATGAACAGATGCAATACTCAAACCATGAAAGGGACTGACATCCACAAATGAAAATTTGAGATTTGGAAAGCATTTTGGAGGTCATCTTTTCAACATCCCTGCAGATCCCTTATACACTAAAACTAAACTAAACTCTCTATGAAATGTATTCAATAAGCATTTAGTTCATGCCTATGAAAAACTGCTATGCTTTAAGGCACTGCTATGTAGTGGGCAATCAAAGGACTCTACGTTTTGGCAGAAGGGGCAAACATGCAAAAAAATCCATTACTATCAGTGCTATGCTGGCATGTGGACTGGTGCCACAATATCACTCTGGGAGGAGTTCAAGAATCCATAAAACTCCAGCTAAATCTTGAATAAGAGAACAAAGAAGGTGATCTCAGGTCAGAGAGAAAGTATGTTGGTTCACAGGTGAATAGTGTTTAAGCTGAATGTTATTTTGCTGACTTAATGGGAGCGGCTGAAGACTAGTCTGGAAAAGTGGGTGAGGGCAATATTTAAGATTATGGCTAAGAAGTCAGGATTTTTTTTGTAATTTTGAGAAGCAACTAAAGGGCTGTAAGAAGGTGACATTATCATACTTTTATTTTAGAAAATTCAGACAGGAGAGTGAGGAATGGACTGGAATAGGAGCAAGTATGGAGGCTGGTCCAGTATTTTATTTTTTTAAAGATTTATTTATGCATACAAGAACTGGGGTACAGGTTAGAGGTGCGGGGGGTGAGAGGATTCACCAGAGACAGAGTGGGGAACAGAACAGGCAGATGTACTGAAATACACTGCTAAGGGGAGCAGCAGGCGAAGTAGGAGAGGTCTGCGGCGCCTTGTGGGTCACCTCCCTGGCTGGGGATCAAACTCAAGCTATAGTGGCTGCCTATAGCTTCATTGTGCTGAGACTTAACCCTTTGCACCACAAGGGAAACCCCTTAATTTTGGTTCAGTATTTTAAAGGGTTATTAAAAGTGGAGAAATAGAGAAGTTAAGAGGTTCTCAATGAGGTCAGTGTTAGGAAATGGATAAGGAGGAAGGGGCAAATTAGAATTGCATATAAAGAGGTGAAATCAAAAGCTCTTGGTGACTGATACCACTTGACAATGTCATATTCTTGTGCTTCAGCTTCCTGGGTATTGCTTTGAAAATACAGAGTATGGAACTCTGGCTAGAGAAGGCCTGTGGAGCCCCTAGTGCTGTAGGTACAAGGGACTTATAGGTACAGCTGAGGGGGAAGGGCTGATGCTATTTCTTCCCCTATTTTCTTCCTACTTATCATTGTTAACTGTACTGAGTTGCAAAAACAATGACAGAAGTTAGCTCTGAGATCACCCAAATCTTCTTGTAGGACCTCACACCAAATGATATAACAGGCATTAATTTCTAGAATGATGCACTATCTTTTTTTTTTTTCACTCCCTGCATGCTGCTCTAGCCAACTTTGTCATCTTCCTTACCTCTGGAACATGCTGTGTTCAGATATTCACAGCTGCTGAAGCAATGCTAAAGTAAATGTCCAGGACCATTTTAACCATATGGCCCAGATAGATGGACTGGATCAGAAATGGGGGTTTTAATCAGGACCCAAAGTGGATAGATCTGGATGAAGTCATCATCACAGTAGTCAGAACCCCCCAGAAGTTAAAGTGCCCCCACAAAGTAAGCCCAGGTCCCAGTCCCTTCCTAAGGACTTCAGGTGGTGTCTGTAGGACAAGACCAACAGCTGAGCTGTGTCTTCAGTGCACATGAGTTCACTGCATTGGAGCTAGTACTTGTAGCAGCCATGGTAGACTCAATTCATCAACTGGTAAATGAATTAAAACTTTGACTGAAGTCTCGGGGAAAGACTAGGGCTTTAGGAAAGGAACACATGAGATTTGTATAGAAAGTACAAGGAAATTTAAATGTGTATTATTTGAACATATTTATGTTTACTTGTTCCATGTTAGAAATTTTAAAATATAGTTGTCAACCTAAAATTTTATTCTCCAAATGTTCCTACCCTTTCCATCATCTCTTCCTCTTTTATTGTTCTTTTTTTCTTATCTTATTGTAATTAATAAGGACTAGAGGAATAGAGAAAAAAAGAAACATGACAAGAATGGTTAGATGCCACCATTTGAGCTTCCAAATGAATCTCACGACTCATCCATTGCTATCGAAATAAGATTGGACAAAAACGTATGTGGAGCTGATGTCTTTGATTTGTACAGAAACATCTGAGTTTTAATGGTATTATACAATAAGAGTCATTGGCACCATCATTGCTACTCAATGCTTGTTGAGCATTAATGAAACAGAAGGGGCTCATTTAATATGGCATTTATAATGGAAACCTTGGATGATAGTATGTAATGGATCATCAGTGGACTTTATCAGTGAGTGTATATTTCTGGCAGGATATCAGAAAAAGGAAACAAACAAGAATTTACCTTTGTGATCTTTCAGTGGGGTGGAAGAGAGAAGAATGTGGAAATTCTGGGGAAATATGTCCAACTTCAAAGACCAGAGCCCTGGATCTGGTTGCTGCTCTCACAGGAGCAGTTCCTTTGTCCTGCCGATTGTATGGACAAATGTTTACAGCCCAATTTGTTGCTAAATTCTGCTGAGAGGACTTTTTCTTTCTGTGAACAGAAGTGGTTTGGATACATTTTTCTCTTCATCTTACAAGCTTTCAGTTAGTTGTTTTAGTCAAATCTAACTTTCAGGGTTATTACTCATATTTTCTTAATATTTATGAACTGTTTCTTTAGGAATTTGTTATAGCAAATTTAAGACAGAAGTGTTAGAAACCTAATTTATTATCAAAGATATTTAATTAATATTACTGGATAAGGATGTCAGTTATTTTTCTTGTAAGATTAACATTGGTGTATTTTAGTAACATGACTGAATTTGATCATTTTCCAATTGCCTTTCCCCCCCACTACAATTATATTTCTATCTTTCTACTTCTCCCTCCCTGCCCACACAGTCTCGTTTTTTTTCCAGGAATGTAAGACATTTATCTAATGCACTGTTTTGTAGGTCAGAAGGTATAAACTTAGTATTTTATATCTAATGGAGACTGCAAAGGACTTTGAGTAAAAGCGTGTGAAAGCTGTCCTCCATTGCATCAAAACTATGTTTAGAAATTAGAGACTACATGAATGTTTAACAGAAAACAAAAAATGAATAGTGAACATACCAGAGTAGATGAGATAATATGACATAGGTGTGCAGGAGCTCTGTTCTGCCCCTGCAATATGCTTGCATTCTTTCCTGGAGGACCTCTGCTGGCAATATAGAACAGAATTAAATGTAGAGTTGAAATGCCTAATTGGCTTCTGAGAAATTGACTTGTTTCAGAAAATCATGGAAACATCCCTGGTCCAGACTTTCTGTTGAAAGTGCTATATAACCTCAAGCAAAGCTAATCTCCTTAGGCCTCAGTTCCCATATTCTCACTAGCCACGGCTCCCTTTCATCTCACATATAAATTCTAAATCCTTAATACTAAAATTTCTATCTACTATAGAAAGCGGAGACAACAAAAGCTGATAGCTACAGAGTCCCCCTTGGGAAAGCATGATCTGTGCTGAACAGGAGTACATGCTGGCTTAGAAAATAAACTTCCTGTTCCCTAGCCCTACCCAAACCATGCCTTCACGAACTGGGACAATATGAGTAGCCCCCATTCTTTGCAGTGAAGATACAAAAAGGACCTTGGAGCTGGGAGGGTAATCTTATCAGGGAGGAGGTGGGAGAGTCAGAGGAGACACAGTTGGCAAGAGATGTGGTCAGAAACTGGAGCAGAGGAGTAGTGAGAAATAGTGAAACTTCCCAGTGGCTGGAATACAAAGATGATTTGAAAGCGAGAGATACCTATTATTAAATAAATTCAAGTTGTCTGATGTGTGTGCTGTACTGTGTTGTCTTTCTCCCAAACTCTGCAGTAAGTTTAACACAGTCACAGCCTTGACTGAATGAAAGTTTGGGAGAAGGGGAAAGTGACCTGCAAGAGAGTGGTGTGCATGTGTATTGTGTGGGAGGTGACAATCAGGTTGATGTACAGCTTATTGACGCCACATGGAAAAGGGATGCATCCTCAGGATGTGAAATGTGAAGCAGAGATCAAAACTCAGAGAAATCAAGAGATTGCTGGAACCAGAGGCTTTGAGAAACAAACACTCCCCATCCTCTCAAAAGGAAACTGGTTTCCATTCCTGGTAAGTCAGGATACTTGAACATGTTAATTTAAATATTAAATGATGAGGTGACTATAGCCAGCTAGGGGATTCGGAATCGCCTAGGCAGCTGACATCTATTACACTAGGACAAGCACATAACCATACAATACTTCTACATTTTATTTTCTAAGAACCAAAGGAATTTTAATAGAAATCAGGAAGTATTCCTAATGTGCAGACATTAGGAATGTCTGCAACTTCAACATTTTTTTTTTTGGGGGGGGGACACTTCACTTAAATTTTAATTTAGTTTCTTTAAATTTAATAAGTCAAAACAATAGGAACTAATATTTTAATCAATAGCAAGTCTTTGGAAATTCAGTGTTTGAAAGGAATACCTAAGGGTTTTAAAACAAAGGATTATGTCATCTTCATGTCATGTTCACAGACTAAAGTTAGGCTACCTCTTAATACAATAAGATATAAATGAGATGTAGAATGTATTAAACATTTTTCATTTAAATAAGATTTTTAATTTTGGCACTCCATTAATCATGGCTTGTGAAATAAAAGATTGTGAACTAAAAGGAAATAATATATTCTCAGATTAATCTGCCTTTACATGAACTTCCTTACTGGTTTTAAAACCAATATGAGCAATGCTTTACATTTGACTGCCATACACTGTCATTTTGATCATTGTTAACATACTGCACAAAAATGAAAATGTGAGAGTTCTCTGAAGGAACTGATTATGGACCAAGATAACTCCTAGAAAAGAAAGAAAGGAGAAGATAATTTCCCTGACCTAGATAATTGTTGTTTTTAATCTTGAAGGACTGGATATACCCAGTGCTTATAGAATTTTGAATAAATAATTCCATTTTTCTCAACACATATCTGGCATGATTTACTGGTGATTTCTCTAAACTGATGCTTAGTTTGCTTTACAGATATGACTATAAATGCTGTATTTATATAACCAGTATATTTGGTACTACTGACTTAAATGGAAAGTGAGAACAGACCTTCATAAGAGACATACAATAAATTATTGAGTAACAAAAGCCATTTAGTTACAAAAATTCATGCATTTTCCATTATTTTGAGCTAATCTGTAAGATACCCAATATTAATAGTTGCATCAAATGACAAAATGAAACCATAAAAGTATTTTTTTCTCCCCCGAATCACTTATTCGACATAAGGTAATTTGGGATTTACTTTAGTCTTGTTGTCATTCGCTATTATTATCATATTGATAAATAAATAATATTATTAGGAAAATACTTCATTATCCCAACATAAATAAATCTATTCACTCTGGGTGCTCTTAATCACTAAAGCATGCAATGAATGAAATCACCTACAAAATAATATCCCCACAAAAAAGCCATGCTAACACAGCCCCAGCTTTTATTTTACTAATAACTGCAACAGTGTATATAATTAAATTAAAATTCTCTCCAAGTGAACAAACTCAGTCATTCATCCATGCATATGGCAACCATCCATTTAGACAAATTATAGTTAAATGGTTCAGAATGAAATTTTTAGTACCATCTGTGTCCTAGTGAGAAATAAAATGAAACAAACAATGTTTGAAGATATGTTAAAATAGTATATTCAAATCCCATCTGTAATCCTATCTTTTTTTCTGAAAATTATTTCATAATTATGTTGTCCTTATATCCCACATGAAGAAAATTTATGTTCTTTTTTACCTATCAGGATTTTTTTTCCCGGTCCTGAAGTCATTTTTTAATTGTGGGTCTCATTTCATTCTATCATATGAAATAACCTCCACCTTTATTTTCTCAATGCAAACTGATACAAGAGGTAACTAACATTCATAAATAATAGAGAAACCTAAATATCTTTCTTTAGAAGTTGCCTTCATGAACTTCTTAGAGTTAAAAAAAAAAACAAAACACTGTATTTAGGAGACGACAACATGAATTGTTACTGAAGGTATCTTGAAAATATAAAATCTTGAAAAAAAAGCAAAAACAAGCAGAATTCTACATCTTCACTAAAGAATGTTAGTTTCCCCCAATCAGGTTTCCAAAGTGATACAAAAACAAGCATAAAAATTATGACACATACTTTTATGGACTAAATTCTATTGATGTGGTAAGTTCCAACAGGATCGCCTACTGGGCTTTGTAAGTTCTGAGAGAACTTATGGAAACCTGTGACCACTTCTGGGTAGTGGCGGGAAAGAAACTGAGAACCAATGTACTAGATTTAATTCTGACAGCCAGGCTGTGTGAGTTCATTCGAGTCTTTGTTTTTTTTCAGATTTACATTTAAAAATTCTAATGTGTCTGTTTCTGCCAAGTTAGTGTCCATCCTAAATGCTCTATCTTCCATATTCCTTCTTCTTTGCTGTAAGAGTCTAAATGAAAGACTTTGATCCATTAATGGAATGTAATTGACCCGGTGCCCACTCTGTCACAATGTTGATTCACCGCCACAAGGAGCAATGGGCAGCAAGCCAGGCTGCGGAGTGTATAAACCCAGGCAACAGGTCAAATGTGGTGCTTGCTTAATGGGCCCCTATGTCTCGAGCAAGTGGCTTGCCTGTCACAGTGGGTACAGCTTTCTCATGGTAGGAATTAGTTGTACACAATTTCCTGTCACCTGGATCCCTCAGAAGGATGAAGCACTCTCCCTTAGAAACAAAAGAATCAGGCATTCTAATACTGGGTCACCTCCCGGGTTCAGAGACCTCAGCCAAGACGGAAGGAAGATGATTCATGTTTAGTACACATACACCTCTGCTGGGCATTTTACCTATGTGACATTAGTGACGTCCTGTGGCATTTCAGTGAGGTAAGTGTAAATATTCACACATGGTTCTGTGATTAGGCTGGATCTCAGCTGGGTTGAAACTCCAGGCCTGTCTAATGTGAGTGTTCATGTTTTTTTCCACTTGACCACACTGCCTCGTTATTCTGGGAATTTTGCTTATATCACTCAGTGACCTAGATTATTTTCAAAGTGCATTTTTTTTTTTTTTTGGTTTTCAGTCACAGAATTGTTATTTTACACAAATGGGCTATTTTGAAAACTGTGCTAATAAATGTCCATTTTATCTCTTCCATTTTCTGACATTTCATAAAAAATTTAAAGCCTGAATATTTTGAAAGTTGCATAAGCCCAGGTTCTGTCAAATATAGTCTTCAGAGAATACACTGGTATTCTTCATCTTTTATTAAGGTAGGCCCGCAAAGATGTGAAGAATCTGAAATGAATTTCCAGTTAAAAATAGTGGATTTACCACACATAGTTATTCCCTCCTTGAAATGATGTTAAAATGACATTAGAAGAATGAAGACGGTTTGTACTATTAAGGACAAAGGCTAGAGTTTTATAAATTATGGGAATTTCAGACAAAAGGACAAGATTTTAAGAATCAGCACTGAATATGGACTTGTGGGGGGATCTAATGCTTACATATTGAACTACAAGATTCTTACACCCTTTCACGTTCCTGCTTCACAATTCCAAAGACCAGGACACAGTGTGTATATGGAAAAAAAAAAACAAAAAAAAAACAAAAACCTATTCTGATATGAAACTTCACTGATATTCTGGAACATTCTGCCACACCAATACTATCTTGCTTCAATTTTGTCCTGGACCTGCCTGACTTGGTTGGGAAATACTTTTATCCCATATCCCTAGAGTCCCAAGAAGCTGTTTGCATTTTAACAGCTACTTACTGGGTGGGCAAGAACACATATTGACTTGGCACCAAGCTAACCTGAGAAGTGACAGACTAATTTACTGAACCAGTTTGGCAACATAAAATTTGTGAAATTTTCCAATAAAACATACAAGAATTTTGTGACAAGTTAATTGGTTCCTGTGGCATTTCTTCTCAAGTACCAGTAGATCTTAGAATAATCCTAAACTATCATGATGCCCAAAGTGACAAATTCTCTGTCATAAATCTCTCTTATGTCTCTGTCTCGTGCTGCCTTTCCTCCATCATGCTTTCAGTGTGGTTTGCTACATCCAACTGCAAGAAGTACACCTAGACTTCTCCGTAGTGTGAGTGAATAGGAAGGAACAAACGATGAAGTGTTACTGCAAATCGCAAATATAGTTTTATAATATTGGGTTTCTTAGCTTAGGTTTAAGGCTTTAGAGAGTCTCTTCCAGGAGCTTGTCCATTTTTTTTTTAATTTTACTATAAAGTGATCCATTGACCATTCCTTTAAGATCATGAGCATCTTAAGATCCAGGTTTATTTTAATTGTGAATATCACCTTACATACCTTCTCATACCTTAAGTCACTGAATTATTTGCTATTAGAAAGCATAGATTATTGTGTATTGATTTTAGTGTCTCCTGCCATTAGAAAAAAATAATAGATTTCAATAAATGCTTGAGGAATGAATAATGTATAGGTTAAAGAATTTTGACTCTTTTGGACTCTGAAAAAAATCTCTTTCTGGATAGATTTTAGGTATGACTCTTCTATTTCCAGGTCTTGCCACTTGCTTCTATCCTGAGACAGAATGTTTCTGTTATTTGCAGCCAAATGCAATCCCAACTGATGTAGTTGGGGGGGAGGAAGACACCACAATTTACTGAAACAAAACATATACTGAACATAGTCTAAGTGAATTTTGTGTTGAAAAGACTTTGTTATAAGTTGATAATGGTTCCTTTCATGGACACTGAGTACAGAGTTATAAGGAAGCATCTGTTCTCTATTCCCCCATCTGATTAAATAAATATTAATTAGCTTCTAACATGTTTAACATATTGTCCTCAGTACTATAGCTAGACAGACATGTTAATAAGGAATGACTCTCTGATGAGCTCAAGAGGCTTACTGGGGATTAGATAAGCACACAAATAAACACTACACAAAATAAATTGCAGTGCATGCCATAAAATAGGTGTACATGTAAAGGATGGAGATACTGCATTTTGTTGAAAGGATCTGGAAAGCCTGGAAGAAAAGGACTGAAAAATGAACAGGATTGTAGGATTACAGGCTCTAGGTTGGAAGGTTAGGGCACTATCAAAAACAGATTGGCATAAAAGGTAGGAATATACAAGGTATGATCTTAAGAGTTATTAGTGACCATTTAACTATATTATTTTTTTAAGATTCCAGAAAACTATTAAAATATCATTTTAGGTCATTGATATCTCTTGTTCACATTTAACGACGCCACCTCTGACCCTTTGTCAAAGAAAAAATTTATTTTTCCATTTAGATATAGTAGCAAAAGTAGGGACTTGAAGACATTGTAGTCTGGGCATATTAATGTAAAGTGATTCCTCCTTTGTACCTCTTATAATTGAGTTTGAAATAGACTAGTATATATTTTCCATGACAACTTGAAATATGCCTATGTTAACAATATCAGGGTTATAATAAATGTAATCCTCTTGACTAGCCTTGCCTACTATTTAATATGGATGATCTTTAATTGTATTCCCTGTCAAGCAAAAGAATATTATACAAAGGAAATGACAGACCCTGTGAACTGATGAAAGTGTGCACTTTCTGAATTATTCTACATTGTAGAAGAATCCCTAATAAATCTTTTTTATCATGGTATCTCTCTTTAAAAAAAAAATTCATTCTATGACAGACTTTGTTCTCTGATGTGGAATGGAGAGATTTCCCTTCCTCAAGTCTGCCAGGACTATTATGAAATTTTTTGCACACAACCCCTCCACTACCATCCTTAACAAATCATCCAAATGATTGACTAGATTGTATGGGTTTCAGAAAGGAAATCTTATTAATAAAGTGTATACATAAAAAATTAGGTCAACATGTGGACACAGAGATGCTGGAATAATGCCACATGTAGCCTGCTCAACTCCAGAGAATGGCATCCTGTGGAATGCCACTCTGGTTACTCTGTGGTGCACGACCTCCATGGCCATACAAGGCAAACCAGACCATTCTATGGTTTGTCTTTTGTTTTATTTATTGTGGCTGATAGGATCTCCTTGCTAAGATTCCCTGTGTTTTCTGGTTTTCTTCCAGTTCTTATCCTGGAACCTTGGCAACAGGATCTATTGGCAGATGTTATCGTGGGCTGTCTTTGGCTGCGCCCTTGACCCCCTAGATTATCCTGAAAACTAGCATTCATATCCCCACGGTCTCTGTTGTGCAATTACTAGGGATATTTTTCACTGTTGCCATTTATTTTCTCCTGCCGGATGCTGAGGTCTTCCCCTGTCAATGACTTTTTGCTTCAAAGAGAATCACATTTTGTCTTTGTGTTGTTTTATCAGGGTAACCATATCATGTTTAGTCCAGTCAGGGATACTATATTGTTGAATCAGTTGACCATATATTATATGGTCAGCCTAATACAAGGGCACAAAAGTTAACCTGATTTTCTTTTCTTTTTTTTTTTTAGATTTAAATTTGTTTTATTTCATATCTTTTTTTCATTATTCTCTTTTTTCTTTTTTATTATTTAAATTTTATTTTTATATTCCCCTTACAATTACAACCCCCTTATTTTGACTCCAAGCACTCCTTTCCTTTCCCCCCACCCCCATAGAGTGTCTCTGGTTCATAGTTGTTTGTTGATTTTGATATTTTCTTTCTTATAGTTATTCTTTTTCCTGGTCCCTTATTTAAGTTTTCTAGATTCCTGCCAAAGGACATAGAAACATCAATTCCAAAGAGCACCTGCACCCCTGTTTATAGCAGCACTATTTACAATAGCTAAGCTTTGGAAACAACCCAAATGCCCAAAAATAGATGACTGGATCAAGAAGATGTGGTACATATACACCATGGAATATTACTCAGCATTCAAAAAAGATAAACAGATGTAATTTGCAGCAACATGGATGGAGCTGGAAGAGATCATGCTCAGCGAAATAAGCCAGAAAGAAGAAGAAAAATACTGGATGGCCTCACTTATAGCAGGAATCTAGAAAACTTAAATACGGGACCAGGAAAAATAATAAACTGATTTTCTAAGAAAGAACTATTGGTAGTGATAATGACAGGTATAAACTAGGACTTTGGGGTACTATGGAGTGACTGACTAGCTACCCTTCCTTTTCTCCAAACAAGTTCACACCTTTAAGGGTCCAAGCTATGAGTGAAGTATTTCCATTGAGTGAGCAGTAGCCATTGTTTCAGTGTCCCTGAATGCATCATCACCACCAGGGCACTTTCCTCAGGACTTTCTAGAACTCTCTACTCTCCTCCATCTAAGTGGGTAATCCTGGACATGGTTGGAGGCCTCTAGGGCCCTGTACCAGATTTCAGTTTGGCATCTACTCTGATAGAGGCCTATCTAATACCAGTGGCTTAATGTTTTTGAAATCCACAACTCTTTCCCTGTCTTTTTGCAAAATGCTCCTTTTTCTAACTTACTTAGCTCTTCCTTCAGAGTCCAGCCTTAGAACTGTGAAGATACCCAGAGGTTCAGTTTTACTATTTCATCCTTCCATACATTTGTGTCACATCCAACTTTGTAGGTATTATTTATGCATGTCATAAATAGCAAACTAGTTTTCTGCCTCAAGGAGAGGAAGCTACTTGTTTTTTGTTTTTATCAGTATTACAGAACTGCAGTGTGATTATGGTTTCTCTAAGCAAGCGGCTTTGAAAGGAGAACTCTGTCTTGCTTCAAAAGCACAACATTGTAGAAAGACTGTTTCTGTCTTATTCCACTCCCCTGAGTGGAATGTGGAGAAGAGAACTGGTCTCTGTGAATAAAATTAGGAAAATGAATGGAGAGTTTCAAAGGGAGTTATGACTCAAATGTAGGTAAAAAAACTATTGTGTCTTTTTCCAAATATTTCAGATTACTCGATCAAATTAAGACCTTTCTAACAGCTGAAAAGGAAAACATTAGAATTTTGCAATTGATGGGGAAAAAAATCTCCATTTTTTTGAGATCTTTAAATATTAAACAGGGTGAAATACTTTCTCTTCCATACTGTAATTGTGTATTGAAGGATGAACTATGGATCAAAGGCTGATTCTTTTTTTCTGACTGTAGAAATGTGAGATCTGAAATATTTAAAAGACTAAGATATTTACCAAGAACTTGCGTGGAACGTTGCGTATTTTTTTGGTCATACTCAGAACTGAGATGGAGAAAAGCATAAGGAAAGCCTGGAAAGTCTAGGATTATGATGAAGCTGTGGAAAGAGCACATGACCTAGAATTGAATGAAAATTTGGGTTCAAATCCAAGTTAGCCCCTTGCTAACTAACCTCTCTGATCAGTGACGTCCTCATATTAGAACAAGGCAAAAAAATACTTTTGTTATGAAGTTGTCTTCAAGACTTAACAATTTAATGTAGACAAAATGCCTACTAGCATGTCTACACCAAAATAAATGCTTAATAAATTTGTACTTCAGAATCTGGGGTATTTTGATCAGCATGTAGGAAGTAAGGGAATAATTTTTAAGAAAGAGCCCAAGACAGAGAATCAGTGTGAGCTGAAAACTGGCTGGGTCTGCACAAGAAGGGGTCTGTGGAATGTGTGAAGGGCTGGCAAAAGAGCCTGCAATGAAATAAAGATAAAGATTGAAATTGGCACTCCTGGAGGAATTGGTCCAGATACCAAATTAAGGCTAAAGACATCCTGGTGTTTACATGATGCCCTTGCTTCTCTGGAGATCAAAAGGAGGCTTGTGGCAATCTCTGGCCCTAGAGTATGAAAGACATACTCTTAGAGTGACTGTACTCCCGTGGGCCAGTGTTTAGAAGTTTATAGCCTTGAAATCACAGACTTGTAGGGCAGCTGTACATGTGCTTCAGAAAACCCTGTGAGGCCCCTGAGGTTGCATGAAAAATTTGGCCTACATCTGTTTTCTGGGGGAAGGCTTCTTTGCTTTCTCCAGATTGAACAAGAGTGTTCCTGGCAATTAACTCCCCAAAATTCATTCTATGGCTCCTCCATTAAGTAGTAGCAATGCAGTTTGGAGTGATATGTCACTTCTAGGGAGGTGTGTTTCAGCTAAGAATAACCCCATGTCATCTAAGGGGATAACCCCTTAGTTTCAAATAAGAGAGAACAGAAAAATAACCTGGTTATCCATCATTTAGCTGCTTTTTTTCCTCACTCTGCAGAGAGAAAGGCTTCCCTTTTACTAAGTGCACACATACTAGGCAGCTTGTAACCCAGCCTGGAAGCCTGCCTATAGCTATGAAGAATGACTCT
Organism: Talpa europaea; assembly: GCF_964194135.1. Classification (NCBI taxonomy): domain Eukaryota; kingdom Metazoa; phylum Chordata; class Mammalia; order Eulipotyphla; family Talpidae; genus Talpa; species Talpa europaea. The sequence goes on from NC_140070.1 coordinate 85,461,897, forward strand.
GACACTGTGGCTGGAGATCAGATGCATGGAAAGAACTGGAGTCCTCATGACATTGCTGAGCCACTGGTTCAAATAAGTTTGAAGCCTGACCTACAACTGAACTTGCTCTCCTGTAATTAATGAACGTTCTTATTTAATCAAGCTGGAATAGAATTTTCTGTTATGTCTAACCAATCATATCCGAGTGGATATAATGACCTTCAAATTTTGAGAGCTAGTGGTTTATACTCCATTGAAAGGAGAAGAATCATAGGAAAGGTTTAAATGAGTTGTATAATGGTTTAAAGTCATTTCAGTAGAACTGGATAACATGATGTATTTGTGCACTTTACTTCAATTATAGTAGTTAAATGATTTATACTTTTAACTATGATGCAATTATAGGAATGCCCTTTTATAGTGGTAAGGGTATAAAAGAGCACTATCATAAAAAGAAGTGTTGATGGGAAACAAGGTTTATGTATGCGGTGTCATTAATTATGCAGTGCATACATTTTATGGAATCACAAGAGTTCAGAGAAACTCAGGTATACAAAATATAATTAGGAGAGTCTATCATGCAGATAGGTGCCTCAAGACATCATTGTCAGCTGTCTGCTTTTAGGACTTGATCTGCAGTCCCCTTTGCTAGCCTGTTGCTCCAGAGATAATACTTAGGGTGCTGGCAGTGGGTTGATTATAATGTTCTCACTTCACTGGATTTTTCTCTCTAGCATACTTTCACCTAAGCCACACATTCTATGCAGAGCCTATGGGAAATTTCAAATGTTTTCTATACCACTTTAGGTCATGGAAGACTGGAGGATGAGGACAGAAATCTGTGGCCCTCTTGTGATTAGATCTGCTGTGCTGCTATCACCATAGCCCTTTTAACATTCTGGACAGAAAGCTAGTCAAACATCCACTCTGGGGACTTCAATTTAAGTTGAAATCTGAGGGGAATTCTGTGGGTCACCCCTTGCTACTATCCTCTTTGCATTTTATCAATGACATATACAAATAGAAATTTTATTCTAGTCTGCAGATGACACAATGCTGGGAGAAACTGCTGAACATAAAGTAGTAGCTACAAACATTTGTCCAGTGCTTACTAATTCAATTTTCATTAGCTCATTTAATTCTTAGTTCATAGGGGGACTTAAGAAATAGGGACATTAAGTTACTTGTCCAATACCACACAGCAAGAAAACCATAGAGTTAAAGTTGGAACCCCAGTAGGCTGGCTCTAAAATACATGCTCTTAACCATAATGTTCTGATGACTTAAGCATGGTACAATAGTTAAGTCATTAAATGGATTCATTTATATTTGCTGAAACAAATGGCAGAATGCAGTAAATAGAAAAAGGACTGAATTTATGTGAAAAAAGGACAAGGGTTTTTGTTGATCATAATTTGAATTTGTACAGGAAGTAAGCTGTTTTTTAAAGAAAAGGTTAACATAACCTCAGACTTCTGGCAAAGAAAATATGATTTAGCAGAGAGGAGGTAAATATTCCACTATATTCTAACTACTCTGACCAATGGATTATTCTGGAATGCTTTGTCCAAATCTCTAGTTTCAGAGTTCATAAGCAACAATATTAGACTCAAGATATCTAGGATATTAGCCAAAATCATGTTCAGTTTGGTGACCTCTTCATATGAAATTGGACAGCAGCTTGCCAAAGAGGACATATAATAACAGTTTTCAGATACTGCAAGACTTGTCACAAAGAAGAGGTATAGGCTGTGAAGTTATAGGTTTATAGGGCAACATCTCAGCTCAAGACCAAGGAACACCATCTAAATGTCCGATGTCTCCCACAATGATCAGGGCTACCTCATTGTGCAGTGAGCTCCCAGGCAATAGAAAGTTTGGAACAATGTCTGGATGACAATTTATTGAAAATCTCATTTGTTGAGAAATATAATTGGAATATCATTCCAACAAAGCTGTTAGGAATGTGGCTTTTAAAAGGTGGGTTTGAGCCAAAAAATATTTTTTTCATAAAAATGTGAACTAGGGGCCTCCCCGGTGGCACAGCGGTTGAGCGCTGGGTTGCGAAGCTGCCCGTGGCCTCTGCAGCGCTGGTTCGATCCCCGGCTGCTCCCCGGCCACCGGAGGAGGGTCCCACATGGCGCGCAGACCTCTCCTGCCGCCCGCTGCTCCCCTCAGCAGTGTACTTCGGTCCTTCTGCCTGCTCTGCTCCCCGCTCTGGCTCTGGTGAATTCTGTCACCCTCCCGTGCTTCTGACTGTACCCAGTGCATGTATAAACAAAACAAACAAACAAATAAAATAAATAAATAAAACATGCCTCTATTTAAAAAAAAAAAATGTGAACTAGAAAAAAATCAAATTAGAGTAAGATTCTTAAAATTCATATTAGCTCATCAAGACAGGCAATATTAAACTTGAAATTTTAATTTCTAAATGGCTTACCATGTGTTTTATAAAAATGCTAAAAGCCCTGTTTCAAATGGATGTATTCCTCCCACTTTATGTTAGTAAGTCTCTGTTTATGGGAGTATGCTGCAATAAATTAAAGAGTGACAGTTAAGTGGGTGACACCCTGCCAAGATGCCCGTGTAGTGAGTGCACATGTGATGACTGAGGAAGGGAGAAAAGGTTAATGTCATTAGAGAAATGAATTCTGGGTAACCCCAAAGAACATGTCATGTGAGTCATCTATGTTCCAATTTCTTTGAACTTTGTCTCTCCTGAGGGAGATGAAGCAATTACATAGACAGAATGTCTTCCCTTTCAGTACAATGCATCCCACATTCCTCCATCCATTCATCATCATCAGTGGTATTTGTGTTCAATGCTGTCATGTAGAGCTAGTTGCCAACAATTATTAAAAAGAAAACCAAAAGGTTATGCATTTAGGAGACAAAGTAAAACCAATTTTCACAATGTATACTATGAAGTCATCAATCCATTAATGGGGAAAAATCACTAAGGAGCTCTTCAAAGATACTCTTGCATCAACAACTATCTCCAGAGACTGAAGAAATAAATGAAGTGATTATCTGTCTCTCACAATTTTTCTTCTCTGAAATGGAATCCACAGTGGCTGTGACAGCTACATAGTAGCTTCCCCCCTCTCTTTTTACTTTCCATGTTATTGACATTGATTCTCATTCATTGATTGTGAAAGCCCCTTTCCTTGGATTTTCTTCATTACCTGCTTATTTTCTTCAAAGTCAAACAGTATTAATACTCGTGATTTTATCATTAGAGACATTTCATATAGAAAACATCCTGTCTGGCACAAGGTTAGTACTATCCCTCCCAATTTCTTAGAGAAACAAAGGGAGTGCTTTATTTTTTTATTTAAATTTTATTTTTATATTCTCCATACAATTACAACCCCCTTATTTTGACCCCAAGCCCTCCTTTCCCACCCCCCACCCCCCATAGAGTGTCTCTGGTTCATAGTTGTTTGTTGATTTTGATATTTTCTTTCTTACAGTTATTCTTTTTCCTGGTCCCTTATTTAAGTTTTCTAGATTCCTGCTATGAGTGAGGCCATCCAGTATTTTTCTTCTTCTTTCTGGCTTATTTCGCTGAGCATGATCTCTTCCAGCTCCATCTATGTTGCTGCAAATTGCATGTGTTTATCTTTTTTTTTTTTGCATGTGTTTATCTTTTTTGAATGCTGAGTAATATTCCATGGTATATATGTACCACATCTTCTTGATCCAGTCATCTATTTTTGGGCATTTGGGTTGTTTCCAAAGCTTAGCTATTGTAAATAGTGCTGCTATAAACAGGGGTGCAGGTGCTCTTTGGAATTGAGGTTTCTGTGTCCTTTGGGTAAATACCTAGGAGTAGAATTGCTTGATCATATGGAAGCTCTATGTTTAGTAGGTCAAGAAATCTCCACACAGCTCTCCATGGTGGTTGGACCAGTTTGCACTCCCACCAACAGTGCAGAAGAGTTCCTTTTTCTCCACAACCTCGCCAACATTTGTTGTTGCTAGTTTTTTTAATATGTGCCATTCTCACTGGTGTGAGATGGTATCTCATGGTAGTTTTGATTTGCATTTCCCTGATTACAAGTGATGTTGAACATTTTTTCATATGCCTGTTGGCCATTTGCATTTCCTCTTCAGAGAAGTTTCTTTTTAGCTCTTCTGCCCAATTTTTGACTGGACTATTTTCTTTGTTTTTGTTGAGTCTCATCAGCTCTTTGTAGGGGAGTGCTTTAAATATACTTTTTCCTCCTCTTTTTCTCCTCTCTTTCCTCTCCTTCCCTTCCTTTCTCACCTCCCCTTCTTCCTCCATAATCTTATTTCCACTCACCTGGAACTCACATTTCCCTTCAAGATGAAATTTTCTTCAATCCCAATTATTTTTCTTCTCCTAACAAAACAGCACTTATGAAACTCTTGCTGTGTGCCAGGCAGTGTTGTAAACACATTATATACAAAGGCTCATTTCATCTCAACAATCCGAGGAGGTATGCACTCTCTTTATACCATTTCATACAGAGAAAATCTAGGGATAGAGAGATTACATAATTTTCCAAGAGTTACGTGGATAATGAGGTCTGAACACAGGTGCTGTATTTCCAAAGTCCATGCTTGAACCAGTCACATACCATTCCTCTAACTCCAGGGTTTTCCAGACTATGACTTCTGTAGAGACTGAAGAAGAAGGCTACTAACATATGCTGGCCCCCTCATTTGTGCCAGGCCCTTAATGTATGTTATTTAGTTAGATCACTGCAACAACCTACAGGTCAGGCATTATTATCCCTTCTTTATGATGAGTTAAAAAAAAAAAAGCCAAAACAACTAATGTTATACTGTAGGCCACAAAAACAGATTTCTATCTAGCAAATTCTGTAAGTTATCCTCTTTAGGACACCAGATTGTCATCTGTAACTAGAAAAAATGTCAGCAGCCTTGACCTGTGGCCTCATCTCTGACATTGTTTTCTTTCTCTTTCTGATACCCTGACCTCCTGGGCACTCTAGAAAGCTTGAATTTGTTAATTAAGCCTTCATCCTTTTTTCTTTCATTTGTTCTCAAGAATTTACTGTATTAACTGGTGACTTAAGAGACCTCCAGCCTTATCTGGTCCTGAGTCATATTGCTGACTCTGATTTGCATCACACTTTTTTTCCTTTTTTGTTTTTTTTGGTTACCCAAATTCTGAAATGGAATAATGAGAGGAAATGATTAAAGGATACTAAATGTATCATATTATAAGAATTACTAAGTTGACTCATATAAGACAAATATTTTTGTAGATTAAAGTCAATTAGTGCAATTTAATGTGGCTCAACATCATGTAAGTTTTATAATCCCCATTTTCACTTCCATAACTTGTATGAAAATAATTACAGAAAACAGGTTAATGTTTAAGAAAACCATAATCCTATTACCAGGAAAGGACAGTCAGTATGTTTTATATAATTTCATTTTTTATCTAAAGCATTTTAAGTGTAGACCCATCAGCAAAGGCAACTTAGCATCTACCTTGCTGCTAAATCTCAAAGGAAAAACAATATTCGTCAAGCTCCAAGACAATTAAAATGCAGTATAAAGAAATTTGCAGGATACAATTAAAGCAATGCTGAGAAAAAAAATGATAGCACAAAAAACTTACCTTAGAAAAGAGGAAAAGTCTCACATCAATAATCTAAACTCCCAATTTAAGAAACTAGGAAACGACAGCAAGATAATCAACCCTAACACAAGCAGAAGAAAGAAAAACAAACATAAGAACAGAAATCAGTGAACTTAGAGGAGTCTCAATAGCCACTCCCACTTTATACCCTCCTTCTTTTCCTTCAGCAAGACCCACACTGCTTGGAATAAAAGATTTGTTCTTCCAGCGTCTCTTGCTGCTAGATGTGGCAATATAACTAAGTTCTAGTAATGGAACCTAAAATTGCTGCTATGGTCAGATAAAAATAACGAGATTAAAAGTAATGGTATGTGCAGTTTCTGAAATGTTGTTTCTAAGCGAGGGGTGTGTTCTCTTTCCCCTGTCTTTGTATCTATTGCTCAAAATGTAGATGTAGTTGATGGCCCAGCAGCCATTTTTGACCACGATTTGATTTCCACAGTTTGAAAGCCACATGTGGCACAGCAGCAAGGTAGAAGGAGCTGAGTCCCTGACTCCTGGATCCCCATCATGAACTCTGAACTGCCTGCCTACACACTGTTACATGGGAGGCAAGTAATTTCTAACTCATTTAGTCTATTTGTAGCTGAATTTATCCTTACTGTTGTATCATTCATTTCAGTTTTTATCCTATAAATGAACAATGATATCTTATTTTTGTTATACATAGTTCTTTTGTCCATTGTCTGAAAGTGAAAATTTCTGGAAAGTTATTGCTACTTTTAGCTAACCAAAGGAGAGAACACATGGTTTTTGCCTCCTTTCATATCTGGGATGGTATATTGCTAAGGTTCTTCTAAATAAGAAAAAGTAATTTTGTTATCATCACCTTTCTTTTTAATTTAGAGATTGCCTGAAAGGTAGGATTGGTAAAATCAACAGATGCTTATTGAAATAGAGTATTCAACTGATACTTGGAAAGAATGCTTAGATTTTAATAGTGATGCTGTAGAGGATTTTAATAATGATAAAAAACTAAGGTGTCAGATCTTTCTGATTCTTTTAATAAAAATTATTTTAATAAAATAGAACCAACTGAAATTAGAAACTGAATCTACAGTCTAGCCAGTTTAAGCCTTGTTATTATTGTGGGGTGTGGGTGGGGAGAAAGCATGGTGAAACTCTGATATCTCGGTCTTGTGGTTTTCAAACTTGATTGTGCATTGCTATCACAAGGGAAGCTTTCTAAAGACACAGATTGCTTGTTCTCATGACTTTGGGATTGACTGACCACATTCTCTTTGAACAGATAGAAAGGCAGAGTGAAAAATTCCAGTAAACAACTGCCTTATTTTTGTGGGCATTATGTCCATTTTGGAGTAACTCTGCCAACTCAAGGGACCAAGAAAAAAATTTAGAAAGCAACAGTAAGAAGCAGAAAGCATGACATTTTTTCAAGATCACTGCTAGTTTTCTTTAAGGTCTTAGACTGATTTCTGTCAAATTTAAAACATCATATATAAGACCAAGTCTCTACTTTACTGTATTCACAGAATTGTCTCATTTTGACATACGGATATAGAGCCATTTGCCTTATTTACATCCCTTTACAGATCCTGTGATACAAGTGACTTTATGTCACTGTGTTCCTGGAGAACACTCAACCTCTACTATAGATACTCTTGTTGGGTATGCTTCTTGCTTTAATTACTCTTCCTATTCCATATGTCTCTTCCCCTTTACTGTATTTAGCATTAATGGAACAATATATGTGGTTAAAAATAAATTTTCAATTTTTTGAATTTTCAATTTATTCAAAAGTGAAAACGATAGGAAAGTAAACTTAGAATGGAGGTTAAAAATAGTTGGATTTGGGGCCTCCCGGTGGCGCAGCTGGTTGAGTGCAGTGCTATGAAGCTGTCCACAGCCTCTGCAGTACAGGTTCAATTCCTGGTCGGCCAGGGAGATACCCACACAGTGCATCAGACCTCTTCTGTCTCGCCTGCTGCTCCCCTCAGCAATGCTTTCGGTCCATCTGCCTGTTCTGCTCCTCGCTCTGTCTCCGGTGAATCCTCTCACCCTCCCGTGCCTCTGACCTGTACACCAGCTCTTGTATAAATAAATAAATCTTTAAAAAAAAGTGGCTAAATTTATGGCTAAATATGGATTTAGCCATATTGTTTTCCAGATTAAACAAATCTGAGGTTTAGAAAGGAGTTAGCTAACTTGCTAAAGACTGTACAACTAACCTAGTGACTGAGTCAGTACTAGAAATTGGTCTCTTAGGACTTGATTAAGTCAACAGTAAGTGAAATAAACTGAATTCTGGCTTTTCAGAGATGTATAAGTTATTACAATAGCTTCATCCCTATTTGAGGAGGCTTAAAAAGACACACACTTTGAAAAATAGCACATTGCAGGATTTAGATAATGAAGTCTTTCCAAACAGTTCCTTAAGATATTTGATTTAAACAAAGGAAAATTGATCATTAAGGATGAATTCCTGCTGATTCCCTGGAGAAGGGATGAAAATGCTAAAGTGAAGCCACTTGGGGAGAGAAATAGTCCATTTGGAATGTGTAAATGTTTCTCAACATTTAATAGTATCAGTATCTCAGCATTTACATTTATCATTCAGATTTATATTTTTCTTCACTCCATGTCAGTTCTAGTATGACTTAAGACATTAAGCTACAAGGAGGGAAGGAAGCAAAAGGGTCTATGGTGGTAGAACATGAGTGAGTGAGTGGTGGGTGCACTATAGTGGTAATACATGAAAAGGGTATCCCATTACCTCAATAAAAAATAAATTCCACTTTTATCACTTATCTATCATATAGCAAACATTGTACATGAACCTGTTTCTTTTCTTCTTTTTGTTACATTAATCCATTTTCAGTTTTCTGCAATTGTGCTATAATGCTTTATTTACTGTAAAATTAAAGCATATATTTATAATTTTTTAAAAAAAGACATAAATGCTAGCACTAGTGACAATAATGCATTTTCATGGCAAATTAGTATTCTTTTACATGAGTGCTACTGATAATGAATGCTATTTCAAAAACATTTAAAATATCAATTCATATTTTAGAGTTGAATTATAAAGGATAATGGAGTTGCTCAAGCAAGGGAAATTTTGGGTGAAATCTGGCTTTAAATGACCAGTTTTCATCCTGACAAGTTCTGTGGTCACACTATTATATGACTGAATTATTGCAGGGCAAAAGCAATAAACCAGTTGTACTAAGTTGATTAAATTCCATTAGCTAACATACCAGTTTGATTAAAGACAATCAAATTAGGTGGCCAAAGTATAAGATATTGATGTTTTATTTATTCAATGCTTTAGGTAGACTTGAACATAGCACTGGGAGGGGATCCTCCAAAAGAATGCCTCAAACCATCTTCTCTGTTTCTACCTCATCCTGTGGTTGTGCCCTTTGGTCCCTATGCTTTGGAACCATGTTGATGAGAGGAATTTACTTCCTCTCGCTTCTGTGACTAAAGGAATCAGATTCATTATTTTTAGTCTGTTCCAAATTATGAATCATCTCAGACTGTGAAAATATTGCCCACAGCTATCTGTTCCAGATGAAAAATTACATCAAAGTCTGTATACTGTCTCCATGTTTGATTACTAACCCATAGAGAAATACATCTAACATGTATTTTGTGTTTACTATATAAAATTATTGCTTAATTTATGCTATTTAATTCTTTTTAAAAGATTTATTTATTTATGCACACACAAGAACTGGGGTACAGGCCAAAGGTGTGGGGGTGAGAGGATTCACCAGAGACAGTGTGTGGAACAGAACAGACAGATTCACTGAAATACACTGCTGAGGGGAGAGCGGGCGAGACAAGAGAGCTCTGCTGTGCCATGTGGGTAGCTCCCTGGCCAGGGATTGAACTCATGCTGCAGTGGCTGCGGATAGCTTCATAGGTTTCGTCTTAACCCCTTGTGCCATCAGGGAGGCCCTGTTATTTAATTCTTAACATCACCTAAGAAGGAAGTTTCACTTATTGTTTATATTTTATAGATGAAGAAATAAAGGCATATTAAGCTTAAGATACAGGCTTATGATATACAACTCATAATTGATAGAAATGGTATTTAAATATAAATCTTAATTATTCACTCTTATTTCTCTTGATCAGAGTTCAGATTACAAATGCTTAAAAAGAAAAAAAATGTATGAATCAAAACAAAATGCTAATAGAAATTAAAAACCCATACAAAACGAGAAATTTAGTAGATGCATTGTTATATTAGTACTTCTGGTTGTTTGGAAACAAGAATTGTAATTACATTTTCCATTAAAAAACCTGATAATCTAGTATCTGAAAAATATACGGATAGAAAGTATTTTATAAGGTAATCTAGCTCATTCTTTACCTTACATAAGAATTATAACACCAACACTGAAAGTTATTTAAATTTGGGGGATTTTTTTTTAACAAGCATCTACTTATTAGTATTCTGAATAGTTCAAAAAATTTAATATATAGATCTTGTGTTCATCAAACCAATTGTCAGGAAAAGTGGTCATTTCTATTACACATTTAACCTATTTAGTTAAGTATCACAGTGAATACGATAGACGACATATCCTTGTGATCTCTTTGCTAGATGTATTAAGTAAGGGTATGGGCCATTTATGAAAAGTTTCACGAAGGAAGTGAGCTTGAGCTAGGACCTGGATGCTCAGTAAGATTATGAGAGTGGTAAAGCAAGCTTACTAAGCAGGAGGTAGGATCTACTTGGTGTGGTCTGGAAATAGTGAGGAGATAGCTGTGGCAGGAACTAAATTGCTAAGAGATGGTTATGTCGGTTCGGGTAGGTATTCTTAGACTTAGGAGTTTGGACGAGATCTTAAAGCAGTGTAATTATGGCAGGATTTAAGGAGATACTAAAGTGTTCAAGGATGATAATAGCAAATATATATTAGAAAGGGACAACCTTAAGTTATGAGAAAATTTAAGAGGCCAGAGCACAAATTCCAGTATGGAGCAGGAGATGTGAAATAGTATGTCTTTCTTCTGCCTCCAAAAGGAGTATCAGTCAAGCTAACTGATGTTAGCACTATTTCCTGGGGTGGAAAGATAGAGCCAATACAAATTGTGTGGTAAGAGATAATTGATTCAGAGCTCAAAATTAAAGAAGCCAAATCTATTTTGTGTTTCTACAGCCATGCATCATTTAACAACAGGGACACATACTAAGAAATGCAATGTTAGGCGATTTTGTCATTGTGAAACATCACAGAATGCAATTCCACAAACCACATGGTATAACTTATCACATTTAGGCTGGATGGTATACCTGTTGGGTCCCCCATCATAGGTGCAGTGCATCATTGACCAAAGCATCATTAAGAAACACATGATTTAGAGGCAAAACATGAGGTTGAAAACTGGAGATGACGTTAAAATGAGCTTGCCCAAGGGGTGAGAAGACATATGCTGGCAAGTAAGAAGTTTGTGAGGAGGGATACAGCTTTCCTTAGAAACAGCTAGATGTCTAGCTGGCTGTCCAGCTTCAGAGGATGCCAGTTCCAGGACTTACTGGTTAGCCATTCTTAGGAAGAACAGACAGCATCACTCTGGCTTATGGACAACTAGGAAGTCAACTGCAGTGGGTAGTAATCTTGTTGGGCACAGATCCACCACAATTTTGAGGACCTTGGGGAACCAATATTGGTTCTAAGAACTTTCTCAGAAATTTGCTTTTTTTCTGAAAGGACAGAATATTTTAAATGACCACACATTCTGCATGATTTTCAGTTTTGAACCTCAGAGAAGACTGCAAGATGGGAATGAATTCAAGAAACTTGAAAAACTAAACCAAGATTTTTTTTTTTTGAAAAAAACAGCAAAACCTAAAATTAGAATCATACAATTTTAGAGTACAAGAGTTCTTAGAAAATCTTTATAGTTCGCTACTTATGGTCTAAATTGGATTTAAATAAAAAACAGCTACTATTGGCTTAAAAGTGTTTTTATATCATCATGAATATTCTATATATTTTGTAGCACTTAAATTCCCTCTAGATTGAACTCATGAACAACTGTCAAAGTTTACAAGAACAACCTATCATGTACAAGGACATCCTACTGCTGTGAACGCATTCATTAAGGTACAAAATAAATTGGACATTTAGATGTAGATGGCAGCATTTAAAAAAAATCTCAATCTATTACCCAAAATTGAAAAAGTTGCTTTAAAGTTATTTGGGGAGAATTCCAGTGAGAAATTTCTAGCTGAGTTTATAAACTATTCTACAGTTGCACCCCACATGTAAGTAGGTGTGAGATATTTAAGGAGTAAAATCTCATCTGTTGCTGCCAGAGAAAATAGCTGATAGGGTTACAAGAATTCATGCACAGCCAGTGATGTCTGCACCAGTAGGGAGACATTTTCAAAATTCATATAAAAAGAAATTTTTTACTTCCTCTGAACATTGACCATGTGGGGAAGACAGATATTCTGCTATTGAATTTTTAATCTTAGCATGAGAAAGCTAACAACCATAAAAATATGCCTAGGTTTTTGTCAGATCTCTAGAAAGGAAATGACATGAACACCAGGACCAAAGAAACCTATGGAATATTACTTTTAGTTTGTAAGTATATGTTTATGTCTATAAAGAAAATCACAATTACAATCATATTGTTCTATTATCTCTTATTTTAATTACCTATTATTATTCTATTTTCACTTTAAGTAAGAGAGGTAGGATTATGAACTGAAAGCATTGGATATCAACTGTCACAGGTTTCTCTTCAGCATGTTGAGTACCTCCTGGCTCATTTGCATCAATGTTTTTTTCTCATTAATTTCAGTATGAGGCATAGTCTTAAAACCATATTTTAGAATCAATCACAGAGACATGAAATAAATCATTTTTTTCTATGTAAAAAAGACCAAGTATCAACACATCCTAACCAGTGTGTTTACCCTAGAGAATAAATCTGCTCACAAAATAGCTGTACATCCCATCTTGTTCTTATTATAGTTTAAGTCATATAATGAACTGTGAAAAGAATGTTACATGCCAGTGTACCCTGTGCTCATACTAAATAGCTTTGGAGCACATTGCAGTAAATGTCAGTTTGTCATTCCATGTTTAAAATGTGATTCTTGTGGTTTCTTTGGAGCCACTACAACTTCAATGCTATTAAATCTTTCTTTGTTTCCTTTTCTATATACTGCTGGGTAGCTTCAAATGTGTATCACTTTTCAATATAAGCCCTCATATATTATACATTTATAGTAGCATTTTTTACAGCAAGAATAGGGGAGTAAATTTATAAATCATGTGGTCAGTGTGCAAAGAAGCCTGACATTTAAATTTTGCCACATCCCTAACTTGTTAGTAAGGTACAAAGCTGATGTAAGACATTTTCTTAAAAAAAAAAAATCCTGATCTAGACGTGTCTGCCTTGATGAATTAGTTAATATAGAAAATCAAATGAGTAACATGCATGCCCAAGATGACAGAAGTATGTGAATCATTTCTATAAAAGTGGAGCCTGTCCCTCTAGTCTTGCAAACATTCAAGCTTGATTTTACATGGAGTGTATGAAAACATTTGTGTCTTGCTGGTTCAGAGTGAGAGATGCAGATTACAATGCAGCATTCGCCACTACAAGGTTTTCGCATTAGAAGTTCTCATTTATTGAACAACTTAGTTACACACCCAGTCTTGTGTTGGACTCCTGGGGGCTGAGTCACCGGCAATGATTAGTCAAACTGAGAGCTCATCGGAAATGTCTATGGACCATTTATTTAGACTTGTAGGCATGAGGAAAAATGACCCAGGCTAAAAATTAGTGGTGAATAAGGGATCTGTAAGGGAGGGTGTTTTCCGATAAATTAGAGGCATACCAAGAATGTAGTACTTCGTCTTCTTGCCTGTTATTTTATTAATACTGATGAAGGCAGTTGCTAGTTACTGCCCAATATCAGTCAAACCTCAACGAGAAAAACATTAAATCTGAAAATAAATTATTTCTCCCTTCAACAAGAGAGATTGAATTAGTTGATATCAAGTGCTTATCCGTGTCTAGTAGTGAACCACTGAATTTGTGTGTATCCTCTTTAATGACTGAGATGGGAAAAAACTGGTGTCTGAAACACAAACATCACAAACTTAAATGCATGGGAAGGATAAATGGAAAACTAACATTTCTGTAGAGTCAGAATGAATGACACTTTATCCAATTGCAGTTTTTTCTAAAATCTTTTTAATTACAGATGTAAATGTTCTAGAAACCCACACAATGTTGACTATCTTTCTTTACTAAACTGTCTAGGAATGCAAAAGTTTGGAGTTTACGGATATTCTGTTTTTGATTTAATGCCATATGGAGGTGTCTCAGAAGAAAATGATTCTGTGATATTTAAAAATAAAAAGTTAACAAATCGGGCCTCCCCAGTGGCGCAGCGGTTGAGCGCTGGGTTGCGAAGCTGCCCGCGGCCTCTGCAGCGCCGGTTCAATCCCAGGCTGCTCCCAGGCCACCGGAGGAGGGTCCTGCATGGCGCGCAGACCTCTCCTGCCGCCCGCTGCTCCCCTCAGCAGTGTACTTTGGTCCTTCTGCTTGCTCTGCTCCCCGCTCTGGCTCTGGTGAATTCTGTCACCCTCCCGTGCTTCTGACTGTACCCAGTGCTTGTATAAATAAATAAAATAAATAAATAAATCTTAAAAAAAAAAAAAAAAGTTAACAAATCCTTTGAAAACTGACCTGTGAGTAACTGCTAACTCTGGAGGTTCAGAAGAATAAGTCTTCTATTAATGAATCTACAGAGAATGATATAAATAATTTGTCTTGTAGGGCAAATTGTTCAATAAAATAGTTTCATGTGAAGTCATGGTTTCACTATTAGAATTCCCAAATCAAAAGACAATTAAGATTAGGAAGGAATGACCTCCTGTATAAATTCAGGTGTGGCAGATCATTTTTTATTAACTTAAAAAAACTTAATAATGCACATCATCTATGGAGTGTTTTCTATGAGCCAGACACTGCTAGTGTTTTATGTGCTACATAAAGGCTCTGTATGAAATGCTTCTCATTTAGTGGTCACAGCAACACTATGAACTACCAGTGCAGTTATTACCATGCAAGTGAAGAAACTGGACCATAAATGTGTAAATAATCTACCTAATATCACAAAACAATGATTTGCATCTATATTTGTGTGGCCCCAAAGCAGATACATACATGTAACATTACAGAAATTGGAGCAATAAACCCACTTTTAAAAGCAAGTAAGTCAGGCCTCCCTGGTGGTGCAGCAGTTGAGTGCTGGGCTGTGAAGCTGCCCGCAGCCTCTACAGCACCGGTTCGATCCCCGACCGCCAGCGAGGGTCCCACATGGCACAGCAGACATCTCCTATGGCACCCGCTGCTGCTCCCCTCAGCAGTGTATTTCCTCAGTCTACATGTTCTGCTCCCCGCTCTAGCTCTGGTGAATTCTTTCACCCTCCCGTGCTTCTGATTGTACCCAACGCTTGGATATTTAAAATAAAATAAAATAAAAATAAAAGTAAACAAACCTTTTAAGTGGAATTGCTTCCACTGAGCAGATGGATTCTTGTACAGTGCTGCTGCATCACCACTCACCATCATTATTATTCTTGCGATTTATATTCAGCACAGAGAATAGTTAATTATCAAAAGAATTATGAAGTTATGTCTTTTTTTATTTATGCATACAAGAATTGGGTGTAGGCCAGAAGTGCGGGGGCATAAGAGGATTCACCAGAGACAGGGTGGGGGAGTAGAACAGGCGGTGGCAGCAGGTGAGACAGGAGAGGTCTGCTGTGCCATGTGGGTTAGCTCCTTGGCCTATGCTGAGACTTTAACCTCTGCACTACCAGGGAGGCCCCTCAAGTTATTTCTGTTCCCTAAGTTGCTCTTCACACGCATGTCGTCATCCTCATCAATGGTATAATTCGTGGCTTTAAGCATCATTTAGTCAATATTTTTCTCAAGTTTTAATTCCTTTCCACATATCCAGTCTTGTGCTTAAATACCTTTCATAGGGGAAAAGTTCTCCCTACCGGTGCTGTTGATTCTATTTTTGGACTGCTCTGCAATGAAAAAGCTCATCATATATTAAAGCTAAGATCATCTTTCTAAAGGTCTCACCCACTATTTCTAGGATAAACCCATGACCTCACAGAATAAATCATTCTCAAAATACATCTGCTGAGTAGAACAAGTATACTTCCGACAGAGTAAGGTGCCTGTTAGATAAATATGGTAGAAATCTCATGATTTTGTAAGCAGAAAGAGGATGGGAGCCAAAAAGGTGAAAATGGTTTTGATAAAGGCTTTTTAAATGAATGCAAAGCTATTCTTTTATAAAGATTCATCACACAACTAGTTAAAAATAGAAGGCACAATTTTCCACAGATATATCATTAAGTCTCAAATCTTCAAAAAAAAAAAAAACCCAACAAAAAATGAATTGGGTTTTTTGTAAATGATAGCACATGTGCTTGCTTAAAGACAATTTTCTCAAGAGGCTACTGCCTTTCTATGCTGGATCTTTTTAACATTAATAGACTTGGAAACCATTTTTCATAGTTGTTATACACAAAACATTGGTCAATTTTAAGACTGAATATTCTCAAATTCTGAGTAATGAGGTCTGATGTTTTATAGAAAACTTCATTATGTTTTATAGAAAAGTAAAAAAATATTCTCATGTTGTTACTATTCTTTCTAAGACATATTAATCTCTCACACAACTCAGTATCAGTTATATTGTCTCTGCTTTTAATTGTGGAACCAACAATGCTCATATTATAGTACCAGTACTTAACACAGAGTTAAGTACCTATTAAGTATTCAATAACATCTGTGAATATAATTTAATGAATTAAATCAGGTAATAGAGTAATTTTATATGGACTAACTGACCTTATAGATTTAATGAAAAATTATGTTTTAATTTTACCTGGACTCCACATAATGGCCTAAAGGCAACACAGATACAAGATTGGAATAGTTCGGTGACTATTTCAACAAGAAACAACTCATTGAAAAGGTTGTCTGGACCTGAAACCATAAAATATATAGAAGAAAATACAGGTGAAACACTACATGACATACAACTCAGCAACATCTTTAAAGACTCATCACCCAAAGCAGTGACAGTGAAGACAGAAATAAACAGCTGGGACTACATCAAATTAAAGAGCTTCTGTACAGAAAAACAGACAGTAACCAAAACAAAGAAACACTCCACCGACTGGGAGAAAATTTTTGCACACAACACTAATGATAAAGGACTGATCACAAAAATCTACAAAGAGCTGAAGAGACTCAACACAAACAAAGTAAATAACCCAGTCAAAAAATGGGCAGAAGAGCTAAAATGAAACTTCTCCCAAGAGGAAATGCAAACGGCCAACAAGCATGTGAAAAAATGTTCAACATCACTCATAATCAGGGAAATGCATATCAAAACTACAATGAGATACCATCTTACACCAGTGAGAATGGCACATATTAAAAAAACTAGCAACAAGAAGTGTTGGCAAGGATGTGGAGAAAAAGGAACTCTCCTGCACTGCTGGTGGGAGCGCAAACTGATCCAACCTCTATGGAGAGATGTGTGGAGATTCCTCAATCTGCCAAAGATGGGGCTTCCATATGATCCAGCAATTCCACTCCTAGGTATTTACCCAGAGGACACAGAAACATTAATTCAAAAGGGCACCTGCACCCCTATGTTTATAGCAGCACTATTTACAATAGCTAAGCTATGGAAACAACTCAAATGTCCCAAAAATAGATGACTGGACCAAGAAGATGTGGTACACATACACAATGGAATATTACTCAGCAATCAAAAAAGAGAAACTCATGCCATTTGCAGCAACATGGATGGAGCTGGAAGGGATCATGCTCAGTGAAATAAGCCAGAAAGAAAAGGAAAAATACGGGGTGGTCTCACTCATAGCAGGAATTTAGAAAACCTAAATAAGGGACCAGGAAAAAGACTAATTATAACAAAGTAAAAATCAAAATCAACAAGCAATTATAAACCAGAGACACACTACGGGGGTGGGGGAAGGAAGGATTAGTGTCAAAATCAGGTGGGTGGGAATTGTATGGGGAATATAACCAAGATGAAAATGCATAGATTGTGCAAAAATGAAAAATGATGTAAAAATATATAAAATGGGGCCTCCCTGGTGGTGCAGCTGTTGAGCACTGGGCTGCAAAGCTGCCCGCAGCCTCTGCATTGCCGATTCGATCCCTGGCCACCAGCGAGGGTCCCACATGGCATGCAAACCTCTCCTGCTGAGCCTGCTGCTCCCCGCAGCAGTGTACTTCCTCAGTCTGCCTGTTCTGTTCCCCACTCTGGCTCTGGTGAACTCTCTCCCCTCCTGTGCTTCTGACTGTACCCAGTGCTTATATAAATAAAAAAATAAATCTTTAAAAAAATATATATAATAAAATAAAATATAAAAAGTGCTACAAAGGCAAAAAAAAAGAATAAAAAATGTCTAGAAACAGCATTTATTTTTGAAATCTAGAAACATATTACAGGAATTAAAATGCTAACAGTCACTCAAAATAAGTAACTAAAATTCTCTGAGTCTCCAATTTCTTAATTTATAAAAGTTTGATGAAACTACCTTACTGTGTAATTACTGTGTAATTGGACTACTTAATTATGCAGTTACCTTGCAGCATGTATATTATCATATTATTTTGTAGCATTAAATTAATGTGTAGTAAAATTCTGGAAAAACCCACAGTATACCAGAGTGTCTAAGAGTGACTGCTTTTTACTCAGATAGGACCTTAGATTATCCCTTCAAACAATTAAAGGGATATTTATTTTGTTTAAATAATGTGGCTCTTTGGACATTAACGTCCCAACCTTCTATCATTAAAAAAACAGTTTAAAGCAGAAATAATCATCTGAAAGTAAACTCTCCGCTTCTCTTTTTTTCTTATTATACTTCATGAATTTGCTATCATCTAGTCTCTAGTTACTTTGTTGTTGAAGGAAGCAAGTGGGTGTTTCTGTGCCAAGTTTCTCCTAGGAGCAGTTTATAACAAAAGCTGTAAGATTAATGAATAGGAACTTCCTCCAGTGATGTGAGTAGATAGGAACTGTGGGAAAAAGATCTATAAAGAATGCAGTACTGGTTCCTCTGAGCCCAGACTCTCCCAATGCTCATAGCTAGAAGAATTCAAGGAGCATTATAAATCTATTCTAGCAAAGTAAGCTGGAAATTCACTCACTAAACAATGCTGATCACCTAGTTTATGGAGAGTATGGTGTTGGGCACAGATTGGAAAACAAATATGAGCAAAAGGTGACCCTGTATTTAAAGATTTTATAATCTAATTTATAACCTAGGCATTGGAGTAACAATGCCATAAAGGGTCCTAAGAAAAGATGAAATATTGCATTCCAGGGTTCAGAACAGGACTTGTCATTTGCTATGACTTGACCTGGGGTCATGAAAATTGAGCTGACCCTTGAAGTTGGGTTGGATTTAAGAGGTGAGCACAGGGAGGAGGAAAAAATGTAAGAGAGTGTAGTGAATGACATCTGTTTGCCTCTAAAAATGTTCTTTAGTTTGCCTCTTTCCATCACTGCCACTGATCAATCCCTTGTTTCTTCTTGCTTGTCCATACTGTCTTCTTGTCTCCAGGCTTACCTCTGATTTATCCTTTTGAAATATATTGCCAAATATGTTACTCTACTAAGAAAACATTAAATATTTCTCACTGTGTGCCTAAAAACTAACATCCATATACAAGGTAGAATGTAGCCCTATTCTACCAGTGGTAATTTTACATCTTCCAGGACACAACGAACAATGTTTGGGGATATTTTTTAAAATCTTAGTTTAAGGGTAATAGCACCTGCTAGAAGTCGGGGATGCTGCTAAGTATTCACACATATGTGAATAGCCTCATATTCACACATATGTGGGAAGATAGCCTCCCACAACATAGAATTATTTGGCCCTCAAATGTCAGTAGTCCCAAGATTGAGAAACCTGGGTCCACATAAAATTTAATTCATAGTGCAGTTATTATAATAAGGACAGCAGACTTGGGAAAAGAGATCAGTGACTCTTAATAAATGTAAAACTCAACCATAGTTCTAGATTTCCATGAGCAAATAGAGAGTAACCTAATGGCCCAAAGCATTTAGCGTGTCCTGTGCATCAGCCAGTGTGTTTACACTGGCAAGGCAGTGCCTGTTTAATCCTCACTATTGTTTTTAGTGGATGTTAATTAAGGAAGCTTTTACAAACTTGTATTTTCCTGAAAAAGTGACATCTCTTCCCCAATCCTACACTCATGTATACATTTTTCTCTATGCCTGAATTTCTTTTCTTATTTATTTGTCTGGCAAACAGACTTACTTTCAAGTCCCAACTTAAATATCATTCAAGGGGAAACTGTCTCCACACAGTGAGTTTGTCTAGCAATTTTCTATGCCTCATCTATAACTTGCTTCACAGAGAATTATGATTACTTATAATATATGTTTCTTCTACAGTTAGCATGAACTCTCTGAAGAGAAGGTTCAGGTTTCATTCATCTTTGCATGCCTAGTACTTATCATAATACTGGTACAAAAAAGAAATTGATATATACTGATTTAGCAAATGACTAAGAAGTGATGAAAAATTATATATATATATATATATATATATATATATATATATGCTAGAAACAGGAAACAGTCTATTTTGGATGTAAAGGGAGTTATGAATGAAAGAGTAGTAAAAGGTCAGACCCCGAAGGCATTTGAGGAGTAGATTATAGAGTGATATGAAGGGCTGGAATTTGTGGTTTATTTGGGAACATTTAGAGAAGCTATATTTTTTTCAAAGCATGACACCAAGTGGCACTTTAGAAACATAAATATGTTAATATGTTGGAGATATTAGAGAGAATTTGGTAATTACAAACCATTTAATCATTTAATCATAATGCATGTGGGGTTTATGTAAATACTGTGGTTTTTAGTGCTCAAGAGATCATGTGAACTTAATCTGGGGTCACTCCCAATCCTGCAAAAGTAATGACAAGGAGGCCATAGACTATCACTATAATCACAGTACTTGTCCCTGGGGATCTATGTTTACTGAAGAGTGATTTTAGATCAAAGTGGGGAAACCATAATGGGGAGTCTGAATAACCATTAGAATTGGCCAAAGTCAGGTATGCCCTAGATGAAGTGTCTGTGCCTCTTCTTATAGACATGCTTTCTTGGTATATTTCTTGGTTAATATTGCTATTGGTATCGAGATTATCATAGAGGAATCCAGTAGCTCTTATTTCTGACCACTCACAGTTTTCATTTTCCCTTTTTTATAGTCACAGCATTTCCTTTCCTTGGGGGAATTCCTGTATCTTTTTTTGTTTGTTTTTGTTTTTTTGTTTTTTTTATTTATTCATTTGTTTGTTTTGTTTATACATGCACTGGGTACAGTCAGAAGCGTGGGAGGGTGAGAGAATTCACCAGAGCCAGAGCGGGGAGCAGAGCAGGCAGAAGGACCGAAGTACACTGCTGAGGGGAGCAGCGGGTGGCAGGAGAGGTCTGTCGCACCATGTGGGACCCTCCTCCGGTGACCTGGGAGCAGCCGGGGATCAAACTGGCGCTGCAGACAGAGGCTGTGGGCAGCTTCCCAACCCAGCGCTCAACCGCTGTGCCACCGGGGAGGCCCGGAATTCCTGTATCTTTCACATGGTTAAGGTACACCCACTAATCCCTGTACTGCTAACCTCTCTCTTCCCAGGCATATGTTTGAACACTTGACTCTGGCTGGGCCGATCATAGTACTGCATCCACCTGGGCACCTAATCACAGGGGTGTGCATGTCAGAATTCTGGGAGGGATCACTTTCTTCCACTTAATAAACTGTGAGGGTAAGGACTTGGATTGTCAGTAGCCATCCTCTCTGACGCATGGAGAGATTTTGCATGATGTAAAAAATAAAGTAGCCAATATAAAAAGAGAAACAGAGACCAACAGGTATAAGAACTGGATAGAGACAAACATGGTAGAGACACTAGACTCTAAACTAGTCTCTAAATCACTGGTTTCTGTGGTCTCTCAAGTTCATGACCTAGTTCAGTGTGCTTCCTAACGAGAGCAGTGAATTCATTTCCCATTTTTGCTTAAGGTACTTTTGGAGGGGGTTGTGGTCATATGCAATCAGAGGAATCTTAACTAATAGAACCATCCCTTGCCTAAGAATGCAATAATACAGGGAACATGAATCTAGCAGCAGGTAGGGAGCTGAAGTGTCAGCTCGAATTGTTATATATAAAATTTCCTTTGTTCAAGACAGTTTGTTCAATAAATGATGCTGGGAAAACTGGACTTCTACATGCAATAGAATGAAGCTAGACTACTACCTCACATCACACATAAAAACCAACTTTAAATGGATTAAAGAATTAGATATAATATCTAAAACCATAAAATATACAGTAGAAAAGAAATAGAACAAATATTGATGAAATTCACATGGAGCCACCAAAAACCCAAATAGCCAAAGCTCTCCTGAAAAAAAAAAAAAAAAAAGAAGTCAATGGAAGCACCAAACGCCCAGACTTCAAACTATACTACAAAGCCATAATCATCAAAACTGCATGGTATTGGAACAAGAACAGACACACAGACCAATGGAACTGAATAGAATATGCAGAAATAAATCCACAGATTTACAATCAACTAATCTTTGACAAAGGAGTAAAGAATATGAAATGGAGCAAAGAAGGTTTGTTCAATAAATGGTGCTGGGAAAACTGGGTCACTACATGCAAAAGAAAGAAGCTTGACTACTACCTCACACCATGCACAAAACCCAACTCAAAATGGATTAAAGAACTAGACATAAGACCTGAAACCATAAAATATATAGAAGAAAATACAGGCTAAACACTACATGACATACACCTCAGCAACATCTTTAAAGACTCATCACCCAAAGCAGTGATAGAAAGGCAAAAATAAAATAAGGGGGTTGTAATTGTATGGGGAATATAAAAATAAAATTTAAATTAAGAAAATAAACAGCTGGGACTACATCAAATTAAAGAGCTTCTGTACAGAAAAAGAGACAGTAACCAAATCAAAGAGACACCCCACCGACTGGGAGAAAATTTTTGTACACAACACTAATGATAAAGGACTGATCACAAAAATCTGCAAAGAGCTGAAGAGACTCAACACAAAGTAAATAACCCAGTCAAAAAATGGGCAGAAGAGCTAAAATGAAACTTCTCCCAAGAGGAAATGCAAACGGCCAACAAGCATGTGAAAAAATGTTCAACATCACTCATAATCAGGGAAATGCATATCAAAACTACAATGAGATACCATCTTACACCAGTGAGAATGGCACATATTAAAAAAACTAGCAACAAGAAGTGTTGGCAAGGATGTGGAGAAAAAGGAACTCTCCTGCACTGCTGGTGGGAGCGCAAACTGATCCAAACTCTATGGAGAGCTGTGTGGAGATTCCTCAATCTGCCAAAGATGGGGCTTCCATATGATCCAGCAATTCCACTCCTAGGTATTTATCCAGAGGACACAGAAACATTAATTCCAAAGGGCACCTGCACCCCTATGTGTATAGTAGCACCATTTATAATAGCTAAGCTATGGAAACAACCCAAATGCCCAAAAATAGATGACTGGACCAAGAAGATGTGGTACACATACACAATGGAATATTACTCAGCAATCAAAAAAGAGAAACTCATGCCATTTGCAGCAACATGGATGGAGCTGGAAGGGATCATGCTCAACGAAATAAGCCAGAAAGAATAGGAAAAATACAGGGTGGTCTCACTCATAGCAGGAATTTAGAAAACCTAAATAAGGGACCAGGAAAAAGACTAATTATAACAAAGTAAAAATCAAAATCAACAAGCAATTATAAACCAGAGACACACAACGGGGGTGGGGGGGAGGAGGGATTATGGTCAAAACAAGGGGGTGGGAATTGTATAGGGACTATAATCAAGATGAACATGCATACATTGTGCAACAATGAAAAATGATGTAAATAATATATAAAATTAAATTTAAAAATATAGATGAAAATATAGGCAAAACACAAGATGACATATATCTCAGTAACATCTTTAAAGATACATCACCTAAAGCAAAGAAAGTAAAGGAAAAGATACAAAGCTGGGACTACATCAAATTAAAGAGATTTGCACAGAAAAACAGGCATTAACCAAAACAAGGAAATACGCCACGGATTGGTAGAAATTTTTTTTTTAATAGAGGCATGTTTTATTTATTTATTTATTTGTTTGTTTGTTTGTTTGTTTGTTTTGTTTATACATGCACTGGGTACAGTCAGAAGTGCAGGAGGGTGAGAGAATTCACCAGAGTCAGAGCGGGGAGCAGAGCAGGCAGAAGGACTGAAGTACACTGCTGAGGGGAGCAGTGGGCGGCAGGAGAGGTCTGTGCGTGATGTGGGACCCTCCTCCAGTGGCAGGGGAGCAGCCGGGGATCGAACCAGCGCTCTAGAGGCCGCGGGCAGCTTCGCAACCCAGCGCCCAACCGCTGCGCCACCGGGGAGGCCCTGGGAGAAAATTTTTGCACACAATACTAATGATCAGGGAATGATCAAAAAGATCTGCAAAAAGCTAATGAGACTCAATCACAACAAACTAAACAGCCCAGTGAAAAAATGGGCAGAAGAGCTAAAAAGGTACTTTTCCAAATAAGAAATGCAACTGGCCAATAAACATATGAAAAAATGTTCAACATCACTCATAATCAGAGAAATGCATTCAAAACCACAATGAGATACCTCCTTACATCAGTGAGAATGGCACATATTAAAAAAACTAGCAACAACAAGTGTTGGTGAGGATGTGGAGAAAAAGGAACTCTCCTGCACTGTGGGAATGCAAATAGGTTCAACCACTATGGAAAGCTGTGTGGAGATTCCTCAAATGACTAAAAATGGAGCAATTCCACTACTAGGTATCTACCCAAAGGACCCAAAAACATTAATTAGAAAGGACGTCTGTGCCCCTATATTTATATTTTATTTTTTAATTTTATTTTTTTATTTAAATTTTATTTTTATATTCCCCATAAAATTACAACCCCCTTATTTTGACCCCAAGCCCTCCTCTCCCTGGCCCCCACCCCCTATAGAGTGTCTCTGGTTCATAGTTGTTTGTTGATTTTGATATTTTCTTTCTTATAGTTATTCTTTTTCCTGGTCCCTTATTTAAGTTTTCTAGATTCCTGCTATGAGTGAGACCATCTGCTATTTTTCTTTTTCTTTCTGGCTTATTTCGCTGAGCATGATCCCTTCCAGCTCCATCCATGTTGCTGCAAATTGCATGTTTATCTTTTTTGAATGCTGAGTAATATTCCATGGTGTATATGTACCACATCTTCTTGATCCAGTCATCTATTTTGGGGCATTTGTGTTGTTTCCAAAGCTTAGCTATTGTAAACAGTGCTGCTATAAACATAGGGGTGCAGGTGTTCTTTGGAATTGAGGTTTCTGTGTCCTTTGGGTAATACCTAGGAGTGGAATTGCTGGATCATATGGAAGCTCTATGTTTAGTAGGTCAAGAAATCTCCACACATCTCTCCATAGTGGTTGGACCAGTTTGCACTCCCACCAACAGTTCAGGAGAGTTCCTTTCTCCACAACCTCATCAACATTTGTTGTTGCTAGTTTTTTTTAATATGTGCCATTCTCACTGGTGTAAGATGGTATCTCATGGTAGTTTTGATTTGCATTTCCCTGATTACAAGTGATGTAGAACATTTTTTCATATGCCTGTTGGCCATTTGCATTTCGTCTTCAGAGAAGTTTCTTTTTAGCCCTTCTGCCCATTTTTTGACTGGATTATTTTCTTTGTTTTTGTTGAGTCTCATCAGCTCTTTGTAGATTTTTGTGATCAGTCCTTTATCATTAGTGTTATATGCAAAAATGTTCTCCCAGTCGGTGGGGTTTCTCTTTGTTTTTGTTACTGTCTCTTTTGCTGTGCAGAAGCTCTTTAATTTGATGGAGTCCCAGCTGTTTATCTTTGCCTTCACTATCATTGCTTTGGGTGGTGTGTCTGTAAAGATGTCTTTGAGGTGCATGTCATGTAGTGTTTCGCCTATATTTCCTTCTATGTGTTTTATGGTTTCAGGTCTTATGTCTAGTTCTTTAGTCCATTTTGAGTTGGTTTTTGTGCATGGTGTGAGGTAGTAGTCAAGCTTCATTCTTTTGCAGGTAGAGAAACTGGGTCTCCTAGTCTTTTTAATGGTAATTGAACCACTGTATTTTAACTACACATCTGCCCTTCTCATCCCCTTTTCTGCAGCAGATTTGAGAAAGTGGAGGCAAGTTATTAGGGACCATGTGGACAAGAAAAAGCATTAGGGATGGTGAAGCAAGAAGACAGAGATTCCTGAAGTCCTTACTCTGTGGAACCAACCTAACAGTTTGGACTGCTTAAGCCTAGACTGATAGACTGAGAAATAAACTTTAATCACATTTAGGTCAATTTTAATGTTGCTTTCTCTAGGACCAGCTGAACCTGTGCATATCATGGAGTGTTTCGCCTATTATTTCCTTCTATGTATTTTATGGTTTTAGGTCTTATGTCTAGTTCTTTAATCCATTTTGAGTTGGTTTTTGTGCATGGTGTTAGGTGGTAGTCAAGATTCATTCTTTTGCATGTAGTGACCCAGTTTTCCCAGCACCATTATTGAACAAACTTTCTTTGCTCCAATGCATATTTTTTGCTCCTTTGTCAAAGATTAGTTGACCATAAATCTGTGGGTTTATTTCTGGATTTTCTATTCGAGTCCATTGGTCTGTGTGTCCGTTCTTGTTCCAATACCATGCAGTTCTGATGATTATGGCTTTGAAGTATAGTTTGAAGTCTGGGAGTATGATGCTTCCATTCTTCCCTTCTTTGTTTTTCAGTAGAGCTTTGGCTATTTGGGGTTTTGGGTGATTCCATATGAATTTCATCAATAATTGTTCTATTTCTTTGAAGATTGACATTGAAATTTTTATTGGAATAGCACTGAATCTGTATATTGCTTTTGGTAGGATGGCCATTTTAATAATGTTTATTCTTCCAATCCATGAGCAGGGGATGTCTTTCCATTTCTTTGTGTCTTCTTCTATTTCTTTTAACAGTGTTTTATAGTTTTCTTTGTATAGGTCCTTTACCTCTTTTGTTAGATTTATTCCCAAGTATTTGATTTTTTTTGTTTCGATAATAAAAGGGATGGTTTTTTTTATTTATTCTTCAGATTTATTGTTTGTGTATAGGAAGGCTACTGACTTTTGAGTGTTGATTTTGTATCCTGCCACTTTACTGAACTGATTGATGAGTTGAATTAGTTTTTGTGGAGTTTTTGGGGTTCTCTAGGTATATTATCATATCATCTGCAAATAGTGATAGTTTAAATTCTTCTTTTCCTATTTGGATTCCTTGTATGTCTTTCTCTTGTCTTATTGCTCTGGCTAGGACTTCCAGTATTATATTGAAAAGCAGTGGTGAGAGTGGACATCCTTGTCTTGTTCCAGATATTTTTTTTTTAAATAATAAATTTTATTTTTATATTCCCCATACAATTGCAACCCCCCCATTCTGACCCCAATCCCTGCCCTCCCGCCCCCCAACCCCAAAAAGTGTCTCTGGTTCATAGATTTTTGTTGATTTTGATTTTCGCTTTCTTATTGTTATTCATTTTTCTGGTCCCTTATTTAAGTTTTCTAGATTCCTGCTATAAGTGAGACCATCCGGTATTTTTCTTTTTCTTTTTGGCTTAATTCACTGAGCATGATCCCTTCCAGCGCCATCCATGTTGCTGCAAATTGCATGTGTTTATCTTTTTTGAATGCTGAGTAATATTCCATGGTATATATGTACCACATCTTCTTAATCCAGTCATCTATTTTTGGGCATTTGGGCTGTTTCCAAAGCTTAGCTCTTGTAAACATTGCTTCTATAAACATAGGGGTGCAGGTGTTCTTTGGAATTGATGTTTCTGTGTCCTTTGGGTAAATGCCTAGGAGTGGAATTGCTGGATCATATGGAAGCTCTATGTTTAGTAGGTCCAGAAATCTCCACACAGCTCTCCATAGTGGTTGGACCAGTTTGCACTCCCACCAACAGTGCAGAAGAGTTCCTTTTTCTCCACACCCTCGCCAACACTTGTTGTTGCTAGTTTTTTTAATATGTGCCATTCTCACTGGTGTAAGATGGTATCTCATGGTAGTTTTGATTTGCATTTCCCTGATTACAAGTGATGTTGAACATTTTTTCATATGCCTGTTGGCCATTTGCATTTCCTCTTCAGAGAAGTTTGTTCCAGATCTTAATGGGAATGCTTTCAGCTTTTCACCATTGTGAATGATACTGGCTGTTGGCTTGTCATATATGGCCTTTATGAGGTTGAGGTATATTCCTTGTATCTTAAGAATTTCAAGGGCTTTTATCATGAACAGGTGTTGCACTTTGTCAAAAGCTTTCTCGGCATCTATAGATATTATCATATGGTTTTTATATTTCTTTTTGTTGATGTGTTGGATAACATTGATTGATTTTCAGATGTTGAACCATCCTTGTGTTCCTGGAATGAATCCTACTTGGTTGTGGTGAATTATCTTATGGATACATTGTTGGATTCTGATAGCTAAAATTTTATTGAGGATTTTTGCATCAGTGCTCATTATGGAGATTGGCCTGTAGTTTTCTTTTTTTGTGTTGTCCTTGTTCGGTTTTGGTATTAGTGTAATGTTGGCTTCATAGAACGTGTTTGGTATTATCCCTTCCTTCTCAATTTTTTGGAAGAGTTTGTGCAGGATAGGCACTAATTCATTTCTGAATGTTTGGTAGAATTCATTTGTAAATCATCTGGTCCTGGGCTTTTGTTTTTGGGGAGGTTGGGATTACCATTTCAATTTTGCTGCTTGTAATTGGTCTGTTTAGGTGTTCTATTTCTTTATCTAGCTTTGGGTCATTGTAGAGTTGTAGGTATTTGTCCATCTCCTCTAGATTGTTGAACTTGTTCATAGTAGTTTCTGATTATTCTTTTGATTTCTGCTGTGTCCGTTGTGATTTCTCCTCTTTTATTTATGATCCTGTTTATTTGAGCTTTCTCCCTCTTTTCCTTTGTAAGCCTGGATAGGGGTTTGTCTATTTTATTTATTTTTTCAAAGAACCAGCTCTTGATCTTTTGGATTGTTTTTTTAGTTTCAATTTCATTTATTTCTGCTTTGGTTTTTATTATTTCTTTTCTTCTACTGATTTTGGGGATTTTTTGTTGTTCTTTTTCTAGATCTTTGAGCTTCGAGATTAGGTTGTTTCTTTGAGTTCTTTCTTGTTTCTTCATGTGAGCCTCAATTGCTATATATTTTCCTCTTATTACTGCTTTTGCTGCATCCCATACATTTAGGAAATTGGTGTCCTCCTTGTCATTCAATTCAAAGAATTTTTTAATTTGTTCTTTGATCTCCTCGTTAGTCCAGTGGTCTTCCATTAGTGTGGGTTTCAATCTCCATGAGGTAGGAGAGTTCCTTGCCTTCTTTTTATGGTTTATTTCTAGTTTGATGCCTTCATGGTCAGAAAAGATCGTTGGTATGATTTCAATCTTGGTGTATCTGTTGATGTTTGTCTTGTGCCCAGTATGTGATCGATCCTGGAGAATGATCCGTGTGCATTTGAGAAAAATGTGTACTCCATTTTTTGGGGGTTTAGTGTTCTACAGATGTCTGTTAAGCTCAAGCCCTCTACATCCTTATTTAGAGCTTTAGTGTCTTTACTTATTTTTTGTGTCGTTGATCTATCCATTGCTGATAGTGGTTGTTGAAGTCTCCTACTACATATGTCTTTTCTCTGATATCTGTTTTCAAAGATAATAATTGTCTGATATATTTTGGTGCTCCTTCGTTTGGTGAGTATATGTTAATGAGTGTTATTTCTTCTTGAAGTACTGTCCCCTTGATCATAATGTAGTGACCATTGGGGTCTTTCTTTACCTTTTTGAGTTTGAAATCTGTTTTATCTGATATAAGTACAGCTGTTCCTGCTTTGTTTTTTGGTCCATTTATTGTACTATTGTTTTCCATCCTTTAACTTTGAATCTATCTTTATATTTTGTAGCTAAATGTGTTTCCTGGAGACAGCAAAAGTTGGGTTTTGTTTCTTAATCCAGCCTGTGACTGTGTCTTTTTATTGAAGAGTTTAGTCCATTTACATTTAGAGTTAATATTGATATGTTAGCATCTGTATTTGCCATTGTGTTTGTCTTTCCTTTGATTTTATTTATTTATTCTTTTTAGTAACTTTTTTTTTTGGCCTTCTTTCGTTGTTATTTGTCCCTCTGAGGTTCTGGCTTTAGGACTCCTTGTAGTATTTTTTGGAGTGGGGGTTTAGTCATAATGAAATTCCAGAGTTTCTGTTTGTCTGGGAAGGTCCTTTTTTTTTTTTTTTTTAAAGATTTATTTATTCATTATTTATACAAGCACTGGGTACAGTCAGAAGCACGGGAGGGTAAGAGAATTCACCAGAGCCAGAGCGGGGAGCAAAGCAGGCAGAAGGACTGAAGTATACTGCTGAGGGGCGCAGCGGGCTGCAGGAGAGGTCTGCATGCCATGTGGGACCCTCCTCTGGTGGCCGGGGAGCAGCCGGGGATCGAACTGGCACTGCAGATGCTGCGGGCAGCTTCGCAACCCAGAGCTCAACCAATGCGCCACCTGGGAGGCCCTGGGAAGGTCCTTATTCTTTCTTCACAGAGGAAGGAGAGCTTTGCGGGATAGAGTATTCTTGGTTGGCATCTGTTTTCTTGAAGTCTGTTGACTATGTCCCTCCACTCTCTCCTTGCCCATAGTGTTTCTTCAGAGAAGTCTGATGTCAGTCTGATTGGTTTTCCTTTGAATGTTATCTGTTTCTTCCCTCTTGTCAGTTTCATTATTTTTTCCTTGTCTTGTAATCTTGGGAGCTTTACTATTATGTGTCTTGCTGTATTTTTCTTTTTGTCATGGAAGTTTGTCGCTCTTCTTGCTTCTTGTATATCAATTTTCAGCTCCTTCTTCACATTTGGGAAGTTCTCTTCAATTATTTCCTTGAATATTTTCTCTTTTCCTTGGTCTCTCTCCTCTCCTTCTGGGATTCCTATAACTCTTATATTTCCTTTCCTCATGGAGTCAGATAGTTCCCTAAGTCTTTCTCCTGTCTTTTTCCTTCGTACTTCTCTTTCCTTTTCTGCTTTGGTTATTTTTATTTCTGTGTCTTCAAGAGTACTTATTCATTCTTCCATTTTTATCTATTCTGCTTTCATTGCTTTTCCCAGAGTTCTTTAGCGCCTCCATTAATTCTTTGATCTCTTGCATTTCTTTTACTTCCCTCTTTAGGGACTCAATTACTTTCTAAGCATTGTTTTCCTTAATGAATGACTTCCATCAGTTTTTTCATCATGGCAATTTTAAGTTCTTTTTCTGGAAGGCTCAGAAGTTCTTCCAAGTCACTGTAGTTGCAAGCTGGTGTTTTTTTGTTTTTTTTTTTTTTTGTGGTGTGTCTTCTTTCTGAGGCATTGCTACTTTTCTTGTAGTTTATCTTTTCCCTGCTGCCTGTCTTCTAATTTTCCTTATGTGTTGGGACACCATGCTTCTGCTACAGGCTGGCATCTTTTTGGTGTATTCTTTCTGGAGTTTCAGAAACTGGCCATCCAAACGAGTCAAAAACTGTTATGCCAGAAGTCTAGTGAGGTAGTAGTACTTTGAGTATGTTAATGGTCACTGTCACAGAATCTCTCCTCCTTCCGTGTTTAGTTACAAATGTGCGTCTTAAAGTCCCACAGACTTCCCTGGAGGTGGGGTAGCTGGATTGCACTCTGGGTTCCAAATCTCTGGATCCTCCTCTGGGCTCCGACTTCCTGCCAGGTGGTACCCAACTTATGGGAGCCTTCAGTTCACCTCTGACTGCGCAGGGAACCTTCTCCCTCTTGCTCCACGGGGAGCCCTCTGCCAGATTCAAGCAGTCTTTATTGAAGAAAGGTCCCTGTTCTAAAATGGTGCTTTGGAGACAAGCACATTCTTCCATGCACCTGGCCTGCCCCAGCCATGGTGCCTGCTCCCCCTCTGGGTTCAGACTGCTGCCCTTAAGGGGCCTGGCCTGGGCAAACTTCCCAGCTCACCTCTGGCTCCTCTGGGAGCCTCCTGCTAGTTTCAAGCAGTCTTTATTGAAGAAAGTTCCCTGTTCTAAAAAGGTGATGTGGGTACGCACTCCCCTGTGCACCCGGTCTACCCCGGCCTTGGGTGCCCGCTCTATGTTTATTGCAGCACTATTTACAACAGGTAAGCTTTGAAAATAATCCAAATGCCCAAAAACAGATGATAATATCAAGAAGATGTGGTACATATATACAATGGAATATTACTCAGCAATCAAAAAGGATAAACTCCTGCCATCCACAGCAACATGAATGGAGCTGGAAAGGATAATGCTCAGTAAAATAAGCCAGAAAGAAAAAAAAAATATCAGATGGTTTCACTTATAGGAGGAATGTGGAGGAACCAAATAAGGAGTCAGGGGGAAAAAAGTGACTATAATAAAGTAATAGTCAAAATCAACAGGCAACTATAGATCAGAGACATTCTGTAGGAGGAGGAGGGAGAGGGATTGGGATAGGGTGAGAAGAGCACAAGCGACTATGGTGATGGTGCACAGGTGAAATGATGGTGGGAATTTCATAGGGAAATCATACATTGTACAAATATGAAGAATGATGTAATAAATATATAAAAAATAAAATTTCCTTTATTCTTGATCAGGGACAGAAAGTGGGGATAATTCATCTTTAATCCTCACAATTTTGGAATTCCTTTCAAAATCCAATGTAATTATTAAAAAAATAAAATGCAAACATTCTAAATTGTAGTATCTAAGTAGCTCAAAATGTTTAAAAATACTAAAAAGAATTTTTACCTTCACCTTGGTAGTGATCCAGAGTGTGTGCCATGATAGTTAAGTCTGACAGTTTCAAATAGGACTCCTCTTTTTTGGAAACCTAAGAATTACAAAATCAGATAATCTCCCTCTCCTTGTGATATGATTTATAGGAAATATATATATAGCCAGTCAGAGGAATAAAATACAGTTCTCATATTGATGTGGTACTTATCCACAGTTCCCAGATCACAGCTCTGAAATCCCCGGTTTCAGAGTTATAAGGCTATCGTTTGTTATGTTAATGAGGTGATTTGGAAGTACCTAAGGTTGGTGGCTAGTTGCTGGAGAACCAACCTTGTGATTGGAGGATTACAGCTTCCAGCCCTACTCCCAGGGTTATCATGGAGGAATGTGCCAATGATCAATGATTTAATCAACTTTGCCTAAGTAACAAGGACTTCACAAAAATCCAAGAGCGTGGGTACAGAGAACTTCATGGTTATGAACACATAGAGGCACTGGGAGAGGGCATGTCATAAGGGTATGGAAGCTGACACCCCTTCCTCCTAACTGGCCCTAAACATCTCTTCCATCTTACTATTCATAATATATTCTTTTATAATAACCAGTGACTTAATAAGTAAAATGCTTCTGTAAGTTCTGTGATGTGTCTAGGAAATGAATCAAACCTAACAAAGGTATCAGTATCATGGGAACCTCTATTTTATAGCCAGTTGGTAAGAAGTATAGATAATAGCCTGGCTTGCAACTGGCATCTAAAAAGGAGGGTGGTCTTGGAACACTAAGCCCCTTTCTTGTGGCATATGGTGCTATAATTGGGTGGGTAGTGTCATAACTGAGATGAATTCTCCTCTGGACATTCTGCTGATATTTGAGGGTTGTTATAGATGTGGGGGGACATCACCACCCTCCACCCTCCCTGGCGCCAAACACACATGTTGGTAATTCCTTTCAGAAACTGATTTATTCCCTATTCCTCAGTAGATAACTATGGGAAAAAAGGGCAGGATGACATCAATATACACTGATTTGGAGAAAGAAGAATGCAGACAGGGAGCAGTCACTGTGGTATGGAATTTCTGAAACCCCACTGAGTGGTCATGGTGAATAGTAGGCTCTGGGGTGGGACAGTTTCCTTAGTTCATTAGGTGATAATTCTATGTTTTGGAGGAACCTCTGTGTTTATGTATATTTGCAAGATGTGTCCTTTCCTCTTTATTATTCAGTATAGCTGAAGAGGGTAATGGGAATATATGCTATTTGGAAAGAAGGGCTAAATAACTTTCTCAGCCTATTCTTTTTAAGGATATTGAAAGCTTGGGCACAAGACTCATTCTAAGTGAAATTTTTACTTTTATTTTTGGTCAAAGCTCCTGTTTGTTTTGCAATTCATTTCCTTAATACTAGGCTTCTTATCTATTTACTACCAGTAAATTTTACTGGTAGCCTCACTCTTTTTGAATTCTGTTTCTTTCTTCTGTAAAATAAACTGCCTTATTTCTGTGCTTCTTCATCCCCATGTCTTAATTTCTGTAGACTACTTCTGGACTATTGAGTTTAATTGGGAGGATTATATCTTTAATCTAACTCTGCTTAGAAGCATTCTAACCAACTGTGTTAAATTGGGTATTTGTCACTCAGAACTTTTTTAGTTCTGAAGTACAGAAATAGTTGACTAACTTAGACACTGGAGTTTCTGGTCTTTCCCTATGATTCCCTTCCAGAATGCTTTCAAATGGTCAATTCTTTGAGTTCGCTTCTTTTTGGAACCACCTCACTAAAGGCAATGAAAAGTCAACAATACATATTATTACAATATTTATTTTCTAACATACCTCAGAAATCCCTGGCTCGATACTCCAGTCATTGCATGCAATAATTATACCACTAGATATACCAAATATTTTACCATTGCAAAACACATATTTTTTCAGTTTTTGATATCAGGTTACTTGTTCACTATGCACTAAGCAAATTTCATCTATTATGTTTTTTGTTACACCAATACCCCACATTCAGGAACTAGTTCCTTTATTGGGATAATTAATGCTAGCTATCACAACAGATATTTTGAAATCTCAGTGCTTATACAACAAGGTGTTTTTTTTTTTTCTCTCCACATTATATGTCCAGAAAGAGTTGGTAGACAGGAGGTAAGGGAAGTGCTGTTCCACATAGTCACTCAGGGAACCAGACGAATGGAGGAAGCACTATGCTGTAGCTACATTACCTGGAACACTTAGCCCTTGAGATTTCCCTGGCACAGAAAGGGAAGGATGCATTGTCACACCACTTCTTAGCCCTACTCATGGCCTATTTGCCTTAACTACTCACCCAACTCTAAGCTAATTGCAAGAGAGACTGGGAAACATAAAAAAGCACACGAACGTGGGATAGTTGGTGAGTCCAAACTGTCTCTACCCCTGGGAGCTACTATGGGAATATGAAGATGTGAAAAGAAGACTAGGCATTAGGCAGCAATGTCCTGGCAGCAAAGTGTCTGGCAGTCATTAGTTCTGCTCAACAAATATTTACAGTTCCCATTCCCAGCCTATTTATATTTCTATTTCCCTGGAGTAAGAGTAATCATTTGCTTTGGTCATTTATTGCCTTGGGCAGTGAGATGTGAACAGAAGGATATGTGTTTCTTCCAGGTGGCCTCTTTAAGTGCAGCATGCGCTTCGTTGTGTAATCTCTTTCTGTTTGCCTCAGTGGCCAGTAGTGCTCCAGACAGAGATTGTTTTATTAGCCTGGGTTCCACAGTGAGGATGACTTGAAGCAGAAACCCAGTCAAATCACAATAGACATGTGGTGAGACTGCATAAATATTCCACTTTTAAGTTGCTGAAAAGTTGGTAGTGGTTTGTTACTGAAAAAGACTTCTTTCTATTCTGATTGATACTGTGTCTTCTCATCTTTGTTTCTTTAATGCCAGCAATTCAACAAATATCTGCTGAAGGAATTTTTAAGCGACTTCATTGATTGTGATAGTATTTCTCTTGAGTACCCTTATATCTCTTAATGATATTTCCAACTAGTCGAACTGACTTTCCTAAGTTACCAGCCTTGAGCTATATAATAAAGAATATGGACGAAGACACCAGTGGCTCTTCTTAACCTTGCTTTCAAATTTCTTTCTGCAAGTGAATTTTTGCAGAATGTTCTTCAAACACAAACCTGTAAGTTGCTTCTCTTTTCTCCCTCTCATTCTATTTCACCTTCTCTTTTTGCTTAAATATTCCCCTTCCATTTTGCCAGAGGAAAATTTGTTCTTCATTTTAACAGCAAATTAAATATTAAAGTAATGCTAGAAAATAGATGTGATTTAATTGTACATCTAAGTTTAATTATAAGTAGAAAATTTAATAGATTAAGATTCAAAAAATTTGGAAATTTGGATTGGAATCTTGTCTGCTGCTTAATTGTGCAGATTTTAGTTAATTTCTTCATCTACAAAATGGGAGTAATATGTGCTGAGTCTTCCACATTGTTGCTTTGAAAATGAAATTATAATAAAGATGAAATACAATGACTGTAAAGGCTCTTTTTACTACCACTATAGAAACCAAAGGTACTATTATCATTTTTTCCTGTAATTTTTGCTCATTAGCATTAAGTGGTTTTAAATTTGATGAAACCTAAAAGAAAGATTTACCTGATTGCAAATTGTCTTGGTCCTTTACACTTGTCTACTCTGCACAGAATATTTGGTATAATTATCCAGGAAAAAACTCAAGGCAACATTTTTGAGAACCGTTCTTTACCTGCCAATTTGAAAGAAACAACTATAAACTGCAATTGAAATATGGGATTTACTCAATCCAGATTTATTTTCCCTGGGAGGTTTTAGCTCTTGAACTCTTTACAGCAACAAAAACGTTAAATGGAAAAGACAGGATGCACAAAGTTATAAGGACTCTACACAGTTCACCAAACAGCTCATTTAAGCAAAATTATATTTACAAACAAGTTTGCTTTTTACTTCAGTTCTTCTCACTGGGGACTGGTAAAACTTGTAGGCAGTAGTACTTAAAGGAAATGTGGCTAATATTTTTTTTCCTGTTGCTTTCCAGATGCTCTTCTTCAACTGTACTTCTTTGTATAGTTTTGACTCATACAATGACTTTTGTGTGCTGTGCTGTGTTGTTTGTTAAACCTTACCTAACTGTACTGGAATGGTTGGGTTTTTTTATTTGCCTTTTTGGCAGTTTCAAAGAATTTTTAACCTCTTACTGAAATTTTCTCAAAGACATAAAATAGAGTCCTTACTGGTAAGTATTTCTATAGAGCAAACATTGCTTTTCTTTCATATGTAATATTTGAGGTAGGTAGGCAAGATTTCTTCCTTTAACCCCCTCAGATTACCCTCAGCTCTTATGTACCTTGCCTTTTCCCTAGTCAGGCTGGAGTATACACCGCATCAGGGGATTTCCACTCCTCTGGCTTTCTACTGAATTTGCCAATGGGACACCCTGGCAGTATGTTGGAGGGAAGTAAGGAAGGAGACACTGGCAGCCTTTCTGTAAGGCCTCCTCCAGCTGTCTCCCCAAAGTGTACCCATTTATTCCCTAAGGCAGCAGGTATGACTCTCTGGGTTCCTGTGCTTCCCCCTCTCCTCTTCAATAGTTTGAATATCAGGCTCTTCTAACCCTTGGATGTAGGTTACCATAATCCACATCATTGCAAATGTCTGTTTTGTAAATAAACCCTCACAAAATTAATCTATCTTGACCGCACCATCTGTTTTCTTTTGGGACACTATTCAATAGTTCAGTGACTGTCTCTGTTTGAATCTATTTTCCATGTTCCTCCTTTCTCTTTCATTGTTGCTGCTGGCACTTAAACTGTGTTTTTATTTTTATTTATTTATTTATTTATTTTTTGTGGGACCCTCGCCGGCGGCTGGGAAACGAACCTTTGCTGCAGAGGCTGCGCGCAGCCTCGCAGCCCAGCGCTCAACCACTGCGCCACCAGGGGAGGCCCACTTAAACTGTGTTTTATATCTGCTATGCAAGTCCTTTCCGTGCATTTCTCTGTGCATTTCTCTTTAGTATTGTGTCTCCCTCTGCCCAATGAGGGTTGTAATTTTCAGATCTGTAGCCTGTTTCTTTATTTTTCCTTTTATTTTGAAAATAATTAAAAATCTAACAACAAAAGTACCAAGAATAGTTGGAAGAGCATTTTCATTCCAAATTACTTTGGCAAGTAGTTTATAAAATGCCCCATAACTTCCAAATAATTCAGTGTACACTTTTCTGCATAAGTACAATTTTCTGCATAACCATAGTAACACCACTGAAGTCAGGGAATTAACATTGGTGACTTGCTACCACTTAATCACAGATATCATTTAAGATTTGCCAATTGTGAGGCCTCCCCGGTGGCGCAGTGGTTGAGTGCTGGGTTGCGAAGCTGCCCGCGGCCTCCGTGGCGCCGGTTCGATCCCCGGCTGCTCCCCAGCCACCAGAGGAGGGTCCCACATGGCGCGCAGACCTCTCCTGCTGCCCGCTGCTCCCCTCAGCAGTGTACTTCGGTCCTTCTGCCTGCTCTGCTCCCCGCTCTGGCTCTGGTGAGTTCTCTCACCCTCCCGTGCTTCTGACTGTACCCAGTGCATGTATAAACAAAAAACAAAACAAACAAACAAACAAATAAATAAAACATGCCTCTATTAAAAAAAAAAAGATTTGCCAATTGTCTCAATAACATCTGTATACTAAAAGATGTTAATCTAGGATCACATGTTGCACTTAGTTGTCATGATCTCTAGTCATCTTTCATCAGGATTGGTTCCATAGTCTTCCTTTCATGACTCTGAGAATTTTATCAGGTAAGTTTATAACATGTGTCTAATATTTCTTTAGGATTAGATTTTAGATGTAGATGGAAGACTAAAAAAAGGTATGAATACCCAAAGGCTTTCTTTAGGGGATCACTTTAGAGGCTGGCTATTACAACATGTATGTATGTATGTACCTAAACTATGTATTAATGCTAGTGTCACCAAATTCATTCCAACACCACAGGATTCATTCTAGCCATTCAATGCCAGTGAGAAAGCGCCATTATCCTCATATATTCTCAATATATTTACTTATTTGATCAATCCCCTCTGTATGTAATCAATCTTTTGACCCTATGCCCAGCTTCTAGCACCCCTGTAAGTGCTCCCCTTACTGACATGGGCTCTTATCCCTTGCCAGGTCACTGCAGTCCCTCCTCTCGTACACTTCATTTATACCAACTGTTACCTCTAATACCCCACCTAATGGTTTTCGCACTGAGTTATTCAGGAAATTATTCCTTCCTATCTAGGAAGGAAGAATAGTAGGTGTGACTATTGTGAATTATAATGTGATAGTGGAAAGAATTTATAACACTTAGATTTGGACTAGAGAAACAAATCTCTGGACTTAGCCTAAACTTTAAATACCTCCCCACTGCCACACAATTCCTATGTATGTGGGACAAGCACTCTTTCCCTCTATGAGGACTTGCTTCTTTTAATCTTTTAGGAATACCTGTATATAAGCTACATTTATATATTTTTTACCTTCTCTTTTATTCCTTTTCCCTTTTCTCTTTGCTTCCCTGCTCTTTTCACTTGTCACAACCTTTATCTTCCACCACATATTTTGATCATCACTGATATCTATTGGCAGACTCTAAGACATTGTGTTTCATGTAGCAACCCTAAGGTTAATTGTGCAACCCTAATGTTAATAATGTGTGAGCACACGCGCATGCACACACACACACACACAGAGAAAGACTTTTCCTATTTCAGCCCTCTATTTCAAATAAGAATACTTACTTTGAGAACATGGCAAAAGAATTTTTTTTAAAGTCATCATTATTCTTAGGTTTCTGCTGAAAAGCTTATTAGTGACCTGAGGACTTCAGTTTCTGAATAAGAAATATAAAGAGGCAAGGCAGGATTTCTAGTACACAATTGTTAACTTTTCTAACAATTTACCTTTAAATTACATACTGATAAATCACAAAACACATCTTTTCTATCCTGGTCCTTTATCTGCCCAGAATATTAGGATGATTTCTGAGGATTATGATACAGAGGTTGCAGGCACGTCAGAGGAAAAAGCTCATGACTGAACAAGCAGTTAAGACATTAGTTCCTTTAAGAAAAAGAGGGACAAAGAAACTTTTTCCTGTGCAAGATTCAGAATTGGAGGTTGTACTTGATTAAATCACCCAGAGAATTGCATCAGGTTTGGGGAATGTGGATATGAGTTTTCTTCTCTATTTATAGAAACTTATCAGCATATTTATTATGCTCGGACTGCAGAGAGAAGCATGGTATGAGGGACAACACATAGAGCATGTCAAAGCCAGGGTCTGACACCTCTGGGATCAACAGCTCTTACTCCTCACTTGAGAATGAGAGTGGAAGAGTTAGGGGAGAGGCTACCTGTGCAAATGCACATGGGGGTGCGGGTGTGTGCCAGTAGGTAGCTGGGGAATGTGAGCAGATTAATACTCTGCACACTTCATGAGCTCTGAAGTAATCACTGCACAAAGCTAGTGTGTCATGGCAGTTTTTGCTGCAAGGATTTCACCAGTTTGTAAAATGGTCTACATTTTAAAAATAAGGTAAATACTAAATTTTATCCAAAGTAACCTCTCAGAACTCTAATTCTAGCAGATTAGGAAAAGGATAAGTTAAACCACTGTAGAATTTAAATATTTTAAAATGTTATGACTGACATAATATAGGAGCACAGAGAAATTCCTAGAAAAGATGGTATGGTAACATTAACCACATTATAGGATATAGGGAGTTTCCAAATACCACTTTCATCTTGTGCCTTTGTCTAACTATACTAAGATTTCATGAAATGAACCTAAAACTGGTTGCTGATCACTGTTCCTTTTAATTTAAGATGGTAACAAATTAGCAACGTTTCCCCAGTATGAATTTTGACATGAAAGTTTCTTTGACTATTTATCCTAACTCCAGTTCTTCTGGATGTATATAATGTGTCTGTTTATGTGGAAAGAAAGGCATTAATTTAAAGAAAATGCACAAAGAGCTACGAACTCACTCTGAGTGGGGGGTAGAATGTTCAGAAAGGAATATAAATCTCGGTAATTCTTTTCTAGTAGTGATCATGGAAAAATTAAAAGAAAAACAAAACCAAAAGACTTGCTTTTACTGCACTTTCAACAAGTCAGTTGGTCTTTCACCTTTTTGAGTTTAAATTTAGTTTGTCTTTATAAAAGAACTAAAAGAAATGAGTTAATGGAGTTTCCAACTGAACTCACATATTGTTAACAAACTTAAAAAATAAAAATGTGTAGTAAAAATTTCTGCTTATGAAAAGCATCTTTCCTCTCAGCAGGGAGAGAACTCCAAAGGAACAAGATGCTCAGAATTTCTTAATCTTACCATAGGGTTTGTCACTAGTTTTCAAAATATGTATGGGATTTCTCTTTTCAATGCAGTTTTTTGTGTCACAAAACTATCAGTCATTATAACAGAGATTTACTGTCATGTTTCTCTAGCATCAGAGTTAGCTTGTCTTATAACTCCCTTAATTTTCCTAAAAATTTAATCTCTCCCAACTCTCAATTTATGTGGTGTGGGTGGGACTGATTCTCTCTCTCCTTGACTGAGAGATTGGGAT
The DNA here is from genome assembly GCF_964194135.1 of Talpa europaea. Taxonomy (NCBI): domain Eukaryota; kingdom Metazoa; phylum Chordata; class Mammalia; order Eulipotyphla; family Talpidae; genus Talpa; species Talpa europaea. The sequence goes on from NC_140070.1 coordinate 85,503,078, forward strand.
CTGGCCAATCAGTACATTCTATCTCTCAATTTCAGTGATTGGTTCCAAGATCATCATGTGACCCAATTCAAGCCAATGAGAGTCAGTTCTTGGACTTGACTGTACATATTGGTAATAAGAATCTTTTTTTTCTCTGCGATTTTTAGCTGTAGGATGATGAGGGAGAGAAACCCATGGGTGCTGGAAACCACCACACATATTAGTCTGAAAATAGAGGCAACAGAGAAGAAAATGCTATTGGGAAGAAGAAAAGGACAGTGTTGATGACCAAATTTAATTCCTTTACAGAATTGCTAAGGATCAAGGTGGATTTTTAGATCAAATTTCTGGTTAAAAAATTAGGTGAGGGCCTCCCTGGTGGCACAAGGGGTTAAGATGCAACCTAAAGGCTATCTGCAGCCACTGCAGCATAAGTTCGATCCCTGGTCAGACAGGGAGCTACCCACATGGCATAGCGGACCTCTCCTGACTTGCTCACTGCTCCCCTCAGCAGTGTACTTCAGTCAGTCCGCCTATTCTGTTCCCCATTCTGTCTCTGGTGACTTCTCTCACACCTCGCACCTCTGGCCAGTACACCAGTTCTTGTATGCATAAATAAGTAAATCTTTAAAAAAATTAGGTGAGGGCAAATATTGGTTATATAGAGAGAGTATCAATTGTTAAGCAACAAGTAGCCCATGCATACTGAAGTTCTAACACTTTTTACCTTAACACCTATGCAGATTTTTAAAACTTACTTGACCAGAACATTTTAGTATTTATTATATGCCAGCCATGAATTTAACCACTTTATCAATAACAACTCATTTAATATTCATAGTAAACCCATGGTGTAGGGATTATTTCCATCCTTATTTTTTTAGGAAGGAGGATTATACAAAGAGGTCCAGCATACAGATCACACATAACAAGGGGCAGTCTTGACCTGGGATTTTGACTCTGTCAGTCTGACTTCAGATCTGTCTTAGTCACTATGTTATGTTGCCTTTTCAGAATAGTGCTCTACCCTGTCTAAGCTCAGAAACACACAAAAAATGTATTACTGTGAATATATAAATAAAAGTGAGGCAGATGGATATAGTCACACAATTAATTAGTGGGAAAAAAAAGACACTCCAAGAGGCAATATGGTATTGTGATGAAAAATGTGGACTCTGCATGCAGACAGTCTGGGTTTAAATCTCGGCTATACTACCTACCAACTGTATGGGCAAATTACTCCATGTCTTTGTTTCCTCTTTTTAGATATTAGTCATCAAAATCTATAACTCCCAGTGAAGATTAGGTGTAACAGTGTCTAAATAGCATTTAGCAGAGTATTCTAATTTATTATTATTAGTAGTAAATCTCACCTTTTTTGTTATATCATACTTAGACGTATTTTTTCCTCTTTCAATATATATGGATCTTTTGCCCTCATTATGCAAATGTTTTTATTTTCTCAAAATTTTATTCTTCTAATTAAGTCCAATCTTTTAATTATCTCCGATCTTGTCCTAATTATTTCTTCAAGTTTTAATGGGCTTTTCTTTTGAAACAATGAGGTGGGATACAGAAAAAGGCAAGTCCCTGACTCTACATTTTTGCCTGGGTCCTCAGAGAACCAAGGTACTCAGTCATTTCTAGTTCCTGTAGAATGTGAGAGATATTGGTGTCATTTGTTTGTTCAGTCTTTCAAATCATTTTCTCAGGAGTGGGACTATAAGATACTTGTTAGGGAGCTGCTTCTGATCCTCATGATTCCATATAGGATGCCAGTGTGAATACTGACTCAGTTTTTAAGGAGAAAGGCCAAGAATCAATCAGTATGTGAGCTTTTAAATTTTGCTGCTTTGAATGGCCAGAATGAAAGTATTTAAAGATACATAATGATATAGTACTATTGGAAAATCTGTACAAGGTATTACAGATTGTGATTGTTTGGTTCCCATGCTTGGTGGGTCACGGGCAATCATGATTAACAGTGCTTCAGAATATTCTCTCAGCTAGCTCTGTGATAGACATTTCACATTTTGAGAAGGGCAGAAGATTTTCTCTCCAACACATCTGAGCAAAAAGGATGGTCTACTTCAGAAGGAATTTTTATGGCAATTAAAAGCAATCAAATGATGAACTGCTACAACCATCTTTCTCCTCTTTGACTTTCTATATTAATCAGCTATGGGGAGAAATTTAAATATAATTATCATATTTTACCATAACCGCATAGAAATTTGATAGTTTACTTGCCCTGGACTTTAAGTCAAGTTAATGGCAAAAAGTGACCTAACTAAAATTACACAGTTCTTACATTTGATGAGTTAGATTTTAAGTTGAGGAGAGAACTGACCTAGTACTCATTTTCCCTTAAACATTAATATTTTATATTTTCTCATGTGGTAAATAAATGTGAGAGGAAAATATTTTCACTTCAGTGTTTTATCTCACTCTTAAGAAGAAGTGTTAGGAAATGAACATCAGCCCTTTCTCTGAGGAATTCTCCTTGGCTGTTGCTGGTGGCAGGATGTGGCATTAGATGGACAAACATGACCTCATGCTTCCTCTGTTCACATGGACCTTTAAGAAAGATTGTTTCTAAAAAAGGTTTAAGTTTTAAGAGCACTGAGGTAGACAAAGTGGGAGCATCGCCCTGCTTCCCCTTGGCACCAACTTGTCTTTGAAACCATGAGTCATCTTCCTTTTAGCAAGTGAAAATGTTCTTAAAATCACACATTACTCAATCACTCAGAAAGAATTTTGAAAAATGGATGACGATGTTGTCCATTATTTAACAAATTTCTCTGATTTTCCCATATCCTAGGGAATTTTTCTAATTCTTTGTCTTATAATAACCCTAAGGATGTATTTGTACCCTAAGGATATCATTTGGAACTGGCAGAGGTTGTTTTTTGGTTGAGATGTTGTCTTTTTTTTTTTTTTTATAAAGAGGCATGTGTTTTTATTTATTTATTCGTTTGTTTTGTTTATACATGCACTGGGTACAGTCAGAAGTGCAGGAGGGTGAGAGAATTCACCAGAGCCAGAGCGGGGAGCAGAGCAGGCAGAAGGACCGAAGTACACTGCTGAGGGGAGCAGCGGGCGGCAGGAGAGGTCTGCGCGCCATGTGGGACCCTCATCCGGTGGCCGGGGAGCAGCCGGGGATCGAACCGGCGCCTCAGAGGCTGCGGGCAGCTTCGCAACCCAGCACTCAACCGTTGTGCCACCGGGGAGGCCCGAGATGTTGTCTTAAGGTAAGTTTCTACTGGTCATGCATGGTCAAAATACTTGAATCTATAGACTCTCTGATGAATTAAGCCATTGATGAATTAGAATAAAGGAATTCTTCAAATTGTGATTTGTTGTTTCAGCTTATTAGATTGTTTGACACTGTGGGAAATAAGATGAAACAAGAACTTTCAATATGAAAGCTGACTTCTTGTGTAACTGAAAAGAAACACAGGGGCAGAGATGGTGGTTCAATTCACTCAAACAAATTCATACACACAATTTACTGAGGAAAAACAAGTTCATTAAAGGTGACTAAATTTTTCTGTTGACAAATAAAATTTGCTTTGCCCATCTCTCCTGTTTAGCATTCAACAAATTACAAAACCCTGATCTAATTTGGCTAGTGATGGATTTTATAGATGAATGGAATAGACCCGTGCTAAGATATAAATCATTTTCTTCTAGTAAAAGCAAGTGATTCTGCTTATTAACACACATAATTGATTAGGGAAAGGCCTCAAGTAGCACACATCACACTCGTGAAAGTGATAGTCTAGCAAAGGAAAGTCTATTTGGATGAGGCAGTGCCCTGGCAAGTGAGAATGCCAGAGTGATGGTGAAGAATTGGGAAATGCAAGAAGTTGGAAAATTTTACCATTCTCAAAAATGTGTCTGTAGAATGCTCACTGAAGGAATTTAGGTATGTGAGTGAATTATCAGGAGTAAGAATGGGCCCTGGGTCTGAGAAGACTAGTGAGCTAGGAAGGTAATCAGCAGGGATCAGAACAGGGATAAAGTCACCAAACTATTGGTGATTAGATTTTGCCAACAAAGCAGAAGCTCAGTCCAATTAGGCAGTCAGTTACTAAACACTTATTGAATGTCTACCTTAAGCCATGAATACATTAGGTTCTTCAGTTGCAAAGATGAATGACATTGTCATTGCCTCTAATTGCTCACAATCAGAGATTGGAATGCAATTTACTCCCTAAATAGAATCAAGAATCACAGGATGATGAATGATAGAATAGAGAGTTGACATTACTTGTATCTTTTCTGTATCTTTTCTGCCAAATGTCAGAATTGGTCTCTGAGATTTGAGGTGAGGGGTGGAATCTGTAGGTGGGGATCAAATAATCCTATATATGAGGAAAAGAAGGCTTCAGACATCAGGAAGATTCGGACCTATTTCCAAACACCGTTTCAATAGAATCAAGAGCACACAAATGGCATCTTCAAAGTCTTGGCAGCTATTTCCTTGCTTTAGATCCTATCATAGCTTTAAAGGAGCGAGCAGATGAAGAGCTGTGAACAGAGGTGGAGTTCTCCTTTACTCTCACCAAACAGTGGATTTCAAATATTTTAGTTAATTTGAATGTCAAAGAGTTTCATGGGGGCAAAATATCTAAGAAATACAGATTTGGACTTTAGGGATGAATTGGTAAGCAAAGGCCCCACCCCTGCTTCCAGCACACCTGGTATCACAGCCTGGTACTATTGCAGTAAGTGTTGTCCAGTCTACTGTTGGCTGTCGCGGTGCTGCTCAGCAGCGCCACCTATGAGCACCTTCAGCTGCCACCATGAGTTGGGTCCTGATTTACCACTTCTTGGTGTGTCACCAGCTCTGGGTTCACCATCTCGCATGAGCAGATTTTGGCTTAGACTACTGGACACTGGAAACACTATGAGTTCCCTTCCCTTGAGAAGCTGATTGCCTTTTGATGTAAGATTTGACTACAATTCAACAGTATGTGAGATTTATGTTTGTTTGTATTTCCTACCATTGGATAGTTTGGACTGATCAGAGAGAGGTGAGGTGGTTCTGTAACATCTTTGGGGGCTCGTTGAAATACATAAAACAACATTTTGAAATCTAGAATGATTTCAGTTTATTACAATTTATTGAAGGACTGGTGGGTTATTCTTCATCAAATTTTCTCAGGGGCATATTGATCTGATCAGAAAAATTGACTATTGTTTTCTTTGGTATGATTTTGAAGTAATAATTATTTATTTTCATTTTGATTACATTCAATTGTTAATATATATTACTTGAACAAAGGCAATATTTATTGAGAATCTTAATTATCTGCCAGATTTAAAATGTTACCAACCTGATTAGTCCCCTTGAAGGTAAATAAAGTTCAGAAAGTCTAAGTAAGTTAATCATGTCATATCATTATGTCTCTGACAGGATTCAAACCCAAGTCTACCTGATTCTAAAATGCAATTTTTCTATTAATGCCTTGGGGCAAATTTCAAGTTTATCTTCAAGTACTACTTGCTGAGTCTAGAGTCAAATTTTGCTTATTTTAAATGTACATGTTTAAAATGAATATATTTTTTCATCTCCTGGGTTTGGCACATAGTTGAACTCAATAAATATAGAACAAGTTAAGAAATGGGTCATAGTTGTGCTAGGAAACAACTTTGTATGCACATTTCTGACACTGGTGTGCCTTTGGCACATGCATAGAGCAGCCTTGGCGCTGGGGTGGGCTGGTGGTGACTCCTCTGTGGTAGAGGGAGGTGGTTTCCTAAAGGAAGAGGGTTGGGTAATAAAAGCCACAGAGGTTTGCTAGTACATTTGCTTGACACGACTTCTAGTCATTAGGAGTTATTTTGTGGCTCCATAATAAGGTGTTTCTTAGCATGTCCACTGGAGTGGAAGACTCCCTGGTCTGTGGCAAGGGCACTTATTCCCTCTTTGCCATCCTGATGTCCAGGTCATTGGAGCCCAGTAATAAGCAGAGGAAATAAGAACTATCTGGGAATCACTTCCTGCAAGACATGGAATATCACTATCATTTTGATTATGAAATATTGTCAGTATATAGGATTACCTGAGTATTTTCTGAAGTCATTACCACTGTTATTTATAGAATTGGCAGATGGAAGCTAAAGTACTCTCTTTGCATGGAAGTTGTATATTTTCTCTTTTCCTTTATAAATGTTTTCTAAGATATTGCAAACATATGAGAGACTATTATAACATCACTTACAATTCCACTACAATGAAAAGCCAATTGCTAACATTTTGTGATTTCTTTCTGGTCTTGGCAGATGAGATTGTGCTAAGCATATAATTTTTATGTCTTATTTTTCATCTTCATTTAATAGTGCGCATGTGACCATTAAAAATGCAAAAAATTCCAATTGATTTATTACTTGCTGTTATAATTATCTCAACGTTATTATAATGCCTCTTAAATATGCATAATAAATAATTATATAATGCTTTTCTCTAAGTCACATAATTGCCCAATGTCACATACTAGTTATTTACAGAACTAGTACTAGAAACAATTTTCTCCTACTCAACTAAAAACATAATCCAAGTAAGTGTTTTCCTCCTATATTCTCAGATGAAGGGTAATATTAAAAGTAGAATTGGAGTTTGAGTAATACTGAAAGTATTCAGTCTCATAGAGTTTCACATTCTATATCTTTAGTCGGCCTTTTTTTTTTTTTTTCATGTTTCCCACAAGATTATTCTGTTTTGAAGGAGTTAAAAGAATTCAGGGAAAGAACAATGCCAGTACTACACTCTAATGGAATTTATTTTATTGTTTAAAGAATACATCACCTTTACATCAGTACCAGATAGAATATAAGCAGATTTTTAGTGACAAATGATATAATAGTATGGCATCTACTGTAGGTTTGTGGGACTGGATTATGTTGTGGTTTTAATTATAACAATCTGATCTATAGTTTGAGTATGAACATTGAGATCCTCCCCCAACCACAAAACTTTCCTTGTCATTTTTTATAGATGAAGAAATAGGAATGTGGAAGTATAATCATTTGTCTGAGGTCACAAAGGGAAATGATTGCACACCTGGAATGTAAGCCTTGGACTTGACTGCAACCTTGGCTCTGTCCACTGCTTCAGATAGAGGTATATAACTTTTCTCTTCCCCAGCAATGACTTTGAGTACCAGCTTTCAGAGATTTATTTGACATTGAATCTAAGCTTTGTGATTAGGATTTAGCAAGAAAAGAAGGGGAGGAATTATTTATCCATTGGAATATATTAGTATGCAAATAAATCCTTTCTCTGCACTGTGAAAGGGTCTGAAATTATTACATATAAAATATATCTTTTATCAATGGCCCTGAATACAAATGTTGCTTTGAAGAATCCATATTTAGAAATCTTCTGCCAATATTTACAGTGCATCATTTTCTTAGGACTAGACTTCTGTCTAGTGTAATTTTTAACAAATGGAGAATTATGAAATTACTTAATTTATTCATTTTTAACATCCACATTATTGTCCCCAAATGTTTTACTATGACTTGCTCTGAGACATGTATACAATATATGTACAATGCACATACATATACAATAAAGCTTCAGATTTAAATAGAAAAATTGGAATTACAGAAAGAGAGTATATCTATTTAACCTGCTAAGGTTTCTAATGGAGAGGCCAGAATATAGTTATGTTTTCCTTGCACTTTCTGTCTGTCTGATTGTGGCAACCAAGACTGAATGAGGATATGCAAGGAAAGACACAGCGAGAAGTTTTACAACTCTGAAATAACCTTGTAAGCAGCAAGGAGCCTGTTTTACTCCAAAGAAAAATCTAAAATTTGAGTTTATAAATCAAATACAAACCCACATTCTATTCACATGGTTTTGTGATTGAATTTTTAGTTCTGGGTTTTTGCTGTTCAGGTTATATCAGGATCAACTACTTGAATTTCATTTGATTAATAGAAACGGAATCATTTCAAGTGTGAGAGGTTTTCTGTATTGTTTAAAATAATTTTTTTTAATAGAGGCATGCTTTATTTATTTTTATTTATTTGTTTGTTTATTTATACAAGCACTGGGTACAGTCAGAAACGCGGGAGGGTGAGAGAATTCACCAGAGCCAGAGTGGGGAGCAGAGCAGGCAGAAGGACTGAAGTACACTGCTGAGGGGAGCAGCGGGCAGCAGGAGAGGTCTGCGCGCCATGTGGGACCCTCCTCCGGTGGCCGGGGAGCAGCCGGGGATCGAACTGGCGCCTCGGGCGCGGGCAGCTTCGCAACCCAACGCTCAACCGCTGCGCCAACGGGGAGGCCCTGTTTAAAATAAATTTATTCCAAATTCTTACATAAGGGCATTACATTTATCTATAGAGCATGATTCTTGTTGTTTGAAGACTAGGGAAAGATTTGATGTAACCAGATATTTATCCGATGGGAAACTATTACTGCAGGCAACAAGATCTGAGGATGTTTGCCTAATCTATTAACAACAAAAGGACCAAGCTACAAAGTAATCTAAATTTCAAAACTCTTTATGAGTGGTAAACTGACTTGGAATTTAAAAAATAATTATTACTTTTATGTTTCTTTTCGTTCTTTTTTTTTTTTTTTAAGATTTATTTATTTATTTATATAAGCACTGGGTACAGTCAGAAGCGCGGGAGGGTGAGAGAATTCACCAGAGCCAGAGGGGAGAGCAGAGCAGGCAGACTGACGAAGTAATCTGCTGAGGGTGGCAGTGAGCAGGAGAGGTGGCAGGAGAGGTCTGCGCTCCATGTGGGACCCTCCCCCGGCGGCCGGGGATTGAACTGGCGCTGCAGAGGCTGCGGGCAGCTTGGCAACTCAGCGCTCAACCGCTGCGCCACAGGCGAGGCCCTTTTATGTTTCTTTTTCTAGCTGTTCATGTTTTAACTATTTACAGGAAGTATATTAAACATGCCAACCATCTCTGATACTAAGCAAATATTTTTTTCTAAATACATTGTTTGCTTAATTTCTGGATTTGTATAAAACATGGCTGTGGGTCAGAGGCAATGGTTCTCAATCAAGGGTGACTTTGTAACCAAAGTGTTATAGGACAGGGAGAGGGGCAGCCCAAACCCTGCAAACCTGCCTATTCTAAATGGGTTCTGCCATCCGCCGCATCAACACAAAACATATGAGACTTTACTGGGAAGGAACTTTAATACAATTAGGAAACAATACAGGAAAGGCAAAGAATCTAGTTTCTAAATCAAGCACCCAAAGTTACCCGTCCCCTCGTGGGTAAAACTCCATCCATATGGGATCGGCCCAGAACAAGGCCCCAAAGCCTGCCACAAGTCTAAAGCATCTTCCGGTGGGCACCCACAGAAAAGGGTCAGAAACAACCAGACAAGCCCGGAAGGAAAAGAGCAAAATCAACCTCAAGATAAAAGCTGCCATTGTCACCTCCCCACGGGTCTCACCCACATCTGTGTCACCCAGTCCACGTCCAAAAGACAAGCGCAGTTTTTTCATGTGTCTCTAAGCTCCATGCGCCTCTTCCAGGTCTCCTTCTGGCTCCATCCTGCTTCCTTCCTCAGTCTCCTCTGCAGCTTCTCCTCTCCCTGCTCAGCTCCACCCTCTCTTGGGTAGGGCAGGGAACCTCCCCCTTTCCTGGGGACCACCCTGTTACAAAAGGACATTTGGCAATTCTGAAACATTTTGGATGTCACAATTGGGGAAGGGTGCTGCAGGCATCTAGTGGTTAGAGGATAGGAATGCTGCTAACCATCTTGCAATGCACAGGGAATCCCCTTAACAAAGAATTCTCCAACTCCAAATGTCAATAATGCTAGAGTTGAACAATTCTGGCCTAAACAACCATCTGCCAAATGATAGGCTTGCCATGTATTGTTTTTTCTGATAGTTCCCTCATTTATAAAAGAGTACATGAAGATTTCCTTATAACTTTTCAAGACTGTAGTATCTATATTTCTTGATCCTTAAGACTTACTTGCTAAGTAATCAATACTGGCTGAGGAAAGCCAGATAAAATCATCCATATTTGTTCCTCTCTGTGAATTAAGGTCACCAATATTATTTTAGAAGACTTACACAGAAAACTGGTCAAAACATAAAAATAAAACTTCACATTAAGCTTCTCAAACCAGTATCCCTGTCCTAGAAGACTTCCCTACTGGAATGTAGAATATCCACAACCTCTGTATAACTGAGTTGAGTTCCTAGTCCTTAGGGAACCCTCTCTGGTGAAGGAGCTCACTCTAACTGGCTACCATTCGGCAGAATCTTTCTTTTTGCTCTTTGGTGACTTCAGTGTCAGAAACCTGATTGCAAATCCTTGTTCCTCCACCACTGAGCCCTGAGACCTCAGGCAAATGAAAACATCTTTTATTTTCCAGGCCTAATGTTGTTCAAAAACTTGACTGAGAGATAACTGACATACAATACACTGTACATGGTTAAAGGACACAATTTGGTAAGTTTTGACAGCATACCCTTAAGAAACCTTCATCATAATTAACAGTGAACATACCCATCACCACGAAGAGTTTCCTTTGGCCCCATTGTAATGCCACCTCTCGTCCTTCTCTGTCCCCTTCTCTCATCTTTAGGCTACCCATGGTCTGCTTTCAGTCAGCATGGATTAGCTGCATTTTCTAACAATTTTATGTAACTGGAAGAGCCTTACAGAACGTATTCTTTTTCGTTTGGTTTCTTTGACACAGCATAATTATCTTGAGATACGTTCATGTTGCTGAGAGTATCAATAGCTTAGTCCTATTCAGGCTGAGGAGTTTTTCCTTGTATGGATAAACCATAATTTATGTATCCATCGACTTAATTCAATTATAAATTCAATAAGATCTGGGACTACACCTGAGGGGGTGGGGGAAAGGAAATATTGTTTAAAAATGAACAATGATGTACAAAATTAAAAATTAATTATTAAAAATAAAAAAATGAAGCAAAAAAAATAAGAGCTCTTTAGAGTGGGGAAAAGGACATGACTATACAGTACCTTTCTATACATTTTCTGTAATAAAGTTTTACACTACCTCTTTATGCTATGTTCTTAAGTATTGGACAGTCCATTTAAAGTATGTAAATTAAAAGGGGTCATTGTCACAGAAGGTAATTGCCATGTTTTTTTTTTTTTCCAGTATAACGGGTATATACTAAGGAAACCTCTCTACAATTCTAATCTGTTTATTTAAATTATTGTTGGAATATAAATATTTTTGGTTGAAAGATGACATCTATTTTGAACAGACTCTTATCAAATAGAAATATACTGGGCAAATATTAATGTCATCTCCACTGGCACCACAAGAACAATAACAACATAGGGAATAATTACAACACTAACCACCTAGATCATCAGCTGTTGTTCACACATCTTTTACAGCCATTGGTACTGTCATGTTTTCAGCTTGAAGGAATGAGATTTGTTCTACTTGAGGAAGGGGGAGCAGGCAGTAAGATATGAAATCATTTAGAAAAAGTAAAGCACTTGACTTGTGAAGTTGGGTAACAACTCAACTAAAATTAGAATAATGGGGCCTCCCTGATTGCGCAAGGGGTTAAGTCTCAGCGCTATCAAGCTATTGCCAGCCACTGCAGCATGAGTTCAATACCCACCAGGGAGCTAACCCACATGGCGCAGCAGACCTCTCCTGTCTCACCCACTGCTCCCCTCAGCTGTGTATTTCAGTAGATCTGCCTGTTCTGCTCCTCACTGTCTCTGGTGAATGCTCTCACCCTCTCTCCCTTTAGGTACCCCCCCCACCACGCACTTCTGGCCTACCCCCCAGTTCTTATATGCATAAGTTAAAAAAATCCTTAAAAAATTAGAATAACAATCTGCCTTTTTCACCTGCATGAAATATTGTCAGTTTCTAATCTCAGCATTCTGATTTTTAGTACTATTTTGGAAATTTTTTCATCTCTCTAATGCAAAGGAAACACAAAAAACCTGCTTCCCACAAACTGTTTGATTTGGAAGATACTAGTTAACAATAACCAACCAGGAGATAGATGTAATCCTTTCTGATCTTTCACTTTATGTTGCTTAAAATGACTTTCAGAGATGCCAACCATGGTGCTACAACAAAGGATAGATGTTAAGAACCTTAAAATATTAAGTAATTTCTGGTTATTCCAGAATTTTTGAACAGAAGAAAATCTGTAATACTGAAAGCTTTTCTATCTGTGAGTGGAAGTAAGCAGGTCAGGGAAAGAATACTCAATACACAAATTCTGCCACTAATGTTCCACACATTCCTGGACACATGTGAGTGTGTTGTCTGCCCCTTATTGTGGAATCTTCACTATCACTGCAACAGTTAAAACAGTCAACTGAAGAGAATGTCTCATAGATTGTTTTATTATTTATTTTAGGAAAAAACTAGGCAATTAACCTAGCCATTAACAGACTAAATTATTTATTTGGGTCTAAGATATCTCATGGAAACAGATTACAATAAGAATGTAAATCCTACTATCTCTTTATGGAAAATCAGTAAATGCATCATTTTAAAAAGGTGAATTTTTTATCTTTTATTATTAGAAACCCCAAAATATATATTTCTAATATTACCAAGAAACATCAAAGGACACACCCAACTCCCAGGTCTCTCACTGTTCTTTTTTTTACTTGCTTTTACATTATATCCAAGTCTGAGCATTTGCATTTAACACATGCTTGATAAGCTTTGCCAGGCTGAAGGACACTTCTTTGTATTACATTCCTCAGCCTGTGAAGCCCTTTTTCTCTGCTTCACAAGCCCAAAGGGTCAAAGGTCAACCCCCCTCAGCTGCAGATGAGGTCATTCTTGCTGATAGTCTGCAGCTGATCACAATTAAAACAGACTCTCCCATGTGACTGGACCTCCCCAGCTAGAAGCAGTGATATCATCTCTGGTAAGACAGGATGAGACATGCAACTTGTTTTAAATTGAACTACAATAAATTTTTCTTCTAGCTTCACTAAAACTTTTTCTTTATTTTAACAGAAACACTAGTTTGGTCATCATTCAAATTAAAAAAAAAGATAAAGGGAACTTATATTTTACAAGCAAACATATCTATTAAGTTAAGCCAGGTGAAATTACGAATTTTCTACTTAAAAAATAATTAAGTATTGGCAATTGCATATGGTTCATTCTAATGCTTCCCAAAGCACCTCACTTCTAAGAAAAGTACAAAATTCACAGTCATGTAGACCTTTAGTGTAAATCCCAGCTCTGCCACTTACCGCCTGTGTGAATTAAAAAACATTAGAATAACTCTGAACCTTACTTTGCTCAATTTTAAAATGAAGAAAGCAATATGTAAGATACAGGGTTATATTCAACATGTATAAAGTGCTTGGGGTCGGTAATAATCAGAGTAGTACAGTGTAGTAGCACAGGATCCTTAGCCAAAGCCATAAAGACAGATGTGTTTTAAAATTCATAACTCTTCAGATTTTAGAAAAATATGTATAACTAGAATTAGTTGTTCAACTTGCAGGGCTTGCAAAATAAAAAGTGCAAGACTTCTGTTTAAAGTTTTTAAAGAGTTCAAGATGGTAACAGTAAAACTTTAAGTCAAATGCAGGACCTTTCTTAATGTGAAATGGTGTGTGACTGCCTGGCCTGCACAGTGGCTCAGTAGGTACCCCCAGCAAGAGTCTAATAAGAGTAAAGAAACACATTAATATTTCTCTAGTGAAATGTATGATCATTCACACCAAGTGGGATAAAGACTAAATATTCTCATGTTCATTCAGGTCAGATTTAGCACCTGAATTTACAAAAAAAACTTGTGTTCACAGCTTTTTGGATTTTGGAATTCTAGATAAGGGATTGCAGTGGGTTTTTTATATATATATATATATATATATATATTTTAAGATTTATTTATTTATTTATGCAAGCACTAGGTACAGTCAGAAGCATGGGAGGGTGAGAGAACTCACCAGAGCCAGAGGGGAGAGCAGAGCAGGCAGACTGACGAAATACACTGCTGAGGAGAGCAGCGGGTGCCACAGGAGAGGTCTGTCGCACCATGTGGGACCCTTGCTGGCGGCCGGGGATGGAACAGGAGCTGCAGAGGCTGCGGGCCGCTTCACAGCCCAGTGCTAAACTGCTGTACCACCAGGGGAGGCCCTGCAGTGGGTTTTATATTATATTTTCTGGACCAACTATATATCGGACATTATTGTGACAGACCTAAATGCCAGTAAGAGAACACTAAAACCAAGATGAATGGGTTAGGTCCTCATATCTTAGTAGTAAGACTTTAGGCAGACAAATTAGAGACAGAACTATAGAGTGGTTATTCCCTCAAGGGAAGGAGTCTAGGATACAGGAGAAGAAGGATGAGAGGGAAGCCAAAGCCATTATTTATTGATGGTTCAATGGGCAGCAAGTTTCTAAAATTAACAACACAACAACCCCCTTAAATAAGTCTACCTTCTACTTACCTGGAGTCCTGCTTTCACACGCTTTCCTCTGATGTCTTTTATTACGGTGTTAACTGTCATGGAACACATTTTCCTTACAAATGTGCTCACATGTAGGATGTGCACCACAGAGAGAGTAACTGTTCTTTAGGCCAGGTTCACAATTTAGCCCCATCTTTGGCTAGAGTTTGAGATTACAGAATAATAATGGCTACCATTTATTGAATTGTATCACTTTGGTGAACTAAGGTCAGGTAGATCCATAACTAGTAGGGATTTGGATTTGGACATCCTATTAGTATTTGTGATTTATTTGTCAGGAACTATACATACATGTGCTCTCTTTTAATGATCCAGTAGAATGATTCCTGAGGTAAGCAGTTTTAAGGAAACAAAATTAAATATATATAATTATATTTTTCTCAAAATTTAGGAAATGAGATCATTTTACTATGTATAATATGTACTATATTATTAATATATAACCCTACTAGAATACCAAGTCAGCAGGCAGAATTTTAAAAAGTTTAAGAGGATGGGATTTTAGTGGATCGAAAAACAGAAATGTATAAAACTATAAGCACAATCATATACCAGAAAGTAATACTAGTTTTTAATATTTTTCTGGAATAAAATATAAAATAGATGATGGGATTTTCCTAGCAGAATACAAGACTATGCAATCATTTCAAGAATGTTGGACTGAGAAAATTAAGGGCAGGACCTATATTCTACTCATTTGCATCCTACATAATGAGGCTATCTGAGAAAGACATAAGACCAACTCTAATTATTTTTCACAAGCAGATGTACAATTGTGTTATCAGTCAATAGAAGTTCAGAGTGAGAAAGTATCTTATTTTAGCTTAGCTGGGGACCCACCAAGAAATTTTCAATTAGAGCAGCTGGATTGTTAGAGTGAACGGAAAATTAAAAAATGAGTATGTTTACCTTAAAATCTCTAAGTACTAGATGCAAAATGTTTGAACATAAGTCACTCAATAAGCAGAAGTGAATATATAATATGCCTAATGAGATCAAGAAGATGCTGGAATTATTTGATAATAACTGTGAAGATGAATATTTTATCATGTAAGAGAAGTTCTAATGAATTGTCAATTCTAAACCAACAATATATGTCCCTATAAGAAGCTTTGTAAATGGTACCAACACTGAAAGATGGGCTTATAAAAAACTAGTAAGTCTCATAAAACAGCAGCATTTTATCAAAAAATGCCCATGATCCAGGCCTGCAGAAGACTCTGCCTTTGTTAGAGGTTCATTAAATTGAACCCTTCATTCCTTAGGCTGCAGAAACTTGGGTTGATGATTTACTATGACTACCCCCTCCTGGTCTCAGGCTGCACCTTTTCATTTCTTCTGACAGTTTTCTTTCATTTATCTTTTTTTTTTTTAATTCTTCTCTTCTCTCTCTTTTTTTTTTTAAAGATTCATTTATTTATTTATACAAGCACTGGGTACAGTCAGAAGTGCGGGAGGGTGAGAGAATTCACCAGAGCCAGAGGAGGGAACAGAACAGGCAGACAGATGAGATACACTGCTGAGGGGAGCAGCGGATGTGGCAGGAGAGGGCTGCGCGCCATGTGGGACCCTCGCAGGTGGCCGGGGATCGAACTGGAGCTGCAGAGGCTGTGGGCAGCTTTGCAGCCCAGCGCTCAACTACTGAGCCACCAGGGGAGGCCCTCTTTCATTTATCTTTGATAGGGAAGAGGTTTTCATAAGTTATAAGGAGTCAAAAGGGTAAAACCAACCAACCAAATAAACAAAAAATAGCCCCCTCCCAAATATAAAGAGCATATCTTGAAAAGTTTCTTCTCCAAGCTTGAGGCACTCTATCCCATGTGGCTATGCTCTGCAGTAGTTACCCACTAGTTACCCCTGTTCTTATTTTCTTGAGAGAAAAGGAGAATCCTCCTATCTGTCAAAGCCCTTTCTCATTTTGTGAGGAATGCTGGATGTTGTAACTTCCTTCAAAATTCTGTACTAACCTTTTGTAGGGGGAGCTTCATGTTTCACAATGTTTATGGATGTGGAATTTCTAAATATGTTTTCATTTCTTCCACAGTCTTCTTTCCAATTTCTAAAGATGGTTTTGGCTTTACTCTCAAAATCTTTCTCTTCATTTTACTTTCTATTCTGCTGTACAATATCAATATAAGAATAGTCAACTCTTAGATAGTACTGACTGTGGCAAACACTGTTTTGAATGCTTCATATATATTTACTCATTTAGCCTCACAACATCTCTCAGAGATGCCATGCTTATTGTCTCCATCTTAAAATGAGGATTAAAGCAGAGAAAGTTTAAATACCGTATTCAAGCTCACACCTGTATTAAGTGGCAGAACCCTGAATTCAAACCAAAAAGCCTGGTTCCAAACCTATTTCTCAACTACTTATATGGCACTCTCACCACAAAGACTTTCCCTCTATAGTTATTTTTATTTGTCCTTTAATTATGGATCATTTTATTTTCTTTTATTTAGAATGTCTTTAATTCTTACAACAAAGAAATGAAATCTAGAAGTAGTTTGAAGATCTTTAAACTTTTCCTAGGCAAGACTTTCTGGCCCTGTTGCCATGGATTTAATTTTCTCTGCATCTTGATAACCCCCTTCGATGTAATATAGGAATTTTAAGAACTGCCAACATAATGCCTACATAAAGAAAAACAACAAACAAAAAATGTAAATAAATAATCTAACTCTCTATTTCAAAGAACTAAAAAAAAGGAAACCCGATGTTAGTAAAAGGAAAGAAATAGCAAAAATAAAAAATAAATGAAATAGAGATTAAAAAAAAAGACACTAGAAAAGGTCAATGAAACTAAGAACTGATTTTCTGCATAGTCAAATTTTTAGCTAGACTCACCAAGATAAAGGAGAGAGGGATCAAGTAAAAATCAGAAATAAAAAAGATGTTACAACCGATATCACAGTGATAGCTGCATGACCATCATATGGCAATCACATGACATTAGCATAACCTCCACAGGACATTACCATAATCATCACATGGCATTAGCACGGCCACATCAAACATTAACATGGTCATCGCATGACACTAGCATGAACATAGCATGACATTAAAACATGACACAAGCATGCACATTGAGTGGCACTAGCAGGTCATCACATGACATTAGCATGACCACCACATTACAATAGCATGATCATCAATTGGCATAAGCATGGCACAGCAACAGCATATGACATTAACATGATCACAACATGGCATTAGCATAATCACCACATAACATTAACGTGACCATCAAATGACTACCACATTATGTTAGCATCACATGATATTTGGATGGCATTCACAACACTATACATAGCTCATTGTATACAGCCTACTGTACAACTCACAGTAATTCAGCTTTAAAAGGAAGTAATCAATCATTGCATAGGTGTCACTACACACAACTTACTGTACAGTGAGCAGAAAAAACTGACTTACATTGGCTAAATTCAATTATTATCAGAACAATCTGGTGTTGACTGGTTCAAGCCATTTCTGACTGGCTCAAACTGGTCCTGAGCAGGTAAAACTTGTTTAAACTGGCTCAAATAGGTTCTGACCAGATCAAGCTGGTTCTGACTGGATCAAACTGGTCCATACTGGTTCACATGGGTTCTGAATGGGTCAAGCTGGTTCAAACTAGTTTACCTGGTTCTGATGAGCTCAAACCCATTCTGAACAGATCAAACTGGTTTACACCAGATCAATCCAGTTTTGACTGAATCAGGCCATTCTGACTTAATCAAACTTGTCTGACTGGATAAAACTGGTTTAAGCCAGTTCAAAAAGGCTCAAACTGGTTCTGATCTGATCAAACTGGTTCTTACCAGATCAACTCCCAAATGACTATCATCTCAGAGCTTCCTACATTCTCCTTCCTGCCCCTGCAAAACAACTGTACTCTAGGCATAGGAGAGAAAATTCCTTAAATTCCATAAATAAGAAAAACAAGGAAGAAACATTCATCTAGTATTTACATAAGAATCATAATGAATAAAATGCAGAGATTCCATGTCTTTTTCTAAGACAGTATTCCCCTCTACTGGTGAAAGCCTGTAATTTCTCTCCACTCCCGCCCCCCCACCCCGCCCCAACACACAAATTCAGCTATAAAAGGAAGTAATCAACCAGATTGTTTCTCTATTCTAGGGAAACATTTGGTGTTTTCTTGCACATAATGTGTTGTTTTTAGAGCTCAACAGAATCTCCAAGGAAATCATGTGTTACTTTCCTCTTCTTTCATTTTCTCACATATTCTATTCTGAAATTTTCTTCTCAAAGCATTGCCCTAGCATTGGGAAAGACTGTATTTATTTGTCACCTGAGCATTTCTCTCCCACATGTGGTTTAATTTCTAGAGCCCAACTAATTATCATTTAGAAGAAAGCTCTTTCAATGCTTATCCTTGGAGACTTTCTGCTCAGTATCCTCAGAGAATTAATAGTACAGTTTTATTTCAGAGTTGAGAAATTATAGGTATCTTATATTAAATTCAATTGATTTATTAATATCCTGGTGACTCAAACTTGAGGCTATCCCATTGATTTCTGTCTTTTGAGAAGGGCTAGGTCAAGCCATTCTGGCAGAAGTGGCCTATTTTAATGACTCATCTAGGAAAGCCCAGAGGAAATGCCTTATTATTAAAACTCAAAAGGATAACTGAGTCCTATAACATACACATTTAAATACTAGCATGATTCTTGCATAGGTACTTAACTTGAGAAAATAGGCAATAAATACAGAGAAAAGGGAAACTGACATTTGGATTAGACTCAATGTCGACACATTTTTTTTTATTTTAACATTTATCATTTTTTACATTTTTTAGACAATATTTCCTTCCCCAAGGCACCTGTGCACCATCACCACAGTCCCCTGTGCTCCTCCCTCCCTCCCTCTCACCACTCTCCCTCCTCCTCCCCTGAAGTATGCCTCTGGTTTATAATTGTCTGTTTTTGCTTTGTTGTGTTTTGTACTGTTATTTTTTTTTACATTGATGTCTTATTCGGTTCCCCTATATTCCTGTTATAAGTGAAACTATCCAATATTTTTCTTTTTCCTTCTGGCTTATTTCACTGAGCATAATTCCTTCTAGCTCCATCCATGTTGCTGCGAATGGCATGAGCTTATCTTTTTTGATTGCTGAATAATATTCCATTGTGTATATATGCCACATCTTCTTGATACAGTCATCTATTTTTGGGCATTTGGGTTGTTTCCAGGTTTTACCTATTGTAAATAGTGCTGCAATAAACATAGGGGTACAGATGCTCTTTTGAATCACTGCTTTTGTGTCCTTTGGGTAGATCCCTAGTAGTGGAAGGGCCGGATTGTATGGTAGCTCCATTTTTAGTAGACTGAGGAACCTCCAGACAGCTTTCCACAATGGCTGGACCAGTTTGCACTCCCACCAGCAATGTAGGAGAGTTCCTTTTTCACCACATCCTCGCCAACATTTGTTGTTGCTTGTTTTTTTGATATGAGCCATTCTTACTGGTGTAAGGTGGTATCTCAATGTGGTTTTGATTTGCATTTCCCTGATTATCAGGGATGTTGAACATTTTCTCATATGCCTGTTGGTCATTTGCATTTCCTCTTTGGAGAAATGTCTTTTGAGTTCTTCTGCCCATTTCTTGACTGGATTGTTTATTTCGTTTTTGTTGAGCCATGTGAGTTCTTTGTATATCATTGTGATCAGTCCCTTATCAGTTGAATGGAGTGCAAAGATTTTTTTCCCAATCAGTGGGATATCTGTCTGTTTTGATTAATGTCTCTTTTACTGTGCAGAAGCTTTTCAGTTTGATGTAATCCCAGGTGTTTATCTTTGCCTCTACTATCACTGCTTTGGGTGATGAGTCTTTAAAGATGTTTCTGAGATGTATGTCTTGTAGTGTTTTACCTGTATTTTCTTCTATACATTTTATGGTTTCAGGTCTTATGCCCAGTTCTTTTATCCATTTTGAGTTGGTTTTTGTGCACAGTGAGAGGTGGTGGTCTAGTTTCAATTTTTTGCATGTGGAGGTCGTTTTCCCAGCGCCATTTATTGAACAAACTCTCCGTGTTCCATCGCATGTTCTTTGCTCCTTTGTCAAAGATTAGTTGTTCATGTAAGTGTGGCTTTATTTCTGGGCTCTCTATTCAAAAGAGTAAAGTAAATCAAATTCAAATCTAATTGTCCTAAGCTACAATGAATTTAGCACAAAATATAAACAACATATTGTAATTTAATTAGCTTTTCTATTTTACTGGCTATTTAAACTCTACCAAGGCCTTAGTAACCTATAATTTTAACATCTTTATTAAATTTATAGAGCAGTATAGAACATGAATTCTGATTAGGTGGCACAAGACTAGGCATCCTATCAACACAGAGCAACCGTCAATATCACAGCTGTGGTCATTTAATGCTTTCATAACAATCTGATGAGGAATGTGGAGATGTTCAGTATCATGTGAAGGGTCACTGCTGTGACTCCAACAGATAACTTTGCAGATAAGTTAAAACCTGCCCTATATTTAGAATGAGAAAGGTGGCATTTCTATGAAAAATTATTTTCTCTTTTGGGTCCCTAGTCTCACACCTCCACACATATTCCCTCTTCAATCTGTCTTATTGTCTATTTCTAAGATGACCCCGGTGGTATTCTCTAAGTAAAAGTGGTATTTAGCTCACTGCAGGGGAAGTGGGTGGATGGGTGGATGAAGGACAAACTGACAACTGACGGAGGGAGGGAAAAAAGAAAACATTACAAGCCTTTTTAATAGAACATTCTTCATGACACCTCCCAGGATGTAAATAGAGCGTGGTGTGAAGAAGTTCATTCTGATGATTAAAGACTTATGTGACCGAGTAAGGCTGTTTCTTGACTCATTCCCACTCCCTGATAGATCTGCTGAAAAATCTGTGGGACAATGAAGGAAGATGCATATGAAGGAAGATGCATATGAAGGAAGACAATGAAGGAAAATGCCCCCTTTTCACTGGGGGCTATGTGACTCCTCCCAGGTCATTTAGAACACCTGCTCCTGAAAGCAATCACCTCCTGTCAGTCATTTCTGATGCAAAATGCAGCTATAACTGCATGCAAAGGAACCTGTCAAGTCTCTGGAGGCTGATGTCTAAAGAGCATTTCTGTTCAGTCCACTTCAGCGAGGGTCTGGGGCATCTGTCAGCCTCGGTCAGTGTTCTAGCCTTTGATAACAGCAATCGATCTCAGTTTAATGGCCTTCTTGCTAATTCCAGCATCGTGGCAGGTGTTCACCATGTCAGTCACGTTCTTATAGGACTCAGGAGCCTTTTCCATAACCAGTTTGGGTGAGGCAACACGAATCGCAATGCCCACATCTGCCAATTTGTCTAAGACATCCTGGAAATCTAAATTACCTCGAGATTTGGCTCGGGACAGTGCACGGCCCACTCCATGACAGTTTGTTCCAAAAGTCTCAGTCATGCCCTGTTCAGTGCCAGTAAGAACATAACTACAGGTTCCCATGGTGCCACCAACCCCATCAGCACTGGCTAGCCTGTGAGTTGGTAATCAACGGCAATGAAGGGGTGGTGAGGAGGGAAAGCCCGGGTGGATCCCTTGCAGTGTACCAACAGTGTCCATTCCATTCTGTCCACCACATGCTGTTCCACTTTGGCAATATTGTGAGAAACATCATAAATCACATGTCGGTCCAAGTCGTCAGGGGTTGTGTTGAAGACCTTGGCAAAAGCCTGACGGGTTAAGAAGGTCACGGAAGAGCAGTTGACCCAGTCGTAGTTCCCAGCAGCTGCCATTCCCTTGAGATATCCTGACCCTTGGGGGATGCGATTTGTGCACAAGCCAGGTGGAGGTCATTGACAATAATCTTGTCTCTCTTCATGGCCTTTTCCATAGCAACCAGTGCATCTGTGGCTACTTGGTGGCCCAATCCTCTGCTTCCGCTGTGGATCATCACACACACCTGTCCCTTATGGTTGATGCCCATCTTCTTAGCAGCGTACTCATTGAAAATCTCATCTACAACCTGGATTTCTGCATAGTGGTTGTCTGTTCCCAGGGTCCACAACTAAGGAAGGCCTCTTTTCTTAGCCCTTGCAGAGACCTTATTGGAGTCAGCTTGCAGCATCCTTCCATATTCTTCACAATGTTCCTTGTTTTCAGCCCATGCATAGCCTTCTCTTAAGGACCAGTCTACGCCCATCTCCAAGGCCTCCTCTAAGCCCATGGAATTCATTGGGATGACACCCTTAGATCCCACTCCAACAGGGATGTGGTCGAACATAGCTTGGGCAAGTTGCTCCTTCACAGGCTGGACATCACTTTCATCTAAATTGGTTCTTAGCAAGCAGACACCACAGTTGATGTCAAATCCTACGCCACCTGGGGACACCACTGCTTCAGGGTCATTCATATCAAAGGCTGCCATATTTCCAATAGCAAGCCCATAACCTGAATGGACATTAGGAAGTCCAAGAGATAGATGAACAATCCCAGGAAGAGCTGCCACATTGCCAATCTGTTTCATGGCTGGCAGGAAGCCACCAACACCACCGCCTCAACAGGCATTCCTTAGTTCCTCAAGCATTAATTTTTCCAGAGCATCATTCACATAGAAAACTCCTTCAACCTGCATGTTGGGAATAAAGCCCTTCTTGATTCTCCAGCAGTTTTTATTGATCTTTCCCAAGAACTGTAGGTCATCATTGTAGTTGCGACTCATGGCTGTGATCACAGTGAGGAAAACCCTAGGCCTCGTTTCACGGACCGGCTGCCACGCACTCCCGCCGCTCCCACCAGCGCCTTCCGGGGCCTCGACACATTTTGATAAGGCAAATGGAGTAAATAATCAAAATTACGTATTAACCTAGTACTGTTGCAACCAAGGGGTTTGCATCATGTACTAATGTGTACAAATGGTTAAATGCATCCTTACAGCACACTGATAACTATTCCAATCTCATCTCTCAATTAGTTTCGACAGATTGGTATCACTGTCCACTCTGTGCTCCCCCTCTCCCATGCTTGGAATGGAATATTCTTTTTCCTAAAACTAATACTATTTTGGATTATTAAGAGATTATTTTCAAAAAAACATTAAGATTGGGCCTCCCCAGTGGCACAGCGTTTGAGCGCTGAGTTGCGAAGCTGCCTGCAGCCTGTGTGGCGCCGGTTCGATCCCCGGCTGCTCCCTGGTCACCGGAGGAGGGTCCCACTTGGTGTGCAGACCTCTCCTGCCGCCCACTGCTCCCCTCAGCAGTGTACTTCGGTCCTTCTGCCTGCTCTGCTCCCTGCTCTGGCTCTGGTGAATTCTCTCACCCTCCCGCGCTTCTGACTGTACCCTGTGCTTGTATAAATAAATAAATAAATCTTTAAAATTAATTAATTAATTAATTAAAAAAAAACATTAAGAGCATGACTCTTAGGAGATAACAATGAGCTGGTGTTAAAGATTTTACTCTACTAGTTGAACGGAACCAGCCAGACGTTCAAAAGAGAATCTGAAGAATCAGACACATTATTAATCAGGACTATTGAAATGAATGCACAAATGAAGGCCAAATTGATTTTTCCACAAGAGGTTAAGAAGAATCAACTGAATCTTCACTGGACAGAACACAATTTGCATGTCAACAGATAAGAATTATTCTGCATTGTTATTACTTATCTTCACTTCACAGAATTGCAAAAGAACTCAAGGAAAAGACTAGAATCAATTAATCTTGAGAGTGTTCTCTAGAGCCTAGACAAGGCATGATTTTCTAATGAGACACAAATTTTTCCTACAAAGAAAAAATAATTTTCTGGTTGAGACTCTTTCCTCTATTAGATTTCTTATGAAACAATCCCAGACTCACTCTGCAACCTCTGGGTTTCTATATCAGACTCTTGTGAATTCTCTCACTAAGGATATAGGAAACCAGGGTGACAATTCGCACAGTATGAAGGTGAGATAGTTCATAGTAAGAATTTTTTTTCTCCAGTGAAGTTTTATTTAACTGCATGAAATATCTAATACCCTTTCGTTGCTTAGCATTTGCTCTGTTCCTTTAGTAAATATTTTCCAATCACCTACTTATCCAGTGTCGGGTCTAAGAAAAGAAAAGCAGATCACACAAGGTCTCTTAAGAACTTGAATACAACAGATATGTATTTTATTTCAGAAACACAGAGGTGTAAGAAATATGAAGATGCTTTATTTTCTTTAAATCAAATGTGTTCTGAGTCTGAGACCCAGATAACTGCTTGGCAGATTACTGAGCCTTGGTCATTTACCAGCTTCCTTGGGGTCATACAAAGGTCCAAGTATTACTAAAAAGCAAAATATTTGAGGACTTTTTCTGTGATCTTTGCTCCAATAGGGGAAAATTGTGCAAGACTTTGTAATTCAGTGGAAATTCTGGCTAGCTCATTCATGAAGGCTGTTTCTGTGTTTGGTTAACTTGTGTTATTTTATATACCTCTATAGAGTTAGGAATTAACCTGTAGAACACTGACAATAATGCAAATATTTCCTGTGCATAGGTAAGCACATGATTCCTATTCAAGCAATGTAAGTAATTTTGCCAGATAGAGAATATAACTCTCTGGAAGTGAAATTTAAACTGGTTGTTATGTAACTTTACTGGTTTCATAATTAATGACTGAGTTATATATATCAGTAATATATATAAAGCATATTTATATAAAAGTATATAAAGAAAACCCCTGATGTTTTCACTTTACATAAGTGTCATGATTTTTATCCTTTGTTAAAATGTATGCAGTCCCACCATATGATCCCACTGAGGTTCACATGTCATTTGAAATGATTTCTCTGCCACTGCAGGGATGATAAACCTTGCCAGGGACATGCACTTTCAGAGTAGCTGTGGACCGTGTAGGTTTTGCAATACCAGCTCTAGAAAGCATCACTTAGGAGTAAACTTTTACACACAGTAAATATGTCACAGACCATTAAGTCTCTGTCAAAACTACACAGATGTCCAGAACAGTATTTTTTCCAATATGTGTCAATTTGGGATGCAGAACTGTGGTCAATCATGATACTGCAGGCTTCAAGAGACACTGTTACTTTAGCTTTAAAGAATAAAGATTACCTAGACTTAGGGTTATCTTTTTTTCCAAAGAAACCTAATTTATGGAATGACAGACATCTGGACCATCAAGTTTTGTCATGAGTAACCCACCCTTTGTGATATGAGACTTCCCTCATGTGTTCTTGATGTCCCAGGCCTCTATCCTATGTATTAGTTCAAGAATATAAGACCTCAGTCTGTCCCATTTACTTTAGATTTTACTGCCATATAAATACATATGTAATTACATTTGTTCTTTTCTTCTAATATGTCTAATAATAAATTTGATGTTAATTTGTCTGTCTGACTAGCATGACATGAACCAAAGAGGGATGGGGAATTTCTTCCTCTTACCCAGAGGAGATGATTTAGAAGATATTGAGTACATTAAATTGGTAATATGTGATAATCAGTTTGTATCTGTGGGGTCAGTGTTTCCAAAAGAGTCATCTAGACTTTTCTCAATAGACTGAGAGTAGGTCTTTGTCATCTTAGTAGAGAAACAAATCAGTCAAATCACTGTGAGCCTCAGGAAGTCTATTACCATTGCTTAAAGAATGCAGTTAGTTTTTATCTGACTCTTAACTTAGTTACTTTATATTCCACATATTAGTGACACCATTTACTATTCATCTTTCTTCTTCTGACTTATTTCACTTAGCATTAGCCCTTCAAGTTCCATGCATATTGCTGCAAATGGCTTGAATTTATCTTTTTGATCACTGAGTAATATTCCATTGTGTAAATATACAACATCTTTATCCACTCATTTCTTTTTTGGCACTTAGGTCATTTCCATAGTTTGGCTATTGTAAATAGTGCTGCAATGAACAAAGGAGCACAACTTTCCCTTCAATTTAGTATTTTTGTGTTATTTGGGTAGATATCTAGGAGTGGAATTGCTGGGTAGTATGTTACATTCATTTCTAATCATTTAAGTAACATCCATAGTGGAAGGCCAATTCTTGCCCTCTCACAAGATGGGGACAAATGAATAGAATAGGGAGACCATAAGATTAGAACTGAAAGGATTAGATTTTTGTTTTTCAGGTTTTCTAGTTCTGAAATTAGTGTATATAGGAGTACAATTATAAACATATCCAGCCACATGAATATTTAAATGGTATATTTTTAATTTAAAGGAAAATGACAGTGTTCTTAGACTCAAATTAAATATGAGACCTGGCTCCTAAATAGCGAGTAAGCTGGGCTATGTGGCTTACAACTCATCATTGTCTGAAGTATTTGCTTCAATCACTCTATTTATAAAATAAATGAGCAGAAATTGAATTTTTAAATATTTAGGCATGTTTTGGGGTTTCCAATCAAATGTTATTATTTGTTTATGTTACAGCTTCTGCTTCCATCAAGGAGAACTCTTTTTCCCAGGTTGAGGTCACTGTTCCCAGGTCTGCAGAGCACCACAGAGACTAAAGATTTAATTTTCTCTTACCATGGTTATTAAAAGTGGCATTTTTTAATTCTTTGTTCAAATAAGGACAAAAGACTGAGAAGCTGAGCTACTAGCAGCTCTTACAGAAGTCAGCAAGTATGCATGTGCCACCCAAGCAATACAGTGGAGTTATGAATTGAATTCCCCTCTCATCACAAGTGGCCAGTGCCCAGCCAACTCTGCAGTCCAGCAAGGAAAGAATTTTTTTTTCCTTCTGGGACTGCAGTTCTACCCCCATCATTAAGTACCTACAGGTCGCTGAGTTTCCTGCAAAACTTTTGTGCTGTACCAAGCATGACCAGGACCGCAGGTTATGCTCTTAGACAACTGGTGCTGTCTTGTTATCTTCTTAATTCAGAGGTTTACAGAAATCATAATTTAGAGAGACCACTTGCTAGACAAGTTCAGAGATTGAAAGGTCAGCCAATCTCTGAGTCACAGGTCATTGAGTCCCAGATGTTTCTAATCCCCTACTGATGGAGACTTTATCCTTGACAAAGACCTGATATTTCAAAGACATGAGGTTAGTCACCAGATAAAATCTTCCGCTGATACTCATGTTGCTATCTGTTTATATCAAAATACTGAGGAAGTGGGAAGTACTATAATTAAAAAAGTGTGTAGCATAGCTAAAAATTTTTAAATAGTCAGTAAATAGGTTGATGGATGAGAGATCCTTAAGACAGGAAGGGATGAAAAGAACAATGAAAAAGAGTTGTACAATGCCATGTACTGGGTATGGAGTATCTGCTGACCCCAAAGGAGATATGTGAGAATTCTGCTGCACTTCTAAAAATAAAGTTGACATAATCCATATGGTAGCAGCACTAGGAATAGATTTGGGTTCTGCATCTCTCCCCAAGCCAAAAGTAGCAACTTTTCCTCTGCATCTTACAGTCTGAAGCCATAATATCTGGATACCATGTCCTTATTTTATAAAAGTTCAAGTGCCCCCAAATTCTTGCACCAAAACAGAATTTTGCGCAGAAGTTCAAAGAGCCATACTCTTCTTTTTATTGGGGAAATTTAGTCAAAATGTGGATGGTTAGTGGCTCATTTGTGAAGTAATACAAGTGAGAATAAAGCTGAAAATAATTCTTGGCACATTATCTTTTGACTTATTACTAAAGAAGAGAATGACAAGGGAGAGAATGTATAAAACTGAGTTGTAAGCTAGGAAAAGAAATGAGGCTTGATGAAAATTTGGGGAGAGTAGACAAAGTAATAGAAAAAGAGACTGGATCTACAAAATCTCCATCCTATGTAATTAGAGATATAGTGGTGCCACTGTCCACAGAAAAGGAGTAGTTTTAAAGTACATTAGGCAAGGACATCATGATAAATCACTTGGCAAATATAGATCACGACAGAGGCAATGACTAGAAGTTGCCAATGGTCTAGGGACACAGGATGGATAGTTCAACACCCAAAAATCAATCAATGTAATCTACACCAACAAAAGGAAAGATAAAAATCAATAGATGCAGAGAAAGTATGTGATAAGAGCTAGATGGGACATGGCTCAACATAAGACCATTATGACAAACCCACAACCACATCATAATGGACTATTCTGGAAGACTATGGGTGCCTAGGTGGTGCGTTTGTGATCCTATGCTTCTGAATCATATACAGCATTATAAATGAATGTTACCTCCATAAAAGGAGGGGGGGGATAAATTTCCAGTGGTCTGTGGTAACATACAGGGTGCATGGTGTGGTGGTACACATATAAGAATTGAGATTGTCCCATTTGTGAAGAGACCACACTAGGACTCTAGAAGTAGGTGATACTGGGAAAACTGGTGTGGGAAATAGCATCTAGGAAATTTGCTCCAAAGAATCAGAGTTTCAGGCAGGGAGCAAGAGATTAGACTTGTGGGAGGGACTGTTAAGAGCTGGTAAATTCTTCAGATTATATCTAGAAAAAGGACATTATTAACATTCAACAGAGTAAATAAGGGACCCTATAATTTTATAATCTTTATTTTTCCTAAAATAGCAATCATACTTTTTTTTACTTATTCTCTAAATTTTGTTCTTGAAAGAAAAACTCAGCATTTTCACAAAGGACATTTAAAAACAAAAGGTGAACAGTAGTGCAATACCAGACCAATTCCAACAGGTGGCTGTATTTCTCAAAGTTTCAAAAGTAGCCACAATGCCTGTAGCGCGCACATTTGTCTTGGTTTGCATTTACCGCACATAAATTCTATGATTCCAGGATAACTAATTTTATAACAAAGGCCTAAGCAGTTGGGGTGGGTTGGGGAGGGGAATAGAGGCCATCATATAACCAGAGATTTTTTTCCCACTTTATCCAGATCAGTGTTGGCTTATCCAACAGGTTCAAAAACAGTATCTGTCCATATCCGCAGGCTGGTTAGTCACTCTCAAATTAAAAGGAAAGTACACAAAAGAGTTGAGAATCTGTAGTTACAGACATTCAGTGGTGCCTGGAAGCATCACAAAACAACTGAGAGAATTTGGAACATATCTGGGCCCCTAGACTATTTTAATTAGTAAAAGAATTAATTTTGCTTAAAAGATTTTGAGTTCATTATTACTTACTTAGCACTGGCACATGGAAATCTTAATCCATGTCATTCCACATTTTTTCCAGGTATTTTCTCCTGAATGTATTTGTACCTGTGTTTTTCTCCTACAATGTCATTATCCAAGATGGAATCTAGTTTTACTTCAAATTACTCTTTTAGGAGAGTATGGTTTTAAGTGATTTCCCCCCAAAAAACGGTTTTTCTAGTCTTTATAAAATAAAATTCTATTCCAAGGCTGTAATTTTTATAATATAAGTCAAAGTGAAAACATGAAATTTAGCAATTGGTATATTCTCTAAGACACTGTGCTAAAGGTTTTAGTATATAAAATTCTAACTCCTGGGAGGGTACAATCCAATGTGAGATATATCAATAATATATCATTATAAATTACATATAGAATTATATATAGACAATTATACATATAATTATCAAAATATATTAATAAGGGGAGACAATTCTCTATACTACAAGTCAGGATAATCTCCCCCCCACCCCAATCAATTACTGGATATACACTTCCCACATCACTATCTACAGAAAAGGTATAGAACATATTGTGGACTTAAAAAAATGTTAGCAAGCTCTTTAAAAAACTCAGATTTATGCAAATACCTCAGATTAGAAATGTGAAGTTACCATGCAGACTTCACACCTCTCTACCCCATGTGCCTTGGCAGTTCATCCTGAAAAAGAATCTTATACCGTCCTACAGGGAAGAGATTTCTGTATTTTTTAACTTTCAAAATATGGTAGTCTATTCTGATCATCTGCCCTAAGTCAGAGTTTGAAAAAGTTTAAAGAGTAAGATAAGAACCTATATTGATTAGAGAAGATTAATGGAAAAGATTGGGATTTCTTCTCAGTATTAAAAGATACTGAGTTAGAATACAAGCTTCTACAATCATTGCAATGTGAACAGCAGATGGGACCACAGTTATTCACTAAAGGTTTACTCACTAAAGCTTGGAAGAGTTGTAGTTATCTATTAATTCAACAAACATTTAGTTAATGTTTTTTTATGTGTCAGGCACTATAGTAAATGATGTGTACATAATAATAAACAACACAGATATAATCTTTGTCTTCATGTACTGTATTAATTTTCTTTAATTGCTGTAACAAAAAAACACAAAGTTCGTGATCTGAAACAATATAAATTTATTATTTTATAATTCTACAGGTCAAAAACACAAGTTGGGCTAAAGTTAAGGCATTGAAAAGGCTATATTCTTTCCTGGAATGTCCAGCAAAGAATTATTTTCTTTGCCCTTTCCAAGTCCAAAGGCTGGGCATGTGACCACCTTTTTGTCATCAAAATCAACAACAGGGTGTCTCTCTGATTCTTTGTACTTCTTTGTGTTCTATGACCAGGGCTGGCAATGCTTCTCCACTTTTAAGAACTCAGGTGATTAGGTTAGATAACTTGAAAAATCCAGGGTGCTGTTTCCATCTCAAAGTCTGTACCCTTAATTACATTTGCAAAGTTCCCTTTGCCTTGTGAAGTAATGTATGCACAGGTTCTGGGGAGAAGGATGTGGACATCTGAGGGGGGCATTGCCCTGCATATTACATGGAGCTTACAGTGTAATGGGTGAGTATCGAACTCAAATGCCACAGGGCAGGCAGGTGACTGCAATGAGTGAGACCAGTGTGTGAAGGCCGTGATGAACCGGAGAGTTCACACTGATTATTTATACAGGAGAATACTGATTCTATGTTACTGGGTCTTCTAGATTTGAAGAAAAAATAGAAATCCAAATCATGGGAAATATACCAATATTTAAAATATGAGCAAATGTTATAGGTTTTGTTCCCCAGAAGCAAAGCCTGAGTTAAGTTTATTTAGATGGTCCTCCAGGGAAACTGGAAAGGGAGCAGTGGGGGAAGCAGAACCAGAAGGGAAAGAATCCCAGCAAGCATGAAGCGTTAGGCAAAGTCCTACAGCCTGATTCCACAGGGGAACTCTGGAGCATAAGTAATATCTCACAGTTACCTCCATGCAAATCAAGGGAGCTAGGGCTTTCATAATCGTGTGCTGCTCAGTCATTCGTTAGGAAACACTTGGGCATATAAACTGTCTGGGATTACTTGGACGATCAAGGATAACATTTCCCATTTCCCATGTTGTTTTCTTAGTTGACCTAATTTCATATGTTTCTTGATATCAGAGTAACAACTGCTTGCTAAAAGTATCTGTGTGGTTAGCCGACAATCCTAATTCTATATGCCCTTCTAAGTCTACAGAAGTACGCATGGAAAACTGTAATAATGACTTACGTGTCAGTAAAAGGCTTTCTAGCTTAGCCAGTTGAGCTCACATGTTATTGCATAGAGGGCATGAGAAGCAGAGCAGGCTAGGGCTGGTGAGAACAGTTTTCCACTCACTTTGATCCTTTTTTGGAAATTACTTTCCATTGTCTGAGACTATCTAACATTGATCTTTTCTTTTCAAAAGAATTTCATCAGCACCTTTGTTACAATTTCAAGAAGTAATTTGACTTCTTTTGAGATGGATGATAGGTTTTCCGTGTCTTCTGAGGGCCATGACAAAGATGCTAGTTTTTATTTATGTATCTTTTCAAAGCATTAAAGAACTCAGATAACATTGAAAACTTGTCATCTGTTCACTAAGCCAACCAGATAAATTAGCCAATTTTCAGAACTTAAAAAATGTCAGCTGATGTTTTAAAAATATTTAAGAATATTTGTGATTTTTTTCTCATTCCTTTCTACAAGACTTTCACAGGAATTTTGATGATGAACAGATTTGATGAACACATTTTAGTTACAAGTGAGCCTACGTATTTTTGGATGTACCAAAAGGGATGGAAATGGCATTAGAAAGTAATAATAAGGCAGCTGAGAAATTGGGAAGCCAATATTTTAATTTAATTCTATTATTTACAGAGCTAAATGAAACTGGAAAAAGAAAGCAGTTGACTGTCATGCCCAGGAAAACATGTGGTGCCAGTCTGGGGATATTCTCATGAGTGTTATTAAAGAAAGATTATATGACTGTGAATTGAAGCTTTTGGCTCAATACTGATTGTCTTTACTTAACCCGGGTCATAATTATATCTTCAAAATATTCTAGGTGTTGGAAACACTATCAGTTGCCCAACTAAACAATAGATTCCTTAGGGACACATTTGTCTGGTGGAATTCACATCATAATTTTTCATTTTTAAGAAATGTTTTTTTAATTGGTTTAAGATACCAATACCATGTACCAAAGGCTACTAGTGCATTAATTTGAAGACCAATTCATGAAAAAAAAAAAAAGCCAGGAATATGTATATTCCTAGAAGTTTTTCATGAGGTCAATAACTTAGATTTGTTTTTATAGAATACTATTGAGTAAATTGTAAATATAATTTATGGTTCATATTCACACTATCAGGTGTTGGGTCAGTCACATACTGTCAAACCTAAAAAATAATCTTGGGAAGGTGACTCAGCTGACAGCACATGGAGTGTAGTCTATTTATCGAAAAATGGTGATAGGGTCAAAAGGACACAGACTTGGAATTAGGTTTGGTTGTCACTTTTACTAGCATGTGACGACACATGAGTGTCTTAACCTCTTGACATCTTTGTCCTCATCTCCAAAATGAGGAGTTTAGATTTAGACAAATTTTTAGGTATTTTCCAACTCTTAATATGCCTCATTCTTTATACTCCATCTAGACAGACTAGAGACAGGTCAAGATGACATCACTGTCTCTTCCCTTGCTCAACTGAATTACCCTGTACTTGGCTGGCCATTTTCTTACTCGTCTTGAAATACAGGATTAGGAAATCCTCTCTGGTGTTCTGGAATTGCTGGACCCTATTAAGGGAAGCAAAGCAATGGGTTTTCTCCTAGTCATTTATAGTTTTCCCTCCACTAATACTATAAACATCATCATTTTGTTTTTGTGCCTTAGGCTTGGAAGACTGGAAAGTGAAAAAATTGCTCCCAAGATACCAGCAAAGTTTCTTTTTTTCCTGGCCATTTTCAAGTAGTGGAACTGGTAGGAAAGACAAAGGAACTGACAAGCTGATCTCTGGGGGACATGTATATATGGATTGTTCTTTGTACAGTATCCAAGCCTTTACTGGACAGACCCTGCCCCCAGGGATTGAGGATTAGGGCAAACACTTGCCTTTGAAAATAGGGACATTATTCTTTTCCAAGTGAGCACTTTTTCTTTCCTAATCTTCATGCTTGCTTCTAGTCCAAAACTGTGTTCACAGTAATTATTTGTTTTTTCCCCTTATCTCTTTGGTTGTGTGCTTTTTTTTTTTTTTTGATGCATGTTTGTTTTATTATTTTTTATATTTTATTGCTTTTGAAATAGAAATACCACAATTTTTTTTAGACTCTGGTATTCTTTCTTTCTAAAGAATTATGTAGTCTGTAGAGGAAGGGAAAAGGGGAGAAGGGAGGACAAGAAAGGAGAGGGGAGCCACTTTTCTTCCTTCCCAGGTCATCTTCTTGTTTTGAAGATTTATATCATAAATCACATAGGTGGAGGACATGGAAAAGAGATACCTCTCAAACACAATAGAGAAAATATTTTTGTCCAGAGAGACATTATGTCAGAGGAGACTCGAGTGTAAACCACAGGTTCCTGCCTTCTAATGCCTTGGCTCTGCTTCCAGGCATGTTTACATTGGGACTAGGTTCTCGAAAGTTGTATGAGACTGTCAATCCCAAGAGCCTAACACAGTTGCTGAGCATCTATTTCCTGTCCATTGCCTCATTTCAAGTACTTATTTGTCTCAAAACAAACAAAAAAAGGAAACAAAACCCCAACAGTAAATTTAATAAAATAATTCTCAGTTTTAAGATTACATGATAAGGATACCTAGCCCAAGGTGATGCAGAAAGATGTAGGAAAGAGTTAGAGGGAGGTGTCTTTTGTATCTTGAGGTCTCTCCTTGGCACTATTAACATTTTGTGCTGAATAATTCTTTGATAAGGGTGAGAATGCTCTGCACATCGTAGGATGTTTAGAAATATGCTTTGCTTTTACCTGCTGGACATTAATACTCTCCCTTCACTCCCCTTCACAGTTGTGACAACCAAAATAGGTATCCAGACATTGCCAAATGTCCAATAAGGAACACAATCTTCTTTGGATGAGACTGCCACCCTATTTTAAATAAAGCTTGGTTTTATACTAGTCTATCACTTTTGACAGAATGGTCCTTGCTCATTGGAAGCAAGTTGATGTATATAAAGTCAATTTGACAAAAGCCAATTTCACCAACTACTCATTTGCTAAAAATCAAATGCCAAATAAGTAACCAAATTTAGAAGAATCCATGTATTCCTAAGAAATTTATACTCAAATTATTTGAATATACTTAAAAATAATATCCTCAAAAATGTTTTTTGGCAAATCAACTAAGACAGTTAACATAGCAAATTGTTTTGGTTTTCAGAGAAGCAATGTCAGGAAACTGACTTAGACTCTTACCAACTTTGTTACTAAGGTAGCCAAAGTGGTATCTGTCTTTGGAAAGGGCTCTAGTGACCATAAAGGTAACTCAGTAAACATGTTAAGGAGATGCTTGACAAGAATCAAACAATAGGTATTTTTATTATTTTTTTTTTGGTAGCATAGAAAATCAACCATATCTTACCTTGAGTTCATGTGTTATACATAAAATTCACAAAACAAACGTGGATTAGAGGCATTTTTGAGGTAATGTCATGGTTCCTGTGCTGGTATTGAAATAGTAATTTTGCCTTTCAACTGAGGTAACAGATAATACCTTTCCAGATAAATTCTCCTTGCTTGGCCTCCTTAATTGACATAATCTACAGCTATTTGTTAAAAGATGAGCATGTGTTTAGGACTGGACAAAAAAAGCAATTATGTCGTTATGCTTACTGCATTCCATTTAAGATATGGAGATTTTATTTGGGTAGCTTATATGGGCAGAAGAAGTATAATGGAAAATATATCCGGGAGGAAGGAGAAATGCCCTGAGAATTGTTTTGCCCTGAAATAACCCTAAAACCAACAGATTGACTCCTTGGTATTAATTAGTAAAATGAGGAGGAACATACAGGAGAAAGCAAGGTCTCTGAAAAGTCAGACATTATTTTAGAAGGGGGAATGCTTCTAGGGATGCCACTAAGATTTTAGTCTCCTTTAAATTCAAGAAAGACTTAAATTGATCAGATTACGCAGCTGCTATTATGGGGAACGATTTCAGACAGGTGGTAGATGATACAAAAGTATAGGAACATATTCTTATAACTGACAATTTGTACCCTTAACCTTTATTACCCCAACTTTCCCATCCCCCATTTCCTGGCAACCACCATTCGATTCCCTTTTCCTATGAAATTAACTTTTCTTTTTTTAAAATTTTATATATTTTTTACGTAATTTTTTCATTTTTGCACAATGTATGCATTTTCATCTTGGTTATAGTCCCCAAACAATTCCCACTCCCCCCTTGTTTTGATCCTACTCCCTCCTTCCCCCCCAATAGTATATCCCTGGTTTGTAGTTGCTTGTTGATTTTGATTTTTACTTTATTATAATTAGTCTTTTTCCTGGTTCCTTATTTAGGATTTGTAAATTTCTGCTATGAGTGAGACCATCTGGTATTTTTCTTTTTCTTTCTGGCTTATTACGTGCTCAGTAAAACTTTTCTTTTTTTAAGATTTCCACATATAAGTGATAACATACAGTATTTGTCTTTCTTTGGCTGGTTCATTTCTCCTTGCATAATGTCCGCTAGGTTCATCTTGCTGTCATAAATGGTAGGGTTTCCTTTTATTATGTGGCAGATTATATCTATCTGTAGATATAATCTGTATACATATGTAATATTTTCTTTAGTCACCCACTAGAATGAAAATTGATGGGAAAGCTTAGAAACATAAAACCAATTTTTTGAAAAAAATCTCTAGATGGGTTTCTGGAAGTCAGAGATATTAGCCAGTAGGGATGGGTGTGGACATGGAAGTACTAACCACATTGGTTTGTGTCAAACTATTTCTCATATTTATTTTTTATTTTTTAAACTAGAGTTACCCTGATTGGCAAAACTTAGAGAAGACGATTTTGGATATTTGGATGTAAGTTGATTTCATTACTCACCAGCATGTAATATATATTTAGAACTGCCATAGAAAATAGGATGCTGATTTTCCATCCATATCAGACATGACTAATTCAACATGTCACCTTTTCCTGATAAGCTTACACTCAACTTCAGGATCTTTCTGTTTATAGTAATTTAAGCAACCACTACCAGATTATTAGAGTTGGCACCAGAGTTAAATTCACTTATGACTTCTGATGCTTGAAGGTTAAGATGTATGCTTATCATTATTGAAAAGTTATCTTCTAAGAAATCTCTATAGTACTCACAAAATTTCTGTCAAACCCACATCCTTGTCTTTGTTAGTACCACTTTTTGGCACATATTTTGGAGTACACTTGGCTGGAGATTAAATTTTTTGGAAAATTTTCCCTGATATAGCACAATGTCTCATTCTTGCACTGATTTTGAAAACTGCAAATCTTTTATTTAAACACAGAGAACTAAAAAAACACTTGATACATCGTGTTTGTTTTTGTTCAAAATTCTCACATCATCACCAACAGTAAATGGCATTCAAAAAGGACATTTCTGTCTACCTCACTATTCATTTTAGGGAGCCCACCTCTAGTGGGAGTTGCTCTAGCATGCTGCACTGACTCATCTTGTTGGGACTTACCAAGGACAGGGTTTTAGAAAATAGATAAATAACTTTATCAGCTTCAGTTACATTGAATTCTCTCTTTCAGAATAAAATTGATAACTATAATCAAAATAACTATACTCATTCCTTGCCCATTATTTTTTCCAGGTTTCCTCAATTCTTTTAGAAATTTTTCCTTAAATATGATGGCAATGGTGCATGGGTGAATTGATGGTGGGAATTCTATGGGAACTACACCTGAGAGGAGAAAGCAAACATTGTAGAAAAATGAACTATGATGTAAAATATATATAAATAAATTATATAAAAATTTTTAAAAAGTAGGTACAGATTTATGCTCTCATGATTTAAAATAAAAATGAGATTTCAGGGCCTCCCTGGTGGCGTAGGGGATTAAATCTCAGAGCTGTCACAACTATGGCCTGAATTCGATCCCTGGCCAGGGAGCTAACCCACATGGTGCAGCAGACCTCTCCTGTCTCGCAGCTACTCCCCTTAGCAGTGTATTTCAGTGAACCTACCTGTTCTGCTCCCCATTCTGTCTCTAGTGAATCCTCTCACCTTCCCCCACACCTCTGGCCTACATCCCACATCCCAGTTCTTCTACACAAATAAATAAAATCTTTAAACAAAAGTCACTTGATTAATTTTGTAATCTTTTGAATACATAATGTATTCTTTATTTTATGCAGATATTCATTATACATACACATCCATGAAATAGTCATTATTTGTGCATTGTATTTACACATTCATGAATACAAATATATCCATACATGAACCTGCATTCTATGAGATATGTTAATGGTACTCTTAGTAGGTTTAGGTCTGTGACTATATCACCACTTGTTCATGTATTTTTTATTGAAGCAAAAATACATTAAACTTCTACTGAGAGTCAGGAACTTTGCTAGGAATAGAAAGATGATGCTGGGAGACTGAGGCATTTTTCCTTTGCTGGTCAGTGTAGAACCAACATCAAACTCTTTCAATAGAATAACAGGCTAGACCTCATCTCTTAACTTAGGAAACATAAATTAGTTTTGTGTCTTATATACAAAAGGAAATTTAATTTTCCTTAAAGGTAGTTTCAGATTACATTATCTAGGTCCTATTTCTTGCCTGTATTAGTATTAGGTTCATTGTCAGCTAATATCTTTTAGATTCTCATAAGAACTGGCGTTACGCTACATTCCTTCTTTACTAAATTGTACAATTTATATTCCAAGTACAGTTTACTTCACTCTCATAAAATTTCATGTCACTGTTAGTCATATTTTCATACCCAAAGATCTTTTGAATTCCTGT
Source organism: Talpa europaea (assembly GCF_964194135.1). Lineage (NCBI taxonomy): Eukaryota > Metazoa > Chordata > Mammalia > Eulipotyphla > Talpidae > Talpa > Talpa europaea. Next base: position 85,541,617 of record NC_140070.1, read on the forward strand.
TTTGAATTCCTGTCTTGTTGATGTAGATCTACAAAGTTTTAGTTTTCCAAAGATTATGTAAGCATGCATTAGCCTTCACACAAGTCACTGATAAACACATGGTCTATGATAAGACCAAACACAATTCTTTCAGTCAGTCACAAATCTCCCTCACCCTGACAAAATCTAGCTTACATTTCTTCACCTTATCTTAAATTTATTTTGAAAGAGTTTGTCAAATGTTTTAAGACATTTTCCCTCATCTACAAGTACGTTCCTCCAAATTGTAAATGAAATTACTTTACTTTGGAATATCTTCACCTTAACCCTGGGGATAGGCTATTTCTAGTTCTTAAGAAGGAGCAAAATGTGGAAAGTATCACTCGAAGAAAAATAGTAGGTACATCTTAGGTTGGTTAGGAGGTAAGTTACATGAAAAAGGAGTACAACAGTGATAGCCATAGACACAATCAAAACAATGAGGAAAGTCCCAACTAGGATATAGTGAGTAAACATAAAAATGATGAGAAACAATAATATCATCTAATCTCTCCCACACAAATTATTTCAAAATGGACTAAGGAATTAGATCTAAGACCTAAAATCATAAAATACATGAAGAAAATATAGGCAACTCAGTTAGTGACATTGACTTTGCAATGTCTCAGGGGACTTTACAATGGCAAAGGAAACAAAAGTGAAATAAATGACTAGAATGACATCAAACTAAATAGCTTCTGCACAGCAAAAGAAACTATCACCAAAGCAAAAAGATGACATACTGAAAGGGAGAAAAGAATGGCATATCATATACCTGACAAAGGGTTAATATCCAAACTATATAAAGAACTCATACAATTCTACAACAACAACAACAAAAAACCAAATAACCCAATCAAAAAATGGACAGGAAATCTGAACAGAAACCTTTCTATAGAGGACATACAGATGGTGAAAAAGCACATGAAAAAAATGCTCATTATCACTATCATCAGGGAAATGCAAACAAAACCATAATAATGCACACCTGTAAGAAGGGCCCTTTACCAAAAAGATCAGAAACAACATATGTTGGTGGGAATGTGGAGAAAAGGAACCCTCATTCATTATTGATGGGAAAGCAGACTGCTCTAGCCCTTATGGAAAACAGTATGGTATGGAGGTTCTCAAAATACTAAAAATAGACATGATCTGGTAGATATGATCCATAGGACCTGATCATCCCATTGGTAGGCATCTGCCTGCAGACTGTAAACACACTAACTTAAAGAGATACATATGCTCCTATATTCATTATTGTACTATTTACAATAGTTAAATTATGGAAACAACTTAAGTGTCCAATGACATATGAGTAGATTAAGAAGAAATGACATATATACACAATGGAATACTACTCATCTATAAGAGAAGATGAAATCTTGCTATTTTTGACAACATGAATATAATTTGAAGGGCCATGTTAAGCGAAATGTCAGAAGGATAACTACCAGGTGATTCACTCATATGTGAAATACAAGGGAAAAATTCCAAAGGAATAGACAAATCTATACCAGAACAAACCCTAGAAACCTGACTGTAGAATTGAAGCTACCAGGTGGGGATTACGGGAATGGGCAGCAAAAGGTGGGCATAATGGAGTATGGTGGAGAACTATGGGTGCCATGGTGGTGTGATAGCGTATATCTGAACAGGTGTGAACCTGTACCTCTGTATCATATACAGTGTTGTAAACTGATGTTACCTTAATTTAAAAAATACAATTAAAAAATGGGCCTCCCCTGGTGGTGCAGTGGTTGAGTGCTGGGCTGCGAAGCTGCCCGCAGCCTCTGCAGCACTAGTTCGATCCCCAGCCACCGGTGAGGGTCCCACATGGCACAACAGACTTCTACTGCTGCGCCTGCTGTTCCCCTCAGTAGTGTATTTCATCAGTCTGCCTGTTCTGTTCCCTGCTCTGGCTCTGGTGAATTCTCTCACCCTCCCGTGCTTCTGACTGTACCCAGTGCTTGTATAAATAAATAAGTAAATCTTTAAAAAAACAATTAAAAAATAATGGGGAAAATCAATACATCATTGAAGAAAGTATTGACAGAACTTTTTGACTTTAAGGGGGATTCGAGGAAATTCTGGGCTTAAAATGAGGACTTTGAAGGACCATCTAATATTCTACTATGCACAGGTTGTGTAAAGATATCTCTAAGAAGTTTTCATTAAATCTTTCATACCATTTTATCTTCTGCAGAAGATAAATAAAGATAAATAAAGTACTTTGTATATAACAGGAAACAATAATCAATGTTAATTCCATTTAAAATAACAAATATGAAGACATACACTATTCTTTCATCCATGATATATCACTTTATTGCTACTCTTCTTAGCTACCCCCTCATCCCCAACTTTTCAGTTTCTAAAACAAGTGTGTTTGCAATTCAAATGTATGGTCATTAAAGTTTTGATAAGAAGAGGATATTCGAAATCATACAGGAAAAGAAATAGGCCTGAAGATCATCCTTTCAGTTAAGTGAGTAAAGGATGAAGAAGATTGAAACAAATATGTACTGGTCCATGAGGTAGGAGAAACAAAATATAATGAAGGAAAACCTAGACAATGTTTTCTGGTAGAAGAGAATGGTCAAACATATAAAACATTACTCAAATGAGATACATGGATTTGTTAGAATGATATTACTGGTAACTTTAAAAATTGATCATAATATACTCAAAGTGATAAATACGAGGTTACAAGGAATAGTTGGTAGAAAAGAATTGGATTGGGGGGATGTATGGATTGACAGGAAGAACAACTGCATTGAACTGCTTATATTTTCAGAAGGGAAAGACGAGAGTAAAGGCAGAAGAGAAGAAAAGAGGCTAGTTTAGAGAGGAAGGCTGCAAATGCTAAAGAGTTTTACTGTAGTGTTAATTGCCATAAAAAGGCATTTTCAGAAATAGGAAGAGTTTGGATGAAAAGGACAAGAGGAAATCTTGTCGTTAAGATAGGTGGTAGTTTTTTCCTGAGATTTGGTGAGAAGGATAAATATGGAAATGGTAGCTGAAACAGATGTCAGGAAACTTAAGAATTCTTAATTTCAGAACTTCTCAAGCATAGTTCCATTAATTTGAAGTTTGATTTTCCAACATTCACTTGCTCATCTCATTGTTACTTCATTTAGGATGTTGTCAGTCCATCCTGTGTGTGATGATCAGCATCTTTAATGTCCCCTTCTCCTAGTCTTCTGAAAACCCCACTGCAAGCAGTTATGAACAGATAGTACAGGAAAGGGAACATTTACTTGGACCGATATACTTTCAGGTCCTAAATATGGGGTGATTTAAGAGCTACTGAGGGGACTTCTTTAAATTTTTTTTTAAAGATTTATTTATTTATTTATACAAGCACTGGGTACAATCAGAAGCGTGGGAGGGTGAGGGAATTCACCAGAGCCAGAGTGGGGAACAGAACAGGCAGACTGATGAAATATACTGCTGAGGGGAGCAGCGGGCGTAGCAGGAGAGGTCTGTCACACCATGTGGGATCCTCACCGGTGTCCGGGGATTGAATCGGTACTGCAGAGGCTGCGGACAGCTTCACAGCGTAGCACTCAACTGCTGCGCCACCAGAGGAGGCCCTGAGGGGACTTTCTGACCCTGAATAATTATTCTGCCAATGAAGCAGATAACCTGAAATATCACCTTTAAGAAATATCACCTTTTTTTCCTGCATAGTGGAGTGTAGGCCAGAGGTGTAGGGGATGAGAGAATTTACCAGAGACAGAGTAGGGAGCAGAAAAGGTGGATTTACTGAAATGCACTATTTAGGGGAACATCAGGTGAGACAGGAGAAGTATGCTGTGTCATATATGGATTAGCTCCCTGGTTGGGGATTAAACTCAGGCCTTATTGTTGATAGTGCTGAGACTTAACTCCTATGACACCAGGGAGGCCCCTCAAATTTCTTTTAAAAATACAAAAATTCCTTGGGGTTTTGTCATTTTAAGTTTGATCACAAGTTGTTTTTATTTTAAGTATTTATTTAGGATTGTATTTCTTGTAGATTTTTTTCTTACTTTGTTTCATTCTCCCTTAGTTCCTTTTCTTCTGTCTTCCCTCACTCCTCACTTCCTTCCTTCCTTCTTTCTTTTTTTTCCTTCCTTCCACAAATAACAAATCCTTATTGGGCCTCCCCTGGTGGTGCAACGGTTGAGCGCTGGGCTGTGAAGCTGCCTGCAGCTTCTGCAGCGCTGGTTCGATCCCCGGCCACTGGGCGAGGGTCCCACATGGCGCGCAGACCTCTCCTGCCACCCGCGCTCCCATAACCAGTGTGCTTCGGTACCTCTGTCTGCTCTGTTCCCTGCTCTGGCTCTGGTGAATTCTCTCACCCTCCCGTGCTTTTTGACTGTACCCGGCGCTTGTATAAATAAATAAATTAAGATTTATAAATAAATCTTAAAAAAAAAATCCTCATGATGTCCCAAGTATTACATGAGGTTGGGAATACAAAGATGAATATGAGACTCAAAACCTCAGTCTAAAGAAACATGTGGATATCAATCCAGTGACATAATAGCTAAGTAGCTAGTAGCATGGAGGTGTACTGGTGTCAGTGTGCTCAGGCTCAGGAGTTTTACTGGAGAGTAAGAAAGAATATTTAGAACACATTGTACTACTTGAAGAGGGGTGACTTGGAAGGAGAATCCTTGCATAGAAGCTCAGTGATCAGAGGGCAGCATCATGAGACAGGAGAATATAGGATCCCTGATCCATGTGCTTGTACAGTGGGTTGGCCTGATTGCAGGGGTCTGCGTGTCGCATTGGTAGCTATGACAGCCGAGTGTTGGAGCGACTGCAGACAGAAACCCTGAGGGTTGGGCGATTACCCCCAACAGTAGGAGAGAATCACCAAACCCAGAGTGAGTGCATCCTGGGGTTGGATGCTGTGTGTGGCTTGTAGCCGAGACTACAGCCAGAGAAGGCCAGGAAGCCTGGCCTGGTGTGTTACAGCAGATGCTCCTGGTGTGTTACAGCAGATGCCGTGCATGGTTCCCCTCCCTCGTATGAGCAGTGCCTTCAGCAGCAAAAGTGGTGGATCATCTGCTGGTACCAAAAATTGTCTTTTGCCACTAGGTTGGGGCCCTGCCTGGACTTATTTGTGTTCTGTTGTATTTTGTTGTTGTTGTTATATTGTGATGTATTTGCTTTTGTGGGCCATGGCAGCATTGTTTATGTTTGCTAAGAAAATTGCATATATATGAAGACTATATGGCAGAAAACCCTGAGGGGGTGGACTGTAGGGTAAAGAAAATGTCAGGCTTTTCTGCCCTCCCGGCATCAGGATAGATGATGGATCCTTGCGGTCCTGAATGCATGCCTGATGGCGGGCACCTGGAATAGGGTGTGGGCATAGGTAGATGGGATTCACCTGGGCTAAGACTGTGCTTTTAAGGGCGGCGTCATGAGGACGCCAGCAGAAGCTGAAGAGAAGCCGAGAGAGAAGCAAAGAAGCAGAAGCAGAGAACGCCAGCGAGCCCAGAGAGAGTGCGGATTTGCTGGGGGCTGGGAGGCCTGCCAGCCTCCCGGTCCCCCAGCACCCTTGCCTGCCGTGTACCTGGTAATCCCAATAAAAGCCTGTAAAACCACTGAGGACTCTGACTCCTCCTTTACCGGGTCTGCTGGATCAGAAAACCTGCCCTGTGTCCTGCCGTTACACCAGCCCAGGGTTAGAATAAAATGTTTCAATAAATTTTGTCTCTACTTTCAAACAATAGCATCATAAATTTGCCAAGCTGATTTTGGAAGCCAAAATAGCCCACACAAATCAATTTTAACTGAGAAGGTTTAGATCTAATCTCCATTAATAATGAACTTCAAATGGGCTGTTATTGTTCCTCCAGCAGTTACCCAAATAAATATAGATCATTTATATTTTGACTTATCCCCATGGCTCTCATTGTTAGGACACTGGAATTATTGTCAATGGCAAAACACAAAAGGGTAAGGGAAGAAGGGAACTGGGAAAATGAATTTAAGTCCAGCTTTTTCTTACTAAACACTTCCCTTCGGTTCAATTTTATTATTATTTTCACAGAGCTATTAAATGTCATGTTGGGAGTATATGTCATTAAAAATCCAGAGGCAAATTAGAAAAATAACATCTGAGTTTAATAAGAAAATATTTGCTTAGAACTACACAAACTGGTGGAAAGAGGATTCTTGTACCACCACCCCTGCCATATATCTCCAACTCATCACCACACCCAGTGCTTTTTAAGAGGACATCAAGAGACAGTATACAAACCCAGTGAGAGACAACTAGCTGGCTGGCTTAGAATTTAATTAACTGTTAAGGTTATGAAGAAAGAACTTCATTTTCCCCAAAATAATATCCTTAAGACATGAGGTAAACAATTCCCTAAATTGGTGATTTGAGAAAATGCACGTGACAGTTAGCAGTTTCATTTTTCTAAATAGACCAGCCAATACTCACATTATAGGGGTACTCTAATTTTCGAGATTTTTTTTAAGGGGAAAATTTTTGCTCCAAACTCACACTGAACTATGGTGAGAAATGACTTTAGGTTGTTTTCAAAAGACTAACATAATGTTCAGATGTCCTGCTTAATGATAAAAACCAGTTCACTACATTGTCTATAGCTTTGTGGAAATATTGACGTAAATGTGCTAAACATTGTCATGGGAATAGAAATATGAAAAATATTTGTTTTCTATTAGATTATAACTAGATGTACAAATTCATTTTAGTACTGATCCCAGTTAATTATTTTAATTCTTCAGATCAAGGCTAATAATAAAGTTTTGGAGAGGAATGGAAAAGGTGCAAAATTTAATTACTTTGTCCTTTGGGGGAACTTAAGATTAACTTATATTTTAACATATTATTCTTCATCCTTTTTGATAGCAATATAAATTATTGAACAGCATAAGATGACAGATTTTTTTGCTGAGAACATTCCATGTATTTTCTCTAAACCTCTCAATAGCCCTGCAAGCTAGGCATGATTAATTCCCTTGTAGAGGTGAAATGACAGAGCTAGGATTTGAGTTCAGGTTTAGTGAATCCAAGGCTCAAGCTGACGAGGTTCAAATGGTTTCTCCAAGCCAAGAAAGGATGAGTCCTCTCAGACTTGGCTTTCTGTTCGCATGTTCCCTCAGAAACAACACCCATTAGACTACAGAAAATATACTTTACTTAGTAAATGGAATTTATTTTTTTATTTTTTAAATAATAAATTTTATTTTTATATTCCCCCATACAACTGCACATGCCCCATTCTGACACCAATCCCTCCTCTCCCGGCCCCCACCCCCCAAAAAGTGTCTCTGGTTCATAGTTTTTTGTTGATTTTGATTTTCACTTTCTTATAGTAATTCATTTTCCTGATCCCTTATTTAAGTTTTCTAGATTCCTGCTATGAGTGAGACCATCCGGTATTTTTCTTTTTCTTTTTGGCTTATTTCGCTGAGCATGATCCCTTCCAGCGCCATCCATGTTGCTGCAAATTGCATGTGTTTATTTTTTTTTGAATGCTGAGTAATATTCCATGGTATATATGTACCACATCTTCTTGATCCAGTCATCTATTTTTGGGCATTTGGGCTGTTTCCAAAGCTTAGCTATTGTAAACAGTGCTGCTATAAACATAAGGGTGCAGGTGTTCTTTGGAATAGATGTTTCTGTGTCCTTTGGGTAAATACCTAGGAGTGGACTTGCTGGATCATATGGAAGCTCTATGTTTAGTAGGTCCAGAAATCTCCACACAGCTCTCCATAGTGGTTGGACCAGTTTGCATTCCCACCAACAGTGCAGGAGAGTTCCTTTTTCTCCACAACCTCGCCAACATTTGTTGTTGCTAGTTTTTTTAATATGTGCCATTCTCACTGGTGTATAAGATGGTATCTCATGGTAGTTTTGATTTGCATTTCTCTGATTACAAGTGATGTTGAACATTTTTTCATATGTCTGTTGGCCATTTGCATTTCCTCTTCAGAGAAGTTTCTTTTTAGCTCTTCTGCCCATTTTTGGACTAGGTTATTTTCTTTGTTGTTGTTGAGTCTCATCAGCTCTTTGCAGACTTTTGTGATCAGTCCTTTATCATTAGTGTTGGGTGCAAAAATGTTCTCCCAGTTGGTGGGGTTTCTCTTTGTTTTTGTTATTGTCTCTTTTGCTGTGCAGAAGCTCTTTAATTTGATGTAGTCCCAGCTGTTTATCTTTGCCTTCACTATCACTGCTTTGGGTGATGTATCTGTAAAGATGTCTTTGATATGCAAATCAGTAAATGGAATTTAAATCCAGAAGAAAATTAGAAAAAATATCTGAATTTAACAAGAAGTTTTCTGCTTAAAACTGTATAAACATTGGTTCTGTGAGAAAGGACAGCCAAATAGTTTGAAATGTCCACCACACCTCCTACCAGCAGCCCCTCAGGGAGCTGAGAATCACGGCTATTGAGATAAATTTATGGCACCAGGATTCTTAGATTAATCATGGACTTGTATAGAAAGGGCCATCTGAAAGACATTCAGTAATATGATGTCCATCAAATCACTGCCAAAAACATGTGCATTGTGACTTAATGTCTGTTAGAGATCAGGTAGAATTGTTCTCATAGTTCAGTCTAAGAAAATTTGCCTTTCCCAATGAAAGAAATAACAAAAATTAAGAATACTAATGACAAAATAACTCTGAAGACAATAGCACGAAGTGTGGCAAAGAGTTCATTAAAGGTGGAGACCAATCATGTTTATGTTTTGCTTTGCACCTTGGCCCTCAGAAATCTCAGATTTATATTTTGTATTAGATTGTAGCATTTATCTTTATCTTAGATTGCTGGTAAACGCTCTTTTTATTGCTTCACTTATTTGATACTTAGTCTTTTGTTATTAATTTAATGTTCTCTTTTAGATGTCTTGACTTTAAGCTGTCTCCAATAACTTTTTACAGAAAAGAACCATACATAATATGATTAAAAATGAAACTCTCTATTTGTTCCATTTTAGATTGCCCAAGTCTTTAAGTTTTTTCTGATACTTTGTTTTCATTAATCACTCATATCTAATCATTTCTTTGATTCTTTCTATTCTTTCTTTCTTTCATATATTCTTTTGATTCTTTCTTTCGATTCTTTCTTTACCTATTTACTTCCTCTTATTCTCACTATTATCACCTGCAGCATTCTAATCCAAATTTTCCTCATTATTGAATGAATGACAAAAACTTCTCTAACTGATGTTTTGCTTTCGTCTCTCTTTTCTTGCCAACTCTTCTTATCTCTCTCCTGCCCATAAATGGGCATTGGTCTGGCTGGTATGTACTTGGGATTTAATGATAAACAAGAGAGACACCAAATATGACTATTAAGTAAATAATACTATAAATGTGATGAATACTGTAACAAAAAAAGTATTCAGATCTAATAGAGGGTTTCTCAGACTTGGAATCATTAACATTTTGGTGGTTAACTCTATTGTGGGGGCTGTACTGTGTGTATTATGGATTCTCAGCAGCATCCATGGCCTCTACCAAATGCAGTAGCAATCTCTAGTATGACAGACAAAAACATCTTCAGATATTGCCAAATGTCCTATGGGAGGAATTTGCCCCCCTCCCTCATAGCCTTGAGAATCTCTGCTCAATTGTAGCCTGGGTGGGGCTTAGGGTGAGTTTAGTATAAATACATTTACCTGTGGATGGGTCATTTATATCGCAAACTGAGGGATGAATAGGAATTAGGGTGTAGAAGAAAGGGGGTAGGAGGCTTTGGGAGTGGGAGGGTATCAGTGATGTAGAAAGGCAGCAAAGTACATGCAAAAGAGATAGTGGAGAGAAGAATGTGGCTACTACCAAGGTCAAGAGATGCATCCATTGGTGAATCTCTGTAGCCCATGCTCAGAACTATGAGCAGCGAGAAACACTTAATGGTTTTTAACAGAAAAATAAGACATTGCCTCAACCAGGGTAAAGGCAGAAATTGGAGTGAAGGGGCAAAGTGAGCAAACAAGAGTATTTTTAGTAAACGTGGTTTGGACTGGATGGGTCTGTTGATAACAGCAAGGAGTATAGCAGGGGTATAATTTATCAGCTAATGGCATAAGCCTTAGGAGCAAGGTACTGATGCATATATTTGTATATATGATATCTCTATTTCAATAAGAGAGCCACTTTTCAAAGAATTTTAGAAGACCATTGTGGGATGATACCACCTCATCTCCCAACCACCTACCCCTTGGAACCCGTGGGGAGAGGAGGTGGATATGTTACAGAAAGTGCAGTTTCCGTGAGACAGGAGCACAGAGCAAACAATCCCACAAGAGACAAGAAAGAGAGGGAGTGTTTGTTGAAGACATTGAGGATAAAGGCAATTTTCTCCCTGTGGAACTTCTAAGGATATTTTTGGAGACAGGAGAAAAGAGAAGTAAATTCTGGGGTTAGAGGGGAAAGTGGTACACATTTTTCTAAGTATAATAGCCTGACCACAATTCAAATGTTTGGGGATCTTGTCCTTTCGTTCAAAGAAGAGGGAAGGGTGGGAATGTAGTTCACAGGAGATTAGTTCTGAGTCACTCTTAAATTGTGGATGCTTCGATATATTAGAGACCTGGAGATTTTTGTATCATGAAATAAATCTTTTCAAATTCCCACCTTTATAATGATGTTCTCTAGCCCCTTCTTCTCTCACCCATGCAAAAACCTGAAAAATAAGTAGGAACTTTACAGTCTATTTTTCAAACCTAGGCTTACACTTATGCTTTACATGAACTTTGTTCTGCCTGACCTCATCTTATTTTTCTCAAACCATATTCTTCTGCCCTCCCTCCATGCCCCAAATCTGTTTTTTCTTCTTCAAACCCTATGCATTTATAAAGGCCTACATCATATCCTGCCTTTTCTGTGATACCTTCCCAGACCACTATGCCCACAAATGTTTCCTGTTCCTTTTAATTGACACTTAAACAAAAATTGCCTGTGGCTTTTTTTTTTAAATCAGCATCTCATACATTTTCAACTTTTCATGGGCATGATTTGTTATTTCTAAAATTAAGTTGCACATTTCTTGAAAGCTGGGATCAGCCTGTATGGCTCTTAATACACTTGAAAAGGCCTAATACAAAACTTGACACATGAAAGTCACTGAACTATTTGTCTAATTAACACACTGATTAAGATACATATTACTTTGCTGGGAGAGATGCAGATGAGTGTTGGAGTCTTATGTCACATGCAGATGTGACACACCTTTGTGAAACTTTTTTTTTATTTCTGCACAAAGGCTCTAGGAAGGATCTGATTCATTAATTTTCTCATTTTGTAGAGAATACATTGCTCCTTTTCAGATAATGCTGGGATAGACATTGATTGGCAACGTCATACAGACTGGCAACATCACACATATTGGCCATCGCTAATGTCTTCAGCTTTAACAAAAGAAAGCAACAACAACATTTTTAGTATGGGGTGGTCAGGAACATAGGGTAGGACCTGACTCATAAGACTATGCAAGGGAGACTTAAGTATACTGGGGTCAGGGGACAAATAAGAGGTTGAGTGATATCAAAAGGAGGTGATTATCACTCAACTATTCACCTTAGGTTTATTATGTTGTAAGTTGTAAACTGCAGCAAGGAACATTTCAGAGAGTGAGCAAATGAACAGAATTTTATGTTCATGATCACAACGGTAAGTATACTTCCCTTCTGAAATTTACATTTACAGAGCCTTAACTGAAAGCAATAGGTGTGGGGAAGAGGGAGTTTGGTCTCAGCAAAGAAAGAAAAAATGGTGGCATGTGTATGTATGTATGAAGAGGGAGTTTGGTCTCAGCAAAGAAAGAAAAAATGGTGGCATGTGTATGTTTGACCACTATCAACATTATCAAACGAAAATAAAGTTTTGTCTCTGTTGTAAAATGACAATGTCTTTTTCAACTTTCTCCCCTATCAATCAGTACAGATGATGGAAGAGGATCGTTGTCTTTGTTTAGTTGCTTTTTGATTATTGGCAGATTTTCCATCTCCTTCCGGGTTGCAGTAGAGGCAGCAAACCCATAAGCCAGGCATAGACAACACTCTAGCAGGACTAATACCAACCATACTGAAATGATTTGCATTGTCTTTCCAGATCTCCTTTCTATTATTCCCACTTGGGCTCATTTTCAATTATAAAAATAACACTGGTGTGGGGATATGGAGAAGATGGTAGTATAGGAGGTTCCCTATTTCACTTCTGGGTCAATAATCTGAAAGTCATCCAGAAGGGTACTGGACCCAGAGGGTCCTGTGACTTGGGGCAAAATTAAAGCACCTCTTGGACATCAGAGACCAGGGCAGACCCAGCCAGAAGGAACATTGAGGAAATTCAAATTTTCAGAGATCTTAGGCTAATTTAAAGCTCAAGGCCAAGAACTTCTTTCTCTTTATTGTTGCAATAAGGAGGCTCTACAAATCCAGCAGTTTGTAACTTTGGCTGCATATTAGAATCATTTGGTGTGGGAGGAAGGTGGATGGATGTTAAAATATATTGATGACTGGGGTCTATACAAAACCAACTAAAGAAAGATCTGCATGTGATGAGCACAGGGATCTCCAACTTGAGATACTGACAGGGGCACACCTACTCTTTCAACTATGCAAAACTTCAGAAACCACTATTTTCTCCCTTGCTTGACAAATCAAGTGTAATTGAATCCAGTTATTGCTAACTGTCATTTCCTATGACAGGTCCTGAGTCTTCAAAGGTTTGGGTTCATCAGTGCAGCAATATATGCTATTAGGAGATACTATCTTTGGATGGGCTTCTGGTCTAAAGACTGATTTCCCAAAGATGTATTAATAAGGGAATAAACACATTTGTTTTCTTTTGCATGCCCCCAAAATACTATTCTTATACTGTTCAAGTATATATACACAACAATAAACTATAATACTTTAAGAGCATGGATTAAATAAGTTTAAAACAAACTGAGATAGACTTTGATTCTCAGAATTACTGTTAAGCATTGATTAATTATGGTTTTGTCCTGCCTGTGCAGAAATAACATGCTCTTTAATATCTTACTCAAAGTAAGTTAATGTGTCAATCTCAGAGGCTTCCCTACCTTGACAGTTCCACAAGGAGTCAAAACTCCTAAATCCTTTATTCAGGTTTTATTTTTTTAACAAGTATTTAATAGTTTCATAGAAAAGACGACTGTTTAGTTTCTCAGTGTCTTTGCATTTTGTCCATATCTGATTTCAGTTGGAGAAAACAGAAAACCGCAGAGAAAAGTTATATAGCTTTTGACCTTGGTAAAACTAGTCATTGTTTTCCTTCTCATGGAAAACTCTCTTTGAGTATCTTTCCCATTTCTGGTTCCCTTTCATCTGGTATTTGCCATGAATTTATGTGCCTTGGCACTCTTACCAATCAGCTCAAACCTAGAGGCATAGATAGACACAGTTTCCCCTTTAAAGTCTTAATTATAGAAGTCTGAGCTTACTGGATAAGATAAAGAAACAGAACATTTTTTTCTTAGAATTTTAAAATCTTAAGTATTTAAATATATATTTAAACAACGTGGTTTCTTAACTGCCCAACAGAAATAAGACTCCTTTTTTCAAAGAGCATGCTGAAATTATAATGAAAGTTACTTAATATTCCTATATATAAAAATATTTTCCAAGAATACCAAGATTTCTTTTTTCCCATTCTTTGGATCTTAGTTGAAATAAAATGTTTTCATTGATATGATCTAGAAATTAATTAGATGTTTATGAAAGTTAATTTAATTGACAAAGGACATGTCAAGAATTTTCCATGTTATTGTATCATTAAGGGTTGGTTAATGTCCATATTGGTAATGGAATATTGTTCAGTATCTGCAGAAGAAAATGTATCTTTCAAGAAAGTATAAAAAGGCACCACTGAAATTATACATGTAATGAAGATAAATATAAAAATCTTGAAATAAGGAATTAATGTTGCCCATTATTTTTCTTATTTTTTTCCGTTTAGGAATTGTATAGGGTCTTTACATAATGAAAAAAGAATGTTAAGTTTTACCGAGTGAATTCATATTTTCACTGATTAGAACACAATGATTGCTTACTTATAACAAAAGTAGAAATGAAATAAGCACTGTGACTATGGCATTGTGCATATGATATACCACCAATTTTGGCTATGTATTTCCTATTCAGGTATTGAAACTGTTGATTACCATCAAACACATCAGATGAGTCACAAAGTCAACATAATTGAGCTCAAAAATATTGCTGTATTATTTTAATAGAATGTCACAAGAATTTAATTTGTTACTTCTAATAATTTCAGGATATACCTAACCTTGAACAGGACAGCCTCTTGTATTCTGACCAGATACCCCAATTTTCTATATAATTTCATACCTTGTGTCCCTCATGTTTTTTTAGTCAAACATCCAAATATTTTCAAGAATATTTTGAAGGTGCATTACCTTTAAAGCTAGATACGTGTGAAAACAATCCCTCAAAATAGTAGATTATGTTTAGTGTGAAGGATGAGACGAATCCACCTATAACTGCAATATGAGGGAAAATATGTCACTTAACAATAGGAAAAAATAAAGCTTATTAGTTGTTCAAAGGAAATAATTACCTGGCTTGAGAACTAAATAAATCTAATAGAAGAAATTATACTTTACTCATTCATACAGTCACTCATTAAACAAATACAACAATAAGTATAGCATAAGACTTAAGGAATTTGGGGGAGGATAGATTTTTCAACAAATGAAAAATTTCCAAGAAAATAAAATGGTGTAAATATGTGTTCTTGAAGGAACACTCATCTAAATGATACATAATTTTTATAGATCAGGAATTCGAGACAAGATTTTAATCAGAGGTTTTAGGTCTGATGCTTTATCAGACCTAAATTTAGAAGGTCCTGAATTTAGAACCAAGAGCTTAAATTCCATTCTGAGTTTGATAGAAATCCATTGCAGATTATTGTATAAGAAAGAGCACTGTTTCTGGGAAAAACCAATAATGCAAACTTCACAGACAAATTTGAAAAGTGGGGAGCTGACTAGTATGAGGGAGACCTGAAGAGCTATAAAGACTGTTGCTGTAGTAAGAGAGTGTGAGAAGCTGACAAAGATATTAGGAATAAAAAAGGAATGGGAGGAGAAGATATGAGATATGTAATGAAGTTGTCTTCTACATGGTATACATGGAAACTATTCTTTAGAGTCACATTTTTATGGATATACACAAATGCACATTACATATACTGTGATCACATACATCTAAAAATGTTAGGTAGTGAAGTATTGCATGTAAGTTTATTTTTCATAAAACCAAGTTAACTGTAAAATGCTGTATTTCCTTGGTTAAAATGTTAATGTTTTGATAAACATTCTCTAAGATGTATTACACACTTCATGTCAGATTTGAAACAATTTTTTAACGGTTCATGGTATTCATTTGATTTTTTAATAACCAGTCCTCCAAATCTTCAAGGGACTGATTCCAGCACTTCTTTGGTTACAAAAATCCTCAGATGCTCAAGTTTCTTATGTAAAATGGCACAGTATCTGCATACAATATTCTCCATACTCTCGTACACTCTAAGTCATCTCTAGATTACTTAGAATACCTGATATAATGCAAGTGATGCGTAAGTAGTTGTTAAACTATATTGCTTAGGAAAATATGACAAGGAAAAGAAATTTATACATATTCAGCACAGACACAACTACCATAGGTATAACTGCATAGTACGGATTTGTTTTTTAAGATTTATTTATTTAGGCATACAAGAAATGGGGTACAGGCCAGAAGTGTGGGGGGTGAGAAGATTCACCAGAGACAGGGTGGGGAACAGAACAAAAATATTGAATGAAATACACTGCTGAGGGGAGCAGCAGGAGAGTCAGGAGAGGTCTCCTACACCATGTGGGAAGCTCCCTGACTGGGGATCGAACTTGTGCTGCAGTGGCTGCAGATAGCGTCATAGGTTGAGTCTTAACCCCTTGGGCTACCAGGGAAGCCCACCGCAGCATGTATTTTCTAATCATAGCTTGTTGAATCAGAGATGTGGAACCACAGATGAGGGTAGTTTTTAAAGTCTTTAAAAACTTGATAATGTATATGCATGTATATATATACACATATCTAAATGTATAATTAACATACAATAAAACTCATCTTTGAGGGCCTCCCCTGGTGGCACAGTGGTTGAGTGCTGGGCTGTGAAGCTGCCCACAGCCTCTGCAGCACAGGTTGGATACCCGGTCGCCGGCAAGGGTCCCACATGGCACGACAGACCTCTCCTGCCGCACCCCCTGCTCCCCTCAGCAGTGTATTTCTTCAGTCTGCCTGTTCTGTTCCTCGCTCTGGCTTTAGTGAATTCTCTCGCCCTCCTGCGCTTCTGACTGTACCCAGTGCTTGTATAAATAAATAAATCTTTTAAAAAAATTTAAAAAAAACCCTCATCTTTGAAAATGTATATTATCTTAAGCAACATACAGATCCAACACAACCTCTATCAAAATTCTAATGGCATTCTTTACAAACATCAAACAAAAAAAACTTATGAAATTTATTTGGAATTACAAAAAATCTCTGAATAGCCAAAACAATCCTGAGAAAGAAAGCAGTATGGAGATTCCTAAAAAATTAAAAATAGAAATTCCATATGATTGAGTTTTCTTACTTCTGTTATATATACCCAAAGACCATGAAAACACTAATTTGAAGAGATATATGAATCCCTTGTGGTCATAATAGCATTATTTACAATAGGCGAGAACTGGAAACAACCTAATGCCACCATAAAGCATAAGGAGAAGCAGCATATAAACAACAATGGAATACTACTCAGCTACAGGAAAAGAAGAAATCCAGCATTTTGTAACAACATGAATGAACCTACAGGGTATTAAGCTTAGTGAAATATATCAGATGGAAATATGAGTGGTACATAGAGAAACAAAATAAAAGATGTTAATAAAACAACACAACAAGAATACTTTTAGACTAGAAGGACAGATTAGTGGTTACCAAAAGGGAAAGGAGTTTCGGTAAATCAAATAAAATTGGTGAACTGTAGAGTGAAAGATAGAATTGGATTTCAGTGGTGAACTTAATATACACACATACTGATTTTTAATGATGCACACCTGAAACTTATATAATGGTACTTCAATGAAAAATAAATGAATTTGACAAATGTATGGAGTCATATAATCACCACCATGGTTATAATTTTGAACATTTTTATTACCCCCCCAAATGTTCCTCATGCACATTTGTGATTAATTTCTTCCCCTTTCTCCTTGTCATGGAAATCTCCAACCTGTTTCTGTGAAATGTGTTTTTCTTTTTCTCCAGTGATTTGTTTCTTTTAATTGCTGACTAGTGTTCATTGCTTAGATCTACCACAATTTATGTGACTATTCACCAGTTAATGGACATTTAAGTTATTTCTTACTTGTGATTATGAATATAGCTGCTGTGAATATTCAAAGGCAAGGTTATATGTTAATTTCTCTTGGATAAATATCTATGAGTGGGAATTCTGGGTTTTATGTTAAGTATATTTTTAATTTTATGAGAAAGTTCAGAACGGTTTTTCCAAAGTGTTGTGCCATTTTGCATTTTTACCGGCACTGTGTAAGAATTGCAGTTGTTCCACATCCTTAATAGCCCTTTGTATTGTTAGTCTGTTTAATTTTAGTCATTTTAGTAGATATATGTGGTATTGCTTTGTGGTTTTAATTTGCATTTTATTAATGACTATAATATATTGAACATCTTTTCACATGTGGTGAAGTCAGCTCAAATATTTTTTGTACTTTTGTTGGGTTATTTGTTGCAAGATATTTTTAATGTATTAATTAAGAATACAAGCTCTGTATCAAATATATATTTATCAAATATTTTCTCCCTGTGACTTTCCTTTTACATATTCTTAACAGTGAATTTTAAAGACTTACTTTTAAAGTAAATAAATACATAAAGCAAATATAAACACCTACATTTGATAAAGAGACAATTTAAATAGGTTGAAGTGAAGTATAGCAAATGTGTGGCTGCATTAGATAATATATAATCAAAGCACATCTCTGTGAAAATAACATTTAAATTTAGACTTGAATCAGGGGAAAGTGTATTCCAGGAAATAACAGAAAGCTCCAACACAGGTACACACATATTTGAAATGTGGTAAAAAGATGAATGTAGTAACTAAAGCACAGTGAATGAAGGAAGAGTTATAGAGACTGAAATCACAAAGGACATTGGAATCTTGATTTTATATGACTTACAGGATATAGTAATGGTTTTAAGTTTTATTTTAATTATGATGAAAAATCATTGGAGAGTTTTAAGAGATTCATCATGCAGAGATTTACATGATCTGATATATTGTTTAAGAAAGTACGATGATCACTGAGAAGAGAATGGATAATGGAAGACCTAGAGTATAACCAGACATCTGATATGGAGTTTCTTGAAGCTATCCAGGTGAGTAACAATGGTACTTGGCCTAAGATGATGACTATTGAGATGGTGTGAGGTAGACAGAGTCATTATTGGTTTTGAAGATGGGGTCATAGGATTTGATGTTCAAGTCACCAAAAGAGGGTCTAAATGTACAGAAATTAAGAATAGCTCCTAGATGTCTTTACTTGAAAATGTGTTGGATGGGAATACTATATGCTGAGGTTATGAGAGATGGGAAGTATTAAATAAGATGTCCACTTGATATCAAAAGAGGTGGCAATTAAACAATTCAATCCACAAGCAAAGTGATGTTAGAACTGGAGATGTATAGTTAGGAGTTTGGTGCATGGAAGTAGGATGAAAGCCACGAGACTGGATAGAGTCACTTGGGGAGAATGTTCAACCAGAGAATGGTACAAGTGCACAGCCTCAGAAAATCCAATGATTAACAGATCATCAGAGGAGGAGAAAACAACAAAGAAAAAAGATAAGAGAACACATAACTGTAATCATCAATTATCATATTGGATGCTATGTTGGGGCGTTCTCAGAAGCTACTGTAAAATAAAAAGAAATTTTCATCCTTTTCTGTCTCTGCCAACTGACTTTAGACAGCTATCCCTTCTCTAGTTACTTACCCAATATGTGAGCACTTAATATGCTTCCGATGTAGAGTGTGTCAACACAGATTAGATTTTTTTTTCTTGTCAAGATAGAGTAAAAGGCTTAATTAGAAAAAAAGCTCACTCTCACTATTTCCATTTAACATGGTACAGTGGATCCTACTTAGTACACTATGACAAGAAAATAAATAAAAGATGGGTAAACTATTATTTGCAAATGATGGGTTCAACTGTTAGAATCCACAAAGTAACTGGACATAAGAAAATACAGAAAATGAAATGCATTTCTATGCAGCAGTACAAACTGAAAGCATATTTAAAAACAGAAATAATTTATAATAGTAACAAGAAAAAGAAATATTAATAATTACAAGAAACAATTTAAGACCACTACAGAAAAAAAAGTCAAAACTTCAAAATAAAGATGCCATTCTCACCAAATTGATCTATAAATTCCACACAAGTCCCAATAACTGAACTAGTTTTGAGGAACTTGATTAACTGTTCTAAAATATATAAGGAAGAGCAAATATCTATGACAGCCAAGACACTGCAAATGTAGGGTAAGGTAGGGAGATTTATGCTTCCAGATATCAATATTTATTATAAAATAGACCTGTTGGAAACAAAGTAGTGTTTTGTTGGGGCAAGGATGCACAAGGAGCTGAAGAGACCACAGAATTGGGTATATATCCAGTCCTTCTGAAAAACTAATAAAGAGGGGCCTCCCCGGTGGCGCAGCGGTTGAGCGCTGGGTTGCGAAGCTGCCCGCGAACTCTGCGGCGCCGGTTCGATCCCCAGCTGCTCCCGGCCACAGGAGGAGGGTCCCACATGGCGCGCAGACCTCTCCTGCCGCCTGCTGCTCCCCTCAGCAGTGTACTTCAGTCCTTCTGCCTGCTCTGCCTCCAGCTCTGGCTCTGGTGAATTCTCTCACCCTCCTGAGCTTCTGACTGTACCCAGTGCATGTATAAACAAACAAAACAAACAAATAAATAAATAAAAAAAAACATGCCTCTCTAAAAAAAAAAAACTAATAAAGAGGCAGCTTGACATCTAACTGGAAAATGCTGAACTATTTATGTATAGAAAAATTTGAATTGGATTCTTACTGCACACAAAGTACACAATTCAATTTGAGAGTGATTAAAAGAGTTAAATGTGAAATGCAAAACTTCAAACTTTTAAGAAAGCGTAAGAATATTTTTACATGTATGTTGAGAGGGATTTCTCAAATATAACACAAAACCACCAATGGCTTAAAAAAAAAGGCAAGTAGGAAACATTAAAATTTAGAATTTCTGTGCATCAGAAAGCACTATAAATCCAGCAAAAAGGTGGGCCACATACTCTTACAGAACATATTTGTTACATATAAAATGGACAAAATATTAGTATCCAGAATGAGGGTGGTTGCACTGCACTTTGAGGTAGACAAACTCCTTCTAAGTAAATGGCAGCCTCAGGATTTGTGCATGTGCATCTTGTAATTGTGCAGCACTGTCTAAAATATATAATGAACTTTATGCAATTTGCAGCAATATGGATGGCGCTGGAAGGGATCATGCTCAGCGAAATAAGCCAAAAAGAAAAAGAAAAATACCGGATGGTCTCACTCATAGCAGGAATCTAGAAAACTTAAATAAGGGACCAGGAAAATGAATAACTATAAGAAAGTGAAAATCAAAATCAACAAAAAACTATGAACCAGAGACACTTTTAGGGGGACGGGGGCGGGAGGGGAGGGATTGGGGTCAGAATGGGGGGGCTGCAATTGTATGGGGAATATAACAATAAAATTTATTAAAAAAAATAAAAAAATAAAATATATAATGAACTTTTATAGAGTAAGTTGAAAGACTTGAACAAATATTTTACAAAAGAACAAATACAAATGTTCTATGCACATAAAACAAGATGCTAATCATTGTAATTAGGAAAATTTAAATTCAGATCAGGAAGAAACATTAATTTATACTGCAATTAGCAAGTTTAAGCTGACTGACAATACTTAGGGTTAGTAAGGATGTTGATGAATTAGAGCCTGGAATGTACTATAAATTTGTACTGATCAAATTTCTGACATTTGGCACTCAAACTTGTTTCAGGAATGTGTTGCATAGGGAATTGAAAGCCCTCCTAGAAAAGAAAATTTATAATAAAATCCCCAGTTTCCAAACAACTTAAAAAAATTTCCTACATTACAGAACAGTATGAAAAATTTCTTGAAAAAATAGGATCCTGTAACCTATGGGTCTAACAAATAAATAACTTTGGAAATATCATTGAGGGACCTCCCTGGAGGTGCAGGGGTTAAAGACTCAGTTATATCAAGCTATTGCCAGCCACTGCAGCATGAGTTTCATTCCTGGCCAGGGAGCAGCAGACCTCTCCTGTCTTGTCCACTACTCCCCTCAGCAGTGTAGAGTCACTTGTTCTGTTCCCCACTCTATCTCTGGTGAATACTCTTACCCCATCCCCACCTCTGGCCTAAGTGCCGGTTCTTGTATGCATACATAAATAAAAAAGAAATCTATTTTAAAAATCTTTGAATTTTACTTGAAAACAAAAGATACACAGTATATAGGTCTAACATGAAAGTGGATGGTTTCCTAAAATTCTCCTGTGAAATCTCAAATAAACTAGTTCTTCTGAATGTAAATAACCCCTTTTTTCTCCTTGTCTGTGGTGCCTTGGTAATCACAGGATACATTCAGCTTCAGGGTAGAAATGATCTTCTGAACTTTCCAAACCTCTCTAGAGGTTGGCTGAATAGCAGTCTGTCACACAAAAGAAAGGTATTCTCATTTGAGAGGAATTTAAATTTCATTAAAAAACAGAGTCCTTCCTAAACAGTTTTGTGGTCTGAGCTTTTTGCTTGTGGTACATGCTGCTCTTAAAAGTGGCTCAGTTTTATTTTCTGAAAAAAAAAAAAAATCTTCCAAGGAAAATAATAAATACATTTCTAATTTTGTCCTTGTGGAATTATTCCATTGGAAAAAATTATGTGAAGCCGTGGGATAGGTATCCAAAAACAGCTGGAAGTCCACAGCAGTGGGGAGGGCACTTAGTCTGAATGTTTTGTCTGCAGAATCTAAACCACTTTACTTTTATTTCTTCTAAATTTTGTTTGAGACGCCCCTGTTTCCTCCAACCTTACCTTGGAGAAATTTATTTTTAAAACTTTGGTTAAGGATTATTTTCATGGACCTGCTCTATAGATGCTTGAGTAACTGATATAGAAAAATGTTTTAAGTTTACTAAAGTAGATATGCCCTGTACACCACTACAGTGATTTTTAATATTAATGAGGTTACAGATTAATGTGATCCGCCTGCTAAGAATATTTTTTAATAGGGGCATAGAAGTTGAAAACTATTGTCTTCAAATTAAGCTTCTTAAGCTTTCCCTCCTAGATTTATCGAGATATAAATTGATATATAACCTTGTGTAAGTTTATGGAGTACAATATATTAATTATTATACTCACATATTGTAAAATGATTCTCATCACAGCATTAACTAACACCTTCATCACACCATACAATTACTATTTCTTTTTTATGGTAAGAGCGTTTAAGATTTATTCTCCTAGCAACTTTCAAGTACATGGCCCAGTATTATTAACAACTATCACTGTGCTATACATTACATCACATCCCTAGAATTAATTGATCTTATAACTCTCTACTTTCCCTGCAAAGATTATAGTTTTATTGTCATAGGACATTAACTACTTTTGTTCATTTTTTTTACACCTTAAATATATACAACTTTTGTTTGTCCATTATACTTCAGTAAAGCTGGAAAAAATGTAAGTAGGATCAACAACTATATTTGTACTTTTAAACCAATATCTCCCTACCTACCAAGCCTATAACTACCATTTTAATCTATTTCCATAAGTCCAACTTTTTCAGATTCCACATATAAGTGATATTACACAATGAATGCCTGTCTCTAACTTATTTCATGTAACATAATGCCCTCATGAACAATCCATGCATTTGCAAAGGTCAGGATTTCTATTTTTTTTCTAATGGTCAAATAGTGTTCCATTGTATGCATATACCATCTCATTTTATCCATTCATGTGTTGGTGAAACAGGCTGTTTCTGTATCTTGGCTATTATGAATAATGTTGCAATAAACATGGGTACAGATATATCTTTGAGATTTGTTTTTTATTTCCTTTGGATATATACTCAGAAATTGATTTGCTGGGTCATGTGGTAATTTTATTTTTAATTTTTTGATAAATCTCTCATAATATTTCCATAGTGGCTGCATTAATTTACATTCACACCAACAAAACACAAGGTATCTCTTTTCTTCACATCCTCCTCAACACATATCTTTTGTCATTTTGGTGATATCCGTTCTAACAAGTGAGAAGTGATGTATCACTGTGGCTTTGATATTCATTTCCCAGGTCGTAGTGATGTTGAGCATCTTCTCCTGTAACTGATGGCACATGTATATCTTTGGAGAATTTCTATTCAATTCCTTTGATCAATTTTTATGTTAAATTATTTTTATTGAGGTACCATTGGTTTACAACCCTGTATATATTTTTGGGGCACAGGTTTACACCTCTTCAAATGTATGTTACCAAACCACTACCTCTGACCATTTTTCAATAAGCTCTGTGTGTGTGTGTTCTTTATGTATTTTGGATACTAACTCTTTATCAGCTATATTAAGTGAAAATATTTTCTCCCATTTCATAGGTTTTCTTTTCATTTTGTCAATATTTTCTTTGTTCTATGGAAGCTTGTTTGTTTGGTGTAGTCTTGCTTGTTTATTTTTGCTTTTGCTCCTTTGCTTTGGTGTAAAATCCAAAAAATTAGTGACAAGACAGCCATCAAGGAGCTTACCCCTATCTTTTCTTATAGCCTGTTTTATGGTTGTAGGTCTTATTTTCAAGTCTTTAACCCATTTGGGATGATTTTTGTGTGTGTACATGTAAAGGGGTCCTAACTGCATTTTTCTGCATATATTTCCCAGTTTCCCAGCACCATTTACTAAAGAGACTATCTTTTCTCCACTGAATATTCTCTTTCAAATATTAGTTGACAAGATATGGGTGGATTTATTTCTATACTTTGTATTCTGTTCCATTAGTGTATTTTTATCCAGTAAGTTCCTTTTGATTCCTTCTTTAACCCATTGGCTATTCAATAGCATGTTGTTTAGTCTCCTTTAATTTTGTTTCTTTTAAATTTTTTGTCATTAATATTTCAAGCATGGAACTGTCATCATTTTTTGTACTTTTAGAAATGCAGGCTAAAATATATTAGGTGGAAATCCATGATACATAGTATTATTTAAAATAGTTTAGCTTTAATGAGAAAATGAAAGAGTTAAAATTATAACTAGAACAATAGTTACCATTTTTTCAAACACTATATATCTGGTACAAATATAATAGATATATGCTGAATTCAGATGGTAGGTTTGCATGCATATACATATTTTAAAATCAAGGACAGTGCATCATTCTATAGCTGTTTGAAGAATGTTTTGGTGAAACAAAAAGGAATTATTAATTAATAAGATTATTTGGCATACATTCTTTTGTATTCTGGTCTTCTAAAAGATTTGTTCATTTTACTTATATCAGATGTTCAAAAAGTTCACTGGCCTATTTTTGATGAGCACAGAATAAGAGTAGTAATAAATGTGATTCCTGAGAAATTCCAACTTTTTACTAGTGTAATCTTGATTGGTTTGCTGTAGATGTCTTCAACCAATGTTTAAGTCATCTCCCAACTCTGAATTACCTGCTTATTACTACCAAATGAAGATTTAAACTATGCAGGTCCCCCCAAGTCATGTCCTATGGGTAAAAGTGATTAAGAGCAGAAGTTAATGAAAGTTAAGTGAGAACATTCCTTAAAATACATTTAAATCAAAAGAATATAAGGAGATTCTTCTCAGCAAGATAGAGTCCTGCGGCTGATGAACATTTATCACATCAACATCTATGACTAATAGGTAGCTCAAATTTACTTATCACAACTCATCTAAATAACCATTCTTTTTCAATTATGTGCTATTTCCTCATTTCCTCCTGTAAACACATTTCACATAAGAAGTTACTGTAAAGTGAAGTTAGTTTAGTTCTTGGAATTTTTGTTAAGAAAATATTTGCACATAAAATGAAAAGACCCCATTATTTGGAAATTAGCACAAATCTTTTATCCTGCCCCAAAGGCAGAATAAATCCTTAATTGTGTTTCCTTAATTTTCCCTATGTCCTGTATATTTTGGACTTGACAGCATTGCGTTGTATCCTGTGTTGGTGTTTCTGTTTTGGCTAACCATACCATATGCAGGATTCAGGATTTTTAGCGCCCATCCCAATGCATGTTAAATCAATTATGGAGGCACTGGGTACAAGTGAAAGCATTTCTTACCCCAAAGGCCCTGCTAAAGCTGTTAGATTCAATTAGACACAAATTCTGTCTTCAGGATTAAAGTTTCATATTCCAGGTCAAAGCTCAGCTCCTTTTGTTCTTTCCTAAATCCACATATATACTTTGCCACTGAGGCTATGTGTTCCCATCATGCTGTCTAGTCTTGAAAAGACAGTGATACACAACTGTCCTTCTGAGAAACTGATTACATTTACCAATTGGCTTTGGAAGAATTCTGAAGACTTCTTTCTGGGGAGAAGTGAGTGAGGGCATTTTCTTGTTGGTTACTGCAAGAGGGATTTGGTTTTGGGCTTTATTTTCATACCAGGGTTGGGTTGCTGAGCCGGAAATCAAATTAAAACTGGCACGTCTCTATTGCTTCATTTGCTTTTCTTCCCGCCATGGGACAAGCTGGCACCAAATCCTTGTTTTGAAACTCTGAAATTCAAGCCTTACACAGTCAGTGCCAGTAGTGTGAGTTGAAAATGCTTGGTTTGAATTTCCATGGGATTGTGGGGACCAAATAGAAAGGTTGAATAGGAGTTTGTTTCAGCAGTCAGTAGACGATCTTCTTTGGGCAGACTTGTAATGGGATTCAGGAATTGTTTTAAAATGTTTAAAGGTTAAACTTGTGCCACAACTGTGTACAGCATCCTATTTATAGGAAAAAGAGAGAAAGTACGGATTATTGTGTTTTGAAGGAGAATTTCGGGGTGTTTATAGAAGGAATAAAGGAAATTTGGGCAACTCAATTCGTTTGGTGTGGTTTGTTGGGAGAAATTTGGGTGAAGAAGATTTTTAGAAACATTTTTTTTATATATCACAAGTGGAATAACCTTTGGAAACACTTTGAGAAATTTAAGTAATGGTATAAATTGCTTTGAAGCCCTGAATTTAAAAAAATTCGGATACCTTTAAAAATAGAGTGCTCAAGCATTTATGTGGGTTTAAAGAATGACATCACTTTGGACTTATTCTCATAATAAATTTCACAGTTCATCTACTATCCTAGCTTCATATTCAGGAAGAGTTTAAAATATCTCTTTTTATTATTTTTATTCAATATTAGATTGTAAAATTAGAAATATCTCCAATCCAAGTCAATATTATAGGATATTTAATTATTTATCTTCATTAGTTCTTATTCAGTATTAGGTTTTGTAATTGGGAATATTTCCAGCTTCAGGCAGTATGATATATTGATTAACAGAGCAGTGAGAACATGTATGTTCATTGTAACTGCAGTCTGATGGGCTATTTTATGGAAAAAAAATAAAGATCAGGTAAGAAACTGTATAAAAATATAGTCATGTGACTCCCTGGACTCATCTTCTTTTCTATTCTTCCCCCTTTCTTTTATATCAGAAATACTTTAAAAATAGTTAGACTATGAAATATGAGAAGGAGAAAAATAGAGTGAAGATGCTATTACATCTATCATGTGCAAATTATAATTAACTAGGTTATTCAAATTGCCTTGAGTCACATTCTACTGAAAGAACGAAATGGGATGAAGTTGATATGCCTTTAAAAATTCCTTTCCCAGAAAACTGCCACAGGGTTCAATATTTACAGTTTGGTCCAGGTATGAAATTGAGATGATAAAAATTAATTTTGGTATTTCCTATAGATTAATTTTTTGAACTTTCACAGATGTATCTAAACTACACAGAAGCACATTATTACAATTGAGAAATATAACAAAGGCCCAATTTTTTCTTCCCTGAAACAAAACTTCTCAACTTACCCATAGGATATTAAAAATCAGATTGAAAAACTTTCTATGAATGGTGGTCTTGGTGTGATATTGAAACTTTTATTTAATTCCACTTACCCCATATGCCCTTTATAATTATCTCCTTATGAGGTATATTGAAGATGCTTTGGTCAAAAGGAGACAATTGATAGGAGTATGAGTCTTGGACCAATTATATCTCACATGATTTAACAAGGAGTGTTTTTAAGAAAAACTTTCAAATTAGAGATGAAAGACAAATGCTATGTGTCTTTGAAAAACATGAATGCTTAAAGTCCCACATCTGTACCTAATTTCATTAATCTGGTTATTCAAGTCTGACTCAGTGTACATTCCAACCCTACTTCCAGGCAAAGCACAAGCTGTTGGTTTACTATAGTCTGACTGTTTGGTTAGTAACTCTTGGAAGAAAAGTGCTTAACTCAGACATTGGAAAATATTATTTAAGATATCACTTTAAGAATGATTAAAATGTTTTTAATCAATACATTATAAAAACTATGATGCTGAAAAGTGGAATGAAGGAAGAAAGCTTCTGCTTGTTTAGAACTTAATGTGGTCTTGCTTTTCATGTCACTCCTCAGAGAGGAAGTAAGAAAAGAGTGGAAGTCACATTAATCATTCTTAGACTGAGTGTCTGGTTAGGCCCAATTAATTTCTGCACTTGGTAGATCATGGCTAACCTAGTCAACTTTTAGGTGAATTCAGTCTTTAATAAATTTCAGAATCAAAACATCTCTGAGAAGTGAAAGACTGAAAATAAAGACCATCCTACTGAACTGAAGAAAACAAAGTCAGTGAATCCTAACTTTTGGGGATGGATGGGATCTTCAAGCTTAAAATAGTCTTGAGGCCAATTCCAGAAAAGACTATGCTTTCACTCTTGCTCACAGGTGAGTATATGTCCAACTCTTAAAAAAAAATTGTTCTTTCTGAAGGAAAGAAGTCTGTTTTGTTCTTCAATGGATACCAAGTATAATGGTTTTAATTCTCAAAACCTGAATCACTATTATTTTAGCAGGTTTCACAGTAGACAGTTATCTATTCTGGTATGATTCTGAGAGCACACAAATAAGAACATATAATCTCTTGATATTGTTATAAAGTACTGACAAAATTGAATTGAGAGGAATATTTTTAGTTTTTTCCTCCCTGATGATATGTTATTTTGCTCGAAAGGGTATCAGAAGTTCAAGAATCATTGATTAGTCTCTGCCATCACACCTTTCAGTTGAGTATCAAATGAACCAGAGATGAAAAAATATTTGAGACTCTTAAATTTGTGTTTGAATGAAAGAGACTGCATTCACTCTGATGGGCTGTAGCATGTTAGGGCTGGCGTTACCACTCACTATGACTTGGTGACCTCATAAAAAAGAAGGAGGTTGGACTTTTCAGTTAATTCAAGTCTGTTCTGAGAAAAAATGATGAACTACTAAAAGTAGCTATCCCCGCAATTGTGTCTTTAAGCCACGGGTTTGGGTATATTTGTTCAGTAGCTATGTATTTCTTTTAAAAATTAATTTCTTTTCTCCTACAAGCTGGGTTATTTGGGGTAGATTTTAGAAGACTTGATACCATATTACTTTAAAAAAGGGCCAAATTTTTCTGTTGAAGAAGTCCCAATTATACAGCAAACAATCAGAAGGATCTGGCAAAATATATTGCCCACAGTGTCCAGAATTTTCACATTCTATGCTGGTTTGGGAGACTGGTTTTTGTTAAGTATTTTCCAACATCTCATTGCTCTTAATTGAACCCTGAAGGCTTTTCTTGGCAGTTGATTTCAGCCTTCACTAAGCCTGAGAAGGTCCCAAATGTGGGCAGAAGCAGGATGCAGTTAGGGTACTTGATTTCTCTTTCAAGGCTCTGCTTAACCAAACAGAGACCATCTCCTGCTGCTTGATTGATGCCCAGGAAGGATTTTCCAAGATAGAGATTGCTGGTGCATAGGGTTTAAAGCAAACCCATAATGGCTGCCAGGGAATGTGGTTTTGAGACCAGAGGTTATATATTAACATTTCCCTATTCCTCTTGGAGTAACTTCTGCTCTCTAGAGGGTGAAAGAAGCTGGCTAACAAAATTGAGCTAATTAGTGATTGATGGTATTTTTCCCTCTATCAAAATTCATTAGTATTTCTCAATATCTGCAAATCAATGGTTTGAAAATTCTTGAAAGATCTGAATGGTGACCAAGTTTAGGTTCTGCCATCTTTGTGATTTCCTCTCATGAGGCTAGAAGTGATTTAATTTTTAATGAAAATAAGTCTGTAGGAACATGAGCATGTTTTACTTTGTATATTTGCTTATGTAGAGGCAAGTTGTGGTGATAACAAATTCAGATTATGTTACTGGCTGAAAATCAGGTCAAAGTCTAGATTATAACAACAGAAAAAATAATCTCACAATTCTGAATGGTTATGAAGGGCATGTAAAGTCTAGTAAAATGTTTTCAGATTCCATCAGTAAGAACCTTATTAAAAAATGTCAAGAGGATGAGAGAAGAGGAAAGGAGGTGATCTCCAGGTTCTCTATCACTAGTCAGTCTAAGTCCCACCACGTGACACAAGATTAATTTACTAGAGTGTGTGTTCATGGTGAGTACTAGGACCAAGGCTTGCTTGTCCTCTGTTAGCTAGTGCTGGCTGCAATACAAAGTATCTTAAACTTATAAGATAAAAAAATCCCCAAATAGATATGGGTGATCAAAAGTTCTATTTTACTTCTAACTTTTATAAAAATATCACATTCATAGAAAATCAGAAATGAGAAAAGACGTGTTTTTGGATTTGACTTCAGTGGCAAGGGAAACAAAGTAAAAAATAAAAAATGGGACTCCATCAAACTGAAAAACTTCTACACAGAGAAAGAAATCATCAGAGGCAACTTACTGAATAGGAGCCATGTCCATGATCACACTCGTTCTAGGTACTCAACTTACACCTGGTAGTATTATAAAAATACCCCAAATTGCCTCCTTGACTCTTTTCTCTCCCTTGTAAAGTACACTCAAACAATGCTCACCTGAAACCTGAAATCTGTTTTTATTACTATTTTGTATTACCCAGAGGGCAAGTTCAAAATCTTTGATACAGTCTAACAAATTGCCTCTTGCTACTTCTGACACTAACCACTTACTGAAACTTCCATGTACACTCTCATCTCATTGCGATTTCCCTTAGCCAGCACTGCTCCTCCCTACTTAATTATCTTCTACTCATTTTGTTAAAGCCCAGACCATTGCCATTTAGATTTTCTTTCAGGTCTAATTAGTCATTTCATATCATTACCCCTGCTGTAGTATCAGATTCTTCTTGTATTGATCCATGTAATCATCCTCGATCCACGTAATCATCCATTTGTCCATGCAATCTATTTCTTTATCCAAATATTTATTGAGTGTCACATATTTTTTTTCTTTTTCTTTTTTTCAAAAGATTTATTTATTTATGCATACAAGAACTGGGCTACAGGCCAGAGGTGTGGGGGTGGGGAGGGCTAGAGGATTCACCAGAGACAGAGTGGGGAACAGAACAGAGAGATCGATGGAAATACACTGCTGAGGGGAGCAGTGGGTGAGGCAGGAGAGGTCTGCTGTGCCATGTGGGTTGCTCCCTGGCTGGGGATTGAACTTGTGCTGCAGTGGCTGCAGCTAGCTTCATAGGTTGCGCCTTAACTCCTGTGCCACCAAGGAGGCCCTGAGTGCCAGGTATTTAAGTAACAGAGAATAATACAAGGCCCTTACCTTCATGATTTTATAGTAGTACCAGCAATCTTGTATACTAGACTTTTTAATTCTAGGAATATATAAATTACAAACAAATGTTGAAATAATGTGATTTCCTGTAGTGACAATTATATGAATAAAAATAGAGCAATTTCAGAGGTGGACAGTGGTAGATAGGGGAGAATGATTACATTGAATCAAAAGTCAAGGAAGGTGTTCTATGGGGGTCATAGTTCAACAGACATCTGAATTAAGTACAGAAATCAAATTGGTAGACTTCTAACAGACTGGGTATGGGCCTTGAGAAAAAGAGGAATCAAGAATAGAATCTAAGGTTGAGCCATGGACATTTGGATGAACGATGGCACCATTTACTAGGATGAGGAAGATTAAAGACAGAAGACAGAGAATAATATGTCTATTCATTCACAGATTTATATTTCTCATTAGTTTATAAGTTCCTTGAGGACTATTGCCATGTCTTTCTTGTCTCTGGACTAAATAAAATAGGAAAATATTTAAAAACATGGATCAGGGCCTCATAAAAAGGCCACTGGGTGGTAAAAATGTTAAGTATGACTTTACTACATTTTTCTACAGTCACTTCTAGCTCTACAATTGTAAAAATTTGTCTTAAAATTTTAAGATGGGCAACAACTACCCAGTATTTTAAAATCAAATATTTATTGCCAACAGGAATCCAGATAAATATTTCCTGCTTTCAAAAAATAAGCTGAAACTAACTTTAAACTTAAAATAGGATTTTTAATATATACAATGCAAAAAAACCAATATAATAGCAAAATAAGTAGTCAAAATATAGTTAATAATAGAGAAGTCCTGAAATGGAACATCAAGCTCAATCTCATCTTTTTTTTTATGAAGTCATTTGGATTACTTAAATGATTTCTGTCTATCAACATCCATCATATGATCACTTACTAAGTACACAGCACAGGGCTCTAGGTAGGACAGAACAGCAACACAAGTCTCAACCCCATTTCTGCCACTCATTACACTGGAAATTAACTTAAGCTCTCTTAACCTCATTTTCACAAACTGGGGAGACAATCATAGAGGTTCTGCCTATCTCATACTTTGGGTGACTCTTTGCCAAGGGGCTTCATAGTCTTAAAAGTATTTCATAAATTTTAAAACTTCATTCACAAAGTGATGTCTTTTTATAGAGACTACAAAGGCCTCAAAGATCAATTAAACACAATCACTATTCTCTAGCAGGAGAGCCAGCAAGATGCCAAAGGCATTATCATTCATGTTGTTGTGCACTGCATCAATCAGTATACTCATTCTCATCTCAAAGGGATCATAAATTCCTAAATGGTAGAGAACAAGTCTTGTATAATATTCTTATATTCCCTCTGTTAGTAAAAATTAGGAACTCACTAAACATGAATTATATGAATGAACCCAAATAGGGAAGTTAGGTGAGGAAAATTACCACTACATATATAAACACTTTTTAACTCTCCTAGCCCATTCTTGCTTCCTTCTGTATCTCCTTGCTTTTAGATGCCGAATTGACTACTTTATGAAATTAAATTCGTTCTTGAGCTGCACTTCTTATCCCTGGTGTTAGAATTACTCTCCCATAAATATTTCCGAAGATATTCCTGAAAAAATATGCACACCTCAGTTTTCCTGTGAAAAGTATATTTCTCATAAATGTTTTGGCAGTTTCTTCAACTTCCTGATGCTTGTAGAAAAGATAGTTTGGGGTTACAGCTCTTCACTGATTCACTGATCTTAGTACCACTTACAATAGTTTATTATAGATATTTTAGTAATTGCTTTAGTAATTGCTTTACTAAAATTCCTCAGCACCCCAGAGGAGTCATCAAGAGGCATACTCCCAGGTTACATCCTGACACCTCCAGTGCAATCTGGTTAACCGTGGTGAGGTTGTTACAGATGCAGGAAACAGCTGCAAAATGACACATTTTTGCCCGGAAACTTGGTTTCTATGGTCTTAAGCCAAACTTGTGATCTTTTCTGAATGCATGCTTTTGTGCAATGATGTCTTTCCCAAGTACATCCCAAATACACTGTGCCAATATTTAAGCATGACTCAGCATAAGTAGTTAGCATTCTTGACTTCACAGAACATATGGTTCAGTCTTGTGACAGATTGTGCTATACAGAAAGTGGCTACTTGATCATTTGAGGTTATGTCACCATTTCATGTCCCTTTAAGATCACAGTACTCAGTAAATATATCATCCAATAGGTATAGTTAGTTGGATGTTTTCATGTCACATGAATTATGTGTTACTGGATCATGTTTATTTAAGCATGAGAAGTATCCTGATGAATTGGGGAATTTTTTTCCTTTAGAAGTCAGAAGGCCAGAATGATATATTCATCTTTGCCACAAATTAACTCAATACCCTTAGACAAACCATTTCATCTTCTGAAATCCAGTATTTCTTATCAGTTAATGTACACAACTGAACTGAGTTCGTGATGGTCCTTTGCATCTAGATCATTCTTTAGTGATAATCACCTTTAGTATTAGATAGTATAAAGATACTCAGTTTAGGAAGAGAAAGGTGTTTTGATAAAGTTTAATAAAGCAGAAGCAGATTACTCAGTGATTGAAGTAAAAAGAGAGCATTCATATACATCAGAAGCTGTAAGACTAGAAATTCCAATATACAGAACAATTAAGTGAACAAGAGGTAAACAACATATTAGCCTTTCTAATGTTTTAATACGGTTATTTAATGAGTCCTACTGGGGCCAGACCTCTTCAGGTCTTATTAAAACACTGACCACACTGACTCTTTCACTCCAAACATCATGTACCCTGCCTACCAGTCTATATGAGCAGACCAGAAAAATCTGAGAATGATTAGCACTTAAGAGAGAGCTAGAATTTTCCTTTCCCTTCCTGGAGGAGCCAGACTGTTTCTTTATGGTCCCCAAATCAAAGAATCCCAAAGAATCACTGTTAGCTGCTGGGAAGATCAACCATTTGTGATTCTGGTATCTCATTACCAGATGGGATGTATGCTTAGTCAGAGGACCTGCTGAATGTTCTCTGTGTCAGATTGAATAAAAGAAGGACCTGGAGAGATGAGGTAAAGACTTACAGAAGAGACAGGAATAGAGCAGGAGTGTATCACGCCCCTACTGACATGACAAAGGTCTTCCAGGTAAGGGCAACCCAGAAGCAAGAGGCTGTTGGGTGGATCACTATGGGGAGATGCCAACAGAAGTTGAAAATGTCAAGTTGGAACAAATCTCCTACGCAGCAACCATGTAGTTAGAAGTCCCCCCAGAGTCCTCTTAAGGAATCCATTTTTGTGCCCACTAGAGGTCCATTAAAACCGAGATCACCTTACAAGAAAGGCTAATGTCTCAAGAGATAAGAGACATTTACTTATGACTTTACTTCTCCTCCTGTTCCCAGCATGACAAAAGAGTAAGGAGCCAGGAACAAAGGCAGTGTTTCAGGAACACCCCAGTCATCTGCTCATTCTGTACTCTTCAGGTCAAAGATAATCTGGAGCTGAAGAAAGAGTACATGAGATTAAATTCTGAAATAATTACATTGGACTGAACCTTATGACAACTGAAAATGATTATGGAAACAGATTTCACAAAGAGACAGGAAATGGAGTCTTCCTGGAACTGTAAAAGTAGCATTAGTAAAAGAGCAAACCATTTCACTTTTGTTTTCCTCTAAATTCTGAATGATTAACAACTTGGCAGACAAATAGTAGCTTATTCTAATGTGTCGGTCCAGGATCTCAAGTGCGGAGAACCTGCTCGAACTGCAGGTGATACCACTGAATGAATATGTGGACACTGTTACTATTGAGTGAGGTATGTGATACCTGTTAGTAGTGAGTGAATGTGTGATACTTGTGAGTGTCAAATGAATATGTGGACACCTGTTAGTATCAAGTGTTAGTATATTATTACTTCTAGCTCAGCTTCTACACTTGTGGAAATTTCTGAAATACAAGTTTCATCCAAAAAATAAGGATGCTGTTCTCTTATAAATTATCTACAGAAAATATTCATCAACAATTTTATGTGGGAGATAAATATCTATGAGTATTTTCATAATTTTTTACACATTTTAGGCTTTATTATTGAATAACAAACATGCTGGAAGATAAAGACTGTCCATTGCCCTAGAGAGATTTAGAGACTGATCTTCTCAGAGAAGATTTGCTTACATTCCAGGTTAGAGTCTTTCCCCTCCATTTTCCAGAGAAAATTTTGTTACATTCCATAGTGAAGTCCTCTCTCTGTGGAGTGGAAGAGGGAAGTACAGATGTGCCAGATGCCCTATGTAAACTGTGAGTCATAATTTCAGGATTCCCCTCTGATGCAAATCCCACTGCATACCCAGGTGAAAATATAATTATTCTGGTTCCCTGTGGGGAACTAGAGTTAAATCACTCTGTGAGAATAATCCTCTGTTCTCTAATCAAGAGATCTCATGTGTCTCATACACCTATATTAAAGAGGCACTAAGATCACGTGCCATATATATGTGTGTGTGTATATATGTGTATATATATGTGTGTGTGTGTATATATATGTGTGTATATATGTGTATATATATGTGTGTGTGTATATATATACACACACACTTACATGCATACACACATATTGAGATACACTATAGATATGTTTATCTGTCAATTTTATAAATATCAGTAAGATAAAGCCACTAATTGTAAATATCAATTGGTTAAAAGTTGGGCCTCCCCAGTGGCGCAGCGGTTGAGCGCTGGGTTGCGAAGCTGCCCGCAGCCTCTGCAGCGCCGGTTCAATCCCCGGCTGCTCCCTGGCCACCAGAGGAGGGTCCCACATGGCGCGCAGACCTCTCCTGCCGCCCGCTGCTCCCCTCAGCAGTGTACTTCAGCCCTTCTGCCTGCTCTGCTCCCTGCTCTGGCTCTGGTGAATTCTCTCGCCCTCCCGTGCTTCTGACTGTTCCCAGTGCTTGTATAAAGAAATAAATGAATGAATTAATGAATGAATAAATAAATCTTAAAAAAATTGTAAGAAAAAAATAATAAAAGTTGCTAAATATTATGATATTCAAAAACTTTATTCTACTGATATTTACAAAAATTGACATAAACAACAAAATAGGCAGTTAGTTTTAGGACAAGAAACTAGTATAAAACACTATATTTTATTTTTACTATGGAACTAGCTTTCAGAAATTACAAATACTGATAGCTAAATTTATTGAAGAACAAAAGTACATGATTTTATAGTTCTTAGAAACAATGTTAATTCTACTAGAAAAATACATGTGGAATATAGAATTTCTCCCTAGAAATCAAACAAAGTATCAGACAAAGATAACCTTTAAAACCTACCATTGAAAGTTGATTATAAATCTGAAATATCTAGGAGGGGTGAGTGCAGGAGAGGGGAGAAAATGGGGATAGAGAGGAGAGCACAAGGGACTATGGTGGAAGATTATGGGAGTTTTGGTGGTGGGAGAGCTATGGTGACCATACCAGAGTGGGAGAAAACCTATACTGTGAAAAATAAAACACGGATGTAAAATAATGGTATGTCATTAATAAAAAGAGAAAAGAAAAAATATATACTGTGATGATCTGTTATTGAGGAAACAAGTCTGAGGATTGTGTTGGGTGGATGCTGCAGATTCCAGAGTTAAGGCCTAAGCTAGTGCACACTTTGAATTATGACACAGCTGGGTATATCCATAAGGTCTGTTAGGACAAATCATGTTTTCATGAAGGTCTGATGAAGTTTTTTTTTTAAAGATTTATTTATTTATGCATACAAGAGCTGGGGTACAGGCCAGAGATGCAAGGGGTGAGAGGATTCACCAGAGACAGAGTGGGGAACAGAACAGGCAGACTGACTGAAATACACTGCTGAGGGGAGCAGCAGGTGAGACAGGAGAGGTTTGCCCTGCCATGTGGGTTTCTCCCTGGCTGGCTGGGGAGTGAACTTGTGCTGCAGAGGCTAT
Organism: Talpa europaea; assembly: GCF_964194135.1. NCBI lineage: Eukaryota > Metazoa > Chordata > Mammalia > Eulipotyphla > Talpidae > Talpa > Talpa europaea. The sequence goes on from NC_140070.1 coordinate 85,578,587, forward strand.
GGATTGCTTCACAGTGCAGTGCTTAACCCCTTGTGCCACCAGGGAGGCCCTGATGAGGTTTCTAACAGCAACTTTAGCTGAATGAGCAGGGCAGCTGCAGGTCAAGGGTCACATTACATTTCTACTCTCCTATGAAACTGCATGGGGAGAGAAAGCTGGGGCATTAAGCATGGGAATTATGGAGATCAGAGAGTGCCACTTAGTTGTTTTCCTGACTCACCCCAGGAAATCTGATACAAATTCTTAGAAGAGCAATAAAAAAATTAACTAGTTGACATTGCTGAGGAAGGTGATGGGGGGGTGGCGGGGATAAAGAAGTAGAAGCAATACCACAAGCTGATACATTTTATGATCAACTTGAAGTTAGTTCAGCAAATTCTTACTCATTTCCTAGTGTACATGAGGTTCCTACATGTGCTATGCTAGAAACTGGGGCTTAACAGAGGAATAAGACACAATTCCAGACTCTGTGTGTGTGTGTGTGTGTGTGTGTCGCGCACTGTATCTTAATATAAATAAGTGCAGGAATAAAGGAACAAAGACACAGCGATAGGAAACATTATGGTATCCAAAGAGAACAACAAGTTCAAAGACAGTGGTTTTCACCATGGGCATGAGTGGTACATTATAATCATCTCACGAACTAAAAGTCGCCTGTGTCCAGGCCCCATATCAGACCAATAAAACCTCAACCTCTGGAAGTGGGGCTCAGAAACTTGCAATTCTTTAGTATTCCTAGGTAAGGTTCAACATATTTTATTTGAAAACCACTGTCATAAATAGTGAGAAATGATGCAGTTTACCCATCCCTAAAACATGGCTAATAACATCTACCTTGCCTAATTCATTAAGTTGCTGTGAAGACATTTATATGTAAGGATGCCATTAAAAATATATTGCAACCTATAAATCCCTATAAAAATGTATGATACAATTAACTCTCCTGCTAGACTGAGAGCCCTTTGAGCTTGGGCTTTCTTAATATAAATCTTTATAACCTTAATCAGATTAATCTTCATATATTCATACTTCCTAAAGTAGGACATGCCACATAGCAGATGTTCAATATATGTTTGCCTAATAAATGAATGAAAAAACAAACAATGCAAATCAACACACACTGAACTCTTGAAATCGCATGAGAAACAAAATATGTGATTAAAGTGAAAGTATATCTTTATGGTTTACATTCAAAGGAAAGTTTATCTGGGCATATGAGCTTATGGAGTAGATTCAAACTAAGTTGATTTATTGCAACTTTCAAACAAAATGTTAACGAACCTTAAAAATATGTACAGAAACATGTCCCTGATTTTGAGTGTTCCAGATGAGAACCCGACTTGGTGCATGGACAATTTAAACAATAGATTTCCAGAAAAAAGTCAGTATTTGAAATCAGAACACAGTTGACTTCTTGGAAAGAAATCACATTCTTTGGGAGTCTCCACTTTTATTTTTCAGATGATCTGCCCTTGAATAAAATCATATGTGTGGCATGTGGAGTGTATGTGTGTGGAACTGTGAATTCAGATTTACATTATGAAGCTTTTCAGATAAAATTAATCTATGATCCCAAAGTGATCAATATGTTTCAAATTTAAGGAAAAAATGTTGCTTATTTAATGGTTGAAGAAAGGCAAGGAACTATAAGTGAAATGCATTGCATTTTCATTCTGTCCTTTGAAATTAAAAAAAAAAACATCATCAAATATATTCTCATTGCTGGAATTAAAGAAAAGCTAATCTTTTTTGTGGTTTTGTTGCAAGTTCACTTTTTGACAGTTTGCTCACCAACTCATTTTCATTCTGCTTCGGATGTGTTCAATTTCTCAGCTTCAGTTCCCAGGAAGAGACTAATGTATGCCTCCAGCTGATATCAGAGTGCATGTAGGCAAGAAAGGGAGATCAGGTTGAGGGGCAAAATAGTAGGATCAGCATTCACAGAGTTGTGTCACAGTAATTACATTTTCACAGTTCAGAATCAAAAAGGTTCTTATACCTAATTAGACCTCTTTTCCTGGGAGCAAAGGAAAACTTATGTGTAGCTTCAGAAGATTGACACCAAGACAATGATAACACTTCTAGTGGTGTTATGTCCAAGGAGAATCACTTGAAGTAATGGAGCCTGATAAACATACAGGAGGCAGCAGAGTAAGTCCAAATTGGCAGCCCAGGATATTAAGCAACTCTTGTAGGGGCCTCAGGCCTACACGGGGAGAGGAAAACCCAAGTCTACTGGTGAATTCTACCAAACATGTCAAGGAGGATTAATGGGAATATTTTTAAAAATCTACCAGGTCCTCCCTGGTGGCACAGCGGGTTGAGCACAGCCCTGTGAGGCTGTCCGCAGCGCCAGTTTGATTCCCGGCCAGCCAGGGAGAATCCCACATGGCGAGGCAGACCTCTCCTGTCTCGCCCACTGCTCCCCTCAGCAGTGCTTTCAGTCCATCTGCCTGATCTGGTCCCTGCTCTGTCTCTGGTGAATCCTCTCACCCTCCCATGACTCTGGCTTGTACCCCAGCTCTTGTATAAATAAAAATAAATCTTTAAAAAAAAATCTTCCAAAGAGTTGAAGAGGAGGGGATACTTCCCACTCATTCTATGAAGCCAGTGTTGCTCTGATACCAAAGTCAGATAAGGGTAATATAAGAAAAGCTACATAGATCAATATCCCTGATAAATACAGACACAAATCTCAACAAAGTACTAGCAAATCAAATTCAAGAACACATTAGAAGTCTATGTACCATGACAAAATGGAGTGTTTCCCTAGGATGCAAGAATGGTTCAACATACAAAAATAAATAAATGTGACATACCACATTAATAGAGTAAGAGATATAACGCACATCATCACTATATAAATGCAGGAAAATCATTTATCAACAGATTGGACATAGAAGAAACTAAAGACATTTCAGGGTCTCCCTGGTGGTGCAGGCAGTTGAGCACAGTGCTGTGAAGCTACCCACAGCCTGTGCAGTGCGGGTACCATCCCAGCCAGCCAGGGAGATACCCACATGGCGCAGCAGATCTCTCCTGTCTCGCCAGCTGCTCCCCTCAGCAGTGTATTTCAGTCAGTCTGTTCTTTTTTTTTAATTTATTTATGCATACAAGAGCTGGGGTACAGGCCAGAGGTGTGGGGGATGAGAGAATTCACCAGAGACAGAGTGGGGAACAGAACAGGCAGACTGATGAAATACACTGATGAGGGGAGCAGTGAGTGAGACAGGAGAGGTCTGCCGCACCATGTGGGAACCTCGCCGGCTGGCCAGGCATAGAACTCGTGCTGCAGGGGCTGTGAATTGCTTCATAGTGTGGTGCTTAACCCCTTGCACCACCAGGGAGGCCCATTCTGCCGGTTCTGTTCCCCACTCTGTCTCTGGTGAATCCCCTCACCCTCCTGCACATTGGTTCTTGTATAAATAAATCTTTTTTTTTAAAAAAAAAAAATAAAGACATTTCACCATAAATACCTGATGACAGCATACCAAAGTACATCAGGTATGAAATAATACATTTCTGTAAAGGAGTATCAGAAGAATCTACTTTGCTTTTTTTCTTAAGAGTTCTTGAATGTGCTAGGTTCATTCCTAATTAGTCATGGGAAAAAAGGCTGTCTTATTGTTAAAGCTAATACTAGAATTATTCACAACTTTTTTCCCCTTCATTTTGAGGTAGGCAAACAACATGGAAGAAAAAAATCTCATTCTAAGCACTGAAAAACCCTTGATCTTACCACTTTTATAATAATTATAATTTTAAAAAATCAATCAAATGAATAACAGATCCATGTTCTTATACTGTACAATTATAGACTTTAGAAGAGAGAAGTTAAAGCTCATGTGAAAGGTCAGTTTTCTTTTTTTAAGTTGTGGTGAGAGTGAGATGATTTAATAAAAATTAGGTAAAAAGATTTTTTGGCAGGTGGCATATATGAGAAGTGTAACTTATTAGCAAGGGAAGACCTGTCTGATAGATGCTCATCAATGAAGTAAAAACAGAATCCTGGGAAGGGAGTGGGGTGGGAGTAACATCAAGAGAAGGGAACTGAAAATGAAATTAAGCACAGACTACAAAGAAAACCAGAGAGCCTAGGTACATGGCCTGGTGATGATTCAGAATGAATTCTCTATGACTGAAGAGAGAGTCACTAGGAAAGGTTGATAGAAGCATTTTGCATTTAAATCATCCTTTAGATACTACTTGTGTTAATATCCCTATAAGATGACTTTATTTCTGGTCAAAAACCTAATCAAAGGGAGGGAGGGAGGGAGAGAAGAGCACAGGGGACTGTGGTGATGGTGCACCGGTGAATTGGTGAAGGAAATTCTATGGGGAATACACCTGAGTTGGGGGCGGGGGGAAGCAAACAATGTTTAAAAATGAACAACGTTGTAAAATATATATAAATTTAAAAAATGAAAGAAAATAAACAAACAAACAAAAAAAAAAACCTAGAGTCTATGTTGTACACCTAAGAGATTCTACTTAAATGAAATGCCAGTTTACTATCTGCCTGCAGTATTTGCCCAGCATTTACTTTAGGGTTGAAGTGGCAGAATTAGCTCACCAGAGAATGTCATCCCCTACTCTAATGACTTTTATATCTCCAGAAACTTCCCATTTCGGACTTGCCAGTGTCCCCAACCATGTAAACCAATTCCTTGAAGTCAGTCTCTCATGACTGCTCTCGTGCGCTCTTGCTCTCATCTACCTCAGTATCTCTCAGTTTCTGCAAGTTTATGTGCTGCTGCTTCACTTTTACAAAATACCTACATTAGTGCCTTTTTAGTTAACTGAAGGAAATTTGAAGAGGATTTTCACTTTTTCTATAAACGTTGAAAAGCAAACACAGTGTTCAGCATTTATTTCGCAAAGAGCTATTACAGACACAGCAGGGACCCCAAAGCAGCAAGAATGGCACTGCCAAACTTAGTCACCAGGGAACTACTTTATACAAGTTGTGTGTTTATCACATCATTCCTGTTTTTACTATATGTTAGTGGTGTTCTAGGTTTTATGCGTTATTTGGTATTTGACAGGTTATTTTTGGGCCTGGGAATGCTCAAAACTTTTTCCATATAAGTTAATGGCGATTACTTCTTCACTTTCTGCCCTTTAAACTTACAAAACAGTTTATTTAAACACTACTTTCAGATAAAAGGGGAAACCATCACACACATATACAAAGAAATATAAGTAATAAAAATTCTCATTCTATATTCCAATTCTATATTGAAATTAAATTATTTGATATTATTTTGGGAATGAATAAAACCTTATAAATGTATGTATTCACATTATCAAAATTTTTACCAAGCAGATAGTGGGACTCTGTATTTCACCAAGCACGGCAAGGAGAATAGCAGACTGATATCAACTTCATTGTAGGCATCCTTTTGATCATTACCCCCTTGATTCTATAGTAGTTCCAACACCTGCTAGCTGGGAGAAGCACTGCCAGGTCCCAAGGGATGCTAGCCTTACTTCACCAAAACATCTTTTGTGGAAGTGGAGCCCAAGCATTTCAATAATTGTGGTTAGTCCACCGTTAAAAATTGAACCAAGATTTTGAAGATTATTAGAAGTTTTCCAGATGCTGAGTCTATACTGCTTTCTATCTGGAAATCAGTGTGCTTAGATATACAAATGTTTACCCAGTAATAATGAATGTTTTGTTTTGGCTGCTGCCCAATGTAAGCAAATCTAAGAGGTTCCAGTCATTTTTCTCCTTGATGTACTGATATTTAATAAGTTAGAATGTCTGTCTTTCAGCAAACAGATTTTATGCCTCATCTTTTAATTATGACACCTATATAGTCAGATTGGAATTATGGAATACCAAACAAAAGGTTGGGTAAGTTCAAGTGCTTCCATGAATCTTTGACTCCCCAGATATTCCCTGAATTATAAAATCAACTCCACAATAGTTTCCCTTTGGGAGCTGTCCTTTACCCTTGCTTTGAAAAGCTGAACTATTTTGGGGCATTTGGGTTGTTTCCATAGCTTAGCTATTGTCAACAGTGCCACTATAAACATAGGAGTGCGGGTGCCCTTTTGAATTAATGTTTCTGTGTCCTTTGGGTAAATACCCAGGAGTGGAATGCTAGATCATATGTATGGAAGTGCCATCTTTAGCAGGTTGAGGAATCTCCATACAGCTCTCCATAGTGGTTGGACCAGTTTGCACTCCCACCAGCAGTGCAGGAGTTCCTTATTCTCCACATCCTCGCCAACATTTGTTGTTGCTAGTTTTTTTAATATGTGCCATTCTCACTGGTGTAAGATGGTATCTCATTGTAGTTTTGATTTACATTTCCCTGATAAGTGATGTTGAACATTTTTCATATGCCTGTTGGCCATTTGCATTTCCTCTTTGGACTGGATCAAGAAGATGTGGTACATATACACAATGGAATATTACTCAGCAATCACAGAAGAGAAACTCATGCAATTTACAGCGACATGGATGGAGCTGGAAAGGATCATGCTCAGCGAAATAACCCAGAAAGAAAAAGAAAAATACCAGATGGTCTCACTCGTAGCAGGAATTTACAAAACCTAAATAAGGGACTAGGAAAAAGACTAATTATAATAAAGTAAAAATCAAAATCAACAAGCAACTATTAACCAGAGACACACTATGGGTGGGGGGAGAAGGGAGTATTATCAAAGTAAGGGGGTGTGGGAATTTTATGGGTACTATAACCAAGATTAAAATGCATACATTGTGCAAAAATGAAAATGATGTAAAAATATATAAAATTTAAAAAATAATAAATAATTTAAAAAAATGAATGAAAATTAAAAAAAGAAAAGCTGAACTAGTCTGTTTAATTGGTATGCTGCTCAGAGCCATTTATATTGAACCACTATATCAAAATAGAGTGGCTAATGTTTATTCAGATTTTCTGAATCTTGACACACGAGAACACAAGTGCCTGCAGTTTTGTTTTCCAATTCTTCTGCAGTCGTAGATGCACAGATGGGGGTGAAAACCTTGATTTTTAACTCTAGCCTTATCTAAGTATTGAATAAATAAATTAGAGCTTGAGAAGACACCCATCCAGGCACAGTGGAAATCCTCAGACCAATTGCAAATATTTTTTCTCCATTTATCCTTTATCACACAGATATCGCTTGTTTTTAGGGACCATGGAACAAAGTCTGAGGCTTGAACACACTGGAATATTAGAATAAATTATGTAAATGTTTTGTGTTTTAAATCATTGTCATGTCTCATGCAGTGTATTTTAAATGAGTTGATGATCTTTATAAAAGGCAAAGCCACCCAGCTGATTTCAGTTGTCCAATGTTACTTACAAATTCCTTTCATATTCTTTTCAGAAAGGAGATTTCCAGCTTGTAGGGCCCAGGTAGAAAAATAGTTTATACTTCATTGTGTCAGAACCAAGCAGGTCTAACTATCCTAGGAGGACAAGTTTAAGTTGTTAAAAGAAAAAGATAGAGAAAAATAATCTCTCAGACTAAATAATTACACATCTTCTATCTGGACTTAACTTTGATCAGTCTGGTTTTAAATCTCTGGCGATATATGACAGGCAGCAGAATAGTGGTTCTGAGGGTTGCCAGCCTCCCATCCAGGGGCCTAGGTGGCCTCAGGCATCTGCCCATCATTGTTGAGATTCAGAAAGTCTGAATAAACATCAATATTTTCATAAGACACTAAGGAATTCCAGATTCACCAACCCAGTGAGAGAAAAGCTCTGGAAAGGAAATCAGGGCAGGCACTCCCACATCTCTTGGACAGACATTCACATTTCCTACTTAGGGGCATCCACTTACCCCAAAATGTGAGAACTGAATAAATATTACTTTCACATCTTAGTCCAGTGAAGGAATATTTTGATTCCAGAAAGTTTGCAAGCTGACCAAAGTAGTCTACCTATGAAAATTCCTGGCTACTTTCCTCCAACCTGAGACAAGAATGACAAGGAATATTTTTTCCCTCAGGAAGAGAATCCTGCTGAGATTTAAACTTCATTCTAGACAGGCTCTGACTTCTAGAATTTTGGACAGGACTGCAGTCCATTTTTAAAAAAACTGTATCATAAAATCAGACACATAGTGAAATGCCATGAATGTTTTTGGGTATTATTAGAATAAATATTTTAAAGGGAAGGAATTATATTTTTATAGAAAATATTTAGAGGCAAGAAAGTTTTTCAAATATATTCTTTCTTCAAGGTTTATTATTGTTCTTCTATGCAAACTCATTAAATGAGGAACTGTCTTATTTAAATGTGGTAGGAGAATTCAACTCAAAATTTGTTAATATTGGAAGTGGAAGTTATTCTTTCTGGAAACTGTGACTCTCATAAGTGAAATCTTTTGTGCTAGTTGTCAGGTTTTATTTTATTTTATTTTACATGTTTTATTTTATTTTATTTCTACATGTTCTGTTTCCACTATGCTTCTCTTTATGAGGGGAGAATTCTACACTGTTATTGTATTCTATCCCAACATATGAAAAGCTCCACTTTTCATCCCTAAAAAATTGAATAACACATTTTTAGACTTTTAACAAGAAATATTCAGTCTACATCTGAATTCAAACTCAGTGTAATCAAATAATTTTAGCAAATGAATTGAGTTGTAAATTTATGAAGAAAGTATTTCAGAGGTGTCATTCATTCAACATTTACTGAGTGGCCTAATATATTCATCTAAGTTTTTAATTCCTACTTGTAAAGTTAACACTTGTTTCTATAAGAATTTTCAGGAATCTGAAATAGATTGAAAACTAAAATTGAAGTAGAATAGGCCTTATCTTGAAGAGCAGCAACTTATATGTCCTAACCAAAATTAATATTTTCCTTGATAGACATGAGAGAAAACAAGATCCTAAGAAAGAAGTATGTTATTGTTGAAAAAATATGTCATTTAAATGAGGATTACATATTAAAAATGGTAGAACTGCTAACTTAGGTTCTAGACTAATAAGGCAAGCAGGATTCAATTCTCCTTGCTGTTTTTGATGTCTGCAGACTATCAATTAATCCTTTACAATCTAATTAAAATGTAGATTTGTGGCAGAAGAGAAATTAGAAGAATAAAACTATAGGTATTTTCCTTATGACTCAAAATTTATGGTCTACACATTGAATACTTTAGAATGGTCCTCGGAAAAGTAAATTAGGAACAGTTCATAAATTCAGTAGACCCTGATTTTTTTTTTTTTTTTGTTCCCCTCCTGAGAAGGGGCGTGTGGCTTATTAGCTTCAATGGAATTTTTGCTAGCTCTGCACCACTGGGGTGAGCCAGCCATTATACTGAACTTGGGGCCCTTGTATACTTGGATTGAATGAATTCAGGATTGCCAACCATTGTCAGTTAGTAGCTGAACTGCAGAGATCTTGGCAGGGAGGGTTTAAAAATATGCCCTGGCTAGCCCCAAAAGCATTATTTTGCTTTCAGGAATACTTTGAAAATATACCGAGTCATAGTCCAAGGCCAAATGTGTGCTTGGCACACGTTTATCTACTATATTCATGTGTATTTTTTCATAGTACATATCAGTATGTCTAAGCTTTTATACTGAAATATAATATCCTTGAATGGAAGTGATTGGAAGAAAATCCATTTCCTCAGTAAATTCAGACTATGATAATGAAATGTATAAAGGGGTCAAGGGGTGGGCAAACTTCTAGAATGACTTGTGTATTGTATATCATCTACATATCACATGTAAGTTACCCATTTCTAAAGTGATCACTAGCAAGGCAAGGATGCTTGTTTCATTTCATACGGAACAAAATTATATGCAATAGAGAGCCTTCCCTGGGGTGGTGATATAGGGTTATTTAAAGAGAATTGAACTAGGAATCATGGAACCTTGGTATTGTTCAGTTTTACTACAAACTTAATATACAGCACAACTGTGCACAGTTTCCTTGCTCTGGGTATCCTTCCCTTATTTGCAAATTGAGGGGGTCTGACTCCCTCTAAAATATATTCTCGATAAAATATATTCCTAATACAGTTAATAATTCTTTGTGTTAAACCTTTCCCTATTGAAATTACTGTTGAGTAATTTTTCTCCTCCAGTTGAACACTAATTGACACACTGTGGTTTTCTCTATTCTTATTTTCCCTGGGGCATGCTGATCTTCTTGGATCATAAAATTCTTTTCTCTGTATACCACCCACTCATTCTCTTATTCTGGGACTCTAAACAAGCATGTTAGACTATTTGATATCATATAGATAACAGAGATTTTGTTCATTTTGTCTTTTTGTTTTCCTTTCTCATTATATTTTGGATCATTTCTGTTTCCTTGTCTTCAAGTTCATTGACCTTCTGCAGTGTCAAATCTGCTGTTAATCTTATTCAGCCTGTTTTTGTTTCTGGATATTACTTTTTTTCAGCTCACAAAGTCTCATTTGGTTCTTTAGTGTGTCTGCCTTTTCTGTCCCCACCTTTTGATTGTTTTCTTTTTTATCCTGGTACATATTTAAGTGTTATAATTCTTGAGATCCTCACCTTGGGCTTCCCTGGTGGCAATATCATGAGATCATGCTATTGCTGCTATGGCCTCAGTTCAATTCCCTGCCAGGGAGCTAACCCACATATGGTACAGCAGACCTCTCCTGTCTCACCTGATGCTCCCCTCAGCAGTATATTTCAGCTCCCCTCAGCTGCTCCCCTCAGATCTGCCTGTTCTGCTCCCCACTCTGTTTCTGGTGAATCCTCTCACTCTCTGCACATACCAAGTTTTTTGTTTTTTGGTTTTTTTTTAAGATTTATTTATTTTATTTATTTATACAAGCACTGGGTACAGTCAAAAGCACAGGAGGGTGAGAGAATTCACCAGAGCCAGAGTGGGGAGCAGAGCGGGCAGAAGGACCGAAGTACACTGCTGAGGGGAGCAGCGGGCAGCAGGAGGGATCTGTGCGCCATGTGGGACCCTCCTTCTGTGGCCGGGGAGCACCTGGAGATCAAACCGGCACTACAGAGGCTGCGGGCAGCTTCGCAACCCAGCGCTCAACCGCTGTGCCACCGGGGAGGCCCTGCACATACCCAGTTTTTATATCCAGTTCTTATATGCATAAATATAAATCTTTTTTTAAAAAAAGATCTTCATCAGATGTGGTACATATATACCATGGAATATTACTCAGCATTCAAAAAAGATAAACACATGCAATTTGCAGCAATGGATGGCGCTGGAAGGGATCATGCGCAGCGAAATAAGCCAGAAAGAAAAAGAAAAATACCGGATGGTCTCACTCATAGCAGGAATCTAGAAAACTTAAATAAGGGACCAGGAAAATGAATAACTATAAGAAAGTGAAAATCAAAATCAACAAAAAACTATGAACCAGAGACACTCTTTGGGGGGTGGAGGTCAGGAGGGGAGGGATAGGGATCAGAATGGGGGGTTGCAACTGTATGGGGAATATAAAAATAAAATTTATTATTAAAAAAAAAAACACTGGGTCTTTAGTAAATCTCACTTTAAAAATGGTTTCATAAGATTTTAATTTATTTTTACTTGTTTCTTCCACTTCTATTAATTTTAATTTATTTAAATAGTCAAAGTAGACTCATTTTAATAAATGAATTAAACTGGCTGGAAATCCATTGGGCTCCATGGTTTGGACCATTTCTCCCTTTCTCCCCATACCACGGAGTCAGGACTCCCATACAGTAGGGTTAGTACAACTTCCAGAATGGCAGATATCCTGCGTGCCCAGCCTTCACCCTGTCCTCTCTGCTTTCTTGCCTTTTAGGGGATGAAATGTTTACCATTTGCATTGTCCCTGACAAGTATTTCCTGGTCTGCTAACTCCTTAAATAAAGCAACCTTGCATGCCTGTTTGTTTACTGGAATATGCTGGGAATCAAGAAATATAAGGAACTAGTTCTGCAATTAAAATGCACACCAGCAGCTATGCAGTGTGGCAGTGGTGTGATTTTTCACACCTTGGCCCAAATAAAAAAAAGATCTTCATCTCCTAATTCCTTTATCTCTGTTCTTTATAGTTCTTTTATATAGATTGATTTTTCTCCTGGGTTTTGGGCATATTTTCCTGCTAATTTGCAAGTAGACTGTTAGTTTTTAATCTTTTACTGCCTGTTATGAATTTTATGTCATTGAGTGATGGAAGTGTAATCCTCCCTTAATGAATATTTGGGTTGTTATGGAACTTGTACAAGTACCTCATCTTGATCTTTGAGTATTGCTATTAAGTTTGATTAGGGTGGGCCCTGAGTAGGCTAAGTCTAGGGATAATTTAGACCTGAAATGACTATATGACCCCTCTGAGAATTTTTCCCATTACTCCATGTCATACTACATTTCTTCAACCAGGCTGGTGAGAACATGAACTCTCTCCAGCCCACATGAGCTCTGGGAATCGCTTGGCCCACTATTTACTGGTGACTCTTTTGTTGACTCAAGGAAGATTCAGTCCTCTGCATTGGCAGATCAGTTTTAGCCAATGACTCCAAGGGGAGTCTATGTGGCTCTCCAGACCTCTGTCTGTGCAGCCCTCTTTCTCTGACACTGCCTGCAGTCGTGACTGCTTTACCCTCTCCAAATTACAATCTTTCCCTCAAGACAGCAAACCACTGGTTCATTTTTGGGTTCTCACACTCTGGCTCTGTGCCACTACCTGGAAACTGCCTCTAAAGCAGTAACTAGGGCAATTATGGGGTTCAGTTAATTGTTTTCCTTCTCTTTTAGTCACAGTTCAGTTTTCTAGGTTTCATGAAGAGTAATTTCCAAAACAATTCCTGACAGGAAGAAATGGAAGTCCTGCAAATACTATTATTTTAAGCTTTCTTAGTAATTAATAGTGCAAATGCAATCTACATTTAAACCTGCTTAAACAGCATATTCCAACAGATATTCATTTCCAGGATTATATTGATAAACACATTTTTTTTTCAATTTAGCAAAGCATCTCTAAAAGAGACGTCAGCAGTACTCTGTTATTTGTGTAAGTGTATTCCTTGCAATGAATATAACTGAATTTCTTTTGAATTAAGAAGCTTTTCATTTATTCACTCAACTATTGCTTTTCTGAATAGCAATAATTTTTGTCTGAAAATTGAATGAGTATACTTGATTTTGTGTTTCAGAAGGGGAATAATAGCTAAAGGAAAGGGACAGATATTTGACAATGGCGGAACCTCAGGATTTCATATGTGTATAAAACTAGCTCATTTTATTGATAGGAAGAGAGGATTTGCCCAGGGTCACAGAGTTAATGAATGAGTCATGGCTTTCTGACTACAAGTTCAAACTCATTATATTGTTCATACTGAGTTCCCCTGTTCATTGTAATGACACTTAGCGCTAATAACTTTTGTAGAAAAGTGAAGTATTTATTTACTGAGCCTATTTCTTCATTGACAGAGCTATGACTTACAAACATACAACGGAGAGAGAGCCCTGAACTCTGACTGACATGCACTCAAAAAGGGATGAGAGTAGGTAAATTAGGCAAAGGCAGTGAATTGTGTGCTGATATATGGAAACTAAACATTCAGTGATGAGCATAATGTAGTATATACATTATAATGCTATATACCTGAAGGCAATCAATGCGTTAAAGCATTATGTTAATTGAAAAAAATCTTAATTGACTTCGAAAATTTTTTTTAAATAGTCTAATGGTTTTCATGATTGTATTAGATTGCTAAAGTATGTTGTTTCTCTGATTTCTCTTATTTTAAATTTAATTTTTATTGAAGTAATATTGTATTATAACATACAAGCTTCATTAAGGTCATTGTAAATCAAGTCCAAATCTTGAAATCATTTTTATATCTACCATCCATTTTTTATGTCACATGATATGAGGTAAACATAAACAGGTGGTTTCTCTTTTCTCTCTCTGACTCAGAGACTGATGCTCATGTCATAGTAAACACTCAGAACCAATGGACTATTTCATTCCCAAGCCACATTTGTACTTCTGCTCCTATCAGTTGTGTTATAGATCTATAACTTTATCTTATGCTATTTGTTTAATATTTTAAATGTTTTTTAAATTTTTAATTCATTAAGTATTGTATAACAATGGAATATGAGTGAAAACTACCAAACTAAAGTTTAGTTTTCTGGTTGTCATGATAAATTTGTGTTACTAAATAAAAAATGTTCATTTAGTATAGATAAAAGAACTATAAACAACTGGAATTGTTAGGGGGAAAGGATGTCCTGTGCAGACTCCATACAGGCTTTATGGATGCCACCCCCAGTCTATCAAGACATTGGGAACTATAAATCCCATGATCCCCAAAGGGAGGTTGTGAGGACCTAAGGGTGGACTTAAGCAGCCGTTTTCTCAAGCTCGAGTTTATAACCAGCCATGTTAGTGGGATCTCACTCTCTTGGCTCATGGTCTTGGACAGGAAGCATGTGGTATCGGCAGGTCATTTGGGATTCCAGGTCAGCAGAACGGGTAGGACACATTTAAGAATTTCTCTCTCTCTTTTCTCCCTGAGTTGTACATGTCTTCATTTCCCCTTCCCTTGTAAATTAACCTTTTGTTAACCTTTTGTGTGTGCCTGCAGTTTAAGTCCCCTTTAAGCATGCAGGTGAGGACCCACAGTCAGGCAACCTGTTTTTTTTTTTTTTTTAAAGATTTATTTATTTATTTATACAAGCACTGGGTACAGTCAGAGGCACAGGAGGGTGAGAGAATTCACCAGAGCCAGAGAAGAGAGTAGAACAGGCAGAGTGATGAAGTACACTGCTGAGGGGAGCAGCGGGCACCAGGAGAGGTCTGCATGCCTGTGTGACCCTCATCAAGTGGCTGGGGATCGAACTGGCACTGCAGAGGCTGCGAGCAGCTTCACAACCCAGCGCTCAACCACTGTGCCACCAGGGAGGCCCTGGGCAACCTGTTTTATATCGGGGTTGCCCTGTAACAGAATGACAATCTCAAATCTTAAGATTTATGTACCCATATTAATTTTCAAATGAGTTTAAATTTTTACTTTAAAGAAATCAAACTTGGAAATTTAGAGATGTCATATTAAGAATGATAGTCTATGCAACATGGATACTAGAAAATGTGAATTAAAAGATAATTAGATGTATTAACTTAAAATATTTAAACAATATATCATTTAAAAATACTCCTATGTTAAATAACTTTTTGCTTAAAAAGTTGCACATCCTGATTTCATAAGTTGAATGCTTATGGTAGAAGCTCCAGGCTAACTAGCTTACGTGGTAAAGCAAAAGAAGATTTCTACTTTATTTGATCTCATTATTACTATCCACTATTCTTAGATACTAATAATATTGTCTGAAGTACTGCTGAAAGCTTTATATTTATACTTATTTGAGAATTTGCCCAAATAAATAGAAAGCAATTAATCTGACTTTTCAAACTAAATGAAATATTTTAAAAACATTCAGCATATTAAGATCTACAGAACAAGGAATAAACTAGAGTTAGCATGGTGCACTCAGATGCCATGATACATCTCTGACTACTAGCCCTCTCTCTTTGTTGGGTAGGGTCCTTGCTTGTGGTCTCCATGGTTTATATCATATGACCCCACAACCATTGGGAAAGCTGATCTAGGACTGAGGTGGGTGGACATGACCTAAAGATATTCACAAAGGACCATAAAGGTGGCCATAGCCCTGGCAAGCCTGCCCTGGTCACTAGCTCACTGAAACATATCCTTTAAGAAGAGTAAGTCAAGGGCCTCCCCTTGTGGCGCAGTGGTTGAGCACTGGGTTGCGAGGCTGTCCGCAGCCTCTGCAGCGCCAGTTCGATCCCCGGCCACGAGCAAGGGTCCCACCAAAAAAAAAAAAAAAAAAAAAGAGTAAGTCAAAAGTAGACTACCTCAGGAAAATAAAATAAACCAAAAAAAAAAAAAAGGGATAATAAACAGCTCTAATCAATAAAAAATATGAAACAGAGAAAAGGAATACAGGCACAGGATAATTTACACAGAATACAAAGTACAAGGCAGTAAGAGGTAAGAGTCCTGGGCACAGGAGATGTGCATTCACCAGCGCTTCCAGAGCTGCTTTCTGATTTTCCCAGGTTTTGTGTATCCCAAGAGTCGTGACACATGTTATAGTGGTGGGGGGATGTCCAATGGCCTTAGGAAACTATACTCTGTTGTTCCTACTTCTCCATTATCCCAAGTATAAACCCCATTTGAAATCTGAGCAAATATGCTCTTTGAAACTGAAAGAGCCTAATTAAGTGGAAAGGGAACTTATTCACAATTCTATTATCTTTAACAACTAAGAATCTCTCGAAGGCTTGGACCATATGTATACCACATTTTGGCATGCTAATAAGGCAACAGAATAAAAAGAGCTTTAATGAGTTTGCATAAATTTTTCATTTACAGCCCTATCTTACCACAAAGACTTTTCAATATGTTGGCATTCTTTATCCTTATCCTGTACCTTTTCAGGGAATATTGTGTGAGCTGACATTGGATTTAGAGTCAGAAAGCTTCATCATAATCATTATTCAACCATGACAAAGAGTTGGTGACTTGTAAAAATGATCCAAATCCAGAATCTCAGCTTCAGATTCTTTATCTGTGGGGTTCATGTGTTCTGACTCAAGGTTGTTGAAAAATCAACCTTAGAGGGCCTCCCCTGGTGGTGCAGCGGTCGAGCACTGGGCTGGGAGGCTGCCTGCAGCCTCTGCAGTGCTGGTTCGTTTCCCAGCTGCTGACGAGGGTCACACACATACACACAAACACACACACACACACACACACACATACACACAAAATCAACCTTAGAGGCTATATAAAGTGAAAGTATTTCGGTATTTTGTAAATTCTGATGTCATACAAATACAGATGATAAATCTTGAGGATATCAGAATTAGAAGTGATTTTGCAGCTCCAATAATCCAGATCTAATCTGCATCAGAATAATTTCTAAAACTTTTGATATTTTTAACTTTTCTTTATCCTCTGACTTCCATATCTATTCATTTAAATATGGATAATGTTTTTGAATATCTTATTCAAATGATTTTATGAGATTACTAAAGCAATATTTGAAACAAGGCTAAGTTTATTTTTTTCTTGAGTTGACAACTAAGTGGAAAGGAAAGGGAAGGATTTACCCTCCTACACCACAAATCCAGAGTTATTGGTAGAATGCATAGGAATCATGTAAGTGTACTACCGCAAATGTCTTTATCATATTGGGCTGTGTGGCTGGGGAAAAAACTGAGATTGTACAGTTGCACCAGCCTCTCTCTCCCTCCCAAACAGCACCTCTTACCTCTCTTTCCCTCCCTCACTCCTAGAGTTACCTTCCCTCTGTGGGAGCAACAGAATCTAAGTCTGAGCTTTCCTCCCTTCTTCCTGTCTTCAAAATCTATGTGTCCTCTGGATTCTGCTGAGTAGAACCAGAGTTAATGAAGAAAAAACCTGTTATGGGCCGAATATATTTTTCATCTTGACTAACATTGTGTTAAATGCTGCCTTTAGTAGTACGAAGCACCTTAATTTTTTTTAAAAAAATTATTTTTAACTAAAGTAACATTGGGGTATCCCCATCAGGTATTCACCAACTTGCCCATACTTCACCACCACAGAATGTTCACTAACACGGACAATTCCAGCCTACTATGTGTGAAGTCTGTTCTCAGGACCCCTTGTGTGAGATTCATGAGTAGGCCAAGAAGCATAATAACTATCTGCAGGGAAGATATAGATCTTGGGGAAGGAGGAAAGTGAGGTGGGGTGAAGAAAGAAGACAGAGGTGGAAGTTGGAAGGAGAGAGTGTTTTGGAAAATAGTAGTCAAAAATTGATGTGCTTTCTCATTTTTACTATAACACATGAATGGAATTGCTTTCCAGAGTGATTAAATCTGCCTATTTGGGGCAGATGGTTGGCCAATAGGTGTCAGAGAATGATTTTCTAATCATTGACAGACCTTTTATTGGCATAGCCAACAGTGATCAGGTTGGAGAAATGTTGTCTATTCATGATCCAAATGCATGTTGTTAATAGCTTGTTAGGTCCAAATGTTCATATTCCTAGATCTAATCTTGATACTAGAGCCTAAATCAACATTATATTGAGAAACTGAATTCCTAAAATTCAGTCTTTTATTATTTCTACACTATTGGGAAAATGTACATCCCCTTTCTGCTCCCCCTCCAACAATGTCCAGTTTTCAAAGTGAACAGCTTAAAAACAATCAAATAGAATGAAAATATATTTGGAGAACTGAGATTTTACGCCTTCACAAGACTCAGGAGACCTTAGAATTCCACTCATAAGATGCCCTCTTTATGGTTAAGCATTGTAGCAATAAACTGAAATAATTTCACAAGAACTCAATTGGAAGTGATACAGGGAACAATCTGGAAAATTACAGTAAGGATAATTAATGTAATGAAAATTAGATCAAATTATAAGGGTTATAGGAGTAAGGTTTTATTGTGCCAGAGAAATTAGTCCCAGGGTTAATTTACTATTGGTTATTAATAATTGGCATTAGAGCCTCCCTGGTGGCACCATGGGTTAAGATGCTACCTGCAGCCACTGTAGCACAAGTTTGATCCCCGACCAGGTTGCTACCCACATGGCACAGCAGACCTCTACTGACTTGCCTGCTGCTCTCCTCAGCAGTGTATTTCATTCAATCTTCCTGTTCTGTTCCCCACTCTGTCTTTGGTGAATCCTCTCAAACCCCAAAACTCTGGTCTGTATCCCAGCTCTTATATGCATAAATAAATCTTTTAAAAACTGGCATTGTTTGGTATGGCGTTCTTAAATTGTTATACAGTTTTCCACTTCAGCTTCAATGATTTCGAACAAAGCAAGAGCCATTCAAAGTTATCCTAAACTCTGCTTCAGGAACATAAAAAGCTATTTTAATCAAGACTCTCACACTGGAAATGAAACACCAGTATGTGAACTCGCACTGATGATTAGAAAGTTTGATTGGATTTAAAGAAGGCATTCTTGATTATAAAGGTAATCAATTATATGACGGGAGACAAAGGAAGTTTGGAGATACATATATTCCTAAAAATATGTTCAAACAGCATCATAATATAAAAGTAATGTTTTATGTCCCTTTTGTGCTTTTGGTTTATTTCCATAATTTTGCCTTCCTAGTAAAGAATGTTTTGACAGAACCATTTGTTAGCTATTGAATAGTCAAAATCTTCAGGAAAAATAAAGACATTTATACAATAGGAGCTGTAATTGTACACTGAAAACCAGTAATACATAATTTCTGGTAAACAGCTTTTGCCTCAGCATAAATTAAAACTTCTTTCAGGCTACAGTGCTTTTAATTTAGATTACCTGTATACAAAGTGTCAAATTTGAGTACCTTTTTAGCCACTATATGGTAATATCTGAGGGCAATTTTTGAACAGTATTAAGACTCAGATAGCATGTAAACATAGAGTTAGGGCCATGTTTACAGTTCTGCAGGCTATTTTTTATTTATTTATTTTTTTTTTTGCAGGTAACCCCAAATGCTAGTTGCTCTTTGATGTGCTAGACTTGAACTACAAAATGCTAAGGAATTTTCTTGGTAAGTACACACCTAAAATTATGTGCCTAATCAAAATCTTAAGAAAATTAGCTTGAAAGCCTTTTGACATTTTTCTCCTTATAAAAGTAATACATGTTTACTGCTGGATTTTAAAAATTATAGATAAGCAAGGAAAAGAAAAAAAAAACTACTTAAAACATGATCATTCAGAGACGGGCACGATTAATATTTTTATTTGCTTAGTCTCAGGGAGGTGTGTATTACATTTGTGTATGTTTTTGTACTGTAAAACAATTTATTATGAACATTTTCTCATGCTATTAAACAACTATTTCAAAATAATCATGTCTCGAAAACCAATGATTACAGGAATTATCCTTTTAGAGCAAGACTGTCTTGAATTCAGAAAAAAACTGTATTAAAATGTTAGTAATTGAAATGTTTTAAAGGCAGTCTTTGCTATATGATCATTTATTTTTTTTTAAATAATAAATTTTATTTTTATATTCCCCCATACAATTGTAAATGCCCCATTCTGACCCCAATCCCTCCCCTCCCAGCCCCCACCCCCCAAAAAGTGTCTCTGGTTCATAGTTTTTTGTTGATTTTGATTTTCACTTTCTTATAGTTATTCATTTTCCTGGTCCCTTCTTTAAGTTTTCTAGATTCCTGCTATGAGTGAGACCATTGGGTATTTTTCTTTGTCTTTTTGGCTTAATTCGCTGAGCATGATCCCTTCCAGCGCCATCCATGTTGCTGCAAATTGCATGTGTTTATCTTTTTTGAATGCTGAGTAATATTCCATGGTATATATGTACCACATCTTCTTGATCCAGTCATCTATTTTTGGGCATTTGGGCTGTTTCCAAAGCTTAGCTATTGTAAATAGTGCTGCTATAAACATAGGGGTGCAGGTGTTCTTTAGAATTGATGTTTCTGTGTCCTTTGGGTAAATACCTAGGAGTGGAATTGCTGGATCATATGGAAGCTCTATGTTTAGTAGGTCCAGAAATCTCCACACAGCTCTCCATAGTGGTTGGACCAGTTTGCACTCCCACTAACAGTGTAGAAGAGTTCCTTTTTCTCCACACCCTCGCCAACATTTGTTGTTGCTAGTTTTTTTAATAGGTGCCATTCTCACTGGTGTAAGATGGTATCTCATGGTAGTTTTGATTTGCATTTCCCTGATGACAAGTGATGTTGAACATTTTTTCATATGTCTGTTGTCCATTTGCATTTCCTCTTCAGAGAAGTTTCTTTTTAGCTCTTCTGCCCATTTTTTGACTGGGTTATTTTCTTTGTTGTTGCTGAGTCTCATCAGCTCTTTGCAGATTTTTGTGATCAGTCCTTTATCATCAGTGTTGGGTGCAAAAATGTTCTCCCATTTGGTAGGGTTTCTCTTTGTTTTTGTTATTGTCTCTTTTGCTGTGCAGAAGCTCTTTAATTTGATGTAGTCCCAGCTGTTTATCTTTGCCTTCACTATCACTGCTTTGGGTGATGTGTCTGTAAAGATGTCTTTGATATGTAAATCACGTAGTGTTTTGCCTATATTTCCTTCTATGTATTTTATGGTTTCAGGTCTTATGTCTAGTTCTTTAATCCATTTTGAGTTGATTTTTGTGTATGGTGTGAGGTAGTGGTCAAGCTTCATTCTTTTGCATGTAGCAACCCAGTTTTCCCAGCACCATTTATTGAACAAACTTTCTTTGCTCCAATGCATAGTCTTGGCTCCTTTATCAAAGATTAGTTGACCATAAATCTATGGGTTTATTTCTGGATTTTCTATTCGATTCCATTGGTCTGTATGTCTGTTCTTGTTCTAATACCATGCTGTTTTGATGATTATGGCTTTGTAGTATAGTTTGAAGTCTGGGAGTGTGATGCCTCCATTCCCTTCTTTTTTTTTCAGGAGAGCTTTGGCTATTCGGGGTTTTTGGTGATTCCATATGAATTTCATCAATAATTGTTCTATTTCTTTAAAGAATGACATTGAAATTTTGATTGGAATAGCATTGAATCTGTATATTGCTTTTGGTAGGATGGCCATTTTAATAATGTTTATTCTTCCAATCCATGAGCAGGAGATGTCTTTTCATTCCTTTGTGTCTTCTTCTATTTCTTTTAACAGTGTTTTATAGTTTTCTTTGTATAGGTCCTTTACCTCTTTTGTTAGATTTATTCCAAAATATTTGATTTTTTTTGTTTTGATAATAAAAGGGATGGTTTTTTTGATTTCTTCTTCTTCAGATGTATTGTTTGTGTATAGGAAGGCTACTGACTTTTGCGTGTTGATTTTGTATCCTGCCATTTTACTGAATTGATTGATGAGTTGAATTAGTTTTTCTGTGGTGTTTTTGGGGTTCTCTATGTATATTATCATATCTATATGATCATTTGAATGACTTTGTTCAGTGTTGGTGAATTAGTTTTAGGAAACATGGGCACATAGGTTAGAGGCAGCTTGATTTGGTATTAACTGTAGTGACCTAGGAATCAAGAGGCCTGGCTTTCAGTCAGGGCCCCATTGCTCTGATGCAGTGAGTAACCTCTGTGTCCTGTTTTCAGTATGAGTCTGTCTAATACTGAGACGCTATGATTATTGATATCATGGAAGAAACATTGTTTGATGTGCTGATACCACATAATTTAGTTAAGAAATTGAGTCAGATTGTCATTTTTGTGAGAGCTATGACAGAATAACGTTAAGGATTTTACAAAACTGTTAACTGAATCTCAGAAAAATATTTTAAAATGTGTTAGTAATATTTTCTTCTGTAATTCAAAATTATACAGAACTGTAACCAAATGTCAATATCAAAATGTACTTTATAATATTTATAAAAGTATAAAATTACTTTATAAAAATAATAATTGAAGATCAATATTTAAGGAAAAATGTTATAATGAAAGTATCAGTAACAATAGTTTATACTTAACTATTTGTAGTTAAATTTATTTTTCTTTGGGTATTCAAAACTAGAATTTCATTGACAAACCTAGTTCACTGCTATATTCAATTGTCCTCACAGATAGAAAAGTTTAAATGGAGTTTGTTAAATGGGGTAAATGAAAAGTTGATGAGGGAAGAAGATTTTGCTTTAGAATAGTCCCATCTACCAAAATTTTGACAACATGAACTCTGAAGAGAAACTTTGAGATACATAATGTAGCTACTCAAGCAGCAACAACTCCCCACAGTCCACTCCCCATAAATATGGAGGAGAAATTCTCATATATTTCATAGGAAATCATAAACATCAGCGAGCAGAATCACACATAATAGAAAAAAAAAACCAAAAGATCATGAAACAAAGGAGATTCTATCAGATAAAAAGCCAATATTATTATTAAACTTTTATAACAGAGAAAAGTAAAGACAGGAAAACAAATATATTCTCAACCAGAATTTTACCAGTGTTCACAATTTGTCTTTTAGATCTTGCTATCGTGAAAAATAAAACTTGCCAGATGAGATTGAAATTTCCTTTGTTCCCTCTGTCATTCCCCTTTTTATTCTCTGCTCAGAAACAACCACAGTCATTAATTTGGTGGCTAATCTTCCAGTGCATTTTTATATAGTTTGCTACTTTTCATCCACATGAATTTTTTAAAAAAATTATCAGTTCACTATTTGTCACTGAAGTTGTATTGGAAGCCATTTTAATTTATACATGTTCAGATAAAATGACATCTTTATTAAACCTTCTGATCCATAAACAATATTTTGTACTCTACTTATTCAGGATTCAATTAACACAAAAGAATATACATTGCTTCAAGTGTTCATGGAAAGTCCTCAAGGATAGATCATATGTTGCAACACAAAACAAGTCTCAATAAATGTATGAAGATTGAACTCATAGCAAGCCTCTTTGAATTTTAATGGAATACTATTAACTTATAAAAAAGATGAACTCCCACCCTTTATAACATAAACATAACTAGACAGTATTGTCTTTGAAATGAGCCACATGGAGAAAAGCAAACATTTTATGATTTAATTCATGTGAGAAAATAACAAGTAGGTAAGCCAAATAAAACAAAAACAAACTTTAGGACTATGAGACCTATTAGTGTTTGCCAGAAGGGAAGGAAGAAGTGGGGTGGACAGATCAGGATTAAGGGAACAACTGTATGGTGAAGGAGAGAACTGGGCTTTTGTGATGAGTTGATTATATCTACATGTTGATGGAAGTTTTAAATGATGCACATCTGAAACTTCTGTAATTTAATGATGCAATGTTACTTCAAAAAAAAAAAAAGGAAAATTAAAGAGTACTAGTATTATTAAAAAACCCAAACATTTTCCACAAGAGAAAATTTCTTTAGTCAGAAAAGTGAAGATTTCTGAAAAAATACTGCCCAACCTTAGGGTTGAGTTTCTCCAGGTTGAGGAAGTCAGCCTTATTCGGGGTTTTTGATTGTCAGATTAGTATTGGACTCAAGAGAATATGGAGAAATCTTTTGCAGGAGAATACACATAGTATAGAACATGTATCTTTGCAAATTAGTGCTCACACTCTCATTTTAGTAGCATGGTGATTATGTTATGAAAAGAGCTTAAAAATACTGACTTCATCCAGTGTATCTTAAAATATGCTTATCTCCATAAGGATATGAATGAAATTAATCCACAAAAAATCATATTCCTAATACAAAATTATATTCTATCTATAATAACATTTCAAAGATCATTCTTCCACCTGGTTATTTTAGTATAAGGTAGTTTATCCAGGGTATCCAAGGGAAAGTTTGAGTTTATTAATCCATCCTTAAGAATATTCCCATAAACATGTAACACACTGTGTTTGACTAAATTCATTAATAGGCTAGATAATAAAAAGAGGAACAGCTGGGTGCATGACAGAGAACCCTTTTGTACACTTCAAAGGAATTTATCTTATGTCATGAGGCAAGGGAAATATATTTGTATGCCCTGGAGAAACTGGTTCTAATAAAAGTTAAAGGGGAATAGAAATCTCTAATCTAAACACATGGTTGGAACTATCTCATATCTAGTTGTTGGGACTTAAGAAAAAGCCTACGTAATTAGATGCATGATTAAAGACTAAAGGAATTAGGATTATTTGGTTTGGAGGAAGTATGATTGGGAAGTTACTATGAGTATTTATATGTGACATTATTATTTGGAGAGGGTGACCAGCTGTTCTCCAGCCCCAGTATGTCCTCAATGAAAGAAAATTATTTCAAATAGCAACAAGAGAAATAATGACTAGATCAAATGAAGAGTTTACAAACTACGGTAAGATAGTAAGGACTTGGAAGAAACTGTATAAATGACAAATATTTAATACTTAAGGGAACTCACATCTTGCCATATGAATTCCATAACATTGATTGTTACAACCATTTTTGGTTAATAGATTCATGACATTTATATGGATTAAAGAGAAGTAACTTCTGACATGATTAAATGAATTTCAAGGTAATGATTTTACTATAAGCCAAAAAAAAAAAAAGGTTGCCATAATGCCTATTTTCTTTTAAATCACAAAGTTGTCCCCAAAGTAAGCTAAAGATGGAAACTTTGCCACATAATGCTACAATTCTGGAACCCAGTGGGCACAACAGAAAGGCATTCAACAGAGTGGAGAAAAATCTCATCTCCTGATGTTCCCATGTTTTCACATTTTTCTTAGTGACAGTTACAAGAAATAATTATGAGTTAATGAAGTCTTTGTTACTGAGATTGTATTTTGCTACACTGTCAGGAAAGGATTGGTCTAGATTGAGACTTAGATAAGGCAAACCAAAAGACAGTACTACCATGACAAAAAAATGGTAACATAAGAACTGGAAAAGACAACTTAGATCAGGATCAGTTTAGAGGATATAAATTGGTTCTATTTGTGTATAGTCGTGCCTATGTTTCAGTATGGAAGTATTACAGTAAGTAGCAGAAATACTTTGTCTTATGCCTGTATTAACTTTATAAAGGTGACATAACTGATTTGAGTAACTTTATTGAGCTATAATTTACATACAATAAAAGGCACCCATTTAACTGTACATTTCAATGAACATTGGTAAGGATATGTGCCTATGTAGACAACACCACAATGAAGGCACATTGCCCACCTCAATAATTTCTTTTGTGTCCCCCACCCCCCCGGCTCTGGGAACAATTGATCTGCTGTCACTATAGACTAGATTTTTTTTTCTCACAAATAAATGTAATTCTGCACCTTGAACTCATATATGCCTACCTTCCTTTATTCATCGTACTTTTGTAAAGAATCATCCATGTTGTATATATGAGCAATTTATTAATTTATTTATCTACCATGGCTCTAGTTAACAGACATTAGTGTTCTCATTTGGGGTTTAATGAATAAAACAGAAATCAATTTTCTTAGTGACATGATTGTGAGGGAGGACTATGGGTGCGTCCAGGGTGCGTCCAGGTGGGAGTGCTCCAGGGACTACACCTGAGGAGGGGAGAGGAGCTATCCTATACTGTCAAAACACCAGCAAGGATGTAAAACAATGGAAAGAGAATGTGTGCAGTACAATGAGAAATGTTAATGGATTCCCTAACGTATGAAGTTATTGTATATGAACATATTAGTTATAATTTGACTTCAGGTTCTAGAGCAGATGACTGGCACATTTGACCTGAAATAATAAAAACTTAACTTAGATTCACTATAATTAGGTATCATCCCATTTGGAATATTTACACTAATAACCCCACATCTGAATGTGTTAGCACAGAAAAAGAACATGAGCATTAAATTAGATTTTCCCCCTTGTCCAACTGCAGTATTTTTTGTGTCCTCAAATACATTTTTTATAAGAGGACATACCTAATGAGATATTCTATAGTGTCAGTTCAATGAACACTTTTAAAAAAATGAATTCTACTCTGCCCAGCCTATTGTTACCACATGGAAATAGGTAGTTTGGCCTGGGTATTTTGGCACAAATGCTGTATTTATTTTTAATCTGACTTATCTCCAATTCAATTTGAAAAAAACTGCCTATGTCACTGACATTGCCAAAGACATTTCATCAAAATCTGCACTTCATCAGATTTCTAAGAAAGGAGGGTGGAGACTTCTGATTTTTGTTAGGTGGTCCCAGTAATTTCAGGTTTGGAAGGATTTCAGATTTTTTTCCTTTCAGACCAATATCCTTATTAAAATTCTTTAATAAGAACAAAAAATTCATCCCTATAAGCTCTACCAGCTATTTCGGCAGTCACCATACAGCTTTTTATCCAGAACTACTTTATGTATCTTTTTGTATAGTATTGTTTCTGTGCATCTCTTTTATCTGGTAAAGGATTCTATAAGTTGCAATTTCTCAATTATTCCATGCCATATTGGGAAAAATACTCGCTGTGTACTTTACATAGTACTTATGAGTTCATAGCACATTGTAGGTGCCCTATATATAATTGAGAATTAAGCGTTCTATAGACACCAGTGAAGTAACCAGTAAGGATATTTTCTGAAATACTTGATGAAAAGATACAAAATACTGTCATTTCTTTCGAGGTATGTTTTATTACTTTCTCCCAGAGTCATGTCCTAGATTAATCGCTACAGATTCCTGATTTTAAATAAATATGAATTAATTTACATGAAGATGAATAGGTCAAAATATTAATGCTTCTTATATTTTTTTCCATGAAATATTTTACCATCAAACCTTTGTAATGGGGTTATAACAGGCAACAATATGCTAACTGCTCTTTTTTGCACCCAAGTAAGTTCCCTGAATTTCTGGGGATGAAGTGTGGATTAAATATTCTATAAAGGAGCACGGTGAAAGGTTGACCATGTAGTAATAAAGTATACAATCTTCTAGGAAGATTTCCAAGAGAGGAAGTTAACACAGGATTGAGTCTGGAGATTCTCCATGAAAATATCAAGGTTAGCTACAAAAGTAATGTCACTAAGAGACGGGGACTAGAGATTTGAAGTGAAATTTCATGAACCCCTTTTTCTTCCTCATTGCACTCAGCATGGATATCTTTTTGACACCAAATTATAGCATGGAAATTTTAAGTGGGTTATTTTAGCCTATCCAATTTTTGGTGATTTTGTAATTAGCTGAAATTCAGGGGGATTTAGCCTTCGTCTCTCCTTCCTTGGAAACAGCAAGGGGAGAATGTGGTGTTTTCCCCTCACTGTTGTATATTCTGACCTGACTCTGAGAGTCTCCTTTAGAAAAAATGAATTGCCAGTAACTTTAGGAGATATGAGTGTTTCATTAGTAATATGAATCATATGAGAGATTGACATATCATTTCTTGGTGTGCAAATAAGTGTCTTAAGTGCTTTCAAAAAAAAGTTAAAATTAAAAGGCAAGTAAAGACTAGAATTACATCAGTTCCAGATGACGATGATGTGATTCCTATCATTCATGATTTCATTTACCCAGAGTTTTCCCAATATCATGGGCCTGTACAAAATGAATAGCGCAGATGGAGTTCACAGGCATGTTTTTACCCAGACTTTCATTAAATGTGGGCATTGTTAATTCTTGGCCTCAATATGACAAGACAGTTCAAAAGGTGAGCATCCTTGCACTGAAACATCAGGGGTCAAATCTATGTTAACACTTCCAAGAATCTATCATTACAGAATCCTCTGAAGAATTACCTTAACATTTCAAAACATGAAATCACAAACAGTAGAGACCTTTTACTTTAAAATCTTTATGCTAATTAAATGGCTAGGGTAGATATTTGTACTATTACCCACACTCTTCACTCCCATTCCACTGGTAGTTCTAAGATTTCTCTCACGCTACACCCAAGTTATTAAGGAAAACCAGAGGACAAGTCTCAGAGAAACAGACTGTCTTTGCCAAAAATAGCTTGCTCCCATTCCTTAAACTTCTACCAAAGTAGTGACCCAGGACACACTGACTTTAAATATTTCCAGCATATTAGAATCTAATGGTGAGACAGAGAAAATTGCATGAGTTCGAAATGGTTTGGCGCATGCTTTTTCCTTTTAAGTCAGAGAGTTTAGGTGAAACTACTGTTAGATTGCAGTGAGGTAGTGGAAATTCTGAGAGGAACTATGCATGTTTTTGAGGCCTGGTGATTTTTGAGCATGTTATAATTTCCAGGCTCAATGGAGTTTTCCAGTAAGATGGATTTATATATGTATGTTTTTATAAACCATTGCTTATAAATTAAATATACCAAGATAAGTCTTTAAAATACCAATAATTATCTCAGCGACAACAATAGGGAATTTTAAAAATGCAAACACACGCATGCCACACAATACTTCAAAACTAAAGGAAAGAAATTTTTCCTCATAGAAGACTCATAAACAATATTTAACCATTCTAGTGGCTGGGAATAACTAACTTTATTTAACAATTCACCATATTGGATGGTTTCACTTATAGGGAGAATGTAGAAGAATCAAGTAAGGGATCAGGAAAAAAATTATAATAAATTAAAAATCAAAATCAACAGGCAACTATAAATCAGAGGCATTCTGTGGGGTGGAGAGGGTCAGAGAAGGATCAAAATGGTGGAAAGAGCACAAGGGACTATGGTGATGGAGCACAGATGAATACGTGATGGGAATTTCACAGGGACCACAGCTGAGAGGACAAAGCATGCATTGTTCAAAAATGAAGAATCATGTTTAAATATATATATATATTTATATATATACATATACACACACACATATAAATTCATCATATTGTTTTAAATGGCTTTGTGGTTGACTATGAGTGTCCTGGTGGCTAGGGCAATGAGAGAAATACAGTAAGAAGTTGTTTTTAGGAGAAAGAAAATCAAATCTTTAGAGGAATTTGTGGCTTCACAGCCTGGTTCCCTCTGAACACTGTCTCTCAGAATTTAGTCATGATCAACATTTGACCAAGAGAATTTGACTCTTGATGATGACTTAACAGTCACTTTTGAAATGAGTCTTCAGGAGGCAAGTCAAGGGTACTTTAAAAGCATTGGGCCTGCAAGTTTCAAGGGAAGCTGAAAATAAGCTGTCATCTTAAGTTTCCTACAATTGTCTGGAAACTTCATTAAGAAAAAAGTACAGGAAACTATACTTGTATCTCTATGTTGAGATAGTAGTTGGTATATAAAAATTGGAAAGTTTAGAGTTATGCCACTGGAAGATGTTCTTGTGTTTTCATGAAGCTTGAATTATAATGCACCATAAGTCTGGCCACAAAGAATTATGACAAAATTTGAAAGTAGGTATCCTTTTAGAAGAATTGCAGGAACTATGTGACAGAAATGTGAAGCAGAGAAAATGAATTATGTATATTACATTCTCATGATGTTTTGATGCAACAACCATGGGGTTTTTGTTGCTATTGCTCCCAATAATGCTTTTATTTATGGTGCTGTGATTTTTAACATGCAAAATAGGCCATGAGTTATCCATTCTCTCAAAGAAGTGTTGTTACAACATAATCCGACAATTTAAAATTCATGTTCTCAGCTTTTTAATTGTAAAGGCTAAGGTCTATAAGAGAGAACACAAAAAAAAAAAATCAAAGATGTACAATCAAGATTTGTCAGAGGGTCCTTGTTCCTACTCACCCTGAAAAAATATACTGGGCTGCATAGTCGAAGGAGGTGGGATGGAGGGAAAACACAGAATTAAGTCTTATATCTCTGAGAAAGAGTCATTTCTCATCCCCTTGAGTTAAGCCTCTTTGAGGTACAATAGAATATTATAAACATTAGAAAGTCACTAATTCACCTCCTTTTCCTTCCAAACTAATGGACAACTAGTATCATAGTTATAGTAGAAGAATTCATCATAAAAAAGACAGTAAGAACAACAAAAAAGCTGATGATAGTGGATGGCAGAGAGAGAGAAATTTTATGGAATTGGCTTACACAATTGTGAAGGCTGGCAAATCCAAAATCTGCCAGCAGTTTGGAAACATAGGGAAGAGTTAACGCTGCAATTTGAGTCCAAAGGCAGTATGGAAACTGTGGAGACAGAATTTCCTTTTCCTTGGAGGACTTCAGTCTTTTTTTTATCTCTTAAGACTTTTAGTTGATTGAACGAGACCCAGCCACAGCATAGAGAACAATTTGCTTTAATCAAAGTCTACTGATTTAAATGCTAATGTCATCTTAGAAAAATGCCTTCACATCTAGACTATGGTTGACTGAATAGTTGAGTACTGTGGCCTAGCAAAGTTGACACATAGAATTAGTCATTATAAACATAAAGTTTTCAGAAGGACTAGAGAATAAAGTTTAGCAAATCTGATAGGATGAAAAAGACAAGAAAAAGAAAGAACATAGGAAAGCAAATGACCTAAGTATTGAGATTGCAAGTCACAAAATAGCTAGCACAGCTAGTAAAAAATGAAAATCTCCTACACAAAAATTATTCCTCAGTCTAGGAAAATCAAACTACAAAAAGAGTCTAAAAATTGTTAGAGAGGAAATAAATCATTTCCAAAGGAGTATAAATTATACTGATATCAGAGGTATCAGCAACTATTGGGTGTTAGAAGACAGTGGTGTAATCCCTTCAAAATTTTAGGAAAAATGTGAAACTTGACTTCAAATTTTACTCCTAGGCAAGCTATCTATCAACTAAGAAGTCAGGAAGTAGGGACTTTCAGAAATGTGATGACTGACAAAGTTCATTTCCCATAGTCTTGCTGAGAGAGCTATGGGCATGTCAACCTTTATGCCAACAAATCAAGAGGTAAAAAAACATTAAAGGAAAAGATCACTCTTCACATACATCCAAAGCAAAGAAACTATATTATTTTCTAAGCATGTGAGAATTGCCCATGTAGACTGCAGTCTCAGGACAAAGCAAAGAATGAGAAAGTTGGAATTTAGGGACTGGGTGACTTTCAGAAATATCCTGGAGTAAAGCATCCTCTGACTAACCAACAATGCAAGGCCTGAGTACTTTCATGAAGTGATTAATTGACTGAGACATGCTTAAAATCTGTTCTGAGGTATCCTGTGTATGCCACGGGTTTTGGGCAAAATAACCTTGGGTTTGTGGTAAAATAATGTTGGGTTTTTGGGTATTTGGGGTAAAACAACAATCAGTATTTTCCAGATCTTGGAAAAGAGGAAATTGTATGCCCCAAAGCAAGAAGCAAATATGGGGACTAGGAAAGGTAGCTTTAAGTGGGAGAAAGAAATCCCAGTTGCGTGGTGCTATAAAACCAGAAGGTTGAAAGTATGCAGGAGAGAGGTATTTAGTGCAAATTCAGATTAAATAAAACAAAGTATGTTTGAGAGCTTGAGGGAAAATATGATGTAGTACAGTGTTAGTTACAAATGTCAACTGTGGGAACTGACTGACTGTGCTTATGTCCCAGCTCCATGGTAACACGTCTCCACTGTGACCTTGTGCTTGCCATCTCAACTCTTGTATATTATTTCAGATGTCATTTTTTTCTGAGGTTACTGATTTTTTTTTTAAGAATGTGATTTGGTAAATTACATTTTCACTTTTCTTCTTCTTTATTGGACCATCCAGTACCTAAGTAGGGTCTCATCCTGAGGTTTCTGAGTGAAGCAGACTAGAATTCAGAGGCAAGACAACTTTCAAAGTTGGTCTTTGGTTATAAATTATTCTTTATAAATCTGAATATGAATTTATGATAAGTATTCTTTTCTAGGGGTAAAGTTTTCCAGCCACATATTTGCTAAAATATTCTCTCAGTTTTGGTAAACAGTGATCTCTTAATAAGCTTTACATAGTTCAGTTCCCAGGCAATGGAATAGCTCACTGAATCACTCTGTGGAAAACATTGAAGAAATACAGAAAAATGTCATTTCTTTTTTAACTTATTTGAAACAATCTGGTCAAATACACATACACAAACACACACACATGCACACATTCAAAAAAGTGATGACTGAATTTAAGTAGAGAACAGGCTGGTTTCCTAAATTAATCTTACATTTGGGTATATTTCACAATTATTAGCTGTTTATACCTTAAGTAGAAGGTGAGTCCAGGAAGAAGCAGGAGTCTGCTTTCCCTCAGAGTTCCTTTAAACAAAACAACATCACAGAGCAGTGCCAGGGCATTACATTAACCTGTATCCCGTAAAGCAGAAACAAGCCTTATTTAAGTTTCCCTCTAGAATAAAAAAAGAAACTTTTTTTTCTATTTTTCCTTGGAATTGAGCACTGTTGACCTTAATATTTTTACCTTTTCCCCTATTTAATACTCCAGCAGGTAAGAATTGCTGGTGCCTAGCCAGCTGGAAAGGTAGGGCAGCCGCCCCTGTAACACACTTTCCTTCTCTTTTTCACCACACTGGAATTGGTCCACTCTCAGCCCAGCAGTCAGGATTCTCTGAACATCTGGAAGGCTGTCAAAAGTAGTTGCAGGTGTCAAATCCTAATAAATTAGTCAAACAAGTTGCTGATTTCACTTACTTTGCATGCTGTGTCTCTCCGAGGAGTGGGAGTTGGTTTAAAGAAAAAGGTGTATGGGAAAAGCTGGCTAAGTCTTTGCACATGTTGGCAAGGCATAAAGAAAGGCAAAGTTAGTGGGCGAGAGATTTAGAATCATTACCATGCTTGAAGTGTGTAGTATATGCCAGGCATTTATGAGTATAATTTCATTTATTCTGTAACACTCTCAGGAGCAAGCATTGTTCTCTCCAGTTTGCATATGAGAAGTTCATGCTTAGAGAAGTTAATTCCACTTTAGTCTGTGGTTTAAGTGGGTTTGAACCCAGTTCTATGCAAGTCTCAAGTCCACTCTTCTCTTGTCTTAGTCATTCATGCAATAAATTTTCATTTATACTTCCTTTTGCTTGAATACACTGCCAATGGCACAAATTGAAAAGAACAAGCAAGTCATAACAGTCAGGTGATGATAAATGAACTAGAATAATAAATGAAAAAGAATAATAAGTCACATGTTCTTTAAGTAATATTGCATCCAAGATTAAGTTGACAAGATGCTCCCCTATTAGGAATGCTGTGGTAAGAATAGTGTCTGGCCAAGTGTCCCAAATTAATAGGGTGTGGACTTTAATAACTATTCCCTTTAGACAAATAAACAGCAAACATGTTTTTTTTTTTTAATCAATCATTAAAAATAACATTCTGGTGTAAAGAGCTTTCAGATTTCATAAGTATGATTGATTGTCACTGGCTTATGTTCATGAAAAACTACCAATAGTACATATGCCAGTTCCAAAAATGTTATTAACCTCAAATGATACCACTTGCTTTGAAACTGCTAGAGAAATAACACATATCCTTTCAATAGATATGCGAACAACTGGTGGTTACATTTCTAAATGTTTTGTTTTTGAAAAAAATGACTGATTTTATTCCCTGTGAAATTAGGCCGAATGGAATTCAGAGAACGACACCTTTTCACAAAAGTGAATACCTAGGATATGCAACAGCCTAATTTTATGGCTATCCAACTTTGCTTTGAGGAAGTTGTAAGAAGGGAAGAGGAATTAGTTTTATCTAAATACCTCCACAATAATGTATGGAGAAAAAGGAGCACAGTGTTCCTTATTTGGAAGGTAAAAATTATAAGTTGAACAGAACTTGAAATTGGAATAATTAAATAAACAACCAAAGAATGAAACTGATTTTAATATTGATTCCTTACTTTTATATATGCATTCATTTATTGCCATATTACTTGTATATTAAATAAATTAAAATTATCAACTGACAATTTCTCACTATAGAGCACCAGGGAAGGTTTTGTGGAAAAGGGACACAGTAGGGACACGTAAATGTATGGAACAATTAGGAAGAACAAAGCAACATCCTGCAAAGGAACTGAGTCTTATGCCCAGTCTAGTTACAAGAATCTACCTTCTTCATCTTTTATAGATTCTTCAAACAATCCTGTCCATTCAAACAGTTCAAATGCATGCAGAGCAAAAATTGGATCTCTCTTCTGTACCCCAGTGGCAATTTTCATTAAGTGTAAATCCATTCAGAATTATTTTTTATTAATTAATTACATATACATATATATATATAAACAAAGTACCATTGTTTTACATCCTTGTTAATTTTTTCACAATATAGCATTTCTTGCCTCAGGTGTAGTCACCATAGTTCTCCCCCAACCAAGGCACCCATAATCCTGTCATACTCCACTGTGCTCTGCCTGCCCTGTTTTCTCCCCTTCCTCTCTCACTCCCCAATACTCTCCTCTCATAGATGATTCAGATCTATGTCCAGTGTTCAAGGGTTAGTGTTAATGTTTGTCTTTGTCTAGTTTCTCCGCAGTCCTCCTATAAGTGAAACCATACTATGCTTGCTCCTTCTTGCTTACTTCACTTAGGATAATCCCTTCTGGTTCCATCAAGTTGCCACAAATGGCATGAATTTAATCTTTTTTGAATGCTGAGTAATACTTCATTGTGTATATATACCACATCTTCTTGATCCACTTATCAGTGCCAAGACATCAGGGGTGTGAACAAATATTGGCTATTGTAATTAGTACTGCTATAAACATAGAAGTGCAGGCTTCCTCTTGGGTTAGTGTTTTTGTGTTCTTTCGGTAGATACCTAGGAGTGGAGCTGCTGAATATGATGGTAGATCCATTTTAGTCTTTTGAGGAACTTCCACACTTATTTCCATAGGATCTAGACCAGTCTACATGTCCACCAAGAATACAGGAGCATTCCTTTTACTCCATATTCTTGCCAGCACTTGCTGCTTCTGGCTTTTTTGATATGGACCATCTCACAGGTATGAGGTAGATCTCAATATGGTTGATTTGCATTTCCCTGATAAGTGATGAACATTTTTTCTTTTTTTTTGACTTGTTAATCACCCATTGTTTATTTTATTTTTTTAATAATAAATTTTATTTTTATATTCCCCATACAGTTGCAACCCCCCCTTTCTGATCCCAGTCCCTCCCCTCCCGCCCCCCACCCCCCCCAAAAGTGTCTCTGGTTCATAGTATTTTGTTGTTTCTGATTTTCACTTTCTTATAGTTATTCATTTTCCTGGACCCTTATTTAAGTTCTCTAGATTCCTGCTATGAGTGAGACCATCCGGTATTTTTCTTTTTCTTTTTGGCTTATTTCACTGAGCATGATCCCTTCCAGCGCCATCCATGTTGCTGCAAATTGCATGCTTATCTTTTTTGAATGCTGAGTAATATTCCATGGTGTATATGTACCACATCTTCTTGATCCAGTAATCTATTTTTGGGCATTTGGGTTGTTTCCAAAGCTTAGCTATCGTAAATAGTGCTGCTATAAACATAGGGGTGCAGGTGTTCTTTGGAATTGATGTTTCTGTGTCCTTTGGGTAGATACCTAGGAGTGGAATTGCTGGATCATATGGAAGCTCTATGTTTAGTAGGTCCAGAAATCTCCACACAGCTCTCCATAGTGGTTGGACCAGTTTGCACTCCCACCAACAGTGCAGAAGAGTTCCTTTTTCTCCACACGCTCGCCAACATTTGTTGTTGCTAGTTTTTTTAATATGTGCCATTCTCACTGGTGTGAGATGGTATCTCATGGTAGTTTTGATTTGCATTTCCCTGATTACAAGTGATGCTGAACATTTTTTCATATGCCTGTTGGCCATTTGCATTTCCTCTTCAGAGAAGTTTCTTTTTAGCTCTTCTGCCCATGTTTTAACTGGATTATTTTCTTTGTTGTTGTTGAGTCTCATCAGCTCTTTGCAGATTTTTTTTCAATAGGCCTGTTAGCCATGTACATGTCTTTTTTGAAGAAGTGGTTATTTAGCTTTTTTGCCCTATTTTTGATTGGATTGTGTTCTTTTTGTTAAGTTGTATGTGCTCTTTGTAGATGTCCAATACTAGTCCCTTATCCAATATATGGTGTGCAAATATTTTCTCCCTTTCTGTAGGGAGTCTCTTCATTTTGATTGTCTCTCTTACTGCAGAGAAGCCTTTAAGTTTGATGTAGTCCCAGTTGTTTTTATTTTCCTTTGATGCTAGAGATGAATCAGCAAAGATGTTTCTGAAGTTTATATTTTGGGGGGTTTTGCCTGTCTTTTCTTCTATGTAACTTATGTTTTCATGTCTTACATTCAAGTCTTTTATCCATTTTGAGTTGATTTTTGTGTATGGTGGGTGATACAGTAGTCTACTTTCAAAATCATTAATTAGTTGGAAGATTAGCTTGGGAAACTCAGATTAAGGGAAGGAACAATGAAGAAATTGTAAGTGAAAAAAGTTAAGAGGTTAAGAGACATGGTGAAGAGAATATGAAAAGGCTAGAGATAACTAAAAGGACTGATGAGACAGCATCAAGTAAACCAACATTGCCATTATAGCAGTCCCAGAAGGAGAAAACTGAGAAAAAAATTGGCAGAAAACTTATTTGAAGTAATAGCAGTCATTTGTTTCTCAAGTTCAAAGCAGTATAGCACAGTCACTCTTTAATATCAGTTTCCTTCCCAATTATGGCAGTGAATCTGCAGTCACTTTCCTCTTTAGATAGTCTGTTAAGTCATAGGCAGCCAACACCACATATTAGATGCCATGATAGGAGGGCATCACCCTCATAGACGGGTGCTGTCCATAACTATATGGTGGTATGATTAAATGCATACAAGGCTCATTGTAGAAGGTAATGCCAGGGTTTCTCTATACCATCCTAGTTGATGACCATGTCCTCAATGGTGTACTTCAGGTTAAGGATATACCTCTTCCTTTTAGCTTTATTGCCCATGATGCTGCTCTTTAGCACCATGTCTTTCATGGTATCTTGGACATCTAAGAAAGGAAGAAAACATGGTTCTTGCATCTATATTTGGTTGGGCATAAGCTAACAGACTTCCACATGAAAATCCAGAAATAAGAGGTTCCATTTAACTACCTCAGCTAAGAGGCATATTGTATATGACAAGAAGCAGCTAAGATATGGAGCAGAAAGGGGGTTTATCTAGAAAAATCACATTGTTAATGTAGAGATTTCTTTGTGTTTGATATATCTGAGGTGGTTACTGTATTGGTTGAACAGAACCTGAGGAGAGCATGAAGGTTTCAGATTTAAATTTCACCATTGAAACTTTAAAATATTTCAACCAGGTCCTCCCTGGTGGTGCAAGGGGTTAAGAGGCAACCTATGAAGCTCTCTGCAGCCACTGCAGCACGAGTTCATTGTCTGGCCAGGGAGCTACCCACATGCCACAGCAGACTTCTCCTGACTCTCCTGCTGCTCCCCATAGCAGTGTATTTCAGTCAATCTGCCTGTTCTGTTCCCCACTCTGTCTCTGGTGAATGCTCTCACTCCCCACACCTCTGGCCTGTACCCCCATTGTTGTATTCATAAATAATAAATAAATCTTTAAAAAAAATGTTTCAACCAAACACAGAATTGTGGCATGGAAAAATATTATTGCTGGGAATAATAAATAACAAATACTTTAAAGTGAAGATGATTGTGTGTATTTGTGTGTCTGCACTCAGTTATATTATGTCATGAACACATGTCCCATACATGTGATAAATGTTTAAGATGTGTTTGTTAGCTTATTTATAAATTATATTTGTCAGGTTGAGTGATCATTATTCATGCTGGCAGTCTATTTAATGTCATTAAACAGTATTTCTTTCCAGATTAATTATTATTAAAATACATTAAAAACTGAAAATATCACAGGAAAATTATCACACCACTCATATTTCTACTCATGCATTAGTGCTTGATGGGTTTTAAATAATTAATTACAAAAGTATTTTGTTCTGACAAATAGCCTGGTATTAAGCAATTACTAAAACATTAGCATGTGTGGATTTTAGAAATCTGCCAAATAGAAGGACTGTTGAAAGTAATTAGATGCTTTTAGTTGTTTTATTTCTTTTTTCTTCTTTAAAAGACAAATATCCAGTTAACACAATGAAATAATAGCTTTTAATTACAAATCGTAAAGAAGATTTAAATCAATGAAAAAGTGATTGTATACATATATGTACCTTAATTTTATGAGGCTATAATCCAGGCATGGAAATAAGCTCTACCCCACATACCCAGTAACAGAAATTTAATATGTTGCATGTCTCTTTATTACTCCCTTTCTTTTTGTTAAAATCTTAGGTATTTGTGTTTAAAAAAGAACTCCCAGTGCATTTGTTAAGAGCGAAAGTTTGTATTTTCTTAGTCTAGCTAAAAATTAGCACAAGAAAGAAGTAAAAGGGAAGTGGGTACAGGGAAATCATAAAATATGCTCAGATTTTTATAACTATGACCATCTAAGCTACAACCATTTCCTTCCTGGTCTACCATGCTCGTCTGACTGCTTCCATATATCTATTTATCCCACCTTTACATAGCAGCCAAGATGATATTTTTTAAGAGTTAATCATATATTTCTCACTCACTTAAATCCCTTCAGTGGCCTCCTCTTGTCTAGAGGATAAAGGCCTAATGCCACATGTGATCTAAGAGACTGATACAGTTTCTTCTTGTCTAGCTAACTGAGTTCTACCCAACTGGGTGCCATATCACCAATACGATCTAGCAATAAGTTCTCCTGGCCTGACACAAGAGAAGTCATATTTTTTTGCCTTAAACCTCTATAGCTCCTGTTCCCTCTGCTAAGACAATTCTGTTGCTAGATCTTTGCATGACTGCCTACTTACAGGCTTTCAGATCACAGTTTAAATGCCACATTCACAGAATAGCCATTCACATAAAAATAATTAATGAATCTTTCCATTGTTCTCTATTCCTTCACTCAACATTGTATTTTTCATATCAATAATCATTTTCCAAAATTATCTTGTCTGCACAAAATATAAACTCTGCAAGGACTGTACCCTTGAAAATGTTGCCCACATAATAGGTGCTCAATATTATTGATTGGGGCATGAACTGTGAAAAATCGCGAAGACTATTTAAAAGAGTAGCACAATGTTCAAGTTTAGATCTGAGTGAAATTCGTCAAGCAACATTCCCTTGTCTTCTGTACTAATGATTTCAAAGTATTTTGAGTATATGAATTACTTCTGACATCTTTGACCAGGCCTAAAATTCTGTTTTCAAAGAGCAGTGTTGGAACAGAGCCCATAGTTGGTCAATCAGATACTAAACATACACAAACATCTGTTTGGATTACTCTTTTAGGGAAGCCATAGGAGTACTTTGTAGAAGAGAATTAAGAATAACTTAAATTTACTTTTATACATATTTAATTTGGCTCATTGACTTTATGCCTGATATTACTATAACACTATAGTGATTCATTTCTAAGAGCTGAAGAAAATAAAAACACAACTTAGCTAACAATGTTATACTTAGCTACCACTAGGTAGCAAATGGTATACAAAAATGAAAAAAAAATACCATTATAGAAAAATATACTAGATGTATGACAAATATATCATTATAAAAAAGAAGACACATGAATTTATTAGTAAAGATATACAAAGATTAATTAATTTTAGTTAGGAGGTTTGGAAAGGCCTCACAGAGAAGCTGAATTTGATTAAGTCCTTAAAGAATGCTATGACCTTGAAAGAAGGGAGTTGGAGCCATGAATATGACCAAGGACAAAACATGGTTGAATGGTGGTTAATTTAAAAGAAGGTTGAGAAATAGATATCAGTAGAGATTAAGAATAGTTCAAAGAGATGAGAGAAATCAACCCTGTGTTAAAATGGCCATCTTAGTCAAAGCAAAATATAAATTCAAAGCAATACCTATTAAAATTTCAGTGGCATTCTTCAAAGAAAGTCGCATTGAACCACAAGAGATCCCAAATAGCCAAAGCAATCCTGACAAAAAAAGAGGAAGAATAATGGTATTAGATGCACAGTATTCAAACTAAACTACAAAGCTATAATAATCAAAACAGTATGGTATTGGAACAAAACCAGACACACAGATCAACAGAATTGAGAGCCCAGAAATAAACACATACCTATACGGACAATTGGTCTATGGCAAAGGAGAAGTCTAGACAAAGGGAAGTCTCTTTACTAAATGGTGTTTGGAAAACTGAATAACCACACGCAAAAGAATTAAACTAGATGTCTCTCACACCATACACAAAGATCAACTCAAATTGGATAAAAGACCTGGACGTAAAACCCGAAACCATAAATACCTAGAAGAAAAACACAAGTCCAACATGACATAGACTTCAGTGATGTCTCTGTGGATTTGTCTCCAGCATCAAGGAACACAAAAAAGAATATAAACAACTGGGAGTGTATTAAACTAAATTGCTTCTGCACAGTGAAATAAACTATTATTGAAACAAAAATGTACCTACTGAATGAGAGAAACTATTTGCACCCTATGCATCCAACAAGATGCTAATATCCAAGATCTACAAAGAACCCATACAACTCAAAAAAAAAAAAAAGAAAGAAAGAAATAGCCCAATCAAAAACAGGGCAGAAAAACTAAGTAAGTACTTCTCCAAAGAAGACATACAGATGACCAACAGGTACATGAAAAATGTTCACAATCACTCATCATCAGGAAAATGCAAATCAAAAGCTTAATGAAATACCGTCTTACAACTGTGAGGATGGCCCATAACAAAACAAACAAACGAACAAAAAACACCAGTAAAAACAAGTGTTGGCCAGAATGTGAAGAAAAAGAAACCCTTCTACACTACTGGTGGGAATGTAGAATGGTCCAGTCCCTATGGAAAACATATGTAGGTTCCTCAAAATTTTAAAAATGGATCTACCATATTACCCAACAAGTCCACTTCTAAGTGTCTATAGAAGAATAATTTTGAAACCCCACTAATTCAAAGGGATATATATGTACTTCTAATGTTCACTGAAGTATAATTTATAATAGCCAAGCTATGGAAACAACCTAAGTGCCAAAACAGATGAGTGCATCAGGAAGATGTGGTATATTTACACAATGGAAAACGACCTAGCTTTACTTAATTAAAAAGTTTATTAATCAAAAAAATTAATTCTTGCAATTTGTGACAACATTTGAAGGAATGGGAGGGAATTATGTTAAGTAAAATGAGTCAGAAGGAGGACAAATACCAGATGGTGTCACTTGTATTTGAAATATAAAGAAACAAAACAAAGGGTTAGATAAAGCCAAACCAATAACAAACCTAAGAAATCTGACTCTAGCACTGAGATTTCCAGAGATGAAGGGTAAGGAGAGAGAGAAGCAGAGTGGGAGTAAAACAGACTATGGTGGAGGACTATGGATGCTTTGATGCTAATGTAATGTGGCAACTACCCCTGCATGGAGAGATTCTATACCCTTAATCATAAACAATATTGTAAACCAATATTAATACAACTTAAAACTATTTCAGTGGTTCAACACCACCAAGGTTTATTTCTTGTTCATTAAGTGTAGGCTGTAGATTCTGCTCCACATAAAACTGTGTCTCCACACCTAGCATGATAGACTAGCCAGAACCTGGAACTATGCCAAGACCTACCCTATGGCTGCGGGAAAGGGAGTGCATTAAATCATCCACCCATCTGGAAGCTTCTATATGGAAGAGACCCATTTCTGTTTCTCTGGCCAAAGTAATTCACATGGCTATGCCTACCTTCTAACTAAGGGGGTGGGAACGTTCACTCCTACTGGTAAGCAGATGGAGAGAGAACTGAATATTTGTGAACAGTGTGAAGATACTTGAATAAATTCCTATTACAGTTATAGGGATGAATATTTGTATTAACTAGACTTGAGTCCTACAAAAAGGTGGGGTAATGTACTGTGAGTATAGGAGGTAAGGATCATGTGGGGGCACAAAGAGTATGTAAAATA
Source organism: Talpa europaea (assembly GCF_964194135.1). Classification (NCBI taxonomy): domain Eukaryota; kingdom Metazoa; phylum Chordata; class Mammalia; order Eulipotyphla; family Talpidae; genus Talpa; species Talpa europaea. The sequence continues at coordinate 85,620,798 of NC_140070.1, forward strand.
CTTGGAAGTGCTGCTATATTTTGGTAACTTAATACAGAGGTAATTTAAAAATAAAAGCTGTCGAGCAGAGTTGAAGGCCCAGCAGAAGTTAGTAATACATTCATAATACATCCAATCACTGTGGGATAGTCTCCAGTGATGCTCTATATGTCAGGAGAAACAAAATATATTTACCATTATAGAGTGACCAGCAATATAATATAACACTAAAATAAAAGCAAGGGCCATGCTTGACTTTTGGTAATTATACTAATTTGAGATGCATTTTCCTTTCTCCCAAATGGCGCATACAACATTTTGGACAGTCGATCTCATTCATTCTGCTTTGAATAAATCCAAATGTAATAAGGTGAAGCCTACTGGGGGGATGACTTGCTTACGGCTTGGCAGGATCAAATACCCATGAAATATTACTGACAAGACAGAACTTTTGGTCTCCAACAAGAACATTTAAAGTATTTTCTTATCTTAAAGATGCATATGTGACAGTTTCTATTGTTTTACCTTCTGATTTTTTAAGAAGTTTGGGAAACTAAAAGGAATGACTAAAGAAATGATTATTTATATACTTAAGAAAAAATACAGATCATAAAAATTAATCATCTGAGGATGAGACAATTAGATTATATTAGAGTAGAACTACCTACTTTTTTGGAACAGTGATGGGCTGTAAGTGTCAAAGTTGAATTTAGATCCAGGAAGGCTGCCCAAATGATTAACAGCTCTGGAAAAATTCTGAGAGGTTGATTGTTAAATGTAAGAGCCACCAGTTGGTGGGGAAATCAAAACCAAAATCAAAACAAAAACTTAGAGAACATAAATAGTTTTATCTGTTCCTTATCTTCTGTGCTACCCTTTATGCAACCATACCTGACAAAATTAAGAGGGAGCAAAGCACATAGTGTTCAACTCCTATAACATTACCAGTCTTGTTTACCCCTCTGCAGCCTTATCACCTCTTGTGTATAGTCATGAATATACTAAAAGTGAATAACTAAAAGTGTCTAACACTCTTCATAAAAGGCTTTTTTGTGAGCTATGCAGGAAATTCATAGTTCCTGTTTTTTAAAATTTATTTTTATTTTTTTAATAATAAATTTTATTTTTATATTCCCCATACAATTGCAACCCCCCCATTCTGACCCCAATCCGACCCCTCCCGACCCCACCCCCCAAAAAGTGTATCTGGTTCATAGTTTTTTGTTGATTTTGATTTTCACGTTCTTATAGTCATTCATTTTCCTGGTCCCTTATTTAAGTTTTCTAGATTCCTGCTATGAGTGAGACCATCCGGTATTTTTCTTTTTCTTTCTGGCTTATTTCGCTGAGCATGATCCCTTCCAGCACCATGCATGTTGCTGCAAATTGCATGTGCTTATCTTTTTTGAATGCTGAGTGATATTCCATGGTATATATTTACCACATCTTCTTGATCCAGTCATCTATTTTGGGTTATTGGGCTGTTTCCAAAGCTTAACTACTGTAAATAGCGCTGCTATAAACATAGGGGTGCAGGTGTTCTTTGGAATTGTTTCTGTGTCCTTTGGGTAAATACCTAGGAGTGGAATTGCTGGATCATATGGAAGCTCTATGTTTAGTAGGTCCAGAAATCTCCACACAGCTCTCCATAGTGTTGGACCAGTTTGCACTCCCACCAACAGTGCAGAAGAGTTCCTTTTTCTCCACACCCTTGCCAACATTTGTTGTTGCTAGTTTTTTTAATATGTGCCATTCTCACTGGTGTAAGATGGTATCTCATGGTAGTTTTGATTTGCATTTCCCTGATTACAAGTGATGTTGAACAATTTTTCATATGCCTGTTGGCCATTTGCATTTCCTCTTCAGAGAAGTTTCTTTTTAGCTCTTCTGCCCATTTTTTAACTGGATTATTTTCTTTTTTGTTGTTGAGTCTCATCAGCTCTTTGCAGATTTTTGTGATCAGTCCTTTATCATTAGTGTTGGGTGCAAAAATATTCTCCCAGTTGGTGGGGTTTCTCTTTGTTTTTGTTATTGTCTCTTTTGCTGTGCAGAAGCTCTTTAATTTGATGTAGTCCCAGCTGTTTATCTTTGTCTTCACTATCACTGCTTTGGGTGATGTGTCTGTAAAGATGTCTTTGATGTGCATATCACATAGTGTTTCGCCTATATTTCCTTCTATGTATTTTATGGTTTCAGGTCTTCTGTCTAGTTCTTTAATCCATTTTGAGTTGGTTTTTGTGTATGGTGTGAGGTAGTGGTCAAGCTTCATTCTTTTGCATGTAGCGACCCAGTTTTCCCAGCACCATTTATTGAACAAACTTTCTTTGCTCCAATGCATAGTCTTGGCTCCTTTGTCATAGATTAGTTGACCATAAATCTGTAGGTTTATTTCTGGAATTTCTATTCGATTCCATTGGTCTATATGTCTGTTCTTGTTCCAGTACCATGCAGTTTTGATGATTATGGCTTTGTAGTATAGTTTGAAGTCTGGGAGTGTGATGCCTCCATTCCCTTCTTTTTTTTTCAGGAGAGCTTTGGCTATTCGGGGTTTTTGGTGATTCCATATGAATTTCATCAATAATTGCTCTATTTCTTTGAAGAATGACATTGAAATTATTATTGGAATAGCATTGAATCTGTATATTGCTTTTGGAAGGATGGCCATTTTAATAATGTTTATTCTTCCAATCCATGAGCAGGGGATGTCTTTTCATTTCTTTGTGTCTTCTATTTCTTTTAACAGTGTTTTATAGTTTTCTTTGTATAGGTCCTTTACCTCTTTGGTTACATTTATTCCCAAATATTTGATTTTTTTTGTTTTGATAATAAAAGGGATTTTTTTTATTTCTTCTTCTTCAGATTTATTGTTTGCGTATAGGAAGGCTGCTGACTTTTGCGTGTTGATTTTGTATCCTGCCACTTTACTGAACTGATTGATGAGTTGAATTAGTTTTTCTGTGGAGTTTTTTGGGTTCTCTATGTACATTATCATATCATCTGCAAATAGTGATAGTTTAACTTCATCTTTTCCTATTTGGATTCCTTGTATGTCTTTCTCTTGTCTTATTGCTCTGGCTAGGACTTCCAGTATTATATTTAAAAGTAGTGGTGAAAGTGGACATCCTTGTCTTGTTCCAGATCTTAATGGAATTGCTTTCAGCTTTTCACCATTGAGAACAATACTGGCTGTTGGCTTGTCATAGATGGCCTTTATGATGTTGAGGTATGTTCCTTGTATCCCAAGAATTTCAAGGGCTTTTATCATGAATGGGTGTTGCACTTTGTTGAAAGCTTTCTCAGCATCTATTGATATTATCATATGGTTTTTATATTTCTTTTTGTTGATGTGTTGGATAACGTTGATTGATTTTCGGATGTTGAACCATCCTTGTGTCCCTGGAATGAATCCTACTTGGTCGTGGTGAATTATCTTATGGATACATTGTTGGATTCTGATAGCTAAAATTTTATTGAGGATTTTTGCATCAGTGTTCATTATGGAGATTGGTCTGTAGTTTTCCTTTTTTGTGTTGTCCTTGTTCGGTTTTGGTATCAGTGTAATGTTTGCTGCATAGAATGTGTTTGGTTTTGTCCCTCCTTCTCAATTTTTGGGAAGAGTTTGTGAAGGATAGGCACTAATTCATCTCTGAATGTTTGGTTGAATTCATTTGTAAATCCATCAGGTCCTGGGCTTTTGTTTTTGGAGAGGTTTTTGATTACCATTTCAATTTTGCTGCTTGTAATTGGTGTTCTGTTTAGGTTCTCTGTTCTCTGTTCTCTGGTTCTCTGTTTAGGTGTTCTATTTCTTCTTTATCTAGCTTTGGATGATTGTAGAGTTGTAGGAATTTGTCCATCTCCTCTAGATTGTTGAACTTGTTTCCATATAACTGTTCATAGTAGTTACTGATTATTCTTTTGATTTCTGCTGTGTCCATTGTGATTTCTCCTCTTTCATTTGTGATCCTGTTTATTTGTGCTTTCTCCCTTTTTTCTTTTGTTAGCCTGGCTAGGGGATTGTCTATTTTATTGATTTTTTCGAAGAACCAGCTCTTGGTTTCATTGATCTTTTGGATTGTTTTTTTAGTTTCAATTTCATTTATTTCTGCTTTGGTTTTTATTATTTCTTTTCTTCTACTGGTTTTGGGGATTTTTTGTTGTTCTTTTTCTAGATCTTGAGCTTCGAGATTAGGTTGTTTCTTTGAGTTCTTTCTTGTTTTTTGATGTGAGCTTCTATTGCTATATATTTTCCTCTTATTACTGCTTTTGCTGCATCCCATATATTTAGGATATTGGTGTCCTCCTTGTCATTTAATCCAAAGAATTTTTTAATTTCTTCTTTGATCTCCTCATTAGTCCAGTGGTCTTCCAGTAGTGTGGTTTTTAATCTCCATGAGGTAGGAAAGTTCCTTGCCTTCTTTTTATGGCTTATTTCTAGTTTGATGCCTTCATGGTCAGAAAAGATGGTTGATATGATTTCAATCTTGGTGTATCTGTTGATGTTTGTCTTGTGCCCCAGTATGTGATTGATCCTGGAGTATGATGCATGTGTGCTTGAGAAAAATGTGTACTCAGATTTTTTGGGGTTTAGTGTTCTATAGATGTCTGTGAAGCCCAAATGCTCTAGGTCCTTATTTAGAGCTTTAGTTTCTTTACTTATTTTTTCTCTCATTGATCAATCCATTGTTGATAGTGGTATGATGAATTCTCCCACTACGTATGTGTTTTCTCTGATGTCTGTTTTCAGAGATGACAGAAGTTGTCTGATATATTTTGGTGCTCCTTCGTTTGATGAGTATATGTTAATGAGTGTTATTTCTTCTTGAAGTATTGTCCCCTTGATCATAATGTAGTGACAATTGGGGTCTCTTTTTATTCTTTTGAGTTTGAAATCTGTTTTATCTAAGTATAGCTGTTGCTGTTTTCTTTTTTGGTCCATTTGCTTGTAGGATTGTTTTCCATCCTTTAACTTTGAGCCTATTTTTATCTTTTGTAGCTAAATGTGTTTCCTGGAGACAGCAAAAGGTTGGGTTTTAATCCAGGCTGCAACTCTGTGTCTTTTTATTGAAGAGTTTAGTCCATTTACATTTAGAGTTAATATTGATATGTTAGCATCTGTATTTGCCATTGTGTTTGTCTTTCCTTTGATTTTATTTATTTATTCATTTAATAACTTTTTTTTGGACTTCTTTCGTTGTTATTCGTCCCTCTGAGGTTCTAGCTTTATGACTCCTTGTAGTATTTTTTGGAGTGGGGGTTTAGTCGTAATGAAATTCCAGAGTTTCTGATTGTCTGGGAAGGTCCTTATTCTTTCTTCATAGAGGAAGGAGAGCTTTGCAGGATAGAGTATTCTTGGTTGGCATCTGTTTTCTTGGAGTCTGTTGACTATGTCCCTCCACTCTCTCCTTGCCCGTAGTGTTTCTTCAGAGAAGTATGATGTCAGCCTGACTGGTTTTCGTTTGAATGTTATCTGTTTCTCCCCTCTTGTCAGCTTCATTATTTTTTCCTCGTCCTGGATTCTTGGGAGCTTTACTATTATGTGTCTTGCTGTATTTTTCCTTTCGTCATGGAAGTTGGTGTTCTTCTTGCTTCTTGTATATCAATTTTCACCTCCTTCTTCGCATTTGGGAAGTTCTCTTCAATTATATCCATGAATATTTTCTCTGTTCCTACATCTCTCTCCTCTCCTTCTGGAATTCCTATAACTCTTATATTTCCTTTCCTCATGTTGTCAGATAGTTCCCGAAGTCTTTCTTTGTTCTTTTTCCTTCGTACTTCTCTTTCCTTTTCTGTTTTGGTTCTTTTTATTTCTGTGTCTTCAAGAGTACTTATTCGTTCTTCCATTTCATCTATTCTGCTTTCATTGCTTTTCCCAGAGTTCTTTAGTTCCTCCATTAATTCTTTGATCTCCTGCGTTTCTTTTGCTTCCCTCTTTAGGGATTCAATTTCATTCTTCTGACCATTGTTTTCCCTCTTTAGGGACTCAATTTCCTTCTTCTGATCATTGTTTTCCTTTATGAATTCTGTCTTTTTTTTTAATCACAGCAATTTTAAATTCTCTTTCTGGAAGGCTCAGAAGTTCTTCCAAGTTACTGTTGTTGCAATCTGGGGGGTGGTTTTTTTTTTTTGTGTTGTGCTTTTTCCCTGAGGATTTGTTAGGTTGTGTGCGGTTCTTCTACTCCCTACTGTCTGTTTTCTAATTTGTCAAATGCATTGGGACACTGTGTTGCTGGGACTGGCCGGCATCTTGGGTGAGCTTCTCTGCTCCCCTCTGGCTCCTCCAGGAGCCATCTCTCTGTTTCAAGCAGTCTTTACTGAAGAAAGGTCCCTGTTCTAAAATGCCGATGTGGGGACACACTCCCCTGTGCGCCTGGTCTGCCCCGGCTGTGGGTTCCTGCTCCCCCTCTGGGTTTGGACTGCAGGCCAGAAGGGGCCTGGCGTGGGCGAGCTTCCCCGCTCACCTCTGGCTCCTGAGGGAGCCTTCTGTAGGCAGTCTTTACTGAAGAAATGTACCTGTTCTAAAATGGCGATGTGGGATGCAGTCCCTGCACGTCTGGTCTCAGGCACACTCTTCTGCGCGCCTGGTCTGCCCCGGCTGTGTGTGCCTGCTCTCCCTGTGGGCTAAACTTATGGTCGGAAGGAGCTGGGGTGGGCTAACTTCCCAGCTGGCCACCGGTTCCTCCAGGAGCCTTCTGCCCTTTTCAAGCAGTCTTTTCTGAAGAAAGGTCCCTGTTCTATGGGGTGTTAGTGACTTTTTTTCTGGTCGCTAGGTGGTGCCAGAGATCTCTCCTATTGTTCTTGGGGAGCTGTTTTTTTCACCCCGTGGGACAGGGAACAGAGTGGGAATGGTAGGGAAAACCTCAACAGCTTTGGGGTGCTGTGTCTGCCTTGTGCCCCACCGATGTGGAGGACCCACAGCCCGAATTTCGTGCCCCGGGTCTCAGTTCCAAAGCCCTCAGGTCCAGGACGCGGGCTGTAGCCCAGGTCAGTGGCCGCAGGAATGGCGCCTTTTGCACTCCGCTCCTGTGCCTGGGCGCCTGGTTCCTGTTTACTCAGTGATTGACTTTCACCTCAGTGAGGGCCTCCACGCATCTCCCCGCAAGCCTAGGTCGCAGGCGCGGGGACCTGGGCAGCCTTGATCCACGCTTGCTTTTCAAGCACGCTGCTTTTCCGCACAAGCTTACCGGCTGGCCCGGGGCCATGTGCAGGTCTCCAGAGTCTCTGTTGTTCTCTAATGGCACCTGGAGCAGTTCGCTCACCTCCACGGCGAATCCTGCAGGGTTCTCCACAGCTCCAGTTCACGGGGTGTGGTGGCTGCAATAGTTCCTTTCCACTCCCAGTCCCGCTTGATGCGTAGTTTGTTCTTGTTGGTCATTTTAGTTTGTTTTTTTCCTCCTTTCTGTTGGTCGGAGAGTGCCGACTTTGTGGGTGGGGGAGGGTAGCAGGGTTCTGCGCTTTCCTCCCTTCTAGTCCTCTTTTATGGCAACTTTCTTCTTTGAGTAGTTTGCTGGAGTCGTCCATTTATCTTCCGTGTCCCAGTTCTCACTGGGACCTGCCGCTTTTCCTCCCTATTAACTTTTTTTTAATGGGAGATCTTACTCACATCATCTCCTCTCCACCATGTTGCTCTGCCCCTCCCTCAGGAAATTCATAGTTCCTTTAATGTGATGTTTGAAAGCTGTTTTGAAAACACTACATTCAGTGAATCTTTTTTTTGAGTTTATTAATTCAGTAAACCTTTATTGAGTCCTATTTGGGCTAAAACCCTCATTAGTCACACTTAGGGAGCCTAGAGTTGATTAGCAAGTGGTCATTGTCCTTACAAATCTTTTAATATAACAAGGTGTAAAGGAATATTTGCAGACCTCTAATGTTAGAAATATAATGAAAACCACAAAAAAGCAGAAAAAGTGTCTGTGAGAGTTTCAAACAATGCAATCCTCATATTAGTTGGGTGGATGGACAAGATTTCACCACACTGAAAAAACCGTTATTCAAGACAGAAGAAATGCGAACACAGATGAAGACGTAGGAGGTATATTCTGGAAAAAGAGTGTACCAGTTTATCCAGACAAGAGAATGCTACTGAACTACAGGTAATATGATTGAGAATATTTGTGGGAATTTATTATACTGAGTCCAAAACACTGGGATATAGAAATTTTTTTTTACTTATTTGACAACGGAAAGACATTCAAGGTTTCAGAATTCTTCCATGACATGATCAAAACCGTGATTAGGGTAAATATCACTCTGTTATCTGGAGCAGCCTAGAGTGGATAAATACTGGAGGTAGTATATAGCTAGTTAGAAAGATGTGTTCAAGAGCCCCAGAAAAGACATGAAGAAGCGAATAAGCTTGGTGATGAAGGGAATGAAAGCAGCACAGGTGGGAGTACCAATACTTGGCAGGTGGTTGGTTATGACTGGGAAAAGGAGAAGCTATTGGACTTTGATGTTTTGAGGTAAGTAGGAACATTTAATGATGCCCAATAAAAACAAGAAATAAAAAAAAAGAAGGACCAGGAGACAGCAGATAGTAGCTAATCCCTAGTCCAGATACATTGGGTGAGTTACATAAATTTTCTGGGCTTCCTTAAACTTATGAAAATTAGGAGAGTTGTAATTGTTAAAAATTATTAATAATTCATGCAACTATATGAGCTGATTTTGGAGGGTAAGGAGGATGAGTTCAAATTGGCTACTGGCTATGTCTAGGTTGCAAATAAAACTCACGAGTTTGGAATTAGAAAATATGGAAGTGCAATCTACCTCAAATGTATTCAAGACTGTTTAGAGCCCATTTCAGTTTGTGCAAACAATTGTGAAAAACTGTCCTTTTGACAGAATTGTGTATGTCTAAGTTGTATCCAATCTAGTGTATTTCTTTTTGAAAAAAGGAGATGCAAATATGTTGAACTATGTTTGATTTCAAAGCAGGTGAAAAGGTATATTTACCATTGTTAAAGGACCTAAAATTCCTTTTGGTGTATTCCTTATAGTGAGAGTTCAAAAGTTAAAACTTCTAAGGTGTCAAGTTATCATTGAGGAATCTATTACTTATTAATAAAGTCATTTTTACCAATAAAAACAATCTTGCACAGAAAGTAAGGTCATTTTCACAAAACTGTCTCCAGTGGAACAACAGAAGCTCAATTTCTTTGAACTTGATTGAGGTGAATGGCTCAGCAGACAGGGAGGAGTAGGAGAAGGGACATGAATAGGAAAACATAACAAAACTGAGAAAATATATTCTTCCTTTTCACTCTCCTCTGTGTTTATTAAAGAGGAAATTAGAAGAAACAACTTAAAATTGCTCAATGTTTGGGTTCCAGACATAAAAGCAGAGGAGCCAAAATCTGTGAAAAAATAGTTTCTTTTTCACATGGTGCACGTTCTTTTAACAGTTCATTTAATAGTCTAATCATGCTTTTTACAAAATGGTGTGAAACATGAGACGCATACGTCTAACACCTTTTTACTTCTTTACATTAGCATTAAAAGTATAATTTGTACACATGTGTCTTTAGGTCAGTATGTGAATATATGCAATGTTCTTTTCTTTCACAGATGACATGGTGAGAGATGAATCTTTTCTTTACACTACTACGTATGTCAACAGCTCACATAATTCTGGAGAGGGGAATTCCATCCAGATGGAGAATTAAGGAGAACTTCACAACGTCCGTTCACGTATTAATCTAAAGAATTGTAATGCTATTCAAATTTTACTTTGAATTCATTGTGAGAGAAAGGCAGCCTCTAAAATGGCCCCAAAGATCCTGGATTTCTGGTATTCAACACCTTCTGTGATCAGCTTGTCTCCTGAGTGCAGGCCAGCTAAAAAGTCTATCAGATAAAATATAGCAAAAGTGATGCAAGATGAGGTTACAAGAAGACTGCAACTTTAGACACACACCCCCTAGTGCTCTCTCAAGGATGCCAGTGGAGGAGACAACCTGGCAAGGAACTGCTATCTCCAGCCAGGATCCAATGAGGACTTGATACTTGCCAAGAGTGGAACAATAGAAGCTCAATTTATTTGAACTTGATTGAGGTGAATGGATCAACAGACAGAGATGGGAAATAGAGAGAGATGGGAGAGATTGGAAGTGGATCCTCTCCTAATAGAGCCCTGCAGTGATGGCAGCCACTGCTAATACCCTGATGTAGCCCTGTGTAGGGACTCTGAGGCAGCCATACCCCATTCAGCCTTGCGTGGGATCCTGGTCCCCGGAATCAGTGACACAGCAAATATGTGTTGTCTTAAATGACTAAAATTTGGGGTAATATTTTATGAAGAAATAAAAACTCATACTTTTTTTTTTTTCACTGCAAAAGGCTGGTGAACTGACCAACAGGAAGTTAAAAACAGATTTTCTTAAGTCAAATATGCTTTTGGAAGACTCCATCTCAAATAAGAAGTATAGTGATATGGATCTTTTCCTTTGTAGAACAGACATTACTTTTTGTGATAATCAAATATGAAGAGATAAGATCAATGGGGATAGTAAACACTGCGTTGGTTTTTCTTCCATTCTTTCCTGATTTTTTTTTTTCCAATTTTTATTTATTTTTGCTTGGAAGAACTGTGCATAGGGCAGAGGTACATGAGGTGAGAGGATTCACCAGAGATAGAGTAGGAAGCAGAACAGGCAGATATACTGAAATACACTGCTAAGAGGGGGTAAGAGGGGAGACAGGGAAGACCTGCTGAGCCATATGTGGGTTAGCGCCCTGGCTAGGGATTGAACTAAGGCCAAAGTGGTGATAGTGCTGAGACTTAACCCATAGGCCACCAGCAAGGCCTTCCTGATTATTTTAACAGACTGTGCAAACATGACATCATATACAATTGCTGCTGATGTACCATTATTTTTATGCACCCGAATTGTTTTTCCCTATGTTAAGAAGTTGTACTAGAAATTTAGTTTACTACAGTAATCTCCTCTGTAGGGGGATATATTCCAAAACCACCAGTGATACTTAAAGCCAGGGGTAGTGCTGCACCCTGCATGCAGGCCTGCCTTTTCTCCTGCAATTTCCTCATCTCTCTCAGCCTTCACCAATTAAACAAGTGTTAGGACCTTGCTCAGGATTAGGTCTAGGTTTAAGGGGATGCTATGGTTGCTCTGACCTTCGCTCCAGACCATTCAAACTTTCTCCATGTTAGCTACAATGCTGTCTTGCTTTCTTATCGTTCATGTTAGTTGGGAGCGAGATTTGAAAATTTCCTTCAAGAACTTTTCTGTGCATTCAAGTCTAAGCTGACTGTTTGACACCAGAGGCCTAGTTTTTTTTTTTTTTTTACCTATCTCACCTTTCAGCATGGCTCTCTCACTGAGTTTAATCATTTCTGGCTTGTAAATTTAAAGTGAGACACTTAGGCCTCCCCTGGTGGCGCAGCGGTTGAGCGCTGGGCTGTGAAGCTGCCCACAGCCTCTGCAGCCCCGGTTCAATCTCTGGCCACCAGCAAGGGTCCCACATCGCACTACAGACCTCTCCTGCCTCGCCTGCTGCTCCCCTCAGCAGTGTGTTTCGTGAGTCTGCCTGTTCTGTTCCCCGCTCTGGCTCTGGTGAATTCTTTCACCCTCCTGCACTTCAGACTGTATCCAGTGCTTGTATAAATAAATAAATCTTTGGGAACAAAAAAAACCATAAAGTGAGACACTTGCCACTCTTCCTTTCACTTGAACACTTAGTGGTCATTGTAGGGTAATCATGTGGCCTATTTTCAGTATTTGTGTCTCAGGAAAAGAGACCCAAGAGGTGGGAAAAAATGGAGGAATGGCCAGTGGGTGCAGCAGTCAGAATATATACAACATTTATCTGTTACATTGATTTCCTTATACAGGTGTAATTGGTGGCATCCAAAAAACAATTACAATAGCAACACCACTGATCACTGATCACAGATAACCATAACAAATACTAGTGAAAAAGGTTGAAATATCAGGAGAATTACCAAAAATTGACATAGAAAGAGAATGTACATGCTGCTGAAGAAATGGTACTGACAGACTCTCCACAGTGTTGCCACAAGCTGCAATTTCTGAAACAAGTAAGATCTACAGAATGAAATAAAGGAAAGCTCAGTAACACAAGGTATGCCTGTGTAGTATTTTGTTCCTATACATACATACTGTGATAAACTTTAATTTAAATTGGGCATAGTCAAAGACTAAAACTATAACCAATACAATAGAGCGATTATAATGATATGCTATAATAAAAGTTATATGAAACGGGTCTATTTGATTCTTTCTCAAAATAACTTATTGTATACAATGTACATGTAACTATATGGACTGCATGTAACTAAAATCACAGAAAGCTATATAGGGGTAAGCATAAAGGGGGCTATTTACATACCGATCTAATATGTGCCACTCAACAGGTCTCCTACTTTGATGTCACATGTGTGGTTTAAGTCATTATTTGGTAACATGAATAACCAAGGTTCTGTAAATTTCAATTTCACATCAGAATTTTTGACATATTCAGACTTGAAAAAAATTTCTTGAAATTCCACACAAAGACTCTTCTGCGAATTTTGCAATTATCCCAACGACACATCAAGAGCATCATGTGATCCAGACTTCACATTTATGAAGGCATCAGATATTTGGACTTTCAGGTAAGCTTCAAATAAATTTATAAGTACATTCATCCTTGAATGTTGAACTATGCTTACTATTGTGCCTCATTTTCTGAAGGATACTATAGATAATTATAATAAATCTGATAATGTTCTTACCAGTATTGAAATTACATTACATAATATTTTCACATTAAAAGATTAACTTACCAATATTTTAATATAGTTCACAATTCTAGGAATGCTTTCTTGCTGTTTTAAAATTGTTAATATATTACAAATTTCAAAATATGGTGGTATCTTGGGCTATTTGATGTCTAGGGTTGTCTATAAACAGGTCATTACAAATTCCTAAGTGAAATGTAGCAAGTTGCCTTCCCTTCCTCACCTTCCCTTCCTCGCCTTCCCTTCCTCCAGTGAAACTGGTGAGAAAGGAAACAGTAGATAAGAGGTTGCCTACTAAGTATGTACTATACACACATTCAAGACTGTTAAAAGCTACGATGACTTCTTTATGAAGGTTTTCCTGTTTTCTTCAAAGTATTATGGAGTCCTCAGCATTTCCTTGATATTCTATGATTGTCCTTATATTGCATTATAATTTTAGGTGGTTATATATTCATTGCCACATCAACCTCTCCCCACACATATACATCAGACTCTACATTCTTCAAGACAGATAAACGTGCCATCCTTGCTTCCACCCCAGCCCAACATCAAAGCCTGGCATAGAGGGGCACACCAGATCCAGATACCCATTTTGAGCAAATGAACAACAGTAGTAAAAGGAATGGAGAGCACTTCTCCTTCTTCCTTTTGTGTATCATTGTGAAAAAGAGAGCTTCAGATTTTGTGCACAGTGATTTAATATACTTTTCAGGCAATCTCGTTCATGGAATGTACACTGAGTGTCCGCGCATTATGACAGGCAGGGTAAGACTACAGGGCATCAGAAAATGAGCGCCCTACCCCCAAGGAACATGCTATCAACTTAGGAACATTGCAACCCCCATTGGAAAACCAGATTTCTATTTATCACTTACATACTTAACAGGACATAGTATGACAAAGCAAACAAATACTTATGATATCCATTAATAAAAGTGGACCTTGCTACCTCTTTAAACCAAAATATTACAGTGTTTTTCCTATATGTGCTTCTTTCATTTTCTCTTGGTACAAAGTTTCAGTCAACATACAAAACCTCTTTGAAAAAAATATGTAGCAATTTATCTAATCCTAAGTGATGGGGGACAAAAAACTCTTTCACCTAACTCAAACCACATAAAGCATTTTCAAAAACATTTGAGCATTTCTGGGCTGTGTTCCCTTGACATATCCTACTAGCCAGACAAGGAAGTACCTCTTAGCCTATGAGAAATACCTTCTGTTGGACAATTAGTTCCAAGTCTTGGGATCTCATTTCCTAAGGTCCTGCCAGTGACCTTCTATTAAAAACCATTTATTCTTGTGAGATGCTGGCCAGGTGAAGTTTGGTCTGGCTCTTGGACAAGGGTGATCCTGGGCAGTGCTGTGAAGCCTAAAGCACTATTACACATAGCCTTGGAGTTGGAACATTTTTGGCCTTCTGATGACTGGCTCAGGAAGGTAAAATGACTGGATGAAGCCTGAAGTCTTGCTGTGTAAGTCATAACTCTATATTCACGGTTGTGTATTTTTTTTCAAAAAATAAGATTTGGCTTTGAGGTGGCAGGCAGCAGTACTGAGCCCTTCCAGGTAGTTCTTGTGACCCTTGCCAGAGTTATTTATATTCATTGAGCTCTGCCCAATGACTGGCTCCCCACCTATACATCTAAGCTCCATCTAAAATCAAATCAAACCACAACACCTATGTCTCTGCTTTCTTTCCCTAAATAGTTAGCAGTTTTATAATATTACTTTGGAAGTCGCCTGGTCTTTCCCTTAGAACAGATCAACACTTGTTGACCAAGGCTGGTACTTTGTTCAAGGGAAAAGAAAAGGTCAAGAGAAGAAAGGAACATTTTCTAAAGATCCCTTTTTCTTTATTAAGGTACATTACAATTCTAATTTATACATATTAATAGTTACATATATACATATATGTATCTAACAAAGGAAAAACACATACTCTAAAAGGAATACAGTGGTCATGTACTGGGCTGCAGGCTTCTGCTCTTCATTGGTGGAGGAAGAATTGAAAGGAAGACAAAAATGGCCTGAGACTAGAGGCAATGAAGAGAAATGAGAAAAGGAGGCATAAGCATTAACTTTAAAAGAACAATGCATCTCTAGATTTCACCTATTTATTTGTAAGAGAACATTTCCTGACTATTCTGGATCTAAATGGCAAAGTCAGTATTTCACATGAGTAGACACTATATTCCATTTACTTTATCAATCAGCTAATGTTCACTGAGTATAATAATCTAGGGTCAGTTCTGCAACCCTGAGATTTAGTTTCTCTCTGTGATAGATTCCCAAATCCATCTTAGTCAACTCTGGCATTATTGTGTGTGTGAGCTGTCTCCAGTGTTCCCTGAGAAGGTCTGGTCTATGGTGAGAATCCCAGGGCTATTCTGGAAGGAGGTAGAGGCTTCCAGGATTACAGTGGTAGTAACAGTATTAGTACCATGCTGTTCTTCTCATCAACCTTGTTTATTTCACATCACTGTCCAGGCAGGAATTCTGGGGAATCCCATTTAAATGTCTTTATGAAACTCTTGTAATACTTAACTTCTGGAGGAGAAGGACTTGCTTACTCTGAGACTTAGGGAGAAACTATTAGTACCACAACTACTACTGCTGGTAACAGCATCTATTCCATGTCAGATTTGAAGGCATATGATTAATTTTCACAACTAAGGTCAGTATTCTCCTATTTTCACACATTAGAAAACTGATACTCTAAGAAAATAAGTAAACTGCCAAAAGTATTAACTCGCCTGTAAGAGGTAGAGCCAAAATTTGAGTCTTACTATTTCTATGCTGAAAATAGATGTTAGTAATCTTTTTTACTCTAAAGTCATAAATTATTGGATAGATGAGTTATTAACTACTCATTTGGTTATTTATAAACTCATTTGGAATTTTGATTTTCATCTTTGTATGACTTAAAATTTTTTAAACAAATATACTTTCTATATATGGTCCAATTCAACTCATCAAATATTTTTTTGAACTCCAGGAATGTACCGGGTTGTATTTAACATTGGGGTCAGAGCAATGGACAAAACAAATTCTGTTTCTTGATCTCATGGTGTTATAATTTTATTTTTGTCTCCTAATGAGCAGAGACCAGAAATAAACAAATTAAAAAAGTCTATGTGTGAGTAATGATAGCTTTAATTTAAAAAAATCAAGCAAACTAAGGAGGGCAGATAATAGAATGGAAAAGGGGAGGTTTATGTTACATTTGAATAGGGTGAAGAGGACTGCATTTGAAAAGAGGTAACATTTTGAAGGAGATACATTTGAAAAAAGAGACACCCTATGGCAGGTGGGGGGCGGGGAAAGGAGGGATTGGGGTCAAAATAAGGGGGTTGTAATTGTATGGGGAATATAAAAAAATAAAATTTAAATAAAAAAAAAGACTTGTAGGAAGTGAAAAAACAGCCACATGGCTATCTGGTAGAGGAGCATTCCAGTGCAATCCCAAAGGAAATGTCTTAATGTGGAACTGGTTTGATGAATTCCAAAAGTTTCAAGGAAGCAAATCTACCTGCAGAGGCAGAGAGGGGCTCATCATTTGGGAGGCGAGGAGAGATGGGAGAAGGATGTAACTGGAGATGGGTTAGAGAGGCAGCTTGGAGCCAGATCAGGTTAGCTTGAATAGTAATAGTCTTGACAAAGATTTTTATTTGACACTAAAATTGGAAGCCATTAGTAACATTTGAATAGAGGAAAACATGACCTGACCTGGTTGTTAAAGATTATTCCTCAGGCACTCTGTGCCAAACACAGGATGAGAGCAAGTGTGGAGATAAGGGGAACTGTTTGAATGCCAATGGTAGAATACAGGTAAGTAATGACAAAGGCTTGAACCAGGGTGAAAGGAATCAAAGGACATCATTGGTAGTGAATTGAATGATGATGATTCTTTTTTTTTTTGTACTTAGTAATTATAAAATGGATTGATATTTATTGAGATAGGGAAACTTGGGAAGGAAAGATTTGGGTTGGTGTATTAGGTGAGATCACAAATTCCATTTTGTCATGGGAAGTCTGAGATGCAGAATTAGTCATTCAAGGAGATTTGTTGAAGAGTTGCCTGGATATTAAAATCTGGAGCTCAAAGGAGAGATCAGAAGGTATATACAAATTTAGAAAACAGGTGTATTCAAAACCATGAGACTGAAGGAAATAATTTAGGTGAAAGTAGTAGAGAGTAAGTGCTATAAAGAGATAATGTTCAAGGATTGAGATCCGAGGAATTCAAGTCATCCGGATCAGAAAGATGAAGGGTAAACAGCAAAGGAAACTAATCTCCAGCAATGGTACAGTAAGTAACCTGGGGACCCTTGATCTGTTCAAAGTGTAGTAATTACAACAGCTTTCTGATAGCCCTGGGAAATCTGATAGCAATACACAACAAGAGAATATGGCCCTCAGTTTTGAGCTGACATGTGGCAACTTTTATATAGTAGAAAATGCAGTGTCCAGAGATGTCCTTTTGTTTTCTTGCCTTGCCTGCACAGACCTATTAATACTATTTCCTGCTTTCTAAAATTTTTCATCCACAAAACATGAGATAATATTCTGAGATTATTATGCCTCTTAAAATTAGGTGGTGACTGAGTAGCCTTGAAACACAGAAATAGCAAATCTTAAATTCTAAAAAGTAAACATTATATTAGGAACACAGAGTTTTATTTAAAAATAAAATACTATGTTTTGGGGTTTCATCCTACTTTTGAATAATCTTGGATTTCTTCTTTGGGTATGCAAAAAACCAAAAATTAACCAGCAGCAACAACAACAAAAATAAGCAAGGAAGAGAGGGAGCAAGAATAAGAAAATACAACAATAAACCAAAAGAAAATTGTAGCTATAAATGATTGGAACATTGAGTGCTGTTTACATTATCTGTACCCTGTTATCAAACTCAAGCTCCTTAGAAGTAAGATAGGCCAAAGTATTCCCAAACCAACCCCCCCCCATTACTTTAAGGAATGAAATGAGTAATGAAATAGTTATTAAACTTCAAATTTCTCAGGGGTTCCTTTCTGCCTATTTTCTACACAAGAACTTTGGAGCCACTCGTGAATAGCACCACAAGGCTCAGAGACAGGGTTTCACTAGCATCCAATGCTTATGCTTGCTTAATAAGGACCACCATGGAGCTGAGCAAAATGCTTGTTATTTCTGTAAATTAAAAACAGGCATTTCAGAGCACCCAGTTCTGTAACACTTTTTACAAAGCACATGGGATATTTTTGTAGAGGCCCAGGCCAAATACAGAAGCAGTGCTGCTCATGCCTCCTTCCAAGGGTTTTTCACTAGTCCTGAAGTATACCATCACATTTTTACCCTCTGAGATGAGGAAAAAATAAGTATGTTTATTTCCAGGGCAATATTGGGGAAAGCGGAAAGTTTGTTTTTGATAACCCACTTTTTTTTTCCAACTTTAGGTACCCATTTATCCAAACTCCTTATTTTGTCCTTTTGATTCATGTCCTCAGTAACTAACCTCCTTATCTTTTTAAAACATATATAACCACACATCTCTGAATCTTTTCTTACATTATTCTTCCCTTACATTCATTTTCATTCATTCATTCATTCATTCAGCAGTCATTGAACAAATATTTCTTCAGAGCTTACTGTGTGATCAGCAATGTGCAGTCACTGGGTGTAAACTGGTAAATGAGAGAAGTTTCTATACCAATACTAATGGAAGGAGTGAAGAACCAAAGATGGAAAACAAGAAAACTAGTGGAGAGAGATAAGTGATACTAAGAGAATTTTAAAAGGTTATATTTTAGTAAGTGACTAGGTAACTATTAAAATACACCCTACTCCCTTCTCCCTCCCCCCACCCACCCCATAGTGTGTCTCTGGTTTGTAGTTGCTTGTTGATTTTGATTTTTACTTTATTATAATTATCAAAACACAGGGGGTGGCAATTGTGTGGGGACTATAACCAAGATGAAAATGCATACATTGTGCAAAAATGAAAAATGATGTAAAAATATATAAAATAAAAGAAAGTTAAAAAATACAAAAAAAAAACCCTTATACCTTACTTCACTCCTACATTTCCAAAGTAGCAAATAATCAGAAAGAAAATCTCCATTTTTCTGTTAAAAACTTCCTTTGTTTCTTCCCTTTTCATTAATGTAGGGTCTAGTGTTTGCATACTAGAGGTAATGTTAGCACCAAAATGAGTGACTAATAGTAGCCATTTTAAGTACAAGGCAATGGGGTGAGATATTTGGGAGCAGGCCATTGTTTATCACCTAGGCTGGCCCAGAGATTGGCTCTTTTTTATTACTTTTATAGATTTCTCAATCTAAATATGTCTCCTGAACTCTTGGTGCTTCTGTTTTTTTTTCTACTATATTCCACAGGAAAGAACTTCTAACCACTCCCCAGTGGGTTGTTTCTCTTTTGTGTTCTTGGCCTCCTTCCCATTCAGTCCCTTCTCCCCTCACAGCAGTTGTCTGCCATTGCCTCCTGGCCCTGTCATCCTACCTCTGCCATGTATCAGTCTGTCTTGCTTTTGCTTTCTGAAGGTCACTTCATCCCATACATAAAGGTCCTCTTAATTTTTATTATTTTACTGGAGAGGGACAAGTCTAACATTTGTCTAGCATTTCAAGGAATGAAAGTCTAAATAAAGGTATTTTCATGTGTCTTAAAAAATTCCCTTTGGCTTCCTGCAACCTTGGGTTGCCACTATTCCAAAGAAAATGAAAGTCCTAGACCATTAGTTTACAAACTTTATGAGTCTCTGAAATTCTTATGGGCTGTTTTTCATGCCTTTGACTCCAAACTCTCATCGCAGGATTGGGGCAGTGCTGGCTGCTGGTGGAGCAGACACAAAACAAACATATCCAAAACAGTCATGTTATTTTTCTTTCAAGGAACCCTTAGGGATATTTCTAGTCTGATGAGAAAGACAGGAAGGAAGACCAGATCTGTACCCTTCAAGTTACATGCTGCAAAACAAGAGAGAGTCCCAGGATGGTGGAAGAAAAAGACAAGGTGACTAACGTAGGGTCTATAGATGAAGTGGATGGAAGCAGGCACAGACGGCAACACACAGTTTAAAAGCTGTCGGCCCCAGATGGCATTCGAGGGCACTAAAATAAATCCTAGGACTCAGAGATCAGTTTTGGGAGCTCCTCTCTTAGTCCCCAGGAACATACAAGAGTGGTGTAGTCTTGCTTTCTTCCAAGTGGGCTAGGAGAAAGTCTTTGCAGCTATTACAGGCCCTGGGAATACTGCCAACCACTAAAGCTCTGAAAGCTATCTCCTTGGAATTCTAAAATTAATTAAATAGTTTGAAAAGCCCAATTCTAGACTAATTTTATATGTAGCATCGAAAATTTGAGGTTTAAGAAAGGTCCTTTAGTATCTATGACAATCCTTCATTGTGCAAAGGACACCAGAAGTTCAGCAGGTAGAGGGACTTGCTTATGTCTATTACTATGTAAGAACAAATATGCAGCCAAGGGACACTAAAGAAATAAATGAATTCGAATATGCATTTTGCTAATAAATTGGAGATTGACTTTTAGAAAGTTACATACCTCTGTGGACTAAATAAAAAGAATTATGTGTGTGTTCATGTATGTGATAACAATTTTGTTAACAAAGTACCATAATAACGAGAATATTCTCACTCAAATTCTAATCATATAAGACACTTCTTTTGAAAAGCTGATTCTTTCTTGCTTGTTGCTACAACGTCAACTTTATTTTAAAGGATCAAATTAATGGTGTGCATTTTTAAGAAAATATCTGCTAGGTGCTATACTACCAAAAGTAACTTGCTAACTTATCAAAGGTCAATTTTGGGATACAAGTCCTTCAGTAAAAATGTTCTGTTTGCCTTCAAATTCATCAAAACTTAGATTGAGTGGGGGCTCCAATATAAAAACTCTAAATAATCTTGTTAAATATTAACAAAACTGATTTCTTTTTTATTTCTTTGGATAAAAATTCAACATGCAATATTTTCTCTCCCACTCCAGTGAATCACACTGCATGGTCCCTGGTGTGTCAGTAGCCACTGTGGACAACACAGATAGGATACTTACCTATGTTGTTAGATTCAAATCACCCTGTAAATGCTGCTCATTAAAGCTGCAATGCAAATGCAGATTGCAAATACAGGTTGCAATCTGCATTTTTCCAGAGTCCTTTGCTATCTGGCTTTCTTTTAATACTGCCAAAGGGACATAATGGAGGTATTCTGGAATGCAGGAAAAGGAGAAAACTTTTTCTGGTTTGCCAGTCAGCACTGTCTTGCAAGAGCAACTTGCCAAGGCAACAGCAATTCAACTAAGCAGCGTAAGGTACTCTAGTTTCTAGCTTTTTCCAGCACTCCCAGTCAGCCTCATTGTGCCTTTTGGAAGTCCCAACAGGAGTCAGGTGGAGTCCCTTTCTTAAAGACCTGAGTACAAACTGAGTTTCTAGGATCTAATGGCCCCAAATTTTCTGTTTTCCCAGATGGAAGCATGGTATTTACTCCCGTGTTATCTCTGGTTAATACATGTTTCTCCTTCGTTTCTTTTAGCTTTTGTTTCCCTCGGTGCTGGAATTGAAACATCACTAAGACCTACATCAAACAGAAAAAGCTTATTTATGTATGCAAAAATAAACCATCACTAATACAGAAGGCAGCCTACTGAATGAGCGAAGATATTTACACATCATGGTGTCACAAATGACAATAGGTCATATTTTTTCCTTTTTTAGATTCCATTGTGTGTGTGTGTGTGTGTGTGTGTGCGCGCGCGCGCGCGTGCACGCGCATAGGGTGTTGCCA
Source organism: Talpa europaea (assembly GCF_964194135.1). Taxonomy (NCBI): domain Eukaryota; kingdom Metazoa; phylum Chordata; class Mammalia; order Eulipotyphla; family Talpidae; genus Talpa; species Talpa europaea. Next base: position 85,642,346 of record NC_140070.1, read on the forward strand.
TAACTTCGCTATTCCAAGTGTTACAATAAACATAGGATTGCATACTTTAAAAAAGTGTTTTTGCGTTCTTCAGGTTAGTACCTAGGAGTAGAACTGTTGGATCATTTGGTATACCTATTTTTAATATTTTGAGGAACTTCTATACTGGTTTTTTTTCCTCCTTTTTTCCAAAGGAGGTAGACAGGTCTACATTCCTACCTTTTTCTCCATATACTTGTTTCTGTGTAGTTTTTTTGTTTGTTTTTGTTTTTGAGAAGAGCCCTTCTCATGGGGGTAAGGTGGTATCTCATGATTGTTTTGATTTGTGAAAATGTTAAAATTTAAACATTTGAAAAGGCAATGATGTTGTGAAGATTGAAGGATTCAGATGTATTGCTGCAGAGGAATAAACTTTATTTCAAGTTTTGGGAAAACAATTTGGAAATATCTAATATAGTTGAAGACATTACTGGACTAAGTACAGGGCCCAAAAATTCCATTTATATAATAGTTATAGAGAGATAGCTGGGATGTTGTTGCATCATATTTAATAATAGCAAGTCTGTGATTTAAAAGGTTAAGTTTTCCATCTCACATTCAAATATCACAGCATCACAGAATTTGAAACCATTGCTTTCTGTGATTGAAGACTAAGAAATCTTTCCCAGAAGCCTTTTAGTAGGACTCAGCTTGTCTCATTGACCAGAATTAAGTCACATGGCCCTGTATAGTCCACTCCCTGGGAATAACTATTACCACTATTGCTTAGACTAACTTGTCATGGGGATAGGTTTTCTTATTCTAAGAAATGGAAATCTCAACAAAACCAGGCTGTAAGCAAGTAATGGGAAGAATTAATGGGTAGGGAAATAATCAACTCTACCCTAATTAAAAATAATGTAATATGTAGAAGGGTATGCCCAGTTTTGGGTCTTTGCAAACATTTTTAAGCACTGAAAGCATACTAAATATTGTGTAAATATATAAATACACATGTCTGCATATATGTCATTAGTGGTGAAGAACAAAGGTGAACCCCTTCTCTGATGTCTTAGGCTGCCCCATTGTACAAAGGCAATCTGCAGTGACCAGCTCAGCGGCGTGCCCCATGTGGGTGCCTCATGGTTTCCTTTAGGAAAGGCGGGAGGGGAGTGACCAGTGGAGGGAGTTATCAGTAACAGCTCTACATTTGATTTCTTTTAATAAAGAAGCAAATATAGCAACATGTTAACATTTGTTAAATGAGGGAGGCAAAAAGATATCCATCATTTTAAAAAGCAAATAGTTTTAGACATGAAACTCAGGGTACACTTTGCTGTGTTCAAATTCCTGTGAGTTGATTATCTGACTTTTTGAAAAAAGGAAAACAGTATTTAAAAGTACAAAATCAGTACATTTTTAACCTGAAGCAAATATATTTACGTTGGCAAAACCGTTGGAGATTTATGAATGATGATTAAAATGATCAAAATGTGAGCATTTCATTGTTACAATTCCAAAAGGCCATTCTCCAACATGAATTCCCAGACAAATGTGAATGTGGCTTTTGGCTATTTTTCTAATTGCCAGTTTGTTTTGGTTTATTCATTCATGTAAATCACTGGGGAACAGGTAAGCTTCTGTTTCCTTCCTAACTAACCCCTACTTAAGAACACACCCGAAAATGTTGTATGTGGGCAGGACCCTGCTTAAGCACTTGGAAATGTATTCTAGCTAACCAAAAACATAATCCTTGTTTTTTCCTTTCCTTTTTTCCTCTGGTCCTTTGCACTAGTATAGATATTGTCTTCCCATAAAAATAGTGAGGGAGGTAACATTGCCATTTCTTTGTTCCAGTCTATCTTCACTCCTATAGTACAAGAGGCTTCTACACAAATTAGGAAAAATGGGGGTTCACATAGACTCTTGTCCATGAACTTCAGTAATCCCTCTTTCTGCCAGGAAAAGACCATGAGGAAAAGGATCTTTCATTTTGACCATTAAAGTAGTACATTATTTGGAAAGTGGTAAGTGCTTAATAAGGACTTTCTGGATTATTTTCTATCATTGAAATACAGAAAGTCCAATCAAAAATATTTTCAAGGAGCTGCAACTGGCTGGTACCACTTCATTCTACACTCCAGAGCAATGGCATCCAGGTGCTCCTTTACCATGGGAACACCGGTAGAATTTGGTACCCATACCAGAAGCTGTGCCTCCCTTGGGCTTCTAATTTTCACTACTGGCTTGTCGATCTATTGGCCAGAAGTGGATCTTCCACCGTGTTCTGTACTGGAAGTCTAGGTTTGGTGTGATCTGAAATGCAGGGGGTTTCTTACCATTCCTCTCACTGACTGTACTTCTATTTCTCAAAGAATAAGGAAGGGCTATTTCGGGACACTCCATCCAAAGCTGCAGGTAGACAAACTTCATGATGAATAGACATTACCAACGTCTAAATATCAAGTTAAAAGAAAAGTCAGTTCTGAGTCATAACACAGCTCTTCTACTGGTATTTCTAAAAAATGAAGGGATATCCTTTGTTGCTTGTGCTCCATGAACTTACAATAATATAATGTTATTTCTGCTTGCTGGTTAAGACATATCCTTCCTTTCTGAAATTGCTTGTTTATGACTGTTATATTATTGGTTTGCATCATTAAGCTTTAGACAGGACTGTAGTTTAGTGGTTTTAAAGAACAGTTTAGTAGTGGGTGTAGCTTGAATGAGGCAGGAGAATGGTATTAGAGGTCATTTTGGAGACAAGTATAATAGCACTATTTTTCACTTAATTCAAAAAAGGATCTGAGCAGAGGAATTCTACTGTTGACTCACCTTAAATGAACCTCTTAGCCAGTCTCAGTTTTCACTGTTGTCAGCACAACATTTTTATGTCTACCAGTCATACCAGCATTTTAAAGAGTACCTATAATAGCATTACCTGACTGCACTGACCCTGCTCAATTTTCAGTCCTAATTAGCTTCAAATTTTCTGAGAAGTGAGAAAATTTTACATATACAAACACCTAGAGTGATCGTCCTTAAGATTCTGTACTAGCGCCTTCCTCCTAGAAACTCAAGGCAACTTTATATATGAAATTTAAATTGTCTTCACCCAACTGCTGTTGGGTTTTAATTATTTCCCCACGTCCCATGCAGATGATATGCTATTATTTTATGGTAAGTGAAGATTTGGAAGATATTGTCTCAGAGTAGAATAAAGGAAATCACTGTTTCTTTTCTGAAAACATGCATCGTAGTCAAGCTTTGGCAAGCCTGCACCTGACCTTTTGTTCTTTCTACTATCTACTTATTTGGTTTAAAAAAAACCAGCCATGTATGACTGGAATGATTATTAAATGTAACCTCACATTGCAACCAGTTTACAACTAAGAAAAGGGTAAGAGAGGTGATACGAAGGTTTTGTAAAAATGTCTTCTTAGTGAGGGCATGGGCCATTATCTCAGTCTTAGCTTGGTGCCTCTGCCTAAAGCGATCTATCATCTGATAGCCTCACACTAATGACTGGGGTAATTGTAATCTTTCTGACCCAAATATTTCAGGTCACAATGCCCTCAGAGAGACACAGCAATAGCAGGGACAGAAGAGTAAGGTCTCTCTATATTGTTCTATTGCACTGCCTTTATGGGATTTTAAACCTTAAATTTCTAGAAATTCTAAAATGCAAAAACCCAGAGCTATTTCCAATAAAATCTGAAGTCTCACATCAATTAGGTAGTTTCATCTCAGTTTTGTTTTTCAAGAATAGCAACACAATATAGTAATGCTTTAATCTTATGTTACATAATACTATAGATGAATAGTGCTGCTTATGTCACATGTAGTGACACACATTGATCAAATGATTGCATAAAGAGAAGATTATAATCATGATAAATGCTCTCAACGAGACACTCAAGAAAACTATGGCTAGGGGATTTGACCTAACCATAGACTTGTGAAGAGCTTCCCCCAGGAAGATAAACTTGAACTGAAGTTGGTGGTTTAATAGGAGTTGGCTATTCAAGATAATAGGAAGAAGCATTCTCTGCATAAGGAACATTTAGTAAAAATTCTTTCAGAATGATGTTTGGTCAGTAGCAAAACTCAAGAGAAAACCAGTTTGGTGGAGACTGAAGAGAATATGGGAAAGTCAGTAGAACATGTGCCTGAAAATATTAAGTGTTCCATCATCAAGGACCTTAGAAAAGAAAAAAGGATACAATTATGAGTATAATCCTATAAGAGGCATACACCACTTCTATGTTATACAATGCACCTGCTCCCGGATTTGGTACTCAAGAGAGCAGGAAGATCAAAGACAACTGCACCAGAAGGATGCATAAATTCTTACTACTGGTTTCAAGCAAGACCACAGGCTGAGTGAACTACATCTGTTTTCATTGTATATGATGTGTAATGAGTACTTAGTACATGTCTTTGGCAGGACTGAATAAATCAAAGGTAAGCAGTCAGATCTGCCCATTCATATTTAAGAATGAAATAAAGTTATAATGAATAGTTGTAATCTAAAATCTAACCAAAAAATCAGCAAGCGAGGAAAAGGGAAGAAATCTGTTTAAAACTAGAACCAAGAAAGGACCAAAAGGCAATTGGAAAAAATAAAGAGGTTTTGGTGAGGAGGCAACATGGGAAAAATGAATTGATTCTTATTCTGGCAGGAGAGAGAAAAAGCTGGAATTGATGTATAATCTGATGAACACAGCGTGACTATGCATGCCCCAGCTGGGCTCACTCCATCTCCTCAGGCTGCTGTGACTGCCCCAAGTTTCTTGAAGTTTGAGCTTCTGGATTGAAAGTCAGTCTAAACATTTTATTCTCAGACTTTCCAGAGGAAACTCAGATGGTAACCCTACCAGCATGTCAAATTGAGAAACCTGCATTGTTCTCACCTCATGACAGCCGTTTAGGCAATGTCCAAGACAAATCAATACAATAAAGAACTATTTCTACTTTGTAAGAAAGTGAATGCTTCCTTAAAGTCTATAATGTGAATTGTTAAGAAAATTCTAATGTAAACTTTCAAACCAGTAACTTAAATGCTAATATAAAAACCAGGAAAGGTCAGAAGTGTCACCTTTGATCTTTGCCTTTTTTTAATCCATTCACATATTTCTATACTTAAACCAAAAAGTATTTTAAATTCCCAAGAAAAACAAAGAAATGTAGTGAAAAGTACAAAGGACTCAGAATGAAGATAAATGGATTCAAAATTTAATTCTACTTATGTAATCTGGAACTTATCACTTTATTTCTCTGGGGGCTCATTCCTTCACTAAGAAAAGTAACAGTATTCCTTAAGTGATCTAGAAGAAGCTTATACCTAGAGTACTCCTTGATTACAATTCAAATTGATGACCTTTTAATGTAATAGACCCAGAAATGAATATTAAGCATATTTATATTATTTATATTTTTTAAATTAGAGGAGCAAGATAATATTAAATTAAAGAAGAGGCCATCACATTGTGGTGGCTCTAGTGGTATGGCAGTCCTATAGGAGCAAAACCAAAATCTAAGCATGTAAAGGCCTCAAGGTTCAAATGCAAAACCAAAGACAACGAATCACAAACAGCCAACTAGACCTTAGTCTATAGTAAATCAAATAATTTCCTTCCTTTATTTTCACAAGTTCCCTCTACAAGTTCTTTTCTGGGATCCTATTATAGAATGCTCCTAACCACTTCTGATTTGGCACTGCCCAATTCAAACTGACTTTTGTTCAAATAAACTCATAAAGATTTTAATATGTGGCATCTCCCTGGTGGTGGAGGGGTTAAAAATCTCAGCACTATCAAGCGATCCACAGTCACTGCAGCATGAGTTCAATCCCTGGTCAGGGAGATCAATCACATGGCACAGCAAACCCCTCCTGTCTCGCCTGCTGCTCCCCTCAGCACTGTATTTCAGTAGATCCACCTTTCTGCTCACCACTCCCCACACCTCTGCCTAGACCCTAGTTCTTATATGTATAAATAAATCTTTAAAAAAGTTTAATATGTCTCAATTTATTTTTTAACTATTATTAGCAGTCCAATTTATATTCAGGCTTATCTTAAGGAACATTATAACCCAACATGTAAATTATATTTTAATAAAATATTTATATCTCAGTAAATAAATTTGTTATATGCATTTCTCAGGGAAATTAAAAATTACTAAAATTTTTATTAGTATAATGAAAGATTTCAAGATGTGCTTCCCTTCCCCCAGACCTGTCTTTCATATACCTGGAAATAAATGGCAGCCCTTTGTTAAAGTCACAGAATTTATACTTGTCTAGTTGGAGTGAAGGGCATAAGATACTTGGAAACAGGCGGGCGGAGCAACATGGCGGCGAGGAGACGCTGCGAGTAAGATCTCCCATTAAAAAAAGTTAATAGGGAGGAAAAGCGGCAGGTCCCAGTGAGAAGTGGGACACGGAAGATAAACGGACGACTCCAGCAAACTGCCCGAAGAAGAAAGTGGCCATAAAAGAGGACCAGAAGGGAGGGAAGCGCAGAACCCTGCTCCACTCCCCCGCCCACAGAGGCGGCACTCTCCGACAGGCAGAGAGGAGGAAAACAACAAACCAAAACGGCCAACAAGAACAAACGACGCAGCAAGCGGGGCTGTGAGTGGAAAGGAACTATTGCAGCCACCACACCCCGTGAACGGGAGCTGAGGCGAACCCTGCAGGATTCGCCGCAGCGGTGAGCGAACGGCTCCGGGCGCCATTAGAGAAGAACACAGCCCGGGCTGCCGGTAAGCTTGCGTGGAAAAGTAGCGCACTGGGCGCGCTTGAAAAGCAAATGCAGACCTGGATCGCGGCTGCCCAGGTCCCCGCGCCTGCGACCTACGCTTGCGGGGAGACGCGCGGAGGTCCTCACTGAGGTGAAGGTCCCTCCCTGAGTAAGCAGGAACCAGGCGCCCAGGCACAGGAGCGGTGCAAAAGGCGCCATTCCCGCGCCACTGATCTGGGCTACAGCCCGCGTCCTGGAACTGAGGGCTTTGAACTGAGACCCGGGGCACGAAAATTCGGGGCGTGGGTTCTCCACGACTGTGGGGCACAAGGCAGACACAGCACCCCAAAGCTGTTGAGGTGTACCCTACCATTCCCGCTCTGTTCCCTGTCCCACGGGGTGGGGGGAGGCGAAAAACAGCCCCCCAAGGACAATAGGAGAGATCTCTGGCGCCACCTAGCAACCAGGAAAAAAAAGTCACTAACACCCCATAGAACAGGAAATTTCTTAAGACTGCTTGAAAAGGGCAGAAGGCTTCTGGAGGACCCAGTGGCCAGCCGGGAAGTTAGCCCACGCCAGGCCCCTTCCGACCAGCAGTCTGAGCCCACAGAGGGAGCAGGCACCCACGTCCGGGGCAGACCGGGTGCGCAGAAGAGTGTGCCTGAAACCGGAGGCGCAGGGACTGCATCCCACTTCGCCATTTTAGAACAGGGACATTTCTTCAGTAAAAACTGCCTAAAACCAACAGAAAGCTCCCCCAGAACACAGAGATGACTCCTGGAAGAGCCAGAGGGGAGCGGAGAAGTACACCCAAGATGCCAGTCAGTCCGAGCAACACAGTGTCCCAACGCATACGACAAATTAGAAAACAGACAGTAGGGAGTAGAAGAACCACACACAACCTAACAATTCCTCAGGAAAGAAGCACACCACAAAAAGAAAACCACTCCCCAGATTGCAACGACAGCAACTTGGAAGAACTTCTGAGCCTTCCAGAAAGAGAATTTAAAATTGCCATGATTAAAAAAGTGATAGATCAGAAGAAGGAAATTGAGTCCCTAAAGAGGGAAGTAAAAGAAATGCAGGAGATCAAAGAATTAATGGAGGAACTAAAGAACTCTGGGAAAAGCAATGAAAGCAGAATAGGTGAAATGGAAGAGCGAATAAGTAATCTTGAAGACACAGAAATAAAAAGAACCAAAACAGAAAAGGAAAGAGAAGTACGAAGGAAAAAGAATGAAGAAAGACTTCGGGAACTATCTGACTCCATGAGGAAAGGAAATATAAGAGTTATAGGAATTCCAGAAGGAGAGGAGAGAGATGTAGGAACAGAGAAAATATTCATGGATATAATTGAAGAGAACTTCCCAAATGCGAAGAAGGAGGTGAAAATTGATATACAAGAAGCAAGAAGAACACCAAACTTCCACGACAAAAGGAAAAACACAGCAAGACACATAATAGTAAAGCTCCCAAGAATCCAGGACAAGGAAAAAATAATGAAGCTGACAAGAGGGAAGAAACAGATAACATTCAAAGGAAAACCAATCAGGCTGACATCAGCCTTCTCTGAAGAAACACTACAGGCAAGGAGAGAGTGGAGGGACATAGTCAACAGACTCCAAGAAAACAGATGCCAACCAAGAATACTCTATCCCGCAAAGCTCTCTTTCCTCCATGAAGAAAGAATATGGACCTTCCCAGACAAAGAGAAACTCCGGAATTTCATTACGAATAAACCCCCACTCCAAAAAATACTACAAGGAATCCTAAAGCCAGAACCTCAGAGGGACGAATAACAACGAAAGAAGACCAAAAAAAAAAAAAAGTTATTAAAAGAATAAATAAATAAAATCAAAGGAAAGACAAACATAATGGCAAATATAGATGCTAACATATCAATATTAACTCTAAATGTAAATGGACCAAACTCTTCAATAAAAAGACACAGAGTTGCAGCCTGGATTAAAACCCAACCTTTTGCTGTCTCCAGGAAACACATTTAGCTACAAAAGATAAAAATAGACTCAAAGTTAAAGGATGGAAAACAATCCTACAAGCAAATGGGCCAAAAAAGAAAGCAGGAACAGCTATACTTTTATCAGATAAAACAGACTTCAAACTCAAAAAAATAAAAAGAGACCCCAATGGTCACTACATTATGATCAAGGTGACAATACTTCAAGAAGAAATAACACTCATTAACATATACTCACCAAACGAAAGAGCACCAAAATATATCAGACAACTGTTGTCCTCTCTGAGAACAGACATCAGAGAAAACACATACGTAGTGGGAGACTTCAACACACCACTATCAACAATGGATATATCAACAAGACAAAAAATAAGTAAAGAAACTAAAGCTCTAAATAAGGACCTAGAGCATTTGGGCTTAACAGACATCTATAGAACACTAAACCCAAAAAAAACGGAGTACACATTTTTCTCAAGCGCACACGGATCATTCTCCAGGTTCGATCACATACTGGGACACAAGACAAACATCAACAGATACACCAAGATTGAAATCATACCAACCATCTTTTCTGACCACGAAGGCATCAAACTAGAAATAAATCATAAAAAGAAGGCGAGGAACTATCCTACCTCATGGAGATTAAAAGCCACACTACTGGAAGACCACTGGACTAACGAGGAGATCAAAGAAGAAATTAAAAAATTCTTTGAATTGAATGACAAGGAGGACACCAATTTCCTAAATGTATGGGATGCAGCAAAAGCATTAATAAGAGGAAAATATATAGCAGTAGAAGTTCACATCAAAAAACAAGAAAGAACTCAAAGAAACAACCTAATCTCGAAGCTCAAAGATCTAGAAAAAGAACAACAAAAAAACCCCAAAACCAGTAGAAGAAAAGAAATAATAAAAACCAAAGCAGAAATAAATGAAATTGAAACTAAAAAAACAATCCAAAGATCAATGAAACCAAGAGCTGGTTCTTTGAAAAAATAAATAAAATAGACAAACCCCTAGCCAGGCTCACAAAGGAAAAAAGGGAGAAAGCACAAATAAACAGGATCATAAATGAAAGAGGAGAAATCACAACGGACACAGCAGAAATCAAAAGAATAATCAGTAACTACTATGAACAGTTATATGGAAACAAGTTCAACAATCTAGAGGAGATGGACAAATTCCTACAACTCTACAATCACCCAAAGCTAGATAAAGAAGAAATAGAACACCTAAACAGACCAATTACAAGCAGCGAAATTGAAATGGTAATCAAAAACCTCCCCAAAAACAAAAGCCCAGGACCTGATGGATTTACAAATGAATTCTACCAAACATTCAGAGACGAATTAGTGCCTATCCTTCACAAACTCTTCCAAAAAATTGAGAAGGAAGGGACAATACCAAACATGTTCTATGCAGCCAATATTACACTAATACCAAAACCGAATAAGGACAACACAAAAAAGGAAAACTATAGGCCAATCTCCCCAATGAACACTGATGCAAAAATCCTCAATAAAATTTTAGCTATCAGAATCCAACAATGTATCCATAAGATAATTCACCACGACCAAGTTGGATTCATTCCAGGGGCACAAGGATGGTTTAACATCCGAAAATCAATCAACGTTATCCAACACATCAACAAAAAGAAATATAAAAACCATATGATAATATCAATAGATGCTGAGAAAGCTTTCGACAAAGTGCAACACCCATTCATGATAAAAGCCCTTGAAATTCTTGGGATACAAGGAACATACCTCAACATCATAAAGGCCATCTATGACAAGCCAACAGCCAGTATCATTCTCAATGGTGAAAAGCTGAAAGCAATTCCATTAAGATCTGGAACAAGACAAGGATGTCCACTTTCACCACTACTTTTAAATATAATACTGGAAGTCCTAGCCAGAGCAATAAGACAAGAGAAAGACATCCAAGGAATCCAAATAGGAAAAGAAGTCAAACTATCACTATTTGCAGATGATATGATAATATACATAGAGAACCCCAAAAACTCCACAGAAAAACTAATTCAACTCATCAATCAATTCAGTAAATTGGCAGGATACAAAATCAACGCGAAAAAGTCAGTAGCCTTCCTATACACAAACAATAAATGTGAAGAAGAAATAAAAAAAACCATCCCTTTTATTATCGAAACAAAAAAAATCAAATATTTGGGAATAAATCTAACAAAAGAGGTAAAGGACCTATACAAAGAAAACTATAAAACACTGTTAAAAGAAATAGAAGAAGTCACAAAGAAATGGAAAGACATCCCCTGCTCATGGATTGGAAGAATAAACATTATTAAAATGGCCATCCTACCAAAAGCAATATACAGATTCAATGCTATTCCAATCAAAATCTCAATGGCATTCTTCAATGAAATAGAACAATTATTGATGAAATTCATATGGAATCACCAAAAACCCCGAATAGCCAAAGCTCTCCTGAAAAAAAAAAGAAGGAAATGGAGGCATCACACTCCCAGACTTCAAACTATACTACAAAGCCATAATCATCAAAACTGCATGGTATTGGAACAAGAACAGACATACAGACCAATGGAATCGAATAGAAAATCCAGAAATAAACCCACAGATTTATGGTCAACTAATCTTTGACAAAGGAGCAAAGACTATGCATTGGGGCAAAGAAAGTTTGTTCAATAAATGGTGCTGGGAAAACTGGGTCGCTACATGCAAAAGAATGAAGCTTGACCACTACCTCACACCATACACAAAAATCAACTCAAAATGGATTAAAGAACTGGACATAAGACCTGAAACCATAAAATACATAGAAGGAAATATAGGCAAAACACTACGGGATTTGCACATCAAAGACATCTTTACAGACACATCACCCAAAGCAGTGATAGTGAAGACAAAGATAAACAGCTGGGACTACATCAAATTAAAGAGCTTCTGCACAGCAAAAGAGACAATAACAAAAACAAAGAGAAACCCCACCAACTGGGAGAACATTTTTGCACACAACACTAATGATAAAGGACTGATCACATAAATCTGCAAAGAGCTGATGAGACTCAGCAACAACAAAGAAAATAACCCAGTAAAAAAATTCGAAGAGCTAAAAAGAAACTTCTCTGAAGAGGAAATGCAAATGGCCAACAGACATATGAAAAAATGTTCAACATCACTTGTAATCAGGGAAATGCAAATCAAAACTACCATGAGATACCATCTCACACCAGTGAGAATGGCACATATTAAAAAAACTAGCAACAACAAATGTTGGCGAGGGTGTGGAGAAAAAGGAACTCTTCTGCACTGTTGGTGGGAGTGCAAACTGGTCCAACCACTATGGAGAGCTGTGTGGAGATTTCTGGACCTACTAAACATAGATCTTCCATATGATCCAGCAATTCCACTCCTAGGTATTTACCCAGAGGACACAGAAACATCAATTCCAAAGAGCACCTGCACCCCTATGTTTATAGCAGCACTGTTTACAATAGCTAAGCTTTGGAAACAACCCAAATGCCCAAAAATAGATGACTGGATCAAGAAGATGTGGTACATATATACCATGGAATATTACTCAGCATTCAAGAAAGATAAACACATGTAATTTGCAGCAACATGGATGGCGCTGGAAGGGATCATGCTCAGCGAAATAAGCCAAAAAGAAAAAGAAAAATACCGGATGGTCTCACTCATAGCAGGAATCTAGAGAACTTAAATAAGGGACCAGGAAAATGAATATAAGAAAGTGAAAATCAAAATCAACAGAAAACTATGAACCAGAGACACTTTTTGGGGGGTGGGGGGCGGGATGGGAATGATTGGGGTCAGAATGGGGCATTTGCAATTGTATGGGGGAATATAAAAATAAAATTTATTATTAAAAAAAAAAGATACTTGGAAAGCAGAATTATTTTCTATACCCAAGTATATTTAGAGAGGACTCTTCTGGGCATCTGATTGATGGTAGTAAGGAAATAGGTCTGGAATCTCTACTGCCATAAATTTAAAGTGAACTTTTTTTTTCTGTTCTCTACACAGCTGCCATCTTACTTTCTGATGGAATTCTAAGATACAGAACCAAAGGACAAAAACCAAAGAGATGTTAGGAAGGCTCTGTGTGTCTTACCTTGCCTTAAAGTAGCTAATGAGGAATGGCTTGATAAAAATTCAGGTCCATAGTTTACCACATGGACTCCACTATTCTGTCACCTAATTTCACAGAGATAGTTCATTGTAGATATAATGGAGATACAGGAATCCTCAAAGGCACCCCCATTAAAACATATGACTCTTAATAAAGGATAATTTTAGTTATAAGACTCCAAGTGAAAATATGAGGGCCAATGAAGCACAATCTATCCCCATATCATCTCTATGCAGAAAGAATTGACCCAGAGGGAGCTCCAAGACAAGCACATTGTAGATGATGCCATAGCCCAAGTCATTAGCATTTGACCTCCACTCAATTATTAATTAAGCATTTCAAATAATTTTTGTCTGATCTCTCTTCTTTTTCTACCACAGGGAACTGCCAAAATTTTCAAATACAGTTAAGGATGTCTACTTAAATTTAATTTTTTAGACAAATAATAATTTTTAGTATAAATATAGTTCATGAAATAGTTGGGCCATCCTTATTTTAAAATCCAAATTTAGCTGGGTCTTTTGTAGTTTACCTAGCAAGTCTACTACCACAGGCTACCTTTCTACCTTGGTTTGTGTGAGAAGTGTTCTACAATATTTTTATTATACACAAGAACATGGAATCTGATGAAGATTGGAGAAATGCCCTTCTTAAAGATTTTCAGTTGTAACCAATAACCAAATCGGTGAAAAGATTTTATTAAATTCTTTCATTGGTGGGGAAATGGTCTAGTTAGCTCCTGGGAATACCATTCAACCTCATATTTTGCAGTCCCTAAATCACATAGTATCAAATAAAGCTGACTAAAGCTTCATGAAGACAGTAACATTGTGTCTTCATAGTGTCTCCTATAACCTCTATTAATTTATAGAGGTACAAAGTAAGTATTCAGTAAACATGTATTAGATGAACTTTTTGAGATTTGTTTTACCAGAAATAATAAAATAAAGGAAAAATGAGAAAAGAATGTTGCTTTCAACTATGTGCCTGCAGGCATAAGGCCTTGTAGACACTTCATAACTACAATTTTATATTCGCAGCTGAAGTTGCATCCTGAGGCAATACATGAAGATTTTTAAAAGGCCCCAGTCTTTCTGGAGGGGTTGAACTAAACCAGCAGGCTGTTTAACAGGTGCCATGCAGGGATTCACAAGATACAGTATTTTGACTTCTAAACCTAAATACTATTATGGTCCCCTGAACCACCTGGATATTTTCTATATCTATGGTGTGACTTTTTTTTAGAGTTAAAGATTTTTTTTTTTTTAAGATTTTCTTTTATTTTTATTTATACAAGCACTAGGTACAGTCAGAAGCGTGGGAGGGTGAGAGAATTCACCAGAGCCAGAGCAGGGAGCAGAGCAGGCAGACTGAGGAAGTACACTGTTGAGGGGAGCAGCGGGCGGCAGGAGAGGTCTGAGCGCCATGTGGGACCCTCACTCAGCGGCGAGGGATCGAACCGGCACTGCAGAGGCTGCGGGCAGCTCCGCAACCCAGCGTTCAACTGCTGCATTACCGGGGAGGCCCCTAGAGCTTAAAGATTTAAATTGGGGTTTGGAAAGTAGAATGTGTTTATTACTAAGGAAGGCCATTTTGATCTCAAAAAATAAAAATGAAGCAATCAAGAAAGAGAATAAAGCTAACTAATTTATATTTAATTCGGCCTTCACTTAGCTATTGGGGAAAATTTGAAGTTTTTCCAGTCTTGCCATTTTAAATAGATCTCTAATGGCAAAAGACTCAATATTCCAATAATGCTTCTGTTTTTAATCCTCTCAATAGAAATAAAAAAAATAGAGGTCTTTTAGTAGTGATTCATGTTTCAATGAGAAAACTACTTTTTTAATTGTTACCCAAGGAAGGGTTCTTCTTAGGTTGAAATTACATGACAGTTGTCTATAGAAAATTATTATCCACCTCTCTTTCCCTCATGTATGGGTAGAAATAGTGAGATTTACACATCTCTATCATAAATTATATATCCTTGAATGGCCTTTTTCCACTGGCACTATTTGGCATGTAATAAATATGGAACAGTCAAAAATAATGGTAGCAGGTCATTGAAAGCAAATTCATAAAAAGGAATAACAAAGTATTGGTTATGAACAACCAAGTGGGGTGGGGGAAGAAATTAGTTGTTGCTTGTTCAAAGGGTAGAGTGTTTCAGTTTTTCAAGGTATGGGACAACCAAATATGCTCAACACTAATGAATAAAATTATATAGAACAAGCAAGATACTTTAAAATTACATACTTACATATACAAGTGATTACTATCAGGTATAAAAATGATGTAATCTTGCTATTTGAACAACACAGACTTAGAGACTATTGTTTAGTAAAATAGTCATAAAGAGAAGACAAACACTATATTTAACACATGTGTAAGGAAATTAAATAAACAGATGAACAAAATAAAAGTAAACTTTGAGACTATAAATCCAAATTAGTGACTAACAGAAGGAAAGAGGAAGAAGGCTAAGTAAATCAGGTAAAAGGGGTCAATGAAAGGTAGAATTGGACTTTTATTGTCAAACATATAGTAGTATATGCAGATAATGATTTTTAATGATGCATATGTGAGACTTTATACTGTCATAATGTAATATTATGTCAATAAATATAAAATACAGAATTATATATCTACATTTGTTTTAATGAAACTGAAAACTTCCAAGGTGAGAAATTTTAAAAGCAACCTTGGAAAATAGATTATCTACAACTGAATAATCATTACGTTGAGTTCATATTTCTTACCAGAACTAGGAGAGGCAATAAAATTCAGAGCATTATCTTAAAACTGCTGATGGACAATAGCTCAATCAAAGTGAACAGCATAACTACTTTTCAATAGTGAGAACAAAACACAGACATACTTAAATATACCATGAGTTTCAAAATTTACCAGACAGATTCTTAATTCAGCAAATGCTTAACAGAGATTACTCAGCAAGGAGAAAAGTAAACTTACAGGGAATGAAAGAGCAATGCCAAATGTTAAGATAGTTTCTAGTAAATATATTGATAAATTATTTTTTCTAACATATATAAATAACTTTTTAAACTTTAAGAAGACAAAATGAAAAAGCTTGCCCATAATAACAACATAATGGGATTTTAATGGATAATGTGAATTAATGTTGAGGTGTTATAAAGAAGGGTAAAACTGAACTTTTGTTAGAAAAAATGAGAGCTAAATACGTTAAAATAGCAAGGGTTCCAAATTAAAAAAAAAAAAAAATAGAAGAAGTACAGTGCATGGTATACAAACCAGCAGAGGGAGAAAATAAAATGGTTTTAAAAAAAGAAAAACAAAAATATTTTTAATAATTTGTTACATAAAAATGTCTTCTTACCAAAATCCACTAAGTATTTAATAACTAGTAACACATAAGACAAGCTCATAATAGAAATAAGAGAATATTTATAACAAAATAAAAACAAAAGTATTACACATTCATGCTAGTACAGCAGTATTTAGAAGGAAATTTATCATCGCTTCTCAGCCTTTTGGGTAAGATCAAGTGTAGAAGGAAATTTATAGATCTAAATACATTTATTTAAAATAGTGGATTAAAATATCTAAGACAGTAGCTTAACTCAGTAAGAGAGGGAAAGAATAATATCAGTAGAATAAGCCAAATAAAAGGAGAAAAAAACAAATTAAAGATTGTAACAGGATATAATAAATAAAATCAGCAAAGCAGAGTATTTCTTTTAAAGAAGACATAAAATGGGCCTCCCCTGGTGGCGCAGCGGTTGAGCGCTGGGCTGCGAAGCTGCCCGCAGCCTCTGCAGTGCCAGTTCAATTCCCGGCCACCAGCGAGGGTCCCACATGGCGCGATAGACCTCTCCTGTCTCGCCCGCTGCTCCCCTCAGCAGTGTATTTCGTTGGTCTGCCTGTTCTGTTCCCTGCTCTGGCTCTGGTGAGTTCTCTCACCCTCCCGTGCTTCTGACTGTACCCAGTGCTTGTATAAATAAATAAAAATAAATCTTTAAAAAAAAAATAAAGAAGACATAAAATAATCTGACTCGATAAATAAAGAAGAGCATAAAAAATAATGGAAATGGTAAAAGGGAATTTATTATTTCCATGGATTTTTTTATATCATGAAAACATGAAATTTATGGCAATAAATTAGCAGTTTTAGATGAAATTGACACTTTTCCAAGTAAATATGTTAGCAAAATGCCTAAAAAAGAAATAATAATGATCAAATAGGTTTTGTAAGTTACAAAGCCTTACTTTACCTAAACTACCAAAGTATCTAGGAACAAGTAATTCAAACCATACACAAATGTTCCAGAGTACAGAAAACAAGGGACAGTGATGTTACCCTGTTTAGAAGGCAAATATCTTTACACCCAAAACAGACATGAGTAATAAAATAAAATTCTGTAGACATGAGTAATAAGAGAAATAAAATTCTGTAGATGGATATAAAAAAAATCAGTAAGTTTTATTTATGAATTTTTTTCACAAATTAAGAAGGAGAAATCTGAGACTTACTGATTGTAAACATTGTATTTAAATGCAAAACTTCTAAAGTATTCCAATTGAACTCAGGAACAATATGAAGATGGCTTCTGTGGGTGCCTCAACATTGCATTGGAAATTAAAGGCCTACAATAAGTTAAAAATTAAGAGATGTAAAAAAGCACAAAACTAGCAAAATTGTACTTATTGAAAAAATATTCATTATAAAATCCAAGAAAATTTACAAACACTTGGGACTAATAAGACAATATTCAGCAAGTTTGCTAGATAGGTCAATAAGTATATATGTCCTTATATATTGTCATTTAGTAAAACAATGGCAAGAGAATAGTAAAGAAACTAGCAAAAGCTATATAGTAAGATTTTGATTAAAAAAACTATAATTTTGATTATTTTTAAAACACTGAATAGGAAATAATATTTTTTTTAAAGGACTGTTTTTTTTTTATTATTTATTTGTTTGTATTTATACAAGCACTGGGTACAGTCAGAAGCGCGGGAGGGTGAGAGAATTCACCAGAGCCAGAGCGGGGAGCAGAGCAGGCAGAAGGACCGAAGTACACTGCTGAGGGGAGCAGCGGGCGGCAGGAGAGGTCTGCGCGCCATGTGGGACCTGCTCCGGTGGCCAGGGAGCAGCCGGGGATCGAACCGGCGCTGCAGAGGCTGCGGGCAGCTTCGCAACCCAGCGCTCAACCGCTGCGCCACCCGGGTGGCCCTGGAAAGGAAATAATATTAATGATAACAGGTAGAAGACCTAATAGCCAAAACATATCAGTTCATTCTAACTCATTTATACATTTTTAATCCAATAATTCCAGAAAAAATGAGCTTATATGTTTAATGTAACTTGCTAAACTTTTCCTAAATTTTCATATAAAAGAATAAAGATGCTAGATTAAGACATTTAGAAGAAAAAAAGGAAAGAAGCTATCAAGACATTTAATGCTGGAGTAATTCAAATAGTGTCGATCAGGAACTGAAATAAACTAATAGTCAAATGGTCAGAAAATAGAACTTAGAGTCACATGTGTACTAATGTCAGAGAGAAGTGGCATCAAAAATCTGTGAGAAAATGCATTTTTTATAAGTATTAAAACTGAGTATCTAATAAAAAACTATCAATTCCAAAAATCAGATGGAGAAAGACAAATGCTACATGACTTTACTTATAGATGGCAAAGGAACAATACAAACTAGCTAGATAAAACAAAAATAAGTTTTTAGATTACAAAATCAAATTAATGGTTATAAAGAACAGGGGAAGAGAATGGGTAAAAGGGGTTTTACAAGTATGGAAAAGGGCAGAACTGGACTTTTCTTTTTATTATTTATTTATACATACATACATGTGTAGATACATACAAGCACTGGGTACAAGTCAGAAGCGCAGGAGGGTGAGAGAATTCACCAGATCCAGAGCCAGGAGCAGAGCAGGCAGAAGGACCGAAGTACAATGCTGAGGGGAGAGCGGGCGGCAGGAGAGGTCTGCGCGCCATGTGGGACCCTCCTCCGGTGGCCGGGGAGCAGCTGGGGATCGAACGGGTGCCGCAGAGGCTGCAGGCAGCTTCGCAACCCAGCGCTCAACCGCTGCGCCATTGGGGAGGCCCAGAATTGGACTTTTAATCATGAACATAACACAGTACGCACGCATACTGATTTATAATGATGCACACCTGAAACCTAGACATGGTTATAACAATGCTACTTCAAAAAAATTAAAAAAACAAATATTTGAAGGTCATAAACATGAAAAGTAAAACTTTAAGACTTCTAGAAGTAACTATAGAACACATTGATGATCTTGAAGCTGAAAAGGAGTATTAAGAGAGACCTAAAATGCAAACTCCAGAACTATGATACATTATTTGCCTATATTACAATTAAAACATTCTACTTAATACCACAAAGCAAGTTAAAGGAAGTCACCAAATGGGAATTTATATTCACATGGGATTTTTCGCTAACAAAAAATTTGTGTTCTGAATTTATTATATGTAGGGTAAGGTAAAAAGTATCAGGCTTTTCTGCCCTCCTGCCATTAGGATTGATGATGGAACCTTGAATGCATGCCTGATGGTGGGGACCTGGGATAGGGTGCGCGCATACACTTAGGTGGGTACACCTGGGCTGAGGGACTGGGTTTATAAGGGCGGTGTCACAAGGATGCAGGTAGAGAGGAATAGCAGAGTGAAAGAACGACCAAAAGCAAAAGCGAGAGAACAGAACCATCAGAGAAGCAGAGGCCACCAGAGAACGCCGGAGAGCCCAGGAAGAGTGAAGACAACCAGTCTCGTGGCACCCCTGCCTGACGCATACCTGGTAAAAGATCAATAAAATCCTGAAAAGCCACGAAGGGCTCCAGGACTCCTCCGTCATCTGTCTGCTTGATCAAGAGATCCTGCACTGTGACTTTCCTGCTGCTACATTATGATTACAAATAAGGAAAAATGTATATGACTAAGATATTCAAGAAAAGAGATATTCAAATAGCCATAAAGAAAATGTTCAACCATACACCTATTTAAGGAAATGAAAGCTAAAATGATATGAAAGTTAAAACCATATACCTTTCAAACTCAGCAGAGAAACGATTCAGAAGTTGGTGATAATCCAGGCTAAGGTGTCACAGGTATTTTCATACAGTGACCACAGAATTAGGTATAGCTACTTTTAAGAGAAATTTAGCTTTAGTTATTAAAGTTTCATATTCTGTATTAGTTTTCTATTGCTTTTGTAACAAATTGCTGTAAACTTCATGACAAAATAAAACAAATTTGTTAGCTTACAGTTTTGAAGGTCAGATGTCTGTCCTGGGTGTGACGGGGCTAAAATCAGGGATCTGCTGGTAGGTCTGCATTCTGCCCTGGAGACTCTAGGAAAGAATCCATTTACCTTGCCTTTTTTCCAGCTTCTAGGGGTGATCCAGCTTCCTTAACTTATGACCCACTGCCTCCACCTTCAAAACAAGCAAAAGTAGGTTGAATTATTTTCAGGTGCTATCCTCTGTCCTCCACTCTGCTTCTTCTGACTGCAAGCACTTGAATGATTAGATTGGTCCTGTGAGGTTGGCAAACTGAGTCCAAGCTAACCTTTTCTTCTGAAGATTCTTAACCTTAATCATATTTGTAAAGTCCCTTTTGCCATTTAAGGCAACATACTCAGAGGTTCCAAGGATAGCTTCAGGGGAGCCATTATTCCACTCATCACAGTACATGCATTCCTAGAACTAGCAATTCTACTTTGGGTTCTAAAGGAACTACTTCAAATGTGCTCAGAGATATTTACAAATAAGTTCATTGAAACACTGGGTATATTACAAAAGACTTTTTAAATTGTGTTTATCAATTGGAGAATGGATAAATAATATTGGTCATCCATACAATGGACTACTTCATAAGATTATCATAAACCTTAAAAATATAATATTGAAAAAAATAAATATGTAGAATTATACATGTAGGTGTAAACACAGAGAGACAAGTTCACTATATGAACCTGAATTGTTCTAAGTTCAAGATTTGGTATAGAGGTTATCTTTGGGAACCTGGAGGAAGGAAAAGGCACATAAACAAAGCATAATGCATACATTTGTTAAGAGTTAAATAGGTACATGGGTTTTGTTAAATTCTTCTTAAGACTTTTTAATGCTTGAAGTATATTACAATACGAGTTGGCCAGTTTTGGTGTAAAGGTAGTGAATTGGATGAAGGTACCTGTAAGGGCAGGAATGGCCACAGTTCAGGTTTTCTGATCCCATGCAGACTGGGTAAAGGAGGAGTCAGAGTCCTCAGTGGTTTTTTGCAGGTTTTTTATAGGGGTTCAGCGGGTACGTGGCAGGCAGGGGTGCTGGGGGGCTGGGAGGCCTCCCAGCCCCCAGCAAGTCTTCACTCTACCTGGGCTCTCTGGCGTTCGTTCTGCTGCTTCTCGGCTTCTCTTTCGGCTTCTACTTCGGCTTCTCCTGGCGTCCCCGTGACGCCGCCCTTAAAAGCACAGTCTTAGCCCAGGTGTACCCACTCCAGGTGCCCGCCATCAGGCATGCATTCAGGATCACAGGGTTCCATCATCTATCCTGATGGCGGGAGGGCAGAAAAGCCTGATATTTTTCTTTACCCTACAGTACCCCATGGTAGGAGCAAAGGTTGAAAAGAGAAAAATGAGAATTAAGCCTTGTAATGGACAGGAGGACACGGAGCAGGTTCTCTATGACCTGAGCAGATGGGGTAAGGAGAAGTCCTGGAGCCCTCAGTGGCTTTTGCAGGCTTTCATTGGGATTTATCAGGTACACGGCAGGCAGGGGTGCTGGGGGGCCGGGAGGCTAGCAGGCCTCCCAGCCCCCAGCAAGCCTTCACTCTATCTGGGCTCTCCAGCGGGCTCTCACATTCTCTTTGCTTCTCTCGCAGTTCTCCTTCTTCTTCCCTTCGTTCTTCTGCTGGTGTCCCCGTGACACTGCCTTTATAAGCTCAGTCTCTCAGCCCAGGTGTACCCCCTTACACATGCCCGCACCCCACTCCAGGTGCCCGCCATCAGGCATGCATTCAGGACCACAGGGTTCCCTCATCTATCCTAATGGTGGGAGGGCAGAAAAGCCTAATACTTTTTTACCTTACCCAATAAGCCTACATTTCTGGGACTGTTGAAAATCTCTTCACCCAGATTTAATAAACTTAGGTTTCAATTCTCAGATATATCATTATCTCAATGACTCTGAACAAATCACTAAACATAACCAGATTGCAGCCCCCTATCTCAAAAGTGAGACATACCTAGGTCCATTGTAACCACAGATACCCTATCTGATGACTTATGTATAGCATGGTATTTTTGTAATTAAAACATGGGTGGCTTGACAAATACATCTTCTTGAGACTGCCAATCATGTCCGAGGAAGGAACCTAAACACACACACACACACACACACACAGCATGCCCTCTGTAATTTCTGATTATGGTTTAAGCTGTCTTTTAGGCTGACCGTTACTCCAGAACTGGGATGGGGAAGAACAGCTCTTAAAATCAAAATTACTCCAGAGCTGGGATGGGGGATGTAGGGTAACGGAATCTTGCGGTCCCGAATGCATGCCTGATGGCGGGCACCTGGAGTAGGGTGTGGGCATCGGTAGATGGGATTCACCTGGGCTGAGACTGGGCTTTTAAGGGCGGCGCCATGGGGATGCCAGGAGAAGCCGAAAGAGAAGCTGAGCAAAGAAGCAGAAGCCGAGATCACCGGAGAGCCCAGATAGAGTGAAGACTTGCTGGGGGCTGGGAGGACTGCCAGCCTCCCGGCCCCCCAGCACTCCTGCCTGCCATGTACTGGGTAAATCCCAATAAAAAGACCTGCAAAAAGCCACCAAGGATTCTGACTCCTCCTTTACCCGGTCTGCTGGATCAGGAAACCTGCACTGTGTCATTTCTGCCCCTACAGGGAAGAATAGCTCTTAAAATGGATAAATGTTGAAGTGAGATAGAGTTTGGAACCCTACTATTTGCCAACCTCACAGGACCAAGCTCAGTTTCTCATCCATAGGATCTTCTTAGGAAACACACTCAGTGATGAACTGTTACAGTATATCTCCATAACATGTATTCCCTCAAAAGAAACCTGATAATTGCCAAGAATCATGGCAATTGGCTGTCCTAATTTAGGAACAGACAGTGTTAGACTATGGAGTAAATATTTCCTGGCAAAAAAAACCATATGGCCATGCAAATCCTAGTGTTGCTGAGTGATCTCCCTCCGTATGCCAAATGGCTCCTGGAGTGCAGAAAGAATTCCCTTCACAGATGCTTTGCCACCTCACAAATGCTTCTCTTGTCTCATGTGCAAAATCAACTCTAAGAACTGCCCAGGTTTTAGAACTTGACTAGTTTCTTTGGACACTGCTTGGCATGTCTTCGCAAGTAATGTCTTCTTTCATAAGAACAAGCCACTTACTTCTGATGACATGAATTCTTGAGGAGAACACTGACGAGGACACACATTGCCTAAAGCAGCAGGCTGCGCTCACTGGCTCTCCTTAGAGCAGTCCTACTTTTATGTCCCAGTTATTCAACTTTAAGCAAAGCCAAAAATTATCTCAAGCCAAGTTCTTTTGGACAAAAAAAAAAAAATTCAAAACTCTTACTTGCTTCAAGCCAGTAGAAGACTCTAGCCGGATATTGGACCTGTCAAATAATTTTTATAACTAAAAGAACATATTAGATTCTTGTTCTCATTCTCTGAAGTGCTAAAGCCACATTCTTATAAGCCACCCTTATGTGGGATGTTTATATTTTAACTTCTGTGTTGATTTTATTGCTTATGTACATATGCTATTTCAAAATACATTTTATAATTATCTATGCATGCCCAAAGAGCAATGCAAGTGACTCCTTTTCTTTATGTATCATAATTATCAATTTTAGGAGAATTTCCTGTTGTATAACCTTCTGCATTTTCTTGTCAATAAAGTTTACCTATTTCCTAGTCCTTTCTCCTTATTCACAGAGACTCTGATCCCAGACTCATGGTTTTCTTCTTAACCCAATGAATGTTCATGTGAAGAAGGTATCCAAACCCTAGGTATCTCTAACCAATAACTTTGTCCATCTGTCCTGGAACATATTGCTCACAAATTGCTCCAACTCTAAAATTAATTAATGAAACTTCCACATCCCATCACATTCTCTGATTTTTCTAATTTACTTATATATGGATAGTGTTCTATCCTTTGGTCTCTTCAATTTATTGACTTCTATTTTCTCTCTTCTTACCATCCTTTCTTCCCCTCCTTTTTCAGGAAGAACACATAATCCAGAATTTCAGTGATGATCCTGATAAAATAATGATGTTTTCTCCCCTCAGGAAATTCTAATTCTGAATCCACTCATGTAGCTACTTTGGAAGCTAGGACTTGTGCCAGCAAGCACAGGGCAGGTTCACTATGGGTTCGTGTGAAGGACAAAAGATAGTCCAAGAGCCCTTGGTGGATTTGTCAGGCTTTAATGCCTTCTCACGGCCAGGTACTCAGGCACACCAGGCAGGGGGCGCTGGGAAGCAGGCAGGCAACAGAGGCTCCCAACCCCCCATGAATTTTACTTTCTTTCTCCATGACTCTTTTTTATTAATTATGTATATTTTACATTATTGTTGATTTTTAAACAATATTTGCTTCCCCCCACCACCAGGTGTAGCCCCCATAGAATTTCTTTCACCATGTGCTCCTTACCTACGCACCTATTGCATTAACATGACCAAGGCTGCAGGAGACAGCCACAGAGGCTAGTGGTGTCAAATGCCTGATTAATTCATTTACCCTACACTAGGTCTCAGTGTAAATTTGGAGTCACAAACCTATCTCTTCTCTGGTTAACGTGCCAGAGAAAGCTACTTTTTCTAAAGATTATTTCAAACTTTCTATTCTATCCTCATACCATAGCTATTTATTTTTAGCTGATGACACTGACATTTACTTCACACAGTATAATAAAGTCCACTTGAAAAAGAGCCAAATAGATTTCTGAACCTCCAATCCACAAATCTACTTGAATGTGCATGCAACTTCTCTTTCTGTCCTACGAGAGGAGGTGACTGCCTGACCTAAAATGCTCCTACTGTCTAGATTCATATACTCTTCTCTTTTGTCTGGAATCTTTCACTTCCGCTACTATCTCCGACTCATCCATCTGTTTTAGATGCGATCTCTCCCGCCATCATTGCCTATTCTTCCAATCACCCTAATCACTCCTCAGTTCAGTAAGATTGAAAATCCATATTTACTAGTCAGTTGAGTTTCCTGTTCCGTGACAGTTGTATTGATATGTCTTACCTACTTTGTATGGAAGTGTCTTTTCCTCATTGATTTATGGGATTCCTGTGCAGATTCCAGATGTAAATCCTTTGTCAGCTAAATGTTGATGTAAGTGTCCTTAATTTGCAGCTTACCTATTAGGTTTATGAGGTCATTTGTCACACAGGAATTTTCATTTTACTATAATCATATTAACAGGCTATTATGGTTTGAGAGTTCCATGTCTTTTTTTTTTTAATTTTTTTTAATAGAGGCATGTTTTATTTATTTATTTGTTTGTTTGTTTTGTTTATAAATGCACTGGGTACAGTCCGAAGCACGGGAGGGTGAGAGAATTCACCAGAGCCAGAGCGGGGAGCAGAGCAGGCAGAAGGACCGAAGTACACAGGGGCCGCCGGCAGCTTCGAAACCCAGCGCTCAACCGCTGCGCCACCGGGGAGGCCCCCATGTCTTTTTTTAAAAAGACTCCTTTGTTTTCTGATATAGTAAAGATACATTTCAGTATTTTGTTCTAGGAAATTGAAAACCTCACTTTTTACATTATATAATTTAAATATTTTTAAAGAATTGTATAAATTAAAAACTAATTTTTTCTTATAGCTAATTGTCCAAGCAATATTTATTCAACTGCTTAATTTCTAACAAATAATATGTAAAAGAAACTTAGCTATCCAGATTTCAATATATAAGTATCTACTTCTGCACTATTTCTTTTCCACTGGCTGATTTTACATTCCTGTTATCAAAAGCTCATAGCTTTTAGTACCACATTATTTCAGGTTTTTCATGTATCTTTTTGTTTGTAGGACTCTCTTACTTTATTTTTTTAAATAAATTTTATTTTTATATTCCCCATACAATTGCAATCCCCTTATTTTGACCCCAATCCCTCCCCTCCCACCACCCACCCCCCCATAGAGTGTCTCTGGTTCATAGTTTTTTGTTGATTTTGATTTTCACTTTCTTATAGTTATTCATTTTCCTGGTCCCTTATTTAAGTTTTCTAGACTCCTGCTATAAGTGAGAACATCCAGTATTTTTCTTTTTCTTTCTGGCTTATTTCGCTGAGCATGATCCCTTCCAGCGCCATCCATGTTGCTGTAAATTGCGTGTGTTTATCTTTTTTGAATGCTAAGTAATATTCCATGGTGTATATGTACCACATCTTCTTGATCCAGTCATCTATTTTTGGGCATTTGGGTTGTTTCCAAAGCTTAGCTATTGTAAACAGTGCTGCTATAAACATAGGGGTGCAGGTGTTCTTTGGAATTGATGTTCCTGTGTCCTTTGGGTAAATACCTAGGAGTGGAATTGCTGGATCATATGGAAGCTCTATGTTTAGTCGGTCCAGAAATCTCCACACAGCTCTCCATAGTGGTTGGACCAGTTTGCACTCCCACCAACAGTGCAGAAGAGTTCCTTTTTCTCCACACCCTCGCCAACATTTGTTGTTGCTAGTTTTTTTAATATGTGCCATTCTCACTGGTGTGAGATGGTATCTCATGGTAGTTTTGATTTGCATTTCCCTGATTACAAGTGATGTTGAACATTTTTTCATATGTCTGTTGGCCATTTGCATTTCCTCTTCAGAGAAGTTTTTTAGCTCTTCTGCCCATTTTTTGACAGGATTATTTTCTTTGTTCTTGTTGAGTCTCATCAGCTCTTTGCAGATTTTTGTGATCAGTCCTTTATCATTAGTGTTGGGTGCAAAAATGTTCTCCCAGTTGGTGGGGTTTCTCTTTGTTTTTGTTATTGTCTCTTTTGCTGTGCAGAAGCTCTTTAATTTGATGTAGTCCCAGCTGTTTATCTTTGCCTTCACTATCACTGCTTTGGGTGATGTGTCTGTTAAGATGATTTGATGTGCATATCATGGAGTGTTTCGCATATATTTCCTTCTATGTATTTTATGGTTTCAGGTCTTATGTCTAGTTCTTTAATCCATTTTGAGTTGATTTTTGTGTATGGTGTGAGGTAGTGGTCAAGCTTCATTCTTTTGCATGTAGCGACCCAGTTTTCCCAGCACCATTTATTGAACAAACTTTCTTTTGCTCCAATGTATAGTCATGGCTCCTTTGTCAAAAATTAGTTGACCATAAATCTGTGGGTCTATTTCTGGATTTTCTATTCGATTCCATTGATCAGAGTGTCTGTTCTTGTTCCAATACCATGCAGTTTTGATGATTATGGCTTTGTAATATAGTTTGAAGTCTGGGAGTGTGATGCCTCCATTCCCTTCTTTTTTTTTCAAGAGAGCTTTGGCTATCCGGGGTTTTTGGTGATTCCATAAGAATTTCATCAAAAATTGTTCTATTTCTTTGAAGAATGACATTGAAATTTTGATTGGGATAGCATTGAATCTGTATATTGTTTTTGGTAGGATGGCCATTTTAATAATGTTTATTCTTCCAATCCATGAGCAGGGGATGTCTTTCCATTACTTTGTATCTCCTTCTATTACTTTTAACAGTGTTTTATAGTTTTCTTTGTATAGGTCCTTTACCTCTTTTGTTAGATTTATTCACAGGTATTTGATTTTTTTGTTTCAATAATAAAAGGGATAGTTTTTTTGATTTCTTCTTCTTCAGATGTATTGTTTGTGTATAGGAAGGCTACTGACTTTTGCATGTTGATTTTGTATCCTGCCACTTTACTGAACTGATTGATGAGGTGAATCAATTTTTCTGTGGAGTGTTTGGGGTTCTCTATGTATATTATCATATCATCTACAAATAGTGATAGTTTGACTTCTTCTTTTCCTATTTGGATTCCTTGTATGTCTTTCTCTTGTCTTATTGCTCTGGCTAGGACTTCCAGTATTGAAAAGCAGTGGTGAGAGTGGATATCCTTGACTTGTTCCAGATCTTAATGGAAATGCTTACAGCTTTTCACCATTGAGAATGATACTGGCTGTTGGCTTGTCATATATGGCCTTTATAATGTTGAAGTATGTTCCTTGTATCCCAAGAATTTCAAGGGATTTTATCATGAATGGGTGTTGCACTTTGTCGAAAGCTTTCTCAGCATCTATTGATATTATCATATGGTTTTTATATTTCTTTTTGTTGATGTGTGGGATAACTTTGATTGATTTTCAGATGTTGAACCATCCTTGTGACCCTGGCATGAATCCTACTTGGTTGTGGTGAATTATCTTATGGATACATTGTTGGATTCTGATAGCTAAAATTTTATTGAGGATTTTTGCAAGAGTGTTCATTAGGGAGATTGGCCTGTAGTTTTCCTTTTTTGTGTTGTCCTTGTTCGGTTTTGGTATTAGTGTAATGTTGGCTTCATAGAACATGTTTGGTATTGTCCCTTCCTTCTCAATTTTTTGGAAGAGTTTGTGAAGGATAGGCACTAATTCGTCTCTGAATGTTTGGTAGAATTCATTTGTAAATCCATTAGGTCCTGGGCTTTGTTTTTGGGGAGGTTTTTGATTACCATTTCAATTTCGCTAATTGTAATTGGTCTGTTTAGGTGTTCTATTTCTTCTTTATCTAGCTTTGGGTCATTGTAGAGTTGTAGGAATTTGTCCATCTCCTCTAGATGTTGAACTTGTTTCCATATAACTGTTCATAGTAGTTACTGATTATTCTTTTGATTTCTGCTGTGTCCGTTGTGATTTCTCCTCTTTCATTTATGATCCTGTTTATTTGTGCTTTCTCCCTTTTTTCTTTCGTTAGCCTGGCTAGGTGTTTGTCTATTTTATTGATTTTTTCAAAGAACCAGCTCTTGGTTTCATTGATCTTTTGGATTTTTTTTTAGTATCAATTTCATTTATTTCTGCTTTGGTTTTTATTATTTCTTTTCTTCTACTGGTTTTGGGGTTTTTTTGTTGTTCTTTTTCTAGATCTTTGAGCTTCGAGATTAGGTTGTTTCTTTGAGTTCTTTCTTGTTTCTTGATGTGAGCTTCTATTGCTATGTATTTTCCTCTTATTACTGCTTTTGCTGCATCCCATACATTTAGGAAATTGGTGTCCTCCTGTCATTCAACTCAAAGAATTTTTTAATTTCTTCTTTGATCTCCTCATTAGTCCAGTTGTCTTCTAGTAGTGTGGTTTTCAATCTCCATGGGGTAGGAGAGTTCCTTGCCTTCTTTTTATGGTTTGTTTCTAGTTTTATGCCTTCATGGTCAGAAAAGAAGGTTGGTATGATTTCAATCTTGGTGTATCTGTTGATGTTTGTCTTGTGTCCCAGTATGTGATCAATCCTGGAGAATGATCCGTTTGTGCATGAGAAAAATGTGTACTCAGATTTTTTGGGGTTTAGTGTTCTATAGATGTCTATTAAGCCCAAGCGCTCAGGTCCTTATATAGAGCTTTAGTGTCTTTACTTATTTTTTGTCTCATTGATCTATCCATTGTTGCTAGTGGTGTGTTGAAATCTCCCACTATGTATGTGTTTTCTCTGATGTCTGTTTTCTGAGTTGACAATAGTTGTCTGATATATTTTGGTGCTCCTTTGTTTGGTGAATATGTTAATGAGTGTTATTTCTTCTTGAAGTACTGTCTCCTTGATCATAATGTAGTGACAATTTGGGTCTCTTTTTATGTTTTTGAGTTTGAAATCTGTTTTATCTGATATAAGTATAGCTATTCCTGCTTTCTTTTTTGGTCCATTTGCTTGTAGGATTGTTTTCCATCCTTTAACTTTGAGTCAATTTTTATCTTTTGTAGCTAAATGTGTTTCCTGGAGACAGCAAAAGGTTGGGTTTTGTTTCTTAATGCAGCCTGCGACTCTGTGTCTTTTTATTGAGGAGTTTAGTCCATTTACATTTAGAGTTAATATTGATATGTTAGCATTTGTATTTGCCATTGTGTTTGCCTTTCCTTTGATTTTATTTATGTATTTTTTTAATAACTTTTTTTTTTTTGGCCTTCTTTCGTTGTTATTCGTCCCTCTGAGGTTCTGGCTTTAGGATTCCTTGTAGTATTTTTTGGAGTGGGGGTATAGTCATAATGAAATTCTAGAGTTTCTGTTTGTCTGGGAAGGTCCTTATTCTTTCTTCATAGAGGAAGGAGAGCTTTGCAGGATAGAGTATTCTTGGTTGGCATCTGTTTTCTTGGAGTCTGTTGACTATGTCCCTCCACTCTCTCCTTGCCTGTAGTGTTTCTTCGGAGAAGTCTGATGTCAGCCTGATTGGTTTTCCTTTGAATGTTATCTGTTTCTTCCCTCTTGTCAGCTTCATTATTTTTTCCTTATCCTGGATTCTTGGGAACTTTACTATTATGTGTCTTGCTGTATTTTTCCTTTCGTCGTGGAAGTTTGGTGTTCTTCTTGCTTCTTGTATATCAATTTTCAGCTCCTTCTTCACGTTTGGGAAGTTCTCTTCAATTATCTCCTTGAATATTTTCTCTGTTCCTATTTTCTTAGAAATGCACCAAATTCATCAATTAATTTTGAATGAACTGACACCTTCATGATATTGTTGATTCCCAGTCATAAACATGAACTACTGTTTTTATTTATTTAGGTTGTCTTTTATGTATTTCAAGAATAAATTGTTCTCTTAAAAAACAAACTTAGTGTATGTCTTCTTGTTTTGATGTTTCAAATTATCTTCATCTGCTTTTAATTGGTTTTGGTAATAAATATGAATGCATCAATATAAATTGGATGAATCTATAAATTCTTTTAATAATACTAATAGTTTGGTTGTATGTTGGTTTAGATAGTTCATATATAAGATCATCTGTGAAAAATGACTAGATGATTTCCCTTTGCTAAGGCGACACTGTTTATATTGCCTATCACAGTTTGTAGTTATATCTGGGAATTTTTCTTCTTTTTATATACATATATTTTTTACATTATTTTTCATTTTTGCACAATGTATGCATTTTCATCTTGGTTACAGTCCCCATACAATTCATCTGGGAATTATTTTAATCTCTGTTTCTAATATTTTAAAGCTCTTTGAAGGCAAGAACCCTGTTTGTTTAGCTCACCATTACATTTAAAGAACTTGACAGTGTCAGGAACATAGGTAGCCCTCAGTAATTATCCGTTAAACAAATGAATAAATGTAAGAATTCTTGACTTAAGGAAAATATTGGACACCTTTTTTCATAATTAAACAATGAGATATTTATAGAAGGACATTTAGAATAATAGTAATAATAAAATGACTGAGTCAGAGAAAGAAATAACATTCAAAAGGGAAAACTGGCCTCCCTGGTGGCGCAGCGGTTGAGCGCTGGGTTGCGAAGCTGCCCGCAGCCTCTGTAGCGCCGGTTCGATCCCCGGCCAAGGGTGAGGGTCCCACATGGGGCACAGACCTCTCCTGCCACGCCTGCTCCCCTCAGCAGTGTACTTCGTCAGTCTGCCTGCTCTGCTCTCCCCTCTGGCTCTGGTGAATTCTCTCACCCTACCGTGCTTCTGACTGTACCCAGTGCTTGTATAAATAAAAATTAAATAAATTAAATAAATTTAAAAATAGGGAAAACCATGAAATGAAATCAAGACACACCTAGCACTTTACTTCTACATTTAACTATTAAAACATTATTATAAATGTTTGAATAAGGTGAACAGAGAATATGCAGAATTTCTGTATAATTCTATAGCCGTGGAAAGCAAGTTTTAA
The DNA here is from genome assembly GCF_964194135.1 of Talpa europaea. Taxonomy (NCBI): domain Eukaryota; kingdom Metazoa; phylum Chordata; class Mammalia; order Eulipotyphla; family Talpidae; genus Talpa; species Talpa europaea. The sequence goes on from NC_140070.1 coordinate 85,674,041, forward strand.
AAATGTACTCCAAATGACAGTCTTTAAGCAGTAATGGTTTTTCTGAAACCAAGCCAAGAGATTTTACATCACAGATGTTGATGTACCCAACAATTCATTGTACAGAAACTAATTCCAAAATATTCCCCTTTAAAATTTGCTTACGCATTTTCTCATGTAAACAAAACTGAAGACAGTTGGACCTAGGAGAGGAATCAGACTGTTGCTACATTTTTCAAGTACTCAACATCTGTTTTTTAATTCTGTGGCATTCTAACTACTCTAAATAAAACCTCAAGAAGAAAACTAAAAGTGGTATACCCTTTGCACACACATTTAATAATAACTAGCACACATGGAAGCTGTAAATTTCGGAAGAACATCAACGCTTCCCACTGAAGTAGTTTAGCCATAGAGAGGAAGCCTCAGAAACAGGATATTTGTTTTCAGAAACCAGTGACAATCAGCCTAGAGATGATTTCAAAGTAAAAATAAAATCTGGTCAGGACTTATGTGCCAGGTACTTTATAAATTTTATGTCATTTAATCTTCCTCTAAGACTTATGCATACTCAGAGTTTTATAAAAATGTTAATATTTACAGAAAAAGAAATAGACTCGGAGAAGTTAAATAATTAACTGGAGTAGATTCAGTAGGTAACAGTGGAGTAGAACTTGAACCCGATTCTAACTCTTTCTTCAGGTTTCCCACTCAGGCCTGCTCTAAAGTATTACTCCTGTCTTCTTTAAATTTCATTCTTAGCCAGTGACTATACATCGAAGGTTCATCTCAAAATTTTACTCCTGTCAATTTCCTTCTGTCAACTTTGAATGCATTATGGTAAACATTAGGAATTTTGGACCTATTGTTCACCTAAGCAAAGGATGAGTAACTTGAGAGCATTATCTATTTTGCATCTCTGGTTCTTTCTCTTGCACTCCTTGTCACAGGACATCTTGGGCAAGCATCTACATGTGATTACTAAAAACTTTAACATGTAAATAGTTGAAATAAAAGCATAATAAATGACACTACCATTTCCTAACTCCTGGTGCATATCTTATTTAAGCATTCCTTTTAGGTCAATTTGTTAATATTTTCTAAATGAAATTAAACCAACAAAGGTTCCTCTGATCAAGAGTGGATTTGTTAATTAAAAACCACAATAAAGGGCCTCCCCTGGTGGCGCAGTGGTTGAGCGCTGGGCTGCGAAGCTGCCCGCAGCCTCTGCAGCGCTGGTTTGATTCCTGGGCCCCTGGCAAGGGTCCCACATGGCGCGCAGACCTCTCCTGTCGTGCCCACTGCTACCCTCAGCAGTGTATTTCTTCGTCAGTCTGCCTGTTCTGTTCCCCGCTCTGGCTCTGGTGAATTCTCTCACCCTCCCGAGCTTCTGACTGTACCCAGTGCTTGTATAAATAAATAAATAAATCTTTAAAAAAAAAACAATAAAGAGACAAATTCCCCGGCTAGACCTAAAGAGACCTTCCCTACTTGATACCTGTGTGTATTATTTCCTTACTAAATAAAACCAAACAAGAGTTTTTCCTTCCTAAGACCAACTCCCCTCAGATTCATGAACTTTTTTTATCTGTAACTTCTTAATTTGGTGATTCTAGAACTTGTTAAGTTAATCTAAACAATCTTCAGAAAATTATTTATTTAATTTCACTGTTGCATGCTCACCCATGCATAAGGTTGTAGTAATATATAATGAGATAACTTCAAGTATTAAATGTTTAAAGCAGATATGATTTACAGAAACCTTCAATCAATATTTGTTTCTTTTCTCTCAATATTTGTTTCCTGTTTCTTTCTAATGTATTCTAAATTCTCACTGACCTTTGTTACCCTGTTTCTCTTCTCTAATTTGTTTCTTCACTAATACCCTTCAATTTTGCTTATTCTGAGTTAATCTCTATAAATCTCAAGAACTTTCCAAACTGTAATTTCTATTAACCTCTTATTTTTCCTCCATACTCTAGAGTAGCCTGGAACTTTTTATCAAATATTAAATTTTTTAAAATGGCTAGGCTGTGGTTATATAATGCATCTGGAACTTAAGCATGTCAAAAATTTTCATTAAAATCACATGTCCCACAGTAAGAGTGTAGAAGGGATTTATTCCCCTCCCAATATTTCTACAGAAAATCAGCATGTCTGCACTGAATTAGGGTTCAATGCTCTTTCTTGAGCCAAACTGGAGATACTTCCAAATCCTTCATGTTTTTTTTTTAAAAGGATGGGGTGACTTGCCACAAGGCTCACTTTCAGTCAACTTCATTTGGACACAGACTTTGTATATAATGATAACAAGGAGATGTAGGAAAATAATTAAGAGAAAGATAATGCCCAGAAAATTTTATATGGAATAAAAATCATAAGCAGTATGGTAGAATGACCTTTATTTTAAACTTAATGGTAATATTAATAAGATTATGCTGAAAATTAATTATGAAATTAATTTGATCCCCAAATTCTTTTTATTTATTTATTTATTTATTTATTTATTTTTTTAATAAATTTTATTGTTATATTCCCCATACAATTGCAGCCCCCCATTCTGACCCCAATCCCTCCCCTCCCGCCCCCGCCCCCCTAAAAGTGTCTCTGGTTCATAGTTTTTTGTTGATTTTGATTTTCACTTTCTTATAGTTATTCATTTTCCTGGTCCCTTATTTAAGTTTTCTAGATTCCTGCTATGAGTGAGACCATCCGGTATTTTTCTTTTTCTTTTTGGCTTATTTCGCTGAGCATGATCCCTTCCAGCGCCATCCATGTTGCAGCAAATTGCATGTGTTTATCTTTTTTGAATGCTGAGTAATATTCCATGGTATATATGTACCACATCTTCTTGATCCAGTCATCTATTTTTGGGCATTTGGGTTGTTTCCAAAGCTTAGCTATTGTAAACAGTGCTGCTATAAACATAGGGGTGCAGGTGTTCTTTGGAATTGATGTTTCTGTGTCCTTTGGGTAAATACCTAGGAGTGGAATTGCTGGGTCATATGGAAGCTCTATGTTTAGTAGGTCCAGAAATCTCCACACAGCTTTCCACAGTGGTTGGACCAGTTTGCACTCCCACCAACAGTGCAGAAGAGTTCCTTTTTCTCCACACCCTCGCCAACATTTGTTGTTGCTAGTTTTTTTAATATGTGCCATTCTCACTGGTGTAAGATGGTATCTCATGGTAGTTTTGATTTGCATTTCCCTGATGACAAGTGATGTTGAACATTTTTTCATATGCCTGTTGGCCATTTGCATTTCCTCTTCAGAGAAGTTTCTTTTTAGCTCTTCTGCCCATTTTTTGACTGGATTATTTTCTTTGTTGTTGTTGAGTCTCATCAGCTCTTTGCAGATTTTTGTGATTAGTCCTTTATCATTAGTGTTGGGTGCAAAAATGTTCTCCCAGTTGGTGGGGTTTCTCTTTGTTTTTGTTATTGTCTCTTTTGCTGTGCAAAAGCTCTTTAATTTGATATAGTCCCAGCTGTTTATCTTTGCCTTCACTATCACAGCTTTGGGTGATGTGTCTGTAAAGATGTCTTTGATGTGCAAATCACGTAGTGTTTCGCCTATATTTCCTTCTATATATTTTATGGTTTCAGGTCTTATGTCTAGTTCTTTAATCCATTTTGAGTTGATTTTTGTGTATGGTGTGAGGTGGTGGTCAAGCTTCATTCTTTTGCATGTAGCGACCCAGTTTTCCCAGCACCATTTATTGAACAAACTTTCTTTGCTCCAATGCATAGTCTTTGCTCCTTTGTCAAAGATTAGTTGACCATAAACCTGTGGGTTTATTTCTGGATTTTCTATTCGATTCCATTGGTCTGTATGTCTGTTCTTGTTCCAATACCATGCGGTTTTGATGATTATGGCTTTGTAGTATAGTTTGAAGTCTGGGAGTCTGATGCCTCCATTCCCTTCTTTTTTTTTCAGGAGAGCTTTGGCTATTCGGGGTTTTTTGTGATTCCATATGAATTTCATCAATAATTGTTCTATTTCTTTGAAGAATGACATTGAAATTTTGATTGGAATAGCATTGAATCTGTATATTGCTTTTGGAAGGATGGCCATTTTAATAATGTTTATTCTTCCAATCCATGAGCAGGGGATGTCTCTCCATTTCTTTGTGTCTTCTTCTATTTCTTTTAACAGTGTTTTATAGTTTTCTTTGTATAGGTCCTTTACCTCTTTTGTTAGATTTATTCCCAAATATTTGATTTTTTTTGTTTCAATAACAAAAGGGATGGTCTTTTTGATTTCTTCTTCTTCAGATTTATTGTTTGTGTATAGGAAGGCTACTGACTTTTGCGTGTTGATTTTGTATCCTGCCACTTTACTGAACTGATTGATGAGTTGAATTAGCTTTTCTGTGGAGTTTTTGGGGTTCTCTATGTATAATATCATATCGTCTGCAAATAGTGATAGTTTGACTTCTTCTTTTCCTATTTGGATTCCTTGGATGTCTTTCTCTTGTCTTATTGCCCTGGCTAGGACTTCCAGTATTATATTGAAAAGCAATGGTGAGAGTGGACATCCTTGTCTTGTTCCAGATCTTAATGGAATTGCTTTCAGCTTTTCACCATTGAGAATGATACTGGCTGTTGGCTTGTCATAGATGGCCTTTATGATGTTGAGGTATGTTCCTTGTATCCCAAGAATTTCAAGGGCTTTTATCATGAATGGGTGTTGCACTTTGTCGAAAGCTTTCTCAGCATCTATTGATATTATCATATGGTTTTTATATTTCTTTTTGTTGATGTGTTGGATAACGTTGATTGATTTTCGGATGTTAAACCATCCTTGTGCCCCTGGAATGAATCCAACTTGGTCGTGGTGAATTATCTTATGGATACATTGTTGGATTCTGATAGCTAAAATTTTATTGAGGATTTTTGCATCAGTGTTCATTAGGGAGATTGGCCTGTAGTTTTCCTTTTTTGTGTTGTCCTTGTTCGGTTTTGGTATTAGTGTAATGTTGGCTTCATAGAACATGTTTGGTATTGTCCCTTCCTTCTCAATTTTTTGGAAGAGTTTGTGAAGGATAGGCACTAATTCGTCTCTGAATGTTTGGTAGAATTCATTTGTAAATCCATCAGGTCCTGGGCTTTTGTTTTTGGGGAGGTTTTTGATTACCATTTCAATTTCGCTAATTGTAATTGGTCTGTTTAGGTGTTCTATTTCTTCTTTATCTAGCTTTGGGTGATTGTAGAGTTGTAGGAATTTGTCCATCTCCTCTAGATTGTTAAACTTGTTTCCATATAACTGTTCATAGTAGTTACTGATTATTCTTTTGATTTCTGCTGTGTCCGTTGTGATTTCTCCTCTTTCATTGATGATCCTGTTTATTTGTGCTTTCTCCCTTTTTTCCTTTGTGAGCCTGGCTAGGGGTTTGTCTATTTTATTGATTTTTTCAAAGAACCAGCTCTTGGTTTCATTGATCTTTTGGATTGTTTTTTTAGTTTCAATTTCATTTATTTCTGCTTTGGTTTTTATTATTTCTTTTCTTCTACTGGTTTTGGGGTTTTTTTGTTGTTCTTTTTCTAGATCTTTGAGCTTCGAGATTAGGTTGTTTCTTTGCGTTCTTTCTTGTTTCTTGATGTGAGCTTCTATTGCTATATATTTTCCTCTTATTACTGCTTTTGCTGCATCCCATACATTTAGGATATTGGTGTCCTCCTTGTCGTTCAATTCAAAAAATTTTTTAATTTCTTCTTTGATCTCCTCATTAGTCCAATGGTCTTCCAGTAGTGTTGATCCCCAAATTCTTTTGACATACGACATAAAAGGATCTATGCCCCTTATCCTTAAATTAGGGCTCTCCGATTACTTGAGAAATGGAATACATTGGAAGTCATATCACACAGTTTCTAGGCCAAGGCAACTAAAATTTAGTAACTTCCTATTTCTCAATATACTTGCTCTTGGAACACAGTCACCAATCAGTGAGGAAGCCCAATCAGCTAATGAAGAAGCCAACAGGGAGGTAAACCCAAGGCTTCTGGTCCACAACTGTACAGAATTCCAAGCAAAAAGTGCACTAACTTCCTAGCCATTAGAGTAAGTATCTTTACAGTGGTTATTCTAGGTTCCAGCAGATGCTTTGTGCAGATGGGTTCTAGATTTGTGAGCAAAAATAAATAATTGATGTTATTTAAGCAAGTAAGTTACAGAGTGATTTGTTAGGCATTAATAGATAATTGGAGTAGGCACATATTCAAAAGGGCATCAGTACTTCTTGACTAAGATTAAGAGAGTGAATTTCACAAAGAAAGCATTGTGGCAGCAGGGAGGTGGGGGGTGGTGTACTGTTCATGCTCCCTATGTCCAAATAGGCTCAGGATGTTCCAACCTAATATCTGAATGATTCTTTCTCCTTCTTTTCCTTCTTTTGTTGTCTTCTTCCTTCTTTCTTCTCTATCTTCTTCCTCTCTTCCTCCTTTTTTCCTTCTCTCAGATGCATACACACACACAAACCCACACATGCCTGCATACAGTCAACTGTCATTACTCACAGATTCTCCATTTGCAAATTTGCCTACTCACTGAAATTTATTTATAAACCCTAAATCAACGCTACTCACTGAACTGTAATGGCTACTCATGGGTATGTTCAGTGACAAAATAGTTGATCACCCAACATATAGATTCCCATTCAGACTAAATGAGACAACTCTGTATTCTTTAAGTTTTCATACTATAGACAAGAATCCTTTTTGGGTCTCCTTTTTACATTTTTGTGCCTTTTTTTAAAAAGGTTTATATATTTATTTATACAAGCACTGGGCACAGTCAGAAGTGCAGGAGGGTGAGAGAATTCACCAGAGCCAGAGCGAGGAGCAGAACAGGCAGACTGACGAAATATGCTGCTGAGGGGAGCAGCGGCCGCTGCCGGAGAGGTCTGCATGCCATGTGGGACCCTCGCCAGTTGCCAGGGATTGAATCAGCGCTGCAGAGGCTGTGGGCAGCTTCACAGCCCAGTGCTCAACCACTGCGCCACTGGGGAGGCCCCATTTTTGTGCTTTTTGTAGATGGTTTTTGTCATTTAAAATATCCTCTTGGGGGATCAATTGGATGACAGTGGATGGTGATTAAAACATTGATAGTCAATATACACTTGCTGAGGTATGAAGTTGTGCTAAGACTTACAAAGTGCTGTAAACAAATGTTACCTCAGTCTACATGCACACATATAAAACAACCTCTAATATCATGCTGAAGTGCAAAAAGGCAGTGATGTGCTTGTAGAGAAAGTACGTTAGATATATTCTGTGCAGACAGGACCAAGCATTGTAGGTTGTGTTCATATGTCAATGGAAAGACAGTTCATATTAAACAAAGTGCCTTTACTAGAAACTCGTATCAAACAAGGTTTTTAATTGATCAGTTAATGAAAATGGTACTATAGTATGCATCCCAGGAAGCTAACATTGTCTTTTCCCTAGGAACAATGGTTCAGCAGTCACAAGTTCAGGTTCGTAGCTAATTTATAGAACAAAACAATCATAAATAACAAGAATCGACAAAATATATTCCAATCTAACATCTCAGTGGTTCTACCTAAGTTCCCAATATATGTGCACATACACACACATACACCATCATATTATGGAAATTGCTGACAAACTATGAAACATCAGCCCTGGTTCTACTTGTCCTATTAGAGTAGAAAATTTATTAAAATATGTGAAAATCTATGGATGCTATTCTATGGACAAATCTACTAAAATCATATCCAAAAAAAATTGTTTCCCAACTATCCATATCACTCACACTTCACTTTAGATGGGACATTCTATTTCAGCTGAGAGTAAGAAGAAATCATGATTTCTGCACATAATGTTAATTTAATGAGGACTATGTGACATTAAATTGTATATGAGCAGGTAATTACATGGCAAAGATGAATGTGGTTAATTGAAGTTGAATATTGTGAATAGACTGACTAATGCCCCAAACTCTTAGGTGTGAACAAAGTGCAAACCACATTTTTTAATCTAAACCACATTTTTTTAAGTTTTTATTTTTTTTATTTTATATATTTTTTACATCATTTTTCATTTTTGCACAATGTATGCATTTTCATCTTGGTTACAGTCCCCATACAATTTCCTATCCCTCCTTGTTTCAATCCTACTCCCTTCTTCCCTTTCCTCCCCACCCCACCCAGAAGTGTGTCTCTGGTTTATAGTTGCTTGTTGATTTTGATTTTTACTTTATTATAATTAGTCTTTTTCCTGATCCCTTATTTAGGTTTTCTAAATTCCTGCTATGAGTGAGACCATCTGGTATTTTTCTTTTTCTTTCTGGCTTATTTCACTGAGCATGATCCCTTCCACCACCATCCATGTTACTGCAAATGGCATGAGTTTCTCTTTTTGATTGCTGAATAATATTCCATTGTGTATATGCGCCACATTTTCTTGATCCAGTCATCTATTTTTGGGCATTTGGGTTGTTTCCATAGCTTACCTATTGTAAATAGTGCTGCTATAAACATAGGGGTGCAGGTGCCCTTTTGAATTAATGATTCTGTGTCCTTTGGGTAAATACCTAGGAGTGGAATTGCTGGATCATATGGAAGCTCCACCTTTAGCAGGTTGAGGAATCTCCACACAGCTCTCCATAGTGGTTGGACCAGTTTTCACTCCCACCAGCAGTACAGGAGAGTTTCTTTTTCTCCACATCCTCCCCAACACTTGTTGTTGCTAGTTTTTTTAATATGTGCCATTCTCACTGGTATAAGATGGTATCTCACTGTAGTTTTGATATGCATTTTCCTGATTACAAGTGATGCTGAACATTTTTTCATATGCCTGTTGGCCATTTGCATTTCCTCTTCAGAGAAGTTTCTTTTTAGTTCTTCTGCCCATTTTTTGACTGGGTGATTTACTTTGTTCTTGTTGAGTCTCGTCAGCTATTTGTAGATTTTTGTGATCAGTCCTTTATCATCAGTGTTGTATGCAAAAATTTTCTCAATCAGTGGGGTGTCTCTTTGTTTTGGTTACTGTCTCTTTTGCTGTACAGAACCTCTTTAATTTGATGAAGTTTCAGCTGCTAAACCACTTTTATTCTTTTCTTCTTCTCATGATAAATTTCATTAAGTCCATGCTCAGAAGCTGAACTCCTTTTAATATGTGAGAATTACTTGAAAGAAAATACTCAAACTCCAATGTTAAGTTGCACTTCATTCCCTAAATCTAAACTCAAAAGCCATGTCTCTTTTTATAACATAGTTTTGGTTCATGACAATTGAAGGGTTAGATACAGAGGATTATCTAAATCTGTATTTTCCTGTAGGAGTTACAAATAATCATGTTCCCTTTGTTCCCTCTCCCAGATATTTCTAACCACTGTTTTCCCTTCTCTGCACTCCCATACTCAACGTTTTGGTGTGTGGCATGCTGGAAATCTGGAGACTGGTCAGACAGGGAAATAGAGCCGAACACCATAAGAAAGGACGAAATCCTAATTTTAAAGAAAGAAGCTCAGTAGAAACCAAAGTTTTCATTTAAAGTTCTGGAACTTTCATTGTGCTGGGGGAAAAATAGAGAAAGTATACGCAAAATTGCTTTTAATATATATTTGTCTTAATGAAAAATCTTGATAAAAGAAAATAAAATTTTTAATGGAAGAAACATTTGGGTTCTTTAATGCAACACCTTTTTTATTTTTATTGGTTCTCACCTTAAGTGAGATATAACTGACATTTGTTATTTACCTGTGTAAATTTAGCACATAGGGAATGTGATTCTTGTGTAAGTTTAGTATTAACAGGGCAAGGGTGAGTGAGCCTGGAAATCTATTTAGTGCCAAACTAATGTGTTCACAGAAAGCCTAATTAGTTTGGCTAGTTCAAAGTTGTGTCTGATCTAAATCACCTGTTCTTGACTGGTGACTAGAATTTTCTTATTGAAATTGCATGATTCACATGAAGTGTTTTGCCATACCAAAGTGGTTAGCTAGTTTAAATAAGAAACCCAATTATGCTATTTCTTTCCCAGTCTTCTTTTGATAACAGCTAGTTTCTTTCCTTCTTCATATCCAAAACACAACTATCCAAATAGGAACATCTTAATAATGTTGGGAAACTCAACAGAACCCCTTCAAAATATAAAGTATGAGTATGACATGGGACATGACTCATGGTTAAAAGATGATTTAGCTGATTTATCATTTAAAACATTTTCTATACAAATGGAGCACTCAGAATATTAGTCTGGTTCAAAGAAAAAAATTCGGAGAAATGAAATAGCATCATCTGCCAAGAAAGTATGGGCTGTGTGAAAAGCCTTGACCTGAATAAGAGAGACACGAAGAGAAGCAGGTTAACAAGGAAGACCATGAGAGAGATGAAATACAATCTATTTGGAAGAACAAGCCAAATGTTCAATCAATCATGAAATACATAGTATATTCATACCTAAAATCACAAAATGACAGCACTGAGCTTTGATAATGAGGGAGACATCATTTTCCTGTTTTTGAATGTCTAGTAGCTCCGTTGTGAGTTTTTGTTTGTTTGTTTGTTTGTTTGTTTGTTTGTTTTGCATCTACCTTTTCCTGATGTTCATCTCTCAGGTTATCATACTCGTCCTATAATAGGCCAAGAACACCCCCAATTCAGAACAGCATACTCACTGTTCCTCAGTGTGGAATACTCTACCCAGAGGTATTTTATGTCTGAATCTCTCTTGACAGTCGGATCTTAGCAAGGTCTTTCCCAAGCATCCATCAGTACATGCTTGACCCACAACTTTCTATTGTGTTACACAACTTTATTTGTATATAAACATTATTTGTGTAATCTGTTATTACCTGAATTTATTTTGAATTCATTTTTGTTTAGAATGTCTCCTCCTTCTTTGGTGTTCTCTACCATATTCCCTCCAGCAAAACACTTGTCTGGCACATACTAGGCTCCCATTATATATTTGATAAGGACATCAGTCTTACCTAACTGATTTGATATTATTTTGCCAATAATTTCAGCTCTCAATCAGTCCAGAATGAGCAGAAGGAAGGAACTGTTAACTTGAACTTAGTTCTTCACAAGAAAAAAACATGATTGAGTCAATGGAAGTGATAGTAGCTTCAGAGAATGTGAACAATGTTCTTGGAATTAATATTAAAGCTCACAGAGGGATGCTGAGAGATAGCCAAACATTTACCCTGGACTTCAGGAAAACACATCTCAAAAAGTATAAGACATATTAGTTATGACTGCATGGCCAATGGCTCTAAAAGGGAAGATTGCTTCAGAGAAGGAAGAATAACAATGACATTCTGACAATACAGGCACTGATTATATTTTAAAAAATAGAAAGATGGAGGCTTAGGGACTGTCTAGGATGAGATCATATTTTAAAAAGACAATTACAAAACACAGAATAAACAGTGTATAACCAAAAAAGAAAGCAAGAGTGTAATAAATCTGTAAGAACTGAGTCAAAGTTATATGGCCTGTAGAATAAAAAAAAAAAAAAAGGTAGACTGTAGAACTCAAATGACTATTTAAAAATTTATAATTAGCTCTGCCCAGAATGAGAACATGAAAATCAAACACATTTTGGTGAGACAGACAATGTTGGTAAAACACTAAACTATTATTATTTTGTTCCAAATTCTTTCATTAAGGGAAATCATTTTCAAACTGAAAAAAAAAAAACACACACAGAGAAAAGGAAAATGAGGCACAAGACAAAATAAGACAAATTAATGAGGACAGCAATATAGCACAGAATATTAAAATAACTTCTAATCACACAACTTTAAAAAATCATGTAGGGCCTACCCGGTGGCACAGCGGTTGAGCACTGGGCTGATAAGCTGCCTGCAGCCTCTGCACCGCTGGTTCAATCCCTGGCTGCCGGTGATGGTCCCATATGGCATGCAGACCTCTCCTGCTGCACCTGCTGCTCCCCTCAGCAGTGTATTTCACCAGTCTGCCTGTTCTGCTCCCTGCTCTGGCTCTGGTGAATTCTCTCACCCTTCTGTGCTTCTGACTTTACTCAGTGCTTGTATAAATAAATAAATAAATCTTTAACTAACTAAATAAATAAATAAGAAATCATGTATTGAATGTACTTCATTCTGAAATTCACAAAGGATAAAATGAATCTTTGAAACTACATACCTATTCTCTTTTGAGGTAGTGTTAGTTTACAACACTGTTTAGGGTTTAGATGAATAGGCTCACATCACCTCAGATGTACAAAACAACCTATTAATTTGGCTCTTCATGGTAAAATTCTAAAGCATGTTACTGAGATGGTAAAGTACTGTATCTTCAAGTGTATTCCATGAACCAGAAACTTGGCATGATGATAAAACAAACAAACCAAAACAGCAACTATCAAACAGATTTCAATACACAAATAAGCCTGGGAGATGCTGGGTTAATTGCAACTGAAAAGAGTTCTCATTATTACAAGAGCTATACTGCACATTTACCAAGATGCACCCCATATATGTGAGATAATCCTGAGAAGGAGTATATGTGTTCCTTACTTATTTGACACTGTAAAATTTTTTGCCTTTTTTTTTTCTTTTAGCATCTCATGGAACTAGTATCTTGAAAAATATAATTTGGGAAATGGTGTTCTGGTGGCATGCTGCAGCGTTCTACGTTTAGATTTGTGTATTCAACACTTTTACTAACAGCTTTAATGAAGACAAGAGGGTCTGCTTATCACATGTACAGCCAACACAAAGCCAGGAGAGATGGAGAATATGATGGATGACTGAGCCAAGTTTTAAAAATATTATGACAGGTTGAAATAATGGGCTAAAACTAACAAGATATTATTGGGTTCCAAGATCATCTCACAGGATAGGAGACACCTGGCTTAACAGCATTTTCTATGAATAAAATCTAAAGGGTTTACTTGACTATAAAGGTAATATGAGCCAATAGTGTGTTGCCCTTGCAAATAAAAGCTACATAGTAGAAGAGTTACACTGTGATATTTTCACAGGTGAAAAAGCACCTAGACAGGATCATTCCTAACTCCATTGTCTTCAGTGCTTGTCAGACATTTGGAATTTGGAGTTAAAGGTTGGCATGTGTTCATTTCAGCATCACATAAAAGGAAAAGGTCTGGATGCCATTTCATGATAGGAAGACAAAACTAAAAATATGTGGTCTAGATAAAAGAATACTTGCATGAGGCTTCTATGTAGACTGTGTATATGGAGATTTCCCCACACCAACAAGCATTCTCAGACACTAGCAGATGTCTAAAAATTCAACTCAATTCTGACACTATCTACCTGGAAGAGATAGCCTTAGATTCTACAGCTAAAGGGCTGCCTGAGTCTTCCCAAGACACATTCCACGCCACATACGAGAAACAATCCCAGGCTGTTGTCTGGGCTTCTAACTGCTTATAGCTTGGAGGTTTCAGACTTCAGGTATCAGTCACAGTCCATGTTTTACATGTGCTTCTGATTGAAACTGGCTATATATCAGATTCCCAAAACCCCCTTCAAAGGCTAGATTATTTGCTACAATGACCCAGAGCTCAGAAAACCCACCTACTCACTAGATCACTGATTTATGACAAAGGCTATAACTCAAAAACAGCCAAATGGGAGAGAGGCATAGAGCAAAAAAAAAGGTGGGAAAGTGTGTAGCTTCCATGCTCTCTCCAGGTGTATCATTCACCCCAAATCTCCATTTGTTCACCAACCTGGAAGCTCTTAAAAGTCTCTTCTTTTGGGGCTTTTATGAAAACTGTATTACAGAGGCATGATTGATTAAATCATTGGCCATTGGCAATTAGACTCAATGTCCAGTCCTTCACTACTACCTGAAGTCAGGGGTGGGACCGGAAATTCCAGTCCTCTAATCACAGGGTTGGTTCTCTAGGCAGTCACCTCTCATCTTCAGGTGTTTTTCAGAGGTTAAGTTCATTAACACAACAAGAGATTCATTTGTCAAGCAATTCCAAGACTTGGGAGCTGTGAAATATGTATAAGAAATGTATCCTGGTTATTAAAATGACCAAAATCACAGTATCACAGTTCATTCTAAAGAAAGACTTTCTGATAATTTGCATTTCAAGAATAAACAAAGTAGAATGCTTACTTACAAGAATGTGAATGCCTATTGCTAAGTATCTTTAAGTCAGGCGAGATGATCATCTCTCCATAATGTTGTAAGTGGAATTCCCACTGGAAGCTCTCCTAAACGGTTTCTAGAGCTCTATAATGCTGTGTATTTCAATTTTGTTTCTCTGATCACTGGAATCTTTCAAATTTTCATATTCAGCACTGTAAAATACTAGTTCTGGAAATAACTTTGGAGAAAATCTATGTAAGACTCTGCTTTTTAGAGCTGAGACCAAAGCGCAGAAAATTTCCATTCTGTCATTTGCCAAAAGTTTCCTTGGTGCTTGATATCTTGAGCTATATACTGTGGAAAGCACCAAATGAACAAGGAGCACTTGCTTGCCATAAACTTATAATGTTTTGCAGAAGGCTGATTAACAAACAGCTAAAACACAATGCAGAGATAAAATACACATATAATTGAAGAATAACAGTTCACTCTGATTGGCAGATTGGGAAATGTGGAAGTTGGGAATGTGTTCTAAACTGAGAAATTATCAACCAAACTTAGAGGGGAGCAAGTATTTGAGAAGCGGCTTCTGTGGAGCAGGTGTGTCATCTGAGAATTCCTTCTCCCACAAGCAGCAAAGAAGTTTGAGGATGAATTTCTCCTAGTTTTGCTTTATACTTTTCATACATTAATTCATCTAATTAATTCATAAATCTATTAATTCATTCATCTAATTTACTGAACTATGTAAACTATGTTAGAGATGCAGCTAAGTAAATGAATAAGACAGAAGTTGCTACCTTCAAGGGTCTAAACACCTAAAAAAGACATTTCAGTAAATAATAGTAGTAAGACACTATGATAACTGCAGTATGGTAACAGCAATAAAAGATGTATACATGTGCAGATTTGGCAAAGAGAGAGTGAGCAACCATCTAAAAGGCCCAGAGAGCACTGTGAAAATTATGTAAAACCTACTATATTAATACAGGGACTCAAATCCTTCTGAATGAATAACCTTCATTTTAAGAGTTTCATGAAAGGAGTGATAATGGAGACTTAAGACTCCGTGACTGATATTAGCCTGTTTGTATTTAACAACTATGAATTTCACTTTACCCACTTCTACTGAGATGTACCTTACAAGATGTGGCTACTCACTCTGGGCTAATCAATTTTTCAGTTAAGTCTGTAAAGTGAAATTGATGAGTCTATGGAGAGGTCTTTCTGTATTCATGAATAGGGTCAGAAAGGTCCCATTTCTATTAACAATAACAAGAACTTCTGCTTTTAAGCTTTCTCCCATATGCAACTCAGAAATATAGGTTAAGTCATACCACTAGTAAATCTGTAGCAAGATCCCACAGGGCAATAAAAAACAGTGAACACATTCATTTCTTGGCATATATACAGGGGAAGTACATGGATGCCTGTGCTCAAATGGAATGAGTTTGTAGTTACACATGGTCTGTAAAAACAGATGAAGGATTCTTGGCTTCCTTTTGAACCAGGAAGGGTAGTAGTGAAACTCTAGCAGCCAAAAGCAAAACACTGATGGTTGGCTACAAACAAGTTTGATCAATGGTCTAGGAGCTTCAACTCACCATTCTATTTCCTTAGCAAGTACTTCATCTTGTGCCAGCCACTGCAGTGTGCCCAGTTTGATTTTGGGGACTGGTTATTCATCATCCCTTGGTTTTCTCACCAAGTACAAAGGTGCCAATAAGGCTGCTTGTTGCCTCCAGATAGCAGGTGGCAATGTTGGCAGTTAAACAGTCAGTAAAATGTCAATCTTATTTTTATTGCTTTGTTCCAGAAAAATATAGGGCAGAATGGGGAACCCATTTTCTTACTTCCCAGGTTTTTTCAATTGTCAGACTATTCGAAAAAAGAAATAAGCAACACAGATGTTTCTTAAAGCTCAGAGACCCTAACTGATATATATGTTGAGAATTAATGAATTAAGCATAATGTAACAGGAAATATTTTTTCTATAAAATGAAATATGGGGATTGTCTTTTGAATTAAGATTTTAGTGCTTGCTTGCTTCATTGATTGATCCATTCATGTCATCTGCAGGGCTTCTCAACTTGAGCACAATTGATATTTTGAGCCCAATATCATCCCAGATTAAAAGGAAACATGAGAACACTTGATTCTCAACCTAGATCCCCTCAGAATTCTTTTATGGTCTCCTTCTGCACATCCATCCACTGACTTCTCTGTATCAGGCTTGCACCTTGCTTCAGGGAAGTGTCCTTGGGTGGCTGGAGTTACTCTGCCAATAGATGCTGAGATCTGGTAGCTCAGAGCTTATGGGATCAACACTAATGCAATTTCTGTTCTAGCCTCTTGTACAGATAGGCTGCAGTTGGGATTTGACTTGACTTTCCCTCTCTGTCCCTCATCAACTTCTCCTTTGAAGAACTTACTAAACAAGTCACCAACAAAAGCAGCTAAGTGTTTCTGAAGTGATCCCTTTGGCTGTGGTGTGGAGAACAGAGGGTTGGCTGAGATTACATGAAAATAAGACTGGCTCCTTAAACATTGAGCATAAAACAATTCTCTGGACTAGAAACTCCTCAGGGGAAGAAGGCATACAACAGTTCAACCTTCATTTGAAGTAGGAACCCCTTTTAAAACAATGATTAAATATCAGCTTCAATTTGAACATGTGTAAGGTCATGCTTATAAAATAGTCCATTATTTTTCACTTGGTTATAAACTTCTTATGGTTATGTTATAAGGCCTCAATCTCAAAGAGTGAGTCCTCCAAGGAAAGAATTCAAAAGTGCTGGTTTTAGTTGGATTAGGAAAGGCTTTATTAGAGAGACTCAAGCATGAGGGTGTCAGTTTGGGGAAGGAGAATAGAACCTGGCTCTCTAAGGGACTTAGGAGATATTTAAAGGATAAGTCCATGAGGAAAGCAGCGTCACAACTTGTTCTGGGTTGGGCTATGCCAGGGCATGCGCAGATGGGTTATATTCCAACTGCACGTGTCTGTGATTTAATCCACCTGTTCAAACAGGACTGGAGTAACTCAACCTGCAGGCTCTCAATTTCTTTTACCTAGGCTGTCTCAGTTATATGGTTTTAAACTTCTTACTGTAACGAGCCGAAATTGGGCCCCCATGGGTTTTGTCCCTTGTTCCCACTTCTGCTTCCTGAATTCTCAGATTAAAACTAATCCTTTATTCATGTGTGGCTAATTTTATGTGTCAACCTGACTGGGTCATGGAGGATGAAGAGATTGTAAGGGTGTATCTAGATAAGATTATATTTGACTCAATAGACTGAGTAAAGCAGATCATCTTCCCTAATGCAGGGGGGCCTAATATTACTCGGATGTGAAGTTAGGTTCTGGTAAGGTTTCATAATTCAGGCTTCTAGGAATCACCAGGTGTCAGAGATGTTTAAGATAGAAAAGCATACATGAAGGCAGACAAAAGACTTAATTACGGTTGTCAGAAGGGGCGGAGCAACATGGCGGCGAGGAGACGCTGCGAGTAAGATCTCCCATTAAAAAAAGTTAATAGGGAGGAAAAGAGGCAGGTCCCAGTGAGAACTGGGACACGGAAGATAAACGGACGACTCCAGCAAACTGCCCGAAGAAGAAAGTTGCCATAAAAGAGGACGAGAAGGGAGGGAAGCGCAGAACCCTGCTCCCCTCCCCCGCCCACAGAGGCTGCACTCTCCGACCGGCAGAGACAAGGGAAACAACAAACCAAAACGCCCAACAAGAAAAACGGATGCAGCAAGCGGGACTGTGAGTGGAAAGGAACTATTTCAGCCACCACACCCCGTGAACGGGAGCTGAGGCGAACCCTGCAGGATCCACCGCGGAGGTGAGCTCCACGCGCCATTAAAGAGAGCCCCGCCCACCAGGAGGAGACCAGCACCAGCACACAGCCCCGCCGCCCGGTAAGCTTGCGCGAAAGCGGTGCTCGGATTGCAGCTGCCCAGGTCCCCGCGCCTGCGACCTAGGCTTGCAGGGAGACGGCGGAGGCCCTCCCTGAGTGAGCAGGAACAAGGCGCCCAGGCAGGGGAGCGGGATTCAAAAGGCGCCATTCCCACGCCACTGATCTGGGCTACAGCCCGCATCCTGGAACTGAGGGCTTTGGAACTGAGACCCGGGCGGAGGCCCTCCCTGAGTGAGCAGGAACAAGGCGCCCAGGCAGGGGAGCGGGATTCAAAAGGCGCCATTCCCGCGCCACTGATCTGGGCTACAGCCCGCGTCCTGGAACTGAGGGCTTTGGAACTGAGACCCGGGGCACGAAATTAGGGGCGTGGGTTCCCCAAGACGGTGGGGCACAAGGCAGACACAGCACCCCAAAGCCGTTGAGGTGTACCCTACCATCCCCGCTCTGCTCCCTGTCCCACGGGGTGGAAAATCAGCTCCCCAAGGGCTCTAGGAGAGATCTCTGGTGCCACCTAGCGACTTGACCCCAGCACAGGCTACTGAAGGAGCTAGTGGCCAGCTGGGGAGTTAGCCCACACCGGGCCCCTTCTGAACAAGTAGTCTGAGCCCACAGGGAGAGCGAGCACCCACAGCCGGGGCAGACCAGGCGCGCAGAAGAGTGTGCCTGAGACCAGAAGCGCAGGGAGTGTGTCCCACATCACCATTTTAGAACAGGGACATTTCTTCAGTAAAGACTACCTGCAGAAGGCTTCCTCAGGAGCCAGAGGTGAGCGGGGGAAGTTCGCCCACGCCAGACCCCCTCTGGCCTGCAGTCCAAGCCCAGAGGGGAGCAGGAACCCACCGTCGGGGCAGACCAGGCGCACAGGGGAGTGTGTCCCCACATCGGCATTTTAGAACAGGGACCTTTCTCCAGTAAAGGCTGCTTGAAACTGACAGATGACTCCTGGAAGAACCAGAGGGGAACAGAGAAGCCCACCCAAGATGCCGGCAAGTCCCAACAACACAGTGTCCCAACGCATACGGCAAATTAGAAAACAGACAGTAGGGAGGAGAAGAACCACACGCAACCTAGCAACTCTCCAGAGAAAAAGCACACCACAAAAAGAAAGCCAGCCCCCAGATTGCAACGACAATAACTTGGAAGAATTTCTGAGCCTTCCAGAAAGAGAATTTAAAATTGCCGTGATTAAAAAACTGACAGAAGTCATAAAGGAAAACAATGATAAGGGAAAAATAATCAACGATCAGAAGAATGCAATTGAGTCCCTAGAGAGGGAAAACAATGGTCAGAAGAAAGAAATTGAGTCCCTAAAGAGGGAAGTAAAAGAAATGCAGGAGATCAAAGAATTAATGGAAGAACTAAAGAATTCTGGGAAAAGCAATGAAAGCAGAATAGATGAAATGGAAGAACGAATAAGTAATCTTGAAGACACAGAAATAAAAAGAACCAAAACAGAGAAGGAAAGAGAAGTACGAAGGAAAAAGAACGAAGAAAGACTTCGGGAACTATCTGACTCCATGAGGAAAGGAAATATAAGAGTTATAGGAATACCAGAAGGAGAGGAGAGAGATGTAGGAACAGAGAAAATATTCAAAGAGATAATTGAAGAGAACTTCCCAAATGTGAAGAAGGAGCTGAAAATTGATATACAAGAAGCAAGAAGAACACCAAACTTCCACGACGAAAGGAAAAATACAGCAAGACACATAATAGTAAAGCTCCCAAGAATCCAGGACAAGGAAAAAATAATGAAGCTGGCAAGAGGGAAGAAACAGATAACATTCAAAGGAAAACCAATCAGGCTGACATCAGACTTCTCCGAAGAAACACTACGGGCAAGGAGAGAGTGGAGGGACATAGTCAACAGACTCCAAGAAAACAGATGCCAACCAAGAATACTCTATCCCGCAAAGCTCTCCTTCCTCTTTGAAGAAAGAATATGGACCTTCCCAGACAAACAGAAACTCCGGAATTTCATTGCAACTAAACACCCACTCCAAAAAATACTACAAGGAGTCCTAAAGCCAGAACCTCAGAGCGACGAATAACAATGAAAGAAGGCCAAAAAAAAAAAAAAAAGTTATTAAAAGAATAAATAAATAAAATCAAAGGAAAGACAAACACAATGGCAAATACAGATGTTAACATATCAATATTAACTCTAAATGTAAATGGACTAAACTCTTCAATAAAAAGACACAGAGTTGCAGCCTGGATTAAGAAACAAAACCCAACCTTTTGCTGTCTCCAGGAAACACATTTAGCTACAAAAGATAAAAATAGGCTCAAAGTTAAAGGATGGAAAACAATCCTACAAGCAAATGGACCAAAAAAGAAAGCAGGAACAGCTATACTTATATCAGATAAAACAGATTTCAAACTCAAAAAGATAAAAAGAGACCCCAATGGTCACTACATTATGATCAAGGGGACAATACTTCAAGAAGAAATAACACTCATTAACACATACTCACCAAACGAAGGAGCACCAAAATATATCAGACAACTGTTGTCCTCTCTGAAAACAGACATCAGAGAAAACACATACGTAGTGGGAGACTTCAACACACCACTATCAACAATGGATAGATCAACAAGACAAAAAATAAGTAAAGAAACCAAAGCTCTAAATAAAGACCTAGAGCAATTGGGCTTAACAGACATCTATAGAACACTAAACCCCAAAAAAATGGAGTACACATTTTTCTCAAGCGCACACGGATCATTCTCCAGGATCGATCACATACTGGGGCACTAGACAAACATCAACAGATACACCAAGATTGAAATCATATCAACCATCTTTTCTGACCATGAAGGCATCAAACTAGAAATAAACCATAAAAAGAAGGCAAGGAACTTTCCTACCTCATGGAGATTAAAAACCACACTACTGGAAGACCATTGGACTAATGAGGAGATCAAAGAAGAAATTAAAAAATTTTTTGAATTGAACGACAAGGAGGACACCAATATCTTAAATGTATGGGATGCAGCAAAAGCAGTAATAAGAGGAAAATATATAGCAATAGAAGCTCACATCAAGAAACAAGAAAGAACGCAAAGAAACAACCTAATCTCGAAGCTCAAAGATCTAGAAAAAGAACAACAAAAAAACCCCAAAACCAGTAGAAGAAAAGAAATAATAAAAACCAAAGGAGAAATAAATGAAATTGAAACTAAAAAAACAATCCAAAAGATCAATGAAACCAAGAGCTGGTTCTTTGAAAAAATAAATAAAATAGACAAACCCCTAGCCAGGCTCACAAAGGAAAAAAGGGAGAAAGCACAAATAAACAGGATCATCAATGAAAGAGGAGAAATCACAACGGACACAGCAGAAATCAAAAGAATAATCAGTAACTACTATGAACAGTTATATGGAAACAAGTTTAACAATCTAGAGGAGATGGACAAATTCCTACAACTCTACAATCACCCAAAGCTAGATAAAGAAGAAATAGAACACCTAAACAGACCAATTACAATTAGCGAAATTGAAATGGTAATCAAAAACCTCCCCAAAAACAAAAGCCCAGGACCTGATGGATTTACAAATGAATTCTACCAAACATTCAGAGACGAATTAGTGCCTATCCTTCACAAACTCTTCCAAAAAATTGAGAAGGAAGGGACAATACCAAACATGTTCTATGAAGCCAACATTACACTAATACCAAAACCGAACAAGGACAACACAAAAAAGGAAAACTACAGGCCAATCTCCCTAATGAACACTGATGCAAAAATCCTCAATAAAATTTTAGCTATCAGAATCCAACAATGTATCCATAAGATAATTCACCACGACCAAGTTGGATTCATTCCAGGGGCACAAGGATGGTTTAACATCCGAAAATCAATCAACGTTATCCAACACATCAACAAAAAGAAATATAAAAACCATATGATAATATCAATAGATGCTGAGAAAGCTTTCGACAAAGTGCAACACCCATTCATGATAAAAGCCCTTGAAATTCTTGGGATACAAGGAACATACCTCAACATCATAAAGGCCATCTATGACAAGCCAACAGCCAGTATCATTCGCAATGGTGAAAAGCTGAAAGCAATTCCATTAAGATCTGGAACAAGACAAGGATGTCCACTCTCACCATTGCTTTTCAATATAATACTGGAAGTCCTAGCCAGGGCAATAAGACAAGAGAAAGACATCCAAGGAATCCAAATAGGAAAAGAAGAAGTCAAACTATCACTATTTGCAGACGATATGATATTATACATAGAGAACCCCAAAAACTCCACAGAAAAGCTAATTCAACTCATCAATCAGTTCAGTAAAGTGGCTGGATACAAAATCAACACGCAAAAGTCAGTAGCCTTCCTATACACAAACAATAAATCTGAAGAAGAAGAAATCAAAAAGACCATCCCTTTTGTTATTGAAACAAAAAAAATCAAATATTTGGGAATAAATCTAACAAAAGAGGTAAAGGACCTATACAAAGAAAACTATAAAACACTGTTAAAAGAAATAGAAGAAGACACAAAGAAATGGAGAGACATCCCCTGCTCATGGATTGGAAGAATAAACATTATTAAAATGGCCATCCTTCCAAAAGCAATATACAGATTCAATGCTATTCCAATCAAAATTTCAATGTCATTCTTCAAAGAAATAGAACAATTATTGATGAAATTCATATGGAATCACAAAAAACCCCGAATAGCCAAAGCTCTCCTGAAAAAAAAAGAAGGGAATGGAGGCATCAGACTCCCAGACTTCAAACTATACTACAAAGCCATAATCATCAAAACCGCATGGTATTGGAACAAGAACAGACATACAGACCAATGGAATCGAATAGAAAATCCAGAAATAAACCCACAGATTTATGGTCAACTAATCTTTGACAAAGGAGCAAAGACTATGCATTGGAGCAAAGAAAGTTTGTTCAATAAATGGTGCTGGGAAAACTGGGTCGCTACATGCAAAAGAATGAAGCTTGACCACCACCTCACACCATACACAAAAATCAACTCAAAATGGATTAAAGAACTAGACATAAGACCTGAAACCATAAAATATATAGAAGGAAATATAGGCGAAACACTACGTGATTTGCACATCAAAGACATCTTTACAGACACATCACCCAAAGCAGTGATAGTGAAGGCAAAGATAAACAGCTGGGACTATATCAAATTAAAGAGCTTTTGCACAGCAAAAGAGACAATAACAAAAACAAAGAGAAACCCCACCAACTGGGAGAACATTTTTGCACCCAACACTAATGATAAAGGACTGATCACAAAAATCTGCAAAGAGCTGATGAGTCTCAACAACAACAAAGAAAATAATCCAGTCAAAAAATGGGCAGAAGAGCTTAAAAGAAACTTCTCTGAAGAGGAAATGCAAATGGCCAACAGGCATATGAAAAAATGTTCAACATCACTTGTCATCAGGGAAATGCAAATCAAAACTACCATGAGATACCATCTTACACCAGTGAGAATGGCACATATTAAAAAAACTAGCAACAACAAATGTTGGCGAGGGTGTGGAGAAAAAGGAACTCTTCTGCACTGTTGGTGGGAGTGCAAACTGGTCCAACCACTGTGGAAAGCTGTGTGGAGATTTCTGGACCTACTAAACACAGAGCTTCCATATGATCCAGCAATTCCACTCCTAGGTATTTACCCAAAGGACACAGAAACATCAATTCCTAAGAACACCTGCACCCCTATGTTTATAGCAGCACTGTTTACAATAGCTAAGCTTTGGAAACAACCCAAATGCCCAAAAATAGATGACTGGATCAAGAAGATGTGGTACATATATACCATGGAATATTACTCAGCATTCAAAAAAGATAAACACATGCAATTTGCTGCAACATGGATGGCGCTGGAAGGGATCATGCTCAGCGAAATAAGCCAAAAAGAAAAAGAAAAATACCGGATGGTCTCACTCATAGCAGGAATCTAGAAAACTTAAATAAGGGACCAGGAAAATGAATAACTATAAGAAAGTGAAAATCAAAATCAACAAAAAACTATGAACCAGAGACACTTTTAGGGGGGCGGGGGCGGGAGGGGAGGGATTGGGGTCAGAAAGGGGGGCTGCAATTGTATGGGGAATATAACAATAAAATTTATAAAAAAAAAAAAAAAAAAAGAAAAAAAAAAAGTAATTACGGTTGTCAATTTTTATTCAGACTGGAGCAGTATAAAAGGAAATTTCCATGATGATTTGAACTAGTACTCAGTTTACACATACTTCTAATACAAATTAATAAATTTAATATTTTTGTATACATATTTTGGACATGAACTATTTCCTCCGTTCTTTTTTTATATGGTGAATCCAGCGGTTAAAAATGGAATCATCAGAGTACTTCTTGGCTATTAGACAACTGCTAAGACATGTATTAATATCTGACTTGGTTAGCAATTTTAGAATAAAATTCTCTGAGAGTATATAAGTCAAGGACAGAAAACTTCATGGTCATAAATCATAATTATCCATGCCATCTAGGATTTTAAGACCCTAGTATAAAAAGATTCCACATGACTTAAAAATGGAAAGAATTTTTTTGTATGTTAGCAATAATAGCTATTTCTTGGGAAAAATTAATACATTGAAAGGAAGACTACATTCATCTATTTTCAATCTTAATCATTTTCTTTATGTGTTATCGAAAGAAATTTTAAAAAATAACAGGCACCGAGCCACTGGAAGATCTAAACATTTTAACTATATTCATTTATTTAACTTACACAACTCTACATTTGACAGTAATTTTCCTTTGGCTACATATCCATAGCATTTCTAACTTCAATTTTATTTATATACATACTCTCCAAAGAGAATGTATATCATTTATAATTTATGGCCCCAAATTATTTTTAATAAATTTGTCTATGATACCAAATTATTGGTATTTATTTCAATCTTACTCTAAATTTCACCACCTTTCAAAATAGAGAATTCTGATCCAAAACTCAAAAGAACTGGCTAAAGTCCAGGAATTAAACTAAGGCTGGGTGGCTTGAGGAAAGTCTTAACATCTCTTTAGGTATGTTGCTTTCCCTTAGATGTCAAACAGGGCTTTAAATAATGTGATTTTTGAAATCACTCTCAATTAGAATATTCTGCAATTAGGATAGGTTCTTCTAATTTTAATTATGTGCATACACTTGTTTTAGCAATATTTATTTCAAAAAATCTGAAGTGAATAAATAAAAGTGCATGCAATTTCAAATACTTTTAAGAGTAGCTAGGAAGAAATTAAGTTCTCTCTAGCACACTTACTTTATCATATCTAGTCTTTAAGGTGATAGTGTTAGAAGACGTGTGGGTAGGGAAAGGGAAGACATCCTCCATCATTTAACATTTTACATCTAAAATTCAGTAGATTCATTGAGTCTACTTCACCTTCTTGAGATCTTAATAGAAAATACACTTCTCTAGCCTCTCCAGATTCCCTACTATAAGTGAGCTTACATCTTAGTATGAGTGGGAAATTAGCTTTTCATTGAATTGTAAGTTAAACAGTGGTCTATTACATGCTTTCAATCAAATTCCTCATCAGCTCAGAAATTATGTCCAGTTTTTAAAGGCAAGTCTTAAAGTTTATACAGGTCTGTGACATTCTGTTGTGAGAAGAATTCCCATTATTTATCATTCAGAGATGACAGGATAATTTTGATAAATATATGTGAATTTTTTATAATGTTACATTCCTGTAGAAAAATCTATTAAAGCTAGGAAAACTGATTAAATATCAAGCATACTGATACGATTAAATCATTTTTTCTCCACCCAGATAAACACTTCATGGATAGCATAATTCTGCATATCTTCAATCTTTTATGTGGAAGGCAGAGTCTAGGTGTGGGAGATCATGGTAGGATAGAGGTAGAATAGTAGAATAGGACTTGATTAGGAAATGTGATGGGATAGTGGAAAGATCAGGTATAATTGAATGCGGTAAGCCAAAACCCAGGCCAAAAACATGAGTGTTTCTAGAATAGGAATACTGGCTGTAGCTCTATTTTGGTTCATCTGGGAAGCAGTTTCTAACACTATGTGTGAAGTACCACTGATAGGGGAAAGATATTATATATTGATATTTAAATCTACTATCAGTAGATGGATATTAGGTGGAAGATATTCTGCAACCACAAAGCATTATTATTTCATTTCATGAATATTTGAATCAAGCATGGCTTTTTAATGAGAAATAAAATATGAACTTTGCTTTTTCCAACACAGTTAAATAGAATGCCACATAACTTACCATGGCAGATAGGAGATGTGTGAAAAATCAAGAGTTCCTACAATTAATCAATAAATGAAACACCATCTAGAAAACCCCTAAATGATGGATTTTCCTTCTCACACAGTCCTTTCTGATACTTAGACTAGTAAATAAGATATTCATATATGATTGACCAAAATGTTAATATTATATCTTGGAGGTGAGAATGAAGAAAATGCTCTTAAGACTAAATGAAGGAAGATCAGAAGATGTCAGAATGTGGAAGTTGAACTGAATTTGAGTTTAAAAGAGTGAACTTAAACATAGACAAAGTTGAGTCTCAGGCAGAGCAACCAGAATGAAAAAGTCACAGAAGTGGGGCTGTTTTGACTCATTTTGAAGTTGACAGACAGAACACTGGGGCCTAGGTAGAGAAGTTCCCTTGAAGATAAGAGAGACTTAGATTAGGGACAGAATGTAAAAGGTTGAAAATGCCAGGTTCAAGAAATTAATGCAAAGGTAAAATTTAATGCTATTATTCATAGATTTCACAGAGTATTTTTATGATTTTACAGTAGGAATATTTTAAAATAGAAGAAACAAATCATAAAAGTGATACAGTTGACTCCATCAAAATTTAGACGTTCCACATGACAAAAGTAATGTTACAGTTCTTTAGAAAACAGCTTAAAACGTCTTACTAAGCTAACCATATTGTTACCTATACTCCTTGGTAATTACCTAAATTAGTTGAAAGCTTATATACATATGAAAACCTGAAATTGCATGTTTATTCATAATTGCCACTGAATGCGTTATTCTTTTTTATTTTATTTTTATTTTATTTTATATATTTTTACATCATTTTTCATTTTTGTACAATGTATGCATTTTCATCTTGGTTATAGTCCCCACACAATTCCTATCCCCCTTATTTTGACCCTAATCCCTCCTCCTCTCCACCTCCCCCCATAGTGTGTCTCTCGTTCATAGTTGCTTGTTGATTTTCATTTTATTATAATTAGTCCTTTTCCTGGTCCCTTATTTAGGGTTTCTAAATTCCTGCTATGAGTGAGACCATCTGGTATTTTTCTTTTTCTTTCTGGCTTATTTCACTGAGAATGATCCCTTCCAGCTCAATCCATGTTGCTGCAAATGGCATGAGTTTCTCTTTTTGATTGCTGAGTAATATTCCATTGTGTATATGTGCCACATCATCTTGATCCAGTCATCTATTTTTGGAGATTTGGGTCATTTCCATAACTTACCTATTGTAAACAGTGCTGCTATAAACATAGTGGTGCAGGTGCCCTTTTGAATTAATGATTCTGTGTCCTTTGGGTAAATACCTAGGAGTGAAATTGCTGGATCATATGGAAGCTCCATCTTTAGCAGGTTGAGGAATCTCCACACAGCTCTCTATAGTGGCTGGACCAGCTTGCACTCCCACCTCTCCACCCCTCCAACTGGGAGAAAATTTTTGCACACAACACTAATGATAAAAGACTGATCACAAAAATCTACAAAGAGCTGAAGAGACTCAACAAAAACAAAGTAAATAATCCAGTCAAAAAATGGGCAGAAGAGCTAAAAAGGAACTTCTCCAAAGAGGAAATGCAAATGGTGAACAGGCATATGAAAAAATGTTCAGCCTCACTTGTAATCAGGGAAATGCAAATCAAAACTACCATGAGATACCATCTTACACCAGTAAGAATGGCACATATTAAAAAAACTAGCTACAACAAATGCTGGCAAAGATGTGGAGAATGTATTATCCTTAACTGTCAAAACTTGAAAGCAATTAAAATGTTCTTCATACATGAACAGATAAACAAAATGTGCTACATTTATATAATGCGATGTTACTCAGTAATAAAAGGAATGAGTTATCAAGCTATAAAAAGAAATGGAAGAAACTTAAATGACATTTCTCAGTGAAAGAAACCAATCTGAAAACACATACTCTACTTCCAATTACAAAACATTCTGGAAAATGCAAAACTATGATGACAGTAAAAAGACCAGGGGTTGTAAGGGTTAAAGGAATAGGGAGGGATAACTCAATAGAACACAGATATAAAAGATCCATAGGGTATCAAAAATATTCTGTATGGCACTACAATAGTGGATACATCATTACACACTTGTTGAAACTCATAAAATATACAGTAATAAAAAGATATAATGGAAAAGTTTGATTACTGGAACATATAAAGAGGATCCTGATATCAATAAGAAAAAGACAACAATCTAATACAAAATGGGCAAAGGAAATAAACTAGGCAATGCACATAAAAATATATTTGAATTATAAGCAATATAAAGTCTGTTCTTTGGTCTAAAGGATAAAAGACCTTATCAGACGCTTGGCAGTGTCTATCTCCTTGTGATGCTGGGTGTGTGCGTGTGAGAGATGCTCAATCTCATTAGTAAATGTATTTTAAAATTTACAAAATATTAATTGAACTTTTACTATGAATCAGGTGCTATTATTTTAGGTGGTTGAGATGTATGAGTGTGGTACATATGGAGGCTCATGTGTGGAGATAAAATTATTGCATGTAAGGCATTTCTTTTACTCTCATTATGTTGGTATAATATGGGTTGCGTTTGGCAAGAGTGCTAGGAATGGAAAATGGGTGTGAGGAGTAAACATAATTTCAACTTCATCGCTAATGTTTCATTTATTTCATATAAAATTGATTAAATAAATATAGCAGAATGTTAATGTCATTTCAATTATTGAGTACAGCTGTTTTATTACTTTTTTATTTTTCTACATTTTAAGATTTGAAATATAAATAAAAATTCTAAGAAGTATAAATAAATTTGTAACAACTCTATTCCAAAATAAGTAAATGTTTTTATACATCTATCAGAACTTCTGATTAAAATGGCATCTGGCCAGTGAGCTTCAACGTAGCCACTTTTGCCCTTCTATGAAAGTTAAGGATGTAGATACCAAAAATGTTAATTGTTCCCAGCAGCATGACAATCTGGGCAGAAATTTCTCTAATTTTTAGACCAAAGGAGAAGGAAAAATTAAAATCTGTGGACTACTTATGCAGTGGAACTGAAATGAAGCAAATCTAGCCACCAGAAGGTAATTAAATAACCCTTTAGCCTTCTTTGTAGTCTATTCTTTGGCCTAAAGGATAAAAGACCTTATCAGACACTTGGCAGTGTCTATCTCCATGTGATGCTGGGTGTGTGCGTGTGTATGTGTGTGTGTGAAGGACAAATGTGGGTTCCCTTTTTACTTGTAGCCATCAGTTCTTCCTAGCCTGTATTTCATCTATTAAGAGGCCACATTGATGGGGTCTCCCTAGTGGTGCAAAGGTTAAGACACAACCTATGAAGCTATTCACAGCCACTGCAGCATGAGTTCGATTCCCGGCCAGTCAGGGAGCAACCCACATGGCTCAGCAGACCTCTCCTGTCTCGCCCGCTGCTCCCCTCAGCAGTGTTATTTCGTCAGTCAGCCTGTTCTGTTCCCCACTCTGTCTCTGGTGAATCCTCTCACCACTCCCCCCCACACCTCTGGCCTGTACCCCAGCTCTTATAGGCATAAATAAATAAATCTTTTTTTTTAAAAAAAGGGGCCATGTTGAGTAAAAAAGTAGGAACAGACAAACAGAGCTGACTGGCATACCACAAATGGCAGACATGCTTAATGACTCCCCAGGACACACCTGGGGAATTGTTCAAAATACGGTTTCCCAGGCCTTCACTCTCAACACTAAAAATTCTGAGAAAGGGGATTTGGAATTAGATCCAAGGCTCCACATTCTAGTGTTGCTTAGTTCATGACTACAGTTTAAAAACAATGCTGTCATATGAGCCCCATTGAGATAAGTTTTTAAATGTGGAAACTAAGAATTACAGATTTTTTCTGCCTTGCCATGTGCTCTAGCCACCTAGTCATATATTATATATTGCGGGGGAAAATCCCAAAGCAGCCCAGGAAAACTGAAAGACACTAGGAATTGGATGATGATTTATACTTATTTACCTGTCTTTGGCTATAGATATGAGAAGAAAATTTGAACAATATCTAAGTAGAGAAAATGCAGAGCCTAAGGCAATTCATTTACCTATTAGCAAACACTAGGTCCCTATATAATTTGTAAAAAGTAAACAGAAAAATAACAACATGAGATTTGTGGAAAAACAACATAAGTGAAAATACAATTTCCCTAGATACTAGAGAATAAAACTCTGAAAACAGTATGAAAGTTATACTATGAATATTTAAAAAAATATTTTGGTTTCCTCTCTAAAGTATGAAGACATAGGGCCTCCCTGGTGGTGCAAGGGGTTAAGAAGCAACCTATGAAGCTATCCGCAGCCACTGGAACAAGTTCATCCCCAGCCAGGAAGCTACCCACATGGCACAGCAGACCTCTTCTGACTTGCCCACTGCTCCCCTCAGCAGTGAGTTTCAGTCAATCTGCCTGTTCTGTTCACCACTCTGTCTCTGGTGAATCCTCTCACCCCATCCCACACACACCTCTGGCCTGTACCCCAATTCTTATATACATAAATAAACAAATCTTTTAAAAAAAAGACATTGTTTGCTTTTTTAAACACATAGAAAGTTGTAACAGAAAAAATCTGAGATGACTAAACAAGATGAGATGACTAAAGGAAAGAGCAGGGGAAAGTAAATAAAAGGAATGAAGAAAGAAAATTAAAATACAGTATGAAGGTCCTCCCTGGTGGCATAAGGGGTTAAGTCTCAGCACTATGAAGCTATAGACAGCCACTGCAGTATGAATTTGATCCCCAGCCAGGGAGCTACCCACATGGCACAGCAGACCTCTCCTGACTCACCCACTGCTCCCCTCAGCAGTGTATTTCAGTCAATCTGTCTGTTCTGCTACCCAATCTGTCTCTGGTGAATCCTCTCACCACCACCCCCACACCTCTAGCCTACACCCCAGCTCTTGTGTGCATAAACAAATAAATCATTATTAAAAAAAGTCAAAGGTAGAAACAAAATCAGCAACTGAAGGAAAAGATAATAAGCTCCAATGTATTTTGAATGCCCGTCTACTTCAGTTGGCCTATGTGTTACTGGATAAACTGAGCAGACCGGGAGGAAACCTCAAGTTGTAGCACTCTCTTCTAAATTTCCCTTTGGCTTCCATGCCTTCGTCAAGTCCAGGGACTATGTCTACCACCACATAGTTTATCCCACAGTTGAGCTGGAATCTCTTTGTTATTTTTGTAATAACAGAATACAATGCTTCTTTTATTTTTATTTAGCACTTATAAAAAGGATCTAAACTATTTGCATTAGACACTCTGCCAAGAGAAACTTTCCTCACCCATCTCCATAAAACAGAGCCAAGTATCTTGAGTAAATATTTTTTACATGGTCAAAAGTCATACTAAATTGCCTGAGTAACTTTGTTTTTTTTAAGAGAGACTAATAAACCACTCAGGGAAATATATTAGCTGTCACCATACCTTGGATCTATTATCTTCTACCTAGCATCTGTAAATGATCCTCTATTAAATGTTTAAATTTTCTATATATTATATAAATTTAATATATTGAATCATAATATGCATATTATTACGTATCAAAGTTATGAACATATATGTGTGTATGTATATGTGTGTGTATGTGTGTGTGTATATATATATACATACATACATATATATATATATATATGCTTTGGGGACTGTACTATACAAGATAGGGACTATACTTAATAAAACTGTTTAATGTATTTAAAAATAGATCTTCAGGGCCTCCCGGTTGGCGCAGCAGGTTGAGCACCGCGCTATGAAGCTGTCCACAGTCTCTGCAGTGTGGGTTCTATCCCGGCCGTCTGGCGAGAATCCCACATGGCGCAGCAGACCTCTCCTGTCTCGCCCGCTGCTCCCCTCAGCAGTATCTTCCTCCATCTGCCTGTTCTGCTCCCCGCTCGGTCTCTGGTGAATTCTCTCACCCTCCTGCGCCTCTGACTGTACCCCAGTTCTTGTATAAATAAATCTTTAAAATAAAATCTTTAAAATTCTCACCACAAGGAAAAAAATGTATAACTATATGTAATAAATAATGGGTGTCAAACAAATTTAAGGTAATCATTTTGCAATCTACCCATATTCAATCATTATGCTGTATACCTATGTCCAAGAGATATAGAATGTTACATATAAATTTTGCCTCAACAAAACACTTTCATATGTAACTTATACATGTTAAAATTATATCATTTTAATAATTAATAATTTTTATGTTTACATAAACATATATAAATGTTTACATATCACACATACATATTTATAATGTTAAAAAAAAGCTAGAAAAACTTCAAAAACTCCAAGGAAGCATATATGTTAAAAGCAACTGTCTCTTCTTGGTTAAGTTTTTGCAATGATTTTATCTTCTATATTTCCCAGATATTATATATGAATAAATTCTTTCTTTTAAAAATTTGGAATAATTCTGTAAAAGAGGCATAGATATACACATATATTAATTATAACCCTCAAAATTATATTTATGGACTATCTCTTCCAGCAGTGATGAAGAAACAAAAATTGAACTTATCCTGCTTTAAACTGGGAAAAATATATGAAAACTGCTTTCAGACATGGGAAAACAGGAATGCAGGATTGGAATTCTTAAGAGAATGGGAAAAAGTAAGATAAAGTCTTTACCTATACTGGCGACGGCTGGAACCAATTATCAAAGCATAAGTATAGGGTGCAAGAATGCACAGAGAGTTTCAGTTAATCTCACTGAGTTGAAAATATAGGGATCAAATGTTGGGAGATGGATGAAGTTGGAAATTTGGGGACAAAATTCCTGAAAATAGGTAAAGAAAAGAAAGAGGTCTGCATAGACATCCCATTGGATCTTTGCTGATTACCAGGCCTGACGTGCATGGTAATTCTGCTTCTAATATAAACAAATCTATTTTTACTAGATTGACTTTCCTACAGAAAATAACCATAAGCTCTGGACAAAATGCAAAAGAAATTTCTGAAATAATTGTATAGAGCAAAACAGCAGGCAGATTCTGTAACTTGGAAAATAATTTTTTATATAGCTTTTAGATAGAGAGCAAGTTAGTAGACCTGGCATCATGTTGATAATTAAAACTCAATAGAATAGACACTGTCTTTCAGGCCTGAAAACCTAGAATACAGCTGCTGGCAAGTGAGGGGACATTAGGGAAGAAAAAAAAAGCAACTAAGAGCCACAAATTATGCGCACACACTCTGTCAAACTTTCGGGGTGACCCATGAACAATGACTGCATGGAGCTGACTTTATATTACCAGTCAAGAAAACAGAATTGAATTAAAGGCTGAGCTTCTCTCCCAAAGGCATATTTTGAAGTTGAGGCCAACCAAGGTAATTATCTGCAAAAACAAATAAACTGTTTTGGGACTAATATAGCGAAATCGACAGCCCCCACAATATATTTTATTAACAATAGCAAGAATCAAATCCAAAATTACTCAACCTATGCAAGAACAGGAAAATACAACTTATTCTCAAAGGAAAATCAAAGTAACAGAGACAGACCCCAAGATGGACAATTAGCAGACAATTACTGTGAGGGAAGCTATTATAATTACACTAAACAAGTAGGAAAAAAATGTTCAAGATGAATGAAAAAAAAAAAAGGAAATTCTTGCAAAGAAGTAAAAGCTATGGAAAAGAACCAAAGAAACATTGTAGAAATAAAATACAAAATAACTGAAATTTACAATAATAGAACAGGGATAGTAGTAATAGCAGTATAGAAGTGGAATGGGTATGATCAAGGAAAAACATCAGTTAACTTCAAGAGGAGTTGAATAACTACCTGAAGAACAGAGAGAAAAATATATATATACAACAACATGAAGTGGCCTAACATTCAATTTTTGATCATCCCTAAGGAGGAGAAAAATAATGGATCATAAAGAATATATTGAAAAAAATAATAGCCAAATATTCCCAAATTTGGTAAAGACATAAATTTACAGATTCAAAAATCAGAAATATCCAAATTAATAACTACTAAAGCAAACTACACCAAGGCAGATCATAGTCAAACTGCTGAAAACAAATATAAAAGTAAAAATCTTAAAAGCACCTAAAGCATAAATTATACATTACATGAAGGATGATATAAATGTCCACAAGTTCCTAATCAGAAAAGTAGAGGCAAGAAAATAGTGAACCAACATCTTTAAAAATGTTGGAAAAAAAAAACCCAATCTAGAATGCTGTATGTAGCAAATGTATTCTTAAACACTAAAAGCATTTTCCAACAAAAAGAAAACAGAAAATTCATCATTAGCAGAGCTCTAAGAAATGTTAAAGGAATTTTATCAGGCAAGAAAAAAATAATATAAAAAGGCAAGTGAAATACAGAAAGAAAAAATACCAGAAATTCCAAAAAATTGATACATTTCTAATTAATATATTTCTAGAAAAGATAATTAACTGTTTAAAAAAACATACTGAACACAGTGGTGAAAACAAAATGGCATATTTGATTTCAATTATTGAATTAATGTGTAAAAAAGGAATGAAAGATAAAAATAAAGAACAAGTGAACAATTAGAAAACAAATGTGACATAGTAGAGGTAAATACAAATGCATCAATAATTATGTTAAATAAAATTATATAAACATTAAAGGAATAAACTGACAAACAGTAAAAGAGCAAATGATGTGCTGTCCACAACAAACCATGTTAAATATTAAAATCTGCCTTAATATAATTAAGAGCAAAAATAAATGGAAAAGAGCATTTTTCAAAAATCACTAAAACTAAAAATACTAGTTTCCTAGCTTCAAGAAAAATTCTAGTTTCAAGGAAAAGAGAGATACATATTACAAATATTAGGATTTAAAGAAGAGCTATCACTACAGATTGTATATAATTGGAAGAATAATAGAACATTATAGACAATTCAGTGTAAATATATTCCACCACTAGGATAAATGAAAAAATTATTTGATAAATACAAATTAACACCAAAACAAAGAAAAATGAATGAAATTAAATTTATAATTCAAAATCTTCCCATGGAGAAAACTGGTAGATTCTTTGAAGCACTATGCTGCTAAATTCTTTGAAGACTTATAGTGGCAAATTCTTTGAAGTACTTAAAAAAGAAATCCCCATACAAATTCTTCTAGCAACTAGAGGGAAAAGGAGTGTTTACTAACTCATTAACTAAAGACATAATAAGAAAATTACTTGTGTTCTATAAGTTCCATCTAAGTGTCTTATTACCACTCAGTTTCTAGAGTTTCTGACACATTCTATACAGAATTCAAGAATCAATTAGGCAATATTTTCCTTCTCAGAAGTGTATTCTAGATACCAATTATTAACCAAATCAATACTACTAGAAATTAACCTCAAAATCATGTGCAAATTGTGAGCTGATTATTTGAATGCCCCCATGCTTGATATATACAGGGTTTTGCTCTTGACTGGAAAGCTCTTCCTCTTTCTATACATGCCAGTACACAAACATTTTCTGTAAAAGTCCAGATGACAAATCAAGTCCAGTCTTTTTAAGACTTTGCAGGCCAGAGTGTCACTGTTGCAAATACTTGACACTGCTATTTTAATGTGAAAGCAATCACATGTAGTACATGAGAAAATGAGTATGGCTGTTTTCAAAGAAAACTTTATTTATAAAAATAAGTTATGAAACATATTTTGCCAGTAGGGTGGTTTACAGATCTTGTTCTCTAATTAGAAAGAAATATACATAAAAGTATTTGGGAGAGCTACTAAGAAATGTAATCTGTATATTTTCCTTCTTTGTTATTAGAGTTTAATTACTTTGGAACAGAATCCCAAGTCTGCTAATTCTATATACACAAAAGATGAACAAACATACCGATAGATCATGACATGGTAATCAGGACATTAATGTAAACTTCTTAAGAAGTATCTAATAAGTCCTTGTGATGACAACAAATCTTAGCTAAGAAAAGCATACCTACTTTAAAACTATGCTTAATCTGTTTCTGAAGTGATCAGACAGTTAGAAACATAGTTAAAGGAAAAGTAGGCATACATGTGATGGTAATCGCCAAGACTGGATGAATGGACAGCATGAATATAAAATCTAATGTACAGTATGAAATGGGTTCATGTTGGGTACATAATATATATTTAGAACACTTACTTGGTATACTTGGTTGGAACTGCAATAAAAAATTAATTCAAGAAAAAGTCCAGTATTAAGGCTCATCACAAGTGCTTTTAATTAAGAGTTAGTTTTAAAATGTTAGCTAAATACTTCTACTGCATTCCATTCTCACTAATAATCCATTGACAAGCTCTCTTGATCTAGATCCAGTGTATCTTCAGCAATGAAATAAATCTCATTCCAATCACCAAAGTGATCATATTATTATTGTTCCCTGGATACTACATTTAGCGTACATAAAGGTCACATCTGTCTGTCCTGCTGGAGAGCTCTGGCTCACATATGGTTTGTTGGATACATCTAAGAGAGTTCTGGCTCCACTTATTTTGAAGTCATGAACTATTCAGTTGCCATAGCAAGGCAGTGTGGATCATAACTGTCCTATTTACCTTTTGTATTGACATAGTTGGTGAGCTCTCAGAATTGCAGACATATAACATTGTTGAGTCCAGAGTATCCTCAGTTAGATCAAACAGCTTCCACAAATGGAAATTAGAAGGAATATAAAGTATCAACACAAGCAGACAGAAAACTGTATCTCTGGTACCTGTGTTCCTCACCAAATTCTACTTTGATTAACTTACAATTGATATTTTAAAATATATAATTGGAACTAATTGCTGTAGTCTCAGTATCAAACACAACAATTATAAAATTATAAATCTTAACATTTAAGAAGTGAATTAGTAATCATAAAATGACAAATTAAAAGTTCTTTACAAGAATTTGAATTTCATCTCCCATTTCACCTCCCATTTCTTTGTGTGAAAAAATGTTTTTATCTTAGAGAGTTAAGGAGCATCCACATCCATAGCCTGGCAATTTAGGTCAAAATATTGCAGCTATATCTTAGTTTGCTAAGTTTATGGATGGCTGCTTTTCTATCTAAAACTTCCATTGGCCAGGGAAGGCCTGTGTGTATTACTGCTTCTTCTGCACTGAAGGTATTCGCTGAATACTTTGAGATTTTCAGAGACAGCCATCAGTGTAGCACTTCCAGAAAGCAGTAAGAAATTAGATGTGATAACCACACTTCATCAAATAAATCAGCTATTTCATTTTTCTTCACAGAAAAACTTCATATTCCCTTTTCTCCTGATGAAAACTCAAATTTCATACCTACAGCTGCAGCCCAGTTAGACTTGGAATAGAAGATAGTAGTCTCATGCCATGCCATATTTTACATTCTCTAATGTTTTCTGAAGTTTTTTTTTTTCCTGAAGTCACTTTTTCATATTTATTTGTGTGTGTCTTCACAAAATCTTTATAAAGTGGAAAAAGTAGTTCTCATTATATTCACTTTTGTTGAAAAAACTTGCTTATAGATATAAAATGCTTTATTCAATCACCTGTCCACAGTAAAAATGGTATTCATTACAGTTCCTATGTACTAAGTACTTATGATGAGCTATGCTCTAGAACAGACACTGGGAAAACAGGTTTAAAAGATAATAATAAAGTAAGTAAACCAGATCTCAAAGAGCTTATGTCCAGTGGGAGAACACAATTACAGTACTATCTATAATGTACATATTAAATGCTCCAAGATACCTAGGGAAAGCTTCCTGGGAAATAACATAATATGCTAAACACCCAGATCTTGCAGTGACGTGAAACATTTCAGAAAGAGGAAACATCTGTTTCCACTGAATGGTTACCAGGATCACTGCAAGTTATCTGAGAATGAGGTGGAAAATGAGGGCTGGAGTTGATGTTCCCTTCCCCTTACTCAAAGATGTTATCACATAGGTGAAATAGCATAAAAGATAGCTTCGAAGGGAATGGCAGATATAATAGGCAAGTTGTAGGTAAACGGAAGGAGGAGGAGAGGATTCCATCTATTTTTCCCACTGGTGTTCAGGGAAGGAGTTGCCTGTGGCTAGTCTGTGCACCCACTTGAATACTTTCTTTAGCACCCCTCTTCCGACATGTTTGACATATTTCCAGTCCCATTGGAGAAGATGGGCAGAAATAAGTAATCCTGGGTAACATAAAATAAAAAACATGAGAGATGTGAGGCTCTGGTCAAGGGCAGCAGAAAGAAACATAGATATAAAAAGAAAGGAGTAGAGAAGCAGGTGTGCTATGGGCATGGGTGACTTGGTGGAAAGAAAAAAAGGAAGGAAGGAAGAGGGCCAGTGTTATTTTGTTTATTTGGGGTGCTGTTCCCCCACAACAGCAGAGATTTTATGTCATTTAATGAAGAATAAATCTAAGAAACTCAGTGCAGATTTATTTTACAGTTGATAGGAATTTTTCTTGTTCTTTTTTCTTCCATTCTTTAAAAATTTTTGAAACATTTGACATCTTCCCAGAAGACAATTTATAACAAAGATAAACAAGATCTCAAAGGTTTATGCTCAGTGAGAGATCCTAATTGAAATGTTATATATAGTATAATGCTGTAAGTTAAATGATCTGAGGGGGGAGAAATTAAATAAGTATCTCTTAATCTGACAGTTCAACTCAATTCTGATATACAAAATAAAGACTTCGGTTGCTTTAAAATCAAAAGCAGTACTGTGGCAAGATTGAGGCCTGGAGTAGATAGTTGACAAAACTGAAGAATAATGAATTCTTCATTATTCATTATAGGAAAGAAAGAAGCCCCTCCTACAAATTATAGCTACTTGGTGCCAATGATTCATTGTTTGAACCTACATAAACTAATTCAAACCTATGTTTATTAGAACATTCTTCACAGAGTAAAATCTGTTTGGCTGCTTTTGGGAGTTCCAATCCTTACTTTGATTATCTAGTCAAACTATTTGTCTGACTATTCTTGGGACTTTATTTTTCAATTAACAAATATCTGGGACACAAGGTGAGAAATGGGGGCAAAAACACTCAGTTATCTATGTTAGGAAAATTTTTATGCTGAGTAATTTTGATAAAGGCATTACAGACCCTTAGCATATATCTGTAATTACTGATTAGAGGCCTCTAGCATTGGGCAGTTATGTTAAGGTGGGGTTTAGAAGCCTAGGAAAAGAACTTAAGCTGATAATGACAAAAATGTGTATGTTCCCATTTGGGTCGGACATGCTACTTTCTCTTGGGGATAATGGGCTGCCCACTGATATTTGGTCAGACCTTCATTTTGATTGCTGTGCTTCTGCCATTCTACCCACTAAACATTTCAAATAACATCCCTAGAAACAACTCCATGCCATGAATATGATGTGATGTAGAAGCAAGAAAAACATCCCTACCCAAGTGGAATTGTTTACTCCCCACTGAATATTACAAAGACCAGTCCTGCTGTTGTACAAGCTTTCTCTTTCCAAAGAGTAGAATCCATCAACCAGTAGGATCTTCTGAAAACTACCTATATTAAAATGCATAAATCATATGAGGCCAATACTTTACTGTAACTATCAGGAGGCTGACTCTGAGGAAACCAGGACTATCTACTGGCAGTAGGTTACCTTTGGAAACCAAACCCTCTTTCAGTGCTCAACAAGGCTTTCTATACCTGATCTAGAAAGAATATACAGAGAAACCCTGGCCTCCTGAGACATTCCCACACTCCCAAGTTCAATAATACTGACGAAATCTGTAATCCAATGAATGAGAAATCTCCATGTAATTTTGGACTCTTTCCAACCTGTTCTGCCCTGTCCAGTATTCAGGTAACCATGCAACCAACGTTCAGTCCTGTCGTGAACACTGAACAGAATTCAGTTGTACGCACTAAAATTCTGGAATTCTCCAAAAACCTGAAGTTCCCTCCTGAAACTCTAACTTTCACCACCTACAGTATAATGTGAAAGGAAGAACAGCCAGATAGATCATTAAGTATGATATTAAATATGCAAGGTAAAGGACACTCTACTGGGGAGCTGAGCAGCAGGATACAGATGAGCTAAAATAGCAAATGTGCTCTGGAGTAATTCTCCTTCTGGAGCAGATATTGATGGCTTCACACAGCATGCTGAAAACTACATGGGTTTCAGGAATCCAGCTCTCAACAGGATGGGAAAATGGAAACTACTGAAGGACGTTGAGTACAAGGGCATAGAAAGGTTAATTCTTCTGTGCTCAGTGAAGGGCTTTTTTTTCTTTTTCTTTACAAGAAACAATTTTTGCATATGGGTTTTTGGAGAACATTTCCTTTACTATTGAGGCATGTCACAGAACCTCATGGAGTATCATAGGTATCAATTTAGATAACTGACATGGATAGTTAAGTCTGACATTCAGATGTTAAGTAACTTGGAAACATCTCACCTCATGAAGTGAGGTTTAGATTTTTCTGCTTCTTTTTTTATGTAAGAAAAATAGCATCAGTCTCCTCAGAGAGTTGGTTTCAGATGGCAAAAAAAAAAAAAACCAAAAAATTCAGATAGCAGCAAGATTTCAAGGGAGGACAGGTATTTGCTTTGCTTCACTTCTAGAACAGTCTGCATGTGATCACATGGTTTTGATTTTCCTGCAAGTTCATTTGTCTATACACATCTGTCAAAGACAAGATAAGAAGATATGCAAGCCCTAACCAAAAATTTGTGTATGCTATTTGCTCTCTGGGCATCTGCTTTTGTAGAAAGGGAAATCATATCTCATAGTACAGGCGTGGGGCATGAATTTCAATTGTACACCACCAGACCATGAGACTTGTGTGCTCAAAAGAAGAGTGAATAATAACTATATACGTTGCTGATGGAGATGAACTGGTGTAGTTTTACCATAAATAGGGTTTGACCCTGATAGTAAAACCTAAAGCCATAGGGTCAATTTCTCAAAATCCAGGCCAAAACAAAATTTCAAATGATATTCTACTTTCACAGAAATTTTTTTTTTCCTCTAAGTGTAGTAGACTGTAGAGTGGTTTGCTGTACTAATCTATGCTAAAACACTTCCTTAAAAAAAAAAAAAAAAAGAAGGGCCTCCCCTGGTGGCGCAGGTGGTTGAACACAGCACTGTGAAGCTACCCACAGCCTCTGCAGCGCTGGTTCAATCCCGGCCAGCCAGCGAGGGTCCCACATGGCACGGCAGACCTCTCCTGTCTTGCCTGCTGCTCCCCTCAGCAGTGTATTTCAGTCAGTCTGCCTGTTCTGTTCCCCACTCTGTCTCTGGTGAATCCTCTCACCCTCCAGCGAATCTGGCCTGTACCCCGGTTCTTGCGTAAATAAATAAATAAAACTCTTTAAAAAAAAAAAAACAAAAACAAACAAAAACACTTCCTTGAGCTCAGAAATAGAACCAGAAGCAAGAAACTGGACAGTTAATTATCACTTACTGGATATATATTCATATGCTTTATGACAAATAAAATATTATATAGTAAGGATACAGAAATGAAGTAAGGATACAGGTAGCTAAAGCACCTGTCCTCAAAATCTAAAACAAGAACAGAAAGTACATCAGTAAACATAAATACATGATAAATGGCATGTATGTAAGTGCTTAAAAGAATTATAAAAATCAAGGAAGAAGCTACAATGTGATTTGAAGAAACCTCTGGTCTGGGTGTGTAGAACAAATAAACAAATAATTAAATAAGGGTTAAAAGCACAGAGCATGATTTCATTTTATTATGAGAGATTGCATAAATTTTAAAATTTTCTGAGAAGAAAAGAGTAAAGGTGGTCAAAGATGTAAGCTTTCGCTTATAAAGTAAATTCTGGGGATACAATATGCAGCATGGTAACTAGTTAACAATACTACATTGTATATTTGAAGGTTTCTGTAAGAAAAGAAGTTAAAAGTTTTCATCATAAGAAAAAATTTTTAGGGGCCTCGCAGTCGTGCAGCGGATTGAGTGCAGTGCTGTGAAGCTGTCCGCAGCCTCCTTAACATGGGTTTGACCCCAGGCTGGCCAGGAGCAACCCACATGGCACAGCAGACCTCTCCTGTCTCGCCCGCTGCTCTCCTCAGCAATGTTTTCAGTAGTCTGCCTGTTCTGCTCCCCGCTCTGTCTCTGGTGAATCCTTTCACCCTCCTGCATCTCTGGCCTGTACTCCAGTGCTTGCATAAATAAATAAATCTTTAAAAAAATAAGAAAAAAATTTAGCTATGTGAAGTGATAAATGTTGAACTTACTTTGGCAATAATTTTGCAATATATAGATATATCAAATTACTGCTGTATACCTGAAACTAATACAGTGTTACATGTCAATTTTATCTCAATAAAGTTAAAATTTTTTTCAAACATTGTCTATATTCACAAAAATAAGTATTTTTGGCACATTTCCTTCACAGAAATTGTGTAAGGTGGATAGAAGGTATTAATATTATCCTGTGCCTTTTACAGATGGCGTGCACTGTTTATGGCCCCTTGGTGGAAATCCATGTTTGTGTCTTCTGTCCATGCTCTCTTTCTCCCATGACTAAGATTTCCAAGCAGCATGGACCCATAACCCAAGAAGAAAGACCATCCAAAGACTTTAGCAGTCCAGATTCCATTTGCTAAGATTTGAAATAGTCACTGATCTGTAGACAATGGAGCTTATGGATGAGTTGAAGTGAAAAGAGCCCTAATGAGCAATTAGAGAGGAATAAGAAAATTTACTGGTAGAGAAGGAATAAAAGAAGGAAGGAGAAAGAAAAGAGCAAACACTGAAAAGCAGAGATGACTGTATTTTCTCTGCAGAAAGAAAGGAATTATCTATTACACTGCTTAAAATTCTAACCACATCAAGTACCATTCATGGAAACTATAGCTCTGGTAACTGGACTGAGAAAACCAATGATTTTTTTCTAAATTTTTTAAAAAAGATTTATTTATTTATGCATACTAGAGCTGGGGTACAGGCCAGAGATGTGGGGAGTGAGAGGATTCACCAGAGAAAAAGTGGGGAACAGAACAGGCAGATTAATGAAAATACACTGCTGAGGGGAGCAGCAGACAAGACCAGAGAGGTCTGCTGCACCATGTGGGTTGCTCTCTGGCCGGCCGGGAATTGAACTTATGCTGCAGAGGCTTTGGATTGCTTTATAATGTGGTGCTTAACCCCTTGCACCACCAGGGAGGCCCCAAGACCAATGATTTTTATCACAATTGATATCTCTAGGGATAAAATTCCTACATTTGAATAACTGTTATTGACAAGGATGAGACAGGAGCTGAAGAACTGTCATCACTTGTGTACTCTTACAAACACCACAGATCATCGAAAAATTTCTTCTTGGCTCTCTTTTTAAACTTCTCCACCCACTGTAAAGAGCTATAGCATTTCAGAACTGGAAGAGAACTTAGAGCTCAACAAATCCAAGTAGGTCAAGATAATTTCATTTCATTTTGCCACATAATATCTCTGTGAGATCAGGAAAAGCACAAAATACAGATGGAGTCTCACTTAGATCACAGGCTTGTGTGTGGCAAGGCACTTGTTACTTTCAGTGCTGTGTCTCTTCTTCAGTAACAGTTATGTGACAGCACATACATTATTTTCTTACAGTGGCTCCCAGAAATATTTCGTCAAACTCAAAAATACCTAAGACCCTCCTCCACTTCAGAATAAAGTACAGTGGGATCACACAACAGAAAGATCTTGAGTGAACACGAATTTTAAAAAAGTGTGGATAGGGTAGGGAGGAAGTTACTCTGGAGCCTAGTGACTTATGCAACAGGATATGTTCACAAATTTCTCAGTTGGCTTTCTGGTCTCCCTGTTTATTGGGCTGAATTGTCCAAGTCATGTAATTTCCCAAAATCTAATTTTCATGTCTCAGACAGAAATAACAATACTGATTACCAGTGGACTGTATGGAATGCAAATGAACAAAATTAAAGGACTAATAAAGACATGCAAAACTATAAAATTATGACTCGATAGAGTTGAAAAAGGCCATGACAGATCATCTAGCTTTGAAATAGAATAAGGTGAATTATACCTTCTGCCTGGCCAGCTACTAGAGATTTGCATACACATATTCATACCTTTAGTACACTTTGTCACACAGCTAGAAAGAAGGCAGAATGGAAAAAGATGCACACATCTGCTGTCCTTACTCCCCTCTGCTCTGGGACTCTGTTCAGTCTGATGATGGGTTGACTGGGACAAGAGAAGCAGCCATAAAATAGGGTGAAATTTATTTCTGCAAACTTTCCATCCATTCTCATCTTTGCCACAATTCCCATCCCACTGCCCAGTTATCTTCCCCACTACCATTAGCCACATCCACTTAGTGTCTATATGTGCTCCATGATGATCCAAGGGTACACAATACTGACTTAAATTACAAGGATCTTCCTCCACCAAGGAACACATTCTATTCCCTTTTAGGCTTATAAAAGGAATAGATATCATAACATGTACTCCTTCACAAAAATATATGCAGTCCTATTATTTTAGGGACCTAGCTTCATCCTATTGATTTCTGTCACCACCAAAATTCTTAACCAGATGAAATAAAATTAAGTCTAAAAGATGACAATACGAGAAATATCAGATACACAGATCAACAAAGCTGGTACTTAAAAATAATCCTTAGAGAACAATGAGCCACAGGCTGGGTTTATGTAGCTGAACAGGCATCCTCTGACAGTGACCTGGACCTTCCTGTATTGTGGGTGACTGCTGAACCTGAGCTTTCATTAATGGATACATAAGCATAAGAGAAACTCAATTTGGATCATTATCA
This sequence comes from Talpa europaea, assembly GCF_964194135.1. NCBI lineage: Eukaryota > Metazoa > Chordata > Mammalia > Eulipotyphla > Talpidae > Talpa > Talpa europaea. Next base: position 85,719,009 of record NC_140070.1, read on the forward strand.
TGAAGCCAGAGGATGAGAGTGACCAGCTCTAAAATACAGACAATCAATGGGGGTGGATAAGAGCTTGTTTTTTCCGGCCCAAAAGACAAAGGGTTCTTTTCTCAAATAGTAGAGAAAAATCTAAGGCATACATGTGACCTCAGATTCAAGAACAGCTAAGTATTTATAGGTTTCTCCATTGATTTTCAGAAAGATACCCCGTTCTTCTCCATTCAGTTGAAGTGGCATGTCTTCAACTTTCACAACATTTGTTATGAATAAATCAGACTGGCCTTGTTACCATCCGAAATACTATATCAAGTATTTTTCAGCCTTGGTCAGCATTCTAAAGAGAATTGCAGCATTCTCACAATTGCAAAGCCCAAAGAAACCAGAATATGAACCATTGTCAATATATATTTTTGACAAACACAATTTTACTAAAACTGCTGACTTTGAATTTGAAATACAAAGATATTTTATCTGAAAATTCTATAAGGATTTCTAGTTTCAGGAAAGTCCATTACAGCCCTATTGATAAGATGCCATATTGCCTACCAGTTCTGATTCACTTTATTCTTCTATCTAGAAGCCCTTTCAAAATGGTTCACATTGCAATCCCAAATACAAACCTCTCTTTAAGTTACTATTTATTTTGTAATTGTGTACTGTTGCCCAAGATGAAAATGCTTCATTTTGCACTATAGCTAGCATTATATCCATTCTTGGTTTGTGGGATATCTGACAAAATCCGTGTCTCTGCCTATAAGTAAAAATATCATGGTATCTGTTTTCTAGGAAGATACGTGAGATGGAAATTGGCAAATCACAATTGCACTTTAGAGTGTCTACTGAAATTATTTTGGATCCTCGATGTATGGGAAAGTGGTTTGGATGGAGAGCCAGACCAGACATTGTGCATGCTCATGCCAGGGAAGCCAAAGCAATATACTGACCCATTCCAAACTGTTGGGGTAAAAGCAGCTTAATTAGGGAAATTTCAGTTCTGAAGCTTGGGTGATTTAAATGCTCAGTGAAGAAACGTATTGGTCAGTTGATAGGTCAGCCATGGTCTGAAGGCTTTTTCTCTTAACATAGCAATTTGTCTTCAGACTTTTAAAAACCTCCAGTAGACTCAAACCTAGCCAAATATTTAGTGGTTTTGTAAAGTTTTTTGGTATTCATGTCAACTGCAGTTCTTCAAAAACCCATTTAAAATGTTGTTTCTTTTCCATATGGCATTCTGAAAGGGAATGGGGGATTACAAATTTAAGATTGTGACAAAAAAGAATGCTCTTTGTAACTATTTCCGTAGTTTCTAAGCTTCTAAATGAGTTTGATTTATGTTGTGCCAAGACTGAATACATGTTTATCATTAGGGTTATGATTTAAAAACAAAACAAAACATATATTCCCTTGGCAACCAGAATAACTATATGCATGGTATGTTATAGGCTTTTAGTTTTTATCTTCACTATGTTTTGAAGTTTGATTGACAAATTTCATAAATGAATCTTGACAAAGGATAAATCATTCAAGTTTCATCGCAACACTTTCAAAACACATTCAGTGTGATTTCAAAGTCTAGCACTCTCAGCAATGCTCTCAAAGTTGTTCTCATTGTCTCATTATGTACACTGAGGACACCACGTTTTCTTAGATTTTCAAACTCTTGAGGCTGTAACTTTGCCCATTCTCATGAATATGACTCTATGAGACAAGCCAAACAACGTACCCTTCTGAGAAGTCTTGGAGTCCCTGCCAAGCCCATGGCTCCCTTCAGGGTGGTTCTCCATCCACTGATGGCTGCACTTTACATCCTGTGATCCTCAACCCTCGGCCCCTCCCAAGTCTGACTGCAGCTTCTCCTGCCAAAGTATGTTTGCCCAACCCAAAGGCAGCCATCCATGGACTAGGCAAGTGCCAGGAAAGGGTCCAGCAGGAGAACTCTACTCAGCAAAATGGTGGAACAACTGATTCCATCATATGTCTTGTTTGGAATTTGACTGAAAGATGTGAAAAGTTGGGGTCTGTGGTGAGAAAAGTAATTCAGAGAGAAAAGAAAGAAGGTAGAAGTCACAACCAAGGGGCAGAAGCCTGATGGCAGCAAGACATAGATAACAAGCAAAGTGGTGAGAAAACTGAACGATGAACAAGGCAGAATATCATCAGTGTTTCTACAGATTGCCAGAACTACAGTTCACTAGAGATACTGCTACATTTTGACCACCAGGTCTTCTATCAGTTTGACTGTGGAGCTGCTGAAGCTGGTTCCTGCCCTTTTTATGACACATCTTTGTTAATAGGGATATAAAAGTCAGGCTTTCTCTGGTTTCCTAAAAATGATATTGGAAACGTGTGGAATTATTCACCTATTTTGTGTGTAGATGTTCTGATAGGTTCTATGAGGATGAAAATCTACAATTAGTGCTCTTGATTTAAAGTGGCAAGACCATAAAGCATTGAAAAAGGCAGTCAAGGGTTAAAACTGGACAATCTGGAGCCAGACCACCTTGTCCGACCCGCGGACTGGTCAACGAGGTTCTCGAGGGGACAGCAGCGACCTGAAGAACAGGGGTACACCGGAGGGAGACACGTGCACTCCGTTCAGCTATCGCAGGTCTCATTTACTTTCGGTTTTGGCGGGGCTTTATAGCTGGGGACTGGAAGCGGAAGAAGCAGGCCAAAGCCGTCATGCGCACTGGGCCAAAAGAGGCTAATCCTGGAAGGGCACATGCCCTTATTTGGTGCGCCGGAGGTCGTCATGCGCACTGGGCCAAAAGAAGCACAGCCAATCACAGAAAGGGGGAGTATCCTGATGCCACGAGGTAAGGCGCCAACACCACCTGCTTACAAATCCTTACCCTGGTGTCACTAACTATATGACCTTATATGCCAATTACATAACTTCTTTGTGTATAGCTTTCTAGATGAATAGATGGCACAACATTTGAAAACCTACCTCATGGTGCTCTTGTCAGGATTATACAAGGTGAGGTCTGTGAAGAGCTCAGAAAGAGTTCAGAATAACAAATTGCCTACGCTCTGAGGCTCTTGTGGAAAAGGAAGGAATTGGGTGGATTAGAAGCAACTCTGCACATACCTGTTCCTCCAGGGAAGACAGCCTGTATGCCAAACCAGCCACTGTGGTTGGGGAGTTATACCTAGATTCCAAAGCAGCTATTCATAGAACAGATATTCACTCAGTGCCTTGATCCTTGACAGAGAAGATGCCTCCTCTCTTAGGTAACTCACATGCAAGGGAAGGAATCTGGTTTCCCTGCCGCTTCCTTCCCACTCCTTGCTCCTGTCTTCATCAGACATCTGCTACACATGCTGCTGCTGTGTCTGCTTCACCTTTCCCTGCCTGATCATGTTTTTCCCTTCTCTTCCCTCCTTGTACTTTCTTACAGGAAAAAACCAGGGGCAATTTTCTTTACAACACAAGTAACCACACAAAACATACATTTCCCACTTGGCTCTGGTGTGTTCATGAGTCGATCAAGACCATCTGTGCTTGCGTATCCAATATCCCCCAGTCCATCCCACTCCCTAAATCTAATCCTTTCTATGTAATTTAACAGGGTCTTTGTGCTACAAAGTCCTTAATAATTTTTAAACAAAATTGTCTTAGTACATAGCAATTGCTAAATGCAATACGGAAATATTTATTTCTCTTGCCAGGTATAGATTCCAGAGTCTTGCCAGGTAGTTGCCTTGCACAACTTGCCGAACTCTATGTGATATAAACCATGTCAGACATATTTCTTAAAAGCTGCTCCTTTGGGGAGTCTAGCAGTACATCACATTCAATTCTCGAGAAGCAAACATTGCAAATTATCAGCAAGTTAATTGTCCAGGACAAGAAATCAAGCCAGCCCTATAATGCTTAATTTCCCTTTGACGGTTCTATGGCTGACATTGGATAGGCAATACTGAATCTTTTCTGTGGCACCCGATTTCCAATTGTTGAATTATAGCAAACATTTAGGCATAAGTTCTACTGACAAACAGAAACCCATCTGGAAACTAACACCATCAGAACATCCAGGAATACATACTATGATTGCATAACTAGTCATAAGCACTGAAGATAAAAATAATTTTTGTAATATTATGCTTGAAAAATTATTTAAGTTTATGAATTTGCCAGTGGATTTGTAAATATCTAAGTAGTCATTCTTTCAGGAATTCTTAAAATCTCACAAGCTTGCCATTTGCTCAAGTGAAACTTTGAAGTTATTTGTCTTGCTGGATCATTCAAAAATGCTAATTAAACTTTTAGTTGTAGGCAATGCACTTGGATAGATTCTGTGGAGAAAACAATAACAGGTCAGATACACATTTTGGTCCCAAGAAGTTTACACTTCTACTCTAGTAGAAGAAATAAGAAATAAGTCCATGTGAGAGGCAGATTCTTTGCTACTCGAAGATATACACCCCTTAATCTCTGGAATTTGTGAATGTTTCCTATATGACAAAAGGGATTTTGAGGACATTATTAAGGTTAAGGACCTTGTAATGGAGAAGATTATCCTGGGATATCTGAGTGGGCTCAACCATGAGACTCCTTCAAATACGAGAAACCTTCCCATCGATATTCAGAAGGAGATGTCAATGATCAGAGAAATACCATGTTGCTGGCTTTGACCATGGAAAAGACAATGAGTCAAGGAATTGTGGTGTCCTCTAAAAGTCTGAAGAGGTAAGGGAATGAATTCTCCTCTGGAGTCTCCAAAAAGAAATATAGTCCTGTTCACACCTTGATCGTAGCCAAGTTTGAAACTTAACAGAATTCTGATCTCAACAACTATAAGCTAAAAAAAAAAAAAAGTGGTGTTTGAAGTAACTAAGTAGCAATAGAAAACTAATGCATACATAATTTTAGTAAGTTAGAAAGTGCCAAATGCTATAGAAGAGACATGAGATGAATAGGACCATAGATGAAGGTTAGAAGGAAATACTGACCATTTACATTTATTTTTCTTGTATTTGTATTCCTTGTAATTAATAACACCCATGTCAAAATAGCATCAGATAATGTTCTCCCCATCTTCCAGAGAGCTCTGTAGCACAAACCTAATGTGACCATGCAAATGGAGTGAGATTTGTACAAGATGGGAAGCTGGCAAAACTGGTGAATTGAATATAGTCTGAATTGAATACAGTCTACACCCAGAAGGAAGTTTCCAAATCTGCAACTAGTATGGCTAACAGTAAAATTCTGGGATCACAATAATAGTTTCATGATATAATCATAGTGATGTTGAATGTTAGGTATCTAAGACCTTGCTTTCAATTAAATAATTATTTTCCCATTGAGTATATAACCCACAATTCTTTATACAGTCACCTGTTGATGGGCATTTAGGTTGTTTTCACCTCTTGGCTATTGTGAATAATGCTGCTTTGAAGATAAGGGTAAAAAAATGTCTTTTCAAATTAGTGTTTTCATATTCCTTGGATAAATATCTTGGCGTTGTACTGCTGGATCTTATGATATCCCTGTTTTTAGTTTTTTAAGGAATACCCATATTGTTTTCCTTAGAGGCTACACGTACTCAGCTATTTTTAAAAAGGTGAAATTATGCCTTTTGCAACAACATGGGTGGAACTTGAAGGGATTAACTATAAACAAGTTAGGACCAACAACAATACTGTTGTACGACCTAAATAAGATTCTCTTTGGACTAGGTCTTGCTATGAATATTTTAATTCCAGTGACACACAGGTTTAAGGACACTGCAAAACAAAAACCAAATGGTTTTGCTCTTTTTTTTTCCTATTAAGCAAGATATTAAGTAAAAAAAAAAAAAAAATGTTTTTCAAAACTCCCAGTCCCCTGATATAAGTGAAAACTGTCCTGCCTGTGAGCAAACTTGGGTTCCCCAGTGATGAGGTAAACCCAAAGGTATTTCACTCCAGCTGAAAAATCAAACTGTGTTGGTGAAGGGAGAACGACAGGCAATTGAAAAACTGGTCTTGCTGCTTGAGAGGACTATGTGCTTGTACATACATCCAGAAATTGAAGGTTTGTGAGAATATTATGTCATAACCATTTTGCCTAATTTATTACTCTGATGACCTAGTTTTTCTCTTTTATCTACTAGAAACTTAAAACAATGAGCATTTATGATTCTAAACAGAGCTGGAGATTGAATGCAAATTCTGAAAAATTTCCATGTTCTCCCTTGTTTTAGTGTGTAGTTTATTTTCAACAAAAAGGGTACAGAACAAGTTACAAACAATGGGCACAGTTTATTGAACCCATCTGTTTTCATATGAAGGCAAAATTGTTGCCTATTGCTGTGCAGGGTTCTTTTAAGTCCATCTCAGAGGGATGAGCCAGATACACAAACTTTTAATGAGGTCCTTAGGTCATTTGGATAGACACCAAAATAGATGACCAATGTTTTATAATCATAACCCCAGCTCCCATGTAGGTGAACCATAGTCAGCTTTTTTATTGATTTATCACAGAATGGGCCTAAGACTTCAATTCATGAACCCTCCACTGTGATAATTCTCTGTTCTACTAAATAAAAGGAAAGCTGAAATCTAGGGAGGGTAACATGATAGGGAAAAAAAAAACTTTGAAATTATAACTAAAAAGAATGAGCAATAACAAATTATTTTAAAAAGTCTAATAGAATTTTCTCAAAAGGAGAAAATGTTCAAGTAGTCCTTATTCAAGACAGTCCCAACAATGAGTCAAGCAAAGTGGCATTTTTCCTTGGAATTTACTGAGGTTTTCAGGTCATAATTGACTGTGGCATTTGGGGAAAAATGGGGGAAGAAACTTGGCTCTTGGAAAAGAGGGAAAAATTATCTCAATGCCCCAGAAGTTCGCTTTCAGACTCCAGATTTGCAGTGGCAAACTTAGAGTTAGACTTTCCAGTAAAGAGGAGAATATATCAAAGCCACAGGTTTCAAATATGGGGGAGGTTGAAGAATGGTTAAAATTTTAAAAAAAGGGAAAACACTGGAAAAAAGTTTTAGTTCAATAGTCAAATAAAATAATCCAACGAAATGATAGGAAATGAGCAACAATGATGTCATGTCTAAATGTTAAAATGGGAGTGATTATCTTATGTTTATAATCCAACAACAGCAGAAGGCTGTTGTTTCAATAAATCCACATTTATTGAACATAGGTATACTGAAAGGATGCCACTCCCATGAAAAGTTTCACATGATTATTATCACAGTCCCGCCTTAGATTCTGTCTTACTTGTATTTTATATTCTCTTCTTAAAAACCTGGAATTTAACAAATATCTATAATCATCACTTGATGACACTCTTTAGGAATGCCACTATGCCTGGTACTATGCCAAGGAAGAGAACAGCCATAAAATAAGTAAATTATAATATCAACTCACATGAAATTTAAAATTTGATTATATAAATGAAACCTATATACATACAGACATTAAGTAGCAATTGTCAATGCACAGTCAGGTAGAAGAATAATGTGATTTCTGGAATGGAAGGGAGCATAATGGGCAAGTGTGTTTTAATAAAGACTTCAGAGAGAAGCTGAATTTGAACCAGACCTTGATGAATAGCACAGAGGTGAGAGACATTAAGTAGGAGAGTGTGAAATTATGTCAAAGTCAACAAAAAGCTCAGGGGTTACAAGGAAATGAGTAGATCTGCTTGATCTTTGGGATTGAAGTTATATAGGAGATTTGGGGCACAAGAGTCATGTATCGATAGTTCTGTGGAATGAGCACAGGTCTTGTGATTGAGTTCTGAGTTTTGCCACTGTAACCTTAGCTTCTATCTAATATATATTGAAAAAAGTAGAAATTTTAGATTTATGGGCTTCCCCGGTGGTGCAGTCAGTTGAGCACAGCGCTGTGAAGCTGTCTGCAGCCTCTACAGTGCAGGTTTGATTCCCGGCCCGGCCAGGGAGCTACCAACACAGCATGGCAAACCCCTCCTGCCTCACCTGCTGCTTCCCTCAGCAGTGTTTTTGGTCTGTCTGCCTGTTCTGCTCCCTGCTCTGTCTCTGGTGAATTCTCTCATCCTTCCACACCTCTGACTTGTACTCCAGTTCTTGTATAAATAAATAAATCTTAAAAAAAAAGAAATTTTAGATTTATGTATTTGAAGTGGTTCCTGATTTATCTCTGTTTGAATGTTGCTTCTCACAACCACTTCCATCCCTAGCTTAGGAAGGAACATAGTCCTTCTACCTGAAGCAGGCCACTACCCAAACTGTTAGGCATTCTTGACTTGATTGGTTGTTGCTTCTTATCTAGAGATAGTCATGTTGACCAAGATGCAGTACTGCCATGATTCTTTCTTTTTTCAGTGTCATTGGATGAGACTATACAGGCACAACATGCTGAAGACAGTGGTCCTCAAACTGGGCAGCTCATTGAAATTACCTTGGGAATTTCTAAAACCTTGACATTCACACCATTCAATCAGAACTTCTAGAGGGTGACACCCAAACATTAGTATTTTTTAAATTTCCTAAGAAAACCTAATGCACAACCAGGGTTGAAAATTAAAGCTTTAGAGCAATCATCTAGGAGATTCCACCACACATTTTCTGTGATGACTGCCACACTCTAGCTTCCACAAAATAATATGATGGGAGAGACTTTTGCTTATAGAAGTTCCAAAGCCCACTTCAAGTAGAGCATGGGCCCTTCTAGCACCATACTCTTGAAGAACTGTAAGATAAGCCTTTTCTCTTCTTTGACTAGGCAATGAACTACTGTTTAATCAAGCATAGGCATGTTTCCCAAAGATAAATATTTATGCTCAAGACTGTGCAGCCAAAACCCATGAAAAACATATTCATAACTGACTCAGTTTCTCACAATTGAGTCAACAGTTTATAGTCAACAGTTTTTATTGAGTCAACACAACAGAATTGTGTTCCTTTCCTTTAATCTCTCTCATTTCATACCTTTCTCAATTTGTGGCCACTTTTGACCCAAACAAAGGGAAAAGCTCAATGTTATATTGTATCCATTTAATTGTACTCTTTCAGCTATACAAAGAGTAGCTGAAGTTTGAAGTTTGATCAAAAGAATTAAGTGGTCAATTTTGTTTCTCCATGAGGATTGAGAAGGTACAGTTGGTTGTGTTTTTCTAGATAATACCTAGGTAACATTTGATTAAATTTCTTATCTTTTCTGAAACAGTTTTCTCTTCTAGAAGATAATAATAGCATCAAATCACAGGATTGTTAGGATTAGATATCTCAGTTAGGAAATACTGTATATGAAACAGTAGACTGGTGAGGTGATTAAAAGTTATTACTATTCCAACTTGAAAAATAGATTGGTTTTCCAACTTAAGTGAGAAATAAAAGCAAAAATTGAAGAAACAATGGAAAGAAAAAAGAAATGAAATTCAGATACTTTGAATGACTACAGTGTGTCAAACCCTTTGTCAATTTCTTTACAAATTTGTTATTTCATTAATACCTACCCATGCAACAAGTATTAACATGCTCATTTTTGAGGATGACAACATTGAGAACTACAGAGTTTAATTGATGGAGGAAGTTACTAGGTTAAGATTTAGAAAATAGATTTTGGGAAACCACTATTAGTGAACTTTTAGGCTACATCCCTCACCCATTCCCAATTGATACACAAAGCTTCCTTACTCCTGCAGTTGTCCTTAGGAGGTTCAGAGCCTAGAGAGATTATCAGAGTTCCTATATTGATGCATGTAGTTCCTGCATGATGAATGTATGTGTTGTGCATGTGTGCATATGTGTGTAAATTACATACATATATTATCCAGGTGGAGAGAAGAATTCACGCTGAGTAAATTCTATCTCTTCATGGTATATTTTCTCCATTATTCACCTAAAACTCATTATTTTTCACTATTCAGTTTATTCTTTATTTACAAATATTCTTAGACTAGTAGTATTGGTGCATGCCCATGTGTCTATTAAGAGTGTGTGTGTGACTGCATGCATGGAATGGTGAACATCAAATGTTTTTATTTTTCATTCAATGTTAATTATTTTATATTTTTATTAAAATAGTATTGGTTTATAATAGGTTTATGATTTAGAAATAGATGATCCATCTTCAATATTAATTTTTTTAAATCTACTCAGTAATTTGAAGGGATGCGTACATCTATTTTCATTGTAGCACTAGCCATAATAATAAAGTATGGAAACAACCTAAATGGCCAAGGACAGATGGTAGATTAAGAAGATGTGTCGTCAGCACCCCAAAGCCGTTGAGGTGTACCCTACCATCCCCGCTCTGCTCCCTGTCCCACGGGGTGGAAAATCAGCTCCCCAAGGGCTCTAGGAGAGATCTCTGGCGCCACCTAGTGACTTGAAGCCAGCACAGGCTCCTGAAGGAGCTAGTGGCCAGCTGGGGAGTTAGCCCACACCCGGCCCCTTCCGAACAAGTAGTCTGAGCCCACAGGGAGAGCGAGCACCCACAGCCAGGGCAGACCAGGCACGCAGAAGAGTGTGCCTGACACCGGACGCGCAGGGAGTGTGTCCCACATCACCATTTTAGAACAGGGACATTTCTTCAGTAAAGACTACCTGCAGAAGGCTTCCTCAGGAGCCAGAGGTGAGCGGGGGAAGTTCGCCCACGCCAGACCCCCTCTGGCCTGCAGTCCAAGCCCAGAGGGGGAGCAGGAACCTACCGCCGGGGCAGACCAGGCGCACAGGGGAGTGTGTCCCCACATCGACATTTTAGGACAGGGACCTTTCTCCAATAAAGACTGCTTGAAACTGACAGATGACTCCTGGAGGAACCAGAGGGGAGCAGAGAAGCTCACCCAAGATGCCGGCCAGTCCCAACAACACAGTGTCCCAACGCATACGGCAAATTAGAAAACAGACAGTAGGGAGGAGAAGAACCACACGCAACCTAGCAACTCTCCAGAGAAAAAGCACACCACAAAAAGAAAACCAGCCCCCAGATTGCGACGACAGTAACTTGGAAGAACTTCTGAGCCTTCCAGAAAGAGAATTTAAAATTGCCGTCATTAAAAAACTGACAGAAGTCATAAAGGAAAACAATGATAAGGGAAAAATAATCAACGATCAGAAGAATGAAATTGAGTCCCTAAAGAGGGAAGTAAAAGAAATGCAGGAGATCAAAGAATTAGTGGAAGAACTAAAGAATTCTGGGAAAAGCAATGAAAGCAGAATTGATGAAATGGAAGAACGAATAAGTGCTCTTGAAGACACAGAAATAAAAAGAACCAAAACAGAAAAGGAAAGAGAAGTACGAAGGAAGAAGACCAAAGAAAGACATCGGGAACTATCTGACTCCATGAGGAAAGGAAATATAAGAGTTATAGGAATCCCAGAAGGAGAGGAGAGAGAAGTAGGAACAGAGAAAATATTCAAAGAGATAATTGAAGAGAACTTCCCAAATGTGAAGAAGGAGCTGAAAATTGATATACAAGAAGCAAGAAGAACACCAAACTTCCACGACGAAAGGAAAAATACAGCAAGACACATAATAGTAAAGCTCCCTAGAATCCAGGACAAGGAAAAAATAATGAAGCTGGCAAGAGGGAAGAAACAGATAACATTCAAAGGAAAGCCAATCAGGCTGACATCAGACTTCTCCGAAGAAACACTACAGGCAAGGAGAGAGTGGAGGGACATAGTCAACAGACAACAAGAAAACAGATGCCAACCAAGAATACTCTATCCTGCAAAGCTCTCCTTCCTCTTTGAAGAAAGAATATGGAACTTCCCAGACAAACAGAAACTCCGGAATTTCATTGCAACTAAACCCCCACTCCAAAAAATACTACAAGGAGTCCTAAAGCCAGAACCTCAGAGGGACGAATAACAATGAAAGAAGGCCAAAAAAAAAAAAAAGTTATTAAAAGAATAAATAAATAAAATCAAAGGAAAGACAAACACAATGGCAAATACAGATGTTAACATATCAATATTAACTCTAAATGTAAATGGACTAAACTCTTCAATAAAAAGACACAGAGTTGCATCCTGGATTAAGAAACAAAACCCAACCTTTTGCTGTCTCCAGGAAACACATTTAGCTACAAAAGATAAAAATAGGCCCAAAGTTAAAGGATGGAAAACAATCCTACAAGCAAATGGACCAAAAAAGAAAGCAGGAACAGCTATACTTATATCAGATAAAACAGATTTCAAACTCAAAAAGATAAAAAGAGACCCCAATGGTCACTACATTATGATCAAGGGTACAATACTTCAAGAAGAAATAACACTCATTAACATATACTCACCAAACAAAGGAGCACCAAAATATATCAGACAACTGTTGTCCTCTCTGAAAACAGACATCAGAGAAAACACATATGTAGTGGGAGACTTCAACACACCACTATCAACAAGGGATAGATCAACAAGACAAAAAATAAGTAAAGAAACCAAAGCTCTAAATAAGGACCTAGAGCAATTGGGCTTAACAGACATCTATAGAACACTAAACCCCAAAAAAATGGAGTACACATTTTTCTCAAGCGCACACGGATCATTCTCCAGGATCGATCACATACTGGGGCACAAGACAAACATCAACAGATACACCAAGATTGAAATCATATCAACCATCTTTTCTGACCATGAAGGCATCAAACTAGAAATAAACCATAAAAAGAAGGCAAGGAACTTTCCTACCTCATGGAGATTAAAAACCACACTACTGGAAGACCACTGGACTAATGAGGAGATCAAAGAAGAAATTAAAAAATTTTTTGAATTGAACGACAAGGAAGACACCAATATCCTAAATGTATGGGATGCAGCAAAAGCAGTAATAAGAGGAAAATATATAGCAATAGAAGCTCAAATCAAGAAACAAGAAAGAACTCAAAGAAACAACCTAATCTCGAAGCTCAAAGATCTAGAAAAAGAACAACAAAAAAACCCCAAAACCAGTAGAAGAAAAGAAATAATAAAAACCAAAGGAGAAATAAATGAAATTGAAACTAAAAAAACAATCCAAAAGATCAATGAAACCAAGAGCTGGTTCTTTGAAAAAATCAATAAAATAGACAAACCCCTAGCCAGGCTCACAAAGGAAAAAAGGGAGAAAGCACAAATAAACAGGATCATAAATGAAAGAGTAGAAATCACAACGGACACAGCAGAAATCAAAAGAATAATCAGTAACTACTATGAACATTTATATGGAAACAAGTTTAACAATCTAGAGGAGATGGACAAATTCCTACAACTCTACAATCACCCAAAGCTAGATAAAGAAGAAATAGAACACCTAAACAGACCAATTACAATTAGCGAAATTGAAATGGTAATCAAAAACCTCCCCAAAAACAAAAGCCCAGGACCTGATGGATTTACAAATGAATTCTACCAAACATTCAGAGACGAATTAGTGCCTATCCTTCACAAACTCTTCCAAAAAATTGAGAAGGAAGGGACAATACCAAACACGTTCTATGAAGCCAACATTACACTAATACCAAAACTGAACAAGGACAACACAAAAAAGGAAAACTACAGGCCAATCTCCCTAATGAACACTGATGCAAAAATCCTCAATAAAATTTTAGCCATCAGAATCCAACAATGTATCCATAAGATAATTCACCATGACCAAGTAGGATTCATTCCAGGGGCACAAGGATGGTTTAACATCCGAAAATCAATCGTTATCCAACACATCAACAAAAAGAAATATAAAAACCATATGATAATATCAATAGATGCTGAGAAAGCTTTCGACAAAGTGCAACACCCATTCATGATAAAAGCCCTTGAAATTCTTGGGATACAAGGAACATACCTCAACATCATAAAGGCCATCTATGACAAGCCAACAGCCAGTATCATTCGCAATGGTGAAAAGCTGAAAGCAATTCCATTAAGATCTGGAACAAGACAAGAATGTCCACTCTCACCACTGCTTTTCAATATAATACTGGAAGTCCTAGCCAGGGCAATAAGACAAGAGAAAGACATCCAAGGAATCCAAATAGGAAAAGAAGAAGTCAAACTATCACTATTTGCAGACGATATGATATTATACATAGAGAACCCCAAAAACTCCACAGAAAAGCTAATTCAACTCATCAATCAGTTCAGTAAAGTGGCAGGATACAAAATCAACACGCAAAAGTCAGTAGCCTTCCTATACACAAACAATAAATCTGAAGAAGAAGAAATCAAAAAAACCATCCCTTTTGTTATTGAAACAAAAAAATCAAATATTTGGGAATAAATCTAACAAAAGAGGTAAAGGACCTATACAAAGAAAACTATAAAACACTGTTAAAAGAAATAGAAGAAGACACAAAGAAATGGAGAGACATCCCCTGCTCGTGGATTGGAAGAATAAACATTATTAAAAGGGCCATCCTTCCAAAAGCAATATACAGATTCAATGCTATTCCAATCAAAATTTCAATGTCATTCTTCAAAGAAATAGAACAATTATTGATGAAATTCATATGGAATCACAAAAAACCCCGAATAGCCAAAGCTCTCCTGAAAAAAAAAGAAGGGAATGGAGGCATTACACTCCCAGACTTCAAACTATACTACAAAGCCATAATCATCAAAACTACATGGTATTGGAACAAGAACAGACATACAGACCAATGAAATCGAATAGAAAATCCAGAAATAAACCCACAGATTTATGGTCAACTAATCTTTGACAAAGGAGCAAAGACTATGCATTGGAGCAAAGAAAGTTTGTTCAATAAATGGTGCTGGGAAAACTGGGTCGCTACATGCAAAAGAATGAAGCTTGACCACTACCTCACACCATACACAAAAATCAACTCAAAATGGATTAAAGAACTAGACATAAGACCTGAAACCATAAAATATATAGAAGGAAATATAGGCGAAACACTACGTGATTTGCACATCAAAGACATCTTTACAGACACATCACCCAAAGCAGTGATAGTGAAGGCAAAGATAAACAGCTGGGACTACATCAAATTAAAGAGCTTCTGCACAGCAAAAGAGACAATAACAAAAACAAAGAGAAACCCCACCAACTGGGAGAACATTTTTGCACCCAACACTAATGATAAAGGACTGATCACAAAAATCTGCAAAGAGCTGATGAGACTCAACAACAACAAAGAAAATAATCCCGTCAAAAAATGGGCAGAAGAGCTAAAACGAAACTTCTCTGAAGAGGAAATGCAAATGGCCAACAGGCATATGAAAAAATGTTCAACATCACTTGCCATCAGGGAAATGCAAATCAAAACTACCATGAGATACCATCTTACACCAGTGAGAATGGCACATATTAAAAAAACTAGCAACAACAAATGTTGGCGAGGGTGTGGAGAAAAAGGAACTCTTCTGCACTGTTGGTGGGAGTGCAAACTGGTCCAACCACTGTGGAAAGCTGTGTGGAGATTTCTGGACCTACTAAACATAGAGCTTCCATATGATCCAGCAATTCCACTCCTAGGTATTTACCCAAAGGACACAGAAACATCAATTCCAAAGAACACCTGCACCCCTATGTTTATAGCAGCACTGTTTACAATAGCTAAGCTTTGGAAACAACCCAAATGCCCAAAAATAGATGACTGGATCAAGAAGATGTGGTACATATACACCATGGAATATTACTCAGCATTCAAAAAAGATAAACACATGCAATTTGCAGCAACATGGATGGCGCTGGAAGGGATCATGCTCAGCGAAATAAGCCAAAAAGAAAAAGAAAAATACTGGATGGTCTCACTCATAGCAGGAATCTAGAAAACTTAAATAAGGGACCAGGAAAATGAATAACTATAAGAAAGTGAAAATCAAAATCAACCAAAAACTATGAACCAGAGACACTTTTAGGGGGGCGGGGGCGGGAGGGGAGGGATTGGGGTCAGAATGGGGGGGCTTCAATTGTATGGGGAATATAACAATAAAATTTATTATTAAAAAAAAAAAGATGTGTCGTATATACACAATGGAATACCACTCAGCAATATATAAAAAATAAAGATGAAATCTTACCATTTGTGACAACATAAATGGAACTGGAAGGAATCATGTTAAACAAAATGCAAAATAACTCAGCAGGAGACAAATGCCAATGGATCTCACTCATATGTGGAATAAGAGAAAAAAAGGAACAGTCAAAACTCCACCAAAATAAACTCTAGAAATCTGACTGTACAACTGAGGCCACTAAAGGGCAGGGTGGGAGATGGGGGAAAAAGGGTGGAGGGGGCACATGGACTATGGTGGAGGGTTGTGGGATCTTATTTTAGGTGCAGTGTGGCAACATACATCTGAAGAGTATGAATCTTTAAATCATATACAATGTTGTAAACCCACCTTACCTCAATAAAAAATAAAAGGTTAATAGAAAAATATTTTTAAAATAAAAATCTACTCATGTTTTCTGTGTACTTCAAGTATTTCTTTCCTTGTTGCATATATTCCATCATGATTCTAACAAATCATATTCCTCAGCACAGACACCAATTTGGCTGCAACAACCTCAGCACCACCAACAACACCAGTCCTTTATAACTTTTTGACACTTTTTCTGGGATATCTAGACCTGAAATTTCAGGACCATAAAATGAACCAACACTTGTTTTAACTAAGTCATGCTCAATAGAATGGTCAACATGCAATCTCCTTGTACAGTGATTCCTACTCTATTTCCACAAAACCTTCAGCACTTGGCGTTGTCTGAAGAACATGTTATTATAAAATAGTATTCACCTCTATTAACATTAAGATCTAATATAAAACAGAGAAGGTCCAAGGTAGCAAATTTCATAAAACAGCACAGTTGTGGGGCCTCCCCGGTGGCGCAGTGGTTGAGCGCTGGATTGCGAAGCTGCCCGCAACATCTCTAGTGCCGGTTCGATCCCCCACCACTGGCAAGAGTCCCACATGGCGCAACGGACCTCTTCTGCTGCCCACTGCTCCCCTAAGCAGTGTATTTCGTTACTCTGCCTGTTCTGCTCCCTGCTCTAGCTCCTTGCTCTGGCTCTGGTGAATTCTCTCACCCTCCCGCACTTTTGATGGTACCCAGTGCTTGTATAAATAAATCTTTAGGAAAAAAAAAAGCACAGTTGTGATCCCCTCACATTAAGAGACTGAAAACAGTACAAATATGTGGTTTCTGTTTTCACTAAAGAAGAGAGCATTGCATACCTTCCATTTAGAAGAGTCGGTGCTTTAAGTTAATGGGAAGACTAAAAGCCTTCTTTTATAACCACTGAAATTACAAAAATAATTTTCAAATGATAGAGTAAGACGAGCTCTGCTGCCCTGGGTCCCTGGTCAGCCTACAAAGGACAAAATAATGATACTAGAGTTTCACAGTTTCATCAGAACATGAATTTGACAAGCTGCAAGGCTACAGTGGAAAACAAAACACAGATTGTCCATGACCTCACAAAACTTACAGGACACAGGGAAGACAGAAAGCAAATAATTACAAAAGATACCCCTGAGTCTGAAACAAATCTTTGGATCACCTGGATGTCAGTATGGTTACATGGGACCCGCAGTTCATGGTTTATCATCCAGTTTAGAAGCTGTTCCCAATTTCCCTGCCTCCAGGAAAGATGGATTCCCATAAGCTACTTTTCAAGTCACAATATATCCAGGCCCTTGCTCTATTTAGTTAAGCAACATTCTCTTAATACAATTTTTTTCTGGCATGTCCAGATTCATCTTTTTTTGTGATAACATTGTCAAAGATTTGTAGTCCTGAGAAAACAATGTTCTTCACACTAGATCAATAAGAAGCAGTCCAATCTTTTCCCTAATTAGGCAGTGAGAGTGATAAGCTAGAAAAAACATAACCTTGACAGGAATTATCCTCACCTATTATTTTTCCTACATCCTGAGTGGATCTGGTGGGCTCTTGAACTTGCCCCTTGAACTAAGTAGTTGGAAAATACTTTGACTTCTGGCAACTAAGTCAGCAGTCTGACAAATGTAACTTAGCTACCTTAGTTCTGGTTTGCGGGAAACAGGAGAATTTTCTATGGTTATTTTGTACACTGTTACAAAAGAGAAATCTTTTCTTTTATATGTGTGGGCTCTGTAGATAGGAAGAGCATTGAAGGAAAAATTATATGGTAACAATAAATCTGATTGACCCCGGGATTTCAAGTATGACAAGCAGTGCTTTTCCCTCCACATTATCAATTTCATGGTGTTTAGCAGTAACTACTAGGTTTTCTTTTAAATCTATTAGAAAATACTAGTGTGTGACTCACGATTGATATGACACATGGAATAAATTTTAGCAAAAGGCCTGCTCATTCCCTACATTATATGTAGGTTACCTGTGTTAAATGAAAAAAATACTGTGCTTTTCATTTTACTCAGAAGAATTTAAAGTCTACAGCAAATGATGCATTGAGAATAAGGAAATTCTGGCATTCTCTCTCTCTCTCTTTTTTAACAGTCATTTTTATAGCTACTATAGTCATGTAAATGATGAAGCTGAGAGAATCCTATAATGTCACCATTTATAGAACACATACTTCAGTTCAGGTACCACATCATACATCCTATCCATATTCATTTATACATTATGCATATTTAACAAATATTTATGGATTACTTAATACATGATGAGCACAATACTAAATACTGAGGAGCTAATGGCAATATTTACATATCTCCTATCTTGAGGGGAAGACCCAACCAGAACAAAAAACATGCAGATAATAAAAGAAAATGTTTTTAATGTTATGATAAAGAAAAAAGCACTACAGGAGAATAGAAGGAAAATTAGACTAAGGGACATGAAAACAGAGAAAATTCTGTTGAAGGTAGACCTGAAGGATGAAAAGGAGACATGCAGGAGAAGAAAGAACAGAGAAGAGATGCGTGAGCAATGACAACAGAGTTTGGGAAGATTACAAGACAAAAGAAAGATTATAGCATATTCAAGGAACTGAAAGGAGTCCTGTGTTCACTGAATACACAACGAGAAAAAGTTGTGGGCAGTGGTCATAAGGTGAAAATCTTTGTAAAAGATGTTTAGTTGCGGGATCCCCAGCCCTCCTTGTTCTCTGGCCTATTTTCTTGGGCCTAGAGTTCTTGTTGGTCAAACGAAATGTACAGTCAGTCAGGAGGCCTCTCACCAAGGACAAAAGTTCTGGTATGACGAACCTACCAGAAACTAGTATCTGCTGAAAACTGCACACACATATAATGGCCAGATTAGCCAAAGACCTTACTTGTAAAGATTAGCAGAAAGTTAGGTAAGAATAGGGAATAGGGATAGTCTGCTTTGATTAGCAGGAACTATGAAGTTCCCCACCCCCACCCCAGCTGCAAGCAATAGTGCCTGGATATTCCACCCTAATTTGCACCAGACGATAACGCATCCCTGAAAATCATGCCCTATGCTTGCACATTCCATACATGCTTGCCCATCTTCAGTGAACCTGGTTCTAAATAAATACGAGACACCCTTGGATTGGGGCTACACATTCTTTGTGAAGCCTCTCGGCTTCTCATAGCGCCACATTGACTTCTGCGTAATCTTTCCCTCATCACACGGTGCTCCCCACATCTGCTGCTGCTCTGCAAGGTGGCATTTAGTACTTTAGAATTCATATTAAGATAGCAGATAGGTGGTATTATCTTCATTTAACAGATAAAAAGTTGACTTAGAGAGATTCAGTATGTTTCTATTTATATAGTAGGTAACTGATTAACTCAGGTTTTTAAACAGTATTGCCTGACTCCAAAATCTATGACTTTTACCCTTTAATTTATGGTCTTCCCTTCTAATCCACGTAAAATGTAGTCACTGGGTGACCTTATCTTGACCAAATGTTATATTCCTAGAAACTTTAACCAAACATTCAAACACGTCCTTCAAGAAAATTCCAGAATGAGTGTCTAATCATATTTCAAAGTAAAGCTTTGTATCTAGCCCCTTTTCTGCCTCTTTTGAGCTCAAAACCACCCATGCTTATGTGCCATTTCCCAAGTCTTTCCTCTATCCACACTCTAAATACAAATGCTTTAATCCTTGTCCACTGAAACACCATATACCTTCATTTCCTCAACCTTACTATAACCTTAATTTATTTTTCTACTAATAACACTCTGTGCACTACAGTATGAGTTCAACCATCATCTACAGATGCTCCAATTCTTCCCTCTCGCCTTCTCTGAATTGTTAGAGACAGGTTAAACTAGATGAACTCGCCCTCACAATTCCATATTAGAGCAAAAAACTAGCAAAATAATCATGGCTGAGATGAACACAAATATATCTTAGACCTAATATCCTCATGAATGAGGCACATATGTGGAGTGTAACTGAGGACCCAGTATCTTAGAAAGAGTGCCACTTGTCTGCAAAAACAAAACTCCAAATCTGTGTATCCTGGGGATGGGAATAACATAAAACATTTGGTCATCCATTAAGATAAATCTACTCGAGTGGGAGTAATATGGCTTTTAATGTGAAGCACAGTGAAAAACAGATCACATCCTTAAATCACCACCCCAAAGAAAAATTGCAAACTATAACCACTTTTACCTAAGTAGAAAAAGGCTTTTTCTGAGCAAGAGAGAAGCTTAAATTTGCCAAACATATCACCATTAATTACCAAGAAAATCCCCTTATGCCATCATTCATTGTTATGGCCATAGCTACTGACAAGAGCATAAGTTGGAAGTACTTAAGGGGATGTGGTTGCTTATGGGGATATGTTGCATCAGATAAACAGGATTGTGGAAGAAATGACAGAAACAGAAGTAATCTGTTTATAATTAAAGTCTTATTAAGGAGATAAATTAGAACACATGCAAAGAGTTCTTGAATCAAAGAAATACAAACTTAAAAGTCAAAGTCATTGAAATAAAGTTTGCTATCACTGAAAATTTGGTTGTCTAATTTAAAATACACATTATGATGTACAAATATAAAAGAGAAATCATAGTGAAAAATATAAGATATATAAAGGACAAGAAATAAATTCAGTAAAAAGAGATAAAGATATATCATAAACTCTAGGAGGACAGGAATCTTGTTTTTTTATCATTGCCAATACTTTCATTGGTGCCAAACTGAGAGTAGATGCTAAAAGAATGAATAAATGAATAGAATAAATTTTGCCTAATCTGAAGACATGAAAGCACAGTACTATATGAAATAGGTTTTCCTCTGTTTATCTCCAGCAAGTAAACTATACGCTCTGAAAAAGGTATAAGGCACAAAGAAAAGAAAACTCTAATATATGGGAAGAGCATGAGCTAGTTTGGGAGCCAAGATAGGAGGACTTGCATACTCTCAACCAATAGAAGAAAGACATCCAGGTCAAATGTTTCCCAATATTCAACCCACCAAAAGAAGGCAGCTGAAGTACAGTCATCCCTTTGCTGAATTAATAGGAGTCCCTGTGACTAAGTGATCATAGGTAAAGTGATCTAGGTAAAGGGGATGGATTGGGAACCTAACCAAAAATGAGGACTTTCTGAAGCATTCTCCCTCCATGCAGGGTCTGAGATTCCTGTTTTCCAACTGTAGATAGTAAGCTGGACTGGCAAACGAGACTCAATCTGGTCTGGGAAATTCTTTGTCCCAGAGACCTGAGAATCTCCTACCCCATCAAAAGATAACAAGACAACCAGAAAGTACCAGCTTTCCCCCACCAAAAGACACTCAACATCCTTCTTTTAGAAAACCCTTCTCCATTCTCAGGAAACACTAACTGTAGCAACAGGTGATGTAGCATCATCATCAGGTAAACCAGAGAGGGCATAATAACATGAAAAAAGCTCTGAAATAAAAGTACTTTTAGAAGCATACCCCACAAAGTGTCCTGGGCCTTGTGTGATAAATCAAAACAGGATACTGCTTACAAAATCAAAATATTTTAATAATATCCAGTTTCCTCTAAAATAATAGTTAAAAACATCGAGAATATAATATAAAATATGCATCATACCGAGAACCAAAAGCATAATAACCTGAATGAGAAAAGTCAATCAACTGGCACTCAAGATTAATCAGATGCTGGAATCATCTGAAAACAATTAAAAAGTAATATCCTAAAAATACAAGAAATTACAAATTCCTTTGAAACAAAAATAGCAAATGTTAGCAACAAAATAAAAGTTACTTTTTAAAATTTTCTTTTTATTTATATATTTTTATATCATTGCACATTTTTAAATAAAAGTTAATAAAAAGATCCAACCAGAAATTATACAACTGAAAAAACTCACTAAGAGTAATAAAAACTCATTGGCTGGGCTGAGCAATAGAGATGGCAGAGGGTGTAATCAGTGGAACTGACAAAAGAGCAATAAGATTATTTGTTCACCCAATCTGAACAACAGAAAGAAAATAGACTTAAAAAATAACGAAGTCTCAGAGGCCTGGGGGATAACAAAAATCAATATTCATGTGATTGATATTCTAGAAGGAGAGAAGAAAGGGGGACTGAAAGGGTTTCAGGAACAAGTGTTTTACAAACTTGGTGAAAGACACTTATCTATAGAACTAAGAAACTAGGCAAAGTTTAATAAAGGGGAAAACTCAGCTAAATCAATACCAAGGAATATCATAAACTTTTGGAAACAAATAGCAAAGGAAACACTTGTGCAAGCAGTCAGACAGAATCACATGTTATTGATAGGGGAATCAATTCAAATAACATGGACTTCTCATTGGAAATCATCAATACTATAGGGATGTAAAACAATATCTTTTCAGTGTTAAAAGCTTATTCATGTAAGTTATGAATTCTATACCTGGCAGAACTATTTGCCAGGAACTAAAAGGAAGTAAAAAATATTAAAGTGAAGGAAAACTAAAAGAATTTGTCACTAGCAAGTCTACTCCTAATGATTAGTTAGGGAAGTTCTTCAAATAGAAGACAAAAATTCACAAATAATAAAAGAAATAGCCTTGGCTTTTTTCAACCAGCATAATTCATGTGAGTGTCATCCAAGTTGTTTTTATATCAATTACCTATTCTTTTTCATTGCTGAATAGTATGTTATGGTATGATTTTGCCACAGTTTATTTAACCATTTGCCTACAGAAACGAGGAGAGATTAACAATTTCCAGGAGTTTGGGTTGGGACGGGGTGGTAGTATAAGAGGAATATGAAGTGGTTATGAAAAGACAACAGGAAGAATTATTTTTGTATTGGAACTGTTAAGTATTTAGATTGAGATGTTGAACACAAGGACCAACATATCTGATTCTATTGACATAATTCTAGTAACAGAATTCTACTGACAGAATTTAATACACATACACACACACACACACACACAAATTGGTAGGAAGAAAACTGACTAAAACTGGTGAATTATATCAATGTCAACATACATATTATAGTTTTGCAAAATGTTATCATTGAGGCAACCTTGGCAAAGTATGCACTGGATCAGTGAGTTGTCACAACCACATATACATTTACAATTTTTTTAAAAAAAAATCTCAGTTAAAAAAAAGTCAACTTATTGTAGTATGGTAGTCAGCCTCCAAATGGCTCCCACTGATATGCCCCCTGGTATTTATGCCTGTGAGGATGATAAAAGACTCCATGGTTTCACCTATTTTCACCCAGATTGTGCACTTCGGGGAACACATTCATCTAGCATCAAATTTTTCATCTTCAACAGTGGAGAATAAAAGAGAATACTATAAAGATTAAAGCGAAAGAGAACAACTATAAAGATTAAAAATTATACACCTTCTCTCCGTGTTATTCTGGCTGAAACAATTACCTGAGAAAACTCTCTAAGAAAGAAAATTATGTGTACTTGTACTCTTTAGATCAATAAGTGTATAGGAGCGCTTATAGAACACAATTGAAAACAATGAACCTGGTAATAGTCATAATGAAATCTAAATAGTTTCAATGTAATTGAAAACTATAGTATAGGTAATAAGTAAGAATGTATGCCATAAAATAGACATCGTGTAAAGGAAAAATTATATTAACAAGGAAGCAAAACACTAGTTCGGCAAACTCAGGAGACTGAAGACAGGTGACAAATGATTTTGGAAATGATAGATTAAGGATGTTTCTGTAAGGATAACAAACAGGAATTATCACATAAATGTAGCTAGTGGGGATCATAGAATTTTCTGACTTTGATACACTTTATAGAGACAACTATTATAAATAATGTACTAAAGATAAAGCAATCAGTAGTAAAGGGGAGATGACTAGTCATACTTCCAAATTCAAAGGGAGAGAAATGGGACCCTTAAAAGGAGAGGTCTCTTCCAATAGATTTTACAACAAGGCAGAAATAAGTATCTCTATTAGGACCACCTGGCTCCAAAGCCCATATAGTTCTACACTATTATTTGGCTTTATCTATGATCCCTACACTACAAGTCTACAATAAAGACATTGCTGATTAACAAGCATTTTTTATTTTTTATTTTTATTTATTTTTATTATTTTTTTTTTTTTGGTGGGACCCTCGCTGGTGGCTGGGGATCGAACTGGCGCTGCAGAGGCTGTGGGCAGCCTCGCAACCCAGCACTCAACCGCTGCACCACCAGGGGAGGCCCAACAAGCATTTTAAAAAAAGATTTATTTATGCATACAAGAACTGGGGTGTAGGACCGAGATGAGGGGTTTGAGGAGATTCACCAGAGACACAGTGGGGAGCAGAACAGGTGGATCTACTGAAATGCGCTGCTGAGGGGAGCAGTGGGCAAGAGAGGAGAGGTCTGCTGTGCCGTCTGGGTCAGCTCCCTGGCCAGAGATTGAATTCATACCGTAGTGATGACAGCAGTAAGACTCAACTCCTACACCACCAGGGGGGACCTTACCAAGCATTTATCTTACATTTTTATCATCTCCAAGTTCAGAGGACAAAGCAAATATTAGTATATACCCTAGTAGCTTCTTTGCACACTGCAAAATATCAAAACTAAGTAGCAAGAATATAACAAAAAGAAATAGGAATTATATTTCATAGCAAAAGGAAAAATGCATTAAACAGGAGAAAAGGACATCTGAGTCATTCAATGAATCAATGAATTGGATCAAGAAGGTAGACTCAGGGAATTTGAGTCAAATGGCCAGAACCTTTGGCCATTTGTTTTTTGCTATGTATTTTTTTTTCACATCATCCTTCTATTATCTTGCTAATAAAATAACAGCTATAAGTCAGTTCTAAAGAAATTCTTGGTTTCTTAGAACACCATGTTCAAATGATACTTCCACCACTGGTGGGTAAGAAATTCTGCAAAAAAAAAACCCAAAAATTAAAAATTAACATGGAGATCTGAGGGCAAGTAGGAAAAGTAAATTAGATATTGGAGGAATTTTAAAGAAAATTCTTTAAAATTTTATGTTTTAAAAAAGTTATACTCCTCTTTTAGAAGAATGGTGTCACATTTAGAATGTTTCTAAATGATGTGTCAGAAGTTTTCTTTCCCCTTAGACAATACTGATCCTTTCCTGATGTGGTCAAGTGATGTGGATGAGGTTTTATGAAAGAGGCAGGACTTGAGCCAGGAGCATATGAACCAAGAGGAAACACCTTTGATTAATATTACAACTGACCTAAGGCCTAAGGTCTAATATTACTACAGACCTAAGGCCCTCAATGATTTCTGTCCTGTAAGTGTGTGAGTAACACTTTGAATTTTCTGGGAATGAGATGGCATGCTGAGATTTGTATCATTTCATTTCATAGTAGTCAGAACATTATAACAAATAAGTTTTGAGTGCAAATACTTAAAAGTTGAAAAAAACTAGAGGTGGCTATCAAGAAAAGATGAAAGACCTAATTCAAATAGTTGGGCCAAACAATGACTAAGGAGAAATAATAACCATCTGCAAACATTTGAAGGAAATATGGAAGAATGGTAGAGGAATATCTCTGAGTTATTCAAAGAGGTATAACTAAGAGAAACAACATTAAATTGAGCAAAGCAAATGTAGGCAGAGTATAAGGGGGAAATGACCACATAATGAGATCTGTCAGTCTGTGGAATAATCATTCACAGGAAGTGGTGGAAATCCCATCACTTGAATCATTTTCACTTAAGTGGAAAATTTGCTCTATTAAAGAGGACTGTACAACCTGGATGAAGAGGAACTTGATGATGAACAATGTGTCTTTTCCATATTAATTTCTACAGTTTTGGAAAAGAAAGAAAGAAAAGGAAAACTAAATAAGGGGGCAACCTAGTGGAATATCTTGGAGGAAAAAAAATGTAATCTAGAAACCACAGGATAAAAATAATGAACAAAAAAGAATGAATGAGAGAGAAAAGCCACAAAACGTCAATGTTAAAATGGAATGACTTCAAAGAGAATCTGGGCATTTAAGGACTTTGTCTATTCACAATGAAGTATCAACTCATATCAACATCCCTCTTAAGTAACTGAACAACTATCATAATTAACCATGAGTTAGATTAACAGTTGTGTCCCTCTAGGATCCCAACAAACTTGGATACTTCCGAATGATCTGGGTGATTCACCTACTTGCGGTGGCTGAAACCCTACTTAATTTTGATGGTGATAATAAAGTGTAGTAGTCCCTAGTGATCAGGAGCTTAGATTTTTTATGAAAGGTCTGGGTCACCCTCCAAGTAAGCCCCCATGACTAGTGGATGTACTGATTTAAGTCAAGAGGATATTTTAATGGTTGGCAGAGGAGAAAGATGAGCATTGGTAGTAATCTTGAGAGAGCAATGTGGTGAGGCCTGTTGCTTATTCCAATAGCCTTCCCTTGTATGGTTCCCCCAAAAAGTGATCAGCTATAATTCTTGAAAATTTTTTCCAAGATGGTATGAATTTATTATAGGAAGAAAATGGATTTGAGTTGTGTAAGTTTCTTGCCTCTCAAACATTTCCATTATGCCATAAGGGCTTCGGGACATGTCAAAACATACTCTATTGAATCTTCGGGTTGCCAAATGTATTCTTTCTTATTCCTAATACTCAGGGTGAGTTATCTTCCCTGTTTATCTCTTCACATAGGGTGTCCAAGTAGCTGAATGGCAGTCATGATTTAGGTTTAATGGGATATTTACTGCATTCCCCAGTGATCTTCTCTAGCCTCTAGTCTCGAGCATAAAGCTGTTAGATAGGAAAGTATGTATTTCCTTCATGTGGGTCACTGGAAGAAATACAATGTTTTGCATTTCCAATTTCTATGCTGTACTGATTTCTATGCCTTGCTTTGTGAACCAGTATTTTCTACCTTTTGGAAGCATAATACTATATGATAATCTTTGATTTAAAGTAGATGTCAGTATATTTTTTTTTTGTAAAAAGCCAAGTAACAAATATTTTTGACTTTGCAGGCAATATGATTTTGTTGCAATTACTCACTTCTGATGCTACAGTGTGAAAGTAGCCATAGGCAATATATAAATGAGTTACTGTATGCTAATAAAAATTAATTTAAAAAATATGGAAGACTAGGGCCCTCTCTGTTGGCCTAGGGGTTAAGTTTCAGTGTTATCACCACCATGGCCTGAGTTCAATCTCCAGCCAGTGAGCTGACCCACATGGCACAGCAGATCTCTCTTGTCTTGCCCGCTACTCCCCTTAGCAGTGTATTTCAGTAGATATGCCTGTTCTGCTCCCCACTCTGTCTTTGGTAAATCCTCTTACCCCCTACATCTCTGGCCTATATCCCAGTTCTATGCATTAATAAATCTTCAAAAAATATATGGAATACGAGAGATGGTGCTTGAATTGTAGTTTGTTGAACCCTGATTACAGTGTAGTCTTCCTGAAAAAGAGCATTCCACCTTTTTGTGTGTGTAAAACATACATATACTACCCAGTGCTAGGGTTGTATATTCAAAAGGTCATTCTAACATCATATCAGATTGGCAACTTCTGAGCTGTGGGTTGATGCTATGAACTGCTGACTTCTCCATGGTAAAAAAAAGTCTTTCAATGTAGTCAATTTACTACCAAATGACTTGTTGCCCTTCTCAAGGGATGGTGCTGTATTGGGACCTCACTATTAGTGTCTCTTGATGACATGCTGAATGTTAAGAGGGCACAATATTTACACAAGTTTTGATAAATGGGTACAGAGGGGTTGGGTCCAGGCATAGCCTCTACACTTTCATCATGACTCCATTCATGAACCTACTGAGGTATCAGATGATAGATACTTTAACACCAGCTGCCCAGAAGTTCAATATGGTGTCTTCCTTCATCATAGAAACCTCTAATGACATAAGGTCTACTGGATATTATGGCTTATATATCAGGAGTGCTTGTAATGCAGACTGGACCTACGACAGACCTGTTTTGAGTCCTCATTACCAGCTGGCCAGCGGGAGATCCACTTCATGATCTCATTCTATAGCCTATGTCCTAGAACCCAGAACCACTCTTGACATTACCAAATGTCAGAGGACAGAGGTTTCCTGTGAGAGAAACTCTGAGATGAAGATTTGTAAGCAGGAGATTGTTGGGGGAAGTGCTCTTGGGAAGAGCATCTTTTGTGAAAGGTAAAGGAGTACTAAGCAAAGGCAATGTAGTCCTCCAACAGAACCCTCAGCTAGTTCCCACCCCTGCCACTGAGGTTTTATTAATTTATTTTAAAAATTTATTTTAATGAAGCACCATTGTTCTTATCCTTGTTAAAAGTTTGATAGTATAGGATTTCGATATAGTATAGTACCACACCCTCAAGAGTGGTCACTGGAACTCTCCTTGTATTCTTTGGAAAACAAGGGAATGGCTCTTTAGGATAGTCCCAAAAGGAGGCAATGAGTTTGGGCCTTTATATCCTCCTTAACAATTAGTTGCTGGATGCAGGCTGCCCCAAAGAGGGAAATACAACCTTGGATGAGATGATTTCATTTTTCCAAGGACAATT
Organism: Talpa europaea; assembly: GCF_964194135.1. Classification (NCBI taxonomy): domain Eukaryota; kingdom Metazoa; phylum Chordata; class Mammalia; order Eulipotyphla; family Talpidae; genus Talpa; species Talpa europaea. The sequence continues at coordinate 85,747,783 of NC_140070.1, forward strand.
CCCCAGCAAAGACTCAGCTAAGAATTATTAATGACCAACACCTCTGTAACCTGGGGCAATGAGTGAAATCACTCTAGAAGGGTAGTATCTGGATTGTAAACCATATCATCCACTATACCATCACTTTTAGGAGAGACTAAAACTATAGACATTTATCAAAATCACTCTGGTGGCAAAAAAATTTGGAATCAAGTGAGTTCTTGGATGTTTGATTAAGCAGATACTTTGAGAAAAATGGGATCTGCAAAATAATGACTCGACTGTCCAAGAGTTCTACATTACTGTGTAGCTGCCTTCAGAATAATTCACAACTGTTTTCAAAGATCTGGGACTTACTTACTTTTCCCCAAGAAAATCTCTTCCAATTTTCTAAGTGAGGAGGAATATGATAATATTTAGAATAACAGAATTAGTTGGTATATGTCCAGTAAGGCCAACTCTACAATTGAACTTATTTAACTGATCCTCCTATGGATGAAGGGCCAGCAGAGCCAAAGCTGTCTCACCATTTTCTGAGTTTGATCTTTGAGCCTACACAATATAATTTTTCAGGATAGGAATTTCTGATAACCCTTGATAAACAGACATCATTCAATAAACCAAAATATTTGTTAGAAACCTCTTGTCTATTACCAAAAACTGTAAGATATTGGACTGTGGGAATATCAGTGACTCCCAAAAGTATGCAATTTCTCTTATCAAAATTAAAGTAAGCTAAATTTGACTTTTCTGATTTTTCATTCTGCTTTTTTTAAGGACAATAAAGCAATGGGATAGAATTGAGAGTTGATAACTAAGCCCACATTTATAGGGACAGTTCATCTATGACTAAGAGGCCAAGAGTATACAATGGAGAAAGGAAAGTCTCTTCAACAAATGATGCTGCTAGAACAGGACTGCCATCTGCAGAAAAATGAAACTAGACCACTCTCTCACTCCATATACAAATATAAACTCAAAATGCATTAAAGACTTGGATTAAGTCTGAAAACTATAAGACGTATAGAAGGAAATATAAGCAAAACATTCCATGACATTTACTTCAGGGATGTCTTTGGGGACTTGACTCAAACAGCAAGGAGAACAAAAGCAAAAATAAACAAATTGTGTGAAATCAAGTTAGAAAGTTTCTGACAACAAAAGAAACTATCATTAAAACAAAAAGAAACCCTACTGAATGGGAAAAATTATCTACATATCATATATTTGATAAGGGACTAAGGTCCAAGATCTATAAAGAACTCATAAAATTCAACAAAAAGAAAACAAAGAACCTAACCAAAAAATGGGCAGAAGAGAAAAACAGGAATTTCTCCAAAAAAGACATACAGCATGCCAACAGGCACATGAAAAAATTTTCAACATCACTTATTATCAGGGATTGGCAAATCAAAACCACAATGAGATAAAAACTTACTCTTCATATAAAAGCAAAAAGGAAAGAAACGTTGTCAAGGATGTGAAGGAAGAGGAACCCTCTTAATGTTGGAAAGTAAACTGTTCCAGCTCCTATGCAAAACATTAAAAATATGTCTACTGTATGATCCAGCAATTCTACTCCCATGTATCTGCTTGAAGAATACAAAATCACTAATTCAAAGGGATATATACACATTCCTATATTCATTGCTGTACTATTTACAATAGTCTAGTTATTGAAACAACTTATATGTCCATTGTCAGAAGAGTGAATTAAGAAGATGCAGCATATACACAACAGAATATCACTCAGCTATAAGATAGTCTTGCCACTTGCAACAACATGGATGTAACTAAAGGGAGTTATGATAAGTGAAATTAGGAGGAAAAATATGAATAATAGATGATTTCATTCTTATGTGAAATACAGAAAAACAAACAATGATCATCAACCAAGAAAACCACAAAGGAACTGGCAAAAGTAAGCCAAAATATACCCTAGAAATATGGCTGCAGAATTGAGGCTTCTAGATGGGGGATGGGCACAGTGGTCTATGATAATGGACTCTGGATTCTTGATTGTGTGGATGGGGTGTAACTACATCTGACAAGGTTTGAACTTATTCCCCTAAACCATATATAATGTTGTCAACCAATGTCACACCAATAAAGAGAAAAAGCAAAAATAATAAAGACAATAAGAACTCTTATGTAATCATTGGTATATCAACTTCCTAGAACTAAAGAATTAACAAGGTTCAGAAGTAAATTCCATGGTTTTCATCTGAATTCAGTTCAACTTAGACATAAATTCTTGAAGCATTCAAAGAGAACCAATGAGCTTCTGGTACATAGAAGCACCACATTCTGTCTTTAATTTTTTATGGTATTTGTAGGACAACTTTACTCATAAAGAAAGAAGAAAGCTATCATGCATTACTGTTAAGCAGTAAACCATGAAAACTGCTCAAAGGATTGAAAAGAAAACTAAATATTTTAACTGTCACTAATATTTAAATATTCTTCAGAATGCTAAATTTGAAAACTTAGCCTTAACACTAAATGAACCAATATGTATAAAACATAATGCATAAGGAAACAAGTATAAGTGTGTGAGTTTATGTTAAATTGTTTATAAATAATGAACAGCTAAGAGAAACTGGTATTATATACAGTACATTCTTCCATTGGTGTTTATCATGTGTTTAGGAAAATGAAATGTATTACAGCTGGAAAGTCAGTGAGCTGCTTTATGCCAATGCTCCAGACTCTTCTTCTGGAACCTAAGGAAACACTTGAGACTATACAGAAGCTTCAACCTTTCCTGGGTATGGGAATTCCTTCTTTACAGAAGAGACACTAAAAATTTTCCAGTCTCTAGAACTATGTTCTTCATCACTGTACAAGTCATACCACCACTTGTTAAAATCCAAGAGGGTGATACCCTTTCTCTCATAACATAGACGTAGATTCTGAAACACAGAAATATTAAATGTATTGCCCCAAGTCACAAAATCAGTAAAAATGGGGATGTCATTCTATCCTGGGCAGTTTGCTTAGAGAATCTATGGCTTTCATTACTTGTCAATGCTGAATTTTGCTTATCTTATTTATTAGCAATATTAATAAAACCAGAGTATTTGAGGAGAAACAGGAATTAAAATATCTGAATAATACATATGAAGCTGATTGCCTCCTTTTTCACCCACTCAGGTATCTACATTTGATTTGCAAATTTTCACAAGAATTACTCTCTTGATGAACAAAAAATATTTCATACACTTGAAAGGAACTACATGGGTAATTTTGCTGGTGCTGAAAATACTGTTAGCTAGACTACTCCCTTTAGAACTCTGAGTTAGCCAGATGGCATATTTGTTTTGCTAGCTAATTAATCTACTAAATGAATTATGCATGTAATTAATTCTATCAGATAATATTTCTTGGACTTCCTCAATTCACTTCTCTTGCTTTATTTTTTAAATAAAGCAAAATTAAATTATATTATCATATTTCATCTCTTTTCTGATTTTAGGCAATATACACTTACCATTTAAAACCTAACAAATAGTGAAATCTATACAAATGAAAATAAAATTTGTATTCTTACTTGGTAAAAACACTAGTACATTTTCATAGATGTTTCTCCTCCTTTTTCCTTCTTTGCTTAGTTTTTCTGTGCCTACAAAAGTAGGATGCATCCTAGAAAGTACAGCTTTCTGTTCTGCTTTATATCATTGTATACTTGCTTAAGTTATTAAGTATTTTTCAAAAGCATATTTCAAAGACATTGAGTAGTACCGCACTATATGGATGCAACTTAAAGGACATTTGGACATCCCTCCATAAAAATGTTTTCTTCCAGAAATCAGTTTCTTTAGGAGGTGTGAGCACTAGAGTCTCCTGTTCTGCCATCTATTGAGATCACTCCAAATTTTTGCTTTCTAAAGATTTTATCATTTTTATATCTATTGAGATCTTACAGGCTTTTTATTTCAAGCTATTGATATGTTGAATGATGCTTAAAGATTTTTTGACATTAAATATTTTTTGAGGCCAGGGATAATCCTTGACTTCATTCTATATGTTATATATTTTATACACTATTCCAAATTTATTTTGTTAATTTTCTGTTCAGGAATTTTATATTATAGGCTAGTATTTTTCTTTTCCTCTACCCTTGTCTGGTTTTGATATCAGTTTATAACAGTCTTATAGAATTAACTGGGGACTCTTTCAGTATTTCTTGACACTTTGAAAGATTTTTAGAAGATCAGAGGACATTTTCATTTGAAAACTTGTTAGAATTCACCTGTAAAACCATTTAGAATTGTGTTTTCTCTATGGAAATACTTCTTTGCCAAATGCTAACTGCTTATTTCTACTTAAAGAAACACATAGCTTAGAAAATTCAACCTGCAATATTTTAACCTTATTTCATCCAACTTTACAAACTGAAATTAATTTTGAAACTACTGAAATTCTGATGGCAAAAACTCATCACATTAACTCAATTAAAGGATTAGAACTATGCAGTGTTCCAAAATGTCTGAATGTTCCAATACTATAATCTCATCCATAGGTTATTCTTTCATGTTTTCCTGAAGACAATGTTAGCAGGTCCAGATTACCACACTTGTCCAAATTTTAAATAGTGTAATCACAGTTTTATTATAGTCAAATAATTGCCCCATTTAAGAGATATTTTATTGTTATTTACTTGATTTTTTAAATTAACTTTAATTTTACTTTTTATTATGGTAAAAATCAAATATCAAAAGACATTGGTATAATGAACCCTATATATTCCCACATTCAGTCTAAACAAATACAAATTATGGAAAATAGTTTGTCAAATATCCACTCAGTCACTTTTTCCCCCAACCATAGGTATAATTAAGTTAATGACGAAAAATAACTCTTCATTTTTAAGTATATCAGAATGTATATCTAATATAGAGGTTCTTAAAGCATTGTCTGGTTCCCCAAATTCCTTTCAGGGAGTTTATTTTCCTAATAGCACTAAGATGCTGGTTGCCTTTTTCTTTCCATCCTCTCACAAGTGGACAGTGAAGTTTTCCAGAGGCCACATGACATGTGATATCACAAAGAATTGAATGCAAAAGCAGATACTAGAATCCATCTGTTTTCTATTAAGAAAGCTATTTTAAAGATTTGCAAAAATGTAAAATAATGCCACACTTCTCACTATTTTTTGTTTTGCAAATAAGTTATTTTTCATAAGTGTATGTTAGCATGTAACTGAATTGCTGGCATTTTAAATAACTAATATTTTGCTTTCACTTTTGAGTTTTAATTTCTAATATATGCATATCAATAGTTTTAACCTACTTAAAATAACTTTAGGATCCACGATAATTTTTAAAAGTGTTAAAAATCCTGAGAACAAAAAGATTAAGAACATCATTTTCACAGATAAAAACTAACAAGAATCCCATGTCATGAAATATTCCTGTCAGTTCTCAAATTCCCACAATTTGTAATCATTTTTTATAATGTTTGCTTAAATAAGAATCCAAATAAGATCTATATATAAGTACCTTTAAGTCTACAAATTCCCCCATTTTTCTATTTTCAATTTATTTGTTAACTTCAACGGATTTTTTTTTAATGTATAGGCACACCGCTGAGGTATTTTGTGTTTGACTCCAGATTACCACAATAAAACAACTACTACAATAAGTAAAGTCACATGATACTTTAGCCTTCCAGTTCATGTAAAAATTATGTTTATACTGTACTATAATCTTTATAGTATATAGTTTATACTATACTATAATTAAAAAAAAACAACTACATACCTTCATTTAAAAATTCTTTATTGACAATGTATCCATAAGATAATTCACCACGACCAAGTAGGATTCATTCCAGGGACACAAGGATGGTTTAACATCTGAAAATCAATCAACGTTAACCAACACATCAACAAAAAGAAATATAAAAACCATATGATAATATCAATAGATGTTGAGAAAGCTTTTGAGAAAGTGCAACACCCATTCATGATAAAAGCCCTTGAAATTCTTGGGATACAAGGAACGTACCTCAACATCATAAAGGCCACATATGACAAGCCAACAGCCAGTATCATTCTCAATGGTGAAAAGCTGAAAGCAATTCCATTAAGATATGGAACAAGACAAGGATGTCCACTCTCACCACTGCTTTTCAATATAATACTGGAAGTCCTAGTCAGAGCAATAAGACAAGAGAAAGACATACAAGGAATCCAAATAGGAAAAGAACAAGTAAAACTATCACTATTTGCAGATGATATGATAATGTACATAGAGAACCTCAAAAACTCCACAGGAAAAAAAAAAAAGAAATATCCACAGATATTTCTTCAAAGAAATAGAACAATTATTGATGAAATTCATATGGAATCACCAAAAACCCCGAATAGCCAAAGCTCTCCTGAAAAAAAAAGAAGGGAATGCAGGCATCACACGCCCAGACTTCAAACTATACTACAAAGCCATAATCATCAAAACTGCATGGTACTGGAACAAGAACAGACACACAGACCAATGGAATCGAATAGAAAATCCAGAAATAAACCCACAGATTTATGGTCAACTAATCTTTGACAAAGAAGCCAAGACTATGCATTGGAGCAAAGAAAGTTTGTTCAATAAATGGTGCTGGGAAAACTGGGTCGCTACATGCAAAAGAATGAAGCTTGACCACTACCTCACACCATACACAAAAATCAAATCAAAATGGATTAAAGAACTAGACATAAGACCTAAAACCATAAAATACATAGAAGGAAATATAGGCGAAACACTCCATGATATGCACATCAAAGACATCTTTACAGACACATCACCCAAAGCAGTGATAGAGAAGGCGAAGGTAAACAACTGGGACTACATCAAATTAAAGAGCTTCTGCACAGCAAAAGAGACAATAACAAAAACAAAGAGAAAACCCCACCAACTGGGAGAACATTTTTGCACAGGACACTAATGATAAAGGACTGATCACAAAAATCTACAAAAAACTGATGAGACTCAACAACAACAAAGAAAACAATCCCATCAAAAAATGGGCAGAAGAGCTAAAAAGAAACTTCTCTGAAGAGGAAATGCAAATGGCCAACAGGCATATGAAAAAATGTTCAACATCACTTGTAATCAGGGAAATGCAAATCAAAACTACCATGAGATACCATCTTACACCAATGAGAATGGCACATATTAAAAAAACTAGCAACAACAAATGTTGGCGAGGGTGTGGAGAAAAAGGAACTCTCTTGCATGCTGGTGGGAGTGCAAAATGGTCCAACCACTATGGAGAGCTGTGTGGAGATTTCTGGACCTACTAAACATAGAGCTTCCATATGATCCAGCAATTCCACTCCTAGGTATTTACCCAAAGGACACAGAAACATCAATTCCAAAGAGCACCTGCACCCCTATGTTTATAGCAGCTCTATTTACAATAGCTAAGCTTTGGAAACAGCCCAAATGCCCAAAAATAGATGACTGGATCAAGAATATGTGGTACATATACACAATGGAATATTACTCAGCATTCAAAAAAGATAAACACATGCAATTTGCAGCAACATGGATGGCAGTGGAAGAGATCATGCTCAGCGAAATAAGCCAGAAAGAAAAAGAAAAATCCCGGATGGTCTCACTCATCGCAGGAATCTAGAAAACTTAAATAAGGGACCAGGAAAATGAATAACTATAAGAAAGTGAAAATCAAAATCAACAAAAAACTATGAACCAGAGACACTCTTTGGGGGGTGGGGGGCGGGAGGGGAGGGATTGGGGTTAGAATGGGGGGGTTGCAATTGTATGGGGAATATAAAAATAAAATTTATTATTAAAAAAAAAATAAAAATTCTTTATTGGAAAAAAATGCTAAAAAACATATGAGCCTTCACAAGTAGTAATCTTTTTGCTATCGATAGTCTCACCTCAGTGCAAAGAGCTGCAGGAGAGTAGTAGTTGCTGAAGGTTAGGGTGAATGTGGCAACTTCTTAAAAAAAAAAACAGCAATTCAGTTTGTCATATTGATTGACTCTTCCTTTCACAAAAGATTTCTCAGTAGCAGGAAAAGCTGCTTGTAAGCATTTTCCCACAGGAGAAAATTGGAGTCAATTTCTCTCAAATCCTGCTGATACTTTATCAATTAAGTTTATGTAATATTTAAATCTTCTGTTGTCATTTCAAAAATTTTCACAGCATATTCACCAGGAGTAGATTTTCATCTCATTAAACTAGTTTCTTTGCTTATCCACTAGAAACAACTCCTTATCCATTCAAATTTTATCTTGAGATTACAGCAACTTAGTCACATCTTTAAATGCCACACCTAATTCTAGTATTATTCTGTTTCTACCATATCTATGGTTACTTCCTGCACTGAAGTACTGAACCCCTCAAAGCCATGCATGAGGGTTGGAATAGAAATTCTTAAAAATTACCATTACTGTTGATATTTTGACTTCTTCCCACGAATCACAAATGTTCTTAATGATATTTAGAATGACCATTGCAACTGACTTCGCCCAGACCCATCAGAGGACTCACTATGGTGGTTTTCATCTTACAAAATGTTTTTTCAATAACAAGACTTAAAAGTCAAAATCACCCTGATCCACCATCCATCAATAGATGGTGAGCTACAGGCATGAAAACAGTCACCTCCTTGTGTATGTCCATCAGACCTCTTGTGTGACCCGGTTCACTGTCAGTGAGAAGCAATTCCATTCCTAAGTATTTACCCAAAGAATGTAAAGGCACTAATTGGAAGGGACATCTGCATTCCTATGTTCATCACAGCACTATGTATAATAGCCATGTTATGGAAACAACCTAAGTGCCCAAAGATAGATGAATGAATGAAGAAGACATGGTATATATACATATGGAATAATACTCAGCTATATAAAAGGTAAATTCTTGCTATTTGGAAGAACATGGATGGAACTGGAGGTGATAATATTAAGTGAAATAAGGATCCAGAAGGACAAAGACAAATACCAAATGGTTTCGCTTATATGTGAAATATAGAGAAAAAAAACCAAAGGGTCAGACAGAACCAAGCCAATAACAAATCATAGAAGTTTGACTACAGAATTAACATGACCAGAGGGGTAAGAGGAGGGTAGAGAGCATAGTATGGAGCTTGCTCACAGGACTATGGTTGAGGAATGTGGGTGCCTGGGTGGTAGGTGGGCTGTGGTAGCACACATCTAAAGATCTTATATCTCTGAATCATATACAGTATTGAAAACCAATTTTTAAAAAATGAGCAGCAATATTTTAAAATGAATCTTTTTTTCTGAGCTGTAAATCTCAACAGTGGGATTAAAATATTCAGTAAAACATATTGTAAACAGATGTGCTGTCATTCAGGCTTTGTTGTTTCATTTATAGAAAACAGGCAGAGAAGATTTAGCACAATTCTCCAAGGTCCTAAGATTTTTGGAATGGGAAATGAGCATTAGCTTCAACTTAAAGTCTTCAGCTACATTAGTCCCTAACAAGAGAGCCAGACTCTCCTGGTATGTTCCAATAATGGATTATTCCATCTGTATCAAAATGTGTTGTGTAGGGCCTCACTGGTGGCACAGAGGTTAAAGTCTCAGTGCTATGAAGCTATCGCCAGTCACTGCAGCCTGAGTTTGATCCCCAGGCAGCGAGCTGACCCACATAGCACACCAAACCTCTCCTGTTTCATCTGCATCTCCCCTCAGCAGTGTATCTCAGTATATCCACCTGTTCTGCTCTCCACTCTGTCTCTGGAGAATCCTCTCCTGCCCCAGACCTCTGGCCTAGACTTCAGTTCTTGTATGCATAAATAAAAACAAATCTTAAAAAAATGTTGTGTATTATGATCTTCAATGACCTTAGCTAGATTTCTGGATAACTTGCTGCAATTTTTATATTGGCACTTATTACTCCACCTTGTACTTTTATGTTATGGAGATGGCTTCTTTACTCAAACCTCAAGAACCAACCTCTGCTAACTTTGAACTTTTCTTTGCAGCTTCCTCAACTCTCTCAGCTTTCACAGAATGGAAGAGAGTTATGGCTTTGCTCTGGACAAGACTTTGGCTTAACAGAATGCTGTGGCTGGTTTGATCTTCTATCCAAACCACGCGAACTTTCTTCATATCAGCACTGACTGTTTCGCTTTCTTATTCATGTGTTCACTGGAGTAGCACTTTCAATTTCCTTTAAGAACTTCTCCTTTGCATTTACAATTTCACTAAATGGCATAGAGGCATAGCTTTCGGTCTATGCTGGTATTTTGACACGCCTTCCTCACTAAGCTAAAATATTTTTCGCTTTTGATGTAAAGTGAGAGGTAGGTGACTATTCCTTTCATTTGAACACTTACAGAACATTGTAGGGTTATTAATTAGGCTAATTTCCATATTACTGTTTCTTAGGATTTAAAGCCACCCAAGAAGGGGGGGGTAGTGGGTGGAGCAGTCAAACTGACATGTATTAAGTTCACCATCTTATATGTGTATGGTTTGTGTATTCTTAACAATTATAATAGATCACAGATCACCACAGAAAATATGATAGTAATGAAAATGTCTGAAATACTGCAAGGATAAAAAATGTACCAGAGACATGAAGTGAACACACACAATTGGAAAATGGTGCCAATAGACTTGCTTGACACGAGTTGTCACAAACCTTCAATTTATGAAAAATGCATTATCTGTGAAGCACAACAAAATGAGGACTAGTCTAGTGAGATGGGTTTTTTAATTTCTTTTTCTTATATTTATTTTTTGCATAGAAGACCTGAGGTATAGGGCAGAGGTGTGGGTGGAGGATGGTGAGAGGGTTCACCAGAGATAGAGTAGGGAGCAGAATAGGCAGATCTACTGAAATACACTGCTAAAGGGAGCAGCAACGGGTGAGACAGAAGAGATCTGCTGCCCCATATGTGGGTTAGCTCCCTGGCCGGGAATCAAACTCAGGCCATTACGGTGATAGTGCTGAGACTGGGAGTTACTCTAGGCCACCAAGAAGGCCACTAGTGTGGCAGTTTAGATTTTCCTGACTTCATTCCCATGTTCCTCTGCTCCATCTATTTTCTACATATAATTGTTGAGATTTAGAGACATGAGCAGATTTAAATTTAATTTTTTGGCAGAACTCCTCATAGGTATTATAATGTAGGGCTTTTTTTCTTTCTAGGAAAAAGTGATCATGACCTAGATCTGTTAATTTGCTAGAGGCTGCAAAATGGTGAAATAATAATCTGCTATTTCTTCTTTAGTTAGCAAATGGAATACTTCCATAAAAATAATTTTTTTTCTCTTTAACTGTCTAGTCCATTTTGGATTATTTCCTTTTGGAATCCAGTGTAACTGCAGAAAGCTTGCTAATTCTGATCTCTTTGTAGGTCTCTCCAACCCATAACTAGAACAGCACATTTACAGAAGTAATTAATGTACAACCAATTAAGTCAATAGTGAGGATCCTAACTCTGCTTTTCAGTTTCATAATAGCAAAGTTGACTTCTTCTTCTGGGGTGGAAATTGGAGTAGGCAGGTCACTGGGAGGAATATTTTCTTACCAAAATAAATGTGAAGTATTTCACTTAACAGACTCTCACAAAATCTATAAGCTGAAAACCACAGTTTATTTGTACTTGTGATCTCATTTTGCTGAAAGCCCCCTTTGTCCCTTAGGCATAGGACTGAAACCTGAAATAGACCCTATTGGTATGTATTGTAAAGATTTTTTTTAAATGCCCTTTATAATACTAAAACTTTCTCTGCTAGTTCTGGAGAAGATCATTAATTTTTAAGAGACTGTTTAGTCCAACAGCAGCAAAGCAGAAGTGAAATACAATCAGAGCAGTGTATGCTATTAGGGCTTCCTGCAGGATATTGGCTCATCTGACCCCTTCTGTCAAGCTCTGTCTAGCTACACATTGTCCGAGTACCAGTGTGCAATCTTCACATATGTGCTATATATTTTGCCTTCACTCTGCACAAATTGTCAGCATAAACTCTAGGCACAATGTATATATGTTATCTAAATTCTTAAGTGTTTCATTTCTTGTGAATAAACAACAGAAATGTGATATTTTTTTCTTTCTCTGGTTTCTACTGCAAATTCTAAAGCAGCTGATATGATTTGTGAATTGTCACAATTCAAGGGATACAACATGCCAGTATTTTCAGTCAGACTTCTTCGAGCACTGGTTGAGAGTGTTTGGTGGGTTGATTCAGATAAGTCTGAGGATGCATACTTTAGAAAAAATTGAACATGCCTGCACTAATTCACATTGTTTTTCTAATTCAGAAAGATTGAACAAAACAATCCACAACAGGGATAGCATTAAACATTAATGCAAGAATGATAAACTACACTTATTTAATTAAACATTTGTGGTGAGAAATTAATGGATTTCAGAACATAAGGAAATTGTCCTATGGGGCCAGAGACAAAGGAATAGTCACAGCCAAGTCATGCAAATCTACGATATGGACCTTTAAGTGTTTCATTTCATAAATTTCTGACACTAAGAATGATTTGGGATAGTACTTTACAGGGTATAAAGGATTCTTAAATACATTTTCCTAATGAAAACTCACAAAATCTCCATGAACTTCTCTCTCCAAGGCCCATACTCTTTCATTCAAGTCCCACCTATGTTTTGTTTTTTCTTTAACAAAGTATTTTAAGTACCTAATCTTACTTTGTTTACATGATATATTTTATATGGCTCATTTTAATTCCATACTCACACTACTCAACCTAAAGGTACTTATAATTTTCTGAGCAGGCATGGAAGACAATAATGGGCAGGTATCTATACCATACAGCTAATGTGAGAGTGATCTTAAAAACAAGGACCTCACACAATGGACCAAGGTGGAGGGCTTTGGTGCCTTGATGTTGGGTGTGGTGCCCTGCATCTAAGGAGGTTTGATCCAATGCCTCTGAATCCTATACAGTGTTGCAAACCTATGATACCTCAATTAAAAAAAAAAATTAAAGACCTCAAATGATTATTTTATAGGAAAGAGAGAGGCTAAGGAGCATTTCTTGGAAGAGGATTTATCTGGGCCTGCCTCAAGGATTAATGATATTTGGGTTGTTTCTCTTTTATTTGTTCTCCACTACAGTTCACACAAAAGCCAGAGGAATGCTTCAATACATGAAATCAATCTTTTTCAAATCCCATATCAAACTCTTCATTAACTCCCTATTATATTTAGAATAAAACCCATGATGCATTAAGTCCTACATGATGTGATCCTTATTTCCCTTCTTTACTGTTCACTCTTGATGCTCTTATTATATTTTCTTTCTAGAACAGGCCAAAATGTATCTATTCTTGGAGACTCTGCCCTTATTATTTTATGGTAGAGTTGCTATCTCTAGATCTCTGAGTTCCTTATAATTCCTTGTAGTCACTCAGTCTCAGCTCAGATATCCCCTTCTCCTTGACATTGACTACTAAGTAAATAGCCCCTTTCCCATACCTCTACTCTACAACATTGTTTTTTAATTCTATTACAACATTCTCTTTTTATTTATATTCATCACTAACCTCATTATTTTTCTCTGGATTCCTCCTTTCCCCAATGCCTCCTTTATGTCTTGAATTGTGTCTGGCATACAGTTAGTTCTCACTAAATATTTGTCAAATGGGCAAATGAACATAGTCCCTCTCAATGCATAAAAAGTACAATTTTGGTCAAATAGAATTTCCATTATTTGCTAGGCTTGAAGACAGTAAAAGATGAGGGGAAATGTACATTTTTTGTCAAGAGTTTTCTAGAGAACCAGAGGCTTGCCCTACACAATGGAAAATGTTTTACTATGAAGAAAGACAAAAGTTAAATTGTAGGAAACACTTGAAGATATTTGTGCACAGTTCTGTACTCATTCCATGGACTCTGCTGAGTCTATGAACAATCAGAAGCACACACTGCATTCTGCTGGTATGCTACTACTTTCTATAGAAATAATGGAAAAAAACCTGACTTGTGGCTAATTACCAATAGGACTGGTAGCCTGAGAGTCAGCAGGATGAGTGTTTCCTAATATGAGAGGATCTCTCACCCTCACTTCCCAGAGGGTAGAGACCAAGGGCCACATCATCACCAAAGCCAGTGCTCTGACTGCTAGAGAATGCACAGACTCCAGGGTGAGTAATGAATTAGACCTGGCAGATCACACATTAACCCGGGGTGAGATGAAAAGAAACAGAACACAGGGGTACAGGTGCCCTTTTGAGTTAATGTTTCTGTGTCCTTTGGGTAAATACCTAGGAGTGGAGCTGCTAGACCATATGGAAGCTCTATCTTTAGTAGGTCAAGAAATCTCCACACAGCTTTCCATAGTGGTTGGACCATTTTGCACTCCCACCAGCATGCAAGAGAGTTCCTTTATCTCCACATCCTCGCCAACATTTGTTGTTGCTAGTTTTTTTAATACGTGCCATTCTCACTGGTGTAAGATGGTATCTCATTATAGTTTTGATTTGCATTTCCCTGATTACAAGTGATGTTGAATATTTTTTAATATGCCTGTTGGACATTTGCATTTCCTCTTTGGAGAAGTTTCTTTTTAGTTCTTCTGCCCATATTTTGACTGGATTATTTTCTTTGTTTTTGTTTAGTCTCATCAGCTCTTTGTAGATTTTTGTGATCATAGCAGGACTATTTTCAAATAGCTAAGCTATGGAAACAACCCAAATGCCCAAAAATAGATGACTGGATTAAGAAGATGTGGCACATATACACAGTGGAATATTACTCAGCAATCAAAAAAGATAAACTCATGCAATTTGCAGCAATATGGATGGAGTTGGAAGGGATCATACTCAGCGAAATAAGCCAGAAAGAAAAAGAAAAATACTGGAGGGATTAGGGTCAGAAAAAGGGGGGGAGGGAATTGTATGGGGGATATAACCAAAATGAAAATGCATGCATTATGCAAAAATGAAAAATGATGTAAGAATTATATAAAAAAAAATTCATAAAAAAAGAAACAGAACAGGGATGGATGAATACCCATGGGAAAAGAAGAGGGTCAGCTTACTTAGAAGCCTGGCCACAAGGAAGCAGAAAGCAAAGATCATAAGGTATTTTCTTCCCCTCTACTTTTAACTTTCTGATGAGGAAATAAAATGCTGTTACCTAATGTGTCAAGTGATGCCATTATCTCATCCTTCCATCAACAAAAGAAAATCAATCCATCATTAGCATGAGCCACTTTAATAAGTAGTAAAAAGTGTCATGATTAGTCATTTAAAGTAATATAATGCAAACTGGCACATAAATCATGATTTTATGTTGTAGAGCCTTGATAATTTATATACTGGAGACACTTTACTACCACTAAGTAAAATAGTGTAAGGAAAACAGATAATTCATGGGAAAAGTTTAATTAGGGACTTGGAACATAAAACTCTCAATAAATAGTAAGAAAATACAAACAAGATATAAAATTACTATTTACTATGTAATAATTTTTCTCCCAATGGACAAAGGAAGTGGCCAAAATAAATGTAAGTTATCTCCACAAAATGAGTCAACAGAGGAGCTGTTTTTAGAATTTGAAAGAAATCAAAGAGCTACAAAAAGTAATTGGTCTATATTTAAAATATGTGTAGATATAGAATCCTCCCAAAATCAAACATGAACTACAAAATGTAATTATTAAGAGCAACAGCCAAATAGCAATCAAATAATGAATATAATTTTAGAATTAAAATAGAAATTTTAATTGACTGCAATGTACTATTATTTTCTATCTGGCAATGAGTAAAAAGCTGAAAAATAACTTAGCAATAATTCATGAAAGGAAATATTCTTCTGTATTGCTATGGTAAGCAAACAAATACAAACTCTATGGAGGACAATTTCTCAATATATGCCAAACATTTTATAAACACTTCCTATTTGACCCAATCATTCCATTTCTAAGCTTTTATCCCAAGGAAATAACAGGAGTGCCACAAAGACATAAGCATAATATCCATTTTAGGATTGTTTATAACAGGCTTTGATCCCTAGAAGAAAACTGTCCATGATTTGAGACTTTGCATAATAAATTACGGTATTAAAAACAATAATGTAGATATACAGTGCCTGGCATTGAAACAGTCATGATTATGTTCATTCATTTAAAAATGAAACTACAAAATAATTTACATGCTCTCCTATGTTTATTTAAAAAAATATTTTATATATATATGACCAGAAAATGCATGTAAAGATATATTACGAAACATTAATTTTGGTAAGATTTGGTTATGGGATTACAATTTATTTCATTTTTATTTCTATACTATTTTTTGCAATTGAGGTAACATTAGTTTACAATACTCTGTATGATTTAGGGAAACGGGTTCACTCCTCTTTAGAGCTATGATACCATGCCACACCCACCACCAAAGTATCATAGTCCTCCAGCATACTATTGAGCTCCTTTCCCCTTTGTTCCCGAACCCCACCCTCCTCCTCTAGTAACCTCAAGTCTGCAGTCATATTTCTAGGATTTGTTTTAGTTTAGTTTACTCTGTTCCTTTACTTCCCTATATCCCACCTACAAGTGAAATCACCAGGCATTTGTCTTCTCCTTATGATTTATTTTACTTAGCTTAATTCCCTCCAATTATATCCAAGTTGTTGCGAAAGCCACGATTTCATCTCTTTTTACAGCTGAGTAGTATTTCATTGTGTACATATGTCATATCTTCTTCATCTATTCATCCGTTGGTACTTGTATTTTAAAAATATTTTTAATATCCAATTATCATGTTTATATAAGTAATATATTAAAGTATTTAATAGTTCAAGAAGAAATATTTTATTTAAAAAAGCATCTAGGGCCTCCCCAGTGGTGCAGCGGTTGAGCGCTAGGTTGGGAAGCTGCCCGCAGCCTCTGCAACACCGGTTCGATCCCTGGCAGCCAGGTGAGGGTCCCACATGGTGCGCAGACTTCTCCTACCGCCTGCTGCTCCCCTCAGCAGTGTATATCATCACTCTGCCTGTTCTGCTCTCTGCTCTGGTGAATTCTCTCACCCTCCCGAGCTTCTGACTGTACCCAGTGTTTGTATAAATAAATAAATAAATATTTAAAAAAAAATAAAAAAGCATCTAGTTCTTAGTATTTATAACACACAAGCCCTTAAAATTATATTGACACCCCTGATAAAGATAATAAGTATAAGGTAACTCCTGTAATTAGAGATATGATTATCAGTTACTATCTGTATCATTGAATTTTCAATAAAGAGCACAGAGGAGATGAATGATATATCATGATGACATTAAAAATAAATATCCTAAGAAATGTCAGTGGAATTATTTTTTGTTATCTAGTTGTAGGACTATCGGCACTTATTTACATAACTTAGCTCACAATCACTTCTTATTTTGTCTTATCAGGAAAATTAATGGTACACATTTTTTAAATTTACTTTTTGTTAAAGTGACATTGCAGTGTAATATATAAGTTTCAGGTGTTCACTGTTGAGAATCAACATATGAATATACTAAATTTCATGCTCATGTTTCTCCTCATATTGTACAAATATTTTGCCTTTTACTGTTTATTTTCTTATCCATTTTTTTTTGACCAAAATATTGGCTTGAGCAAAGTACTACTTCAGAAAACATAACATTGATTGCAGCACTGACTGTGAATGATATTCCATATCTTATTTCCAGGGTTTGTTACTTAATTTCCTGGGATCATTTCTTCACTTACAAATGATTAAATGAGACACCAATGTACCAGAAGCACAGAAGGAAAAAAAGCATGATGATAGCAAGAGTATTCTGAAAAGTTGCTGTTTTAGCTACAAGATTTACTTCACATCAAAAGGGGCAAGAAGCAAGAGGAGGAGGAGGACCTAAAATGAACATTTTTAAAACCCAATATTGAAAATCCATTTCTTCTTTTATAAACCACTCAGAATATTTAAAAGTGCTGTATTGTTTCCTACTATAATTCATGTCATCACTAACACCTACAATATAAAAAACACCTGCCTCTTGCCTGCGTTGGGTGTTAGTGAGGTTGTAGCAGCCACTGAAAGACACTTGGTTTTGGCAATATAAATCATTTTACACTTGAGTTCTTTTTCTTCTTCCTTCCAAGTTAATGTGTATTTAGTTAATGATTTTGATGCCATTTTGGACCAAATAGAATAAACTTTGAGCCAAATGGACAGCTTATTTCATGGTATGTTTAGAATCAGGTCTACACTGCCAAAGTGACGAAGAAAGCTGGATAAATCTGAATAGTACAGACAGCTCCTCTGGAAACTTCTAAGCATAGAAATATGTCTTGCCTGTCTGGAATTACCTGAATTATCAGAAATTGCTCATTTGTACATAAAAAATGGTTTCCTTTTTGACAAAGTCTTTGTGTTTCAGGAAACCAACTGAATTTCTTTTTAATACCAACTACCCAAAAGGAATGTGTTGACCAAAATAACACATTAGAGAATATAGTGACACATAACAGAAACCTTTCACCACCCAAGATTATGTGGGTTCACTATCTTTTGGAGGAAATAACAAAAAAGTTTTCAATACAATACAAGGTAATGCTTAAAAGAAAAACATAATGGAAAATATAAAAGAACTATTCAACAAGTGCTTATTATTAATAATTCCATGTTAATTATAAATAGTATAATTATTTTAGTATATTTAGTAATAATTATTTAGTATATTATTTTAATGTCAAGTTAAATTCACTACACACTTATGACATGACAGACATTGTGCTAAATGCATTAGCTCATTTACTCCTATGTAGACCGTGAGAGAGAGATCATTATTCTCTCTTTAATATTGAAAAAACTTAAGAGAATTTAGAAGAGTCACACAAGTCATGTAGTTTAGCAAATGACGAAGTGAAAAGTTGAGCCCATTCAGTTTGACTTTAGAGTTCTATTTTTAATCATTATGCTAGACTACCAATATCAATAGTAGGCACTGAGCGAACCACACAGAAGTAAAGATATAGCCTAAACCCTATGCCCTGTTTTTTAAAGAAAGCAGTACCTACACAGAATTAACAGAGAAAAAGGCTGGTCTACTTTGGCAGGACCAAAATTTTCTCTATTTCTGAGGCCAGGCTGTTAATAAGGAAAAATTACACATATTTATGACTTTCTCACAACTTTTAGTGATTCATTTTAATGCCTTATTTTGAAAGGAAGGGACAAGACTTCTAATTGTAGGATGATGAAGTAGGTGTATTTTTAACCCATTCCTCCAATTAAGTACAAATAAAACCCCTTGACATTATGTGTAAAACAACAAAGACTCTGAAAGGTGGAGACTAGGGACTAGGGACTTCAACACAGAAGGAATGATAGAGTAGCAGGTGTCTTGGGTTTTCTTTTCATTACATTGTATTCTAAACTTGGAGCTGAAGAAGGCAGAAACCTAGCAATACTAGTGAATACAAAACAAAACAAATAAATAAATAAAAGCTCTCTTGGGTCAAAAACATAGGGAAGGGGCCTATGATCCTGCCAGAACAACAGAAAAATTTTGAATAATCACTTTATCTAAACATCCATGACTTCACTCCCATTAAGAGATGAAAGGTTGACTTTTAGTCTTGAGAGTAATGACACACTAATCACTGTTCTAATTTCTCTCTCTTGCCTTTCTGGAATACCCATTATCATTATGTTGCCTTTCCTAATGAAATAGGATAGTTCTTGAAGTGCGGCTCCTTTTTTATTTTTACATCTTATGGCTCACTCTCCTTCCACCTGGTTCCTTTGCGCATTAAATCTTTAAGGTCATTAGCTCAATTTACTTTAAACTATACTCCAAAGTAATAGCAAATAAAACAGCTTGGTACTGTAAACAAACACACAGATCAATGGAACAGAATTGAGAGTCCAGAAAGAAAACCACACATATATGGACAACTACTTTATAACAAAGGAGACAAATGCTTACAATAGAGCAAGGAAAGGCTTTTCAATAAATAGTATTGGGTAACTGAACAGGCACATGTAAAAGAATGAAACTAGACAGATATCTACCACCATACACAAATATTATGCAACATATATTAACAACTTAGATGTAAGATCTGAAACCATATAATACATAGAGGAAAACTCTGTCAATATGGTCCTAGACATCAGCCTTAATGATGTGGTTGGGGACTCAACTCCAATAGCTAAGGAAAGAAAAGAAAAGATAAACAAGTGGGAATAGCTTCTACACAGTGAAAGAAACTTGCATCAAAAATGAAAAGATATCCTACTGAAAAGAAGATATTTGTACACGATATATCCTACAAGGGATTAATATCTAAATATACAAAGAACTCATAAAACTCAACAATAAAGCAAACAATGGGCAGAGGGTCTAAATAAATATTTCCCTAAAGAAGACATGCAGATGGTCAATTGGCTCATGAAAGATGTCCATCTTCTCTTAATATAAGGAAACTGCAAATCAAAATGAGATATCACCTCATCCCTATCAAAATGGCTATTAGCTAAAAGACAAAAAACAATAAATGTTAGAGACAATGTGAAAAGAATGATAACCTATACACACTGTTGATGGAAGTGTAAATTGGTGTAGCCATATTGGAAAGCAGTAGGAGATTTCTCAAGAAATAAAAACAGGGCCTCCCCGGTGGCACAGCGGTTGAGCGCTGGGCTGCGAAGCTGCCCACAGCCTCTGCAGTGAGGGTTCAATCCCCGACCACCGAGCAAGGGTCTCACATGGTACACAGACCTCTCCTGCCACGCCCGCTGCTCCCCTCAGCAGTGTATTTTGTCAGTCTGTCTGTTCTGCTCACCGCTCTGGCTCTGGTGAATTCTCTCACCCTCCTGCGCTTCTGACTGTACCCAGTGATTGTATAAATAAATAAATAAATCTTTAAAAAAAAAAGGAAGAAAAACAGATATTTCATAAATCTGGTCATCCTACTTCTGGTTATTTACTAAAAAATACAAAAGCACTAATTTAAAGAGATACATGTTCCTTGGTGTTTACTGCATTATTATTTATAACAGCCAGACTGAAAACAACCTAAGTGCCCACTGACTGACATACAGATAAAGAAGAGGTAGGTAGTACATATGCACAATGGAATACAATTGACCTTTAATAAAATGATGAAATCCCGCCATTTGGTAAAATATGAATGGACATAGAGGGAATGATGAAGTGAACTAAGTCCAACACAAAAAGTCAAATACAATAGGATTTGATTTCGGGCCTCCCCGGTGGCGCAGCGGTTGAGCGCTGGGTTGCGAAGCTGCCCGCAGCCTCTGCGGCGCCGGTTCGATCCCCGGCTGCTCCCCGGCCACCGGAGGAGGGTCCCACATGGCGCGCAGACCTCTCCTGCCGCCCGCTGCTCCCCTCAGCAGTGTACTTCGGTCCTTCTGCCTGCTCTGCTCCCCGCTCTGGCTCTGGTGAATTCTCTCACCCTCCCGCGCTTCTGACTGTATCCAGTGCATGTATAAACAAAACAAACAAACAAACAAATAAATAAATAAAATAAAACATGCCTCTATTAAAAAAAATTTAAAAAAACAAACAAACAAACAATATGATTTGA
Source organism: Talpa europaea (assembly GCF_964194135.1). Taxonomy (NCBI): domain Eukaryota; kingdom Metazoa; phylum Chordata; class Mammalia; order Eulipotyphla; family Talpidae; genus Talpa; species Talpa europaea. Next base: position 85,769,298 of record NC_140070.1, read on the forward strand.
TTTCTAGGTAGTATAAACAAACATACATATGAACTAAAGGAAACAAAGATACACTTTTGGAGTATAAGACCTATTAGCGGTTACCAGAAGGAAAAAGGGAAGGGGATGTATAAATCAGGGGGGAAAAGGAAAAAATGATATGGTGAAGCACAGATTTGGACTCTTAGCCCTGACCTTCAAGTAGCATATATATCATGTTTATTCTCAACAGTGAAAACCTGAAACTTACATAAAGTTATAAGGCAATGTTACTTCAATAAAAAATAAAAAATCAAGATTTACACTTTAAAAAAATCCTATCATAATTTGCCTATAAGAGATACACTTTTTTGTATAGTAAATAATAAAATGACTCATAAAAACATAGTTGGCTTTTTTTTTTTAGATCCATTCAGGCAAACTGTCTTTTGATTGGAGAATTTAAGTCATTCACATATAATTATTGACAAGTAAGGATTTACTATTACTATTAGTTGTTTTCTGACTGTTTCACAGTTTTTGGTACATTTTGCTCTTGCTGTCTTGTGATCTGATGAGTTCTTGTAGAAACATTCTTTGATCGCTCTTTTTTTATTTTTTGGACTTTAAATGGTGGACTTAATTGTAGTCTATACACATGTTGATTTTTAATGCTACATACCTGAAACTTACATAATGTTATAATGCATTCTTACTTCAACAAAATTTATTAATAAAAATATAAAATAGAATCACTTTAAGTACAGTGAAAGAAAAACAATGGATAAAATATTCTAAAGACATGGATGTATTTATATCAGACATAATAAACAAGTCACAGTTGCTAGAGTACATATTTCAAACTTGCTAAGAGAGTAGATCTTAAGAGTTCTCATCTCAAGAAAAAATATGTAAGTATGTATGGTGATGGATGTTAATTAGATTTATCGCAGTGATCATTTAGCAATATATACAAATATCAAATCATTATGTTGTGCACCTGAAACTAATATATTATATATCAATTAATCTAATTTTAAAATAAAACTCAGAAGAGAAAGAAATTATTATGTAATGATAAAGGGGTCAATTTCATAAACAGGATATAATACTTGCAAATATATATGCATTCAATATGAGAGCACCTAAATATGTAAAGCAAATATTAACACAACTGATGCAAGACAGGCAGCAGTAAATAATAATAGGAGACTTTAGTACTTAACTTTCAAAAATGGTTAGGTCGGGCCTCCCCGGTGGCGCAGTGGTTGAGTGCTGGGTTGTGAAGCTGCCCGCAGCCTCTGCGGCGCCGGTTCGATCCCGGGCTGCACCCTGGCCACTGGAGGAGGGTCCCACATGGTGCACAGACCTCTCCTGCAGCCCACTGCTCCCCTCAGCAGTGTACTTCGGTCCTACTGCCTGCTCTGCTCCCCGCTCTGGCTCTGGTGAATTCTCTCACCCTCCCGCGCTTCTGATTGTACCCAGTGCTTGTATAAATAAATAAATCTTTAAAAAAAAATGGTTAGGTCATTCAGACAGAAAACAAATAAGGGAACAGAGGATTTGAATAACACTATAGTAAAACTACAGTACTGATAAATGCCTACTTTAAGAGAAAAGATTTGAAATAAAAAGCTAACTTTTTACTTCAAGGAAAAAAATTAAACTCAATTTTAACAGAAGGAATAAATTATAAAGATTAGAGGAGAAATATATTAAATATAGTAGAAAAACTATGGAAAGGATCAAAGAACTAAGACTGGGTTTAAGAAACATAAAAGTGACAAGTCTTTAACTGGAATAAAACAAAAAAGAGGAGACTCAAAATTAAAAGTAAAGATAAAACATTACATTCGATACTACAGAAGCATAATGGATAGTAAGAGACTACTAGGAACATACTGTGAACTGTGAATATATATGCCATCAAATTGGATAACCTAGAAGCAATGGATAAATTCCCAGAAACACAAACCTACCAGATTCAGTCAAAGCAGGAAATCTGAACAGAGAATACTTAATAGGAATTTTGAATCAATAATGAAAATCTTTCAACAATGAAAAGCCCAAGACCAGATGGTTTTAATGGTGAATTCTACTAAACACTTAAAGTAGAATTAGTGCCATCCTTTTCAAACTCTTCCAAAAAATTGAAGAGGAAGGAACATTTCCAAGCTCATTTTAAGAAGTCAACATTAAGGGTAATACCTAAGCCAAAAAAGAACACAAGATGATGATCAATTTGCTGTAACATCCCTGAAGAACAGAGATGCTAAAATCTCAACAGAATACTAACAAATCAAATTCCACAGCATATTAACAGGATCACATTCTGCAAATAAGTGGAATTTATCCTCAGAATGCAAGGATGATTCAACATATGCAAATCAAATTGCTATATTACATTAATAATAGAAGTTTCAGTATGAAAGATAGATCTAATGCATAGCATAATGACCATAGTTAATAATACTGTTTTGTATACTTGAAGTTTGTCAACAGAGATATTAAATGTTCTCACCACACACAGAAATGCTAGCTATTTGAGTTTATGAATATGTTAATAGAACTCTTAGACTTCACACCAAAAACAAAAAACATAAGAGGAAAGCAATATATTTGGCATCATTAGTCAATATTTGTTCTGTGAAAGGCCTTTGGAAGAGGTTAAAGGACAAGCTACTTAGAGGAAGGAAACATTTGCAAACTGCCTACCTGACAGAGAACTAATATATACAATGTATAAAGAATCTCAAGACAAAGGCCAAATCAACATTATCATAATCATTATTAATGGAAATAAAGTCACTAAAGATGTGAACAGTTAGCAAATATGCACATAAAAAAAGTTCTACTTCATTAGACATTAGGGAAATAAAAATTAAAACCATTATTAAATATCATTACATACCTTTTAGAATAACTAAAATAAGAGTAACAACACTAAATACTTGTAAGGATACGGAGAAATTGAAATACTTATATGATTACTGCTGACAGTGGTATAGTCACTGTGAAAATCAGTTTGTACTAAAATTAAAAATGTACCTAACATATAACCCAGCAGTATCACGCCAGGGTATTTTTCAAAAAAATAATAAAAACTCCTGTTCACATAAAAATCTTTACATGCTATTTATAGCAGATGTGTATGTATGTTAACCAAAACTGTAAAAGCCTAAATGTCCTCCATTAAGTGAATGATTAAGCAAAATGTGGTAAATCATACTATGGAGTACTCAGGAAGAAAAAAAGGATTATTATTAGTATAAATAACTTTGACAAATTTCCAGTAAGTTGTACTAAATGAAAAAATCAACTCCAAAAGATTACATACACAGTGTATCATTCTATTCATATAACATTCTTGAAATGACAAAACTAGAAATGAAGAGAAATTGTTTTTCAGAATTAAGGACAGATGGAAGTGAAAGAAAAGTGGGTATGATTATAAAAGGGAAACATGAGGAATCTTTGTTATGAGGTAAATGTTCTGTATTTTCATTGTGTTTATTATAATGTCCTAGTTGAAATATATTAGCTTTGTAAGATGTTACATTGGGGAAAACTGAATAAAGTGTTCATGAACTCTCCTTGTATAACTTTTGCAACTACCTATTAAGTTATAATTATTATAAAAATAAAATTCATTGATACATTTTTAAATACAATAATTTTCTTAAAATATAGGAATATAGCACTAGATTCAGAACACTTAGGTTCTTATCTATTATTGACACTCAGCAGTCTATGACCTTAAAAAAGTCAATTCAATTTTCAGAACAGTAGTTTTTTCTAATCTGTGAAATGTATAGACTAGGTAAATTGATTTAGAATATCAAGTTGTAGTTACATGATTCTACCATGTTTTATATCCTATAAAAGAGTACCTACATAAAATAAAACATTCTCTATACCACTGAATAATGAATAACTTGGGGATTATTTCAAGTCTGGGAAATAGGCATACCCAACTGTGGATATCTTGTACATAGGAAAAATAAATCTGCTTGCTTATCAATGGAAAATCTCTAAAAATGTGTCCTCACGTCTAGCTTAAGATCATATTTCCCCATAATGTTAGAAATGAGGAACCAATTTTAAGATTAGATTAGAAAAAATATCAGCATGTCACAGGGTCAAAGAAATATATTTAACCTATCAGAGAACCAAACAAATATTTGCACTTTGGCAATTTTATGTCTTTAAAGAAAGCGAAGTTTCAGAGGGAAGAAAGGTAACCTCCACATGTGTGGTAGTTTCCCTAACACACTTTAACTTGGACAATGTTGGTTTTGGTTTAATTACTGGGACTAACATTGTTTATATGATATTTAGGGCACACTTCTAGTCTTCTGCCTGTCACCAACTGATGGACTCCAAGATAGTCAGGATATGAATCCACTGTTCTTTCTGGAAGCTAGCTTATGACATATTATTTTCACACACTGAAATTTTTTTAAAGTCATTTCCTCTATTAAAAATCATTTAAAGTTTTCAAGGAACTTTAAAGAAGTGAAATTATTTAAAAAGCACATATGTTTTAAATTCACAAAGGTTCTCTTAAAAAATACTATTATTCTGAGTTCAAATTGCAATGGTACTGATATACACACTGATATATATATACAAAAAAGTAGTGTCATATTTTTGAGTATATAATGCATATCATGAGATTATATGTATACAACTATGGAGTAGATGAAGGTTTGGAAATAGCCTCTACTGTAATTCTAATTAGTTAATTATGACAATCACCTTTAATGTTTAAGTATAAACACAGGCTCTTAAAAAACTTAATGGGTTCTGGGTGAAGATTTTTGAAAGTTACCATAATTGAGTCTTCCTTGGAAGTTCAAAGAACATGCAGGGTTGGAGTTGGCTTATATCCTTTATGGCATTTATTCACTGACATATCTTTATTGAAACCTAATATGTGCCAATTGCTGTCTAGGTTTCAGAAGACAGTTAACAGTCAAAAAGGTAATAATCATAACAAAAAGTACTAAGTTCTATAAAATATAAAAGTACAGAGTGCTAGTGGGAGACATAGGAAATTATCACACAAAATTGAGTTTTCACATGCATGCTATTGTTTTTTTTAAACTCAAAACCCCATGGGTACAGGGACTGCCCCATGTCTCGCATGAGCCCAAAGATTTCCAACTGCTGATCTCTAGGTCTACCCAGAATCTTCTGTAAACATTTAAAAATTCAAATACAGAATGCATGGTGCCAAGCAGCCTAGCTCACTCAACAAAGGTGCTTAAACAAACAGCAGAATAGAGGTGAGAATGGACTCTGCCAAGTGGCCGATATGCATTACAGGTATAGTAGAAATGTGTTCTCACAGTTCTCTGTGATAGGCTTTTCTACAGAACCTTACTTCTCCTTCAAGTGACTCTGACCTTGTTTTTACTTTTTGCCCTCAAAAAAAAAAAAAAAAAAAAAAAAACCCACAAGGCTATGTGCGTTATAGAATTTGTGCTAAAACTGTCACATGACAACTGAAACCCAACTCCATTCCCTTACAAATAAGTTCCTGGGTGATAATGAAATTGAAATCACAGAAAATTTTCTCACAAACTTATGTAACACAGAGAGAAGACTTGCTGGAGGGAAACAGAGTAATTTCATGGATAGAATGACCTTAGGTTCCCCATGTAAACCCAGTTCTCCCCACTCCAGACTGCTGGACTATATTAGTGTCTGGTTTGTCTGATTTGATTATGAGCCCCCTGGGCAAGAACTTTGTCTAAATCTACGTTCTTTACAGCACCTAGCCCATTGTTGCCATCACCAAGTGCCAAAGAACACTCAGTTTCTGTTAACTAATAATAAGATTGACTTCCCAACCCCATGTGATGAGTTTTCTGTCATTTTTATGCCAGTGTTCTTTCTGATTTGTATTTCATATTTGCGTCTGGAGAGCAAACTTCAAGTGTTACTGAATCACCTCTGGACTGATCTTCTTTTCAGGAAATGTAGGCATGAGATTGAGTGTTTTTCAACCGCGGGTTTTGGGAACACAGACTGCTGAAATATGCTAGGCTACACGAAGGGGAAATGTTTCAGAAAGAATCACTTTTTTTTCAACAGTCATGGGGATCTCTGTGAGCCAAAGATGCAGACTGGTTAGCAGATGTGACCATAAAACCAGCAGGTCCCTTCAATGCAAATATTTTACTTTATTTTCTCTGTTTCTAAGCAAAAGAGTCAGCTTTCAGTCTACTGATTTCTTTTTAATTGTACTTCTTCAATTATACTTCCTATGTGCTCAAGTATTGAATTAGTAACTAAGTATATCTCTATGTTATATGACTCATCATATTTACTTTCATAGACAGAAATCAGATATTAAATTTGGTATTTCACAACACAAATATAAATGGAACTCTCTGGGCAATCCCATCTTAAGGTGAAAAATACCTTCATACTGAGAGGAATCTTTCATTATGGGATTTTTTTCTTTGCCATTCAGCATGTCTTAGATTTTTAGTTGAAAGTTAGAGATGACATATTGAATAATAGGAACTGAGAAAAATAGGTTTTTAGTGTATGAGTTTAATCTCTCTAGAAGTTGGGCAGTGTTCAGTGTTTCTGCAACCGTGCATACTAAAGACTTCAAGCACTTCTATTGCCCTTGATTTTGTCTCCCCTTTTGTCTTTGAGCATCCTAAGAAAAACTTTCTCATAGACAGTCTTTGTCTTGTAGCCCTTTCAGCTACAATACACCATTATTAGATTGGAGTGTGATTGGTGTGGAGGCAGGAGAAGGAGGCGCATCCTATAGTCTGACAATGAAATCTCAGCCTTAAATGGGCCTGTGTCATGGTGACTGTGACAAATATTTCTTAGCTTTACTCCCCCACTTAGGTGAAACAAGATGGCTAGAAGGCACCAGAATTGGGTACTTGCCTTTCTGCAAGGGGGGATAAAACTCTGGTAGTTTGTCTGCTGGGATGGCTGGTCTTGGTGCTGGCCTTTGACACAGAAGTTGTCCTCACCCTGTGTCTGCATTCCTGGAGCTGGCTGGTTTTTCTAGTCATGATGGTTGGTCTTATGGCTTAGTTCTCATGGAAATCTTATTCCCTCATCTATTCAAGTTTCCCAAACTTGCTTGCTGGACAAGGAGTGGGGGCATAGTTTTTAACTTTATTAAATGATACCCTGACAGTTGTCAATGTGTTCAGTTTTCTTGTGAAGATTGGAGAGACAACATCCAAGCTCTTTAAGAGTTGATACTGAATGGCTATACTAACTTTTAAGATAAAAATAAGTGTTGATATTGAATGGTTATACTAACTTTCAAGATAAAAATAAATGTAATAAGGGAGTTGAAGTATTACTATAAATAACTGGGTTAAATATTATTTTGAATAATCTTCAAAATTTATTTCCAATAATTTAATGAATAGAGAAATTGAAATGGATCATAGAACTAAGCAGGACTTCTACTACCCAAATTTGAAACAAAAGGTATATTATAAACAATGAGTGGAATAAATTATAATATATCAAATAAAAAGGACTCTATTCGTTTACTGACAATGATACACACAAATAGTAAGTTCAAGTGTTGGTGAGAAGGAGAATGAAAAGCTCTTCTTTACAGATAAAATGATAACTATAAGTGTAGAAGAAATGATATAATTAGAAAATGACTATTTTGCTGACACCAGACTGATTCAAGCCCTATACCTTAATGGGTATCAAACATTGGGAAAGAATCAGTTGAGAACATGATACTTACAAAGTTTCAACATATTATGTTGTACATATATTCTTGTCTTTTGTGATAAACAGTAAAAGAAATTAATCACAAAAGAGTATCGGTATAATAAAGAAATCTAACAGACACTACATTTTGTAAATGATCAGCTTAATTTCCCAAACTAGGATACAGTGGCATCATGCATTTCCTAACATGATGCATTGTGAAGAACCAATATCACATGTGTTGTATACTACCAAAAAATGCTCTGAATCTAATTATGAGAAAAATACTCATTTATTGATGAAAGGCAAGCTTAATTTTTCCCCTGTATTTCTAGCATCTATAGGATGTTGATTTTATAGAGATTTTACACTGTCATTTGTTTTATTTACTTTTTCTTTTTTCTTTTACAAATATCAAACCTACAAAGAAGTTGTAAAAAGGACCCTTCAATCAGACACATTAATTCTTCATTCAGTCATTTGAGAATTAATTGTAGATATTGTGACACTCAGGTCAATACATCAACATTTATCTCCTAAAACAAGAGCATTCTTCCACTATTGTGGAAAACAATAGTTCTGTCTCTTTAAAAATGTCAATATATGGAAGAATACCCTGGGAACCCTTTTAGACTAAAGGAAGATAAAGAGGTTTGACAATGAAATGCAATACATCATTCTTCATGGGATATTGAAAGGAAGGGCATGGGTACTTGCTAGGATTTTAATAGAGAGTTTTTTAGAAATATGAATAGGATCAGCATTTAGATAAAAATATTAGGTCATGTTAAATTTTCTTATAATTATATTGTGGTTAGTGGAAGAATGCTCTTGTTTTAGGAGATAAATGTTGATGTATTGACCTGAGTGTCACAATATCTACAATTAATTCTCAAATGACTGAATGAAGAATTAATGTGTCTGATTGAAGGGTCCTTTTTACAACTTCTTTGTAGGTTTGATATTTGTAAAAGAAAAAAGAAAAAGTAAATAAAACAAAAATGACAGTGTAAAATCTCTATAAAATCAACATCCTATAGATGCTAGAAATACAGGGGAAAAATTAAGCTTGCCTTTCATCAATAAACACATGGAAAATTATTTTTTGCATGCTACATGTGAATGAATGTTTCACCAATCCCAGTTTAGTAAAATAATCAGTCAAATACACAGAAACATAAAGAATGAAGTATACAATCCAAAAACTTTTGGGTGAAAAATGCCTGCAAAAGACAGAAATTTACAAGGGTTTTGGCAAGTGGTGGTAGGAAATTAAAAGTAATGTTTTGGATGCAATAAACTCATATATATTCTATTTATTGCTGTGTAACCATGAAAATGCCAATAAAAAGATTAACATCAAATACAAATAATTGCAATTAAATGCCCTCCTACCTTCATTAAGAGCTGGCATAAGCCTATTGCTTCAAAATGTCGTCATTTTACTGAAGTTGTTACTTTGACAACATGTGAAAAAATGAGAATGTACACTTAGTCTTGGCTCTGAAGTTTTCCTTAAATAGGGCACTTTTAAAGACGCCTTCACTCCTGCAAGTGATGGTAAAGTGATTAAAATGATGGCAGAATCCAACATAAAGGTCAGACCGAGTATTGCCAACTGCTAGAAACTTTCATAAAGTGCGTCTGAGTAATGATTTTATCCTTCCACATCACCTCCTCTACTCTTAGAGTGTGCCAAGGCCCCAGGGAAAGGTTAATCAGTCTGTTCATAGACAGAACAGGAGAGTAATAAGGGGGCAAGGGGCTCACTATCTTATCTATCTGCAGTAAAAGACACTGGATGCTCCTCAATAAGAAAAATCCTGTGTTGAGACATGTTTTGTAAGTAGCTTCATTCCAATTAGCGTCATTTATAAACTATCTTTGCCCCAAGGAATTTTATTGGCTTAATAAAAAAAAAAAAAACTTGCTTAATAAGCAGAAATGCCACAATCAGGACTGCAGTGTAGATACCTTAAGAATATAATAATTAATTCACCTGAAATATGAAGTCCCTGCCAGACTCCAAGAACAAGAAGTCTGTTTTTAAAGGGCTATGTCATAACTGGAGACAGAAATGAAGTTCAGGAGGGAATGGAGATATAGAAGAGAACTAAACAAAGAGTGAAGAGCCCCTGTTCCTCCAAAATTTGTCCTTTTCTACATTTTTGATATTGGAAACTAAGGGTCTTGAATTCTAACTCCAACTGAAACCCCATTTTCTCTCTTTGGAGCAGATAGAATATTTACATCTCAGAATCTGAGGGAAGACTAAGGAAAGACCTGAAACCAGCTGTAGGAAGTGCTGTAGTCCCAGGAATTCCCTTCAATTCCTGTCCCAGCTAGAAAGAGCTGCTGGTACAGGCTGAACACAGAACTTGGAGACCAAACAGAGTCAAGCCTTGGAAACATTTCTCTAAAATGAGTTCCTGTGTCTTAAGACCCTAGAGAAAATCATGACCTTTGGAATAAGACAGCTTGAGCTGGTAAAACCCCATTTTTACTGTTATTTTTTTGTTTGACCTTGAAGACATTTAACCAATCAGTCTCAGCATGTTCTGATAAAAAAAAAAAATGTGGAAATGGAGGAGGATATATGCTATTATTACTGCCCTTAGGCTAGTCTAGAATCAAATAGGATCAAGAAGTAAGGGTTCATCCCCATGCTTGATGGTGCTAAGTACGTAGGGAATGACACTGGCAATACTTCCACCTATGAGCTAGGGCAGTAAGCAGCATCTTCCTTTTGAATTTCTTCATGGTGCCACAACATGGTTGTAAAGGTCTTTATATCCAGTCTATTCTGGCTTCTTGTGACGTTAACTATGCACACAATGAACACCAAGGCTAGATAGTGACCTGATATAGAAGACATCTTCAATATTCTTGTTCTATTTCTTTCACAATTAGCTTTCATATCCAGAATCCCTTTTCTACACCTTTTTTTCTAGTACTGGGGTACAATTCAACATGCCCAATACAACATTTTTGGGATTTTACTCTTTTGGCAAACCTGGCTTCTACTTTCTCCAGGTTCACTTTGAAAAATCTCACCTTTTTTCCTATATACCAATAAAACTTCAGTTGTTTTTTATTTTTATTATTTTTTCAGTTTTTTAAATTTTTATTATTTTCTTAATTTTATATATATTTAACATAATTTTTTATTTTTGCACAATGTAGGTATTTTAATCTTGGTTATAGTTCCCATACAATTCCCACCCACCCCCTTGTTATGATCCGACTCCCTCCTCCCACTCAGTAGTGTATGTCTGGTTTATAGTTGCTTGTTGATTTTGATTTTTACTTTATTATAATTAGTATTTTTCTTGGTCCTTTATTTAGGTTTTCTAAATTCCTGCTATGAGTGAGAACATCTGGTATTTTTCCTTTTTAGGTATTTACCCAAAGGACACAGAAACATTAATTCAAAAGGGCACCTGCACCCCTATGTTTATAGCAGCACTATTTACAATAGCTAAGCTATGGAAACAACCCAAATGCCCAAAAACAGATAACTGGATCGAGAATAATGGAATATTACTGAGCAATCAAAAAAGATAAACTCATGCAATTTGCAGCAACATGGATGGAGCTGGAAGGGATCATGCTCAGCTAAAGAAGCCAGAAAGAAAAAGTTCAGTTGTTTTTTGCCTTATTGTGTTGAAAAGATAATTCAGTAAAAAAGGACCACAGACTTGATGTCCAGAAAGCAAGTATTTTGCTGTTTTGGAATATTACTGTTTCAAGTATTTTCCAAAATAAATACTATTAGGCAATATATTCATAGTTTGAAATAAAATATCAAACACTTCAAATTTTGTCATATTCTTAGACAGATATAATTGAATTTTTTAACTTAAAAAAAAGAAAATTCACCAATCCTACATTAAAAATAGAAAAAAATAAACCTTGACTCAATGAAACTTTCAGATTCATTGCTACCATACTAGCAGTTCATTCTCCTTGAATGTAATTGGTGATATGATAGTTCACTCTATACTTATTCTCTGGTCCTAAACTTTTTTAAAAAATTATTTGTGTAAGAAGATGATTAGTTCTTGTCAAGAAATATGATTGCTTTTATATCCTTCTAAAAATATATTTTGGTCATACATATCTGGGCACATAGTTAGGAAAATTCAGACTAAACTTCCCAGTAATTAGTTCATTAGAGAAATTGACTTTTTAGTACCTTATCATGGTTGTCACATTCTTAAGCTATGAGTTTCTCTTCACTAAAATTCATTATTTTTCTAAAAGTTGGGTTTTACAATTAGTGATATCATTACATTTCCTTTATGTAGAGCTCCTTGGTCACCATGGGGCAATTTTAAGCAGTATTTGGAAGGCTTATAGCCTTTTTCTCACCAGCTTTAAAATTATTTCCATATATCAGAAAGAAATGCCTTTTTCTGATATAATTGTGATGTCAAGCCCAAGGGATAAGTAGTCAATGTATAATAATGTTGTCCCATTACCTAACACCAAAATATCCAGGTCTTTTAAACCCGCAAGATTACTTGACTTAAAACTGATGCTTTCTTTGTTGTCGTTGGCTATAATTGAACTATAATCTTTTGAGTACCCAAATTAAAGACAAAAATCACTAACACTTCTTACTACTCCTACCTACTCCAACAACAACAAAATTTTTTTTAAAAGTATGCAAATCTCCTTTCCTATTTCTGAATAAAGAAAGAGCTCAAATTGTAGTCCCAGTATTTTATATTTTTAATGATTCATTAGGGCTCTCTCAAAGTTACTGTGAAGGTGTCTTTGAAAGTTCAACTGAACCTCTACTATCAGGACAGCATGTAAACTCTCCACAAGGTCTTAAAAAGCCCATGGCTTTCATCATTTATGCTGTGTAAATGATGTGTAAGAAAGCATTGGAAAAAGTGAAACTTCTTTATTTTTCTTTTGCTGTCTATACACATACTCAAAGTTTTCAAAGCAAGAAGTCATGTTAGAAATAAACACAAGAAACTTACATATTTGCAATATGTTTCAGAAGCAAAGTCTAAATGAATAGTAGCAAAGTGGAAAGAGCATGCCAGGTATCTTTACACTTGTCTAAAGTCTAAAGAACAAAAGGACAAAGTGGCCAGGTATGTTACATTGAGACTATGGGAGAAATCTGCCTGGAGAACATTCCTCAGGCTGGTATCCCTGGAGAGGGCTTCTTTACAGCTGGTCTAAAGAGTAAAGCAGCTGTTCTGTGCGCCAAGGACAAGGAGTGAGATGGAACTACCAAGCTGATTACTGAGGAAGCTGGCTCCCACCTCAAATATGAGAATTACAGTCAAGACCTTGATTATTTGTCACCTTTACCCTATAATTAGTAATCAGATTCATATTGCTCTGCAGACAGATGTCCATAAAATTATGGCCAAACAAATTTTATGCAATCTGTTGTCATTCATTTGCTTAAATTTTCTAGACTTAAGATATTTCAGTTGAAGTTTTGCTGATATTACTCAGAAATTCAATAGCACTAAGAGGACTGACAGAATTCTAAACCTTGGTGCTCTATTCCTTCTTTCAGTTTAGGATCAGAACCTATTATTTTCAGAGAAGCTTTTTCATTTTAATGACTAATCGTACCATCTTTAAATTTTTAAATTTACCTCCTCTATCTCCACTTCCTTTTAATTACTGTTCTATGAGAGTTTCTTCATGATCATTATCGATCTCCCCATGACTCTATTACTTTCTAAATTCCTTAAAAATAATTAACATCATCTCCCTTACAATGAGCCATAATGCCTAGGAACTTGTTAAGCTTTTTGTAAGTAATTTACTCTCAGGACTTTGGCTGTTTCACAGCTACCTCTGAGAAAGACAAATCACTGTTTATTCCCACTAAACTATGAAATATTACAATTATTTTAATGCAGCTGTTATCTTAATTATTAGCAAAACTCATTTGTAATATAAACATTAATTAAGCTTATTAATGCCACAATTTTAATATAAGAATTGGTGGGAACAATTTCCTCACCATCTGATATATTCATGTCTATGTGTGGCTTTTGGTTGAGCATCTGATGGCTCTCATTTCAATATTTCCTCATCTATGTTGATTACTTTACTAAAGTCAATTTCTATAAGCCTATATAAGTATCACCTGCCAGAATATGGAAATTTATTTAAAATGACACAGTTCCAGAGTACTGCTATAATATAAACTCTAATTGATGTTAAAAGATGGAATAAAAACATAAATCTTTCACACCTGAGCATGCTCTACTGAGTTAAAGGAATTCCAATATGGTTAAAGGAAAACAGGAACTGAGTTTCACTAACCTGCATGCTTTCCAACAACACTGAGAATTCTACTGTTTACAGGCTTCGGGAGCCACCATTCTGACAACTTCTCAGAAGAATTCAACAATAGACCCAATAAAAAACCTAGCTAAGTAGGTCAGACTGTCAGAGCCCTGGCACTGAGTTTATTTCTGACTGGGCAAGGATTCTCTACCATGGCAGAATGACAAAGACATGTTAAATCGACCTCGTTGCTTGTGAAGGAGTGATTTAACAAGGAGCTTAAAGTATTTCTTTGATAATCTCAAGCAGCTATTTAAGTTTTTTGATTCTCTCTCTCCCCTTCTCTTGCTCCACCCTCCTTTCTCTCTCTCATTAACAGTATTGAAAAAAATGTGTCCATGCTTGCCACAGTGTGAAGATTAGCGTTTCATTAGTCCACTGTCGAGTATTTTTTGACTAGAAGAACAAAACTTAACATGTTAAAATGAATTTATATAAAGACAGGAGAGAGTGACAGAATGACAATCTGTCTGATTATTCCACCAATATCTCAGACTTAACTCGATGTCTTCCTGACTTTCTGTCAATGGTCAAATTACCAAACTCAAAATTTCAGAAATGTCACTTCTTTGTGTGAAGTCAACAGTCCTATGAATTTCACTTTGAAGATACAATTGAATCCTATTACCTTATTTCCATGCACATCTCTATTCTTCCCCCAACAAACTGATTACTCCAATATCCCTACTTAAATTGGGAGATCTCTAATTGCCCTACTTCTAATATATTTTTCATCCTGCCATGAGATTTTATTTTTAAAGCACAAACTCATTCAAGTCTAAAAGTCTTCAGTAAATTTCCTGTACAAGTGGAACAACTTTTAAAAATTTATAATATGAAGGTAAGGACTAACTCAAGATAAACTTCAGTTTATCTCTTGTTACTTTAATTAAGATTCAGTACTATAACATGATTAAGAATATAGGTTTTACCTTTTAAAAACCCTTGGTTTAACTCTGACTCCAACATTTTCTAGCTAAGTGACTTTGGAAATGGTCTTTAACTTTTTTCACTCTCAATTTCTCTACATAAAAAATGGAAATAAAAATGCCTATAATATATTTGTTAAGTATTAAATTAGATAGCTTATATGAAGTTTATTATGAGTATCAATATATGGCATTCATTATTATTTTTTAATATTTCAACTTTATCTACTAACACCCTCATTTTACCTCTACCACCAAGCTGTCCTACAGCTGAGGCAATAGATTTCACTTTCCAAGACAAATTGGTGAAGAGATGGTTATTTCCTGATATTTTTGTTAAGGATCCTGAGACATATTGATCTCAGCAGGAAAGAATATTGCTTTAGATTATCCATGCCTGGGACTTGATGCAGGAAAGGGTATTAATGGCATTGATACTATATGCTACATTTTAGCCATTCTGGGATGGGTGGTGTCCCTGTATCTCCCACCTTCCCAAATTTATTCCTTTTATTTCCTTTGTTTAAAATGTTTGATCTTATTCTCTCTTTTTCCACTTTGATCTGTCATAATCTTACCCATTAATTAAGACCCAAATCAAAGGCAGTCCTGGTCATAAATCTGCCCCTCCAGCATATTGCCCACTGCACTTTGTATCTCTGGTAGTGCTCTTATGGCAGCCTCAGATGAATTACAACTCACTGAGTACCTCTCAGGTTTCTGCACCTAGAAGGAGGTGAGAACTATTGTTAATTCCCCTTAGTTAATTCCCCTAGAGTTGCTTGGGACATTGCTTGCAACAGGCCAATAGCAGCATCAGCCAAAACTTACAGAGCACTACCTATGTGTCAGGTTTTATGCAAGCATTTTTACATATATTAACTAATGTATTATTATTTGCAGAGGAGGAAAGTGGGGCCGTAGAAGGGAAGTAAGCTGCTTAACGTCACAAAAGTAATTAGTATTTCCAGTCTGTCTTCTTCAGCGCTGTATGCTATCTTAAAGGACACACTGTTAATTAAATTAAATTGAATTAAATTAAAACCTTTTTTTCTACTTGAACAACTGGGTATACATTTTAATGTCATCCATTTCAGAATACATGGTCAGTTACATTTTAAATGTCTCCTGAAATGTCATCTCATATATACCAAGGGGATATTGAGTGCAAACTATGTGATGGGGTATGTATTTGTTGAAATTTG
The DNA here is from genome assembly GCF_964194135.1 of Talpa europaea. Taxonomy (NCBI): domain Eukaryota; kingdom Metazoa; phylum Chordata; class Mammalia; order Eulipotyphla; family Talpidae; genus Talpa; species Talpa europaea. The sequence goes on from NC_140070.1 coordinate 85,785,442, forward strand.
ATATCTACATCACATGTATGTTTCAATTTAAGTTGTTAATAGATTTTTAATGTTTTCTTTCATGTTGACATTTTTCCTTAAAATAAATTTAAAAAATTGATCTCTAAAATATTTCACACAAAAAAAAACTTAAGATTGAAAATTTCTACTCTGAGATCACTGAAACTTGGCCAGAGTAGCAACCACACTGAGAAGAAAAATTGTATTCACATGTGCCAAATTAAGCCAGATGAAACCTGGGATATTGTAATCCCTCTGTCAAACACGCATATCCATACATGGGAACCTGAGGGGAGGAAGGGTGTCAGATTTAACTTGGACTTTGCAACAGTTCTCCCTTTCCTGATATGGATATTTTCTTCTACTTATCATGGGCCAAGTCTCAACAGGAGATCATGCCTTTGCACTTTCCCCAAAATATTGGATAATCAAAGAAGTAAGTCTAGGTGGGAAATCTGCCATGTTCCTCCTGGTTCCCTTGAGTCAACTATGATGGTCTACTGAAGAGCAATATAAAAGCAGAGCCAGAGATATCCCTGAATAAAGGATTGATGTGAGATCATGGGCTTGCCTTGGTAGAGGAAGTGAGCCAGAGCTCTCCTTATTCAATCTAACAGTCTAGGCTCTTTTTGCCTTAAATGTCTATGTGAACCTTCAACAAAATCTCAGACAAAAGATTGCGGAGTACACTGATGGTCACATCTTAGTTTAACTTTCCATTCACAGAATATCTTGATGACAAAGGTATTTTCCCTGATGTAAATGTTCCCTGAACTCAATCTACCCTTTTTATTTAGTGAATCTCAATGTTTTGCTTATTAAAATAGCCTGCATTTGAAGGGCACTTGTAGGCCTAAAAATCCAACTAAAATTATCACAAACCTTCAGAAAATAACCAAATACAGACCTGTTTACATGAATTCAAAACCATGTTAATTGAGTCATACATATTTATCCTACACTTGAGTAAAAAACAGCCACCCTTTCAGGTCTCCATGCACAATGATTCTTGGAGCAGCCCTGACTTGCATGAAGTCTCATGTATCTCCCCTCTGGTCACACATTCTTTTCTTTGACCTGTATCAGAGAGTTAGATGTCTTTACCTTCTATAGTACACTGACTCACTAGGAAACAACTGCATGAGCTAAAATGAATTCGGCCTGATTTGGGAAGTACTAGCCTGATCTTTCTACATTAAAAATATTTTATAACTAGACTTCTAAGTTACTGTCTGCTCCTAGTTATTTTCATCTTTTTTATCACATCGGCATGTTCTCAAGAAACACTTGAAAATCTTGTGATTCTTTTTATTTTTCAATTTTTGAAGAATTTTTATAATTGCAGCACTCTCTGCTCTTGATGGTCAGTGAATCCCATTCCCAATTATTTCATTTGTCCATATGCCCTCTTCTCTTAGGAAAAGAGCAAGTGTATTAAAGAAGTGGAAGTGGAGCAACATTTCAGCACTCATGTTTATCTAGACCCTTTCATTACTTGGGACTAGTGTAAAACTTCAGGCAGTTGTTCCAACTATTAATTAACTGGATGAAAGCCTGGTCATTCTGAAATCTTACTCCTGTGAATGTTTATTTGGTGGCATTTTTTACTTATTAAGAGTGTTACTTAATTAAAATAAAATTGAATGATTAAAAAAGGTTTATAATTTTACCAGCGATTTTTCCAAATGAAAGTTGTACTCCCCGTGAAATCTGCCAACCTTTCTTTTTTGAGAAGCAAGATTCTATTATAGGTGATAACTGGGAGAGATATCTTACTTGCCTATCTGTAAGAACCAGAGTGTATTTAATTAGCTAGTATAATCTATGAAGTAGTTGAACTAAAAGAGCTCTACTTTCTCTTCTTAATAGCACTTTCAGGCTTTGCAAATATCAAATTACTGTATTTTAGGTTTCAATAACTATATTTTCAGACTTACCTTTTAATAGTATAAAGGAGGTCAAGGATGACTAGGGGACAGAATCAAGAATTATAAAATTTATATAGTATTTCCTTATATTTATTATATTTAATTAATCTTTATCATTTAGCATTGTGCCAAGTATACAGTCCATTCTTAATTAAAATAGAATAGTAAATATTTGTTATATAAATGAATAGATTTATATATTTAGATTTCAGTATAAGCTATACAGTTAAGTGGCATGTGCCTGATTGAGGTTATGAGAGCCAGTATCTGATTTTTCATGCTATCACTTTTCCTATGCTATAAAATTAGTCATGTTCCAGATATTGTCTGCACCATCAGTATGTGTCTAAGAGTGAGGAAAAGGTAGATCGGACCCCCACGGCAGTCTGCTCTGAGTAATGGGGGTGATTTTTTATTTAGTTTGTCTTTTATTTTATTTTATTTTTAAAATTTTTTATAGCGGATTAATTTTTTAAATTTATTTATTTTTTTATATTGTATCATAAGTTAACCCATCCTAATTGATGCTGTATTATCAATACAAATAAAAAACAAAGAAAATGATTTCCTGAATAAAAGATTTATCAACAGTGCTGAATGTTGAAGAGTACTTAACGACTCCAAGAGTTTGAGGGAAATCAGTTTTTACATTTTAGTATTCACTGAGAATAGTTTCCATAGAGTGATAAGTATAAAACCAGACTACAATAGGTTTAGCAGTAAGTGAAAAGTGAGGAGAAGAGTGATTGTAGAAAACTCAAGAGGTGATGCTGTAAAGGTGAAGAAAAAGTGAGTTAGTTGAGGGAAATATAAAATTCATAAAGCTGGCTTTCCTACAAGATAGACCCATAAACAAAAGTATATTAAAATGTTGATAAATGCACTTGTAATCAGGGAAATGCAAATCAAAACTACCATGAGATACCATCTTACACCAATGAGAATGGCACATTAAAAATTTAATTTAATATTAATTTAATAAAAATTTAATTTTTATTAAAAAAAACTAGCAACAACAAATGTTGGCGAGGGTGTGGAGAAAAAGGAACTCTTCTGCATTGTTGGTGGGAGTGCAAACTGGTCCAACCACTATGGAGAGCTGTGTGGAGATTTCTGGACCTACTAAACATAGAGCTTCCATATGATCCAGCAATTCCACTCCTAGGTATTTACCCAAAGGACACAGAAACATCAATTCCAAAGGGCACCTGCACCCCTATGTTTATAGCAGCACTGTTTACAATAGCTAAGCTTTGGAAACAGCCCAAATGCCCAAAAATAGATGACTGGATCAAGAAGATGTGGTACATATATACCATGGAATATTACTCAGCATTCAAAAAAGATAAACACATGCAATTTGCAGCAACATGGATGGCGCTGGAAGGGATCATGCTCAGCGAAATAAGCCAGAAAGAAAAAGAAAAATACCGGATGGTCTCACTCATAGCAGGAATCTAGAAAACTTAAATAAGGGACCAGGAAAATGAATAACTATAAGAAAGCGAAAATCAAAATCAACAAAAAACTATGAACCAGAGACACTTTTTGGGGGTAGGGGGCGGGAGGGGAGGGATTGGGGTCAGAATGGGGGGGGGGTTGCAATTGTATGGGGAATATAAAAATAAAATTTATTATTTAAAAAAAAGGAAAAAAAATAAATATAAATGTATATGATCTTCTCTATGTAAAATACATGCTTGAATATAGTTAAAACTATCAAACGAAAATGAATCAACAACCACAACATCAAATAAAAATAGTTTGAAAGTCTGAAAAAATTTAAAATATACTTCTGGTTCTTAAATGATTTATAGACAAATATTAATTGAATGAAATCTATGGAACATAAGCAAGTACCATAAAACAGATAAATTGAGAGGAAAAAAATGAAAGAAAAACAAATTACAGAATAATGAATCAAAGATCCATATACAACTTTAGTAATAGCTGGTCTACCCATATGAACAGCAACACAATATCATGGAATTGTTTCAGAATAATTGATAGGGACTTAACTAATCATTAAAACATCTAGTAAATTATAAATTTCCATATGCTGGAAGACAGGAGATGCTAAAGGTACAATCAACATAAACTATCTCTTGTAATTTATTAAAATGATTGTGTAAAAAAAAATGTTGATAAATGGAGGCAATAGAGAGTGAGAAAAAAATAATAAAAAGAGTAGAGGTCCTAAGGAAGCAGAAAAGGATGAAATCCAGGACCCTGGCAGAAGAAAGAACCCCTCTTTCACCATAATAAGCAGGGAAGTGCAAAGGCTTGTTGACAGCAAGTTGGAAGAACAGGAAATTTTTGATGACTGACAAGTCCAAAATGACATCATCTACTTAGGATAAATGAAGGGATGGCAGGCTAAAACATCTGAACAGAGTAGACATTTGCGAAGAACAGAACACGTTTGTGATATGATTAATGGAAGTTCTGTTATTAGGACTCAGCATGTTACCGTTTGAACAGAGAGAAGTTGATGCCCAGACTCATGTTTGCATTTTTAGGAATATTTGAAAACATTAGCTTATTGTTCTATTGCCAATAAACAGAACTGGTTGCACTAAAACATCCTACTTTTAAAGTCGAGTATTATTTCCCACAAATATTTCTATTTTTTAAAGTCTTACTGTTATCATCATCATCGTCATCATCATTATTTTAAAGTAGTCTATCATTATTTTAAAGTAACATATATAAATTACTGAATTAGATTTCCAATTTTAAGAAGGGGATGTAGAGACGTTTCCATTTTCTTTTTTTATTGAACATCATAACAAAAGAACAACATTAAAGAAACAAAAACATACCCTCATGTTTAATCAAGTTTAAACATATCTACAATATTAAATTATAATTAAAGAAATAAAACAGATAGAGGAATTACAAAAATCTTAACAAAGAGAAGAAAGATCAAATCCAAGTACCTGTGTGTAAAAACATTTGAAAAAGCATTTGAAAGGAATTCAGGAAAGTCTCAACAATTAAGAGCATGGGAAACAGCAAAAAGTGATTAGGCAGGAAGCTGAAAATAGGGGTGTGATAGTCTATAGACGGAATTATTAGGCACCAGGCATCCACTCCCATTTGCAGAAATAGATGACTGCTCCCAGCAACTCCTGAAACCAAGAGGAATTTGTTTCTGAGAAAGTGAATTAGTGAGTTTCCAGACACTGAAACACCAGATACAAAGGAGAGAAACCATGAAGCCCTAGAATGAGATGTAGAGATTAAGTGAAAGACTGCATAATTGTTACAGGACAGAGAGAGGGGCACCCCAGACCCCGCAAACCTGCCTGCTCTAAATAGGTTCTGCCATCCACCACATCAACACAAAATATATGAGACTTTAATGGGAAGGAATTTTAATACAATTAGGAAACAATACAGGAAAGGCAAAGAATATAGTTTTTAAATCAAGCACCCAAAGTTACCCACCCCCTCGTGGGGGATGGGTAAAAGTCCACCCAAGCAGGACTGGCCCAGACCAAGGCCCCAAAGCCTGTCATAAGTCTAAAGCACCTTCCAGTGGGGACCCACAGAAAAGCATCAGAAACAACCAGACAAGTCTAGAGGGAAAAGAGCAAAATCAAAATTAAGACAAAAACTGCCATTGTCACCTCCCCGCGGGTCTCTCACCCACATTTTTGTCACCCAGTCCATGACCAAAAGGCAAGCACAGTTTCTTCACGTGTCTCTCGGCTCCATGTGCCTCCTCCAGGCTTCCTTCTGGCTCTCTATCCTGCTTCCTTCCTTCCTCAGTCGCCTCTGCAACTTCTCTCTCTGCTCAGCTCCACCTTCCCATGTGTGGGGCAGGAAACCTGGAACCTCCCCCTTTCCTGGGGACCAACCTGTTACAATATGACCAGAGCAACCCCAGTATAAGTCTCAAATCTGTCCCTTGAGCATCAGTAGTGAGGTTCCACAATCCTCAGAAGTTTAGAGACCCCAGAAAACTGGTCTACAGACATTGAATTTATAGCATCTGAAATGGAAATGTCCATTTTTTACCCAATTGTTTCAAAGGAAACTCACCAATGGGCATGCCACACCCACACACACAGAACTACAATCACCATTTTAGTTCCTCCCTATTATAGAGACAAAGATTGACACAGTCAAGGAAGAGAAAGTCAAAGTAAACCACACAAATCTAACAAACAAAATTCAGTGGAAATAGAGATGATGCATTAAAACAATACTTAAATTATTATTTAATAAGATATAGTTAAGAAGGTGCTTTAACCTTGAAATAAAGGCATGTGTAATAAAAAAAAAAAAAGAGGAAAATTAAGAGTGAAATCCCAGAAATTAAAGTAAAACAGTGAGCCTCCCCTGGTGGCATAGGTGGTTGAGCACAGCGATGTGAAGCTGTCCGCAGCCCCTGCAGCACCGGTTCGATCCCGGCTGGCAGGCGAGAGTCCCACATGGTGTGGCAGACCTCTCCTGTCTCCCCTGCTGCTCCCCTCAGCAGTGTATTTCATCAGTCTGCCTGCTCTGTTTCCTGCTCTGTCTCTGGTGAATCCTCTCACCCTTCTGTGCATCTGGCCTATACCCCAGTTCTTGTATAAATAAATAAATAAATAAATAAATAAATAAATAAATAAATAAATAAATCTTAAAAAAAATAAAAATAAAGTAAAACAGTTTAAACTTCTTTTTAAAAAGGTAAGATATGTAGTTATAAGGCCAAAGGATCACCCAGAAAACTGAATTAAAATTCAAAGAGAAATATTAGGCAAAAATTTAAAAATTAGAGGATCACCAATCAACCAATAGAAATAAAAAGAAAAAAATAAGTAAATGATCGAAGAAACAACATAAGAAAATACCCAGAATTCAAAGACATAAAATTACAGATGAAAGACTATAAGTATATTCAGTACAATGAATGTGGAAAGAATTACTCCCCCAAATAAAATCCATGAAAAAAATCTAGTATATGTAGTATGCATTATACTCTACTGACAGTATCAGCTACTTGAGTATATACTATTCAGAACTCTGTTGTTCCCAATGAAATTACTCTCTGCAACCCCTTTTATTTCAGATAATTTTCTTCACTGATTATAATTCTTTAATATACACTCCTAGTTTGGTATCTATAGTTCATATTTCACAATGACTTTTTTTTTTTAAGATTTATTTATTTATTTATTTATTTATTTATTTATTTATTTATTTATTTATTTATTTATACAAGCACTGGGTACAGTCAGAAGCACGGGAGGATGAGAGAATTCACCAGAGCCAGAGTGGGAAGCAGAGCAGGCAGACTGATGAAACACACTGTAGGGCCTCCCCTGGTGGCACAGTGGTTGAGCTCTGGGCTGCAAAGCTGTGAAGTTGCCCGCAGCCTCTGCAGCGCCGGTTCGATCCCCAGCTGCCGGCAAGGGTCCCACATGGCGCGCAGACCTCTCCTGTCGTGCCCACTACTCCCCTCAGCAGTGTGTTTCATCAGTTTGCCTGTTCTGCTCCCCACTCTGGCTCTGGGGAATTCTCTCATCCTCCCGCGCTTCTGACTGTACCCAGTACTTGTATAAATAAATAAATCAATCTTAAAAAAAAGTCATTATAAAATATGAACTATAGATACCAAACCAGGCGTGTATATTAAAGAATTATAATCAGTGAAGGGCTGCAGCGGGCGGCCGGAGAGGTCTGTGCACCATGCAGGGACCCTCCTCCAGTGGCCAGGGAGCAGCCAGGAATCGAACTGGCACTACAGAGGCTGTGGGCAGTCTCGCAACCCAGCGCTCAACCGCTGCGCTACCGGGGAGGCCCTCATAATGACTCTTAAAGAGATAAAACTTCAGGTTATAAAAAGATGAGTTACAGATTTCCTCTTCCCTGCTCACTACCTGACTCCCTTCTTCCCTTCTTTCATAACAACTTTCATTATATGTATCAGGTGTCAGACACTGCTATGACCTCTTTCCTTCTGCTTGAAATTTGATGTCACATGTCCTAGTTTGTATGGTAGGGATGCCATAACAAATTACTGCAGTTTTGGTGGCCTATACAATGAAAATGCATCTTCTCAGTGTTGTGGATAGATATCTGAGAATCAGAATTGGTTTTTCTTAGGCCTCTCTCCTTGGCTTGTAGATGCCCTTCATCCAATTTCTACACATCATCTTACCTCTATGTGTACTTGTGTCCTAATTTCCACTTATTTTTAAGATACCTATCATACTGGATTTAGAGCCAATCTTAATGACCTCATTTAACTCAATTACTTCTTTAAAGACTTTATCTCCAACTATAATCATTTTCATATGCTAGAGGTTAGAATTTCAATATCTAAATTTTGGATGTCAATATCATAATTAGGTCCATAATACCATATACAGATTCTATATCTTGTCTGCTTTTGTATATATCAGTGTATCTTAATTGAGTCCAAACTGGTTGACTTGTCAACTCCTCAGTAAATCTGCTTGAGTATGATATGCATAGGAACTTTTGCAAATGGTGTTGACAAAAAAAATGTGTGTGTGCCAGTTTCTAAGAAAGAAAAGAGAGGGCCTCCCTGGTGATGCAAGGGGTTAAGACCCAACCTATGAGGCTGTCAGTAGTCTCTGCAGTATAAGTTAGATCCCCAGCCGGCCAGGGAGCAACCCACATGGCGCAGCAGACCTCTCCTGTTTCACCTGCTGCTCCCTTCAGCAGTGTACTTCAGTCATTCTTCCTGTTCTGTTCCCCACTCTATCTCTGGTGAATCCTCTCACCCCACTTCACCTCTGGCCTGTACCCCAGCTCTTGTGTGCATAAATAAATCTTTAAAAAAAGAAAAGAAAAGAAAAAAAAGATAGATATAAAGGGAACATAGGAGAAAGGGATAACTGTTTTTATCCTATATTCAGTCCCAATCAAGTAGTCTTGATTCCATAAGCAAGAGTACCAAGTTAAAACCGTGTAACACTTAGAAAAATTCCAAGGACACAAAAGTGCAACATATTCTTGGAGAAAAATTTTTTCATCTTGACATCCCCTCACACTCAAAATGACCACTCCCTCCAGACCACAGGATAGTTTTGATAAACACTGGAAATTAGTACTGCTACCAGCAACAAAATTCTATGCAATGTCTACTAAAAAAAGCATGATATACTAAGCATTTATGCAAAAGATACACCATTTGTAGTCACCAACTGATAAAATAGTAACCACTGGGTCACGTAAATGGCCCTGCTTCATCTCCTGCTTCAACCATTTTTTTTTTCAATTTTCATTTATTTTTTATATATTTCTTACATCATTTTTCAATTTTTGCACATGGATGGAGCTGGAAGGGATCATGCTCAGCGAAATAAGCCAGAAAGAAAAAGAAAAATACCAGATGATCTCACTCATAGCACAGAAGTTTACAAAATCTAAACAAGAGACCAGGAAAAAGAATAACTATAATAAAGAAAAAATCAAAATCAACATGCTTCAACCATTTTTAACTCTCTTTTCACATGGAATATTAGGGAAAGCATCTGTCACCTCCAAATTCTATGGAGCTATTTGCATGCTACTTACAAACAATGTCTTCTTTGGTTAATTTAAAATATCTACTCATATTTTCTTCCAATCTTTCATTACACAAGAATTAAATGAAATTACATCACATGGTAGACTCTGTGCCTTCTGGTTTTCAAAAGTTATGGATAATTTTAATATTAGTGGTTTTTGCTAGAAAAGGCATACTGATATATAGGTATTTGAACTAAATACCTAAAAATAGAAACTATTTTTAGAAACTATTTCTAAATTCTAGAAACTATTTTTAAATTCTTATCAAAGAAAAAGTCTAAATTATTTAACCATAGGTTAAACAGCAAAAGATCAAGTCTCAGACATAGGACTACAATGTAGGCAGTTACCTTAGGATGCAACAGATGCATTTTTAGCCCATTCACTGGTACTAAACCCGGGCTGAAAGTTCCATAAAGGAAGAGATGGGGCAGTGGGAATTTTACTGAATTGCTCCATTAAATATACTAGAACTTCTTCAAGTGAATACTAGGTGAAGATTGTCTTGTTTATCCCATGCTCTTTTGTGGGTAGGGCTTTCAAGTTTATTTGATACCAATAGAAAATCAAATTTAAAATAGACAGACTTGATTAAAGTTTTGCATGTCACAAACACATTATTGAGTAGTAAAATTTTAGAAATATGATGAGGGAAGATTTTTTTTAACAAATGATAATGTCTCTGTTATTGGAGATATTGATGAAAGTCCTGCTTTTCTAAATATGAAGAAAAAATAGAGAGGTGATTCCTTTAACCTCATTTCTTGAAAAAGACACCAAAGGAGTGGATTAAATCTATATAATCTGAATACACAGTCCACATGGAAAAAAATTATTCTAAAAAATGAGGTTTTGGGACTCCCTGGTGGCGCAAGGAGTTGGGACACAGTACTATGAAGCTGTCCGCAGCCACTGTGGCATGAGTTCGATTCCCAGCCAGGGAGGAACCCACATGGCGCAGCAGACCTCTCCTGACTTTCCCGCTGCTCCTCTCAGCATGTATTTCAGTCATTCTGCCTGTTCTGTTCCCCACTCTGTCTCTGCTGAATCCTCTCACCCCCTCCTCTGGCCTGTACCCCAGTTCATGTATGCATACATAATTTTTTTTAAATGAGGTTTTATTTAAGGAAAAATTTTTTCTTAAAAATGAGGTTTTATTTAAGAAAATTAAAGATTTCAGTAGTCAAAATTTAATGGTTTTGTAATTGTGAGAATTTCCCAAGATTGAATATAAGGTCACAGAATTAGAATGTTTTAATGCTTGACCAGGAATTTGTGTTAGAGTGAATTATGGATGTCAGACATAAACAAGTAGGCTATATTTTAATAATTGTTTTGAGTAAGATTCAGCACATTGGACAGGGAGACCAGTGTTATCTGGAAAGTTTTTCTACAGTTAACCCCTTACTAATTTTTAAGAATTTTTGTTTAAGTACCTGAAGATCTCTATTTTAAGGATTACAATTACATTAAAAACTCACATTGTTGACAAAGATACAAAATATTTCTTTTTTCCATCTTTTCTTTTTTTTTTTAAAGATTTATTTATTTATACAAGCACTGGGTACAGTCAGAAGCACGGGAGGGTGAGAGAATTCACCAGAGCCAGAGCAGGGAGCAGAACAGGCAGGACTGAAGTACACTGCTGAGGGGAGCATCGGACGTAGCAGGAGAGGTCTGCATGCCATGTGGGACACTCACCCTGCGGCTGGGGATCGAACCAGCGCTGCAGAGGCTGCGGGCAGCTTCACAACCCAGTGCTCAACTGCTGTGCCACTGGGGAGACCCCATCATCTTGTTTTCTTTAATTAAAGTAATGGAGACTCAGAGCAGTACAACTCCAAGTTCATTCAATAGAAAAGGAAGCTACATATCCAATTTGGGGAATGGAGAATGGTTAAAAACTCGAAGCAAATAACATGTCATTTTCAGGAGCATGACAATTAGGAAGCCAGGGTAACCCAAAAAAGTGTTGGCATCATGATTCAGCAAAATACTCTCCCAGAGAAAATGGCTAGTGACTCCATTTTTTTTTTTAATGCTATGATTTTACCAGGCAACCAAACCTCTCTACCTCTTCTTCCTTCTCATTCCTCCCCTCCACTAATTTTGCATGTATCCTGAACTTAAAAAGAAATATATTTTTATAAATGATATTTATCTGAAAAGAGAAAAGTTACATGGGATGGCTTAGGATTGCTGATGACCCATGTTGATCAGTGCCCACATTTGGTGGCAGAGATCACAATAAGAAGATGAACTGTCAGGAGCGTCCATAGGAAATCCTGAAGCAAGAGCAGGTGATGATTCTCTAAACCTCTGTACAGAGGGGCATGTTGGGAAAGAAAAATCATTGTTTTTTTAACACCAAAAAATGATTCCATGGACTCTCTTTCAAAGCTAACTAAATAAATTGCTGAAACAAGGTCATTTGTGTCAGATTTGCCCATTGTCTCAATTCTATTTTGGGGCTTGATTCAAAAAGTAGGTAGTCAGACTTGGGTTCGGAGAACAAAGTGCTTCTTTGTTTTCCAGAAAATGTGAGACTGAGGTAATATACCTCATGTATACAGTGCTCCCCAAAGGGGGAAATGGCAGATTTTCCACTAAGAAATAATTACTTTTGGAATGATAAGAAGGGAAGTACTCTTGCATAAGTGTGTCTATCTTGACTGGCTATAATTTGTTTTTAGTTTGCTCTTTTAGATCTGATGGCATAAATCATCATATTCAGACAGTGTAAATGTGTTCAGTCACAGTTTGATTTTCTGGCATACTAAAACTAATTTAAGTGTTAAAGTAATTTGAAGTTAAACTTTTCATTCAAACAAAATCATAAGACTCCACTACATTTGAAAATAAGGTAACTTTACCAGCTTGAAAGATTAAGTTTTTGATTTCATCTATTATTTCCAACAGAACATTTAAATTAAAGCTAAATTACCAAAAAAAATTAAATGAGTCTAATATGAACTTAATACTTTATAAATTCATAGTGTATGGTCACAGGAACTTTCATTCCCTGGGACCCCATGCAAACTACAAACATTACTGTACACATGTCAGTAAATGATGAATATACAGCCTGCTCTCATGATCCACTTTAGATCTTTTCTCTTTGGGTTTGTTTTTGAATCTGTCTAATCAAAATCTGCTCTGATCCCATTTCTCCCGAATTTCTCCCCTAATTCAGTAAATATATCTTCCTTTCAAATCCAAGTTCCAATTCTTAATTCTGTCCACCTTCTTTTTCCTCCTTGCTTTAAAACTTTGATTTTTGTTGTTGTTGTTGCCCTCATTCCCAAGTGTAATAAGCATTTACTTGGCATACTAACACATGCATATGATTATATACACACATTTATGTATGAACTCTAGAACATAAAAAATTCAATTTAAAATAACGCGATTCATAAATTTCCAAACTTCTACCATATAAATGCACAAAACTCTTTATGACATAGCATCTTCCTTACCGATCCATTCTTTTATCCTCCACTTCTTTAACTCATACTTTTCACTCCAGAGACACTGAGTACTTCAACCACCTCTCCTCTGTCTTTGAACATGATCTCAACTGAACTAAACTCAAAGCCTCTTTATCCACTCCTACAACATTCTTCAGTCTGAGCTCAATAGTTATTCCTCAAGAGAAGTGTTCTATCAGCATTTCCAGGAGACTCATAAATTCCTGTTAAGTAGTTACTCTTTGCCTCTTTCATCTAGACTGCAACCTTCATGAAGGCAGTAAGCATGAACAGGATCATGATTACATTTTTGTTCTTCACTCGCTAAGGCAATTTGTAGCATACAATATATAATCCACAAACACCTGTGTATTTCTGAGCCACCACCCCAGAGCACACATAACAGAGACCCTGCTAACCAACATCCTTTTCAGAAAAACCACTGTTTTTAAAAGAAAAGGATACACTGGGCCTTGGGATGAATTTACTCACAGAAACAATGGTATAAAGAATGGCTAGACATGGTTAAAATATGAGGGCTGCACTTAGGCATGATAGGTTTAACTGAGCCTACATGAGCTAGTCTAGGAACACAGACATTCAGCTAATCTTTTTTTTTTAATGTATTTATTTATGCATTCAAGAACCAGGGTACAGGCCAGATGTGTGGGAGCGTGAGAGGATTCACCAGAGACAAAGCGGGGAACAGAACAGGCAGACTGACCGAAATAACACTTCTGAGGGGAGCAGTTTTGTGCATTTATATGGTAGAAGTTTGGAGAGGTGAGAGGTGAGAAAGGAGAGGTCTGCCACACCATGTGGGTATCTCCCTGGCCAGCCAGGATGGAACCCATACTGCAGAGACTGCGGACAGCTTCACAGTGCTGCACTTAACCGCCTGCGCCACCAGCGAGGCCCTTTCAGCTAATCTTAATAGAAATAAATGGATTATAAGATGCCAAAGTTCAATTAAGTTGAATTTTCAGAACTCAATTAAGCTATGTGCCTTGGAAATACCAGTGAATTGCTGTCTATATAAGCAAATTAAAACAACACAACTTTATTATCTCACCCGTTTCTCTGCTCCATATTCCACAAGGTCAAAATAAGATGTTGGGGCCTCCCCGGTGGCGCAGCGGTTGAGCGCTGGGTTGCGAAACTGCGCGCGGCCTCTGTGGCGCCGGTTCAATCCCCGGCTGCTCCCCGGCCACCGGAGGAGGGTCCCACATGGCGCGCAGACCTCTCCTGCCGCCCGCTGCTCCCCTCAGCAGTGTACTTCGGTCCTTCTGCCTGCTCTGCTCCCTGCTCTGGCTCTGGTGAATTCTCTCACCCTCCCGCGCTTCTGACTGTACCCAGTGCATGTATAAACAAAACAAACAAACAAACCAGCAAACAAATAAATAAAGCATGCCTCTATTAAAAAAAAAAAAAATAAGATGTTGGCCATTTGGGATGCTATGAGAAGACTATCAGAATAAACCCCTTCCAAGCTTATTCAGGATGTTGACAGAATGTAGCTTCTTATAGATTAGGACCTCACTCCATTGCTGGGTGTTGCCAAGGGTTGCCCTTATCTTTCAGAAGCTTCTCTATAGGCCTGCATTTTAAAACCAGCAAAAGAAGATTCAGTCCTTCTGACATTTGGAATACCTTTTGATTCCTCTTTCTGACATTTCTCTTTCTACTTTTTGTCCTACATTTCTCCTCTTCTTCTAGTCAGAGAAGTTTCTCTGCTTTAAAGGATCATCTGATTAGATTAAGGCTACCTGAATAATCCAGATAGTCATCTCCTGTTAAGACCTGTAATCATTATCCTATCTGTAGTCTCTTGTCATCAGATAGAAAAAAATTTAAGTTCTAGAGATTAGAATATGGATGTTTTGGGGAGGAGTCATCCCTTGTGCCTACCACAGGACCAAAATCATAGTTTTAAAATATTTCTTGTCCATTCATTTATGGAGCAAAGAAAAACTAATTTTATATTAGTAAAAGATGTACATTTAAAATTTAGTTATTAATTTGCTTCTTCTGGCCAAAACAGAGGGAGAAGTGATTTCCCTTTTTTTCCTCTTTGTTTTATTGCTGAAGTCTGGTTGACTCATTCCTGGATCCAGATTTGAACATGGTACAATAGTAATTACAGGATTTTTCTGTGTATATCTATACTTAGGCATAAATACAGAACTTTGTGAGTTGTTTAGAAAATGTCCTTTCACAGTTTATTGTCTATGTATTTCTCTTTGTTCGTAGTTTATAAAATTATCATGCATTATGCAGTAATAACAAATAAAATAACTAAACATTATGTATCTTGTTTAAAGCATTCCTGCTTTTCAAACATATGGTCCCCACTACTTTTAGGCACTGTCTATAGAGTACCAGTCTCTACTGCAGAAATTCATTAGTCAGTCTGCTGAATTTATAGATAGCATGTTTTGCATGTCAACCATCCAGCGTTCCTTGAGCCTAGCAACATGCTTTGCCCATAGTACATAACTGGTGCTCACAGATTTATAAAATAAAAATGGGAGTGCCTGGTGTGGTAACATTCATCTGAATAGTTGTGATTTTATATCCCTAAGTTGTATACAGTGTTATAAGCCAATGCGATTTCAATTAAGAAATAATACACTTCAAATTTTTTTAAAAGAAGAAGGAGAGTATAAATGGGGGTCACAAAAACCATAAGAACAAGAAATGCAAATTACATTTTCTCAAAAATGCAATCATTCTTGTGAACACATTCCTTCTACGGGTTGTTTAATATTATATAATATACACATATTTTACTTTACAAATTCACTCCTTCTTAAATCCTAGATTTTACCTGTTACATGAACTGTGAAGGATTATGATCTCTTAATTCATTACTTCTCTGCTATCCTCTTCACATTTTCTAATAGTTGAATCTATGCTAATCTAAATTCTTTTTGGATCAATGTACTGTATAAATACAAAAATCAAATCAAAGCCTTTGACGCATTAAACATTTACTCCCTGTCCTTCTTCTCTTTAATTCTATTTTCTACCGACATTTGTCAAATGGGTAATATGTTCTAGGCATAGTATAGGTATAGACAATTATAGCTTCACTGTTTATTTCTTTTTTTTTTTTTAAAGGAACTAAGCACAGTGAGCAGGTAGAGCAAGCACAATGAGGAGTAAGAACTCAGATGAGTAAAGAGGAGAGTGCTATGGGTGCGTATTTGATCTATATTTTCTAGTTCCTCTCTCACTTCTAAGATGCAGATGTCCTATCTCTACATAATTTTCTAAGACAAATCCCCTCCTTTTCTTTGTCTTTTACAAGCACTACAACTTCATCTGCATATTTTAATTTCCAGACCTGGTCCATTTCATCTAGTAGGGTATACATAGTCCAGTCTATATGCGTAATTATGACTCTCTTCAAGCTTTGCATTCCAACTTTAGGCAGGATATTTTCACTTAAATATTCTGGAACTCAAGAAATATGATTTTTACTGTCAACTATCTGTGTAAGATCACTAAAGCCAAAATTTGGAAATGTACTTAATGTCTGTTTTCCATCATTTCCATTCTTCTACTAGAATGATTTTGAATTTGATCCTTTTTCCTGCCTTTTACCATCACCTACATCAGTCCATGTCTGAATTAGTGGGCATCTTCCTTACTGCTTTCTCTGTGTCTAATTTCTTCTTTATCTAGTCTGGACACATATCTCACTAAAAATATTCATCATACTACTTCTTAATCTTAAAAACAACATTAATATCTCACTTTTATGTTCAACATTGTGCAACACAAAGATTTTAGCAAGCAACATACGTAGATGAAATATTTGCAAAATATATAATAAAGAATTACTTCAGGAATAGTTGGGAGAAATACACACACACACAAATAAGGCAAAGCGAATAATCTAATAGAAATTTGGTCAATGAATATCAATGAACAATTCATGAAGAAGAAATCCAAATGTATAATCAACATTCAAAAAATAGATAATTTCAATCATAAACAGAGAAATGCAGTATCTTTTCAGAGTAGTACTAGCAAATACTTAAAGTCTGGCAATAATGTTTTGGGGGAAATATTGGGAATATGATGGATTTATATGCCACTAGGGAGAGGGCAAAATGTTATTACCATATTGAAGATAACACTCATCTAAAAATTACAAGTATGCCTTCTCTACATTACAGCTATTCCACTCCAAGTAACATATTCGAGAGAAGCCAGTAATATTCATAAAGAGAAGTACTAGAATATCAATTGTAGTAGTGTTGTAATAAAAATTTTAGAGTATAAATTAAAGAGAAAACAATTAAAATGTTTTTCCACATGGTAGAAAAGAATTTTAAAAAGTGAAGTATTTATGCTGATAAGAATCAGTTAGAATGAATATCAGGAACATAAAATTAGATGTGAAAAGGCAAGAAGCAAATCAGCAGAGTATGGTATAATTGAAGTAAATTTAAAAACAGAATGGAATACTGTATTCATCATGAATGCACATGCATGCGGACTGAATGGACACACCAAACTCACTTGTAGTGGCTGTTGTTAGAGTAGAGGAAGAGTAATCAGCCTGTGGTGATTGTTTAGTCAAATATTAGCGTTATCCAAATATTTATTTTTATTTTTTTTCCTTTGGTCTTACTATCATATATTTTATTTCATATCTTTAAAACGACTAAAATCATGCAGTTTTCAAAAAAACACATAATGAACAACTAGAATGGTCCAAGTATTTTGCTAGGTACTGACAAAGACAGTAGTTAATATATGATTGTTAAATCACTTGCACATTGATTTAGGATGGAGGCAATGCAAAATAATACCGTATAAGATTATAACAGTAGTATATAGAGTGAACTGAACATTTTGAGTAAAAACAGTTTACCCAATACACTTAAAAATAGGTAATTTATGGACTCTATTGTAAATGAAAATATAAATGATTTATAATTTTTGAATTTAATTTTAATTGTTATAAAACAATTGCCAAATACTTATTTTTAAAACTTAAAGCAAAAATATATGTAGGGGTGAATTCCTAAGTGTAAGTTAATGTTCATACTTTTTTTTGTATGTTTAAACTTTAGCAAATTATTATAATATATTAAAATAAGATATAAACTAATGGTTTATAAAATAGTTTAGTCCAAATACATCTCAAATATTTTAGTTAAAATGAGAACTTCTAAAATATAGTCATATAGTTAAATTATATGAAATACACATATATTCATACATGAATGAGTACCTGCCTGTACATAGAGATGAATTTTACCTATGTGTACTTTAAAAATTCTGTATGTATACATAAACACAAAAAATAAAAATAAACATCTCTGCTGCTCAGAAACAGAACCTATCTGCAAAGCACTGGAAAAGTTTCCAGCCAAATGCCTGTTGGATTCTATGATTAGAAGCAAGCACTGGAAATGAGGCATTTGGCCCTGCAAAGTACAGGAACAAAATGTATTCCATACAAAATTATATGGGACCTAAGCCAGAATTACCATTCAGCACTGTGGTGCTAATCTACTAAGGACTAGAGAGACACTGCTCTCTTTGTAAAAGGAGGGTGAAAATAATGCTGCTTAATGGCAGTCTAAAGCTAGATCTTAAATGGAGTTGCACACCTCTGGATTGTCGGGGTCAGAGACAGAGTTACAAAGCTGCACATTATACTTCAAATCCTAACCATACAAAATGAATGCCAAAACGCCATTACAAAATCTAGCTCCGAAAGAGAGTTTAAGAAGTCATATGATTGGAGAAAAGGGAGAGAAAAAAACTCACTCAAAAAGGGCATGGAAGGGCCTCCCCGGTGGCACAGCAGTTGAGCTCTGGGTTGCGAAGCTGCCCGCAGCCTCTGCAGCGCTGGTTCGATCCCTGGCCACCGGGTGAGGGTCCCACATGGTGCGCAGAACTCTCCTGCCGCCCGCTGCTCCTCTCAGCAGTGTACTTCGTCAGTCTGTGTGTTCTGCTCCCCACTCTGACTCTGGTGAATTCTCTCACCCTCCCCCACTTCTGACTGTACCCAGTGCTTGTATAAATAAATAAATAAATCTTTAAAAAAATAAAAAGGGCATGTAAAACAGTATTATAAAACACATGAGGATCATCGATACAAAAATTTAAATAAGGGAGCAGGAAAAAGAATAACTATAAGAAAGAAAATATCAAAATCAACAAACAACTATGAACCAGAGACACTCTATGGGGGTTGGGGGGAGAAGAAAGGAGGTATTGGGGTCAAAATAAGGGGGTTGTAATTGTATGGGAAATATAAAAATAAAATTTAAATTAAAAAATTACTAAAAAAAGGGAAAAAATAAAATAAAAATCTAAATTTACTCTAGATAAAATGTTACAAAACAATCTAAAATGAATGAGTTTGGAAGAGGATAAGTTAGACACCTTAAAATGAATATTAATTAATTTGTAATATCAGTAAATGGAGTAAATTCTAAACTGAATGCAAAGAATTAGTAAGATGGCAGACTATAAAAGAAACTCATTCAGAATGAATGAAAATAAAATCAAATGAAGGGAGATCAACACAAGGAACTAGTCTTGCTAGAGTGCTATGGGTACATATTTGATCTATATTTTCTAGTTCCTCTCTTATTTCTAAGATGCAGATATCCTGTCTCTACATAATTTTCTTTTTTTTTAAATATATATATATTTTAAGATTTATTTATACAAGCACTGGGTACAGTCAGAAGCACGGGAGTGTGAGAAAATTCACTAAAGCCAGAGCGTGGAGCAGAACAGACAAACTGACGAAGTACACCGCTGAGGGGAGCAGCGGGCGGCAGGAGAGGTCTGCGCGCCATGTGGGACCCTTGCTGGTGGCCGGGGATCGAACCGGCGCTGCAGAGGCTGCAGGCAGCTTCGCAACCCAGCACTCAACCACTGCGCCACCAGGGAGGTCCCTACAAAATTTTCTAAGACAAATCCACTCACCTTTCAGAAAGCATGTGACAGAGGGGACAAGCAATTTAGGGCAGCACTGCAGGACATTCTCACTGTCCATTCTATTGCCCAATCAGAAGGTGGGGGTTATTAAAGATGTAATTTTGGAGCCCCGCGATGAGAACTATGTTATTTTCACTGTAGCAGTCCCTGGAAGTATTGTTGGATATGGTTCCTGGCTCCCTAATTTTCCAAATGATTCTGTGAGTCATCTTTCATGATTTAAATTCCTTTTCTACTAAAATCAGCCACAGCGATTCTCACTGTTTGTAACTAAAATCTAACATTTATATTCTCCCATTGAAGATACATCTACCCTTTAATTCTCTATGTTAAAATCTTTTCTGTTTCCTTCATTACATTACCACAGTATAAAGTGTGCGTGTGTGTGTGTGTGTGTGTGTGTGGTTTGCCTGTCTTCTCTGCTAGATTGTAAACTCATTGAAGGCAGAATTTCTGTATCTTTTAATTAGCACTGCATATTAGGTTCCTGTTGCTTCATTCAACAAACTTTATGGGGCCCTTTCTATGTGACAGATGGATACAGGCACTAAAGAATGTTAACATTAATAATATATCATTTCTTCTCTCAAAGTGTTCACCTCTTAAGTGAAGAGGTAAGCAGATCATTAAAATATAAGGTGGAAAATACACTGACAAAAATGATCAGGGGATTCTTATATGTTTACCAAGGAGGAGTATCTAGTACAATCTGTTGGTTAGGAAGGAGGTGAGACTAAAAAGAAACAGGAAGAAACAGGAAGAGGGGAGGAGGGAAAGTTCCAGAAAGATTATTGGAAGATGTAATGTCAGAGTTTAAGAGCCTGACAGGTGAAAGGGGGAACTGGATGAAAGAAAGGGAAGGAGAATTCCGGCAAACGTGAAAGTCCCTACCGTGATGAGCAGCAACAAGGGAGGAGGAACCTTTCACCAGAGGAAGCAGGAGAGGAGGTGTGAAGTAGATCAGAAAGAAGGCAAAGACTACATCATGCTCCATTGGAGATTCCTGAAATCATTCCTGCATGTTGAAAAGTGTTGGAAGGGAATGTGAAAAAAAAAATTAAACTAGGAGATTAGCCTGAGTGATTTTATTTATTTATTTTTATTTCCTGCATAGCTGTTCACGCATTCCTTGTACCATGTATTTTTTCAATTAACTAAAGTTTATAAAAGGCCTTTTCCAACTGTCTTCAGCACATGCTGGCCATGCTTCCACTGTATATTTCTTAGCACCGCTATATCATTTATATGATACTAATTATAATGGTACATTGGTCTTTTGTATTTATTTTATTACTCCATAAACACTACATTTCTAAAGCATATACAGTGTACTTTATATCTTCAGAGGCTCATGATTTTAAACACCTCAGTGAGCATGCAGTATCATTTAATAAACGATGTGGAAGGAATATGCAAGGTTTTACTTAGGAAACTGAAATATAAAAAGAACATGTCCCTTTTCTATGTTTATCAGTAATATATATTTAAGGAGTTCAAAAATATTTTACTGCAATCTATATTACTGTATGGCCTATGACTGCAAAAAAAAGTTTTAAAAACAAATTATCCAGTGGATAATGATGTCCATCAATTTACATCTAACTTTTATATATATAAAAAGTAGGACTCAAAGCCTCAGATTATATAATCAAATCATAATTCATAATCCCTCCAGGGTTCATGTAATTTTGCCTTCTAGGACCTGAAAACCACTTGTCTAAGTAACCTTTTCATCTTGTAATTCTCAATGAAAATGTCCTTAAGGCTTGAACTATAGAGTCCCTGCTTCAACTTCAGGTGTATGCAAATAGGGAGTAAAATGAAAACAGTACAATGAAACATACCATTGGCTACTTAAGAAAAGTAATATCTTCTTAACATTCCCTATTCATTCTTCACTCTGTATAGAGACCTGGATCTAAAATACTCAAATGCAGACTAGTGTGAAGATGCTTTTATAAATGTATCAGCAATAATGCCATCTGGAGGCTGAATCTTCAGTAACTGCATCTCTCTAACTCATCTTTATCTGTATTTCTCAGAGCCATATGGACCTGTTCTGCTTTCAATGGGTTAATTACCAAAGAAGCATTTTTCCTCTGTGGTCTAGACATAGAAATATCCAGATACTGTTTCCCTTGAAAGTCAGCCATCCTGCTGAATATACTTGATCACCAATTCCCATGTTTTTCTAAGGCCAGATGGGTCTAAACACAATTTCAGAAGATATTTCTCCCTCCTTTTTTTCACCGATTAACAGCTTGTTTGTTTTTGACTGAGGATGCTGCCAGGCAAACGGAGGGAACCAAGAGAAAATTCCTTTATTTTTGAGGTGGGGAAACTCAAGAATGATGGACTCCTTATTGCCAAGAGGAAACAATCCTTGGACCTAACAAATAAGCATGGAAAAAATGGTAACTCAATATCATATAATATCAGTAGCATGAGTACATAATGAGATTTTAGGGATAATATAGTTTTCTTAATGGAAAACCGAAAAGAGATGCATGTGTATATAATTTCAGATAGGTAGAGAGTGAAAGAAAGACAGAAATTTCAACCTTTGAGAAGGATCTTAATCCTCACATTGCTAACTATGACCTTGGATAAGTCATTTAACTTGGGTGAGCCACTGTTGCTATACATATAAACTAAAAGACTTAGATGATTTTATATCCAAGATCTAGCAATCATGGAAATTCTCTGACATCCTATGATTCTCAGCCAAGAATAGTCTATCTGGGAATAATGTTTCTCTGCTGTTTTCTCCCATACTCCAACACCAAATAGTTTGGAGAAACTATCTGCTTGCTTCTGTGGGAGTTACATAATAAGTGGGAAGTGAAGACAGCTGAGTCGGCTCTAAAATCATGATAAATAGCCCCAATGTCCTGAGTGCACCTTTCCTGTTGGAGGCCAAGCAACTCTATACAGACATGGGAAGGATTAACTGGTACTCTGGCTGAGCACAGCCTGGCACAGGAGCCAGGCACATGTAGTCCATATGAGGATATTCTGAGACATCTCCTTTCCAGGAGGACCCCTCTCCCATTACAGTCTCATATTCCCAACCCCTACAGGCCTCCTGTACAGCCACGATGCCCTGTGTTGTCAGGGACAGTGGAAGGAGCAGAAGCCTACCCTGACTGTAACAGCACACAATCCAACTCTTAATAACTCAGGCAACTCACTTGGCCACCAGCAATGTTTATTTCCAACTTTGCTAAGATAGCCAAGTCTGTGATTGCCGATGCCCAGTAGTGACATTTCCATTCTAGGCCAGGGACTGTGAAAAATATGTTTAAAAATTGTAAGAGAGTCAATATGATTAATGTCCTTAAAAATGGGATATATATTTTTTTAGTATCACTAAAGTGGTTGGAAGGACTGATCACTTTTGGTCACACTGTAACTTCAGAGACTCCCCAACAAAGGTCCCAGCTGACATGAGGCCCAACTCCACTCAGATACTGGTCAGGCACATAGGAATAACAAAGGCTGAATTGGCAAATGACCGGAACTTGGCCTCTCACAGACCAAGGCCCTTATCAGAGAGGTGTAAGATACCCTCTGTAGAGCTACTGAGATGAGGCCTCTCCATTCTTTCTTAAACACATTCCAACAGTATTGAATGTACTCTGGAAGCAACTACACATTTTTGAATGATGAGTCCTGAAATAAAGACTTCTTGATGGTATGGCAATGTGAATAAAAGAAAAATACTTTTATTTGGTGGTAGAATTGCCTGACCCTTAAAAAAAAAAGAGCAGAAAATAGTTCAACTATAAATGAAGTTCATGATCAAGATTTTGTGTCTGATTCATTGTCACAGAAGAAAACCAACCTTCCCTCATCTCCAACTCCTTGTTTTTTCTTATTACATGTAAGAGTCCACATAAAAGCATACCAACATAGCAATTTCAGCCTCACAGACAGATTTTTGATGCAAGACTCCTCACATCAAATGGCTTTCTTCAAACATCTGGGGGTACATTTTCCCCATCCACAAAAAAACTTCAGGGGTTTCAGTAAACTCTCACTAGCTAAAACCAATGGATAAACACCATTAAAGTGGCTGTAGGGATAGATTATCTTCAGTCACTCTGTGATTAATGGAAAGCACCACCCAAGTGCACAGCTGACAAAAGACCAGACTCTGCTCAATATCTGTGAGCCACCTGGGAATAACAAAGGCTGAATTGGCACATGACAGTAGACTGGCCTCTCATAAGCCAGACACACCTTAAAGAAGTCTCATTCACCATGCAGTTAGTTACTCAGCCTGGATCTCTCAATTCTTCCTGAAATGTATGTTTTGGAAATATTGGATATACTCTGGAAAAAACTGTACACTTAGTTATGGGGCAGAAGATTTGAATAGACACTTCTGCAAAGAAGATATACAGATGGTCAAATGATAGATGGAAAAATGTTCATAATCTCTTATAACTAAGGAAAAACAAATCAAAACCACAAGATATCACCTCACACCTGCAAGAATGGATATTATTCAAAGACAAGAAATAGCAAATATTGACAAGTGGGTAAAGGAAAAGGAACTCTCATACAGTGTTGATAAGAGTCAGAACAACCACTTTGGAAAAGAACATGAAGGTTCATCCAAAAAAACACTATAAATAGCACTACCTTATGATCTAGTAATTCTACTAGGTATCTATCTGAATGTGAAAACATTAATTTAAAAAGATATAAGCACCCCCATATTCATTGCAGCACAATTTAGAATAGTCAAAATATGGAAACAACCTAAGTGCCCATCAACAAATGAGTGGATAGAGATACACATGTGTTCAAAATGGATCTACGCCATTACAAAAAAAAAAAAAAAAGATGAAATCTTTTCATTTGCAAAACACGGATGGAAGCTGGGGGGTTATGCTTAGTAAAATAAGTTAGAATGAGAAGGACAAATAATGGATGATCTCATAAGTGGAATATAAAGGAACAAGCAAACAGAAAAAATATAAAACAAAAACAAACCCTTGGATCTGAAAATGAAACTGAAGTTATCAGAGGGGAAGGGAATCAGGGGTGGGAGAAAATGGCCTGTGGAGGAGGATCTCTGGTACTTTGGCGGTTTTAGTGGTGTAGTATACAACTAAAGCATTGTAAATGAATATTACCTCAAACAAATTAAGGGAACTATACTTTTCTGAATGGAGGCGTGGAGGCTGGGGTGAAGATCTGTCAGTTGTATGGTGCTGTATAGTATTTCTCATCATGATACCACAATTTATTAATCTATGCTATTATTGACAGTTACTTGAGTAATTTTTAGTTTTTTCCTATAATAGAGTTTCTAAGACCATCTAGTACATGACTTTTGCTAAAGCTAAACATACAGGCCAGATACTTCTTAGGATCTATTGCCAGCTTTTCCAATGCGCTGTACCACTTGGATTCCTACAAGCAGTGCTTCCTATCCTCATTAACGCTCAATATTCTCCATTTCATACAACTCTGTAACATATAAAAAACTCTATTAAAAGATGGGGAACAGATCTAAATAAATACTTCTCCAAAAAAATTCATGTGGCCTATTGACCCATGAAAATAAGCTCAATAGCATTAATTATAAGGAACATGCAAATCAAAACCAAAATGTGATATCACATTGCCCCTGTGAGTAGAACCTATATTAAAAAGACTAAAAACAGGGCCTCCTTGGTGGCGCAGCAGTTGAGCACTGGGTTGGGAAGCTGCCCGCAGCCTCTGCAGCACAGGTTTGATCCCTGGCCACAGGGCGAAGGTCCCACATGGCGCGCAGACCTCTCCTGCCACTCACTGCTCCCCTCAGCAGTGTACTTTGTCAGTCTGCCTGTTCTGCTCTCTGTTCTGACTCTGGTGAATTCTCTCACCCTCCCGTGCTCTGACTGTACCCAGTGCTTGTATAAATAAATAAATAAATCTTTAAAGAAAATTTAAAAATTTTAAAAAAGACTAAAAACAAATGTTGCTGAAGATACGAAGAAAGGAAATGATCATCCACTATTGGTAGTAATGCAATTTGCTGCCACCTCTATGGAAAACAATAAGGAGATTCCTGAAAAAAATTAAAAATGAAAATGCCATATGCTATAGCTGTACCATTGCTAGGTATTTAGCCAAATAATATGAAAACACTAATATGAAAAGATTTATGCACTCCTGTATTTATAGCAGCATCATTCACAATAACCAGATCATGGAAACCAACCTAAATATTCATCCCGGGTGACTAGAAAAAGAAATTATTGAATATATACTCAATGGAATACTACTCAGCTATTATTTTTGGACAAAATGGATGGAATTTGAGGTGATTATGATAAATGAATTAACTCAGAACATGAAAGACAGTTACCATATGGTTTCACTCATTTATGGACTATAAATAACCAAAGAAAACAAATTGGCAAAACACAATGAAAAATTTCTCATATATGTGTTGGCGGTTGGTGTGATATGGTAACATACAGTTGAACAGGGGGGACCTATACCTCCAAATTATATACAGTGTTGTAAACCAATGTTACTTCAATTAAAAAAAATACAATTATTTAAAAAATATACCTTACACTCTGAAAAATGTAGTGGTTCCCAGAGAATATAGGGAGTATGAAGAAGGGGATAGGTAGGGGAAGATGAGAGGGCACTGGCAGTTGAGTTTTGGTGGAGAATGAGTGAAGCATGTGCACATGGAGAGATGTGAAATTGTACTCACAGAATTATACAGCTATGTAAACAACTGGCAAATTAATATAATTTGGGGGGGGGGAATCCCAGCCTCCTGGCAAAACACAACATAAATCTTCCCCTGCCCCATTCCCTGCACAAATCAACCTGCAATGGATATGTCATGTGAGCACATGTTTAAAACCTCTAAAATTTTAGAGATGTTTATACCAAACATAACAGCAACCTTAACTAATACACTTACTCTAATTATGTTAATCCAGTCCACTAGTAATGCCCAATGAATCAATGAAGTCTTTTTGAACCCATGAAATTGTGATGTAGAACTGCCCTTAGTTAAGAGCTTTCCTAAAAACTATTATTTAAACATTCAAAGATTCATTGGCAACTAAATGTTAACTAGTTCTTCAACAAGCATTTCAATATTTTCACATTAAAAAATAAACTAGCAGAAGAAACAATTCCATGGATAGCCATGCGTACAAGGAGACTTAATAGGAAAGGATAGGAATGGCAGCATTTATGAGAACCTAATTTTCCACTCCTCCTACAATCTCAACTACCTCCTCACAGTTTCAAGATCAAGCCTTCATGTTGAGACAAACAAGAAAATCCTTCTTTGAGAAACTTTAGGCGAGTACTAATCTTGACAAACTGTGAAATTGGTAGCGGTTGAATATACTTGTTACACTTTGAATCTCATAAGCCTAAAGGGTTGAGCATTTCACTTCACAGATTTCAGAACCTCCAGATTTTCTTAGTCTCAACTGGCAGTCCCAGGTAAAAAGATGCCTGTAGTCTATAATTTGAGAATCCATAAATGGACTAAGTAATTTCTAGCTCTATGCACAGTGACCACTCAGATACAGCCAACTCAGACCAAATCTTGTCCACACATGTGCTGGCAAGGCTTTCTATCAAAGCCACAAAGGCTGTTTGAGCACAGCCAAGGGTAGAGTTTGCCCAAAATCTGTGTTTTGATTTAGTATCAGCATTATAATTTTCATCTGGAATTTACCCTAAAGAATCAGGATTGAATTTCCAAAGATGAAACGAATAAACAAGGACTGTACACAGAGATGTGCATTTATGTTCACAAGTCAACACAAACAAGAATTATACAAACCTTACCACAGTGGACATTATCAACACCACATTTAATATTGGGTAATCAAACTTAATAGAAAGTATAATTAACCTGAGTTCAGAATGGTCCCTCTCCTTTGATTTTTCAGTTAGAAAATCAATTGATTTTCTAAGTCAAAAATGGGAACTAGGATTTTGTATACCAGATATAAAGAAATGCAATTTAGTAAGTAGAAGGGGACAAAAAAATCTTTAAAACTTAGTAAATGAAGTTCAAAAAAAATAAGCCGGATGAAATTTTCCTATTTCTAAGATTAACAAGAAAGCATAAGTGAAAATAATTTGAATAGGTTCTGTATATATGTTAACTAACAAGAATCAATACTTCTTAATAGTCAATGACTCAGATATATTAGCATATTCCAATACTTTCCTTATCATTAACATGTTACATAATAAAGACCAAACAACAGTAAAAGTTCTAGAAATTTCCTGGGAAGGTATGTTTTGGTATTATATTTTAAAAGCTCCATTTTTAGATTTGGAATATTTTTAAATGTGAACATCATTTAATAAGTTGACAAATGCAATTATTAAGTTTTATATGTTTTAAAATAAAAGTAGCAAGTTTTATTATAAGTGAATACCATGGAAAATTATATTAAACTATGATTATACTGACAAAATAAAAGCCAAAATGTTGTCCAAATTGAGATGATACAAATTCTAAAAGCCTCAGGGAGAAAATATAACTAAGGAAAATGCAGAACGAAGGCAAAATGGTAAGCAAACCCACAGCAATAACTTCAACTACCTTTCAGACACACCATCCCTTTTTAAGTCATTTGAGATGTACTATTTTTCATATTCTGGGAGGAAA